>NC_138058.1:14056417-15290781 GCF_964194185.1 Rhinolophus hipposideros | reverse complement strand
AATTCTCACCAACTATATAACTTTATTTCCTGGACAATAAGTCCTACTACTACTAAGTTATTTGTTTCATGAGTTTTTTCATTGTTTGTGACTTTGTAAAATAAAACCTTTACTCTGTTTGGAGATTCCAGTAGTCATTTATAATAATTAGCTCCTTTGCTTCTCAGATGGCTGTTATTTGTAGTTAAGCATCTTTCAGTTTGAGAGCCTGCTATAGACAAAATGTTTGTGTCCCCTCAAAAACCATATGTTAAATCCTAACGCCCAGTGTGATGGTATTTGGAGGTGGAGCCTTTGGGAGTGATTAGGTGTTGCTATTCTAGGTCCCTTTCCTATTCCAAATAAATTTTAGCATCAGCTTGTCAATTTATACAAAGTCATCAGCTGGAATTTTTAAAAAACTTTTAAATTTATTTAAGTGTGTTTTTTCCAGTACCTATCAGCTCTAAGTCAAGTACCGTGTTTCCCCGAAAATAACACCTAGCCCTATACTCAGCTCTAATGTGTCTTTTGGAGCCAAATTAGTATTAAGACCTGGTATTATATTATATTATATTATATTATATTATATTATATTATATTATACTATACTATACTATATTATATTATATTAAAACGGGTCTTATATTATAGTAAAATAAGACCGTGTCTTATATTAATTTTTGCTCCAAAAGACACATTAGAACTGATTGTCCAGCTAGATCTTATTTTCAGGGAAACAAGGTAGTTGTTTCAATCTAGTTGTGGAGGGCGCAGCTCCCAGTGGCCCATGTAGGGATTGAACTGGCAACCTAGTTGTTAATAGCACCGTGCTCTAACCAACTGAGCTAACTGGCTGACCCCTGAAATTTTGATAAGGATTGCATTTAAAATGTACATCAATTTGGGGGGTATTGTCATTTGACTAATATTAAGTATTCTGATCCATGAACATGCGATGTTTTCCCTTTATTTATCTCTAATTTCTTTCAACAATGTTTTGTACTTTTTTTTTTTTTTTAAGATTTTTATTGAGGAAGGGGAACAGGACTTTATTGGGGAATAGTGTGTACTTCCAGGACTTTTTTCCAAGTCAAGTCAAGTCAAGTTGTTGTCAACATAGAGTAGTAGTGGCATAAGAATAGACATAGTGATCAGTGGAATAGACTTGAGAGTTCAGAAATAAAACCATTTGTCTATAGTTAACTGATTTTTTACAAAAGTGCCAAGACCATTCAATGGGGAAAGAATCATTTCAGGGGCGGCCGGATGGCTCAGTTGGTTAGAGCGTGAGCTCTCAACAACAGGGTTGCTGGTTCAATTCCCACATAGGCCAGTGAGCTGCGCCCTCCACAACTAGATTGAAGACAACAAGCTGCTGCTGAGCTTCCGGAGGGGCGGCCGGATAGCTCAGTTGGTTAGAGCGCGAGCTCTCAGCAACAAGGTTGCCGGTTCAAAATTGAAAACGGCGATTGGACTTGGAACTGAGCTGCGCCCTCTACAACTAGACTGAAGGACAATGACTTAAAGCTGATGGACCCTGGAGAAACACACTATTCCCCAATATTCCCCAATAAAAATTAAAAAAAAAAAAAAAGAATCATTTCAGCAAATGATGCTGGGACAACTGGAGAGCTATATGCAGGAGTGACATTGGTACCTTACCACACAACATATAAAAAAATTAATTCAAAACGGATCAAAAACCTAAATATAAGAGCTAAAATTATTAAAGTCTTAGGAGAAAATAATTTTACCTTGGGTTTGGCAATGGATTCTTAGTTATGACACCAAAAGCACAAGCAACAAAATAAAAATAAATTGGTCTTTATCCAAATTTAAAACTTTTGTGTTTCAAAAAACATTGTTAAGAAAGTGAAAAGATAACCCACAGAATGGGAGAAAATATTTACAAACCATATATCTAATAAGAGATTTATATCTAGAATATATAAAGAACTCTTAAAACTCAACTCAATAATGAAATCCAAAAGACCTTTTTTTTAAAATGGACAAAGAACAGCAATGTGAATGTACTTAACGCTGTTGAACCACATATTTAAAATGGCTAAGATGGTAAGTTTTATGTTATTTTAAAAAAATGTTTTTAATGGGCAAATATTCTGAATAGATATTTCTCCAGAAAAGATATACAAATAACCAATAAGCACATGAAAAGATGCTCAACATTGTTAGTCATCAAAGAAATGCAAATCAAAACCACTAATGAGATACCACTTCACACCCACTAGTCAGGCTGTAATGAAAAAGACAGATGACAAATGTGTGAGTATGTAGAGAAATTGGAACCTTCATACACTGCTGGTGATAATGTAAAATGGTGCAGCCACTTTGGAAAACAGTCTGGCACTTCCTCAAATGATTACACATAAAGCTAACACATGACCCAGCAATTCCAACCCCCCAGGTATATGTCTACATAAACATATGTCTACATAAAACATACGTCTACATAAAAACTTGTACATGAATGTTTATAGCATCATTACTCATAATAGTCAAAACATAGGAACAACCCAAATCCACTGTCATGAATTTATAAATAAAATGTGGCCTATCCATACAATGGAATATTATTAAGCCATAAGAAGGAATGAAGTCTTGATACATACTACTAATGTGGATGAACCCTGAAAACATTATGCTAAGTAAAAGATGGCAGTCACAAAAGGTCACATAGTATATGATTCCATTCAGGAGACTTATGGTTGCTGTGTGGATGGGGAGAAGGGGGTCATCGCGAAAGGATTTGAGTTTTCTTTCTGACATGACGTAAATGTTCAAAAATTGACTGTGATGATAGTTGCACTATGTATAAATATAATAAAGACCACTGAATTGTGCATTTGCAACGAACGAATTGCATAGTATATGAGTTACATCTCAAGCTGTAAAAATTTTGTACAAAGGGAAGAAATCAACTGATTTTAAGAAAGGTAAGCTAAGCTTAATTACTTTTTTAAAAGAAAGTTTGGCTAAAAAGTCATTTTAAGTTTTCAATGGGGACAAAACCCCACTAAAGATGTTACACATATACACATATATATATATATACATATATATATAATAGAAATTTGTAATAAGATGCTAGAGCTTCTTGGACAATGCAAAATAATCAAGTGGGAAATTTTTTTTAAATGAAAGTAGCTTTTCCTACACTAATGACTTGCTTTGGAGTTTATATCCTTTGTGGATTGGAAGAACCACACAAAAAAAGAGGTTGTTAATAAGTTATGCAAAATGCACAATCCACAGGAAAAAAATATCATTCCCTACTCAAAAGATCATTGTCAATTATTACTGGATAGTTATATCTACATTTTAATAATCATACTAGTGTACCATGAGCTGTAAGTATAATTTTTATTCAGGGTTCTCTGAGACCTAAAATTTATTTCAAGAGTTCCTCTGGAGTAAACAAATTGGAAAAGACTGCTCTGTAGAGAACTATTTATGTTTTCATTTTTTTCTTTATGAAAATATCAGTAAATACATTTGTATATTTATATTTCCACACTTTTCTCACCCAAAGAATAGCATACTATGCACTATTCTGTACCTTCCTTTTTTCCATTTATTAGGTTGGTGTACAAGTAATTACAGTTTAAAGGTTAAAAATAATTGCAAAAACCACAATTACTTTGCACCAACCTAATAAATGGAAAAAAGCAACATATACTAGAATCACTCCATAGAGGTAGATGGATATCTTAGGCAGCTAGAGCTGCCATAACAAAATACCATAGACGGAGTAGCTTATACAACACAAATCAATTTTCTCAAAGTTCTAGAGGGTAGAACGTCAAGATCAGGATGCCAGCATGGTTGATTTCTGGTGAGGACTCTTCCAGCTTGTAGATTGTCACCTGCTCTGTGTCCTCACATGGTAGACAGAGTAAGCTTTCTAGTGTCTCTTCTTATAAAGGCACTAATCCACTCATGAGGGCCCCCCCCATGACCTCATCTAAACATAACTATCTCCTAAAGGCCCCATCTCCAACTATCATCACATTGAGGGTTAGAACTTCAGCATAAGAATTTTGAAGGGACATAGTTCAGTCATAGGCATTCTCACTGCTTTTACATTGATATGGTTGCTACTCCATTGCATGGCTATAACTTTCAACTAGGCCCGTTTTGATGGACATTTGCAGTGTTTACAGTCTTTTCTTATTGCAAATAGTTCTGCAATGAGCTTGTTTGCATTTTGTTACATAGTTTTATCGGTAAGTCTTTAGGATAGATTCCTAGAAGCAGGACTGCTAAATCAAAGGGTAAATGCATATTTAACTTTGCTAGATATTGCCAAACTGCCTTCTGTAAAAATTGTGTCACTTCATATTGCATGAGCAATATATGAGAGAGCCTGACTCCCATCTCACCATCGGAGTATGTTGTCAAACTTTTGGATTTTTGCCAATCTTATAGGGGAGAAATGCTATCTCAGAGTAATTTTAATATGCGCTTCCCTTATTATGAAAATGATTGAGCATTTTTCCCATTTGCATTTCTTTTTCTACTAACTATGTTCATATATTTTTGTCATTTTAAACATCAGGAATACTTCAGATATTAGGAGTATTAGCCCTTTGTGATATAAGTTGCAAATACCTTTTCCCAGTTGGTCAATTTGTCTTTTGAAAATGTATCTCAATATCTCTGTTATGAAAGCATTCAGGCATGCCTCAGAGATGTTGTGGATTTGATTCCAGATGGCTACAATAAAGTGACTATCATAATAAAGAAAGTGGCGCAAATATTTTGGTTTCTCAGTGCATGTAGAAGTTGTGTTTACACTATACTATAGTCTATTAAGTGTGCAATAGCATTATGTCTAAAAAACAAACCCATGTAGATACTTTAATTAAAAAACAGTTTATTGATAAAAAAAATGCTAACCATCATTTTAGCCTTCGGCGATTCATTTTTTTTTCTTTTGCTGGTGAAAGGTCTTACCTCAATACTGCAGAAGGGAGTCCACATGTCTGTTCCATCCAAAAACTGCTGAGTCAAGAGGCAGGTCTGCAGGACTCCTGGGTATGGTGCTAAATCTTTCCCTTTTTAATTATTATATCTCTGATATGCTTTCTCTTGTATAATATGTGTTGGCGAATGTTTCCAAAATGATGTTAAGCCACAGTGGAGAGAGCAGCGCTATTTCTGACTTCAATATTTCTACATTAAGTAAGATAAGATGCTAACTGGCAGGTAGTTATATATGTACAATCAGATTCGAGTTAAGTCACGTGCCTTTTTACGTTATCTTGTGGGTTCCCCTGAGAGCAGACAAAGGATTGTATGAAATAGTTCTTTGGGGAAGGTGATCCCAGGGAACATGAGTGAGGAATAAGAGAGAGTGAAGCAGGGAAAGAGGGAAAGCCAATGATGCAAGGATGCATTAACAAATTGACCACCACAGTAGCTAACTGGTGCCTGCCTCCGCGGGACCATTTGAGAAGTCTTATGAAATGTGCTTCAGAACCATTTGCCAGGTGATGAAAGAGAGAAGCTTTTATC
The DNA here is from genome assembly GCF_964194185.1 of Rhinolophus hipposideros. Lineage (NCBI taxonomy): Eukaryota > Metazoa > Chordata > Mammalia > Chiroptera > Rhinolophidae > Rhinolophus > Rhinolophus hipposideros. Next base: position 15,285,264 of record NC_138058.1, on the reverse strand, counting down.
CCACATTGGCCAAGATACCTCCTACTGCAGGGCTTCACACGTGTAAATGCTGAGGTTTCTCAGGTATGCCATGGTACCACATCACAGAAGCCCTGGAGCAGACGGTCATGTGTCATCGCAGTTTCTGTGGGTCCGGAATGCAGGAGCCACTTCGCTAGGTGGTTCTGGCTCAGGACCTCTCCGTGGTGACAATCAGGGCATCCACAGGGTCTGCAGTCATTTGAAGGCTTAATAGGCGCTGGAGGAGTCACATTCAAGATGACTCGTTCACATGGGTGTTGCTAGGAAACCTCAGTTCCTCATCACCAGGGCGTCTCCATTGCTTGCTCCAGTGTCCTCACAATGTGGCAGCTAACTTCCCCGAGAACAAGTAATCTACAGGGGGAGAGAAATTAAGCTCTGCCTCTTGAAGCAAGAAATATGAAAGAATTTGTGGATATATTTTAAATTCAGCACACCATCCTAACATAGTCCAAATAGATCTGGACTATCTGAATATCTTGAAGGACATCACATTGGTTCATTATGCCAAAGCATCACGTTAACTGGACCACAGGAGCCAGAAGTGGCAAGTATGTGGTATATGCTCACAGAATGGGAGCTAAATCCTAGGAAGGTTCTGGGCCGCACCACATTAACAAAGTGGGGAGCCACTGACAAGGGAGCACAATACTTGGTAGCCTCTTTGGTTTCTGTAGAGATAGCATGTTTCATCCTGGGGAAACCTGTTCTCACCTATTTTTTGGATCACTTGGAAGAATGACAACTTCGAGTGGGGCCCAGAGCAAGAAAAGGCTCTGCAACTGGTTCATGTGAAGTTACAAGCAACCCTACCTCTTGGGCCATGTAATCCAGGAGACCTTGTGATAGTAGAGGCTTCTAGGGTGAAAAAAACAGACGTGTGAGGAGTGCATGGCAAGCCCAAGACAACTGCATGCTATTCAAAAATCAGCTCCTGGCGTGCTCCTGGGCCATGATAGAGATGGAACATTTGACTATAAGATATCAAGTAACCATGTGTCCAGAACTGCCTATTGAGCTGGTTTCGGTCAGACCTACCAAGTCATCAGGATGAGTAAACCCAGCAACAATCCATTGTATAATTGAAGTAGTACATATGCAGTAGGGCCAGAGGCCAAAGTAAGCTACGCAAGCAGTGTCATCCTGCCGTCTCACTGATGCCTCTTCCTGAGATTACTAGTTGATAGAGGAGTTAAACGCCAAGGTTGATTCTTAGATGAATTGCCTTGATATGTGGCTTTTAGCCAAAAGTGGACGGCTGGTACAGTCCTGTGTCACTGAGGGGTGACCTTGAAAGAGTGTTGAGGGGAAATCCTCCCCAATGGTCAGAGCTTTGGGCAGTATATCTGGTTATCTGCTTTGTGTAGAAAGAGATGTGGCCCAAGGTAAAAATATACACAGACTTGAAGGCAGTGGTAAATGGATTAGTTGATCAAGGGCTTGAGAGAAAAAGGATTGGAAGATTGGGAACAAGAGGTATTAGAAAGAAGCATGCAGATCAAGAACCTGAAAATTTTTTCTACAAAGGGTGAGAGGAAACATTTTAGACTTATGGGCTGTACGGCTGCTCTTGCAACTATTCAGTTCTGCTGTTCTAGTGCAAAAGCAGCCACGGACAATATGTAAATAAATGAGGATGGTTTTGTTTCCATAAAACTTTGTTTACAAAACAGACAGTGGGTGGTTTGGCCTGTGGGCTTTAGTTTGCTGACTCCTGGTATTGATGGTAAGGAAGTGGACAAAGAATGTGAATATTTTTGTGCTACATTTCAATGACTACATGAAAGCATCCACCCACAGAAAAGCCACAAGACAACTAAACAGACAGAATGATTTAGCCAGTTGATGCCGGCCATCCTCTGCTATCACCCATCCCATTGCTGACACAATTGGTTCAGAAGTGGAAATGTCCCTGTGGCAGGGTTGGAGGCTCTGAATGGGCCCAAAAGCATGAGCTCCCACCTACCAAAGCTGACCTAGCTACTACTGCTATGCAATGCCCAGCCTGCCAGCAGCAGAGGCCAATGCTGGGTCCCCGATATAGTGCCATTGCTCAAGGAGACCAGCCAGCTACTTGGTGCCAAGCTGATTATTGGGTCCCTCTGGAAGGAGCATTGATTTTATCTTGAATTAGCACATGTTCTAGATAACAGTCTTGCTTTTCTACCTGTAGTGCCTTGGCAACATCCTGTCTGAGGACTTACAGATCTGTGAGTAGGGAATTCTGCATCACATCACCTCTGACCAAGAAACCCAACTTACAGCAAGGGAGGTGTGGCAGTGGCCACGTGATAATGGAATCCACTGCTCCTGTCACAGACCACATCACTCAGAAGCTTCTGGACCAATAAAGTGATGGAATAACCTTTTGAAAGTCTAGTTGAAGTACCAACTTAGAGATAGAGGATACTCAACAAGAATGGGACATCATCCTCTCGGATGCAATATACACCCTAAATTAATGACCATTGTATGAAATTGTGCCCTACAGCTACTGCCCAGTTACTTGGGACTCCTTGTGCCAAGAGACTAGCAAGAAAAGCAAGGAAGAACCATACCGTCATGGGTAATTAATTGATTAGGAGCTAAGATTGCTGTTACCCATGGAGGGTAGGGAAGAAAGCATTTTACACCCAAGTGATTAACTGAGATATCTCTTGGTACTGCTCCCTGCCCATCTAGATTGAAGATGAGAGAAATCTGGAATTCTAACCGAGTATGTGTATTACGAGGGAGATTATGGCTTGAGACCAGTTGCAGCAGTGAGAGCTATAGTTTGTCCAATAACCTTTCTCTCAAAAGTTTTCCCAGGAAAAGAGATCGTCCAGAACCAGAGAGCTGTTCCCAGAGGGAGTGGACTGTACACAAAGGCTGGAGGTGTAAGTGGCTCATGGGGTAGCCTGTAGTGGATGCTGTAGCATGCCACACTGAATTCTCCTTGTAGGACGAGGAACAAATTACCTCAATGGCGTACTGCCACTGGCTCACAGCTGAATCTCTCTAGAAATTGCTCTGGACAGAAGAGGGCTGCCTCACCCAAGATTGTGTCCCCCTCTGGTGGTGCCCAAAATCAATGTAGTAGTACAAACATCAGGTCTCTTCCTCAATTTGAGGCAAGACTAAAAGAATATTCCAGCTCCAGAGCTCCCATGGGATGGACTGAGTTCTCTGTTGCAAACTGCTTTGCAGTTCAACTTTTCCCTCTATCCTAGCCCTGCCTGCCTCACTCCCCTACAGATGCTCCTGAGACCATTCCCCAGTAAAGCTGCACACAAATGTCTGTCTCAGGGTCTGTTTCCTGGGAGCGTGACCTAGAACTGCTCTTGTAGCTCTTATTCTCCCAGTCTCCTTTGCAGCTATGATACAGCATGTATGACCGAGGCTTTGACAGACACAATCACTTTGGACTTTGAATCAGGAGTTAATGATGCAGAGAAACAGAACCACGCCACATGCTCTTTGATGCGTTAGTGGTTGCAGCCTGGCTGGGTTTCCCCAGGGCACAGGGCAGCAGTACAGTCAGTGTTTAGAAGCAGCAATGTGTGCAGTGGAAACTGTGGCGTGCATGGGCAGCCATGGTAAGTGTCCTGCCCGCACCATTCTGCAGCATGTTTTTGCATCTTTTTATTTTTCACTCCTCTTTCAACATTTTATAAATTGTACTTTTTGTATAAGCACAAAATTTTTAATATATATATATCGTTTATAAAATACACACACACGCAATTAGCTCATCTCCAGAAAATAGCACAGCTCACTGCTTGGTATTGCTTCAGATTTCTTTTTTATGTGGCCAATATTCCTTTCACAATTTAGAAAAATAAAAATAGATTAATACTATTTAAAAAAACAAAAAATGACCAGAAATGGGACTGGAAACTTAATACCAGAATTTGTTCATCACAGGTCTCTAGGAAGCAAAATTTAACTCCCTTTGCCAAAACTGGGTGTGTCCACTTGAAGTGGACTTAAAGATACTGGGATACTTTTATAGCTTCAATTAGAGAAAAGTGCTACGGAGTCATCTCTTTCAAAATCAGAGAAAACACAATAAATCATATGTGATTTCCCCAGGAACAATAACACAAAATGATCAGAAGCCAGAAAGTCCATAGTAAACTGAGAAAGGAAAGTGAACTTAGAGGAAAATACTAAGTAGTAAGAGATATTTTGATAAATTGTCATCTCCTCTATATCTCAACCATGTTCAGATTTCCCCAATTGAAACAAAAGTGTCCCTTACAGCTGATTTATCTGTACAATCAGGACCAGACAGCATTTTCTGGTCCTGTTTCCCTGTTTCATAGATGAGGAAACCAAAACTTCATGATGCCAGGTTGGCTTATCCAAAGGTCCATAGTAATTATCAGAACCCAAATGCAAACCCAAATCCTCATGACTTTGATTTAACATGTTCTCCATCTTGAGAACCACAGAAAAGATGGGTTTATTGCACAACTTTATTTTCAATATCCAAAGAATGCTTAACAATCATTTATTAGGGTGATTCAGTAGGATTTTTATAGATGGGAATTTCTTTAACTCATGGAATGAGTAGGCTGTGTACTTTTGCTCAAATATTAACCTATCCGTAAAATAATTTAACTCCATATTTGCGAAAAAGACTAAATGACATAACTAGAAAAATTTATTATAACCTTCAGGTATTTGTCATGAACAGACATGTAGCAATGTGAACAGAATTTCAAATGTATACTTTTATGTGAAGCTGGTTTTTTATGAGTACATGCCAGGAAACTTTTGGACCACCTGGAAGAAATATTTATTCCTTCAGAAATGGTTACTCCAAAAAACGCAATTTGGGGAAAACTTTTTCTGGGTAATTAATGTTATGTGAATGGAATCCAAAACAAGAAAAAGTAAATAACCTTGGACTTTGCAGTCAAGATAGAAACAAAACAAGTTCCCACCCTCTCACCATTCTTATTGCCTCCATTCGTGGTCTATTATCAGGAAAACCAACAGTGATTGCTGCAAGAAATTATCCCAGATTAGAACAAAAAAAATTTGTTACGCTTTACACTTCATTTGCCAGTTTGCACATGTTGCTAAAATATGTGATCAAATGGGCAAAAAATAATGCAACTTATACATATATTCTACTTACTAGAAAATAGCACTAGTTTTTTTATATTAAAGTATATTGGGGTGACAATAGTTTGTAAAGTTACATGGGTTTCAGGTGTACAATTCTGTAATGCATCATCTACATATCACATTGTGTAGAAGATAGCACTAGTTTTTAAATCAGCAACACAAAATTGGGTTTGGGAGCAGTTTCAAATTGACATTCCACTACGTTCATGTGCTATCAAATTTTTGTGTGACTTTTATGTATTGCTAAAGCATCATTGAGAGAATAATAAATGATATTTTAAAAATAGGTGGGGAAATCACCCACTTTTTCTACCACATGAACTCCTTTCCATTTTCCTTGAAGGTTTTGTCTATATGTATAATTGTCATGATATGGTACCAACAGTTTTGTATTGTGCTATTTTTTGCTTGGCGCTATCTGTTTGCTATGTAGTTCTCTCAAATCTCTATGAAATTTAAGGAGGTAAGAGAATCTGAACAGGTTTTAAACATTTATATATCTCTACATAGGAATATACAGATATATAGATAATGCATAATAAAAATATCTATATTATATACAGATATATATTTATTCTTCTGTAGGGATATATATTATACATCTACTTATACACTTATATAATGTATATAATAATATACATATATTCCTAAATTTCTAATTTGATTACAATTTACAAACTCCCCAAATCTCATTGCAAAAGGTCAGCAGGTCAAGAGCTCTATGTCACTAAGCATTTATTTAACCTTTTAAACAACACCATTGTGGAAAGACTTTGGAGTGAAAAGTCCAGGTTTTATAAACTCTTCTATTTCTGTGCTTTTGTCTTTTGAGCATTTTCATTGTCACTTTTTCTTGATTTCCTAATAAAGATCTTTTAAGGAAAGTCCCATCTGATCTCAACAGAAGAAAGGGGTGGAAAAATGTGCCCTCTTCTGGATCATGCAAGTCAGGGAGATCTGAAAGCCCAAGAGGTCAAGTGCAAAGGGTGGCAGGCATGGAAATCACGAGGTCTCCCTGGAATCTGCAGTTGAAGCCTTTGGCACAGAGGAAGATAAGAATGAGGGGCAGCTAGTGCTGTCTCTGGGCACCACTGCAGTAGTCAGGGTGAACCCTGGTCTACCTGCCTGATAGACGGCAAACTCACCCAGGCACAAATCTTTTCCTGCACATACTTAGCACTCTGCCAAATAGCTGTTGAATCAATGAGCAAATGTGTAAATGAACTTGCATCTTGGAGAAAGTTTTGAGACATTATAGAACAGTGGAAATAATAATAGCAACTATTAAGTCATTAACTTATTCATTCGATAAGTATTCATTGTACAACTACTATGTGCCAGGTACTGTGCTAGGGGCCACTGGAAACACAGCAATGAACAAAACAAAGCAAAACAACACTGCTGTTCTTATGGAACTTACGCTGTAGCGAGGGGAGAATTAATTGAGCACTTACCATGGTTCCTCTCAACTCCTGTCCCCTTGTCCGTATTACCAGGGTGAGCATTTACCAGTATGATTCACGGAACTGTGAGTCGTATTTTCATGTATGTATGAGCGGTCTCTGGGGCTAAATCTGATACTGAGTTGACACTGAAGGATAGATTGGCGAGGAGTGATTAGGTAAGGGTGTCTTGGCTTGATCTGAACTGCGATGGGCCAATGGCAATCCTAATCTTTTTCAGAGTAAATTTTTATTGATGTCAAACATACCTACAGAAAAGTGGGAAAAGTGCAAGTGTATGAATGAATTCATCAAGATGGATGAATTTTCACAAACTGAACACATCTGTGTAACCCCCACCCTCAAGATGAAAATTTAGAACATTAAGAACAGAACTCATGATCTTCGCACTCTTCTCCTAAAAAGTTGTCCCAATTCTCATTCCTATCACTATAAATTAGTTTTGCTTGTTTTTGAACTTTGTATAAATGGAATCGTACAGTATGGACTACTTTGTGTCTGACTTCCTTTGCTGAACATTATTCCTGTGAGATTCATCCATGTCATTGCATGTAGCAGGAAGCTTTTTTTTTCTGTTTTGAATTGCTATATAACGTAGCATATGAACATAGTACAATTTATGTATCCATTCTTTTGTTGATGGATGTTTGGGTTGTTTCATATTTTGGCTAATACAAATAATGCTGCTAGAAACATTGGTCCCGGGGGCGGGGGGAGGGAGATGAAGGTAAGGGGGATCAAATATATGGTGATGGAAGGAGAACTGCCTCTGGGTGGTGAACACATAATGGGATTTATAGATGATGTAATACAGAATTGTACACCTGAAACCTATTTAAATTTAAATAAATTTTTTAAAAAAAGAAAAGAAACATTGGTCTCCATATGGCTGGATACCCCCTTCCATTGAGTACATACCTAAGAATACGATTGCTGGGTCAGGGGATATGCATTTGTTCAGCCCAAGTCTATATTTCCAATGAGTTTTCCAAGATGGCCATACCAAGTTATACTCCCACTAGTAGTGTACGATAGTTCCACTGCTCCACATTCTTGACCATACCTAGTATTTCCAATACACATATTACTTCAGTCATTCCGGTGTGTGTGTGTAGGAACTCATTATGGTTCTAATTTCTATTTCCCCAATGACTACTTTTGTCGACTATGTTTTCATACGCTTCTTGGTATTTGGATATTCTCTTCTCTCAGGTACCTGTTCAAGTCTTTTGCCCAATTTTCTCTTGGGTCAACCATTCATTTCTTATGGATTTGCCTGAGTTCTTTATGCATTCTACATATGAGTATCTTGTAAAGTATGTGCAATGCAAATATTGTCTTCTAGTTTGTGGCTTGCCATTTTACTCTAATAATGATGTCATTTGAGGAACAGTCATTCTTAAGTTTAATACAGTCTAGTTTGTTTCCCTTTATCGTTAGTGTTTTTGGGTCTTTGCTCACACAAAAGGCATGAAAATATTCTTCTATATTATGTCCTAAAAGCTTTATTGCTTTACTTAAAGTTTAGCTCAATAATCCATCTGAAAAATATTTTAGTGTATGGCTTGAATTAGAGGTCAAGGTCCTCCCTTCCATATGTATGGTTGGCAATGCCATCCTTTCCCCTTACCTTGCAATGGCATGTTTATTATGAATCATAACTCTCAGTGTGGGTCTGTCTCTAGATTTTTTCCCTTTGTCTGTTTGTCTAAACCAGCACCAATAACACATTATAGATGTATCATAAGTCTTGAAGTCCGTCAGGGGCAAGCAAGTTCTTCCACTTTGTACTTGAAGATCATCTCTGCTGTTTTTGGCCTTTCAAATGTCATATTGTTTTAAACTGTAGGTTTTGTTATTATTGAGGTATAGTGAGGCCAACAGATCAGATGACTCCCTTTAAAAAGACAGTTTGGGAGCAACCGGTTAGCTCAGTTGGTTAGAGCACAGTGCTCTTAACAACAAGGTTGCTGGTTCGATCCCCACATGGGCCACTGTGAGCTGCACCCTCCACAACTAGATTGAAACAACTACTTGACTTGGAGCTGATGGGTCCTGGAAAAACACACTTAAATAAATAAAAGTTGGAAGGAAAAAAAAAGAGTTTTTTACTCACCTTGCCAGGAGGAGGGGCACATCATGCCATGCAGGGCCACACATGAAAGCACCAGAGTTGATTATGGGCCAGAAGGAGCAAGGAGAAAGCATGGGCAAAAACTTCTATTGTGGTATTCATGGGAAGGAAGGGGTGAGGCCAGGTAAGCCAGCTAGGCAGGTTTGGGATTGCCTGGTTTGAATAATTTCAGCAGGCTCTGGGGGGTCAGCAGGAGCTGTCTTGGGTTGCCTGGTCTCTGGCCCTGAGTAAATTAGGGCAGAGGAATGTTGGCCTAGAGGACAAGAGCCCAGTGAAAGCCCAGTAAAGGAGGTAGTTGGGAGGTGTGAGCTTTAGATTGATTGGTTTGCATATGAAAGGCTCATTCACACGGGAGTCATTTGCTATCTCTAGGAATTAGCTACAGGAGTGGCAGTCTCTCCTGGGGTGGCAAGGCCTCCAACATGTAAAAGCATCATGGAATACAGAAAATAAAAAAAACGTGATTAATATACATGTCAATTTTATTTTATTTTATTTTATTTATTTATTTATTTTTTTAAGAGGTTTGGTATGCATTTTTATTAAAGGCAAAGTTGATTAATACATTAGCTTTTTACATGTCAATTTTAGAATAAGCTTGTCAATTTCCACCAAACAAGAAATCTGGAGTTTTTTTTATTGGTTTTGTATTGAATCTATAGATCAATTGCAAAGAGTTAATATTTCTATAATATTAAGTCTTCCAGTTGCTGAAACCAGAATATTCCCGTCTTCTATTTTTAGTTGAAGTCTTTAATTTCTGTGAGTGATAGTTTTTAGCTTTCTATGTAGAGGACTTACACATTTTTTTTCAACTTATTTCTAGGTATTTTATATATTTTGATGGTATCTAAATGGTGTCTTTTATTTCATTGCTAGAATTAAATATAGAATTATAGAATTAAATTCTATAGAAATATAGAATTAAAATTGATTTTTGTTTTTGACTTTGTATCTAGTGACTTTCCTAATTTCACTTATTAATTCTAATAGTTTTCTATAAAGTCTTTTAAAATTTCCTATATACACAATATGTTGTTTGAGAATAATGATACTTATTCCAACTCAGATACCTTTAAATTCTTTTGTTTGCCTTGTTATGTAGTCTAAGATCTCCTGTTACAATGCTGAATAGAAGTGATATTAGCAGGCATCTTTTTCTCATTCTGTTGTAAAGGAGAGCTTTCAATATTTCACCATCAAACATAATGCTTGCTGTAGATTGTTTTGCTTGACAGTGTTTATCATATTAAGGAAATTTTCTTATATTTCTGGCTTGCCAAGAGCTATTTTAAAAATCATAAATGATTGTTAAATTTTATAAAATACTTTTTTATGTCTATTGAGATGATCATATGATTTTTCTCCTTTATTCTGTAATTGTGATAAATTATATTGATTTAATTTTTGAATGATAAACCAACCTTGCATTCCTGGAATAAATCCAATTGATTATATTACCCTTTTAATGTAAAGCTGGATTCAGTATATTAACATTTTATTTTGAATTTTTACATTTATGATACTGAGAAAGATTTGCTTCTAACATTCTGTTCTTAAAATATCTTTGTTAGTTGTAATATCAAGATTATGCTGACTTCATAAAATTAGTAAATAGAGGCGGTAAGTATTCCTGTTTTTTCTGTTGTCTAGAAGAGTTTATATAAAATTGTCTAGTAGTATCCTAGGGCTGTCCTAACAAAGTAACATAGTTACTTAAAGCAACAGAAATGTATTCTTTCACAGTTCATGGGGCTAGAAATCCAAAATCAAGTTGTCAGCAGGGTTAGTTTCTTCTGAAGGCTCTGAGGGAGAATCTGTTCCATGCCTCTGTGATAGTTCATTTTATTCCAGTATGACCCCATCTGTAACTAATTACCCTTGCAATGACCCTATTTCCAAATGAGGTCACATTCTGAGATGCTGGGGGTTAGGACCTCAACATATTCTTTTTGGGGGAGACACAATTTAACCCATAACAGATTGTGTTATTATTATTTTTTTAAGTTTGAACGAATTAATTGGTTAAATAATCTGGGCTTGGAGCTTATATTGTGAGAAGATTTTAAATTATAGATTCTACTTTTTTAAATAGTATTCAGATTTTTCAGTTGTTCTTATGCCAGTTTTGATAGCTTGAGTTTTTAAGGAATTTCTCCATTCTTCTAAATTTTCTAGTTCATTAGCATAGTTTTTCATAATATCCTTTTACTCTTTAAATGTTAATATGTTTAATGCCTGATGTTCCCCTTTCATTACTATACTATACCTTCTCTCTTTAAAAATATACATATATTTTTAAATTTCCAAACATTTTGAGATTCTCTAATTTCTTTAAATTGTTTTTTTTAGCTTATCTCCACTGTGATCAAAGAACATACTCTGCATGGCAATTCTTTGAAATTTGAACCTGTACATATAAAGTATGCAGATTCTGCAGTTATTAGTGCAATGTTTTGTAAATATGTCAAGTTTATAAATTGCATTGTTCAAGTCTTCTACATCCTTTCTGAATTTTTTGTGGCGTATTCGATCAGTTACAGAAAGATATATGTTAAGATTGCCTGCTATGCTTGTAGTTTTGTCTATTTCTCCTTTTTCTCTTCATATATTTTGAAGCTATGTTATTAGGTAAATACAAACTTTCAATTGTTATATCTTCCTCTTTTATAATTACGAAATATATCTCTTGTCTCTGTTAATATTCTTGTTTTAAAGTCTACTTTGTCTAGTGATAGTACAGATGGATCAGCTTTTTTACGTTACTGTTTTCACATTTGTCTTCTTCCATCCTTTTACATTCAACCAACTGTATCCTCACATTACAGGTGTACTTTGTTTTTTTTATTTTATTTTATTTATTTATTTTTTTCTTTCTTTTTTTTTTTTGTTGTTGAGAGCCCACTGGCCCATGTGGGAAGCGAACCGGCAGCCTTCGGAGTTAGGAGCATGGAGCTCTAACCGCCTGTGCCACCGGGCCGGCCCTACAGGTGTACTTTGTAAGTAGAATACAGTTGCTCATTAAAAATGGAATCTAAGGGGTAGACGGTTAGCTCAGTTGGTTAGAGCATGGTGCTAATAACACCAACATTTGCTGGTTCGATCCCCACATGGGCCACTGTGAGCTGCGCCCTCCTAAAAAAATAATAATAAAATAAATAAATAAGTAAAAATACAATCCAAGAATCTTATCTTTAAATTTGGAGTATTTAGATAATATATATGTAATATAATTACTGATACATTTGACTTTAATCTATCATCTTAATGTTTTTGTTTTTCCCGTTTGTTTTTTTCATTTTATCTCCTTTCTTGCTCATTAGTTTGTTAGTGATACATTCTTTAATTTTATTCTGTATTATCCTAGAGATGACAACATGCATCCTGGATTTAAAGGAGTATACCTTAAATTAGTATTTTTACCACTTCTCAGATAACCCTAGTTCAGTTTCATTCTGCTGCTCCTTCTCTGCCTTTTGTGTTATTCTTGTCATGTATTTTAATCTTACACATATGTTAAACCACACAAAAATTATTGTTTCAAACAATCAATAATCATTTATATTTATCCATATGCTTATCTATTCTGATGCCCTTCATTACACCTTGTTTTACCATGCTTTTTATTGGAATCATTCTCCTTCTGCCTAAGAATTCTCCTTGATGTTTCTTCCAGGGAAGGTCTACTGGTAATAAATTCTCAGTTTTCATTTGTCTGTATTTGCGTTTATTTTGCCTTCATCTTCATTTTAGTGCTTTCATTTTCATTGGATATCATATTCTAGTTTGGCAGCTATTTTTCTCAACACTTAAGGAAGCCATTCCACTGTATCCCTTGAAAAGTTAGGTGTTACTCTTACTGTGAGTGCTTTTATGGGGTTGTTTTAAAGATTTTCTTTTTGCCTTTGAATTTCAGCAGTTTGACTATGATGTGTCTGGTTCTGTTTTTTTTGTTTTGTTTGTTTGTTTGTTTTTATCCCACTGTCATCTGTTGAGCTTCCTGAATCATCTGTATCTTAATGTCTTTAGTCAATGTTGGAAAACTCCCAGCTGGAATCTCTACAATTATTACTTCTGCATCATTTTATATCTCTTTTTCTGGACTCAAATTTTTTTCTTTGTGCTTCAATCTGGGATATTTTCTACAGACTGCTTAGAGTAGGCAGAATTTTAATATGGCTCCCATGACCTTTGTTTTCTAGGGTTACTCCCATGATTATGTTATGTTACATACGTGTGCACGTATATTTTCAACTCTTTGAATATATACCTAGAAGTGGGATTGCTGAGTCATATGGTAATAATATATAACCATATGATGAATTACAGACAGTTTCCCAAAGCGGGTGCACCATTTTACATTCCCACCAGTAGTGATGAAGCTTCCAATTTCTTCACAGCCTCACCAACACTTGTTGTTATCTCTCATTTAGCCATTCTAGTGGATGTGAAGTGGTTTTTCATTGTGGTTCTGAATTGCCTGTGTATGACAGATAATATGTTGATCAACTTTTCATGTGTTCATTGGCCCTTCATTTATCTGCTTTGAAGAAATGTCTATTCAGATCCTTTCCCAATTTTAAAATTGGGTTATTTGTCCTTTTATTTTTGAGTTGTAATAATTCTTTTTAAGTATTTTGTAATTTTTAAAATTTTAAGTGTGTTTTTCCAGGACCCATCAGCTCCAAGTCAAGTAGTTGTTCCAATCTAGTTGTGGAGGGCGCAGCTCACACTGGCCCATGTGGGGATCGAACCAGCAGCCCTGGTGTCACGAGCGTCGCGCTGTAACCAACTGAGCTAACTGGCCACCCTAATTATTTATGTGGGCTAGATCCAAGTCCATTATTAGGAAAATGACTTGTAAAAGTTTCCTCCCATTCTGTGAGCTGTCTTTTCACTTTCTTGGTGGTGTCCTTTGAAGCACAAAATATTTCAGTTTTGGTGATACTCAATTTATTAACTTTTTCCTTTGCTGCTTGTACTTATGGTAACATATTAACTGCAACTTTATGTGAAAATGCAGACCTCACTTCTTGTTTTAGCTTCTGGTAACATGGGAAGGTTTTTTGTTTGTTTGTTTTAAAGATTTTATTGGGGAAGGGGAATGGGACTTTATTGGGGAACAGTGTGTACTTTCAGGACTTTTTTTCCAAGTCAAGTTGTTGTCCTTTCAGTCTTAGTTGTGGAGGGTGCAGCTCAGTTCCAGGTCCGGTTGCCGTTGTTAGTTGCAGGGGGTGCAGCCCGCCATCCCTTGCGGGACTCAAGGAATCAAACAGGCAACCTTGTGGTTGAGAGGCCACTGGCCCATGTAGGAATCAAACCGGCAGCCTGAGCCACCGGGTCTGCCCCCACATGGGAAGTTTTTAAAGCAACTCAACAGTAGTTGTGATTCAAACAACTTTAGTTATCACCCAGATGACTTCATGCAGTGTAAGTTTCACATATAAGGGATTTTTTCCCCTTTTATTTTCACATTAATTCATATAGAAACATTATCAAGACTGCAGCAAAAGCTATTTTTCAAAGTCATTTAATGTTTGATAATAGTAGTTGAGAGCAGTTTGTTCTTGTTTTAAAAAATTTCAATCTCAGTCCTGAGCTCAAAAAAATCACAATAAAATTTTACCACGGCTAAGCCATTAAACTGCTGTGTGGTAGGGAAAATCAGGATAGTCAGCTTCTATTTCTGACAAAAATACACAAAATTCATGACAGTGAAGTCCACAAGAACAAATAAAGTTCACCATCAACGTTACTGGTTCAGTAATGTGTAATAGATTCAAGTATTTTCTATAAGTACTTGTTGGTAAGTAATATAATTAACGCCACATGCTATATATACCTTGATTTTCCATAAGCTCTGTAAATTTGTCCAAGTATGCCATTTCCTGCCACATATATTTTTGCCTCTCTCAGTTTAAATACATATTAGCAGATTCTACTTCAGATTGCACTGAATTAGTGTTTTCTTAACTTCTTTGGAAATCGTCTTGCTTGTAGCTATTCCATACAGACTATTCATGAAGGCTAGTTCTTCAATCACTTCCAATTTGTCATTGACTCTGTGAATAAACAATAACTGAATAGTATTGTCAACATATATAAATTCATCAAGAGCCAAGGAAAACAATTTGAAATCATTTGCCTTGCTTTCTAATTGACTATTGATGTTCCCTGTGTCCTCAGCTCTTAAGGTTAATAGCTCTATGCAAGTTTATTTTCTCTAGACACATTTTTTGGGTTTTTTTTTTTTTTTTTTTTTTTGGCTACTGCCATCAAATACAATTTCATTAATTCACCATCAGTAAATAGCTTTTTGGCTTGACTGACAAATGGGCCTCTAGAAAGTTACTTTGTGAATAAATTTTTCTGTGATAAGATATTGTTTTCAATTTTCTAGCCCTTTCATCTAAGTTGGGAAAATTGTGGTGAATGCTTAATCTTTTGATGTTGACGTATATTCTTTTAGTATAGCTGGTGGTATTGCATAATAAACAAAATGCTTCACCATCTAATAAAATAACCCATTCTCCACTACGCCTTAAAACACAACATCCATAGTCCACTTTTCTTGTTCTGATATGATGGATATGCATCTGATAATAAAATAAATAAAATAAAATGTCTTGGTACAGTAGTATACATGCATTTGAAACACTGCATAACTACAAATTTGTAGTGCAATAAGCAGAGGTATAAAGCAATGAGAGCACCACATACAGTCTTTATTGCAACTTCTAAACTCTGGCATTATAGTGTGAAAGCAGCTATAGGCAATATATAACTAATGAGTGTGGCTATCTTTCAATAAAACTTCATTTATCCACAGTGAAATTTGGAATTTCATATAATTTTCATATGATAAACCATTAACCTTCTTTAATTTTTTTTTTGAACCATTTAAAGATGTAAAAAACATTCTTAGCTCACAGTCCCTATAGAAACAGGCAGCAGACTATCTTTTGCTTGCTCTAGATGGTTGCTTTTGTTTGGCCATTATGCCTGGTATTACAAATCGCCAAATGTCCAGAGGGGATAAAACAGAAGTAAATGTAAACTCACTTTAATAAAATTCCCTTCTCTTTGGTATCCTGACTGCGTGAGTCGTGACTGATTGGGTTGATTCTAACGCTTTCAAATCAGCTGGGGGTAGTTGTTTTATTTGGGTATTTTGTCTAGCATGTATAATTGTTTTTGATGGAAGAGTCACTCTGACATCAATACTCCATTAGAATGGAAAGCAAAATCTATGTAAAAAAAATCTATTCACTTTAATCTGTTACTTTCACTATTATGAGCCTCTTTCCATACTGACAAACATATTTCTATAATGTCATGTAGTATTTCATGGGATGAATGCACCACCGATTTTATTTAAGAATTCCCCATTTGGGGACATTGAGATTGTTTTCAGCTTTTCATTGTGATGAAAACACATCTACAGGTTTCCTTGTGTATCTGGTTATTTCTTAGTATAAAATCCTAGAAGTGCATAGATAAGTCAAAAGGTTCACACTTTTAAAGCTTTTTCATAAGTATCGCCAAACTTTCCTTCAGAAATGTTACACAATGGCATGCCCAGAAGCTGTATTTTTCTCAGTGCAGGGCTGCCAATGCTGGGTGTTGTTATTTGTTTCTACCTTTGCCAATCTGATAGATGAAAAATGATATCTCTGTGCTGTTTCAATTTGCATTTCTTCGAGGTTGATAGGTATGGTGAGCTGATAATGGCTCCCTCCAAAGATATGTCCCAGTACTAATCCCTGGAACCTGTGAATGTTACCTTATAAGGAAAAGGGGTCTTTGCAGATGTGATTAAGTTAAGGCTCTTGAGTGGGGAGATTATCCAAGATTATCTGGGTAGTCCCTAAATGACAACACAAGTGTCTTTCCTTATAAGAAGGAGGCAGAAAGATTTGACAGAGACAAAGGAGAAGGCAATGTGACTACAGAGGCAGAAATTGGAGTGGTGAGATCTCAAGGAATGTCAGAAGCCACCGGAAGCTGGAAGAGACAAGGAATATATTCTGCCTAGAGCCTCAGGAGGGAATGGTCCTGCCAACACCTTGCTTTTGATTTAGGGAAACTCATTTCTGACTTCTGGCCTCCAGAACAGTGAGAGAATGCATTTCTGGTGTTTTAGAACACAAGTGTGCGGTGATTTGTTATACAAGCAACCATAGGAAACCAATATAATAGGCTTTTTACATGTTTCTGGACCACATGAAAACCTTTTGACTTTAAAAAAAATGAAACCTCACGCAATAATATGAACAGTATAATTCTATTTATGTGAAAGTAAATCTGAATATTTGTATATGTGTTTACATGTGTACATAACTGCCTAGGAAAATATTTAGAAGGATATACACTAAACCAGTAGCGGGAGGGAGGTTAAACTGGAGGGAGTGTGAAAAGTGGGGGAAGAGGAACTTTTACTCACCCCCTCAAGATACTACGCCAGGTACGTCTATACTGTTTGAAAAAGTTATGAGACTACATTCATGTGTTGTGTAAAATAAGATAAGGTGCTTGTTGTAAACAATAAAATACATAGGAAGTAGACAACAAAACTGTCCCTCTCCTCTCACCTATCCCTTCCTAGAAATATTGCTAATAATTTGATGTGCATCCTCTCATTTTTTCTATGCAGAAACAAATATATGTATGAATTAAATAAAAATGAAAGAGCGCGTGCCATATATACTGTCTTTCCTTTTAGGGTGTTTCTCCAAAATCATTCCAGGATCCATATGTACAAGGGGCTTCATTCTGCTGAGCTGGTAAGAAAGACCCAGAACTCATTTTACGGACTTCCCTGCTGCTTTGAACTTTTTTGTATCTGTGACTTTGTCCATATGTGGGGGGATAGCTGTAGAAAACTCCTCTGCCAGTTGTGTTTCAAACAGTTTTAGGTATTCCCACACTGCCTTCCAGTCTGCTTTTAAAATGTAAGCTCTCATCAATGGTTCCTCAATGTGGATGACACAAGATCCACTTTTTCAAACGTTCCCAAACTGGTTGGAGAGGGATGTTATCTTAATATTATAACAGGCATTTCTTTAAGTATGAGGCTGGTTGGGTACTTTTCATATACTGATTGGCTACCAAAGTGAATTTGTGAAGGGCTTCAGAGGTCACTGGGCAGAGAATTTTCCTTCCAACGAACCAAATCTGAATCCTTTCTGAACCCAACAACCGTGTGTTATTTGGTTAAGGACCTAGTGTGGAACCATGGGGCGAAAGTGGTCTTTGGGATTTCAGGTGACTGGACACCTGAACAAGGCACAAAACCTGGACGTAGGGCGGGAGGCACGCTGGAACCCCACAGGGGAGATTGGGGAGGACCGCCCAGCATATTTCAGGGTGCCATAAATTTTCCTCCCAGTCTGCTCCCTGCATCTGGCGAGGGCGACCAGGCCCGGCGGGATCCCGGGCGCTCTGAAGAACTCCAGGCAGAGTGTCGCCGGCTAGTCTGTGTGTCCGCAGCTTTCCCACAGGGGGCACTGCCGCCTGCCAGCGCGCCGCTAGGGTTGGAGGAGGTGTGGAATCGGTGCGGAGTTCTGGGGGTTCTTTGGAAGAAAGTTAGGGGCTGCCTAGGGGTGGGGGCGGGACTCCAGCGGTTCTCGGGCGGGAGGGGGGAGGGCCGCCGGGGGTCCGAGGTGGGGCGAAGGGGAGGGGGCCAGGGCCAGTCTGGGGGTGAGGGCCTGGCGCTCGGCGGGGCGGCGCAGCCCCCGGAAGGTGTGAGCGAGCGGCGTGCGAGTGTAAATGCGAGTGAGTGTGTGTGCGCCGGGGCTGGCGGGGCTCCGCGAGGCGCGCGGGTGTCAGCTTGCAGCCGGGCTCCTCCCCCCGGCCCCCCTGCTCAGCCCCGCGGGCCCTCCTTCCTGCCCCGCTCGCCCCTCCCCGGCGGGCCAGGCTCTGGGACGCCCCGGCGGAGCAGGCGGCGGCGGAGAGTTGGGGAGCCCTGGCCTCCGCGCTGCCGGAGGGGCCCGAGCCGAGCCGCCCCCGCTCGGCCCGGCGGCGCCGGCCCCGCTTCCCGCCGGGCCACGCCCTGTCAAAAACTTTGTTGCTGCGGCCGCCGCGGCGGCGAGCGGAGCAGCCGGGCGAGCGGGAGGGAGGGAGGGGCGCCGGGCCGGGCGCGGGCGGCGCGGGGCTCGGAGTGCGGCGGCCCCGGCCCGCGGCCCCACCATGCCCCAGCTCGGCGGCGGCGGCGGCGGGGGAGGCAGCGGCGGCAGCTCGGGCGCCGGGGCGACGGGCGGAGGGGACGACCTCGGGGCGAACGACGAGCTGATCCCCTTCCAGGACGAAGGGGGCGAGGAGCAGGAGCCGAGTAGCGACAGCGCCTCGGCGCAGCGGGATCTGGACGAGGTCAAGTCGTCCCTGGTCAACGAATCGGAGAACCAGAGCAGCAGCTCGGACTCAGAGGTAAGGAGGCTCCCGCGGCCGAGCCCGAGGACCCCGGCGCGGCGCCCGCTCACCGCCCTCGCCTTTGTGTCTCCTCTGCAGGCGGAGAGGCGCCCGCAGCCCGCTCGGGACGCTTTCCAGAAGCCGCGGGACTATTTCACCGAAGGTACGTGCCGGCCCGGGCAGCCCCCGTTCCCGGGCCCCGCGGTGCTCGGCGCCGCTGTTGGGGCCGCCCCCGGTTCGCGCTCGCGTGGCGCTGCCCGTGCTCTCTGCCCCTCTCGGCGGCAGCGGTCCTGGGGCGCGTGTGGGGGGCGCTCGGGTCCCGGGCCCCTGCTGCGGTGTTGTCGCGGGGGCCGGGTCTCACCCCGTCTTGGTCTTGCCCGCAGTGAGAAGGCCCCAGGACGGCACGTTCTTTAAGGGCCCCCCGTACCCCGGGTACCCATTCCTGATGATCCCGGACCTGAGCAGCCCGTACCTCCCCAACGGACCCCTGTCTCCTGGAGGAGCGCGCACGGTGAGCGCCTGTCCGGCTGCGCCGGGGCGGGTGGGAGGCCCGGCCCGCGGGATGCGCCCCGGGGCTCGGCGACGGGGTGGGGGATGGGGCCGTCCCGGGAGGATCCCCGGCAGAACTTGTTTGCGGAGTTGAACGACTCTGTGGCGCCCGAGCGTTAGGCTGCGCTGGCCAGAGCTTGGATGAAAGTAACGTTCCTTTAAATTCTGCCCCTTTTGCGGGGAGAGACTTTCGGGTCCACTTCTGCGGTTTCTCTTGGCTTCAAAATTCTTTGCTCACGCGAAAGGAAAACTTGGATTTGTGCCGGCTTCGGGGGGCAGGGAGGAGGGGATTCGGCTTTCCTTCCTGGAAGTGGGTCAGCTTTTCCTGGCAGTCGGGCAGTGGGCCGGGGGAGCTGGGTTGGCGACGATGCCCTCCGACCTGAGTTTCATTGGGCGGCTGCGAGTCGGTTCCTAAGAAACCCAGTATTCGTGGCGGGTCATTCACACCCCCCTCACCCCACCCTCAGTCCTCGCGCGGGGGCCTCGACTTTTCTGTGGAGCTCGGGATTTTAAACTCGCGGAGATGATTTCGAGGGCAACTCGCGGCATTCTTCAAGTTGAGGAACTTGGCTTTATTCCCCTTTGTTGCCAACTTTTCTTATTTAAAGCGAGTGCTGCGACACTTTAAACCTGTTAATGGGCGCGCATTGTGTGCTGCGCGCTGGCATTTAGAGCCATGATTAAGCAAATTGACTGGGCCCCAGACGACGTGCAAATGAGGGCGGATTCCATCTCCCCCATCCCTGGCTCTGAACTCCTGCCCCCCGCGTCGCTAGGGGCGCAGCCCGCAGCTGGCTAGGCTTTTGTGTCCCCTGAGCAGCTACCCCACCCCAGGACCCCCTGCCCTGGTGCTGGGTCTGATGGCCGGTCTTGGGTGAGCGCCTGTCAACTAACTACGTGCCAGGCTCTTGCGTGCTGCCCCTTGGGCACCGCGCGCACTGTAGTGTGTCTCTGCTTCCCGCCCAGCTTCCCAGTGCCGGCCAGTTCCCGCTTGATTGGAGGCCGGAGGTGTTGGTGCTTTAGGAACTGGGCCGGACAAACTCACTTTATGCACAAGCTGTCCTTCAGTGATGATCGTAATTAAAGGGCCGCCTGAGAAGGGCTCGTAGCTGAATAGATGATCCCTGCTGTCACTGTCGGTGGAGAGCTGGAGAGCGGAGGCATCTGCTGTGAGTCTGGCCAGTGGTGTGCTCTCCTGGCCAGTTGGGATGTGGGAGTAGAGGTGGGGGACTCTGACAAAGGGAGAGGGGAGCGGGACCACACAGCCCTCTCACTGTTCAAGCAGGGAAGACCTGCTGCTTTTGCCCTGCTTTGGAGCATCCCAAGAAGTCCTGAATATAAACTGTTGCTTTTTCTCATTCAGATTAAAAGAAAAAAGGTGCAAGTAAAAGTTGAGCAATTCTCGTACAAACTGCAGCAATTTGTTTAGGTTTTCAGAGCTCCAACTGTGTCTGCAGATGTAGCTCGCTTCTGAAAGTTTTGGTAGGGTTCCTGTAATGTGGTGTGTGTGAGAGGGTTTATGCTTCCAAAGTCTCATTTTCCCATTCCCCATTAGATGTCTGGAAAAAGGAGTCTGGGAGGCGTTAATATCTGTGAATGAGCACTGATCTAGGTCCTGGTGCAGATAAAGTCACCAGACATGTCCCAAATAAGACTTCTCACTAGGGCATTTGGATTCTTTCTCTTTGAATGGTGACTCTGACTGCCTGTCTTCATCTGCTGGGCCCCTTCGCTTCCTCCCCCCATCCCCAGTGGGACAGATTTGTGTGTCAGGCCCCCCTTTTCTTTTACCACCTTCTAATACCCTTCCTTCTTTCTACCATCTTATGTATTCCTTTGCCTGAAAACTTCCAGAGGTGGCTTCTTTTTGGTACTAAGGATTTCCTGATTACTAAAGCCAGACCTGTGTGGAATTTTCAGAGCCTTCCTTGGGGAAGCCGACCTTTTCCCCCTGCATGCCTCTGACTGCCTGTTCATCCCTGCAGCTGTTCCCTGCCCTGGCCGAGGTTGCCGTCCCTGTTTCAAGCCTGACACTCACCCTCTCTCTGTTGACACTTTATAAGGGACTTGGTATGTCCTGGTTCACTCTCATACCTACTGTGTTTCCCCGAAAATAAGACCTATCCAGACAATCAGCTCTAATGCATGTTTTGGAGCAAAAATTAATATAAGATCCTGTCTTATTTTACTATAAGATCAGGTCTTATTTTACTATAAGACCGGACCTATAATATAATATAATATAATATAATATAATATAATATAATATAATATAATATATATAATATAATACCGGTTCATATATTAATTTTTGCTCCAAAAGACGCATTAGAGCGTCTGGGTCTTATTTTCGGCTGGGTCTTATTTTCGGGGTAATATGGCACATCTTGTCTCCCTGGTGAGTTGCCCTTGCAGAAGTAAGTTCAATTCCCCCATCGCTTCTGTGCCCCTTAAGCTCCTGCCTGTTTACAGAGTTCATTGATACAGGACAGACCAGGAATGTTTCCTGCAGTTCAGACCGCTTAGTAGAACCTGCCTTTTCACCCCACCCTTGGACATCATGGGCTATTAGGAAAGCAAATGAGGAAACCCTTAAGCACTTGTCTGGAGTATAGGACTGAAATGATGCTTTCCTCTGGATGATTATGTTAATGGAATTAATGTAATTTTTACTGTAGGCAAACTGTAGGCCCTCTGTTCAGGTCCCAGCTGGGTAAAATGAATGTAGATAGATAGGTGGTAGAGGAACCTGGTGGGAGGTGGGGGTGCGTAGTGCCTGGAATACATAATCTGGCCTCTCTTTTGGCATCCTAGGTCTGGTTTTGTTTCATTTCTAAATTTTACAGCCTTAGGCTTTGCTGCTTCTAAGGCCTATAAGTGGTATAAAATTGGGTGACCTCAGTTCTCGGCTGTGCTAACACTTTCTGGAAATACCAAGCCAGAAGCAAAAGTGGGGATTGGCTGGAATGTTTTCAGGGTGTTAATTGACCCTAGAAATATAGCAAGCAGCAGGGCTGCAACACCCTCACCACTGGCATGCTTCCTGCTGGGACAACTGGGGGCTGGGGCTAGCCAGTCCTGCTGTCGGCCGTCTCCCTGGGCATTACCTTTGCCCTCCACTCTGGTTTAGCTGGAAGGCTGGGAAGTGGCCTCTTCCTGAGGCTTTTTAGAGAAGAGGTCCCCTTAACCTGGGGTGTGTGCCAAGCCTCCAGGCTGTGATTCATTCCCATCTGGAGCCCTGGGGACCCTGTGGCCTATGAAGAGGAATAACTGTCACAACCCATCTTTTTTACTCCTTCAAATAGTTACCCCGGAATGATACATTCATTCCTGAAAAGGCTTCACAAGTTTACTAAACCACCTTGGTGCTGTTGACTAGAATTTTGTTAGGAAAATGTAAGTCAACACAGAAGAAAGTGGATGTCAAAAATAGTCGAGTAATAAAAGCCAAAAAGAAAATGTTGACCGTGGTTCAGAGAGCTAGCTACCAAGTGATGGAGAGTAGTTTGTGACCACAGTTTGATTGCTAATGACATTTTGGAAAAGAACACCACTTCTAGGTAGATTGCTAGTTTTGGTGTCCAATCTATAAATTTAAGAGCTGCTCTCCCACAGCTCAAGTACCGTGCTGCTCACACCTTTCTCACACCGTCTCAGCTCAAGTTTCTGTATGTTTTGTTCTCTAAACGTGTTTTCCAGTTCTCCGTATCCCACTGCTTCCCCGTGGGCAGTTTTGCCAATATGCTGGGTGCTCCTGTTTCCTTTCTGACACAAAAAATACAAGCAGAAATCTTGGTGTATGTGTAGAAAAGTTATCTGTTTTTAGGAGTTGTATGTAAAAGCTAAGTAAAACCTTTTCTTTTGGAAGATCGGTATAAACATGCTGCTTTTGGTAAAATTCTTTTAAGTCATTTCATCTAAATATAACTTCTGTTCCATTTTTTTTTCTAAATATAACTCAGGGTTTAATGAGGGCTTTTCACATGGAACAAGCTTTTGCGAGGGCCCTGCCTGCGTTGTAGAAGTTTTGGCACTTGGATTGCTGGGGTGACAATTGGTGACAAACCCTATCAGTCTTTTTTGTTCGTTTTTTGTTTTGGATTGGCGGATCTGGCAGGGACTACCTGCTTGCTTTATTATAAGTTTAGAAAGTTATAGGTTGGTCTCATTCGTTATTGATCTCACTTCTATGGATTCTTGAAGAGAAAATAGGCTAGCACACACATACACAAAATCTAAACTTCAACAGAGTTCCAACTTTTATAGTGATATGCAATGTTAAAAAAATTGTGGCATAAAAAAGAATTTAAATGATTAACTCATTGGGAAAAATCTATCATGCAAAGCTCCTACATACATTCCAATTTAGAGCCAGCTTTTACTTGCTAAACGGGAAATTTAGATTGGCACCCTTAAGATGAAGTCGTAACTCCTTGACTTCACCTGATGTTTATTGAGGATCCATTGTGGGCAATGGCTAAGGCACTGTGGAAAACGGGATGAATGAGACCTAACTTTGCCCTAAAGGATTTAAAAACTGAGTTAGGAAGAAGTCAGGTCAGCACAAACCACTGTAATAGGAAGTCTGTGTTAAAGTCCATAAAGGCCAGAGAAGAATTTTGAGAAAAAGAGAATAGAAAAATTGTTTTGGGCTGGCGTGATCCAAGAAGGCGGGTAGAGGAAGTTGTTTTAAACTAGTCCCTGAAACTCAGTCATTCTTTAATTCAAAGTAATTCTTGTTAATAATAAAAAAATGTAAACAGTACAGAGCTGCTTACAGGGAAAAGCAGAAGTCATCTTTCATCTTCATCTTGAAGTTGAAGCTAGCACAGTGAGAGCAGAGGCATGGAGGAAGGAAAAAAGTTCAGGGCTACTTAGGGTAATGCAAGTTACTCCATTTGCCTGGAAGGATAAGGGGCCAGACCTTGAATGCCAGTGAAGGAATCTGGTCTTATTCAAGAAGCAGCAGAAAATCATCGAATGTTATGCTGGGAAGTGATGTGATTCATACATGTGTATAGAAAGGTAATAGTGATTTATGGGAGAGGACATGGAAGGAGCTAAAACGGTTACACTTACAGGAGTCCAGGGGTGAGATGAAAAGGGCTTAAGAGTATCCAAATGGAAAGGATGGGAGAGACTGAGCTGGTTGGTTGAATTCGTGCAGGGAAGGGTGGTATTGGAGGCAGAAGGTGGCCGATGACACACTCAATTCTTGGTATCTGAGCCTGGGTGACCTGGGGGAATGACGTATATAGGTATGGCCCTGACCTGCCGTCTTTACCTCCCCAGTGATGGGCAGATGCTCACTGACTGTCTTGGCAGTAGCAGAGCCCCCAGTCTGTGAGAGGCTCTCACTTGGAGAAACTGCTGAGTTTCGTTGGAGACACATTGGGTGGGAGGGGATATTGAGGGAACAGTTGAAACAGCAGCAACTGGATCATGCGAGGGAGAAGGAGCATGGAAAGGAGTACTGGCCAAAGTGGGAGGAGAGCTGAGGTACCGTGACATCATGGGAGCTAGAGGGAAAGGAGAAGGCAGGGGTGTTCTCAGTGTCAGATGCCACAGAGAGAGGGGAAAAGAAGATGGGCGAGTCAAGAGGAGCTTTGGGAATTCCTTCATTAGGAAGCTATTGGTGCCCACAGACAGAAGTACTCCAGGCAAGTGGTGGTGGTAAAGACAGGGAGGCAGAGACACCAGCTTAGGGCTTCCTAACTGGTTGCCAAGAGGCGGTGTGCCCTGGGCTGGTCCTGGGTGTGTCCCATCCCTCAGCCCTCAGCCCTCAGCCCTCGACCAGAACCCCCGATGAGACTCCCGCAGTGGCGGCGAGCAGCCTCCTCTCTCCACCCCTGTGTACCTTACACATCTCACTTTCTGTTCTACAGTAACCTGGAAGATGCTGGAAAACCAGACTCCAGACAACCATTTATTGGCTGTGGCATGAAGGGGAAAGGGAAGAGCCACAGGCTTCGAAAGGCATATTTAGGATGCTGGAGTGGGAGCTTCTGTGTAGGGGCAGTACGGTAGGCTAGAAGGTGACTGGGGAGGAAGATAGGAAGAAGAGATGGGACCGAGAATTTCAGGAAGAAAGCTGTCATCTACTTTCATTGATGGAGGATGCTTGACAGCACGTGGTGTTCTCCCAATTTTGCAGATTACCTCAAGAATTGAAGATGAGGATCTAGAAAAATGCAGAGGTGGAGTTGGCAGAAATTGGGGTGGGGGATGTGCGTTGGATGGCTAGGTGGCTTTGAGATTCTCGATATAACCAAGGTTTTGGAATTTTGTCCACAGCAGGAAGATTACAGGCCCTTTCTTTCTACCCCCATTATAAAACTCAGAATGTTGGGAACCTTTTAGCTACATGTTAAATAATGAAACATTTGTGCATTGATTCAAAGATATGAGATACTGGGGAAAATTACCCTCTTTTCATTGTGGAACTGGCCAATTTTGAAGGGGGATGGAGATGGGGATCAGAATACAACACATTTGCAGTCAGAGGCAGATACTGGGATGTGATAAGTAATTGGGGATGGGAAAGGACAGACCATGTAAAAGCATGTAGGGAACTGCCTCAAATTGTCTAATCTAATAATGTATTTTTGGAGGAGGTTTTTATATGTCCCATGTTTTATTATTTTCTCTCAAGCTGGATTGGATTTAGGGGACAATGAAATAAATGCAGTTTCCAAAACCTTGGCACTCGGGAATGAAGGGAACACAAGGGGCATCAGGGTGACTAGCCCCTATGCCGAGGTGCCCCGTGGACACCGCTGGGTCCTGCACAGCTGCTTTCTGAGACTCTCAGGTGTTGGAGATGCTCGGCATTACCTCAGTTGACAGACACCTTTAAGGTTCTCAAATAAATTTCAGAATCCTAAATCTTTCCTTTTCTTTATGGGTATCATCTCCAGATTTTCAGGGGAAAATGAATGTTTAGTTATGAAATACACTTCAGAGTTTGAAAATTATAAAAATATTTTCTTAAACATGGCCTTTTTAGGAGTTTTTGTGGAAGTGATGAGAGTGATAACTCTAGTTACCTGGAGTCCTCAGGACAGACAGTGAGCTCACACTCATACTCTCACTGTTACAGCATTTTAGACATCGGTTTCTCTCCAGAGGAGGAGCAAGGTCCCATGTGTTCACATATAAGAAATATAAACAACAAATTCACAAAAGAAGAAACTACAAATGACTATACCAAACATGTGAAACTATGTTCAGCCTCCCAGGTAGTCAAAAAATGCTAACGAAGACAAGAATCATTTTTGGCCCACCAAGTTAACAAAGATTTTGTCTTGATAAGACTGCAGTGCTGGGAAATGTATGGTAACGTGGGTGATCTCGTTTGCTGTTCTGGAAGGGTGTTCACAGTCCCATGCCATTTGGAAAGCACTTGGCAGTGGCTACTAAAACCTTGATATTTTTCATAGCTTCTGATCTGCTTGGAAGTCGGTACTTGTTATTCCCATTTCACTGTCATGCAGACAAACTTGTAGAGGTCAAGTATCTTGTTCAAGGTCACACTACTGGTAATTGACAGTGCAAAGATTTGAACTTGATTGTGAGTCCAAAGTCTAGGTCTTCTCATTCCACCCTTGTGACTTGACACAAATGCCTGACATAACCAGCTCCTCCTCCTCTGGGGAGAAGGGCAGCTGACCTTTGCTTTCCAGGTCAGAAATCCTGATGTGAATTATCAGTTGAGGTGGAGGGTGGGGAGATTTGTTCCGACTTTACAAAGTGGACCTGGAAATGAACCTTCCCAAATAAACAGTTGTAGAAGTGAGTGAATGGCTGCGGTTTAAGTTGTTCCTTCAGTACTGTACTCCAGAGGAGGGAAACACCCTTTAGGGGGTGGCCCCAGGAGCTTCACCACCACCACATTACCTTGTTGCAGAGGAAAACGTGGTGATCTACTAACAGTTGAACTTTTTTGCACTTGGGGACCATTTTTCCTTGTTGAAATTGGTGAGGGTTGGAAAAGTACACAAGTGTATCTTTAGTGTGGAAGAAGGCAGGAGGCGTAAACTGGCTCCCTATCCCTGCAATTTGGATTACAACATAGTCAGGTTAACAAACCAAGCCCTGGTGAACCAAGTGTGCAAATATTGTTTCCTTATTGTTCGTTTTACAAAATATTTTATAAATTGGTTGCTTTTTAAAAGTGCTCTAAGTTAAAAATCAGTTCCAATCATCTGGAACTATTTCAGTAAATTGACTATTAAAGAAATAAATGCTAAATGTTTATGCAGGGAATGTTTTAGTCTCCCCCTGCTTGTGTGTGTGTGTTTGTGTGTGTGTGTGTGTGTGTGTGTGTGTGTGTGTGTAGGCGGTTTGAATTTAGGAAAGGAATCAGGTAATTCAGTGCTTTTTCCTTCACTTCCCAAATTATCTCCCAGGTGGTCTCTTTCTGAAAACAATAAGCATGGTGGGAAGATTAACAAGAGGGCTTCTGCGTATGATTGAGGGGAGGTATTTAGGGTCCTAGCTCCGCCCTCCTAGAAATCTGGGTATTGCAAAGTGCTAAATCTTGGTGAGATAATTGTCTTATACCTCATAAAGTGGATAGGGCCATTTGTAGGAATGTCTATAGAAAATGTGTGGTGGAAAGTCAGAAAGGTGTAAATATGAGCAATAATAACCGTGATTAAGAAATAGATGGATCTGATGATAAGAAAGAAAAGCAAAAGAAGTAGGAACGCATAGTATTAAAAGCCGATCAATTCACAAGTCCAGATTTGTTGGCAGTAGTGATTTCTGATGTTTGGAACTACACTCTTGACCATAAATTCCAAAAAGAATATATATATATATCAGGGTCATTAAAATCAGTTGGATTTATAACACATACCTTCTGGGGGTGGGTTGGGTATTTCTCCCTGAGATTCTGTGCAAGGACCCAGTATGACTACCCTGTATCCCTCAGAGCTGGAAAGGGGACCATCCAGCCCACCCTACTGGGGAAGAGCACAGGCTTGGAGATCGTGGACTTGCCCCAGATCAAACAGTCACGAATGATGGGAAGAGGGCTAGAGCTCAGCTGCTCCCTGGAGTGGTACCCCCTCCACTACTTAGGGAGGTCCACAGCAAGCCTGGCAGAAAGCAGCGCTACGGAAAAAACGTACCTCACAATACTTCTTTATTAATAAACTGTAACACCTGACTCATGGTAAGTGACTCACAGCCATTTGTTGAATGTTGACAGCATGAATATAAACATCATTATTTTAAAAAGCCGTTTAGGCACCTGCAGTATTCTGGGGCACTGTGTCACACCGTTGATAACTGTTGCCACACTGAACACTTACACGGCTGATATTATAATCCTTGTTTTATCCACGAGGAAGCTGAGACTGAGAGAAAGCAAGGGGCCTGGAGTCACTTCTCCAGAAGGTGGTAGAGCCATTATTCCAGCCGCAATGCTGCGATTTCTCTTCTGCTGAAAGTCAACAGCTACATTAATGTGAAAGTGCCATTTGGAGCAAGAGACAAAGAAATGGTGTATGCAAGTACAGTAAAAGATGAGTGATGAATGACATCTGTATTCACTCTTTTAGATGGCATTTCCAGCCCTTTCACTTAAGAGGCACTTTTAATCGCCACTGGGATAGAGTTAGACCTTTAATGGCTGGTCTCTTTAGAGTTTCAGAGATGGTGATCATTGTAGTTTTAATTTTTCTTTGCTTTTCTGTGCTCTGCAACTCCATTTAATCTATTCTTTCCGTCCAATTTCCCTTGTGTTTTTCTTCTGACATCTTGAGGTGGTAAGTTTGGTTTCTTACATACCGTGATATCTAATATGCATCTGTTGACTTGGTCTGTTGCCTACTTCTGACTCCTGACCGGCCCCACTTTCTCGTACATGTATGAATATTATTTTATATGTAAATTGGATAAAGTTATTGCTTAATTATTATCTGTTTAAACTGTTTCCTAGGGTGGGGTGCATAGAGGACAGGTATAGGAGGAATATTAGAGAGAGGTGAAATTAAAACAACACTTTGTACTTCTACTTTACAACAGAAGCTTTTCTGTTTTGAAATGCTTGTCAGGGAGAGAAACACTGGTGCTGAAACTTTGGAGTGGGAAGTAAATAATCTTCACAGGGGTGTTCCCTGGCCCTCCTAAAGAGAGTTAATGCAGGAAGGGCCTGGGCCGGTCAGAGTCTGGAGTTCGGGAGAGCCTCTTAATAAGCAGTTCCTCTGACATTGCCCTGAAAGAGAGGAGACAGGAACATGTGTAAAGAGCAGCCCAAGGCTTGAGGGTTGAAAGGACATACTCCAGCGACAGGCCACCCCTTTTCCCTTGGGGTACCAGTATGGCTGAGGGGTGTGGGCTGTGGGTTGGCCATAGTTGGCCTGGCCTTGCATATCAGTCTGTCCGTGGTCTGGCTCTGTGCCCCTGTGCCCTAGGGCCCTCTTCAGCAGAAGGGGGGTGATGTTAGTATTCGGGTCCCTGAATTAACATTGCGGCTGAATGGACTGCATTTTAAAACTAGGATTTGTTCCAAGGCTAAAACTCAATATCAGCATCATAGACTGAATCTCTGGGATATAAAACTAAATGAGAAATGTCATTAAAATAATGTATGGTATTACAACTTTCAGATGGTTAGTGGCCAAAAAAATTTAACCAATATTTAGTAAGTGGATATTTTCTTGAGGTATTTTATAATATTTTTATAGGAAACGATTGAATGGTATATAGTCAGGGGAGACTAAAAATGCTGAAACACAAGTAATTAGTACATCAACTTCAGTACTTAGTGCAGGTTTCAAATTTCCATGTTGTCAATTCCCTTTGCAAAGACTTAACTATCACTTTAACAGAACTGCCAGTTGGTGCGAGTTCTTAATCAAATGGCTATCAACAGGATGATATACATACAATTAATTCCTATATGTGGCATTTATTTACAGTTGACCCTTGAACAATACAGGGATTAGGGGCACTGATCCCCACGCAATCAAAAATTCAGGGAGTAACTTTTTACTCCCCCAAAACTTAACTATAGTCAGTCCTTTCCAACAGCAGATCAGCATGTGAAAATACTGTTTTTGATATGTGGTTGGGCGAATCTTCAGATGTGAAACCCACGGATATAAAGGGCTGGCTGTATTTATTTTTAAAATCTGCGTGTAAGTGGACATGTGCAGTTCAAACCCATGTTTAAGGGTCAACTGTATATAAATTCAAATTAAATTAACTTTTTATTTTGGAATAATTTCAGACACACAAAAAAAGGATGCAAAATAGTATGAAGAATTCCCATGTAATTTTCTCCAGATTTCCCAAAATGTTAACATTGACTACATTTCCTTTATCTTTCTGTCCTTTTATGACTTTTTTCTGAGCCATTTGAGAATAAGTTGCAGACACAATGCCCCTTTACTCCTAGATAACTTCATGTGTATGAGTATGTCCTAAAACCAAGGATGTCCACCACAATACAGTTATCAAAACCAGGAAATGAACATAGAGGTAGTCCTATTGTCTCATTTACAGACCTTATTCAGATTTTGCCAACTGTCTTTTGTAGCAAAAGAAAACATGAAAAAAATTTTGGTGGGGGGTGTGGTCCGGGATGAGTCTAAGGTCACGTGTTACACTTAGTTGTCTCTTTAGTTTTCTTCAGCCTGGAACAGTTCTTCAGTATGGCTGTGTCCCTTGTGTTCTTGATTTTTGAAGATTACCAACGATTTATTTTGTAGAAGGACCTTGAATTCTTTTTTTTTTTTTTCTTTTAGTTGTTTCTTCATGAGTAGGTTCAACTTGTATATTTTGGGCAAGAACACTGCACACTGATGCAGTGTCGCGATGCCCTTCCCGGTGCTTCTCCTCAGGTGGTGCTCACTGTGTTCCCATTACAAGTGATGTTAGTTTTGACCACTTGGTTAAATTGTATCTGCCAGGTTTCTGCAAGAAGGTTACTATGTTATCCTCTTTGTAATTAATAAGTATCTTGTGGGGGAGATACTTTGTGACTATACAAATATCTCATTTCTCACCAAACTTTCACCCACTGGCTTTATTATCCTTTCCTGTTTCTTGCCAGAAACAATTATTTATGTGGCATTGGCCAAATTAATGGTCACATTTTTAAAGTTTGACATTGTAGTGCAGGAACAATATTTTTCTCAGTTGTGTAAGTTGCTAGATTGCGTTTGTGACGTTCTCTAGTCCATTTGTGAATACTAAATAAGATGAAAGGAACAAGATTATTTTGGTCCCTCATTTTTTTTAAAAAAGTTTCTTTTCATAGTTTTTATAGTCTTTATTATGTCTGGATCAGAGATGATATATGAAGAGATTATGGTACATGATTTTGAAATCTTGGGAAGTATTGAGGTTGACATTCTGCTCTGTATTCTAAATAGGATGTAAAGAGCTTCCTAATTAGGTTTTCAGTTTTTTATCTGATGACTCCTGTGGAGTTTCTCACCATCTGGGTTTTGTTGAATGCAACCCCATGGTGTCTTTTAACATGTTTTTCTGTCCCCTGTAGTTCTTGAAAATTGTTAGCTGGATTTAGAGGTTTTGATCAAGCTTCAGGGTTCTTTCTTTCTCTTTTTTTAAATTTATTTTCGCAAGACTTTCATAGATGTTGTCCTTACATTATGAGACATTTAACGTCTGGTTGTCTCTGTGATATTAGCAGCCACCAGTGATCATCACACACATCTATTACTTCATTAACAATTTCAAAAATGGTTATAGTCTATAGTATTTTTAAAAAGAGAAACTACCCATTATCAACTATTAGTTACCTTAGATCAGAGGTCAGCAAACTAAGGTTCACAGGCTAAATCCAAACCCACTACTTATTTTTGTAAATAAAGTTTTATTAGCACAGCTCTGCTCATTCATTTGCATAAGCCTGTGGCTTCTTTTGGGTTGAATTGAGTAGTTGTGATGAGGCCATATACTGTTTCCCGAAAATAAGATCGAGCCGGACAATCAGCTCGAACGCATTTTTTGGAGCAAAAATTAATATAAGATTCAGTCTTATTTTACTCTAAGACTGCATTTAATATAATACCAGGTCTTATATTAATTTTTGCTCCAAAAGATGTGTTCGAGCTGATTGTCTGGCTAGATCTTATTTTCGGGGAAACATGGTGTATATATATATGGCCTACAGAGCTGGAAAAAATCGGACACTTTATAAGAAAAGTTTTCTGATCTCTGCTGTAGATCATATGGGAAAAGCAATTTAAATGCTTGCTTCTTTCCCTTTATTTACCAGTTTTCAATTGGTTTCATATTACCCTGCAAAGGTGACCAGAAAAGTTATTTTTTCAAATATCATTGTAAACTCATGGATTTAGGTCAATTTGGTGTATTTCAGTCCATTTATAATTAATATCCGTATTGCTCCTCAAATTGCCCCATCTTTAGTCAGTGAGAGCCTCTTCAGGTTGGTTCCCAGTCCTTTTGACATAGCCCTCGTGGTCTTCGATGCTTCCCTGCTTCCTGGAATGGCAGGATGTTCCAGGCTCATCTTGTGTATTTCCTGTCCCAGACCTGGAGTCAGTCATTTCTAGAAGGAGCTCTGATTCCGTTTAGTGAAATGTGTTACTTAGAGACGATAGTCTGAACACTAAGGGTGCATATACAGCTCCTAAGTGTTACTCTGTTTACTGTTATAAGTACACCAAGCGATTCCAGAGAGTTTAGAAGTATAATGGACGCTTGAACCACACAAGGTTGAACTGCGCAGGTCTACTTACACGCAGACCTGCAAATAAGTGGACCCACGCAGCTCAAACCTGCATTGTTCAAGAGTCAACTGTAAAATATCATATACCTATTGTAATTTAAAAACATTTAATAGTTATTTGCTCTAAAAATATCTAATGTTCTTTTTTTTAATGTACTCTTACTACTAGTACCGTGTTTTCCTGAAAATAAGACCTAGCCGGACGATCAGCTCTAAAGTGTCTTTTGGAGCAAAAATTAATATAAGATCTGGTATTATATTATACTATATTATATTACATTGTATTTATTATATTATACTCAGTCTTATAGTAAAATAAGACCGGGTCTTATAGTAAAATAAGACTGGGTCTTATATTAATTTTTGCTCCAGAAGACACATTAGAGTTGATGGTCTGGCTAGGTCTTATTTTTGGGGAAATACGATAATAATCCTATTTATTTGATACGCGTAGTTGCACATTACAATGGCTTTCTATATAAAATTAATCTTTCATGTTTATATTTTATTCTTTCAATAAAAATACACACATATACTAATGCCAGCTGATGACATTTCAACGGATAAAGCTCAAAAGGAGATTTCCATTCAAGTTACATGTGAACTGCTTCACTATTTTTGAAAGCCCATATTCAGATCATGACAACAGATCAAACACGCTTCATGTCCTTATTTCTCATGTTCATTATATTAATTAGATAGGTTGGTCACCTGTGTGAACACATTGGTCATTGATCAGGCAGAAGTTCAGGCCTTCTCAAGATTGAAGCCGTAGCTCAGTAACAGATTTCCATTGAATGCTGAGTCTGAGGCCATATTTTGATATCTTCCTAGGACCTACTTAAGCTGCAAAGATTAAGTAAGTTGTGCACAAGCATGTAAAACAGTGCCAGCACACAGTAGGAGCTTTGTTAAGGTAAATGCATTATCAGCATTAGTACCCTGGGTTTTCAGGACCTCCCTAACCCCTGCAGAACTGGGTCTCTACACTGTACCATTCCCTGGGCACTGACTTACACTGAGGGTGCCAAAAAAATACATGCAAGTGGACACTTTGGTCAGTGTTACTTAAGCAGTAGTTTGCCATAATCAGAAGTGTCTGGATGCTGTTGGTAACCACTTTGAGCACCTCTTGTCATTGCAGAAGTCAAACGTGACTTGTATTCATCTTTCGTTATCGGTATATATTGAATATTACAAGTTTTATATAGTTTTCCTTTGTTAAAATATAGGGGCGGCCGGTTAACTCAGTTGGTTAGAGCATGGTGCTCTTAACAATAAGGTTGCCGGTTCGATCCCCACATTGGCCATTGTGAACTGTGCTCTCCACAACTAGATTGAGATAGCCACTTGACTTGGAGCTGATGGGTCCTGGGAAAGCACTTAAAATAAATAAAAGTTAAAAAAAAATAATGTGCATACAAATTTTTTTGGTACCCTCTTTATTCAGTTTTGGATTTCTAGTTTTCTGGGATCCATATTCTTAAGGACCCAGACTGTTATATTGCCTTTTTGCTTACCATCGCCCCTAGCACAGCGCCTTGCATCTAAAATCTGCACATATATGTCCGGCCCGGTAGCTCAGGCGGTTGGAGCTCTGTGCTCCTAACTGAAGGCTGCCGGTTCGATTCCCACTTGGGCCAGTGGGCTCTCAACCACAAGGTTGAGACTCCTTGCCGGTTTGACTCCTCAACTCCTGCAACGGATGGTGAGTTCTGCCCCCTACAACTAAGATTGAACATGGCATCTTGAGCTGAGTTGCCGCTGAGCTCCGGGATGGCTCAGTTGGTTGGAGTGTGGGCTCTCAACCACAAGGTTGCCGCAGGGATGGTGGGCTGCGCCCCCTGCAACTAGTAACGGCAACTGGAGCTGGACTGCGCCCTCCACAACTAAGATGGAAAGGACAACAACTTGACTTGGAAAAAGTCCTGGAAGTACACACTGTTCCCCAATAAAGTCCTGTTCCCCTTCCCCAATAAAAAAAAAAATCTTAAAAAAAAATAAAATCTGCACATATGTGAATATTTATTATTTATTCACATCCCTCCCTTTTTTATGCACAGTATGTAAAAATAGCTAACTCCTGTCTTTCTTCCGGACATTTTTAAGCTAACAAGGGAAATCATTGTTCACTTCTGGTATCTTTCAGCGTATAATCTTGGATAAGCTCATCATTGGTAGTTGATCATTTTTATTTTACTTTTTATGAAAGTTTTCTCAGTCCATGCCAGTATTGAGACTTGTGCATTGTTTTACAAATAAAGCAGATATCTGAGCTAGAGGTAGAACTTTGCATATGGCCTACTAGTTTGTAGCTGTGGACTTTGTTTCATCTGTGATACTGGGAGATGTGGAAGCCATATGTTTTCATAGGCCTGTGCCAAGGAAAATACTTTAGAATTGCATTAGCAACTCCAAGGTATTTTGGCTGTTCTGAGACGACACATGATAGTTTTCCAGTTATATGAACAAGAGCTTTTGTTTTATACAGAAGTTTCTTATAGGCTGTGAGAACAATAGTGCCTCTATCAGCATTTCCAGAGTAACATCCTTGGGATGTTAATAGATAGGACATCCCAGGCTTCATTTCTGCAGGGCTTCTCGGGCCTTTCACATACCAATATGTGTCATGAATCTCATAGAGGAGAGTGTGTTGTGCAGGATTCCTCAGTCTTATTTGACCAAGGCTTTCCTTGTGTTTAGAATATGACCCTCCACCCCACGCCCCCCACTCCATGCAGAAGTCTCCCTTCACACTCCCTGCCTCCCAGCTTTATATGCAGTTCCCTGCTGCAAATTCTGTGCTCCCTGCATGTGAGCACATTTCACTGCCGGTAAATATGTGGCCTAATAATGAACCGCTACACACTCTGTTTCCTCTGGTCCAAAACTTGCTGAAGAAGGCAGGGAGAGGGTCAGTTTTGTTCCTGTTGTATTCTTAGCACCAGGCATATTGAAGGTCCTCAATAAGTCTTTGTTGGGGTGGGCGGTGGTGAAGGAGCCCTAGAACCCTTTGTTTCCAAGTAGTATTTCGTGGGCATTAGAGTTCCACAAAACCCACCTTGGGAACCATATGTTGGTCTGTGGTACCACCCTCCTCTTGGTACTTCATCTTCAATGTGAATAATTAGAATTCCGTAGATCTTCATAATTCTACTTAATTTACTCAGTGCATCCAGCTAGCAGGGAACTGTCAATGTATTTAAAGATGAGGCTCAGTGCTTGAAATAACTTTTCACAGTGGTCCACAGTGAACCAGCCAGTATTAGAACCTTAATTTCCCGATACCTGTCTTTGTGCCATTACCCAGAGGCCCGGCAGTAGCCCCGTTCTACATAAATAGGAACTAGTGTCAGAGACGTTGGGGGAGGGGGAAATCAGATGCCCCTTTGTACACTCATTAACGCAGGCAGAACAAAAGGCCCAGCTTGGTTTTCAAGTTCAAGTTTGGCTCATATGTGGTCTTCAGTGAAGATTATGATCTTGGATAAATTAAAAACAAATGTTAAAGAAGTCATAATGAGGTAGAAAGGGAGTTCAGGATTCTTGTTTTTAGAAGATGGGGTAAACAGGCCTCTCTTTAAAGCAGACATTCATCTCCCCTTCTCCAGTTTACCTCTGTGTTCCATTTTTCTGATTACTCTTAATTTTTCCTTAGGTGAGCAAGGTGGGTAGGTACGTACCTCTAGTTTATATCAGTGTGCACAAGCCTCGTTCACCAAGCCACTAGCTCTTCTGAACTGGGAAAATAGAAGTTTAGTCAAATCCGCTAACAAGTTTGGCAAAATGCCCTCTTAGGAAGGACCCTCCAATGGCCTGCTGCCCAGCGCAGCTCCCTGGCTCCCTTCTTCTCAGGCGTGCTCCAGGAGAGTGTTGGAGTATTGGGGAGGGAGCACACAGAACCCCCCTGTGTTCTCACCTGGGCCGAGTTCCCCAGCACATTTTTGACTAGAGCTGGGAGCCCGGGGCCTGGCAGGTTTCGGCACTAAATGGGACCCTGTATGTAGAAGCCAAATGAAGTCTGCACGCAGTCTTTACGAGCACAGTAACCGTTTTACAGAGGTAAAGAAGCTCAAAAGTACTGTGTATGTTTGTAGTCTTAATCCCTGTAAAGTTTCCATGAGCACATTGCAAGGGCTCTGTACATAGAAATTAAGTTCCTCTGTTCTCACTCTGCTTACCTCTTCCCTCTGTCAAAGTATGCATCATTATATTATTCCGTGTGTGTGTGTGTGTGTGTGTGTCTGTGTCTGTCTGTTTGTCTGTCTGTCTGTCTGTCTGTCTTGGATTTTGGTTACAATTGAGGAAACTAAGGCCCAGAGAAGTGAAGAGTTCCACACAATCACGGAGCTGGCGAGAAACATAACCAGTCTGAGTCTCTCTTTTCTCTGAACAGTGCTTTTTGCAATGATAATTTTGTTCTTTGTTTCTCTGTGTCCCAGAGGAGTATTACATATGTTAACTCATTTAATCCTCAGAACGAGGTGGGGACTGTAGTTATTCCTGCTTTATTCCAGAGGAAATCTGTGCCTAGGTCACTCATCAATCCAGGTCAGGGACAGACCTAGAACCCAGATTTGCCCAGCTCTTACCACGTGTGCCATCTCCCCCTGGGCCACGCTGACAGCTTGTGTGAGCCTAAGGGACGTGGCCTGCATAGGTGAAAACGCTGAACTGGGTGACCCTGGCGGGTTCCTTTTAGTAGTTGCGTTCTGAGGCTCCACTTTGGAAATGGTTGATAATGCCAGATCTTTGTCTCTAAGAAGCCCAGAGCTATAGTACCTGCAGAGTTTCTAGTCCCACGCCCTCTGGCCTCTGGGTGGAGAGCAGGAATGGTGGTGGCGGTGGTGGCGGTGGCTGTGGCAAACCGGCTACATGGGCCCAGGGGGAGCTGGGAGGGGCAGTACAGGAGAGACCCTGACTGGCTTCCTGCCTCCCCCTCTTTCCTCCCTCCTTCCCTGCTGAGGGGAGGTTTTGGACTTAGAGGTGAGGGGCAGTTAGTGAGAATTACATACCATTTGTGCAGACTGCGGGCCTGGCTTTCAGAGGTGCCTTCTGGGATGGAGAGAGGCTGGGGACTCCTGTCAGAATGAGCATGGAGGACCCGGAGGAAAGTGAGCATTCCACGGGAAGGAGGGGAGGTGCAGTCGCCTCCTGGGAGGTCAGCTTTAGCTACTCCCAAGTAGAAAGAGGGAACCAGCCCCCAGCCAGGTAAGTGCTGGCTTTGTGAGCAGAAGGCAAGGGTAGCGGCTGGAGAGCTGGCGGAAAGTGGGGTACGGCCCACATCGTCAGCCCAGAGCCACCCTCAGCCTAGTCCAGACCTCTGGCTCCAGGCACTGACCAGCGAGCGGACGTCATCTGTGTCCTTGTGCCCTCTGGCATGGGCACGTTAGAACATGGGCAGTCCCTTACCCTCTACCCCTCCGCGCTGTTGGGTTTTGTGTCCAGAAGACTGTTACATGACTTCGTGTGCAGGTGAAACCTGCCCAGAGCTTTGAGGTCCCAACTTTCTCGTGGGATGTTTTAGCACTTTTGAGATGTATTTTGTTGTGGGGAGGTAGGAGCCTCTTGAAAGTAATGACTGACCAAACCTTTTGCTGAGGGTGGTACGAGAGCAGAGAGAAAGCCCACATTGCAAGTCCTGAGAAAAATTGTATTTGAATTGTCAAAATCACTATAATTTAGGCTAGATTAGTTTTGGGGGATAATAAAGTTCCCTGTCTCCTTTTGGGGAAAAAAAGTTGTGGGGTTTTCTACCATGGATGTATCTTTCATCCTCGTGTCCTGCTTTAATAAAATGTTATTATACCTCTCTTTAAGTGGATAATTGAGCAGAATAGCATGTTAATTTATCTCTCAGTGGATCCTGTGGTAAGGCCTGCTTTTTTGGAAATTGTCCAAAACCAAATAGCCACAGCTCACCTGCAGAAGGGCCTCCTGGCACCGAGACAGGCTGGAACCCCTGCCAGGCCTTTCTGACTGTCCTTAGAAGGTTGTTCCCACCCTAACAAAGGTCTCCGTTATTAAAGAACCCGGCCTTTAAATCTGACTGTTTCCATCTCTGGTACAAATTGTCTTCCCTCAGGCAAGTTTCTGTCTCAGAGTTGGCTGTGAGGATGTGAAAGCACAATCGGGCTTTGTGGTGGAGGAGGGCTTCACAGTGCCCTGGAAGGTGGGGTTCAGCCTTGTATAAATAAATAGCAGCAGGCTCTAGCTTCAGGAAGAGGGGATTCCTGGAATGAGAGAGACTGGCGCTCAAGACAGGAAACTCTTCCTGGCTTTTCTGCAGCCTCTGCAGCTTCTTCTAGCTCCGTTGTCCTTTCGCGTGGCCCACGGGCGGCCTGCTGTTCTCCTGGAGCTGCCCTGACTCCCAGAGCGCCTTAGGCCAACCACAGAACCTTCAGAAGCACAGTCTGCACCTCTGTTGTCATCCACAGAGACACGCTTTGCCCCTTGTGAGGCTCTTCCTGAGCTCGGTAGGTCTAGCTGTTGGCGGCTTGGGTCAGATGCCCGCCCTGCTTTGGCTTTTCTCTTCTTACGTGTTGGTCATTGTCTGCTGCCCGGTGGTATCCTTTCCAG
Source organism: Rhinolophus hipposideros (assembly GCF_964194185.1). Classification (NCBI taxonomy): domain Eukaryota; kingdom Metazoa; phylum Chordata; class Mammalia; order Chiroptera; family Rhinolophidae; genus Rhinolophus; species Rhinolophus hipposideros. Next base: position 15,245,264 of record NC_138058.1, on the reverse strand, counting down.
AACAAACCTGGAGACCACGAGGGGCATCTGTACGTCGATAGCTGCCTGCACTCTGGAAGACCTGGTGTGGCATGAAGGGAGACAGGTGGGACCATTCCTACTACTTCCCATATACTGCCTGCCCCTGGCCTTTTTGGGGGATGGGCCCTTTGACACCAGAGATGGGAGGAGCCCTGAAGAAATGAAAGACCATATTCAGGCCTTCTTGGCCTAAGGCCCATGGACGTCTTGATGGAGGGGATGTTTAGGGAGCAGTGTGACATCTGGCTCTTCCAGGCCCCCTTGCAGCAGCTGGTTCTGAACCAAACGTCCTGCTGGTCTCACCGCCCTGGCAGCCTCTTCCTGCCACACTCGCCTCTTTCCTTCTGCCCCTCACAACATCCTTCTTTGCTCACTCGTCCCCTCTGCTGCTTAGGGGGCTCAGCTTCCTCCCAAAGCATCTCTACTGTCTCGGCTCACTTCTCCCAAGGTTCTCTGACTTCTGGTCACTTGGTTCTCTGGGTTTCGGAGCCGGCCGGCCCAAGGAGAGCTTTGCCGAGTGAGCCCCTGTGGAGCCCTGGGACACAGTCACATAAGGGAGGAACGGCGTTAGCCACCGCGTCCTATTTCCAGCCAGCACTTCTCTCCCTCTACCTAAAGAACTTTGTTGTTGATTTTTTTTTCAAATCTGAAAAACATTAACGTACAGGAAAACTGACTCTTTTTTGGTGTACAGTTTTATAACTTTTAACATAGAAATCCATGTAACCACGACTACAGTCCCTAAAGCTTTCTGTACCGCCCCTCTGTCGTCATGCCCTTCCTCCCAATTCTTCCCCGGTAACCATGGCTTTGTCCTCCAACTTGCCCCAAGGATTTGTTGGCCACATTATATGCATCTTCCTAGAAATTGTATTCATACCTATTAGTGTAAGATAAACAAATAGAAGTCAAATCCACCCTCCTTTGCCTCTTACTCTAATTGTGCTGAACTCTGACATCGACCCCAGAATTCCTTCACTACGGACAGGTCAGCGCCAACCCAGAGCTCTTCCTCCCCACCGCTCAGCTGTGTCTACAGTTTAGTATTTTTTTATCTGTCCATCCCCGTTGTCCTGCTCATCGCAAAAATGTGTCTCTTAGCCCAGTGCTTCAAAATTATGTATGATAGGAAAAAGCAGATGAATTCTAAATTTCAAGGAATGCTGTCTATAATAACCCTAAGCTGGAGATTGCCCAAGGGAGAAAGAGGAGTTGGAAAAAAGTACATAGGAAACTCTTGACAATGCATTTGAGCCCGTCTTTTATTTTGTAAGTCTTGGTTCATCTTTTTTTTTTTAAAAAAAAAAGTTGAGAGGCTTAATTTTGTTCCAGAAGATCATTTGTAAAGCACAGCGAGAACCCACAAATCACTTCTGTTTAATTGGAGTAAAACAAGGGGTGGCTGTCAAAGTCTCACTGGCTCCCTTTGCCCGTGTGGACAAGTGAGGTCCACACACGATCCATCAGCCCACAGATACCCCTGCTGGGCTGGCTATGGGGCCAGCGTCCATCTAGCTAAGGATTTACCATCCACTTTGCCCTCAGAAAAAATCTATTTCCCCTGACCATGTCTTCCTGACGTTCGACTCAGGAGAGACATTTTGCTCATTTAATGCAGTGTCGACTTCAGAGTCTCCAGGATATGTTGCAGTTGCCCAATTTCCTGGTAAATTTTCAGATTCTCTTGTGGTTTGGATGCGTGAGTGAACTCGGGATATTTTTTAGGGTAAATGAAGTCTATAAAATGTGATTTGGGTGCTTGGTTTTCAGTGCCAGCACTTGAAGTGATTGGCCCTTGTGAGAGGGAACAGAAGTCAGTGTAAAGACTAGTTTTCTTGCGGGTGAGAAGCTGGGTTCTGAGTTGTGAGCAAAGGGAGGTGCACCTGGGTAGGTGGGGCTGGTTCCCTGCGTGTGGAGCTTTCCCTGGAGCCCAGCGCTTGCCCCTCCTGCCTCTGGGAGCAGATAGTTGACTTAAGAGGAAGGGAATGAAGCTGCAAGCTGTGTGCAGAGGATGAATACGCCTCTGTGGTGGTCTTCAGTCTGGGGAGCCAGGTTAACACGTTAATCACGTGGTGCATAAAAGAAGTCCCTGTTTGTACCCTTGTGCGTACTAAGTCTGTGTGAAAGAGTGACAGTGATTTTCCACACTGGGCTGAGGGTTTGTGGTGATTACCGTATTTCCCTGAAAATAAGACCTAGCCAGACAATCAGCTCTAATGCATCTTTGGAGCAAAAATTAATATGAGATTGGTCTACTTTTACTGTAAAACCTAGTATAATATAACATAACATAATTAACATAACATAACATAACATAACATAACATAACATGACATAGCAATACAAGACCGGGTCTTATATTAATTTTTGCTCCAAAAGACGCATTAGAGCTGATTGTCTGGCTAGGCCTTATTTTTGGGGAAACAAGGTAGCTCATGGTGGGGCCTGCACTCTGAGGCCGGCCCCTTGGCCAGGTTGGTGCCAGGACCCTGGCCGGAGAGCAAAAGCCATAGCTGGAGCAAGGCTGGGCCTGGCTGGGTCCTTACAGGGAGAACTCAGGCTCCTGGCGGTCCGCCTCCTGGGAGCAGCCTCTCCTAGGAGATGGAGGCTGAAGGTCGCAGGCAGGCCCAGCAAGGCCAACCAGTGGTGGACCACAGGCCTGCAAACTGCCCTCAGAATCAGGTTTGGAGATCAAAGCTGGGAAGTGCCCCAAAGGTTGAGAATTACTGGCCCATCAGAATTGCCTGGTCCCATTTTTTTCTTTTTTTAAGTACCTAGGCCTAACTTCTGTACCCAGAATCTCTAGGTTGTAGGGCCCCAGAACATGTATTAATTAAAAGCTCTCTTGTAGGGCGGCCAGATGGCTCAGTTGGTTAGAGCACGAGCTCTTAACAACAGAGTTGCTGGTTCAGTTCCCGGATGGGCCAGTGAGCTGCGCCCTCCACAACTAGATTGAAAAACAACGACTTGGAGCAGATGGGCTCTCGAAAGAAACACACTGTTCCCCAATTAAAAAAAAAAAAAAAAAAAGGCTTCTTTGTAAAAGTTGGCGCAGAGCTAGGATTTAGACCCTCCACCTTGGGCAGCAGTGGGTGCTGGAGGCTGTTTTGCAGATACAGGCAGAAGCCTATCCCAGCTGGAAGGTCAGAGAATGTCGGCCACTGCCTTACCCAAACCAGGCCACCCCTTGTTAAATACCAGATTCACAGAGCTGTGGTTCTCATGTTTTCTTGGTCTCTGCCGACATACCATCTCTATTTCTAGCTGAACAAAATCATTTCAGTCTATCATGGATCAAGCCTCCCCATACTCTTTTGTCCCCATGGAAGACATTCTTGTTTTTCCTTTAAAATCATCTCTGGGATCACCTTCTGTTGCCTTGTGGGGTGGTGGCTTGGCTCTCTGCTCCTATATGGACGACAGTTATGGTACTTCTCACTTTAACAGCTGTCAGCTTGTTTCTGGCACGACACTGTGAGCTTCTGGGGGTTTAGGTATTTGTTTTTGGTCATCTTGGAGTACCTGGCACCAGGAGCTTCGTAACCAAAGCTTACTGAATTGATGCTTTACGTCTGTCCCTTCTTCGCCATTACCCTGTTTGTTCATCAGAATTACTCCTGCACTCATACCCAATACACGCCGCTGTAGACTGGACCTGCAGGAAACAAGACTGAGACAGCGCCCAGCACGCTCCTGAGAACCTCTAAGATAAACACAAAATGCCCTCTTCCCGAATTCTGAGAAGGCAAGGCCCTCAAAGGTCATAGGGTTCAGTGGCTGTCAACCCTGGCTGCACATTAGAATCATCTGGGGAGCTTTTAAAAAATGCTCATGCCCAGCCCCACCCCTAGAGATTTTGATCCAGCTGGTTTGGGGTGGGGCTCATGCTTGGGTGGAATTTTCTTACAGCTCCCCAGGGGCTTCTTGATATGCAGCCAAGTTTGTGAAGCACTGTGCAGCTCCTCCTTGCTGAACATTTGAATGAAAGGATTAAGAAGGTCCCTGCCTGGTGGGGTGATGGCTCCACAGTGAGACCGTGGAGTTGCCTGGAGTTGCCCACAGTGCACCCTGGATTCTCTAAGCCCCTCCACTGTCCTCCCGTCGTCTAACAGAACTGGCCGCTGACCATCCCTCCTTCCCAGAGGCCAGAAGCAGATGGAACAGAATTTAATTTTACACTGATTAGTGGCAAACATAAGGAGACAGGGTGTAATGGGCTCTGAATTAAGATCTCCTTTTTTTCAGGCCATATATTTGACTTTGAATTTTGTATTAATTTGTTAGGGCTGCTGTAACAAAGTGCCACTAATTGGGTGACTTAAACAACAGAAATTTATTGTCTCACAGCCTGGAAACTGGAGGTCTGAAACCGAGATGTCCACAGGGTTGGTTCTGGCTGAGGGCTGTGAGAGAAGGATGTGTTCCAGGCCCCTCCCCTTGGTCTTCTCCCTGTTTCTTCACACCTGCTTTCTTCTGTATATGGCTGTGTCCAGGTACCCCCTTTTATGAGGACACCAGTCATTGAGTTAGGGCCCACTCTAATGATCTCATTTTACCTTGATTCCGTCTGTAAAGACCTTATCTTTAAATAAGGTCAAATCGGAGGTACTGAGGGGTTAACATATCTTTTGTGGGAGCATACAATTCAACCTTTTACTTGTACCATCCAAGTTGCCCACCTTAACTGTTGCATTAATGAGTGGGGCCACAGACTCTGTTTTTTTCTTTACACCTACGCCCAGGGCTGGTTGCTCATTGGCGTGCAGCCCTAACTTGCCACCAGACTGGCATCTGTTCCCTAGTTCTGGGGACACTTGGAGGATGATGCTTTATGTTCAGGCTCCCCCAGGTATGGGTATAATTCCCCTAATTTCCTCACAGTAGCAGGAGCAGCTGAGAGACTGAAAGGAAAGGAGAGCCACAGCGTGGGCCTCCCCTGCCCAAGATAAAGGGCCGAGTCAGGTGCTAATGTTCAACATCCGTTTGAGGGAATGGGTGAAACCCAGTGAGGGCCTGTGCTGTGTGCTGGGGCCTCTTTGGAATGTACCTCTGGGCAGAAAGGTGAGGAGGTGGCACCATGTGGAGAGGAATCAGCGTACAGCCATGGAAGTTGTGTATCAACTGCTCACTCCAGAGCCTCTTACATGCGTTCACCCACAGGCAGGATTCGGGGGAGGGGGTGGCTCCAAAACACTTAGACGGGAAAAATTACATTTAATTTTCACTAACTGAAATTCTGCATTTCCTTCCATTTTGGATGTAGACAACAAACCATACTATTAGCAGTATCTGTGATGGCCACCAACAGGAATTACTGAGATTTTCTTTTACAGCACATGAAGAGGCATCGTGGACGTCTCAAAATGTCATTGTCCTCATCGCTACTTCAAAATTAAGGTGCTTATGAAACATACTGCTAGGTCTTACATAATATGTTAGTTATATATTACCACAGCAAACATTTTTTAAATATTTTGATAACAGCATGTTATTGTAGTTGGTTTCCTTTGCAATACTATGTACTTAATTTGTGCATTTAATAGCATTCTGAGAAGCACCCATCAGCTTCCCCAGGCTGCCAAGGGGGTCTGTGGCACTGCAGAGGAAGCCTTGCTTTGTGTTTGCAATGACCCCTTTCTGCCCCTAGTGGGTGGGTGACTCTTATAAATGGAAATAATTCTAGATTAGTCTTGATAATCACAGACTTAGTTAATATTTGTAATTTATTTTTGGCCCCTTGGGGCTAAGCTGTGTGTGCACATATGTGTGTGCAGGTGTGTCTGTGTATGTACGTGTATGTGTATATGTATGTGTGTGTGTGCATATATTGTGTGCATGTGCACTTGTGTATGTGTGTTTGTGATGCACGTGTACTCCCACGGACTTGGGCTCTCTTCAAAGACGTCAAAAGATTAGGTAGGCATTTTAGGAAAAAGCCAGCCCTAAATCTGCCCTCCAGCCAAAGCTGGTCCCCATCTCTGGCCAATCAGTCTCCAGCGAGTGGGGCTTCCAAGAGGGGCTTTTGGCAAAATGACCACCTACTCCTCTCAAAGCCAAATGCACTGGGATGTGCTTTTCTTGGTTACCCTGGAAATGTGTAAGCCTTGCACTGGTGCCTGAGCTGCCTGTGTTGGAAACGAAAGCTGGACTCAGAGGACCAGTTCCAGATGGCCTGGAAAAATGCATAATGGTGCCAGCTCACAGGCCCTGGTGGGTGTGAAAATGATCTGAATATAGATGATTAGGTTTATGGGTTTGGGGGGGTTTTTTTGTTTGTTTTTTTTTTTTTGGTTTTTGTTTGCTTTGTACTTTTCTTTTGAAATAATGAGACTCATAAGATAGTTGCAAAAATAGTACATAAGAGTCCTGGGAACTCTTCCCCCAGTTTCCCATATGGTGACGTCTTATATAGCTCAAGCTCAATATCAAAACTAGGACATGGGTACATTACTGTTAGCTGGATTACAGACCTTATTCAGTTCCCACCATTTCCCACACGGCTTCACTGCGCGTGTGTCTGTACGCTTCTATGCAGTTTTATCAGAGATTTGTGCAGCCACTCCCACAACCAAAATACAGAACTGTTTTCAGAACATATTTTTTAAACTTGGGTGTGAGGCACATAGGATAGTGAGTTATCATCAATTGTTATGTTAATGAGAACACTGTCTGTCAGCCTCCTGATTTCATGTGTTCATAGGCCTGGGGTGCATTTGGACTCTGGCGCCAGGTGTGGTTGCCACTCATAAGGTCCAGTCTGGACCTGGAGCCCTGCTGCCGCAGTAGCCTTAGACGGTGGTGGCGCTCACACTCTGCAGGAAAGTGTCCTGGGTCGAGGGCTGGGGAGCAGCGTTTCTTTGGGTTGGGAAGGGGGAGTCAAAAGCAAGAGCGAGGCAAGGAACAAAGGCAGCAGCCCACTCGGGTTCAGAGAAGGGCTTAAGGCCTCACGGGGATGAGGAGACAGGTAAGGAATAGTGACACCCCAGCTGGACCTGAGCAGATGCGGTGAGCATTGTGGGAAAGGGTGCCCGGGGGACCTGCCCACCCTTCCCTGCACCCCTGAACTGACCGTGCTGCGTACCCACTCTGTTGGGCCTGGCTTCCAGATGCAGGATGTGAATGAGAGCTGCGGCTGCTGCCCGATCCCCGTGGTGGAAAGGAAGATACTTGATACAAATCCCAGAGCACCTGTGAAACTAAGGTGCGGATTTTTTCCCAAAGCCAGTCATGTGTTTATTGAGTTTTGGCCCCTCGTAGTTAGTCAGACATCTGACCACGTGGAACTCTACAGTTCCCAAGCATGCAGAATAATGGTGCTTTACTGTGCCTGGGCGTCATCCATTTGCGAATGGTGGTGCACATGTGTCTTCATTTTTCGTTTGCTGGTTTTTCCAGTTGCTTTGGCTAAGAGTTTCAGCAAGGTACCTAAACTTTATACAGAGATAACATCCTGCTCCAAACCTGCAATCATACTCTCTGCTTCCCCTCTTCTCTTGGCTGATTGCAGCAACATGGGGCTGCCTGGTGGGAAGAGCAAGTACATGATACAAGACCAAGAACAAGAGCTGGAACACAGACTGAAGAAGCAGAGGGAATGATGGTTTAGACAGGTAGGCCCCACAGTCCCTGAGGGGCTCTGGGGGGACTCTGTGAACCCAGGTCACAAATGAGGAGACCAGCACAGGGGCAGAGAATTGGGTGCTGCCAGGTATGAGCACCATCCACTACCTGGCAAAGCTGGGGTTTAGACAACACCTAGGAGTTGCAAACCTGGGCAGGGTGTCAGAGGAGGGTTTCAAATCCATTTGTAAATATAATTTTTGAAACTAAACTTGTGGCAGAGGACCAAGGTTGCCACCATTCCGAGACCGAAATCTAATTGAGATAACATCCTGCCTCCATTTCCTGCATTCAACTTACCCTGCCCATTAATATGGGTTCCATCTTCCAAAAACACCATCATCTTACAGCTTCATTCCTAGGAAAGCAGCCATTGCTCCCTTTCACTTCACATGCCAAGTCTAAACTTCCCTACCTAATTCTCCAGGCCTCCCACATCCAGCTGGATGTATCCCATCATTCAGCAGGCTCTAAACCTACCCCTTCCCCACACTAGTGTGTATCTGCTTCCCTTCAGACTCCACCCCACAACATTCTGACCCTTTTCTAACAACACTGGCTTCGATGATCTGAAGCCCACATTAGCCCACTGTCACATTTTCTCCTATGGACCTCACAATTGAACACAATTGGTTTGTTGTATCATGGTATTGTCTTATCACTCCCATATATTTCTTATCTGTATGTGATTAATGAACAAGACAAAGCATATTGTGTAGTTCCCTATTGTTTCTGTGTGTAGCCCTTGTTTCCCTAACGAGAGGGAGGACAGGGACCCTGTGCTGTACGAGGTGTGACAATTAAGTTCACAAACTTGTAACGATGTAGCTAACCTTTTTTTTGATATCAGAGAGATATTCATTATGAATTTGTACCAACTGGATAAACAGTTAACCATGTTTACTGTTATATTTGGAAGTGCTGAAAATGCTGCATGAACAAGTTAGACCACCTGAACTTTTCGCCAACAATTCATGGCTCTTGCATCACGACAATGCACCAGCTCACACGTCACTGTCTGTGAGGGAGTGTTCAGCCAGTAAACATATAACTGTATTGGAACACCCTCCCTACTCACCTGATCTGGCCCCCAGTGACTTCTTTCTTTACCCAAAGATAAAGGAAATAACGAGAGGAAGACATTTTGATGACATTCAGGACATCAAAGGTAATACGATGACAGCTCTGATGGCCATTCCAGAAAAAAAGTTCCAAAATTGCTTTGAAGGGTGGACTAGGTGCTGGCTTTGGTGCATAGCTTCCCAAGGGGAGCACTTTGAAGATGACCATAGTGATATTCAGCCGTGAGGTGTGTAGCACTTTTTCTAGGATGAGTTTGTGAACTTAATTGTCAGAGCTCGTATATTTTGTCCATGGTGGGCACCCAGTATATGTTCCATCAGGCCAGCTGAGTGATGGGTGCAGCCAGCTCCCATTATGAAGTGCCAGACAGCTCTGGGTCCTTATTCTGCACTCTTTTAAAGTAGGTTGGAATTTATAACTACAGGCTCCCTGCTTCATAGTCATTAACTTGGAATGCAAGGGGCTGACAATCAAGATATTGCGGCGAATGCTTAGGTTTTACTTGAGTTGTGAGATAGTTAAACTCATTTTGAGATAACTGAAAAATCAGAATCGAAAATATTTTCTTATAATTCAAAGTTGAGGTAGCTGAAGCCTGCTTTTCTAGAGCATGACAAGGTGGACTTGAAAGATAAGTAATTCAGAGGGAGGAAGATGAGATCCCAAGGGCCAACCATTTGCTAATTCTGGAAGGACTCCCTCAGCCAGTGAACAGAGATGTCTACACTGCCTTTCCTTTGGTGTGAAGAGAGGAGCTGACTCGTTGTCTGTCTTAGGGTTGGGGCAGACACGATGTTTCCATAGGTGGCTGTCCTTTTCAGAAGCATCAAATCTAGCATTTTCAACAAAGTGAGCAACCTGACTGTTAGAGTAAGGAAGTTTGGTGGGGGGTGGAGAGGGTAGTCATACGTATTCATCAAAAGAAAATTGAGCAACATAGAAAATTGAGATAGTAAAAAGGAAAGAAAAAAAAAGCAAATAACTGCTGATGATTTTAGTGCCAAATCATGCATTGTTCTGGCTGCCATCAAACCCTGTTCTGAAACAAGCCAGGATTTCCACTAAGAGTTAGTAGCTCCTCCTCGGTTATTTTTGCCTTCGTCTTCCTGCTGTTCTCCACACTTCCCTTCCTGTAAACGAGAGAGCTCTGTCTGATTCTTCTCCGTCTGTAACTGGAGCAGCTTCTCTCCTACAGACCTCAGTACTGAATGTCTCTAGAAAGAAAAATGGTGCCCGGGAACTTGCCGTGAGTGGAGCCCTTGAAAATTCATGTTTTGCGCCTGTGCATGAAGCCAGCACACAGGGAGGTAGCTTCTCTTCTGCGGTTGTTACCCCACCGGACCCTCAGCGGGGGGCGTGCAGGCGGCCTGTGGATAGAGAATTGCGTGGATTTTCCTGCCTGGGAACATTTCAGAAAATGTGCACCTTGAAATTAGTTTTGTTTCTACTTGCCAAAACAATAGTGAGGCAGTTGCTTTTTCACACCTTCTTTGGGGAAGGATTGTGTCAGAATGATGTGGGGCATTATAAAATGCAGATTGCTGGACTTCACCCCTGGATACTCTGACCCAGAAAGGCCAGGACTGGGAATTGGTAAGGACTCCTGGGGGGTTCTGATGACAGCCGGGCTCGGAAACTGCTGTGTGTGCTGCCGACTCCCAAGGCCCAGACTTGAATGAGAAGTTCTGCCTCAGGGAGGACCTGCAGAGCTTCTGTTGTGGGTAAATATCAGGAGTCCCGGCCCCTCTGTATGGCCCAGAGGAAGCTGCCATTCTGTAGTTCAGAAATAGTTGCTGATCTGGCAGTTCTAAGTGATTGGACTGACAGACCTGAGATGAGGCCAGCCTGGGCTTGACGTCGGTCATCACCCTCCTGCTCCTTTTGCAGCTACGGCCACATCCCTGGGCCTTCCCAAGTCCCTGCCTTGTCATCTGCAGTGTGGGGACTGTAACGTCACCGTCACCAGATTATTGGAAAGCATGAGCTCACACATGTTGAGTGTCTCTGGTACTCAGTAGCTGCTGTTTTTATCCTACTAGGATACCCGCCTCCCCGCCCCCCTTACTCTAACATGTTTCCTTTCTTGCTACTTGAGTCCTGTCCTGGTAGTACCTTGGGGAGACCAGTTTCTCAGTCTTCACTGTTCCCGTGTGCTTTCTTAGAACATCCGATGAGGTAAGCAGTGCTGTGTCTCACAACCTGTTTGAAATGTCTCCTGGATGTTGCCTCCAAAAGGCAAATCCCAGTCATGGATCCACCAGGAGACCCGCACGGTACTTCCTACCTCAGGTCACGCTCAGCTGCTCAGCCGTGTGTCCCGCTGAGTGCACCCAACAGGGTTGTTGGGAGACAGGCACCAGATAATGTTCTGGTAACAAGGGGACGTTGGGGTAATAATGAAGGAATGGTTAGTCCGGCTCCTCTCAGCCAGGGTACGAGCCAGTGTTCTTCCTACCTGAACTGACCTCCCTACGATCCCTCTGGCCTCTGATCTCTCACCTAGTTTATTCTATCCATACGTCTTGTTCCCAAACCCATGTGGCACTCTCTTGTCTCAGGGCCTTTGCACTTGTTCTGTGTTCCCTTTACCTAGAATATTCTTCCCTATAGCTGCATGACTCGTTTCCTCCCCTCCTTTGGTTTGATTGTCACCTCCTCAGTGAGGCCTTCCCTGACCACCCTATTTAAAATCGTAGTGCCCCTCCCCCAGCCCTCTTTATTCCCTACTTTATTCCATAAATCCAAATTTGCCTATTTCCCCACACAAACCTTGTTTCCAGAGAAAAACGAAACTTTTCAAATAAATCTTCCTTTCAAAAGGAAAATGAAGATAACAAAGTTATCTTCTCCGCACCTTTTTCTGCTCAGTGTCAGCAGAGGGGCCTCACCCAGGTGCCTGATTGAAACAATTTGTTCTGAGCATTGACACAAGCATGGACCTGCACTTGCACAGCTGAGGTGTGGGGCGGGGAGGCAGGTAGGTGTTGCCAACAGCCTGACAGTGAGCACTGGCGGCAGGGGACAGAAACCAAACAAGGGCACCGTCCGGGGATATTCAGAAGCACTTCAGTGAGGGGCACATTATTTTCTTTTTCTTTCTTTTTTTTTTTAATTAAATTTATTGCGGTGACAATTGTTAGTAAATTTACATAGATTTCAGGTGTACAATTCTGTATTACATCGTCTATAAATCCCATTGTGTGTTCACCACCCAGAGTCAGTTCTCCTTCCATCACCATATATTTGATACATTATTTTCAATAGCACATTATTATCAGTAGTGCCTATTGATTGATAATTAAAATGATGGCCTTGAATTTGATTAAGTTGAATCAAATATACCTCCCAGGGCCGGCCCAGTGGCTCAGGTGGTTGGAGCTCCGTGCTCCTAACGCCAAAGGCTGCCGGTTCGATTCCCACGTGGGCCAGTGGGCTCTCAATCACAAGGTTGCCAATTCGATTCCTCAAGTCCCGCAAGGGATGGTGAGCTCTACCCCCTGCAACTAAGACTGAACACAGCACCTTGAGCTGAGCTGCCGCTGAGCTCCCAAATGAAATGGTTCAATCGGGTCCTCTCAACCACAAGGTTGCCAGTTCAACTCCCCAAGGGATGGTGGGCTGCGCCCCCTGCAACTAGCAACGGCAACTGGACCTGGAGCTGAGCTGCGCCCTCCACAACTAAGACTGAAAGGACAACAACTTGACTTGGAAAAAAGTCCTGGAAGTACACACTGTTCCCCAATAAAGTCCTGTTCCCCTTCCCCAATAAAAAAATCTTAAAAAAAAATATGTGTGTGTGTGTGTGTGTGTATATATATATATATATATATATATATATATATATATATACATATACATATATACACCTTCCATATGAAAATAGGCAACTAGCAAATGTATTTAGAAAAACTCCCATCAAGCCAGTTTTTTACATAACAGCTTTATTGAGATATAATTCCCATACCATAGAATTCATCCTTTTGCAGGTACAACTTAGTGGTTTTTAGTATATTCCCAGAGTTGTGCAACCATCACCACTATATAAATTTGGTATGTTCTCATCACCTTGTTAAGTAGTCGCTCTCCGTCCTCCCCTCCTCCCAATCCTGGGCAACCGCTAGTCTAATTTCTTTCTCTGTTCTGGATGTTTCATATAAATGGAATCATGCAGGATGTGGTTGTCGTGTCTGGCTTCTTTCATGTAGTATAATGTATTCAGGGTGCGTCCATGGTGTGGCATGGACCAGTGCCTTATTTCTTTTTATAACTGAATAATATTCCACTATATGACTGTCACAGTTTGTTTTATTCATCCATTTGTTAAAGGACATTTAACGGGTTCTTTCTACTTTCTGGCTACCACTGAGCCATTTTGAAATGTAATGAAGGGCTTGATGCTAATGGGGTTTCCTCACGCTTAAAATGGAGGTGATGTTGCCACCTCCCAGGTGGGTATGAAAATCTGCAAAAGTGCAGACATCTCATCTACTCGTTGTTGTCCACTCCGAGAGTGGACCTTTCCCACTTCGGCGGTGGCCTTTGTGCACCGGTGTGCAATGTGTGAGATTATCCAAGTGTTAACTTTCTTCTAACCTGTGAGTCGCATCTGAACTCTCCTCCTTCGGCCCAGTCTCCACTTCCCGCCCCACTGCTTTCTTCACAATCTGATTGGAGAGCCCCAGCTTTCCCCATCTTGATGTCCCTGCTGGGCACCCTGGACTTCTTCTACAGCCACTTCCAGTCCCTGCCCAAACCCACCTCCTCCTCAGGACCCTGATATTAGGCCAGCTCCTCAGACATTACCACCTCAAACTGTTATCTGTGTGTAAGTACGTTTTCTTGTTTACACGTGTGGTTTTACTGCTTTGATGTTGTCCTATGGCCTGAACCAAACCGTAACTGTGACTCGACACAGACAGTGTCTTGTAATGTTCCTGTCCCTGGGCCCGCCCAGTGCAGCTCACAGTGGGCTCTCTATGAATGCTGGCTGGCGTGGTGTGTGGGAGTTGCGAGCCCTTTGCCATGTAACTGGAGAGGGTGGAATGTGTGAATGGAGGCACCTGCTCAGCTGTACAATGGTCTTCAGAGGGGGGATCAGGTTTAAATCATTTCGAATCCTGCTTTAACTTCCCATTGTTAATTCCTGAAAGTGCATAGTTGAACTGGCTGAAAAATAACCTGAATTTTGAGAGAAAATTAAACCCTGGATTTTCTTTCCGCCCATGCACATCTGAGTAAATTCCACAGCATAGCAACCCGTGCCGGGCCCTCCTTCAGCAGGACCTTTGATAACTCCCGTTTCCTTCCCTGCAGGTCACAGGCTTGAGCCATCACAGTTAGGATTGGGGGGTGGGGTGGGACTTGAGATAACCAAGTCAATAGCAATGAGGTATGCCCCATTCTTTGTCAGCTTGTCATTCTCTGTTTTCCAGCTGGATCAGGTAATCGACATTAGCAGGTAACTTAGTTTTTTCACTGCTTCTGTTGTCTGTGTCCATTGTGTGCTGAGACAATAGTGACCAGTGAAAGAAGAAAATTAAAATAGGAAGCTGGGAAGGGCAGGAAGAGAATCCGTAGACCAGTAAACAAAAGTTGGCTGTAACATGAGCCAGGATATGGAAGCGTGACCAAGTACTTTTGACTATCTCAGTGCAGGCCCTCAGCATTTTCATTTTGCTTGGATCGTCTCTCTGTCTCACTGTTACCAGGCTTGCTTAGGTCAGTCTGTCGGTCGGGTCTCTCTTGCTCGCTCTCTCTCTTTTTTGTTCCTGAAGAAAAAGAGAGGTGATCATCAGATGGGTCTCTGAGAATCCAAGTTAGAGGTTGGAAGGTGGCTGGATGGAACAATTCTTATGAAGGCGGACTTCCTTCTCATAAAATATGTACTTTTTTTATTTTTTTTTGCTGCAAAACATTTAATTGTTTCAGTTTGGTCCACGGCATCCACCACGGCATGGGAGAGGGCTCCAGGGTGGTTTCAGGGAGACGCTCAGGCAGAAGCCCAATGCCAGGGGGACACAGATGGGCCCCTCAAAGGCCTCTGGGATCCAAAGGCTCCTAGTCGTGCTTGAGGGTGAGCCTTTGGAAGAGATGCTGGCCCAACCTAGCCTGTGGAGGTTAGTCAAGTGGTCGCCCATCTTCTTGATGAGTTTCATCTCCTCGTCAGGAAGTGGTTCTCTCAGAAATCACAGAGATGAGAGTCTGTGCAGGCAGAGCCCAGGGCTTGGTTCAGGTTCTTGTCCATCACCATGGTGGCTTCCATGGCAGCCTGAGTTTTACCCCACTCATCTTGGGAAGGCTTCTGCAGGTCCTGGAAGAGGGCGGGGCCGCCACGCTGGTTTTGCATCTTCGAGAGGTGCTGGGCACCCTCGCACTTCTCCTCAGCCAACTCTCAGAAGACATGGCTCACGCCCTCCAGAGCCACCTCATTGCAGTTGAAATAGAAGCCCAGAGAGAGGTGGGTGTAGGAGGCCCGCAGGTGCAAGTTGACCAGGTGGTTGAGGGCGGCCTCCACCTCGGTGGAATAATTCTGACAAAATTGGGAGCTTCTGGTTGTTCGGCAATAAGGAGTTAAGCTCAAAAAACAGTGTTGGCTGGTCTTGGAGGCCAAGGATGGCTGAGTTGGTTCCTAAGGTTGAGCCTGGAAAAGAGGTTGGGGGGTGATTGGAGGCTGGAAGAAGGGGCATCTGTCTGTCCAAACACTGTTGAAGCAAGAGACAGATCCAGAGGACTGCCCAGGGCACTCTGTTGACTCATTTTTGTAGGAAGCTTTCTGTTCCTCTTTGCTTGGTGAGAGGCGTTCTTTACCTTTCCCCCTCATGGCAAAGGTGTAAAACGGTATCTGTGGGCCATACACGGGTGGGCAAAAGTCTGGAGGCAGCCCACTTGGAGGCCCTCCCCAGTTGTCTTGTGCATATCCCAGCCCATCCAAGAAGCACTGATTGGATTGGAGGCTGTGGTGTGGTGGTCCAGGCCCTGAGAGGTCTGGGTTTGAAGCTCCCATCCACTGCTGACCACATTTTTACCATGTATCATATAGTGTTAGGAAGTGAGATCTGGAAGCACCTGAGCCCACCAGTTCCTGCAGGTGGAAGATATTCAGTACCTGCCTCCTCATATATCTGCATGGTCAGGAGACCAGGGCTTGGCAGTTACTTCTGATATCGGACAACTTCCCGTATGGGGAAGTTTCTTCCTCATATTCAGCTATTACCTTCACCGGTTCTCCTTCTGCAGAACTCTATGGTAGTTTGCTCCTTTGTCCATATTCCTGACTGTCAAGCCTTAGTGTGTCAGGGTAACTGGTACTCACATGAGCTGTGCCCTTCTCACCCCTCACCATCCCGTTCGGCAAGTTACATGTTGCAAAGGCAGACCAGTGGATCTGGGAAGCCTGATATGTTTACCATATATATATTTTTTTCATTTAAAAATGTAAAGTCAATATCTACCACATTGCATAAAAAAGAAAAGATGATAATCCGATCATCTAAAAAACCTGTTTTGAGTATGTCCTTTGTCTTTATTCTGATGACTCCACCTTGTATGGTTATAATCAGAGTATACACACAAAGTTTTGGGGGTTTCTTCATTCACTATACAACAATTTCTCCTCAGTTCTAGGTACTATACGTTGAAGACTAAAGAACACAGATATCTTGGGGCTACAGTAAGCATTGGGATGGCTGCACCCCATTCTGTGGACAGTTACAGCCTCATTTATTAACCAGTAACACTGACTAGATCTGACTAGACAGGTCAGTGATGTTGTGGTCCCCTACCCCTGAGAGAAAGCAGGGGACATTTGCAAGGAGGGGGAAGGAAGTAGTGTGCGTTTGGGCCACATTCTGATGCTCTCAGGAGCATCTCTATGTGTAGGGCAGTGAGTTCTTCAGAGAAGAAAGGAATACATTTTTGAACCATGTTAGTCTTTTAGAGGAAAAAAGAGAACAGTGCCCTTTTTCCATACTTTTCAGAATCTTCTATGTGTCATCTTAGCTGGTTACTGTCTTGGCTTCATTTCATGGTAGTAAACACAGTTTGTTTTGTTTAGCAATTTCCTTCCCCCTCAAATACCATCACTGATCAATTCTGCCTTTGCCAGACTTCAACATTCATGAGACGCCTTCCTTGCACCTCTTTCCCCTTAAACCACTCCATTTATTAGCTCCTGCTATGCACTCAAGATTACAGAAGGGGCTGTGGTGGGGGGGAGAGTTGAGGGAGAAGGGGAAGCTAGGTAGGAGGGCACTAGGTGCTGGAATCGGAACATCTAGATGCTTCCACCCACCCTCCCAGATGATTCATTCTCTCCAGGCCAGAACGCTGACATTTAATGAACACTTACCAGATATTTGTCCATTTTATAGATAGGGAAATTGAGGCCTAGTTGAGTCACTAGAAGTGAAGGTCACCGTGGCCTCACTAAAGCCCTGGCTTGACCATGGTTGCCACCGGTCCTGCCTGCGCTTCAAGAACCACAGAGACAGAAGGTCAGCACTGCAATTTTAAACACTCTTGTCTTAGGTGTCAAGTTAGGGGTCACTGCGTGCCCTCAGCTGGCCGTGCTGGAGTTTGGGTCTCCTGGCAGCAGCCTGCTGTGGCTGAGTGGAGTTTAGGTGGAGGAGACAATCAGGATGGATAGGAGGAGAAAGGGGCTGGTTAACCCAAGGTAAGGGAAAGGGGCCACCAGCTAGGGTGGGGCCTTTCAGGACCCCTGCGAGGAAAGGCAGGGGAAAGGCAGGGGTCGTGGAAAGCTGAGCTGATGTGACTCAGACACCTCTGAGCTGCATTCCCTCCAAAGCCACTCCTATATTGCAGGCTTTGTCTTCTTTTCCTCCGTAACAGCAAAAAGAGAATCGGGGCCTTTACTGCCGTGTTAAAATCAATACAGCCACTCACCTTGAACTCAAAATGATGTTGACCTTTCAAATAAAATGGGGAACACCTGGAGTTTGTTTCCTACTCATTGGGCGCAGAACAATTTCTGATTTGCGTTGGAATGGAACAGCGCCTCCGTCCTGGAGGAATGGTTCTCACATGCATGAGAATCACCTACAGGGCATGGTAACACACAGCGGGGCTGCACCCCAGAGCTGATTCAGTAGGTCTGGGGAGGGGGTGCTGAGATGTGCATGTCTAATAAGTTCTCGCTAATGCTGATGCTGGTCCAGGACCGCACTTTGAGAACATGTGTCCTCGGGCATCTCTCAGGTTTGGGCCTTTGTTCCCGTCTTCACCCCCAAAACCAACACAGTCAGTGTGGTAGAGAACCATTGTCCAAAGGACAATTGATTTTCTTTTCAGCGCAGACGAGAGTACACCCCAGTCCCAGAGCTGCTCCCTAGCCCTGCCCACACCCACCGCCCCTTGCTGAAGCCTTCCATCACCTGCCCCCCAGTGTAGGAATTAGAATAGGGCTGAGGGAGCTGCTCTAGGGCAAGAGGGCTCTGCTGCTGTGTTGGTTGAGCTTTAGCATGTGGGATTTGACGAGCTAAGCGTTTTCCATGGTAAGTGCATAAAAAGATTTCATATCCTTTTTGGAAAGAAAGAAATACAGCTTTTCTCTTGTGTCATAACTATTATTAGATGCTGAATGAAAAAAAGAGTTAATGTTCTGTTCTTCTAAACTATATTCTCTCTGACTTTCCTGAGCTCTGGAATATTGATTGAGTTTGAAAAACTTAGCTGAAGATAATACATGGGCTTTTTAGTTTTGTTCTAAGTGTGTTCCTGACGCTTTGGACCCATGATGCCATTTTGATAGAGAAAATAGAGGCTTCCCAAAGTCTTTCTTGCCCCTGTGAAGGAGGGAAACGGAAACCAAAACAGAGGAGAGCAGGGCCAGGTGGAGAGGGTTGTTGGAGGGGTCACAGTGTTCTCTCCCCCATCACATCACCTGGGGGATATTGGGTCAGACTTTCAAAGGGACCTGGAGCTTGTGGGGAGTGGGGGGTGGTCAGCATGCTATGGGGTCCTACACCTTACTAGAGGAGGTGGCACTTGATGAGCTCGGGAGAGAAAAAAGAGGTGTGCCTTGGATGTTGGAAGGGTGTCATAGGGTGCAAATCTGGCTCTTTGTAACAAAGAGCAACCCAAAGGCCGCATCTGTCCAAAGACAGGATAATAATCCAATATCAATGATAATAATGCTTTTTTCCCGGGGCACTTTACAGTTTGCAAAGTATTTGCACGCGAGGTGGTAAGCCCTCCTTCTCCCGAGGCATGTTGGGATTGAGGGGATTCAGGCCCTCCTGAGACTTACATGGATCCACATGGGTGTTTTCCAAATGTGTATCAGAATCATGTGGGGTGCTTTAAAAGTATTCAATGTTTGGGGGGGCTTGCCCAGAGCTGCTAAGTCAGCACCTCTGGGGGAGAGGCTCGGGCAGCTGGTCTGCTCCACATTCCTGGGCAGGACCCTGCCTGGCATGCTCACCACTGGGGCCCCAGGGCCTGCCACTCAGTCGTAGGAGCTGGACAGTGTTTGCTGAGTCCATGTGCTGACATTTGCTGGCACAGTTGCCCTGATCCACTGCCTTCTTCCATGTTGACTAGAGGGGCCAGTCCAGATGCCATCCTGCACCACACACGTTCACTCCTCGCAGCCGTTGCTCAGTTTCCTCAGCCTGGACCATGCCTCTGCCTTTTCTGCTACAAAAGTCCCAGGTTTTTGTTGCCCGCTGACAATGCGGTGTGCTCTGTGCTGGATGCCAGCAGCCCTTCTAGCCAGCCTGTCACACGTGCTTCAGCAGGTCCCCTTCAGCTGGTCTTCCTGGAGACCCTCTCCCCTGTGTCCCCACAGAGGAGAGAGGAGAGAGGTCCTTTGGGCTTCTCTCAGACTGTAACATTCATTAGCATCTAGATGCCCTTCCTGGTGCTTACCAGTGAAAACTATTTGCAAGCTCAAAAAAATTTATGCATATATGTGAGTATATTTACATTTGTTTTAAAAATATAAATCTGCAAACTTGAAATGAATAAGTATTTAATTAACTCTACTGCTTAATTAAATGGTTTCTAAGTGTGAGGTCATCACTGCCAGCTTCGTCAATGACTCCTTGACTCAGGTCCTGGCTGAGGGAGTGAAAAGGACTGAGCTCCTCTCAGCATCGTAATCCTGAGGTTTTCCAGCTGCTCCCCCTCGGAGGAGATTACTCCCCCCGGGCCTTCATCTTCCGGCTCACAAGGCTCTCTACTCCTTGTCTTTCACATTCTTCACAGGTTAGTGACCTCTTAAAGTGAGACTTGAGAAATGAATAACCATAATCAGAGTAAGAACTGACCCTTGTGGATTGTTTCCTGTGCACTGGGCGCTGTTCCAAGTGTCTGAATTGATTTGCTCATGCGATCTTTACAGCAGCCCTAAGTTGGTACCTGCTAGCCCTTTTTACAGGTGGGGAAACTGAGGTGCTGTGAGGTTTTGTGATTTGCTCAAGGCCACATGGCCAGCAAATAACAAGTAGCTAGACTGCCTCCTCATTTGCAGGTCTGAAGCACATGCTTCCCAGGCAGCCCCAGGTCCCAGCTTGCTAAGGCCTCCTGACAGACACGCACCTTCCGCTGGCATGCGGAATAGCTGCTGCCTGACGGGCAGTCTACTGTTTCTCCTGATGGAAGGAGAGAAAGGGGAGGGAGGATGGTGGTTTCAGGTTTCATAAATCTCCGAGGCAGGCTGCCCTGTGGCCCTAAGGGTTGGGGCTTATTTGGGGGGATTGAAAGGAGATTTACAAAAGATAGAGAAACGGTGAGCAGGGGGCACCTGAGAGAGGGCCAGGTCACCTGGTGAGCAGACCTGCCTAACAGGAGTGGCCAGCATGCTTGGGGGGCGGGGTGGGGGGAGAGTGTGTAGGGGAATTCGTTCCTTTTCCAGTCTGGTGTATGGCCAAGAACTAAGTGGAAGGAAGTCAGCCACATCCTATGAAACTGCCCAGGGAAAGGCCCTGCTTTGAAAGGTAGCAGGTCTGCGCGGCTTGCAGAGCTGTGTGTGCTTCTGTGCTGGGCCTGGGCCCTGCTTGCTGGGGATAGCAGCAAAGGAAATAAATAGCCCATGGACAAAGACTATATGGTGGGGAGAGAGTTCAGTACAGCAAGGGAACCCCAGGTGGCTCCCGGAGCCAAGGGGAAGCGTTCTTTTTTGTGATTGAATAATCATAGGGACACAAGAGGCTGGCTAGCAGAGAGGGAAGGGAACTGTGGTTGGGGGAGAAAGTCTGGGGCCAAAGTGTGTGACTGGTCTGTGTCTCTGTGTCTTAAACCTCGGTTTACTGGCCCTGCAGGTGTATGTACAGTATCAACAGGTCGCTCACCTGGGTGTCGCCGGCCTCCCAAGTTCCTCACTCACCAATCACTAAGAAGCATTCAGTGAGTGCCCGGTGTCTGGTGCCAAGGCTGAGGGTACATGGAGGGTGTGCAAAACACGGCCCCCGTCCACAAGAACTGGCTTTTAATGGGGAGGTACAGAACTTTGTGTAAAGCCCACATGGGGTGAGCCCTATGATGTCTAAATCCACACTGAAAATCTCAGACACAGAGAAGGGAGCAGTCAGTCAGTGGACTTGTGGAAGCGGCAGGATGTGGGGGGAGAGCTTGAGGAATAAGTGGGATTTCATTTGGAGAGGAAAAGGAAAGATGGCAAGGAGAGACGAGGACCTCAAAACTCAACTTGTGTGTCACAGATGGAAAGATGGACATCTAAGCCTGGGACCTGATGTGTTTTGCAGCCCCAGCTGCTGGCCTGCAGGAGCTGCAGGCACAGAGTCCTTGATACTCTCTGAATTAGGGCTCAGATGCAGGCTCTGGACGCCCTTAACTGACAAGCAGGCAGGTGCTGGCTGGCCTGGGGTGCCAGGCAGCCGTGGTAGGCAGGAGGGCTGGAGGGCGGCAGGAATGTGTTAACACCAGCAGCTGGCTGCTATCTGATCCTGGCCCTGCAGTGACTTCCGCTTCCCCCATTGTTAACATACCAGCCAGACTGTGAACGAATGAATGAGTGGGTACAAAGGGTTCCTGTGCAGGCCGTCACAGCCGGGATAAAATAACCCCAGTTCACTGCTCTCCAGAGCACTTGCTCTGGCCAGCCTTTGACATTAGGACACCCCAGATGGGAAATGGCCCTAAAGAGTGGACTAGACCTGAAGCCCCGTGATTATTAGTGTTTTCATTGGGAATACATACCTGCTTTACAAAATGACCCCCCAAATGGCTGCACGCAGCACAAGTTTACTCCTGTCTCCAGTACAGGTGTGTAGCGCTGCTCTGTTCATTCAGTGACCCAGATGTTTCCATCTAAGAGCCCAGCCATCTTCTGGAGCAGTGGTTCCCAACTTTTAGTAGGTAACTGAATCACCCGAGGGCTTAGTAAAACAGATTTCTGGGCCCCACTCCCACAGTAGTGGACCTGATAATTTGCATTTCTAACAAGTTCCAGCTGCTGCTGAGGCTGCTGGTCCAGGGACTGCACCTTGAGAACCACTATACTGCTGCTTCGTAGCTCCCCTTGGGAGCATCTGCATCCAGCCAGGAGATGACAGAGAGCAGATGTCAGTCACAGTGACTCCACCGAACTCCAAGGGAGCCTGAGAAATGTGGTACTTCTGTGGGCCCAGGAGGAAAATAAAGTGGCGTTGTCTCTGCCACAATTTAAAAAAGGCAGTACAGATCCTGGTGGCACCTGATTTCTGCCTGAAATAGTAGATTTCAAAATGCGTTTCAAATATGTGGAGAAAGTCAACCAAGGTTTACACTTAGCTTATGGCATTAGTGCCTTTCAAGAAAGCAGAATCTTACTGGAGTTCATGCTTCCATTTCTACTTCTCTCCCCATGCTAGTGCAGATATGAACTATTCAAGACTCAGGTTTCTATGATGGATGGTGTCCCTGGTCCAACCTTTGTATCTCAGGCCTGGGGAAGAATGCTGCAAACAGTAGTCAGATAAGTGTCATACATGATGGACTTCGTTTTGGATGGTCCCAGTTCCTTCTTCGTGTTTTTCTTCGTCTTTGCTGCCCAGTGACTCTCAGAGCCTATAATCCTGCTCACTTAGATAGGGCTGGTATTTTTCAGTCAGAATCGTAGCAATGGTGAATAGGCATGTCATATAGTTCAGGCTTGATTTGGGGCAAAAATCAATGGGTGAATGAACCAGCAGGTAGTTCTGTGCCTGCCCATGCCCAGCACTTCTGAGGATGCAAGAGAACACGCCGTTCCAGGCCTTTCTTTTTAAAAAGGAGGGCATAGCTCACAGTGGCCCATGTGGGGATCGAACCGGCAGCCTCCGCATTATTAGCACCACTCTAACCAACTGAGCTAACCAGCCACTGAGGCCATTTGTAGTGAACTTATCCAGTCACAGAGACCAGAGCAACCCAAATACAGTAAGTGAGGGCTTACTGAGGACTACAAGTGTATTGCCCAGTGGTCGAATGATAGAGCCCAGCTCAAGGTAGAGAATGGTTCCAACAACTCTGTGCTGCTCAGCCACTTGAGGCTTAGCTCTGGGAGCTACAGTTTCAGCAGCGCTTACACACCATAGTGAGCGGTCTGGGGGAGGCCCTGGACTGGAAACGAGGGAGAGTGTTGGAGTGCGATGAGAATCTTGACCTCTGTAAAGTTGGGCTGTGGTTGTGGGAAGAGTTTTCAGGTAATGTGTGGCTCCTGAGGAGAGAACTAGAGCTAAGTGGGAGTGAGATGGGTGACGCGGGTCTCGGACTTGGGTGTGCAAGAACTTTGAACCTCTGTGGCACTCTGAAGGCACAGTACACTGCTGCCTTGTGCGTCACCAGAACTGTTCACCTGGATTTGGGCAGGTTCCATGTTGAGGCAATGTCTTTGGGCCAGAACTTGGACGAGAAGTGTCTGTGTGGGCTAGAAGTCTAGAAAGACCTTTTCTATGGAACGGGTCTTCAGCCAAGCTATGAAAGCCAGGCAGGATCTGGGTGGAGCGAAGGAGGGGAGGGTTTCACAATATATACATGCATCAAATCATCAGGTTGTATATACCTTAGATTTACACAGTGTTATATGTCAGTATATTATATTTTATATCTCAGTATAGCTGGGGGAATAAAAGGAGGAGAAGCCGTTCCAGTCAGCAGATGGTCATTGAGGGTGGGGCGTAGAGGAGAGGGTCTGAGGAACGGCCTGAGCAGCCCTTGGCAGCCAGGAAGAGAGCCTGTACCAGGCCTGGCAGAGGCCATGTTCTAGAAAGTGGAGTCTGGCTAAGAATTGTGGGATCTTCCAGGGTGAAGGTGACCTGAAGGGGGTTTTAGAAGTTTGGTGGTGTGTGCCCAGAGTGGGTATTGGAGAAGCATGAGTGGGACAAGGGGCAAATTGGAAAGCCAGCTTGCAGGAGAAAGATCCTAAGCTCTAGAGCCCTCGGTAGTCCTGGCTTCTTGTGTGTTGGTGATTATGAGGAGGCCTCCCTGCAGCTCTAGCCCTCCGAGCGTGAAGGTTGGAGGCCAGTTTCCCTACCTGGAGAGCCCAGTGGAGGATGATCTCGTTAGCCCACCCCTTTCTTGGCCTGACTTGCTGAGTGAAAGGACAAGGCCTTGGCACTTGAGCCCTCTCCCCACTAATGCTGCTCTGCCTGGGCTGGGAGGATGGCGCCCTGATGTTCCCTGCCCCTGCAGGTGGGGCTGGGATGGGGCAAGGCAAGCTCAGTGCCTGCATTTCCCTCTGTGAGTGTCAGTCCTGTGCTGTTCTACCTGGCCTTCCATGTCAGGATTCAGGCCTTTGCCGTTTGCTTCAGCCCATGAGCTCCTGTTATGGCCAAGTGTGCTCAGCTCTCAAATGAGTCCTCCCTTCGGATCCTCCCAGCAGCATGCAGGGCAAAGACTCTTACCATCTCAGAGAGGTCAAGGGCCTGCCCCAAGGTGTCACAGTGAAGTTGAGTGACAGGTTCTGCCTGTGTCTCAGTTTTCGGACTCCACATCTGGAGCTCATTCCAGCATACAGCATCTTTCATAGTTCTGGATAAAGAATTTCATGTTCCTTAAGAATGCGACTGCCTGGGCAGGGACTATCTGGAAATCAGTTTTAGACAAGCATGCACTAGGAATGATAAGTGAAATCATAACAGATCGTACTGAGGGCCCGCTCATGAGTCTGTGTCACCGCATTTTACAGATGAAGCAACCGAGGCATGGAAAGGCTAAGTGGGTTGCGCGTCCCAAGCAAGTCAGAGGTCAGAGCTGTCACACTTAACCTCGGGGCAGCCAGGGCACCTCACAGAAGCTTGCGTGGCTCAGAGTGGCCTCTGCTCTGGAGAGGACTGTCCTGTCTGTGCTTTTGAGTTTTCTCAGAAGGCCGCCTTGAGAGAGAGAAAATGACAGTGTTTCAGTCTGAGGTGTTGCACTGAACTAAGGCTGTGGTGGTGGGTTTTTGTGATAAGCCGGTAGAAAGGAAGATTGTCAGAACTGGGAGGGCCCTCGTTGTACATGTGGCCCACACTGGTTGAGGCCCTGTTTCCTGGTCTGTTTGCTCTGCTGCCTCGTTTTAACTCTGAGCATCCTGGCCAGGAGGTAAGGGTTTAGCTCCCAGTCGGGAGAGAATATAGCAGAAATGTGAAGGGAACATGGAAAAGCTGAGGGCTCTCTCTGAGCTGCTGTGGCTCCTCCTGGCCCTTAGGAGGCCCCATGGAGACTTGATGCCTTCTCTCTAAATACTCTTCCCTTGTGGGTGGAAAAGCAAGCGTAGATTTAAAATTTTCATTCTTGTTTCCATGATGCTTATATGATTATATGATCTAAAATGATGGTTCAGTAAATTTGATCACATGACCACATGGCTTCCATTGTGCCTTCTTGATTAGTATAGATAAAGAATTTGTTTCTACATAGTTTTAGGGTTCTAAGCAATTGATTGTTTTCAATTCTTTGGAAGTTGGTAATATACCAGCTATCTCCATAAGTAGAATATTCCATTCTTCAACCATGCTGTACTCTGTGTTAGAAATGAGTCCCCAAAATGAATTTGCCTGAGTAGTTCCATAAAATATCCACATAAAAGAAATAATAAACCCAAGAAGGAAAATACTAGATAGGTAATAAATACATGTTCCATACTGTTAACCCTGTTTGGAATATAAATTCTTTGTTTTGAGCTAGATATGTACTGCACTAATGAGGAAAAAACAACACCGCTCATCTTCTTATACCTTTATACACACTCTCCTTTACTTTGCATATGAGTTGGTAGACAGCTTGTATGACTGTCTGCTCATGTTGGATGGGTGTAGTTTGGTGAAACGCCATCACCATCACCACCACCACCACCACCACCACCACCACCACCAGTGATGCTGAACCAGTCAGAGATTTTATAAGAACTGACCTTGGCATTATCAAGTAAGCGGAATTTGTTAGAATGTTATATTTTTCCTCTTAACTCCTTTTCACCCTCCTACATACTCCATGTGCTTAATATTTTTTTCATTTTATTTCCTTTCAGAGCCTCCTCTCAGCTGTTAGTTAGCTGGAGAGGACTTGATACTCTGATTCACCCCAAGATTTAAAGCTCTTACCTTGTCTCTCTCAAAGGAATTTTCTGGATGAGACCCTAAGCCAAAGGTATGACTGTCTAATAGTGGAATTTCAGTCATCTGGGACAGACCAGAGAAGATGTGTTAAAAGGCTCTTCCTGGTGTTCTGTGAATTACAGAAATCAGATGTCTCTGTGTATCCCATTTTTTTCTAAAAGCGTTATGTTTTATATGTAAATCTATGATCCATTTTGACTTTTTGTATAAGGTGTGAAATTGAAGTTGATGTTGACTTTTTTTTCTTGTACATGTCCAATTGATCCAGCATCATTTGATTTGAGTGTTAACTATCCCTCTGTGAATTCCATGCTGTAAGAATTACTGTAGCTATATAGTAATCCTTAATGTTGGAAAGAGAAATTCCTTTATTCTTTTTCAAAATTACTTGGGTAATTTTCAAAATTACTATGCTCACAAAGAAACTTATATGTGAATATTCATAGAACCATTATTCAAAACAGCCACAAACCAGAAACTACCCAGATGTCCTTTGGTGGTAAAAGGTAGAACTGTGGTACATCCATACCATGGAATACTACTCAGCAGTAAAAAGGAACACATTATCAGCACATGGGACAACATGAATGAACCTCAAGGAAATTATGCTGAGTAAAAAAGCCAATCTCCAAAGGTTGTATACTGCACTATTCCATTTATATAACATTTTTTAAATAATTCAATTATAGAGATGGGAAGCAGATTAGTAGTTGCCAGGGTTTAGGTTTTGGTGTCTCCGTAAAGGGGTAACATGAGGGAATCTGGTGGGAAGAGTACAGTTTAGTGTCTTGATTATGGTAATTACACAAAATTACACTTATAAAATTGCATAGAGCCCTCCCAACCCCCCCACGAGTGCTTGTAAAACTGTTAAAATCTGAATAAGCTCCGCGGGTTGTGCCAATGTCAGTCCTGGTTTTTGATAGTGTATTAGTTATTTCTGCAAAACATTAACACTGGGGGAGGCTGGGTGAAGGCAGCATGGGACCTCCCTGCTCATTCCTTTTTAGTTTCCTGTGAATCTACAATTGTTTCAAAATAAAAAGTTAAAAAACACACACACAACAATATTATAGTCTGTTTATGTTGCATCAGTAATGGCAAACCTATAAAAATACGGACATATAGTAGCCTCTGCAGAAGGAGGACAGTGGTTTCTTCTGGTTCCACAATATTTTATTTCTTTAAAAAGAACAGGACCTGAAGCAAATATGACAAAATGTTAACATTTATGAATTTGGAATGATGGATTTATTGGGGTTTATATTTTTCCCTGTCCTTTTTTATATGTTTGAATTATGCCATTATTTTAAAAATAAAATAAATGTAAACACAAAACTAATAATTGTGCCAGGGTACATATCTACCTCCACTTTACCTTGATTTGTACACAGAATTGGTCTGAACATTTAATATTTCCTTAGTAAAATTGCTACTCGGTCACAGACTTCTCCCCATGAATTACTAACTCTGGGTTGGGAAGCCTAAGTACGTAATCCATCTTTTTTATTATGACAAACTAATTTAATTTTAATTGCTCATTATAGTATTGCGTGATGAGGAGGAACTATCTTTAATTATCTTTTGGGGGGGGGTTGTTTCTAAAGTAATGTGATCTCGGGAGCTGAGACATCCTTTCCAAAGTAGCCACCTGACTGTGAGCTTAAAATATTTGTGTGCAACAGTGTAAATAGGCTTTTCTGCTCCTCTGACCAGCAGACCCTGCCCTCCCCTTGAAGCAATTAAAACAATTCCAGGTGGGTGGTTCTCCCTTTCCTGGTTCTATTTTAAAATACAAATGTCAGTTTCAGAATTTTTTTTTTTTCCTGGAAAACACCAAGTGAGTGACATAGAATGGGACCGTGTCTGTCCAATGCTCATTTAAATATTGGCCATGTCCTTTCGAGATCATTTTTCTTGGTGACATGTTAAACAATCTCACGTCAGTCGGAGTCCCTAAAGGTCACCATGGGTGTCAGGAGTGCAGCCATAACCGGGCACAATATAGACACATGGCGGCGCCCATCAGCTCCTCATCCCAGAGCCCTGTCTTGCTATTAAAGACAAGGGTCTTCTGTTTATATGTTGTTTGTTGGATTTTAATTTTTGCCACTAGCCCTCTCAGCCCTCTCCATGTAGTGCCAACCTCTGGTGCTGGTACCCACTTTGGGGTGGGGGGTGCTGTGCAGTTGGCACCCGAAGGATGCCACTGATTACCCAGAGCAGTCTTCACACTCCCTGCCTTTTGTGGTGGGTCTGCCTCCCTTCCTTTGGCCAAACCCTGGGGCTGGAGCCCTCCCGGCTGCCCAGTGGCTTTTGTGTGTACGAAGCTTTCAGCTCCCGTCCATCAGCCTGAATGCGCCCATTCAGGGGCATTCATGCGCCTCGGACACAATCCGCTGAGAGGGGTGCGGTGGGCCCCGCACATGAGAATGCGCCTGCTCGGCCTGCCTCCAGAAGCCTCCAATTGTTTGGAGGATCCCCGGGCCCAGGATTGAGCCCAGAGGGCTGACTCTGGACAGCCATTTGGGGCTCATTCATTCTGTGCATTTGGGGGCTCTGGAAGGGGGATGGGAGGAAGGAATGTGCGAGCTTGGGCCTGCACGAGCTTATCTTTAACCTTCAGCTTTTATCTTTGTGTACCACCCATCTGATCCGCTGCTAAAGACTGGAGATCTTGCCTGTTTTATCTTCATAGTGCTACATACCTGAGGTGCTCAAGTGCTGTTGACTGAGTGAACTGAGGTCCTTCCATTTAGGCCCAGGGTGTACGGATGTACTTTACTGTTCCTTTGAAGAGACTACTCTGCCTCTGGGGGTGTGGGCCCCTCTGGGGGTACGGT
The DNA here is from genome assembly GCF_964194185.1 of Rhinolophus hipposideros. Classification (NCBI taxonomy): domain Eukaryota; kingdom Metazoa; phylum Chordata; class Mammalia; order Chiroptera; family Rhinolophidae; genus Rhinolophus; species Rhinolophus hipposideros. The sequence continues at coordinate 15,216,160 of NC_138058.1, read as the reverse complement.
CAGCCTCCTAAAAGAATTGGGGTCACCTCATGTTTGGAAGGGTAGTAGACTTGGGACAGAGGACATTTTCAAGGTGGGACGTGGCCATAGAGAATGGCCTTTTGGCAGCCAGGGACCTGCCTCTGGAATTTGAAAGGCTCTGTAGGGAGTCCCCGAGGTCTCTGCAGAGGTTGGCCTCACGCCTGCAGGCAGGGGCAGTACCTTGCACTGACTTGGAACCATTTGTGGTAGATGTGAGAGCGTGGTCCCGGTAGCTTGTGCCTGGTGGCAGCCAGTACTCTGGAAACCTCTGGTTCTCAGCCTTGGCTTGTGTCCTCACTGTGACAGGGACCCAAGGACCATGCTGAGAACAAGGGGGGAATGAAAAGCCAGGCCAAAACGCCAAGGAGGCTGTGTGTTCCCCAGTTTTACAAAATTATGTTGGATGGTCACAGCAGTAGCAGTTGTAGTACTAGCAGAAGAAATGGTAGAATCTTTTTGTTTGTTGGGAACGTACTAGGCCAAATGTTTTGTATGAATACTTCATTTGACTTAAACCATTCAGCTGTTGTATACACACAACATATTTGTAAAATATATACATTACATGCATTATAAGCGCTTTAAGTACTTTAAGGTAGGAGAGATTATTATTCCACTTACAAGTGGAGTAACAGGCTCAGACCCATTAAGCGGCTTCCCAAGGTGAGTGGGAGAGCTTCAGTGGGAACTAGGGGTCAAGGTCTCACGGCTAAGCTGAGGGCAGCTGCAGGCATTACTCTGGTGCAGTGACCCAAGTTGTCGCGAGGACACACCTTTATTAGGACCACGGCATTAAAAAAGCAGACATCTTGTCTTTAAGAGCCTCACAATGTATTATAGTTAGGGAATATAACACACAAACATAGAAGCAGCTTCCCAACTGCCAGCAGCCATAGTGGCAGCAGTATCTGTGCAGGAGCTTTCCCAAGTGTCCCATAACCTCGGGGAGTGGTCACGAACCTACTGGGACAAATGCATGGTCTTTCCTCACGAGGCAGGAGTCCATTTGTTCCACGCTAAGGGAGGGATGTGGGCCCACTTAATGAGATGTTGGCTTCAAAGCACCTGGCCCCTACAGCTTCTCCTAGAGGTGCAGGCGCTACATATGGTCTCACAGACCTGGTCTGGTACCAGCTCGGCCTGGGGCAGGTCACGGAACCCGGGAGAGAAATGGGGAGGCATCCCTCAGAGGCTTAGTGAGTCCCTGATAGTGTGTGCTCAGTACTCTTCATGTAGTGCATTAGAAGTTGATTTCTTCATTGACTGACCAACTGCCTACAAAGGAACCGGACCTCATATTCAGCTCCATAGGGACAACGCTGTTCATAGGGTGGGGACAAAAATTCAACTCTGAGCCACCAAGAGAAAGTTGTTTTGCAGCATGGGACTTGGTGGAGTTTTGCTTTCACTGTGGTCATGTCATTCACTTCTCCTCTACACGGGGATTGTGCTGCCTGTGACCGAATGTCCAGGGCCACACAGCTGCATGGGTGCTGTGCCCAGTGCCCACTGTGGTCTCTTCTGCTTCCCTCTGATCCAGGGGCTTTATTTCAGCCCAGAGAAGATTGGCTGGACTGGGAATGACAAGGTGTGTTTTCTACCCTCCTCGTTTCTAATCCCGAGCTTAAGCATCGGAGAGATCTTGAGCAAATTATTCAAACCCTACAAACTCAGTTTCTTCATCTGCAAAATAGGATAACAGTGGAAACAGTGGGGCTGTGGTGAGATGATGCATGTAAAACCTGTCGAGCTCTGACACCTGGTAATCATGCAGGAAAACGAGCTTCTGTGTTTTCAGTTGAATGAATGTGACCGTGCCTGGGGGAAGCTGAAGGCTGCCACAGTAGTTGTGACCCCACTGGCTGATTGCCTGCAGTCGGGCTACAATGCCTACAGCTTCTCTGTCCTTTTATTCTCATGGGTGATGGAGGGTGGAGCCCAGAGAGGAAAGTGAATTGTCCACTCTGGGTGGATGGGGGCAGTTCTCTATCCAGGGCACTTTCCATAGATGGGATCAAAGGTTTCAGACACGTCTAGAATCTGGCAAATTCAGTCTAAGCAGTGTTCAGCCTGGATTGGATCCTGGGCTATTGGCAACATTTGAATAAAGTCTGTAGATTGGATGATATTATTGTATCAATGTTAATTTCCTGATTAGGTAATTAAACTGGTAATGTAAGAGAGTGTCTTTTTAGGAAATGCACACTGAAGTATTTAGAGGTAAAGGGGTATCTTGTGTGCAACTTAGTCTCAAATGGTTCAGAGAAAAAAACTATGGACAGAGAGAAGGATAAAGCAAATTAAATTAAATGTTAACATTTGGGGTATTTAGGTGGCGGGAGTTCATTTTACTATTCTGGCAACTTTTGTGTAGTTCTGAAATGATATCAGAATAAAAAGATTTTTAAAAATCCTCATGTGGATACTGTTCATGTAAAAAAAACCCAACAACAGCACTTGGTTGTCAGAGTTCTGGCAGAATAAACTGGTAATCAAGGCAGTGGTTCTAGGAAAACATGCCGCTGTGTGTGGAGTGAGGGCTAGTGTGAAAGGATGAGGGTGAGGAGCCTAGGATTGTGGCCCCCGAGAGTAGAAGGATGAAGACCATCTGAGTAAAAGAGGAGAAAGAAGGTGAATAAACTGAGAAAGAAATGCCCCCTGAACATGGTGCCTTTCCACCAACAAAGGAGGGATTACACTCAGGAAATGATGTGGACAGAAAGAGATATAGGAGAAACCATGGCTGCCAGAAGAAATGGCTCTAATTTGGTCCTTGGAGAGTGAAACTTGTAAGAGGAACTAGGCAGGATGGATGGACAGGGCAGTGGATGGATAGGTCTGGAGGTGCTATGAGGGTGACCCGGACCACGTGGTGCTTTTAAGGCCGGTCAGACTGGAAAAGTGTTGTGTAGGATTTCGGCTCCCAGGTGCCCCCGACCCTGGGGTAAATAATAGCTTCTGTGATTTCCACACAGAGCTGTGTGTGTTGCGTCACAGTCGACACCCTAGGGGTGGATTATCATAGGAGAACCAGGAGAAAACCCCAGGCATGCGATTTGGAGCTGAATCCTCAAGTCTTTCGAGGGAAGGGGAATGTGGGGTGGGTGGCAGTAGGAAACCAGGACAGGAGCAGTGGAGTCCCAGTTGCGAGGGCCTTTAGTTTACAGGTACCCTGGTTCAAGGTTAATCCTACAAAATACACTTCCTTACCTGAAAGTAGCACATAAATGGTTCTTGTTGTGAAAGACCCAAACCAAACAGAAGGAACACATTAGAGGTCTCCTTCGGCAACCCCAGTCCCGTCCCAGAGATAACAGGTATGGACAATCTCCCTACACGGTCCCTTTTCAAAGTTTTGCCTTATCCTATTAATGTACATACTGTGTTTCCCCGAAAAAGCCCCAGTTAAGACCATCAGCCAGACGGACGCATTTAGTACTTTATGACGATGTTCCAGAAGAAGATGACATGACTGTATTTGAATAAGTGTAGATTGTTGTACATGAAAAAGTAAGACATCCTCTGAAAATAAGCTCTAATGCATCTTTGGGAGCAAAAATTAATATAAGACCTGGTCTTATTTTCGGGGAAATATGGTAGCTGTGATTGTGGGCTCTGGAGCCAGGCTACCTGGGTTCATGAACCATTCCACTACCTACAGACTTTGTAACTTTGGGGAAGTTATTTCCCCTTTCTATGCCACCATTTTCACATTTGTAGAACGAGAGTGGTAGTACGGACCTAATAGGATTGTTGGGAAGACTAAATGAGTTGGTACATGAGAAGAGCATAGAACAGTGCCTGCACGTGGTGAGTGCTCAAGAAAGGGAAGGCTGTGAAGTCAAACTGGAAACTAGGCAGCAGCCCAGCCCACAATTGTGCCACAAAACTGGAATGGTGAGGGTGCTGCCACGTAGATGCTGCTGGCATTTGCAGCTTTCAGAGTGGGAGGTGGGCCCTGCCTCCCACCAGGACTCAGAGGGCCAGGGATTCCTTAATCTGGGAAGGGAGTTCAGGTGCCCGGGGACCAAATTCTGTCTGAATTAGTATACAGCTCATTTGAGCCGGTGGGGTCTGCAGAGATAGGCTGTCTCGCTCTTTTTCATGATTGAATAGTGTTCCCAAGAGGGGTCTTGACTCATTTAACCACTCCCTCAGTGGTGCGCTTTTACGTTATTTATGCTTTTTGTCCCATTGCAGCGTAGCCCACTGAACATACCTGCATGTATATCCTTACACAAATGTGGCATGTCTGTTGGATAGATTCTTAGAAATGGAAGAGTGTAAACGTACTCTTTTAATAATTTTTCAAGTTGTTATGTCTGATACAGGTATACCTTGTTTTCTCGCTCTTCAATTTATTGCACTTCACAGATGCTGCAGTTTTTAAGAATTGAAGGCCAGACCCTCCACCAGCAAAAAGATTATGACTCGCTTTAGTGCAGTACTCGCTTTATTGCAGTAGCTGGACCCAAACCTGCAGTATCTCCAAGGTATGCCTGTATTCTGTGGACATCGAAAGACATTTTGAATATAAGTAAATAGGAGTTTAAGCAGTTTAAATTTTTTTTTTGGTGAAGTCCACACGACACAAAAATCACCATCTTAACCATTCTTAAGTGTACAGCTCAGTTAGTACATTTATGTTGTTGTGTCACCATCACCACCATCTGTATCCAGCACTTTACCTTCCCAAACTAAAATTCTATGCACAGCAAACAGTAACTCCCCATGGCAACTCCCTTTCTACTTTGTGTCTGTACGAATTTGGCTGTGAAGCCGTTCATATAGTTTTGTCACAGAAGTTACCTGCACAGAAGAATGGTAGGAGCGCTCAGAGGTGTCTTTGACCCTGGGCTTGAGCTGTTGTAAAGAGGGGAGACTGGAGACACCACGAAGAGTCACAGCTCGTGTTTTTTGGAGCATGTCCCTCGTGCCCAGCGTTCTGCCCGTGGTCTGTGGCAGTGCTTGTCACCTCAGCGGTGCCTTAGAATCACCTGGGACAGTCGGATGCCCAGGGCAGGCCTGGTGGTGGGATCCACACCTCAGGTGATACCAGTGTGTAGGCAAAGTCAAGAACCAGTCGGCGCTGAGCCATGGGCATCTCTCGGGACAACTGGCACAAGCGCCGCAAGACCGGGGGCAAGAGGAAGCCCTACCACAAGAAGCGAAAATATGAGCTGGGACGCCCTGCCGCCAACACTAAGATTGGTCCCCGCCGCATACACACAGTCCGTGTGCGTGGAGGCAACAAGAAGTACCGTGCATTGAGGCTGGATGTGGGGAACTTCTCCTGGGGCTCAGAGTGTTGTACGCGCAAAACGAGGATTATTGATGTGGTCTACAATGCCTCCAACAATGAACTGGTCCGCACCAAGACCCTAGTGAAGAACTGCATTGTGCTCGTTGACAGCACGCCGTACCCACAGTGGTACGAGTCCCACTACGCACTGCCCCTGGGCCGCAAGAAGGGGGCCTAGCTGACTCCCAAGGAGGAAGAGATTTTAAACAAAAAACGATCAAAGAAAATTCAGAAGATATATGATGAAAGGAAAAAGAATGCCAAAATCAGCAGTCTTCTAGAGGAGCAGTTCCAGCAGGGCAAGCTTCTTGCATGCATCGCTTCAGGACCAGGCCAGTGTGGCCGAGCAGATGGCTATGTTCTAGAGGGCAAGGAGCTGGAGTTCTATCTGAGGAAAATCAAGGCCTGGAAAGGCAAATAAATCATCCCTCCCAGCTAAGTCCGTGTAATAAAGGTTTTTCGTGTTCTGTGTCCAGAAAAAAAAAAAAGAACCACTGCATCTAGAAGATAGCTCCACCCGCCTCGGGTAGGCATTATGATCATTCCTAATTCACAGAGAGGAAACCGAGTCACAGTGAGTGAGACATTCTCCCCTCCCAGCCATACCCCTAATGGCAGTGATGTCGCCGCTGCCTCCCTGCTGGATGGGGAGGGCAATCAGCAAGCCCCTCCAAGAAGGAGGCCCCCTGCCTGTTCCTCAGCTCCCCAGCCCCCGCCCCACCCCTCTCTGCATCTCATCGGCCCACACTCCACTGTCTCGGGTCTCCTGCTTGGGGTTTGCTCCTCTGTGCGGAATGTTATTAGCCTCGCTCCTCATTCAGATAATGTCCACTCGCCCTACCCCACCCTGAACTGCGCCGCCTGCTCGTTTTCCTGTGAAACACTAGAAACAGCATGTGCTTATGTGTTTATCTGCTTTGTTTCCCCAGTTGCTGGCACATAGTAGGCACAGTAAAGAAGAGATGAATGAATGGAATGAAAGTAACAGTGAACAGAGCACGTGCATAGGCAAAGTCAGGAGCACTCCCTCTTGAGAGAGGTGAGGAAAAGGACAGGCACAAAAGTACCATATTTTTCAGGTGCAGATGAGGGGCTTGGACCAGCTAGCTATGATCTTGCTCAGAGTTGGGGTTACCTTCTGAAAATGGAGATGACAGTAGGACTAGAACTGTCGCCCTCAAGCCTGCTGCACCTCAGAATCACCCCGAGAGCTTAGGGCTGCCTGGGTCTTTGGTGGGAGGTGAGGGTGTGGCTGAGGGCTGTGGACTGGAAGGTCAGAAGGCACAGGCCTGGGCTGCTTCCGCAGGCGCTGAGACCGTTCACAAGGCTGGACTGAGGCTGTCCCAGTTGTGGGGGCAGCACTCCCAGTCAGACCAGGGAGCCCGGGGAGGTCATTGGGTGATTGATTGTCTACCATGTATCCAGGGCTTTAGGGGTTTCTCAAACGTTGGACTTGATTTGTCGTCGTTGTTCTGTTTTCACAATGTAAAAATGTGCCACCAAAATAAAACATGTCTGATTAAGTTTAAGTATCTCGCATTTCAACACGTTGGAGCCCACCAATGCACTAACTGGAGCTGCCAGGGTAGCTCACGGTGGGGTGAGTCAGTCCTCTGGCACTTTGCGTCTGCGCTGGAATTCCTTGTAAATACGGTATTGCTTAGGAAGTGGTATTCAGACATGCACAGTCTCATCCCGAGGCTCATACATGCCCCTCGTGGGCCAGTGCGGGGTGTCTTCACTGCTCAGTGCCCCGTCTGCTCACGTGTCGCTTTGTGGAACCGTGTCATGGTGGGTGGTTTCAGGCTTATTGCAAGTTTCGGGTGCGTCTTGCTTGATTTTTATGTCTGTGACAAGGACATGAGCAGTTGTTCAGTAGCATTCAGGCCTGATTCCCAGCTCTGCCCGGTGCCACCTGTGTGTCTCATTGTCTTTATTACATGAGGATGATAATGGTCCTGTGAGGCTTCCCTGAGTAAATATAGGCAAAATGTTTAAAAGGTGTCTAGCAAATAATAATACCACCTAAGAATTTTCCGTTCTTGTTTCTAGCATTACTATTTTAATGATTCTACTTTGAAACAAAAGTTTTCGACAGCTGTTTCAAGCCTTGGATCCATTGAACTCATGCATTCTCAACTGCAGTGGTATTGCCCCCACAGCGGGGGAAAAAAATCTAGCTGGCAGTAGTGTGACAGTGGTGTATGACCCTCCAAGGGGTCACGATACATACACAGATACACAGTGTATCTGTGGTATTAAGATTTCACGGAGGGGGGAGAGCACAGCTAGGCGAAAATGTCTACCAAGCCTCCTGAGGAGGGCAATAATGAAAGAAAGGCCCAAGAAACACTGATTTAACTAAATACCATTCTAAGGTCAAAAGGCAGTCTCCTGTTAGCATTTGCTACCACTTATCTGTGGAAATCAAGATTTTCTCAGTTCTCGGCAATTAAAAACAAAACTCAGAAATAAATTACCAGATGATGTGGCTGATATAAGACAGCCCTCAACCAGAACCATGGATTTCAGGATGCAGCAAAGCGCCTTTGTTTCCCTCATTGATTTATCAGATTTTTGGGTCAAGGATTTGTATGCTCGTTAACAAAAAGGTTTCCTCTGCCGAGAGCCTGAGCAGCCTCATGGTTGTGCAGTGGCCAGCACGGTGACGCCTGCCTGGTTAGGTGGCAGGTCAGAAGCAGAGCTCTGTGAGGGAGCCCGCCTGTGGTCAGGGCAGTTGGTCAGCCTGGCTCTCTAGAGATGGCTACTTTGGTGAGCAGAGCTGGGTGGCTCTGCCTAGAGCCCTGGGCAAGGCAGCAGACGCAGAGAGGGCGTGCAGTGGTTCTGGAGCGTTGTAAGGCTGTCTGCAGGACTCCTCGGACAGATTCAGGTTCATGCTCAGCGGGAGGAAAGACAAAGACCTTCTTTATTGCCACAAAGGCGGGTGGGACTGAAGCCCCCAGATGGTATACAAGCTTGAAAACCAAATCAAGTTGACCAACAACCTTAGGTTACAGTCACGTGGCATCTCCACTACTCCTGAATTTCCCGTTTGGGGTTTTATTAGCTTTTAGTCAAAGGCGACATTGTGAAGAAACTCAGATTAGAATTCCGCTTATAAAACAGCTGAGTGAGAGAGAAAGTGGGGTGGAGGAGCCAGGGAGCTGCACAGAAAATCTTTGAGAGATTATGCAATCAAATCAGAACCCAAACAACCGCTGTGTGTGTTCCTTTCAAGTACGAAGAAGGAGCACTGGGCAGGAGCAAGGCAGAGGTGTAGGTCGCTCCCTCATTTCTGGTCTTAGGGGCCTGGTGCATCCTCTGATCTGGGAAGAATTTCCCACGGGCAGGGACTGGGTTGGGGCCCGGATACCCTCCCACAAATACACTAATGAACAACATGCACTGGCCGTGACTTTGCTGGTTGGAAACAGCTTTGGGGCTCTGAAGTGAATGTGGATCCTAATGCAGACTCAACGGGGTTTCACCAGCTTAGGGGAAAATAATGAAAATCAGCCAAGCAGTGTTCCAGGTAAGTGAGCACTTTGGGGTATCCTAGATGAGGAGGTGAGATCAACCATGGCTTCCCAGCCCTGTAAGGAAAGCAAACCTCTTATTTGAGGGTTGGGGAAAGGTGGAGGGGTAATTCCATTTGACCGAATCGAAGGTGAGGATGGTGGACCTGAGAGTTGGCAGTTTTCCCGGACTGAGGCTCCGCCCAGCCTTTCTGCCTCCCGTGCCCATGATGGGTACTGCCTGTCCCCATCACTCGTGCTAAGGGGATGTTTCTCATGGTTCAACTGCAGTAACTAGAAAAAGAAGTGAGTTAGGCTCCCAAGGACTAAATTGTAATTCGACCCCCACCCCATCTCACTGTAGTGACCTCAGTATGTGTTCTAGCCATTTTGTACTTCAGATTCTTTGTCTATAAAATGGCAACCCGCTGATCTTTTTTTTTTTAATGTGGAAGAGACAAAATAAAAGCCCAGTTTTAACAACCAGAAACTGAGCCATTTAAAATTTTGTTTGTCTCATGTTTATGAGAAAGGATAAAATAACAGATATCTGAATCAACACCAGGGACTCTTGTAAAAGCTCAAATTCTAGGGCAGCAGTTCTCAATTCTGGCAGCACATTAGCAACAACTGGGGAACTTTTGAAAAACACTAGTCCCCAAGCCTCACCCCAGACCAATTAAATCATAATCCCTGGGAGGGAGGTCTAAGCATCTGTGTGCTTTTAAAAGTTCCCCAGGTGATTCCGTTGGGCAGCCAGGGTTGGAACCATCATTCAAGGTATGCCAGTTGGATGTTAAGATTCAGGCTTATTTCTCGAAATATTATGCAAGATCATTTTTTTCTTTTGTTTCTTTAGTGGCTTAAAATCTATTCTATTTATTTATTTTATTGAGATATAATTTACATACCGTAAAATTCACCCTTTTATTAAAGTAACAAATAAGAGGTTTTAGTATATTTACAGGGTTGTGCAACCATCACCACTCTAATTCATAAACATTTCATCACTCCAAAAAGACTACCCATTAGCAGTCACTTTCCCTGGTTTCCTCCCTCCAACCTCTGGCAACCGCTAATCTACTTTCTGTCTCTACGGAGTTGCCTATTCTGAACATTTCATATAAATGGAATCATACAACATGGAGCCTTTTGTGACTGGTTGCTTTCATTTAGCATAACGTTTTCAAAGTTTAGTCATATTACATTATGATCAGTACACATGTCTTTTTATGGCTGAATAACATTTCATTGTATAGCTATACCACATGTTGTTTACCCATTCGTCAGTCAGTGGACATTTGGGTTGTTCTCACTTTTTGGCTAGTGTGAAAAGTGCTGTTAAGTACATTTATGCACCAGTTTTTATGTGCACATTCATTTTCTACCGTTTTTCTCCAAAAATAAGACCTAGCCGGACAATCTGCTCTAATGAGTCTTTTGAAGCAAAAATTATTACCGGTTTTATTTTACTGTAAGACCAGTCTTAAGATATATAATGTAATGTAATGTAACATAAAGTAAATATAATATAATAATACTGAGTCATTAATTTTTGCTCCAAAGGATGCATTAGAGCTAATTGTCCGGCTAGGTCTTATTTTCGGGGGAACACGGTATTACCTTGGGATATACCTGGAAGTGGAATTGCTGGGTCATGTGGTAACTCTATGTTTAAATGTTTGAGGAACTGCCAGCCTATTTTCCAAAGTGGGTACAACATTTTTTATTGCCACGAGCAGTATGCGAGGATTCCAGTTTCTCTACACCTTTGCCAGCACTTATTGTCTGTCTTTTTGATGATAGCCATGCTGGCCGGTGTGAAGTGGCATTTCATTGCTGTTTTGATTTGCATTTTCCTGATGGCTAATGATGTTCAGTATCTTTTTATGTGCTTATTGGACATTGGTATGTCTTCTTTAAAGAAATGTTGATTCGTATCTTTGACCTTTAAAAATTGGGTTATTTATCCTTTTCTTGTTGAGTTGTAATTCTTCCTGTATTCTGGACACTCAATTCTTATCAGATCTATGTTTGTAAATATTTTCTTCCGTTCTGTGGGTTGTCTTTTTAATTTTCTTTATAGTATCAATTGAGGCACAAAAATTTTTAATTTTGATGAACTCCAAGTTACCTACTTTTTCTTTTGTCTTTTATGCTTTAGGTGTCATATCTAAGAACCTATGGCCTAATCTACATTATGAAAATTTGTGACTGTGCTTCCTTCTAAGAGTTTTATTAGTTTTAGCTCTTGATACTGAGGTCTTTGGTCAATTTTGAGTTAATTTTTGTATATAACCTGAGGTAGATTTCATCATCCCCCAAAATTAGGGGTCCAACTTCATTCTGTGTAAAGTAATCTGATAATCTTAGAATATGAGAGCAGGTTGCCATGGGACATATTGTAATGAGGAACTTGAGGTACTGCGTGGTTTCATTTGAGGGGCAAATACTGACCCCAGGGTCCTATAGGAACCTAAAATACTTCTGACGCGTATAAAAGGTGAGACTGTATTCTCCATGGTTTCAGTGAGTTTTAACAGGATTTCTAACATTTGAAAAGTAGAACTTATCTCTGAGGTACTATGTGTATTTTAACCCCAGATCAACTAAAATGACCAGAATACTGAATGTCTCTCACACAGATGAAATGCCAGCTCAGTATCATATTTGTAAAGACATTAAATTTTGAGGAGCTAGTTAAGAGTCCTTGAAATACAAGTTGAGATTATGCACACGTCAGGCTCAAACTAAACGGAAAATTATATCATGAAAGAAAATTAATTCCAAATGGATTCAAAAGTTAGGAGGTTAAAAAAATTAAAAGGCACTTGAAAAAGTTTTTTAAAAGAGGTGAAAGTGTTCTACAAAACCCAGCAAGGATAATGATGCGATAATAGACTAAAAGAACATAAGAGAGAACTCAAACAGGCTCAAACGCATGTAGAGGAAAAGGTGATTTGGAAGGGGGGTTCGATCCCTACCTCATACCATGGTTAGTACATCAACTGGATTAAAGATTGTATTTCATCACTCCTTTTACACTTACTAGAGAAATGCATGCTAATTTTAGGTAAACATTCAAACAACACAAGTACAATGAAATTCTATCTAGATCCTCCCTTCCCCTCTCTGCCTATGTCCACTCCACACTCTTAACTAGTATTTGGTACGTGTCCTCCCAGGCTGGTTTGCATGTGTACAGGTACAACTGTTGCATATTATTTTGTGTATTTTTAACACAAAGAGGATCATATTTATTCATATTCTGTAACTTGTGATTTGTTTCCCCCCCACACTTAATAGAGTATCTCAGAGACCTTTCCAGATCAGTACACGTGGATCTGCCTCGCCCTTGGCTGCTGTGCTGCATTCTGTGGTAGGGATTACCTTGTAACTGTTCCCGTATTGATAGACATTAAAAAAAAAAATCCTTACACGTCTCTGCGTGCCCACAAGTTAGTGTTTCTTTAGCATAGATTCCTACTGACAGGTTGACTGGGTCTACTGGTATGTGTACTTTTTAAATTTTAATAAATTCTGCCCAAATGCCATCCCAAAAAAGGCTTTCTGTGACTGGAAGTATAAATGGAAATTACACTTCCATTGACAGTACTGTCCCCAAGTTTTTCTGTTTAAACTGATCCAATGAACAGAAATTATACCGAATTTTTTGCTTTTCTTTATAAATAGGAAAAAAAAAACCTTTGTAAAACAGGTATTACTTAGGATTTTTTCTTTAATCTTTGCAAAAAAACTAATTGGATGTGGAATGAGATTAGAACTTTCCATTTTATGGATTTGAGTAACATTTTGGGTGGTTTTAAAATAATAAATATATATTGCGTTTGTAAATTGAAAAACAATAAAGATTTTTTTAAAAACTGAAAAAAACCACAAAAAGTACCTGAGGGGTAGTTTACTGTCCCGATTTTTCTCTCTTGGTACAGAGCTGGTCTAGAATGAGGTGTGCATTAAAAGCCTTTGTTTTCCTGCAGTAGAGACACCACACCTCCGTAGGACCTATTATCAACTAAAGGTCAAGTATTTCAAGTCTTGAAATGATGGATGCGTGTGCAGATAGGTTGTTGTGTACACCTGCACTCTAGAGTGATTAATATATTGATAGAAGACTCTGGGGGTAGCAGGCAGGAGTGCTTGTCAGCTGACAGCCTTTATTCTACGTTGTTCAAATAATTTCCAAGTGGTTTTCTCCACTCCAGCATATTTTTAAAACAGCGGACATTTTGTAAAAATTCAATGTTAACCACTTTAGTTGGGTCCTGGGGATTGATACGTCATTGACAAGGATTGTCATCTACTTGGATGTTTTCTTCAGAGCCTTATTCCCAAGATCTGACCGGCAGTTCTTTTCTTGGTATGATGTCCGTCTGTAATTCACAGCCGACCTTTTCTTATTGACAAAGGACAATGCCCAGTAAAGGTTTAGCCACAGGGTGGTGGTGGTAGGGGGACATTAACTCCCTCCTACTGGGCTTTGCCTGGAGGGCCTTGGAGCAGTGGCCATGGTGGGAAATGAGGGCATGTGGCCTAAGCATGGTCCCTGTGACCTGTCTGCTGGGATTCCATCCACCTTCTGTAGAAGTTGGTGACAGTTTATCCACCCACACAGCACTGACCTTGCCTTGTTGGCAGCCCTTTTATTCCTGAGACCTTTTGTGTTGGTTTTTGACCAGTGAGTCCCTGCATCCTCCTTGGCCCTGTGGCCACAGAATGTGTCAGTGGGTTAGTGGGTCTGTGCCAAGTCAGGATTCTGAGAGAAGACAGTTAAGTTGATAATGCAGAAGCTACATGAACAATCATGGTACTGCTTGCATTTTAGGAGCGAAGCAGCAATTCCTGCCACTGACTGATTCACTGAGTCCCAGGCTGCCGAGTGGCTACTCTTCATAAATCACCATTTCATTTAATTTTCTGGAAAGTCAATTCCAGAGCCTGCAATTCTACAGATGGCATATGGCAGACACTGGATTGACAGCAAGATCTGTGCTAAACCAGACCAGCAAAATCTTTAAACTGAGGCCCGTTCACATCATTAAACTTGTTTGGGGGATCTCTGATGGGCCAGGCACTGCCCTTGGTGCTGGGAAGCCAGAGATAGCGCCTTCTTTCAGGGAGCTTAGAGTTCAGTACGGAGACTTTCGTTTGTTTTACACAGCATAAAATTGTTGCCCGTATTGTAATTTTAGGAAGAGAAAATAAACCCCAGGAAACAAACTTATATAAAATCAATTGCTCTAGTAAATTCAGTCTTCTAAGGATTTGTCTTAAGGACAAAGCACATTAAATCCAGTCCCCTGAAGGTGACCATGGACTTTAGTCAGAAATATCTGAAGGTTGATGGGAGGGGCTGTGTGGTATTCTGTCAGCAGAAAATGTTTCAGCTACATTGACTCCTACCAAGGTTTTCTCAGACATTTAAGAAGCATCTTCATTGATACAGAAATAAATGGAGATTTCAGCCCATATTTTAATAATTACTCCCAGTACTCTTATAATCGATGTGGGAGTGAACATTTCAAGTCTGTCTAGTCCTTGATTCTATAAATCTTGTAAGCAAAGTTGATGCTGATTGTCACTGATTCAATTCCGGGTTACCACCTGTGTACCTGCCATGTGCACGGCACAGTAGTGGTGGGAGGCCAGGTGTGGGCTGACTTCTTTTTGTCTCTTTATGCTACTCTCGCCCTCCTTCACGACCACCAAGCTCTTCCTACCCTGGACCTTCCTGCATATTTCCTGTCCACCCCACTCTTCATGATGAAACCCCCTCTCAGCCTCCAGGTCTCAGCTTACTCAGGAGGACTTCCCTGAGCCCCTGATCTTAAACAGATCGCATGTTTTTCTTTTTTATAGCATCCTGCCCATTGTCCTTGGACACTTATCTCAAGCATAGCTTTGTATTTTATATACACACATCTGCGTGGCATCTCTCTCGAAGAGCAAAAACCATGTCTATTGTTTGCCACCCCTTTACAGAACATCCATCATGGTGTCTAGATCCTAGTCGGCATTTACTAAATGGTGGGGAGATGTTTGGGTGGACGGATGGACTAATAGATAGACGGGCAAGTGGATGGATTCCTTCCCTGAACAAATACTTGAGTACAGTGACATGACAGGTGCTTTCAAGGTATTGGGCACATGGCCACGCATAAAATGTCAGCTCTCAAGTTGCTTACCCTCCAAGACAATGAGCAAATCTACAGTGTATCAGGTGCTGATGAAGAAAATAAATCAGAGCAAGGCGCCCAGAGAGGATGGTGCGGCCGCTGTTGTACGCAGGTGTCGGGAAAGGCCTCAGAGTTTGAGCAGAGACCAGAAGGAATTGAGGGAGTGAGCCATATCTAATTCATGTCAGGGAAGCTAAATTCTTGCCATTCCTTGTTTTCAGACTGATTTCTAGGTGTGTGTTTATCTTGTCCCATACGCAGTTTTTGTTTTCGCCATACATGTGCAGCTCAATACTTAGTCCAGTGGAGGGAGAGCCCCTGGAGTGGTGGGAGCTGCCTTTTTTGTGGAAGGAACAGTTCTAGGGAGAAAAACACACAACAACGATGTTTATGGTTTACAGGTTTGTATCCTCAGTTCAGTTTTTATTATCTTGAAGAAGTGATCGTGAAAAATTGAAATTTTTTCTTCTCCTTAGGAGTCAATGTGAAATTAATAAGAGCAGGGTTACTTTTCAGGATATTCTGGGCTTGGCAGGTTTAACACCATTTGTCTGTCATTGACATCTTTTTCCTCCACATCTTTTCTGGAATTTAACAGTAGTCATTGAATAACAGGAAGATATTTCTCTTAATGTAAAAGGTGCCACATTAAAACAGAGGAGTGCACATCCAGTTCAGAGAGTGGGCAAGCCTCCCAGGAAGGGCCTACTTAGATCATGAATAAGGAGGCAAATACCCAGGCAGCAGCCCATCTGCTCCTTAGTCACTCCCCTATACATGCGTGCGCGCGCGCGCGCACACACACACATACATACAGGGAGGTGATTGGGGAATGCAATGAAGAGCCCACAAAGCATGGAAACACAAGTGACAGCTTCACCTTCCTTTGCTCAAGGCTATGCGCAGTTACACATGAGGCCACTGGCGCCTGTCCTGTCTGGGTACATGAATGAAAGAGGAGGACTCAGTTGGATGTTCTGCAGCCTCTTCTATCCTCTTCAGTCTGGGGGTGAGGAGGGCACGCAGTGCCAGGAGCTGTTGGCAAGCCTGCTGCTTTTCCTGTGACTGCCCATGGCCTGTGCTCCTTGAAAGGAGTGGCTGAAGCCCTGACTGTCCGGAGGGGCTTCTTGGATCAGAAGAGAGTGGAGGACACTCAGAAGCCTCAAGCCTGCAGAACCATCAGGGCAGTGATTCTCAGAGTGCTTCAGAATCTTCCCAGCGGCCCTTGAAATACAGATTCCTGGGTTATCCCAAGGAGCAGAAGGTGCAGCCCCGAGACTGAAGGACTGTGTTGCAGGGCTGACACGGGGAGCAGGCCCCGCTAATGGGGAGCAACACCTTTGCATAGACAGAAGCCTACTGCTGCAAGCATTGCATTTCCAAATTATGAGATCATTCCCACCCCCACACCCAACTGTGTCCTTAATGCCTATTCCCAAGGAGTGTCATTTAGCAGGTATAGGGTGGTTCCAGACAGAGAAATTAGTTAGAAAATTAATGAATCAAGAAACTGTTTACCTTCTTTGAAAAACTCTCTATTTGAAACATGGGTGTCTCTTGGTAAGAAAATCCGGCATTTGGATCTCCATGTACCTGGAGTCCTGGAGGAGAACCTAGAAGGGCCTGGCCTAGGCTGTGCCCACAGGGACAGGGCGTACTCGTCACACGTCAGTGTTGATGCAACAGTACCTCTCGAGTCCCGGCCCTGTGTCAGACTTCATGGAGGACACTCCCAATGATACGGCCATTTCTGGCTCTTCCTAGGACCTCAGCTCTGCCTCCCCCTCGGCTCCTGAGAGGGCCCCTCTCCCACCTGCTGCCTGACCGGCTGGGGAAGCCTGGGGACTGGCACAGCCTCAGCTGCTCAGTTTCCCCCTTGGCTCTCGTCTCTAGCAATGCCTCAGGGTTATTTCCAGGTAGACAGGATGGATGGGCCTTCTCCTTTCAGCGGAGTACAAGTGCACTTGGCTAGGAAGGAGGAGAGGGTGCTTGCCTTGGCTCAGTAGCCAAGACAATAAAGATTGGATGAGGGGAAACAATCACTGTTTGCAGATTGTCTACCAGGAAAACCTAAGATGACCAAGTGAAAACCCACCATAAAGAAGGAGGCACCCCAAGATTGCTCCAGGGTAGGAAAGATTTTCACTGGGCCACAGAGGAGACATCAAATGACAGTGTGGGGGGCATTGTTTCCAACTCTGTTAGGACCTCATTTGCGTGTGTGTGTGCGTTCGTGTGCGCGCATGCACTCGTGTGGGGGGGTGACAAAGGAGCAGCATTGTGGGGTTCTAAATAATACCATCACATCTAGAGTGCTTGCCATGTACCAGACATGGTTCTAAACATCATCGGCCCTGGGAGGTAGTGATGCCCATTAGTACATCCTCCTCTTCCCCATGTTATAGGTAGGGAAGCCCCAGTGTGGGGAAGCAAGGGAACTGGCCAAGGGTCACACAGTTCACGAGTCGTAGAGCCCGGGATTCCACACTGACTCCATCCATGCTGTAGTGTCGCTTGCTGCACTGCGTGACGGGTCTGTTCCCCAAGACGGCTTTGCTTCTCCACTCTGAGAATGACACCTCCCCAGCCCTGGCCACCCCAAGCAGGGCCTTTAGTAAACACTGCCGCATATGCCTGTATCTCTAGGGCCTGTATCTCCATCTTCAACACAGACAACATGGCCCTGAGAGCTCTGTGAATTTAGGTATTATTTCCTGAGAGCCTTTCACAAATAAACAGTTCCTTCCTTAATTACTTTAAGAATTGATTTTCCTGCCTGGAACCACCGAGATAGAGCATATCAACAGTTATTTACAACTGTTCTGTGAGCTGAAAGGAGCATGCGTGGTGCTTCCACTAAACTCCATGGCTTTCGGTAAGAGACGTAACTCCTCTTAGCCCTTCACGATCATCATTTGTTTAAAAAGAAGAAGCTAGGTCAATATTACCAACTTCAGCAGGTGAGGATTAAATGACCTGATACACGGAAAGGTCTAGAACAGCATTCTAGAGTCTCTGTGATGGTGAGTCTCTCCCCTGTTCGTCCCAAGAGGCCAAGAAGCTGTGTAGGATTTCACAAAACATGATGAATTCTAAGACCTGCTCCTTATCTTCACTTAGCTTGTCATTTAGGTAAGAAGGGCTGTCTGAAACCACACACATGTAAATCATAATTCCAGACCGCAGAGGGAGACCACCCCACTGAGCAGTGCCTGGTCAGGGGCATGATGTGCTGTTCCCATCAGGCGTGACCTGTGCCCACTGGCCCAAGCTCCTTTCAGATGTAGTTTGGGGCTGGAACAGTGATGTTGCAAAGTTATTAGGTTGGTGCGAAAGTAATTGCGGTTTTTACAATTTTTAACCTTTTAAACCGCAATTACTTTCGCACCAACCTAATAGAAAATGGCATGTAAAAATCCAGACTTCTAGCTCCTCTTGAAAAAAATCAGAAGTATAGTAAGGCTGGGCTCACATTCCTGCCTGGTCGCCGCGGCCCCCTCCGATGGGCTGTGCTCACCCCTCCAGGAGAGCCGCGTTGTGTCAGGGCTAAGAGCAGGGCTAGGGTCAAACCCAGGCCCCACCACTAAGCAGTGGGCATGACCTTGAGCAGGTTACCTGACCTCTGCCTCTCTCATCGGCTTGTTGGGGGGATTCAGTGGGTGAGTCTGTGTAAAGGCATGGACACAGGGCCTGCCTCTTAAAAAGCACCCAGTTATTATTTTGGCTGTTGTCCCTCTCGTGAGTACGCTTCCTGGCCCTCGGAAGCATTCATGCGTTTTACTGGGGTACCCCCAAAGGAAGGCTCATCACAATTTGGGGTCTTAATGTTGTTTTTGTTTTTTCCAGGGAGTTATCTTTTGAATTGTGCCTGAGCTGGGAGAGGGATGAGAGAATGCCGGGAAGGGGGAATAGCAAGTGTAAAGCTGGGAGGTAGGAAAGTGCACGCTGCTTCAAGTGGCTGTGGACACTTTCAGTCTTTTTATCACCGTTGAGAGTTTTCTCACACGCTGTTGTGTGAGTTGCTCATGAGTGTGGGCCTAGGTGCCCACCCGTATCTTCAGCCGCTCGCTCAGATGGGGCAGGCACAGTTCTCTGGGCCACAACACACCCACAGAGCGGGCTGAGGTCTGGGTCACTGTGGGGTCCAAACAGAGTTGTGGGAAGGGTCCGAAGACTTCGTGTATCAGTTACAGGATAAGGAAATAGACTGGCCTTTAGGACTCCTCAGGACCAGAAGAGGACAAAACTCATCCCGTTTGAATGGAGGAGGAGTCCTGGAAATTGGTGAGGTAGGAGGTAGGTTGAAAGGGAGGTACACAGGCTGAGAGTGGGGAAAAGGGGGCAACTCAAGGAAAGCCCAGAAGATGCCTTGAAGGGGAGAACATAGAGACGGAGGAGAGGCCTCCGGTTTCCTGGTGTGCCACGGCAGGAGCAGGCTTTTTGAATAAACTCCAGCCAGCATCTTTTAGGGCCCAAATGGCAGTAACAGGAGACTACACTGGACTTCAAAATGCTGACCTTGGAAATGGCCTGTATCTGTGGCAATTTCAAGTTCTGAAATTTTCTAGCAGTCCTTATCACCAATCATAAGACATAGCCCCACAAAGAAGAATAGGCTATAATTACACTATTTCCATATCCGAAGGACACCTCTTCAATTGTCTCTCACTTCTAGGAGTAATACCCAAAAATATCCTTTGTGGAATCCCATGCCCCGATGTTTTATTTGGAAGGTAGGGTCACTGTATTTATGTGTCAGCCATACATACTTAAATGAGAGTACAAATTCCTAAGGACCTGCCACTTCCGGCGGGTAGCATTAGATCCTTTGGAGATGTCCTGTGTCATAATATGCCAACAGATTTAGAATTTTAAAACAGTAATGGAAACAAACAGGTGCTCAGTGAAGCTGAAAATAACCACTCTGGGAAGTGAAATTGGGGCAGTGCCAAGGCGTGAAGGTGAGCTGTACTGCGCTTTAGAGGGAGGTCGAGACTGTGGGGAGAAAGCCAAGAAAAGAAGCGCCTACCCCTCTCACTGTCCGGAGTGGGTTTGCTCTTCTCTGAACCGTTGTGCTAGCATTTTTACATCATCTCAACCGACACTTCTTGCAACCCCAACGCACCCCGCACCTCGCGGAGCTTTTCTGCCCAGATTTCTGAGTGAAAGGCTCAGCCCAACAGGAGATCTCATGATGAGTGGGTGGCCTCCTCTTGCTGAGGTGGGTGGTGAGAGGTGAGAGGGATGGTGATAAGACAGCACTTTGCGCTCAGCAGCCTGAACCTGAACCTGAAGCTGGAGGGCACTCAGAGCCCAGGCATTCCAGCCTGTTTGATCCTCCTCCTCCCGCCGAGGGCCTCAGCCACATCCTCCATGCCCTGCTGCCCTTCCTGAGGAGTGAAAGATGGTGACTGTCAACGGGTAAAGGATGAAGGGTGACAAGTGGGGTAAACACAGCGTGTTCCTACCAGATTCTGTTACCAGGCAGTGCCTGAAGAGAAATGGCCAGGAGCTTGCCCACCCCTCGAGGCCAGGGCGTCTTAGACACCGCGAACAGGGTCCTGGGAAGAGTCTTGCAAAGCTGGTGTAGCAGACAGGACTACTTGTGTTATCTCACGTTTTCGTTGTTGGTAGTTTTGATTTGGGAGCTTTGGTTTGACCCTGAGAATAACCAAAACTACACAAACATTTCTTTACTCCAAATACACACTGTGTGATTCCCTTTCCTCAAAAACAAGCAAAAGTATCTTATGGCAATAAAGGCTAGAATAGTGGTTCCCTGGGCGACATGCGAGAACCTTCTAGTATGAGTTCTAGAATGTTCCATATCTTGATCTTACACAGATTTACACCTTGTGTAAAAATTAACTGAGCTATACATTTCAGATGTGTGCATGTTACTGTATGGATGTTATTGCTCAATAAATCAGTTAAAAAATAAAGAAAAACGCATGCAAAAGCACACTGGCAACATTTGAATAGCCCAGCTTTTACCACACTTGGAGTTTGCTGTTCCACAGCCCCAGGTCCTAAAAATCTGATTTGATTTAGTCCAGAAATTTAAAATGCCAGCCACCTTTGGAGAAATAAAAGAACAAGTCTCTTCCAAGTTTGACAGTCATAGTAATTTAGAAACTGCCAGCCCCACATTCTAAAATCAGTCTCTCCATCACTCCACAGTTTAATTATTATGAGATTATTGGGGCATTAAGGTCAAGCTGACCCAGCTTTGTGCTGCCGCTTACCATCACTGAAAACTGTTGCTCTCCTTCACGCTCAGTTTCTTTTTCTGTGAATTGGGTAATCTCTTAAGAGTGTCCGTCACTGAGGGAGTACCTGTAAAGTACTCAGCTCAGTGCTTAGTCCTTCACAAGTGATCAATGAATGTTAACGAACTTTGTTACTGACGTCACTGTCACTAAATTGGGCAAGGTTCAAGGGAACCCGTGCACCATGTGCTCATCAGTAATAGTGCCTTGCCCCTCTGCAGTGGCTCTAACAGACGGTTCCCACATGACCCAACTTTTCTTACAGTTGGGCTGGCTCCAGGGTGCAGAGGCCCCCTCTGGCTTGGCAGGATTCTTTGGCTAAAGCCTCTGCTGGTTCTCAGAGTAGGAGCATGGTTGAGTTGGACAACAGTGTACCCTCGTTGAAGCAGCTGTGGCGAACATCTGGCTCTGATTATCTGGCTGGGAATGGCTGGGGGTGGGAGTTCCGTGATTTATAGATTGCTCCTCTGGCTGTAAATCCCATCTGTAATTGTGACTTCTCTGTCCCTAATTGTTTGCAGAGAAGAGAGGAGCTCAATGGCTCACAATCCCTAGCAGCGCCAGAGGCTGCTTGGGGGTGAGGTTTGTTGCTAGGACACCACCGTCTTTGTTTTGGTCCCTGTTCAGCAGTGTTTTTAAGGCCCTGTATACATTTCTCTGTATTGTTAATGTAATTTGTTCAGGCAGTGAACAGCCAAGTTCAGCCGAAGGAATCCGATACTCATAACAGAAACACCAGAGGCCAGGTTTTTGTGGTCAAATTAGGGTTTTGAGGCCTAGGAAGAGAATGAAATGTTTGAGCTGGGCAAGGGGGACAGTCTCCCTTTCTGTTCTGTGCTGTCGCTGGCCTGGCTTCAACTGCCCTGCGGAGCTTAGCTTGGGGGGCACCGGGGCCACCATATTCAGTGCCGTGTTAGGTGGGGAGCAGGGCTGCCCTTCTCTGAGAAAAGGAGTGCAGATTTTATTCAAAGGGGATGAAAGGAGGCTAACAAAGTATAGGCAAGTTTGGACCCTTTCTGTCCAACCTTCCTCTCACCTAGCCTCAGGCACCTTTTATCTACCCCTACTCCCACCCTTGAATTACTTGACTGGTGTGGAAATAGTAGTTGGGATCTGTTGGGAAGGTATGTGACTGTGCAAAATGCAATTTGCCTGTTTCCGTTGCCCGTGAAGACGTGACCGCCCACTTGCCATCTGGGAACCTCGCACCCTGCTGTGCTTGGGGTTTTTGGAAACGGTAGATTCCAAACAACTTTCAGTGAGTGGTTTGTGATGTTAACTCAGTTCATCCTACCCTCTTCATTTTGCCTCAGAAAATAAAACAAAACAAGCATACCAGCCCACAAACATTTTCCACGCTTTCTTTGCTTCTAGAACACACATACGTTGTGAAATTAATCAGACCAACACCATCAACCCCTCCCTCCGTGTCTGCCTTGGAAGAATGCCTGGTGTGCACACATCCGTCCATCCATGTAACAATTACTGAACACCTTCTGTGGTTACCAAGTAGAATATGATAGGGGTCCCAGCCCTCAGGAGCTGAAAATGCAGGGGAAACAAGCCGGAAAAGCAGTCCTTACAATACACGTGACAAGTGGCTGATAGAGT
Organism: Rhinolophus hipposideros; assembly: GCF_964194185.1. Classification (NCBI taxonomy): domain Eukaryota; kingdom Metazoa; phylum Chordata; class Mammalia; order Chiroptera; family Rhinolophidae; genus Rhinolophus; species Rhinolophus hipposideros. The sequence goes on along the minus strand of NC_138058.1, from coordinate 15,193,248 downwards.
AGAACATTACCTGGAATTCCTGAGACAGGAGCAGCTCCCGCCCAGAGGACTGAAGGGAGGCCCTGGCGAGGAGGTATTTGAGCGGAGCCTTGCAGGAGAGCACCACTAGCCTGCCTTGATTCCAGTGATGAGAGGCCCCCTGGGGAGGGGAGGGAATTGCCTTCTTAATGACCCACTGTCCCATTTGTCTTCAGAAGCTACCCATCTTCCATTCAGAAGGTGAATCCGTGTGTTTGAGCATGACACATGGTGTAGAGACCTCTTGCACTAACCATGTCCAGATACTGATGTTTTCAACTTAGGACACCCTTATGCATTGTGGGCACTGTCACTTAGCAGTAAATGCTCATAAATAACTTGAGCAAATAAGCCCATGAAATTCCTATTCTTGATGATGATTGAGTTATATACCCCTCCCTCCAGTACCCTGCACTAGCATTAAATTAGCACCAATTGGTTTATATTAAAACAATTGTTTTCTTAACAAACAACAAGTTTGGCGAGGATGTGGAGAAAAGGGAACCCTGTGCACTGTTGGTGGGATTGCAAATTGGTGCAGCCACTGTAGAAAACAGTATGGAGGTTCCTTAAAAAACTAAAAATAGAGCTACCATATAACCCAGCAATACCACTCCTGGGTATCTATCCCAAGAAATCCAAAACACTAATTTGAAAAGATATCTGCACCCCTGTGTTCACTGAAGCATTATTCACAATAGCCAAGATATGGAAACAACCGAAATGTTCATCAACACACAATTGGATAAAGAAATAGTGGTACATTTATACAATGGAGTATTACTCTGCCATAAGAAAGAATGAAATCTCACCATTTGCAACAAAGTGGATGGATCTAGAGGGTATTACGCTAAGTGCAATAAGTCAGACTGAGAAAGACAAATACTATATGATGTCATTTGTATGTAGAATCTAAAGAATAGAATAAACAAACAAACAAAGCAAACAGATTCATAGATACAGAGAACAAACTGATGGTTGCTAGATGGGAGGTGGGTTGGGGGGGTGACTGAGAAAGATGAAGGGATTAGGAAGTACAATTGGGTAGTCACAAAATTGTCACGAGGATGTGAAATACAGTATGGGGAATATGGTCAGTAATACTGTAAAAGCTATGTATAGTGTCAGATGGGTACTAGACTTATCAAGGGGATCGCTTCATAAATTACATAAGTTTCTACCAGTATGCTATACACCTGAACTAATATAAATTGAATGTCAACTATAATTTTAAAAAATATAGTCATGAGATGTAAAGTACAGCATAGGGAATAGTGAATGGTATTGTAATACCTATGTATAATGTCAGATGGGTAGTAGACTTGTTGGGGTTACCGCTTTGGGTGTTGGATGTAAATGTCTAACCACTATGTTGTTTTGTACACCTGAAACTAACAATTAAAAAAAAAATGTTTCTTGTTTGTCTCCCAGATCATGAATTACTTGGGATCAGAAATGTTCTCTCCCCAGGCCTAGAAAAGTACCCGAAAGGTACTCACTGTGTATTTATGGGGGTAAAAAATTTCACGTATATGTCTTTTATCCCTTAACAAATTTGGTTTTCCAGACAATAAACACTCCCTTTTCCAAACACTAAAATTAACTTTAGGCATTTTGGGCGGAACTATTCTAAAATGCAACCTACACTTTTTAAACTTCTTAAGTAATGAAGATAGAGTCTTTTTTGTTTCATGCCATTTGTTTTTGATGACTCAGGATGAGCTTTATGAACCTCAATATGTGTAGGGCTGAAACAAAATGAATTTTTCACAGGCTTTTGTGGTATCGTAGAACCAATAAATGTTTGAGTTGAAATAACAAAAATTTTAAGCCATCCAGTTTATCTCCTTTTCCTGAAAAGCAAGCTGGAACCACCAGCCAGCTCTGACTTTCAGCTGGGTGTATTTCCCCTCATCACACACCTTCTGCCCACCTCTCTTTTCACCCTGTCTCTCACCTGAGTAATTGAAGTGAGGCTGCTTTACGTGCTTTGTTTCACCTGCAGTTGACCCACTTAGGACTGGGGGCGGCACAACTTTCTTTTGAGGGGCGGCTATGAGCTCTGTGACCTATGTCTTGTCCATTATTTGCTTGTTTCCAGATTTCGGAGTCTGTGCTACTTACCCAGCTATAAACTTCTAATGGTTTTAAACATCTATATTCAAATGAAGAACTAGGAACTGTTTACTTAAAATAGTCTTTTGTTACACTGAAAAGTTGGTCATATTGTCCTTTGTTAAGATTCTTGTTCTTTATAGGAGGGGTCCCTGGACCTTTACCCAGGATTTACTGACTTGCTTTAGGCTACTTGGTTATTAGATGGCCCGGTCATCTGCAGATTAAGTGGCAGCTGACCATCTAGGCTAAGGGAAAGACATGAAGTAATAATTCAGAGGGGTGCTTTGCAATGGAGGGTCGTGACAGTGACATAGGATGTTCAGAAAAGGTTAAATGTGTCCTATGCCTTCTGTTTAGAGAAAGAGGCGGGATTAGGGAAATGCTAATTAAAATAACAGTGAGATGGCAAAAATTAAAGTCTAATGTTTAGTTATGGAACTAAAGGAGTTGGTGAGGATGTAGGTTAATAAATGATGCTTAATTTAGTATTTATACTTTGAGGAATGATTTTGCAATATCTAGTAAAATTGAAGATGCGCGTATCTTATGACCTAGCAAATCTCCTACACATGGCACAAGGGACATGGACAAGAATAATCATTCGTGCACTGTATGCAGTAGGATAAACTGGAACAATGTATGTAGCCTTCAATAAATAAAATATATAGATAAATAAATCAATGCAGTAATATAGTAGAATACAGTGAATTGACCAGATCTATGTGTATTAACATGAATAATTTCCAGAAACCTAACGTTGACTGGAAGAGAGCAAGTTGCTAAAGAAAAACCTAAAATGTGGCACCATTTATGTGAATGTTTAAAATTCTCGAAATGCTAATTGTATTTTGGTCACACAGGAGAATATCCTGGTGCTTAGGTACTGGAGAGTAAGGTATCAAGATATTTACAAATTACTTTCAAATTGTTCAGCAAAAGAAAAGTGTGTGTGTACGTGTACATGTACATTGTATATAGGGGAGGAAGGTGAACATAAAGCAAATTTGGGAACATGTTAATGATGGTAAATCTAATTGGAAGACAGATGGGTTTTGATTGTTCTTCTCGTACAACTTTCCTGTAAATCTGGAATTTTCAAAAATAAAAAGTTGGAGAAAACAGCTAAATTGAGCCTGTAGTTTGTAGATAATAATGTGTAATGAAAGTTTAGAAACGTGCAGAGGCACAATAAACAGCACGTTCGGGCAATAGTTTATTGCCCCACTTCTGGGGAGAGTGGGAAAATGGATGGCTGATGATGAGCACTTAAGCTGTTTGAGTAGTACTTTATTTATTTATTTATTTATTTATTTATTTATTTATTTATTTATTTATTCGGGGGCATATTGGGGAACAGTATGTTTTTCCAGGACTCATTAACTCCATGTCAAGTCGTTTTTTGGGGTTTTTTCCAATCCAGTTGTGGAGGGCACAGCTCACTGGCCCATGTGGGAATCGAACCAGCAACCTTGGTGTTATGAGCACTGTGCCCTACACACAGAACGAACCTTCTGCCCTATTTCTTTTTTAAAAGAAGTCAGGGGAGAGATTTGAGATCACTGGAAAAATGTTACATTATTCTATATGGGAGTTGTTTTCCTCCTTTTAAAAATATGTATCTATAGTTTTATTTATAGATAGTTCTGTAACTAAACAATATTTTTAAAACTACAGAGAAGTAGGTAAATGATTTTATTTCATTTTTTATATTAAAAATTGTTAGAAGGCATTTTGGTGCTTAAAGAATTGTGGACTTTTGCTCTGACAGACACACGTCAGATGTCCACCTAGGTGTCACCTCACAGCCTGCTGGAATTGCAGAGCTTCCTGGAGCAAGATGGCAGTAAACAGGACTATAGGGAATCCAGGCAGCTTTAGGCCTGGCCCTCTTGGGGAGCTGCCATCCATCCAAATCACTGGGCAAGGCACACTCAGGCTTCGTCTTCCACCCAGAGCCAAGCCTGTCTGAGCATGTGCAGTTTCTAGAAGAGCAAAGACTGAAGTCAGGTGTCTGCTGTGGTTGCAGCTACCTCTCCGGTTTCTATTGGGTCCAGCTCTGGGTTGGATCTGGCCACAAGCAGGCAGGATGTCATGCCTCCAGCTAAAGGCTGGACGAGCTTAAGTCCCAAGGACAGAATTAGACTGGAAATCAGGAGACCTAGACAGGACCCACTTGTACAAATTATTTGTATATCCATAGTGGGATATAACATGGGGATCAAAAGAAGACCCCCCCCCACACACACACACAGACACACAAAGAAACACATTTTTACTGCTTTCATTAACTATGTTAGTGATGGTGGCATTGTTATTCTGAGTCTGTTGTGTATGTATTATGAAGGGAGTAAATGAATAATTAATGTTATTGTCACCGAGAACAAGGATTTTCAGTGTGGGAGAAAGAAGGTACAGATGGAAGATCAAGGAGGCTAAGAAAAAAATCTTGTACTAATCCTGAATGCAAATTGGAAGGACCAATATAAACTCATAACATATTTTATATATATAAAGAGAAAGTATCTAACTATCCACTGAAAAGACGTAGAAATAATCATCATCTCGGTAACAATGACCAACTCTAGTGCTCAGATTTTGTTCTCTTAATACCATTTCCCTTGTAAAACAAGGCTCCTAGGGAGGGATAAGTAACTACTGTACAAGACAGTCCCAGAGTAACCGGTTATATAAGAAAGCATGAAAGCGATCCAAGACCACGAGAGACTCAGGTCTACTGTCAGGTACTTAGGTGCTCGGACTACTAGGTCAGAAGACTGAAGAACCAACCTGAGTAAGAGGGAAAAGATGAAATCATTTGAGCATCAGTAGCATCATATTTATTTAAGCCCTCAAGTGCATAATGGCTCTAAAAGACAAAACTAAACAAACGGCAACATTGGAGGACAACAAGGAGCTAAGTCATTATTTTAAACCTGGTGAATAAAGGGAGGGATCAGGTGTTTGTCATGCATGAGCTATGTGCGTTCCATCTATCCCTGGAACACCAAATAGTCGGGAAAGTTTTTCTTTATAGAAGTATCCCAGCTGTAAAAGAGGAAGAAATAGCCTCGTTCCCTCTACCCCCAGTAAAATAAAATAACACTAAAGCTGAATTTGATTAAGCTTCTAGATCTAACTATTGGTTTATAAGAAATAAGTGGTTCAGAGGAACATGTTAAATTGTACTATGAGGATATGAGTAGCAAAATCTAGACTGTAGAAAACTCTAGGACCAATAATCTGGTTTCCTCTACAAATGAGGGACCACATTTGGAGCCTGATTGAAATAAATTGTAGAGGGAAATACCATAGTAAGAAAAATATAAAAGCATAACTAGATATTTTGTAATATGAGACAACTGTTAAAATTTAAAAACAAGAGAATCATTTTATAGGAATTTTTAAATTTTCTGTGTTCTAGAGATACATAACGAATGCTTACCAATGAGAGATATGCTGTCTGGGATTTGCTTCAAAGTGGTTTGAGGCTCAGGGTAGAGTAGGCAGAGAGTGACGAGCAATTGGGCAGAGAGTGGATGGGGTTCGATGAACCAGGATTAGCCATGAACTACCATGTTTCCCTGAAAAGAAGACCTAGCCGGACCATCAGCTCTAATGTGTCTTTTGGAGCAAAAATTAATATAAGACCCGGTCTTATTTTAACATAAGACCGGGTCTTATATAATATAACACCGGGTCTTATTTTAATTTTTGCTCCAAAAGACACATTAAAGAGCTGATGGTCCAGCTAAGTCTTATTTTCGGGAAAATACGGTACAAAACTTTGTCTACTAACCATCTTTAGACTTCTCAAATTGTATACATTTAGCTTTAGGAACAATTTGCCTCCTCTTAGTCCTATTTCTACCATTTTGACAGGAACCACTGATGTAGGCCACGTCTTGGAAGGCATATATGTCTTACTTCCCATCCTCATTATATGCACTTTGTGTTCTTGGAATTGGTCTTTATTGAGAAATGTCTTTGGTTTTTGTTTGTTTGTTTGTTTTAAGAAGGGTGCAGCTCACAGTGGCCCATGCAGGGATCGAACTGGCAACCTTGGTGTTATTAGCACCATGCTCTCACCAACTGAGCTAACTGGCCACCCCGGGAAATTTCTTAATAAATATTTGATTGGCTTAAAATCAGTCATAAACAGCATGGTGGTATTTGGGGTTTTTTGTGTTTTGTTTTTGTTTTTTTTACTCAACAAGTAATCTTTGAGCAACTCCTAGCAGTCCAGCGGTGTCTTAGGGACTGAGATGTAAAAAAAGATAAGGTCCCATCCTGGAAGGACTACATTTCAGGTGAGGGAGATGTATTATTGCCCAGTTGCAGCTAAGGACATGGTGTGGGGGGAGGGCAGCTGATGCACGTGTAGAAAGGAGCCTGGTTCCTAGTGGAGCCTGGAAGGAAGTGTGTGGGGGGCGGAGTGGCTTGTGGCCCGCAAGGTGGGCAACTTGATTTGGGGCTCCCAAGGAATTCAGAATGGTTTGAATTTAGTCAGGAAGCATGGTAGGAGATGTTGAAATCTTGGTTGCCAAGGTAACAGAGGACGAGGAGAAAGAGGGAGGGAGGGAAAGGTGTGAGCTGTTCCTGTATGTTTATGTATAGCTATATATTTTTGAAAGGAGCTGGAGAGGATTTATACCAGACTGGGGGAAGCATGTACGGGGGCTAGTTCCTTGTGTTAATTGAACTACTAGAAAAGAGAGGGAGGGAGTAGTATTTTTATTAAAGAAAATTTGGAGATTGGGAGATTTTTTTTTATAATGTCACGTTATAATCCTGTCACCCAAGTATAACAATTTCAATATGTTGGTCCAATTTCTACCAGACCTTTCTTCTGGTGTATAAGTTATGTACTTGTTTTTCTTTACAAATATTAGTGTCATCATACTGAGGTATAATTTTGTGTCTTGCGTTTTCATATATTTTATCATAGTGTTGCCTACAATTGACACACTTACTTAACTATTCCCTTATTTTTAGAAACTAGGGTTTTTCTGTTATTTTACTCAATGAACAAGAGTGCAGTCTATATCTTTTATGTGTAAAGCTTTTTCTGAATTTAGGATTATTACCGTATCGTAGAGCCCCAGATATGGACTTATTGAGTAAAAGACTAGAAACATTTTAAATCTGTTCATCATATTGCCTGATTTCCTTGCAGTGGGCTAAACCAGTTTATACCTGGGGCTACCATACTAATTTCTTCTGAACCCCTACATGGCACTCTCTTTTTTGTGGGGCAGAATCGGTAGGAGAACATGTCCTTTTGAAAAAAAAAAAAAAAAAGTAACAGCTTCAGGGGCAGCTGGTTAGCTCAGTTGATTAGAGCGTGGTGCTCGTAACACCAGGGTTGCCGGTTCGATGCCCGCATTGGCCACTGTGAGCTGCGCCCTCCACAACTAGATTGAAACAACTACTTGACTTGGAGCTGATGGGTCCTGGAAAAACACACTTAAAATAAATTTTTAAAAAGTTAAAAAAAAGAAAAGAAAAGTAATAGTTTCAAGTTGTTACTGTTTTGTTTTTTTTTTCCTGGGCCCTACACAGTATATATACTGTCAGCTTGATTGTGTTGCTAGAGGAAGAGCCTAAGGGGATGGGTGGATATTGCCTTTTTTTTTTTTTTTTTTTTTTTACGATTTTATTGGGGAAGGGGAACAGGACTTTATTAGGGAACAGTGTGTACTTTCAGGACATTTTTCTAAGTCAAGTTGTTGTCCTTTCAATCTTAGTTGTGGAGGGCTCAGCTCCAGATCCAGTTGGACTTTGCTAGTTGTAGGGGCGCAGCCCACCAACCCTTGCGGGAGTCCAGGAATCAAACTGGCAACCTTGTGGTTGAGAGCCCACTGGCCCATGTGGGAATTGAACCGGCAGCCTTCAGAGTTAGGAGCATGGTGCTCCAACCACCTGAGCCACGGGGCTGGCCCCTGGATATTGCCTTTTAATTGCTATTAGTTTGTCATAAAAGAACAAACTTTGTTCTTTTTGTCATAAGCTTTCCTCAACTTGGTCTAAGCTTGGATAGATCCCTCGACTTTTTTTCTCTCTCTCTTACGATTTTCTTTCTCTTTCTTTTTTTCTTTAAAGATTATATTGGGGAAGGGGATCAGTACTTTATTGGGGAACAGTGTGCACTTCCAGGCCCTCTCTCCAAGTCGAGCTGCTGTCCTTCCAATCCCAGCCGCGGAGGGTGCCGCCCAGCCCGAAGTTGCCGTCCCCTCAGTCTTAGCCGTGGAGGGTACAGCTCAGCTCCAGGTCCAGTTGCCATTGCTAGTTGCAGGGGGCGCAACCCACCATCCCTTGCGGGAGTCAAACCGGCAACCTGTGGTTGAGAGCCCACTGGCCCATGTGGGAATCGAACTGGCAGCCTTTGGAGTTAGGAGCACGGAGCTCCAACTTCCTGAGCCACCGGGCCGGCCCTGATCCCTTGACTTTTGAAATTTTGGTTTTCCCCAGGTTGAAGGCTCTATTTAGGGGCTAAGAACATATAAAATTGCCCAGCAACACTATAGGGCACTTGAAAATCCTTTGAATCATCTGCAGGAATCTTGCTGATGGACGAGCTTGCTAAGCTGGCCAGAATGAACAGCTCCTGCCGCCGGCTTGGATGGTCACCCGCCAATGGGAAATTGAGCCTGTTGGGGTGCCCTGGGCCGTGAGACTGCGGTCCTGCCCCAGCTACACAACGGCATTTCGTTGTGGCTGTCAGACTCTTCCTCCCAGCAGCCTTGTTTCTGTTTCTCCTTTGAGTTGGAACTGTGCTTTTTTTATTCCCAAATTGCTCTTGGAGACCTGAGGACCATTTCACATCTGAGAACAATTCGTCGTAGGCTGAGATCACAGGGCTATCTGGTCCAGCAATTTGTTGTCTGGCCTCTGCCTGGACACCTGCAGTGATGGGGGCAGCCCAGAGCAAATTGAATCCCTCGTTGTCCACATGACAGCCTTTCGCTTTTCAGAAGACAGCCTTCTTCTGTTGTCTTTTCTTCATACTGCTCCTCGCCAGACAACGTAGTTTTGAATGTCCTCAGCTTGCCGCTCTACTCTGGACCGCCTGGAAGGGAGTACCCAAGACCAGAACATTCTTTGGGCATCACGGAGGACGTCAACCATTGAAGCAACTTCCTTTTTCAGGCATCCACCAGGCAGCATTGACTTCCCCCAAAGTTAATGTCACTTGTGTAGCTGACAGTTCAGCCATATGCTCCCTTCCACACCTATTCCCACCCTTCGTGGTGGGACGTCTATGGGTGTAAGACTTCATCTCTGTTAACCTTTGTCATCATGGGTTTATCCCATTTTTTCCAAAGTAGTGTAGGGGCTATGTGTGCAGACCTTAGGGTCAGGGTAGGTTCAGATCCTATTCTGGGCTAATTAGATGGCTTCCCTGTACCTCAGTTTTCTCCTTTGTAAAATGGATTCCTGTCCCCCCAAGTCAGATGGTTGTGAGGGTTAAGTGAGTTAATGTTAGTAAAGTACTCAGAACAGTGCCTGGACATTGTAAGACAATAGAAATGTTAGCTATTATCTATCACTGTTGCCCTGTGATTCTTTGGAATCTTCACTGTGTTCCCTCCAGGTCTGACCAGGGAGCCTCCCAGATCAGCGTCCAACATGGCAAGCATGTTTTAGGCTGAGCAGCTCGGGGCTGGGGAATTAAGGCTCCCATGCCATTCGTTCTCGTCTCTGTCTGCTTTCTGTCTTTGCTTTGAAGGTGTATGTTGTGGGGTGTTTTTGTTTTTTGCTTTATGTGTGTTTGGTTTTATAATTGTTTTAAATCCTTCTCAGAACACTTTATAATTCTCAGCTTGACCACATGATCTGTGTAAATCCTCCATGTATTTCTTCTCCATTTTTCTTTCATCAGATATTCTCAGAGCTTCTATCCTCAGACTTATTCATTATGCAACAAATGCTGATTATGCACCTCCTGTGGACTTCATACTGTTCTAGACACTGGGGCCACCGCAGTGATGTGGGTGTCCTGGTGACTGACATTCCAAGGGTAGGGGTAGACATCTGTATGTCTCGTCCTCCAAGTTCATATGACCTCTGTGGTCACGTTGACCCTTTACATGATGACCTTGAATTTGCTCACCCATTCAGCATATGGTCATTTAACCCACTTGAGATCATAACTGCTATCTTTTCATCCTCCTTTCCCCTAGTTTCTCTCCTGTTCATTAAGAAACATCTCTACTATCATTTTTTCTTCCCGTAGCATAATCAGAGCAAAGCCTCAAAAAATACAAATATTGATATTCTTCACCCATTCTGCTTGTCATCATGGTACTTACCATTGTTCATACACTGCTTCAGTTCTTAGACATATTCACCTTTACCTTAACTAGGTTAGCGACCACAGCAACAGGGATCGAAAGGAATGGGGTGCACTTAGAGCTTTCCTTAGAAGAAAAAAGCAGATCCTTTTTCCCCCCAATTTTTTAAATTGAGGAATGTTGGGGAACAGTGTTTTTTTCCAGGGCCCATCAGCTCCAAGTCAAGTCGTTGTCCTTCAATCTAGTTGTGGAGGGCACAACTCAGCTCCAAGTCCAGTCACCGTTTGCAATCTTAGTTGCAGGGGGCGCAGCCCACCATCCCATGCGGGAATTGAACTGGCAACCTTGTTGTTGAGAGTTTGCACTCTACCCAACTGAACCATCCAGCTGCCCCCCTGGCAGCTCAGCGGCAGCTTGCTGTCTTCAGTCTAGTTGTGGAGGGCGCAGCTCACTGGCCCATGTGGGAATCGAACTGGCAACCCTGTTAAGAACTGGCGCTGTAACCACCTGAGCCATCCGGCCGCCCAAAGAGGATTCTTTATTGTTTTATCCTGGCCTGAAGAGTCAACACATGGTTTCCTTGCTTGTTCTCTAAAAGACTGAAATTCAGAGAATTTAGTTTTTTACATACCATAAAATTAATTCTTTGTGGAGTACAGTTCTATGGGTTACGACAAATTGAACTACCCCAGTCATGATAGAAAACAAGTCTATTCCCCTTGTGTTCCCATTGTCATCTACCCCTCCCCTGTAGTCAGTCCCAACCCTTGGCAACCACTGCTCTGGTCTCCATGTCTAGCTCTAGTTTTGCCTTTTCCAGCAGGACATGTAAGTGGATTCATACAGTGTGTAACCTTTTGAGTCGGGCTTCATTCACTTAGTAAAGTGCATGGGATTCATCCGTGTTGCTGCTGTGTCAGTTCCTCCGCTGCGTTACGCAGTAGCGTTCCGCCACTGCCGCGGGAGCCAGTGTTTGCTGATCCAGTCACCTAGTAAAGGACATGTGGTTGTTTCCACTTTGCGGTGGTTATGTATAAAACATTCACCTCATGTTTTTGTGCTAGCATATCATCTTTTCATAAGGCTTTTTACGTTTTTAGTAATTTCACTGTTCAACTCTATTCCACTCTGATTAAAAGGCTGCTAATTTTGGTGGAATCTGTCTGGTAAATTACAGGGGCAATGCAATTTTTAGGGAATGCTCCCCTTCATTCAGAAAAGGGGGTGGGATTACAAGAGTTCCCAAATACATGTCAAGGAATTGCTCACCTCAAAGACTATTGGTTTTGAACCACATTCTCCATCCACTGGAATTGATTTTCTGCCTGGAGTAGATCACCTACTTACATTTTCATTCTGTGTCTTTGGATTGATATCTTTCTAAATCACAAAAATACCACGATGCTAAATGATGAAGACGCCACAGGTCCGGGAATCTCAGCACAAGGGTTTGTCCTTTGAGCTGGATGCGTGGGAAGGAGGGTGAGGTGAGCAGGACAGTGTAGACACTGGCATTATCCTAGTACAAGGGAGGAGTGTTGGGAATGGGATGAGGCCTGGGGATTTAACTTGTTTCTGAAGGGCATTCCCAAATCCTGCTCTGGGATAATTCCCCCACTACCATTTAATCAGCTCCATTAAACCCTGCCCTGTCTAGTGCACTGTGCTCCAGACACAGCTCTCCTGGGCTCTCAGTAATAGCTCAATTGTGTGTAAGTGGCTGTGAAGAGGCTGTGTGTGCTGGATGAATAGGCCCCATCTCCATGGAAACCAGCCCAGGCGGAGGGACTGACCTTTGACCCACTTGTTGCCACCATACTGTTAACCACTGGTGCCTCTTGGGTGGAGAAAGAAAGCAAGGAAATGGCTGTCAAAGTTGTTTTCATTTTCCCTTAGTTTCGGCCTGGGTCCATATGAAGTAGAAATAACACACCAGTATAATTCCAAAGCACTTGGATGTTATAAGTTTAATTGTAGATGCTGCTTGTCTTTTCCTAGTCTCCCCCAAGCCTTTTCCCTATCCTGTAAGGCAGAACTCGCCATGTGTGGCAGGATTGGTTTATCGTCACCCTCTGGAGGAGCCCGGGAGTGTAGTTCCTAAGGGGTGGTGTGGAATGGGGGCAGGCCCCTGGACTGGGGATCACTATGGTGTGACCAGGGGCATATTTCCTCATCTGTATAGTGGAGCAAATGCTCTACCTAAAAGCCAGAACCCTGTGAAACTCAGTGAGAAGATATGGCTGGAGCCTTATAACGCTGACGTTCTCCACTAACCAAGGGCAAGGGTAAACGGTGCCCCTTTTGGGCACTGATGAAAACTTGGCCACACAGCAACCTCTCAGGTCAGCCACACCGAGTGGCTTCAGCAACCCTGGAGTGATCTCTCAGCTTGTGCCCTACCTGGAAAGTCAAGTACTTTAGTCCCTGTGGCCCTTTCTGTATACAAGGAGATTTCTTTTCCAGGCTCTGTCCTTTGCTCTGAGATGACTTGGGTCGTCATGGTTGTCTTGGGCCCCCATGAAGACATTGCAGACAGAATCAGGTCTGTCATCCGCAGTTTTCCCTGCAGAGGGGCCCCTGGCCTGGGTCAGACTCCAGGGGCTCCTCTTCTAGGTGTGTGGCTGGAGGCCTCTGGAGCGGCTAGCGTAAACGTGTGGTGTGTGCCTGGAGTCCAGAGTGTAAGAGTGTTTCAAGCGAAAGCTGACAGGCAGGTGCTGGGTTTGTCAGGTTTCTGGCTGGGGCCACCCCATAAGACAAATCAGGTCATCTCTTGGAATAGTTTTCATTCCATAGCGGAAAAGGAAAGTGACCCTCGGTTCCTGCGGTACTAAGCCTGTGGGGGCCAGGAGGAGGGAGTGTTGTATATATTTATCCTGACAGTGTGTCATCTTGGGGGGAATGGGTACACAGGTAACAAGAGCCCCAGTCCGAGTTCCTTGGCGAAAGTTAATCAAAATACAAAAGTAACAATTGCTTATTTAGAGACAGAAGCCTCAAAAGTGCCATGGCTATCCAGTAATCACAGAGTAAGCGGGATGATAAGAGTGATCGAGGTTTCCAAATGCTTTGTACCCTCAACCTGTTGACCATCATGGGGAGTGTCAGCGCGTCAGCTTCATCCTACACTGCATCCAGACACGTCACTGCCTTGAGTTCATACGGGTGTTCTGATCTCACAGGATCCACATTAGTGGGGGACACTGCCATTAGCACCATAGGCTACGGGTGGTGATTTCTAGATGTCAGGTTTGATTTTTCCCATGTGGCCTGGAGTATGGTAGAGGGGGTAATTAATCATGCAGTGCCCATTTTAGGATTGGAGAGGACAAAAAATACTTTCAGGATCTTTCATTTTAGGATGTTTGTTAGAACTGGACAGTTTGTCTAGTGGGGATTTTTTTTTTTTTTTTAATTTCCTGCAACTTACCCACAATACTTGGTCAAGCGTTGGATGCTAGGATTCAGGCCTCAAATCAAGGATGCCCATTGTGATGATCCCTGGTTGGAGCCCAGTCACCTGGCGGTCTGCATGTGGCCAGCTTGCAGCGCTTGCTCTATGGGGCTTGCATGCTATGGAACAGCTGCTCCCGCCTTGGGCTGCAACAGGCTCCATGCAGCCTGCGGAGGTGTCCACAAAATCATTTACTGTAAGCGGTTCCGCATGCCTTTCCAATCCCCAGAAAGTACCATTATCAGCATAGGGACTGTTTACAGGAGATTGGGTTGGGGTAGCATTCCCATTTCCCCAAGTTGTGGGGAGCCGGAAATACACATATATTAACCCTCGGTTTGGGGAGGGGAGAAATGAGCGTCCCTTCATTCTGCAGCTGTGTAAACAATCCAGGGGGAGACAGCCTGAAGCTAAAGAGAATGGAGGAGGGGGGTGCTGTGTGCAGGGGCTGCCCAAACAAGTTGCCTCCATGGGGTGGGGGAGCCCTCTGAGCGCGGTGGGGGAGGGGCAGGCAAAAGCCTGAGTCTTGGTGGGGGGTTCACAGGCTCCCAGGTTTTTCACGTATGGAGACACACTTTCAGTAAAGTAGAGATGATGCTGAGTGATTGAAAGTGTAAATGGTCTGGGCCTACTTGGCAGACGGAAAGCAGAATGGGAGGAAGGTGATGCTGGAAGGCTGGGAAAGCTGGTGGAGCTTCTTCCACCTGGGACACCATTGGGTCAACATGAGGAAAGGCTCTGCTTCCTGACTCAGTCGTTTGTCCAAGCAGCAAACGCTTATTAGGTCCCTGCTATACACCTGAACAGGTCTGCACCGTGGCAGCGGCGCAGGGGGTGTCCTCGCCCTTTGTGTGTGTGAGGGAGGGTGGGGGGACAGAGCCCCGAAGTCAGAGCCAGGGAGCTGTGCAGAGGGAGGAGGCCTGAGGAGCCAGATCCGCGTTGGAACCTCAGCCCCCGCTAGGCACTGTGGGAGCTGGCCTCTGCTTTCCTCTGAAATGCAGATCGTGATGGCAGCCTTTAGGGTTGGGGCTGAAGTGCAGTGTATTACCAAGTACGTCGCACCTGTCGGAGGAGCTCTGTCAGCACACAATGTGGGGGCCACCACTCCACTCGCTCTTCGTTCAGCACTAGTTTATAGATTGCCGTCTGTGAGCCAGCCACTGTTCTAGGATCTGAGGTCCTCACAGAAAACCAGACAGGCTAGCTCCCTGCCCCGGGGGCCATCACTCTCTACTGAGGGAGACAGGAAACAAATAAAACAACACAGCATTCATGTGCTGTGCCGATAGCAGAAACAGGACGGCCTGGTAGTGTTGGAGGAGCTGAGTCAGATTGGGGGACAGGGACGCTGCTGAGGAAGAGATATGACAGCTGTGATGGGAGCGATGAGGAGCCAGGTGAGGAGAAGCAGCGTGCAGGTGTCCCCCACAGGGGAAGAACAGTTAAAGGCCATGGGCTGAAGGCAGAGGTAGGTGGAATCAGGAGGGCAGAGCTGTGCAGAGGGAGGAGGAACAAATCATTGGGTTTGGATTTTATTCCTAGTACAGAGGAGTTGATTCAGGATTTAAGGAAGGGAGTATGACTTCATCAGACATATAAATTTTAAAATAATTCTCCAACTACTGTGTAGAAACGGGGTGGGAGGAAGGGACAGGAATTGGGTCCATAGGGGGGCTGCCTCTTTTGGTGGTGTGTGCTCCCCACCTCCGCTGGACCCCGCTGTCAGGCGGAGAGCCCCCCGCCATCCTTGTGCAGGCTCCTCCCCAGCCATGTACTTGGGGCCCTGCCCTCCCTGGGGTCCTTGTACCCTCTCCCCCCTGCTGCTGTGCGGGTTGGAGCCCTGCCCTGCCATGGGCACAGCTGGGCAGGCGGCACCCTTCCCCGCCTCTGGGCACAGTGCAGACCATTTCTCATCTGTGTGCAAAGCTCTCCCTAGTTCCTTAAATCCTGTGAAACTTTGTGACCCCCAAACACAGTAGGAGCAGTGGATTTGGCCCAGGTCTGCCTGTGGCCCACTAGACGACTTTGAATCGACTCTTCTAGGGCAACGCTGTCCAATAAAAGTATCATGTGAGCCATAGAGGTAATTTTAAATTATTGAGTAGCCACATGAAAAAAAGAATTAAAAGAAAACCAGTAAATTAACCCAATTGATCAATGTTATCATTTCAGCATATAATCAATATAAAAAATTATTACCGAGACACTTGTCGTTCTTTTTCCGTATGAAGTTTTCCGGGTATGGCACTGCCAGTTCAAGTGCTTAGAAACCACCTGTGGGGAGTGGTGGCTCTGGAACCTCCCCTTCTCATCTTCCGGGGTGGAGACGAAACTGTGCCCGCACCTCCCTGCCTCCCGAGGCTATTGTGGATACACAGGAAGCCTGAGAGCTGCCTTGCAGAGTTGGAGTTATTATAAACTTGAGGCTCTCATCCCAGAAGGTGTGGTTGGGACTAAAAGGGCTGATGTGGGAATTTCCCTCCTGATTCCAACCGTTACCATGTTATTAGGTTGGTGCACAAGTAATTGCGATTTCTGCAATTATTTTCAACCTTTTAAACCTCAGTTACTTGTGCATCTATCTAATATAAGCGAGAGAGATAACTGAGAAACACGCATCAACAATTAAAACCGTAAATTGCCTAAAATAGTGCATATGCTTATGGACTAACGTATGTGTAGGCAGAATTTAGCATCCCACTGACATTTGAAAAAGTAATCTTTCTGCAAAAAATCAGGAAGAAGTGCACTTTTTTCCTAACCGTGGTAACGGTAAAAGTGTGTGATGCTTTTTGTTAAGTTGTATTTTAATGGAAATATGAAATCTGTGGCTTTTGTTTTTGTTTTTAAGGAAATGGAGAAAGGAAGGAAGCTGGAGGGTTTTAATTCATTATGCTAGCTTTGGATTTTGCAAAATCAGGAAATCAGAAAGTACAAGTTCTCAGAGCAGTGACATTTAACTCGCTTGGGAAGGGCACGCCCAAGGTCACCCTTTTAAAGGGTTTGTCTTCCTTTTCAACGTTTTTACACAGCGTGTCTTTTGGAGCTCAGCATTTTTTGGTCTCTTTTTTTTTCGGTGTGATAACAAAAGTTGGAACACTAGGGTTTTCTCACTTGTCTCAGTGAGTGCCCTGTTCTCAGTGCCTTCTACATGGTAGCACTCAATAGAAGTTTGTTGGTTGACTCACAGATGGTGTTTCAAGGAATGGGGGGCAGTGGGGAGAGCGCTCTTCCCTTTCTTTGGCCCAGAGTACTGGATGTATTTTTAGGCACTCCTTGTTCATGTGAGATAATTCAGGCGCCAGGTATATTTTTGGTTTTTTTTGGCTCCCTTAGAAACTTTAAAAAATTAAACACAGGCACTGTTTATTTTTAGTATTTTAACTAAACTCTCTGTTAGGACTCTATTTGTGCTTTAGGACCCGGACAACTACATAGGTCTAGGAATAGCTTGTTTCTATTTCTCTGTAAATACTCCTTTCAGGTTTCTTTTTGCTTTTTTGCTTTTTTCTGGCAAGGGAAGATTTTTAATTACCTGGACTCTAAAAATGTCTAGCTTTAAGAAGCTGATGAGAACTTCTCCCACTATTTGGATCACTTCAAATCAAACCAAACATTTGCCTGCAGGACCCCAGGGGAAGGGAGACTTCGATGTCACCCAGCAGATCTTTTTTATCCCTCACATTTGTGATCCCATAATTTTCCCTTGGGTACACAAGACTGGAAACCTTGCGGCTGCTGGCTTCCCCAGGGCATTCCCGCCAGCCCTGGGCTGCCACCTGCCAGCACAGAACCATGTCCGAGAAGGAACCAGCCCGGTAAAAATGCGAGCTTCTGGCCAAATCCATACTTGTCTGTTTGTGAATACATGGCACTTAAGAATTTCTTTCTCTTCTTTTTCCGGGAGATGCCTCAACATATAGAAAGAATGGCCCTACATTGCCTGGAGCTTTTGTCAGCTTAACTTCCACCTCCAAGCCTGATCGTGGCCATTCATGAAGACAAACATCTCTTGGCCTCGGAGATGCACTCTGCTCTGTGTCCACTTTTCCTCTACGGAGCAGTCACTGAGGTTCGTCTCAGGTTGTAATCCTTCTCCTTGAACCGGGATCGGCCTTGCAGTTTATAATGGTGGTCTGCAGATGCAAGCCTGAGGCCAGCGCTTTCCCCCAGGCTCACACTTCTTGAAGACATTCTCCCTGGAGCCTCCTGCTCACGGCACCTCTCTGCTCAGGCTTTTCCCCTGTGGTGCCGGCTGTGTTGTCACTTCCTTCCATTTCGTCTCTGAAAATCTCTAGTTTCTGTCCCCTTCAAGCAGTCTTCCCTGCCACTTGCGTCTCCCCTCTTTCTCTGCCTCCCTATTGTTAGCTACAGCTATTTTGCCTCCGACTTTCCCCATTTAGATTACTGACCACTCGAGGTAGAGCCTCCTACAAGTCTCGTAGCCAAGGAGCAGCAACTAGTAGTTATTAACAGTAAGTTACTTGAATTGGCTTCTCGTTGAACCTGATGAATCTTGGTCAGTGTGCAGAATTGGTATGCATTCAACTCTAGTTTTGCCACCCTCAGCTTATTTTCGCAGTTGGCGTGCTATCAGAAGAGTTAATTCAATAACGTGTTATGGCTACTCTTTGGCATCATTAAGTGCTGAGGCCCCTCTTGCTGTCTCCTTGTATTCTGATGAAAGGGAACACAGTGGTGGCCCCAGCTGTCACCCAGAGGCAGTACAGAAGGTTTGGTGTTGTAACTTATTGCCAGGAGTGGTGAGGCTGCGTGGAGGCTTTTCAACAGCTCAGATTGGGCTTCTACACTTTGCCCTGGGTTCCTAAAGGCCGTGACATAGTGCCCACCTCTGTACCAGGTGTGAGGAGAAAGGGATTGGGGACATGCCTGGTGACTCTACATGGGGAAACTGTGTTTACACATCATGCGCAGGGGATCCTGTCATTTGAAAGCGAATGGAGAGAGAATCCATTTTTCCTGTGAAGCCGTTGTCTGTGTCTGAACAGCGTAAGAGGTGCTGGAAGCTCAGCAAGGACGGAGGGAGGGAGAGCGGGGGAAGTGGCTGGGACGAGTGGTGGCGAGAGTAGAGCTACCTGGCCAAAGAGGCAGGCCCAAGGCACAGGTGTAGGGGTCTGAGAAGGCGGGATTCCTGTTCAGTGGGAAAAGTGAGGCCATGTTTGATTCAGTCATTCATTCAGTATCTACATATTGTGCCCTGCACCACGCGAAGAGCCAAACCCACGCGTGCAATGCACAAGATACACGTGCTCCCTGTTCTCAGGAGGCGGACAGGCCCGCAGCGTTGGCCTCCAGAGACAGACCCTTCTGATCATGGACCCAGAGTGAACAGCACCCCCTGGAGGTGTGAGGCGTGGTGGCAGAACCAGGGACCAGCTGGTTCAGGATCCAGCCCCAGGGGAAGAACTCACGGCCAGCGCACTGTGGAACCAGGCCTAACGGGGGCTCCGGGGAAAGCCGCCAGTTTATTGGTTCGTTCATTCCTTTAATAAATATTTATTCTAGGCCTCACTGAAAGGTGACTTTTCAGTAAAGGCCACATGGAGCCAGCTGTCTAGACACACAGGGAAAGAGCATTCCAGGCAGAGGGAACAGCAGTGCACAGGTCTTCAGGCAGGATCATCCCTCAGTTGTTGGAGGAAGAGGGGGATCCCGTGTGGCTGGAGCAGAGGGGGCGGGGTCAGTGGGGGAAGCACTGACGGAAGTGCCACCACGGAGCCTGTTGCCGAGGCCTTGCAGGACAAGCATGGCGTAGACTCAAGTCTCTCTACTTGGATTGAGATGGGGAGCACTGGGTGTTTTTGAAAAGAGGTGATGTGATCTGATCTACGTTTGAATAGAGCTCTAAGGCTGCGGTGATAAAAACAGACAAAGTGGGGCAAGGGTAGAAAATTGGAGATAAGTTAGGGGATCAAGGTGGTTTCGATGGTGGCAGTAGAAACGGGGGTGGGAAAAGCTGTGAGATTCTGGACCTGTTTTGAAGGAGTCTTGACAGGATTTGCTGATGGGGTGGAAGAGGAAGAAGAAAGTTAGGACCTGAACACCAGGAAGGATGGAAGTGACATTAACTGAAATGGGAGAGACTTGGGAGGAGCACATTTAGGGAGGAAATAACCAGAAGCTCTATTTAGGACATGTTGCATTTGAGCTGCTTTTTGGGCATCCAGTAGGGACAGTTATGGGCAGTGGGGTAACTGAGTCTAGATTTCAGGGAAGAGCTCTGGATTGGAAAAGAGACTTTAACATCATCAGGATGTGGATGGTCCCGAAAGCTTTGAGAGTGGAGAAGTGCCCTGTGGGCTGAGCCCTGGGCATTGTAACTTTCACTCATTGGAGAAAAGGGCAGGAACTGGTCAAGGAGACTGAGAAGCAGCAGCCAGAGAGCTACCATGTTTCCCCGCAAATAAGACCTAGCCGGACCCTCAGTTCTCATACATCTGTTGTAGCATAAATTAATATAAGACCTGATCTTATTTTACTATAAAGTAAGACCCGGTCTAATATAATATAAGGCCGGGTCTTGTATTAAGTTTTGCTCCAAAAGACACATTAGAGCTGAGGGTCCGGCTAGGTCTTATTTTCAGGGAAACACGGTAGGAGGAGACCGAGAGGGTCTGGAGTCCCTGAAGCGAAGGAAGACAGTGCACAAAGGAGATGGAGAAATCACCTGAATCAGGTGCTGCTAAAGAGCCAAGTGAGGTGGGGGCTTAATAAATGGAACTCATCACCATCCTCAAAAGAGCTATTGCCGTAGTGTAGCGGACTAGAACCCACAATGGCAAATCTTCAAGCTGCAGGATCAGGCCCAAGGGCCTCTTTAAAATGAACTGACAGTTGTCCATACACTGAAGGGGGTTTGTCAGATGGAAGTTGTTGGAGGACAGCCATGGGCCTCGTGGGCAGTGCACTGCTGGCTTTGGTCATCGAGGGCCTGGCCAGCTGGCCTTCCCACAGAAAGTTCTCCATCTGAATGGCAGTCAGGTGTTCCTTCTGACGAGTGGCTTAGGGCAGAACCATCCACACTGCCGACTCGATGCAGCGGTGTTATTTATTGCTGCCGCTAGTGGTGGCGGCTGCTTGGTTCTGGCCTCCAGATGTAACAAAGCCATCCAGGGAGCTTAAATCATGCATCGAAGAAAATTGATGATGGACATCTCAACACAAGGGAGTCGGGTGGAGTTTCAGCTCCCAGTTACTCATAAGCATCACGGGCTGAGAGGAACCTTAAGCTGTCCTCAAAGGAAAACTCAATTAGATCAAAATGGATTTAATTGCTTAATGAATTCTAAATGTGTTAAAATTTAAAGGAAAGCTTGTTTGCGGGTCTGAGAGGGGGAAGTACTATGAGGAGTGTCACTTGCCTTTTATGACAGTGAAGAAAGCTTCCCCCCGCACCACACACAACCTCACCCCCAGATGACATCGTATGTGCTGGGATGGTTGGCTGATTGGCGTACCTAAGGACTCACACCCATTGTCTCATTTGATCCTCAAAATAGTTCTAGGAGTTAAGTGAAGCTGGTATGATCACTCCTATTTAATAGGCGATGAGCGGAGGCCTACCTGGCAGATCCAGACTCTGAACCCAGGTCTTCTGATTTCCACATCTGGCCATTGCTGGGAGAGTGCAGCAGGAGGAAGAGGAGAGGAAGTAGCCCCTTTGACAAGGGTATTCATGGATATTGCCACTGGCATTTATTAATAGCAGATGGGCCAAGGACTCAGCAGAATTGGGATCCTAAGGGCGTGAAGCACTGAACTCTCAAGGTACTTTTTTATCTCGTGAAATCATGCCATCCAGTTACCTGATATATGCACCCCCAAGAAGAGTTTGACCAGCATCTGCTTGATAGGTCAGCGTGACTAACAGCCTTCTTTCCCTCTTGGTCGCTTTTAGGACCGGAATACTGCCTTATGGCTATTGTCATCATAGATCCTGGCGACCCACCCTTCTCTCTAGGGTGTGAACGCCAACACTTTCAATGAGATACATGCCGTTTGAGTTGGAGGATTTGGGAGCTATTTCCTTCATAACTGGAGCATTTGATCATGCTGGTACCAAATTCTTTTGGCTTGCCCCACTGGGTTTGCCCCACAGGAGGCAAATGTCTTTCTGCAAATGTTTGAGCAAGTACACATGCTGTGAGCAGTTCAACAGACTCCCGATTCCTAGAGAGACTGGGAAAGTGAAAAGAGCTTCCCAGGACCTTGTTTCCCCAAAGATGTCCAGATTCACACCCTACCTGTTGCTATTAGGGCATGTTACATAGTATAGTACATGTGGTATATTATCGTGTATTACTATAGTATACGAATGTGAGCGCTGTGATGAATGGTCTGTCTCCCTTATATACACACAGTCACTCTTCTATATCCAGTTTCAGAAGATTTATCTTCTTAAAGGCTAACGTGCTTCTCACGTTTTATTTTAAACACTGTAAACAAGTATAGGAGGCCAGAAAGCAACCACTAAGCTAGAACCTAGTCCTTAAATTCTAGTGCTTTAGTAGAATAAATCTCTTCCTATTAAGCTTTTTTTTTCTGGGCCACGGTGAATATTTTGAGAACTTTGTATCAAATCTATTCAGATATTTATATTTAACTTGCAAGACTTTAAGTCCACGTTTAACGTGGACTTTTCCTACTTGCACTATTTCAGGATTCACAGAAAAAAAATAAAATAAAATCCAGTCTCCTTCTCAAGCAGCCAAATTTAAGTTTTAGCCAAAATTGTGAGGGTTTGAAAATCAGCTTTAAATTTAGAGCATGCCCGTGGTGAGGTTGTTCGTGTGTTCTGTGACTCTTTGGAATTAAGCATTAATGTTACAGCTGGATTCTATTCCTTTGTGAACATGCAAATTAACATCTTCAGTGGCTCAGACTTATATGCCTGTCTCCAAACGCGTTATTTGTTATTAAAATCACCATATTTATGTGTGGGGGGTTGCAGTGACTTCCCCAGATGCCGTGACCCTAATTGTAACCATACAGTGTATTCCAACATACTTGGATATTTAAAACAGAAGAGCATCTAGGCCCTGTTGCGCTATTAGTTGAGCATAATGTAGACACAAAACCAGCCACCCTGAGGCAGGTTGTGTTCAGTTCTATTAAGCTCCAAGAATGGAGCTTTCTCTGTTGAGGAAACAAATGTGCATTGACCTGGATCCTTCCAGGTGACTTATTTTTAAATCAGGAGTCATATTTACCAATAGTTAGGCTTTATTAATATTTACTGTTTGTGAACAGTAGGACTCCTACTGTCCTAAGACTCACTAGGAAATCTAGTGAGTCTGCTAACTGGCCCCCTGCAATATAGAAGACAGGTGCTCCCCAAATGTGACTTGGAAGCATCTGCAGGCTTTTATAACAAACAGTTGCCTGGTTACCTGGACTGTTGCATCTCAAACGTGCATGTCCGTGGGAGTCCCCTGAGGAGTTTGCTGAAATGCAGATTCTACTTCAGGAAGTGAGGTGGGGACTGAGACTTTGCGTGTCTGACGTAACCCCAGGTAATGCTGATGCTTCTGGCCCATGGAGCACACTTTGAGTAGCAAGGCTCTGGACCAAGTATATTTGTCCCAGTTTCCAAACTACAGGGGGTCAGGACCCAGAAGGCTGTTTCCATCAGCCTTAGATTTTCCTAGCCTCTCCTCTCCAGCTCATACACATTTACATTTGCAGAGGAGAAAATGGTGAACATCTGACAACATTTGTTTAACGAATTTTGATTGTGGCGCCCTTTGGGAATTGGGGGAAGAGCATCTCAGCCAACCCCCAACCCCCAATCCAAAACCATCAAGATTGTTGCATTGTGCTTGTACTTTTCCAAAAATGTGCATGATCGTGGCTCTTGGCAGATCCACCCACTTTGGCCTCAAGATAATGGAGGCCACTCAGCCTGGAGTGAGTGATTGGTCCAGAATAAACCCACCCAGGGTGGTAGTCGCTTCTTCACTGCCCTGTTTAGACCTGGCCTGAAGACTGACATTTCCTTTTACTGTCTCAAGTGAGAACTATCCTGGGCTTCTTCCAGCAACCTCCATCTCCTCCCAGACTCTGCAATCCTGTGGGCACTCCATAAATACTTGTTGACTGACTTGACTCATTCCCTGGGCAAAAAATAAAAAATAAAAAGGGCAGGAGGAAGTAGGGAAAAGGGGAGTAGACTTGGTTTTCTGTCTCTCCTAATAATAAAGCGAGGCCCAGCCTAACGGCTGATTGTTTGCAGGGTATGGCTATTTTCATCCCATCTGAAGTAGCATTAAGAAATTTAATTTTTGTTATTCACTAATTATAGTTTCTTTCTTTGGATATTGAAGGCTGAAAGCCTTTCCCTCCAGAATTTCCAGCTGGGAACCCAGCAGGAAAACCAGCTGCTGCCGCCACCATGACTGCTTGGGAAAGTCGCCCCTCTTTGTCCCGTGATGGTGGAGGCCCTGTTTCTTGTACAGTTACCCTTAGGAGGGCCCGCAGAGAGCTTCGGGGTGTTTGCTCTGGTGACACCCCGGTTCTTGATAGTTTAAGGGTTGGGTTTTCCCCTGGTTGTTCAGCTGTGAGAATCTAAGGAGTGTTTTTCTCTCGTAATCTCATACTGTGCCTTTTTCCTTTTCTCTCCTCCAGAAGTGGAAGGGGTTTCCCTGACTTGACATAGTGTGCCAGGAAGGGGTGGCATTGTTACAAGGGGCCTATTGTATGCAAAAACCCCTGTTCTCAAGCTGGCCTGAACTGGGGTCCCTGGAACTTTCTCAGAGCTCACATAATTTTTATCACTTTCAAAACCCTTCCTGGCACAAAGCCTCCATAAAATCATTTGCTTTAGGGTCTGAGCTCTGGTGGAGAATTTCCCTGAGGTTTCTACTCGCTGTGTCACAGGCCTTTTTGTGGGACAGTAGAAAACCCATAGGCTGGGGTGGGGGGGTGGGGATAGTGAAGAAGAGTCCTCAGTTTCCTCATCTGTGAAAAGGAGATGGTAAGACTTCTCTACCCACAGTGTTGTTGTGAGGATTGAGGACTTAGGGCAGGGCTACACAGAATAACTTAACTGTTGTTATTGTTTTTGTGAGGCATTAGCACTGTTTTCCTAAATTATGAGCTTATTCAACTGGTCTTTGGATTTCGATGTCTAACTGAATGCTCAATAAATGCTCCTTTTAAGTTAATGGCAGAAAGGACGTGGGGGTGAGTACAAGCAGTGATGTGCTGGTTCATGTTTATCTTGAGGAGGTGGGGGGTGGAGGGTGATCTGATTTGTACTGTTTGTCATTTTCGTGGTGTAAATACTCCCACTATGATCAAATTCAAGCTACCAACATGGCAGCACCAGACACTGAGTTGTGAAGAGATGCTGATAAATGAGTGCCAGCTTTTCCACTACATCCCGGGGCATCTGTGATGGAGGGAAACCATCAGGCTGGTCCACCCCTGGCCTTCTCCCCCTCCCACACATATGAATGGGTAATTTGGCGTTTTTAAAAAGCACTTGATGATAAGATCTTAAACATAGCCTTGTTCAAAAGTGAGATTTTTAATAAAGCTGCGTAACTTTGTAGTACACTATTTAGTGTTTTTTGTGTGTGTTAAAAGCCCCCAGGTTGTGCTGTGCTCTCCAAAAGAAACTCTAGTGTTTTGTATGTGTTAAAAGCCCCAGGTTGTGCTGTGCTCTCCAAGAGAAGCTCTGAATGCAGGGAATTGGGCACATCTGGGCCACACATAAACAACCTTGGAGAGACCTTTCGGTGGCCCTGACGAATGGGAAAGCAGAAACTGGAGTCTCTTGAGGATACTTAATTGTTCAGTCGGAGCAGCCAAAAGGTGGTAAAGAAGTAATTAGCAGCGCAAGTCGAAACAGCAGCCAAGTGTTAGGGGCCAAATGCAGACACCATGGCCTGGGGCCACCAGCAGGGGGCGAGAGCTCCCCCGGCCCATGTGCATGAGCGAAACATGTTAGCTTCAAGGTCCCACTTTGTGTTTAGGTTTGTGTGGTTTGTTTGTCTTGGGGTTTGGGTCTAATTCAACAATTTAGGAGTGGAAAGAAAAATTAAGTAATTTATCATGCTGTCTGAATAATGTTTTGGAACAGCCAAGAATAGGTTAGTTTAACAACTGGGCAGGTCATTGCCCCACCTAATGACCCATATCCAGACAGTATTTTTGTCCAGAGTGATAATCAGTACTCATTCTCATCACACACAAGGAGAAGGCTTGTGAGGAAGAGAGAAAAAAAACCTCTGCCTCTGTGTACTAGGTATAGTGTAAACAATGGGTGCTTAATACATGTGTGTTTCAGTAAAGTCTTTTTCTAGCAGTTTTGTTCAGCGTGGGGCGGGACTTGCCTAAGATCACACGGCTAGTCCAGGTAGAGTTGACCAAACCCAAGTCTCTGGCCCTGGCCTGGTGCTGTGTACTTCTCAGGACGCTGTAAGGGACCAGCTGGACAGAGAGCTAACAGTGGGGGCAGGGCAGGGGGGGGTCAGACAACAACTTTATATTGGATGCTCGCCCTTCATCTCTAGAATTGCTCTTGCAGGTCTCTGCTTCTTAATTGTTCCCTGTGACTGACATCTGATTCAGAAAATACCACACTAAGAAGCTACATTCTGCCTGCCCCTTAAACTAGCTGAGTTTCCCATTCTAGTTCAGATTGCAGTTAAGAGAAACTCTACAGGCTTCCCGGCTAGAGATGCTGTGTTTGCGTTGTGTGTGTGTTGTGGGAAGAGGAGAGTGGCCAGGGGCTGGCAGGAGGTAGTATAACAGAAAGGACTGAAGGAGTGAGTGATTACACAAGGAAACAGAAAGTCCCTGGGGTGGCCCCCACTCTACCCCCAGGTTAGCCTGCACCTCTGATTCCAGTGGGTCCCTTCTATTAAAGCCCATAGTAATGGGCCTGAATTGGCAGCTGCAGGGACCAGGACTTGAAGATAATTCCCACCCGTTGTTGCAGGAGTTACACCCTTGTTATAATATGCAGACAGCTCTCTGGGCAGACAACACAAAATGAGTCCACTTCCTGTTACACCCTGAACCTCAGTGTGACCCCTTCAAAAGAGGTCCCTACTCAGCACGCCACTTCCCTGGCAGTTTGGGGGAGTCCCTGGCTTCAGGGAGGCAGTCGCAGAATGGAGCCAAGAGGAGGAAGGAAAAGGCCATGAAAGAGTGGTGTGTATAATGAGCTAATGTTCCCTACAACCTATTTCTGCAGAAGAGTTCCAGAAGTGTCTGCACACAAACAGTGTCATCTGTATAAGCAGTGGTTCCCAAGCAGCCTGCACCACAAGCTCCCCCAGAACCCTGCACCTCTGCCCAGGCTCACCCCTGCCCAGGGAACCCTACGCCAGCCCCTGCTCAGTCCCATCCAGCTCGTAGGGAAGCTTTTCTCAGAGCTACCGTGTTTCCCCGAAAAGAAGACCTAGCTGGACCCTCAAATCTAATGCGTTTTTTGGAGCAAAAATTAATGTAAGACTCGGTCTTATTTTACTATAATGTAAGACCAGGTCTTATATAATATAATGTAATATAATATAATACCGGGTCTTATATTAATTTTTGCCCCAAAAGACACATTAGAGCTGATGGTCCAGCTAGGTCTTATTTTCGGGGAAACAGGGTAGTCCCACCCTACTCTGGGCCCCAAAGG
Organism: Rhinolophus hipposideros; assembly: GCF_964194185.1. Taxonomy (NCBI): domain Eukaryota; kingdom Metazoa; phylum Chordata; class Mammalia; order Chiroptera; family Rhinolophidae; genus Rhinolophus; species Rhinolophus hipposideros. The sequence continues at coordinate 15,165,713 of NC_138058.1, read as the reverse complement.
GCCAGCCGAACATTTAGGGCTGAATAGATAACGGCTCAAGGAAGTGGAGGCGCTTTCTGATTTGAAAACCTCAGAAAACCTAAAAACTTGGTATTTTACCTACTATAGGAAATCAGGCCTGGGAAAAACAGCACAGCAGTTTCTGAGAAGGCCTAAAATTAGACCTACACCACCCCCAAAAGAGATCGTTACTGTCCAACCAAAGCATGTCATGACCTGGAAGAAGGTGATCCCTGACCTTCTGACCCATTTCCGTAAAAACAAGGTATAGGATGTATGGACAGTGAAATAAGACTATTAAATGGTGCACTCTGAGCCTGCGTCACAGTGAGGATAGACGTTAGGGATCCATGTTTCTGAGGAAGAAACAGAAGGCCTCAAACTGCAGAGGTTTGTGATTACTCATGAGTGGCAGACATGACCTTTAGTGTTTGATTTTCTAAAAATAGGGTGTTGGTGGTCATTTTCATGAAGCGTTTGGCATCAGGTCAGACATGCAACTCCTGTTTACCGTTGTTCCTAAGGACAGAAAGAGAACCTGCTTACAGTGGGAGGGAGGCCTGGGCTTCATGGCCCCTGGATCCACCTGGTTATGGTGTCCATGCTTTGCCTGTGTTGGCTGGTTCATGCTGGAAAATCAGTGCAACAAATACCATTCCTACTGATTGCAAGCATTGGGCTGAGCATCACAGGAGGTTCAAAGATGACTAAGACCGTGACCATAGGCACATGACATTGTGCTTTCTGTGTGCCCCTCTATCAGGGCAGCAAGACCAGTAGCTGAACTTGCCTCAAGGCAGGAAAAGGTCAGTGCCTCAAGAAGAGGGATGTGCTTTGGAGCCTCAAAAAGGAGGGGCATTAGACCATCTCCCCTACCTTAAAAGAAGTTCCTACTTTTTTATTACCATTAGAAGGACTTACCTAATCAGGCTCTGTGCTGTAAACATTAACTCAGTTAAACCTCAGCACAACTTTATGAACTGAGTTATACTAATACCTTTTTAAACAAGTGGGAAGTGAGGCTCAGAAAGGCCACCTTTAGACCAAGGTAACACAACCAATAAGGGTGCAGTCAGGATTAATCCTAGCTCAGTAGGCCCCAGTCTGTGACCTTGCAGGGGCCAGGAAGTGGCAGCAGGAGCCCTTGGGTCTTTGGGGGCAGTTTAGTCTTTTGAAGCTTTGGGTCCCTCTTGCTGTGAGGAGACTGAGGAGCGTGGAGCAGGTGGAGAGGTAGGAGACCTGCTGAGTGCGGGGCAGCCTGATGAGTGGTCTATTTGAGATTGCTCTTACATCACCTCGTTTGGAATAATCATTTGTGGACCTACTGCCACTGCAAACGTAAGCCCCGCTCAGATTTCCTCTGTAGCAGTGACTATGAAGTGATTCCTTAGCAGTCTACAGGGGCCCTGGGGGCACTTGCCTGGAAACACAATTCATTCAGACTTGGGGTGGGTGTCACTGGGAATTATGGAGTCTTCCTGATTATAAAACATTTAAGGGAGCACAAGTTTATCGCATCTGAACTTCGCCAGGAACTTGAGGCAGGCTGTCCAGGGGCACCCTGAGCAAGGGCCTGTGTGTGTCCATTGCAGGCCAGCGGTGCTCTTACTGCATCTGGAGGTTCAAAGGTTGTTTCACAGCCTTTTAAATATCTCCATTGCAGTCTTGTTTGCAGTTAATTTGTCCTATCTGTAAAGAAAAGGTTTGCCCAGTAATGGTTACCTCCAGTATCCTGACCCACACTAATGAGGTTTCCCTGTGTAAACCGTATTAATTGTGGGGGTTGCTTTTTAATTGTCCTAAGTTTCTTGTATGCCACAGGGCTGGAACTCTGGTTTCTGTTTCTATTGGGGGCTCTATTCCCACCCCTACCCCCAATGGCCTTACCAATAAGCACCCAGCTGCCACCCACCCCACATCCGGTATTACTATGGTGAACAAAATGAGGATTTAAGAAAAAGGTCTCATTGGAAGATGGCGGAGTAAGTAAACACTGTGCTTGCCTCCTCCCACAACCACATCAAAATTACAACTAAACTGCAGAACAAACATCACTGAGAATCACCTACAGTCTACCTGAACAGAAGTCCTATAACTAAGGACATACAGAAAAAGCCATGTCGAGACTGGTAAGAGGGTCAGAGACATGGAACAGGCTGGTCCCACACCCACGTGTGGCATTTAAAAATCAGGAGGGATAACTCTGCTTTGGAGGTGGCCCCCACAGAAGAGCGAGGGGTCCCAGCTCCATAACAGGCTCTCCAGCCCAGGGTTCCAGTACTGGAAAGAGAGGTCCCACACTTCTGGCTGTGAAAACCAGCAGAGATTGTGACTGAGTGAGATGGAGGTCTGCTGGAGTCTCAGGTGTTCCTCTTACAGGGCCCATGCATGGACTTGCTCACTGATGGACTCAATTTCTTTGAGCTCTATCACTGGGTCAGCAGCTCGAAACGCATCAGGTACATATGGGGAAGAACTGAATTATCTGACTTCATGGCAAGGGCTGGAGGAGCAGCTTTCTCTCAGATAGAAGTGATGGCAGAAGCCATTGTTCCTTTATTGAGCCCTCCCCCAACCCAGTCTGCACACCCAGGCAGGCACCATATCTGAATCTCCATCAACCTAGCTAACATTGTTTGCCCCACCCCAGTGATTCCCTGAGACTGCACCCCACTCAATTTGCGGACCCACCCTAGCCACTTCCAGTGGTTCTTCCATATAAACGGCCTATTTTGGCTTATGCTGCAGACTCCTAAAATATCTCAAAGATTCACAAACCCCAAACAGGCAACACTGAGCTTCAGCATGCCCTATACCTCTTGCTAAGCAGAGCTAGGCCCAGTGAGAGTGGCAGCTGGCCTCAGTTCGCAGATTAGCCTTTCTCAGGCACCTCCAAGCCCCGCATAAGTGGCAGCCATCTTCAAATCATTTTGTAGCTCACACCAAGTGGACCTGAGCAGGGTACAGGCGGCAGTTGACCTTGGCCTGAGGCCTCAGAACCAACATACCTTCTGATGGCTACCTTCAGACCACACCAGAGCACCACTCAACCACCTCCACAAACAACACACCCAAAGGACACACTGGGCAGGCACCAGAGCCCCAGTAACGTGAATCCTGTTCTGTCTATCCAAACTGCCCAACTGCCTGCACAACAGCTCCTCCACTGTAGTCCCAACCAATCAGCCTGAGGGTTAGTCCCTCCCATTGATGTGCCAACAACAATCAAGGCTCAACTAAAACAGGAGGGCACACACAACCCACACAAGGGACAAACCTGCAGTGCCTGTCTCAGGTGACCAAGGAGACTGTGCCACTGGTTCCCATAGAACACCTACAACATAAGACCACTTTACTAAAATCAGGAAACATAGCAGCTCTACCTAATATGTAGAAACAAATACAGAGAGGCAGCCAAAATGAGAAGACAAAGAACCATGTCCCAGCCCATGCCGCCGCCGCCAACCCTCGCTGGCCTGCGGTCTCGGCATTTGGGGTCTCGGTGGCGCGGACACACATGAGGACTATGATACTTCCACTGAGAATGCAGATGAGTCCAACCACGACCCCCAGTTTGAGCCTATAGTTTCTCTTCCCGAACAAGAAATTAAAACGCTGGAAGAAGACAAAGAGGAGCTTTTCAAAATGCGGGCAAAGCTATTCCGGTTTGCTTCAGAGAACGATCTCCCAGAATAGAAGGAACGAGGCACTGGCGACGTCAAGCTCCTGAAGCATAAGGAGAAAGTGACCATCCGCCTCCTCATGAGGAGGGATAAGACCCTGAAGATATGCGCCAACCATTATATCACGCCGATGATGGAGCTGAAGCCAAATGCGGGCAGTGACCGCGCCTGGGTCTGGAACACCCACGCTGATTTTGCCAATGAGCGTCCCAAACCGGAGCTGCTGGCCATCCGCTTCCTTAATGCTGAAAATGCACAGAAATTCAAAACAAAGTTTGAAGAATGCAGGAAAGAGATTGAAGAGAGAGAAAAGAAAGGATCGGGCAAAAGTGAGAAAGTGGCTGAAAAGCTAGAAGCTCTTTCGGTGAAGGAGGAGAACAAGGAGTCTGAAGATGAGACCAAGGAGAAAGCTGAGGAGAAGCAATAAGTCCTCTGCCCTTGTTTTCTTTTCCTTCCTTTCTTTTCCTTTTTTTAAAATTTTGTCCTGCCCCTTCTTTTTGATTTGTTTTTATTCTATTTTGTTTTTACAAGGGACTTTATATAAAGAACTGAATTCCAAAAGAAAAACCACCATGTCCCAAATGAAAGAACAGAACAAAGCTCCAGAAAAAAGAACTAAACAAAATGGAGAGAATCAATCTACCAGATGCAGAGTTCAAAACACTGGTTATAAGGATGTTTAGTGATCTCGGTCAGAACTTTAACAGAGCTAGGAAACATTAAAATGGAGCTGAGCTAGAAAACATAAAAAACAACCAGTCAGAAATGAAGAATACAGTAACCAAAATGAATACATTAGAGGAAATTAACAGTACATTAGATGAAACAGAGGATCGAATCAATGATCTGGAAGACAAGATAGAGGAAAACACCTAATCAGATCAGCAAAAAGAAGCTAAAAAATATGAGGATAGTTTAAGGGGCCTCTGAGACAACATCAAGCATACCAACATGCACATCATAGGAGTACCAGAAATGAGAAGAGAGAGAGCAGGGCATTGGAAATCTGTTTGAAGAAATAATGACAGAAAACTTCTCTGAACTGGTGAAGGAAATAGACACACAAGTCCAGGAAGTACAGAGTCCCAAACAAGATGAACCCAAACAGGCCCACACCAAGACACATACTCAAAATGCCAAAGGTTAAAGAGAAAGAGAGAATCTTAAAAGCAGCAAGAGAAAAGCAGTTGGTTACATACAAGGGAGCCGCCATAAGATTGTCAGCTGATTTCTCAACAGAAACTTTGCAGGCCAGAAGGGACTGGCACAAAATATTAAAAGTGATGAAAAGCAAGGACCTACAACCAACATTGCTCAGCAAAGCTATCCTTTAGAATCAAAGGACAGATAAAGAGCTTTCCAGACAAGAAAGAGCTAAAGGAATTCATTACCACCAAACCAGTATTACAAGAAACGTTAAATGGACTTCTTTAAGAAGGAGAAGGAGAAGAAATCAAAAATATGAATAATAAAGTTCCAATAAGTACATATCTATCAATAATTAAATGTAAATGGATCTGAAGAAACCCAAAACACTACTATGTTCATTGCAGCATTATTTACATTAGCCAAGACATGGAGACAACTTTGGTATCCACCAATAAATAAATGGATAAAGAACTGGCCCATATATACAATGGAGTATTAGTACTCAACCATGAAAAAAGAATGAAATCTTGCCATCTGCAACAACATGAATGGACTTAGAGCATATTATGCTAAGTGAAATAAGTCAGAGAAAGACAAATACCATATGATTTCACTTGTATGTGGAATCTAAAAAACAAAATAAATAAGCAAGCAAAACAGAAACAAACTCATAGATATAGAGAACATTTTGATGGTGTCCAGATGGGATGAGGGTTGGTGGGGGGGTGCTGGTGGAAAAGGTGATGGGTTCAAAAATACAAATTAGTAGTTTCAGAATCGTCATGGGGATATAAAGTATAGCATAGCGAACAGTTAATAATGTAATAACTTTGTGTGGTGTCAGGTTGGTACTAGGGGGCATCACGTTGTAAGTTATATAAATGTCTAACCGCTTGTACACCTGAAACTAGTATAACATTGTATGTCAACTATAACAGAAAAATTTACTTTAAAAAAAAAATGTTGGCTCAAAAAAAAAAAAGACAGAAAGAAAAACAGTCTCATTGGCCTAGACTAGGAGACACAGGCATGCGGGGCAAGCAGCCCAGAAGCCAAAAAGTTTTGTCCTGAGGGCCCAGGACTTCCAGGTCTTGAGAAGAAGAACTTTAGATTGCCCTGGGGGTCGCCTGGATAGAAGGAAGGACCCCCAATCAGAGCTGTGCACAGCTGGGGCTGGCTGCCTGGAGAGAAGGTTGAAACTGAAGGCAGACCAGCACGTGGAGCCCGGGGAGAATTCAGCCTCTGATGGACGAGCTCAGTGTCAGTACCTAGCACACACGAGTGGTCCTAGAACAAGCGTTACTTGGGAGCTTAGAAAAGCAGCATCTCAGGCTCCACCTCAGACCTATTGATCCAGAAACTGTGTTTTAACAAGATTCCCAGTCTGATTCATATGAACTTCCGCTTTGAGGGGCTCTCCTTTAGGACAAGGCTGCAAGAGAATCACCTGGAGGAGATTTTTAAACTAATGCCAGGCATTTATCATGCAGCTCGGCTGAGAAGCTGCTGGTCTTGGACATTTAAGGACAGTCCCACACCTGTTACTCTGGTTCTCTTTTCCCTCCCCTCTGACCTGTTGCTTTTTTCCAGGTTCATGTGTGTGTGTTCATGCACCTGCACACAAGAACATGAAAAATGGCTTTGACACAGAATAATGTCTACCAGGGGCTGTAGCTTTCCCTGGGAGCCTCAGGGCAGGGCCAGAGTTAGCTGCTTCCTGCATTATACCCTGGGGCCTCAGTTTTGCCAGGAGAAAGGAGAAAAGCTAAACCTGGTAGGTTGGGTCTGCTGGAGGGCTTCCCATCTCAGTATTTAGTCCCAGGTCCCTGCAGGGCTCTCCTAGGAGCTGGGGGTTCCTTTCAGGCCGGAACTCAGTCACAAGGCGGGACCATCCAGATTGGACTGTGGGTAGTTTCCCAGTTCCTTAGGCCCTCGTTAGGGAGCATACCCAGCGCTCCCTAGTCGCTTGGGCAGTGGTGGCTTTGCAGAGGAGCCTTTGTCTGGAGTCCATTGTCGGCTTGGTGGGTGTTAATCTGCAGCCCCTGAGAAGCTGCCGGGTAAAATAGAAGGTTAATGTGCAAACAGCAGGGGATGTTGTCAGCCTGTGAAGCTGGACAGCAAGTAGGAGGGAAATAGTTAATCCTATTCATGGTCCAGGAGAAGAGAGAGAGGTGGGCTCAGGAGCAGGCCGGGCCTTGTGCTAATCTTGCTGGAATGTAACCAGTTCGGGCAGTTTTCTGGCTTAGGCGTGCCCCCAGTCCCTTCTGTCTTGCGTAGGCCCAGCAGCCCAGGTGCCTGGAGGCAGCTCTTTGTTTGCAGCAGCCGTACTCTAGAGGGGTCCAAGTTAGATTGCTTGAAGTCGAGAGGATGGGGACACCCCCTTTCCCCCCAGTTCTCAGGAGGATGATCCGTGAGGCAGCTGTGCTGTCTTGGGTGCTGGCGGCAATCTATAGGCTCTCTTATCTACTGCAGGAATTGGGTGGGGGTAGGGGTGGGCATAAGAGGATGAATGTTCCAAGAGAAAGATCCCAAACCTGTTTGGTCAGGCTGCTTCACTCCTGAAGGCCTGGGAATGCCGAAGGGGCCCCAGGGCCCCTTCCGGACACACTGTATTGTAATAGTGGGGCCGCGTGTGTATGGAGGACTCCAGGAGGGGGGCCAATGGAGGGGGATCAGCTTACGTGTTGTGTGTTAATGCTTTATAAGGAGAATGTGTTCATGTGTTACATCAGTTTTTAAAATGTTCTCTGTCTTGGTCTAGGTAGTGGTTATGTAATATGTACATTTTTAAAATTCCTTGAGTTATATGCCCAATTTGTGTACTTAACCTATATAAACTTTATACGTTAGTTTAAAAAGGTTTCAAAAATCAATTTTAAAAAAAAGAAAATGTCTTCTTTCCCAGACTGGCAAGGCCTGGCCTGGCCAGCACAGCTGCGGGGAGGGAGGATGGCGTGCCCGGCGGCCGTGGGCATCTCTGAGCGCCCGGGGCAGTGTGGGTGCGTGAGTTCTGGCACCAGCTTTTGGAAGCAGAATGAAGTTTTACAGTAGCAGATCCTGCCGCAGTGCATCAAAGCCAGTGGCTTTAGGGACAGACTCCCAGGGCCCCCGTTCATGGAGGGCCCTGGGGCCAGCTACAGCCCACACATGCCTGCCAGGCTGCCTGTCTTGCCCCGAGTGGCTTCTTGTTCATCCTGGGCAGCCTTTGCCCACTGCTCAGCAGGGACTGCCCAGCAGTTAGGACCCTGGATTCATTCTCTGCACTGCTCCCCAGCAAATCCACGTTGAGAGGGTTGGACGTGACTTGCATGGGTTAAGTTAAAATCTCCCTAATCTTAGTTTCCTCGTATGTGAAATGGGAATAACAATACTGAACTCATAGGCTTGATGTAATTCTGTATTCATTATCTGGGATAAAGGCATTACCATAACGAAAACCACACAGCACGGTGCATCACGGTCTGCGGAATCGAATCCTTCCCTGTGCAGCGTCACCCTTAGTCCTGAGCAGGAAGAGCCCTGCATTGTGTCCCCACTGTCGAGGGCCCCTCGGCCCCTAGAGCACCTGGGGGACCCAGGAGGAAAGGAATGGGGTTCTGAGACTCCAGAGCCTGCGCCGGTCTCTCCCTCACGTTTGTTCTGTTGGGCATGGACTGCGTTCTTAGTGCACACTCCCCTCCGCTGAGGGAGCCCGCAGGCTGTTGGCTTGCCTGGGGCTGTTCTCTGTGTGGTCATGAGACTCATGGTACTGGATGGAACTGGGATGGACGAGGAGGGAGAGGTGGGTGCCGTGTCGGGCTCTCCTACCCCCAGCACATGCTGATCCAGACCTAAGTCTAGGAATTCTAAATTTGAACCTAGCCTTTTTGTATCGTTGGGAAGGTATATTTGTCAAGGTAGAAGGCGAGTATACTGAACAGTTTGTTAGCCTGAGCTGTAACGTTTAACTATGTCAGCAGATGGGCTTGCAGCTCTACTCTTGTCCTAGGCCCCCCGGGTCTTAGGGGTGGGCCTGCCTCTGTGCCCCTCCTTCCTGATCACAAGCACTGACCTCGGAGACGCCCTCCAGCCTTGTCTCTAGGAAAACATTGTCCTAGATGCTTACTTATGAATATGTCATGTTTAGAATAGAGCCCTGCGCTGTGTAAATTGTCCAGGTGGCAGCCTGGACTCTCCAATCTTCAAAGTCTAGGTTGAATCCCACCTCTTACTTAGCCTCCCTACACGCTCGCACACTCTACGGCATTTATCACTTGGGACACAATCCTGTCTTCCCTACTGGGCTGAGGCCGCCTCCAAGCCACATTGTCTTTCTGGCCCCCACCTCACCTCACACGGTGCGTGAGCGTGCTGGAAGCACAGTGAGTATTTGTGGAATGACAGGCTGCGCTCGCTGCAGACTAATTAGTGTTCTGTGGGCCTGTGTTGATTTTCTCAAACTGCTGTGTCAGTAAGGCCTCCCTCCATGTAAACATATTCAGATCCTAAAGAAAATCAGGCAGCCAACCTTTTAACAAGCCCAATAAACCCAGCCCTCATTTTTATTATCTTTGGGGTGGGTTTGTTCGGGAATTTATCTGTAGAAAATCTTGGTGTTCACTGCTGTGAGGCAAATTTTTTGCATTCATTTATTCTTTCAGTGGTTTGGCCCTATAAAGCAGAAGGGCAGCCTGAGGGAAAATTGGGAAAGAATTTGAGTTTGTCTTTGGTGGTAGGAATTAAACAGCTTCTCTAGGCCTTGCCCTCAAACTTCAGCCCAATTTACTATTGAAAATTGTGTCTCAAGGGGTGTAGAGATCCGTGGGATAATGGAGACTGAGAAGTTTTGAGAATTAACCATTTTGTTTTCTCTTTTCCTTAGAGAATAATCTTTTGGGAAAAAAGTTGGATAGAGACCCTTAGAACCACACAATTTTTTAAGTTGAATTCAAGCCTCAAGTCATGACGTGATTCATTTTTTTCTGAACAATGGACAATAATACATGCTGGTGAAGAGCTGTGAAATACTGGGATGTTGAATGAGGAAAAGAAGGGAGAGGGCAGGGTTGGCGGAGAATGTCCTGAGCACCGGAGAATGTCCTGAGCACTGGCTGGGGACACCAGACGATGTGTGCATGTGAGGGAGGGGCCTCAGAGAGGGACACGCCTCCCAGCAGGCTTCTCAGGCTTGCTCCAAATGCCTCGCTTCTCCTTTCCTGTTGCAAATCAGCACCTGGAACTAAAACATCCCTGGAGAGCAGGCTTTGCAAACTTGCCCTCATTCATTAAGGCAAACCCTGCTCTGTCCACAGTTATAATAACATCAACAAGGAGAAACGGTGATACTGGCCACTGGCTATTGAGTTCCCGCCCTTCATGCGTTTCCTCATTTCATCCTCAGCAGGCACAGCTTCATGCAGTAGGCAATGTTGCCACCCCCATTTTACAGGGAGGGGGGCTGGAATTTAAACTGAAGAAGAGATAGTGACGTTTCTGATTCATCACTTAAGGAAACCTTGTATGTGAAGTTCAGATTCGGGCCTGAGCCATTTGTTAACACCTGTCTAGAAGATGTTTCAGCGGTCATTTAACAAAACATGTATCGATTATTGTGCTGTGATCTGTACCACAGATGCAAAAGTAAAAAATTAAAAAAATAAAAATTACCTCACCTTCAGGAAGCTCAGTATCACCTCAACCTGTTTCTAGAAAGAGCAGGTACATTCAAGTGAGAAAACTCCAACACAGTGGTCCACAACTCTAGGATGTAGAAGTAGTTCTGGGATTTGGGGGTTTTATTACAATTACTAAGCATTGCCTTACCCTTTATCATCATGTCTACTTGTGACAGGCCCTGCACACGTCTTCTGAGATCCTCCCTGCCAATAATCTTTCTGCCACTTCAAATTAGTATTTGTGGTGTAGAGCTACTGTATAGTAGTTGAATATATTATATATATATATATATATATATATATATACACATACTAACAGTATTCTTACAGTTTTTGACTGCGTATGGAATTATTGCTGCTGTGTGTGTGTTCACTCCAAAGCCTAAGCTATTAACATAAAATTTACTTCTAATAATATTAGAATTATTTAAGCTCCTAAAATCCACCAGAAAAGTTAACTATGACACCAGCAGGCCCCCAAGCCTGTATGTGGGGGCATTTGGTTTCTGTTGAGATGCACCACGCAGACCAAAACTGGATGCCCTGCTCCTGTGGCCCCTCGCTACGCAGGCATTAAAGGAAAGGGCATTTTCAGTAGGCTTGTGGTTCGGAGGCACAGAGGCTCAGGCCCACAGAACCAACCACTGAAGGACTTGCCATCGACCCCTCCTGATGGCGTGGGACAGGAAGTGCAACGTGAGGGCTGTGTATGGTTCCACCTGGGTGTTGCAGATTTAGTCCAGACAAGAAGACGTGCGTTAGCTCTGACCAAAAGCCAGCCTAAGTAATCGGCGAGTAGAAGTAGATGTTGAAGCTAAAAAGATATAATGTGGGTCCAGGGCTTCCTCCTGGAGGATGTCTCTCGGCTCCCTCGGGCCTCTAAAAAGCCAAGTGGAAGAAGGGAGAGAGCAGTGTGCAGGGCTCAAGAGACTGTGCCTTGAAAGAACTTGTGTGCCTCGAGTGACGACGTGGTTCCAGGTACTGTCAACAAAGACTTGTTAAAAACCCAGGGTACAAGTCTCCCAGAAAGATTCTGTCCCCCAAAGGTCTTGCCTAAATGGAAAGAAAACAAACTGCAGAAGAAGGAGCCATTATATACCTGGGGATCCCCAGCACAGCAGCCATAGGGTGTCTTGGGAACCCTGGAAGCTATTGAAGAGGGAGAATATGGGTTGTGGTATCTGGGGTTGGTGCCTAATGTTATCCTTGAGTCAGTCCTCCAGCAGGTTCCGTTTGGATGGCTACCCGGGACTGAGGGGCGTTAGGCTGGAGGGCAGGGAACTGGAGAGCAACGCGAGGCATTCGCTGCTGCTGTGGCTTCAGATGCCCTGTCCTCACCTCTCACTTGGAACTCCGGAAGTAAATAGGGAGGCCACTATGAGGCTTGTCTTCTGTATAAGAAGGGCCTTGGTCCCCCCCTCCTCACCCACACCGCCCCCACACATACGCACACACATTGTGATGGCTACACATCTTCCAAGTGCAACTGAGGAGAGCCAAGTTCCCCTAGTAGCCCTTTGCTGACACTTGGGCCACTGAACAAAGGTGCGGAGGGTGGTGGTCCAGCCCCTGGCAATAGCATGACAGCTTTTTGCCAAAAAGCTCAGGGGCATGGACAGTGAAATACTTAGAGAACAGAAATGGGTGGCTGGAACACGGATGTGGCATTTTTTTGGAGGTTGGCGGCAGGTGGCTGGAGAAGGATAGGATAGGCTGAGACCTTAATGCCCACTGAGCAGGCAGGGTTTATTCTGCAAGCATTGGGGAGCTGCCAGCTCTTTCCACGAGGCAGTGACACAATTAGTAGCATGAAGGATGGGCTGGCTTGGGGAAGGGCTGCAGGCTGGTAAGTTAGGTGTCACTACAGAGGTCTAGGGCAGTAATGGGGAGAGAAGAGGGTGAATGGGTTGAAAGACAGTCCAGAGTTAGAATGTGAGGCTTGGTCCTCCATCAGATGTGGGGGTAAAAGAAAGGAAGAAGAAACCAAAACTGTCCCCAAGTTTGTACAGTAGTTACCAGGTGTCCTGGTTCACATTGGTTGTCTGTTATATTAGTCAGGGTTCTCCAGAGAAACAGAACCAATAAGGGTGTGTGTGTGTGTGTGTGTGTGTGTGTGCCCGCGCGCGCGCGCGCGCGCACGCAGTTACGGAGACTGGCAGATCCCAAGATCTGTGGGATGACTCAATTTGGAGAGCCAACAGTTTAGTTTCGGTCTGAGGCCAAAGACCCGAGAACCAGGAGAGAGAACGATGTAGTTCCTATCTGAAGGCCAACAGGCTCAAGACACAGGAAGAGCTGATGTTTCAGTTTGAGTCCAAAGGCAGGAAAACGCCTAGTTCAAAGGTCATGAGGCAGGAAGAAATCTCTTACCTGGGAGAGGGTCAGCCTTTTTGTTCTGTTTAGGCCTTCAATTTATTGGATGGGGCCCACTTACGATACAGAGGGCAATCTGCTTTATTCTGTCTACCAATTCAAATGTTAATCTCATCCAGAAATACCCTCACAGAAACACCCAGAATAACAGTGACCAAATATCTGGGCACCCCATGGTCTAGTCAAATTGACACATAAAATTAATCATCACATCCAGTGTAGTTGTTAAAAATGGTCCCCTTTGCTTTCAAAAGAGTCCTGGTTTGTAGGATATTAGGAAACTGGATCATTGCTGGGTTTTGATGAGTGTGTGTAGGATAGAGCTGCCTGTGAGGGGATATAGAGGAGGCAGTTGGAAATGAGGAATGAGGGGTTCAGGGCAGAGGTTGGAGCCAGCCACAGAGATGAGAGTGACCACCACGTGGGTACTGACCAGTCGGGGGGTGGACAGGATTACACAGGGAGAAGGATGGAGGACACCCGCATTAGAGGGGTAGGCTAAGACACTAAGGGTGGTGGTGGTATAAGTGGAAAACCAGCTGGAAGGGTTATCCCAGAAGCTGAGAGGCTTCTTCGGGAAGAGACCTGAAAGATGACGTTGAACTTGGTAGTTTGGAGGTCAGCTAACCTTAACAAGAACAGTATCAATAATGTGGAAGGCAGATTGCAGTGGGTCAAAGCATTAGAAAGAGGGGAAGGGACAACAGTGGGTGTTTTTGTTTTTTTGTAAAAAGACTATATATAAGGGCGAGACAGCAGTAGCACAAGGACCCATCCACCTGTGGGAGTCTGGCCAATGGCACTGAGTTTATTTCTTTGTAGGGGAAAATGGAAATTGAACAGGAAGAAAGTAATGACCCACTCACCATGACTTTGAGTGACTGAGCACCCCTGACCTCAAGGAATTGATACGTAGTGTGGGGCATTTCAGAATGCAACATAGAAAACAGAGAGTTTGGCCAAGGAACTTTTAAAAAGCATTCAGACGAGCTGCACTTACCTAGTCTGGTTCTGTTCACATCACAGATCTTGGGACACAGAGACAGAGTTGTCACTCCATTCAGTGATTGCCTTTCAGAGTCAGTGGGTAGGAATACCAAGGTCTGAGGAAGGAAGTGGCAGAGATCTTAGGGTCATCAGCACAGGCACAGTCCCTCAGTCCCACTCCCCAAACAGCTGCTTGTGAAAGTTCAGTTCTGTCACCAGGCTCATGCACAGGCTATGCCTAAGCTGATGTGCTACCAGGCCACTTGGGGAATGAATGAGATTCGAGACATTTTTTAGGGCTTCTGTGCTCTGAAATGTACCCTCCTCCCCGGCCCAGCTCGCCAAGGCCAGATGCTTGAAATTCCATTAGGACCAAGCCCTGGATTTAGTTGGAGAGGTTAGGGAATGCGTTACAGCCCCCTCTCCCAACCCAGAAATAAGGCATGTAATGTGCTGATGGCGTTAGGAATGTGAGAGGAGTGCTGGTGGATTTGCTCAGTGACACCAGCAGGAATCACGGTGCAGGCGTTTCCTATCTCCCCTCCTGACGGTTAATTTATGAGGCCCTGCAGCGTGGCTCTCAGGTTGAGGATTCTCCATACTTACCAGAAACTTCCATTTGGGGCCTTACCCATATCATCATTCCTCTGTAATACAGACAGTATTCTGGCCAAGGATTTAGGCACAGGCACGGGCGAACCACGGTACGCGGCATACAGCAGCACTAAAAAATGGTCACTGAGCAGGTAGGTAGATGCTTGCTCTGGGCTAAGAGTATAAAAGGGATAGGACCATCCTTGGAGGTCATCCGTGGAGATCCTTGGAGGTCATCTTTGAACAATAAGCCCAAAAGGGGTAGAAACTGTAAAAAGTTATTGGAGGAGGGGTTGTTACATCTGGCGTCAACTCTGAGCTCACATAAGCCTTACCTGGAGTGTGTTAGGGGGAAAAAAGGATGTTCAAGCCCTACCCTAGAACAGTTAGATCATAATGAGAAGACGCAGGAATCTTTTTCTTTTTTTTTTTTTTTTTTAAGGAGGGCGCAGCTCACAGTGGCTCATGCTGGGAACGAACCGGCAACCTCGGTATTATCAGCACTGCGCTCTAACCAGCTAAGCTAACCAGCCACCCCTGGAATCCATGTTTTTAAAGCTCCTCCCAGCAGCTCTGATGCCCAGTGAGGTCTGAGCTCCAGCAGACTGGGTTATCTCCATGTCCCTTCCCCTCTGGTGAAAATGACACCCAAACTTTCCCCTTTTGCGGCACCCATCGTTGTTCAGTCTCAGGGAAGGAAAAGAGCTGGAGGAGAGTGTCAAAGGGCAGGGCCTGCATTCTAGACCCTTCCAGCTGGTGGTCACAGCATGCTGGCCCAGCACATCTTGCCCAGGGACCAATGGATATTTACAAGCGGCTGAGGTCACCCTTTTTCAGGTCCTAATGGAGATGGTTTGGAGAGTTGTCAGGGGCAGAACAAGGGAAAATAGCACTTAGGAGTTAAGAAATGAGAGAATAGAGATTTGAATACAGACTTGACTGATGATTTTTTTTTCTGATTGGTTTTATCTGTCTTTAAAATTTCTAATTAAAAAGTGATTTATATATTTGTTTTTACATTTTAAAAGAAATATAAGTTTCACCAAGAGAAAGAAAACACCCATAACCTGTCACCCAGAGTTCAGCTCATCTCTTGATGTGTCACCTTCCAGACCTCTCCAACATATATATAAACGTACATACTTTACGGAAGTAGGACTCTGTGCATGTTTTGCCTCTTACTTTTTCACTTGATAGTATAAAGTAATCACCTTTCCATGTCTATGAGTATTCACCTACTTCATAAATTCAGATATCCTAATTGTAGCATGATATACTTTATCTTTTGGCTATTTTATTATGAACAGCTCTTCAGTGAGCATTCTTGCAGCTATAGTTTGCCCACATGCGTAATTATTTGTTTCGGATACATTCCAGGGGTGGTAAGCCTTTGGAAGACTTGATACATACCTCCACATGGCACAAGAAAGCTTTACTAATTGACTCTCCCACCAGCTGGATATGAAAAAGTGCCCATGGTATTAAAGAGGAGAAAAGCCTTTGCCAATTTGACGGACTCAAAGTATTTTAATTCATTACTGAGCTCATAACTTCTTTATCTTAAATTCTACAAACAAATGGAAATGGAGCCCAGAGAATTTCCTTGAGTGCTTGGGTTAGTGGCCCTAAAGGATCTTTATTGTCTGACCCACAAGGTCACTGCCTCTGGGATATCTAAAGCCTTTCCCTGATGTGGTTGGTTTTCAATGTGGCATGTATCCTTATCCAGAGCCTTTGTTCCCCACTCATTGGCCAGCCTGCTTGCGTGTATGTGTGGGAACCCCAGAGGGCAGTGTGGAGCCATGACCACACTCAGAAGGCCTTTCAGTTCTCCATAATTAAATCTTGAATAATACAATTATTCCTTTGTTGTGTGTTATATGAGTTGCTGATTGGCATTCATAATATTGATTTGCTTAGGGTGATATTTCATCCCCTTCCAATTATTTTTATATTTTCCCTTATAGTTTATATGTTGGTTGTAAAAAATAACCTGATCCAACCTAGCTGTTCTGCAACTAGGGGCCAGGACACGTGGGTTGTTGTAATTCCAGCTCTGGCGGTAGCCTGAGTGTCCTTCTCTGAGAATTGCCAGGATGGGCTGGAGGAGTGGTGTGGTTTCTTTCTCTTCCAGCACTAGTACAATGAAAGGATTACCGGTGTGGCCTTTGGGATAAGACAGGACTTGGGCACCGTGCTTAACCTTTCTGGACCTTAGTCTCTTCCATACGATGCAAGTAATAACAGCAACTTAAGGCCATGCGTGTTAAATGAAATGACACATGGGAAGAGTACGGTGCTTGACACAAGGTAACTAATCAGCAAATGTTATCTTTAAAGAGATCTGGTTACTTTTCCATGTAGACAGTTTGCTGTCCTTTGTCCTTGGCTTTCACACCTATTTATCTGCTTACCTGAAATGATGCCAATATCAGACAGAATATAAATTTCAGAAATGCTCAATCCCATAGCAGGGCTGAGCAACACAATCCAGCATCATGGCCTCAGCTACAGAAGAGCTAGGATGTATCAGGTTATTTTTTAGACACAATATATAAACTGTAGGGGAAAATATGAAAATAGTTGGAAGCAGGTATGATATCAGTGAATGTTTGTTTGATCGATCCTATTGACATAAATAAATGGAGTCTTTATCAGCAGTGGACAGACCCATTCACTCTATCTCTTGCCTTCCCGAAAGGCTGCGGTTATCACTGCTCTCACCCTAGGCCAACAAGATTAGGGTGTCTGGTGACAACTCCAAGAGCATGACCACTGATTTAGCCTTTGGTCTTCGGATACATTTCCACCTAGGGCTGGCGGGGAGGGACACCTGTGTCTCTAATTCAGTGAACTCTAAAACACCCTGCAATAGTCATCAAGCACCTCTCACAAATGATGTGCCATGCCAAGGGCTGTGGGGACCCAAAGGACAAATAAGATTTGGTTCCTGTGACCAAGTAGCTGAGGGGGAAATGGGGGAGGGTCCGTGAGTCTGACTATGAGCAGGCAAGTCAGTGGGGCAGCAGGCTGTGCAAGGAGAGAAGGGTTAGGGAGCCATTGCAAGGTCGGGGTGGGAGAGAGGAGAAAATACCGTGGCAGCCGATAGTCAGGACTTCGTGGCTGGCTAGGCAGTAGTGAGGAAGAGGGTGGAGGGCAAGATTTCTGCGATTATCACCTAGGAGTTCACAAAAGGATGGTGAGTCTGGTAAGAAGCATTTTAGGAAGAAAATGATGGTGTGTCCTGGGACATGTTGATTTTTTGGGTTTGTGTGTAGAACTTCTTCCCATTCCTAGGAATACCCTCACCCATAATTTGCCAACGCCTCTGGATGGCCGTAAACACGGTTCTACAACAGTGTTCCTCAAATGTCACTTATTTGCATAATCTTTGCCACATAGCATCAATACTATTTACTTCATATTTTTCTTTGAATTAACTCACTTTCCCCCATTTTAAAAAGTGGAACTCTGGGGTGGCTGGTCCTCTTACAGCGAATAGTTTAAATACTAAAAAAAAAGATGTTGTGTAACAGGATTGAGATGGGAATTGAGAATATGGTGTAACACCCTTTCATGAAGTGAGTAGAAGGAGGCATGATGAATTTGGGTGTTGTGATAACATAAAGTATCTGCTTACAGATGGTCCACAATAAATGTTAATCTCTTAGCCCTCCCACTAGCATATCCTAAGTTCCTTGCCCTTACTTCAGTATAAATGCAGAATCCTTTTGTTGTTCGTGGTAAGTGACTAATCCACTCGTTTACACACACTTACACGCACCCTAGGGTAGGATGCCGGAACCTATCCTTCAGGCTCTTTATCAGGAGGGGTGGTCCTGTGTAGAGGTGGTTGGTGTGGCCTTATTCTTAGCGTCCTCTCTCGCCTGTGGGGTCAGAGATCTTGCCCAGAACTGCCCATCTATTGAGGGACCTCCTCAGACATTTCCCATTTCCTGGTGCCCAGGAGTTGTTGACTTTGGCCAGCTGCTGGGCCTGCAGGCCCGATGGAGAAGCTTCTGAAGCTCTGTGTGCTGGGAGGCAGCTCCAGGCTGCCTGGCTGTTCTTTTGTGTATTTTACTGGCCCAAGATAAGCGCTTCCTGTTCCCCATTGATTATACACAGATCCTGCTTCCTTTCTCCTCAATACCTGGGATGTTTTCCAGCTTCTCCTCCCACAGGGCAAAATCCATACACTTCAGAATTCCCAGGCCCGCTTTTGGTCAATGGGTTTTCTGCAAATCATAACTGGTTTTGCTGTCCAGTCACATTCTTTGTGGCTCCTCACTTCTGTTCAGGAACTTAGTCCTCACGTGCCAGCCAGTAGAGCCATGCTCCTGAGGTCTGCTCTCAGCCTCCTGCTCACCAGCTGGAATATCTTTATCTACCTTCAGGCTTAAACCAGAGAATAAATAGACTGCACCTCACAGAGGAATTTTAACCAGCTGTCAGTGAGTGCCTGGTCTATTGGGTTGAACTTCTGAGGACACCCCGACATTGCTAGAGAAGAGTGCCAGGATCCATCATCAGTGTCTGTCATGGGTACAGGAGGGAGGGGTGGCAGCACGCGTGCCCTATATTTGCTATCCCAAGGTTCCAAGATGAGATTGAAGCTTCTAGAAGTCAAAAAGCAGGTCCTCGTATACCCTTTGAGTCATACCATAAAAGCCCGAAGCCCTGTATTCTAATGCCAACCAGACCATCAACTAGTTCATGACCTTGGGTAAATCTAGGGGCTTCCAGCAGGCTTGGTTTCCCCATTTTTAAAATGAGGATAGTACCTGCTTTATCTATACCTAGGGGCCCATTACATCAAATGAGATAATTAACATAAAATGCTTTCAGAAGTAAAATGACTACAGAAGTGTATCTTGCCTTGCACGACCCGTCTCAGGTGCTACCCCTGTATGAAATCTTCGGTTTTCCCGTGAGAATGCTGCCCACTGTGATCCTGCCCTTCTCTGAACCTGTCATTTGCTGACTTGTATTCTGGCAATTTATGCACTTGAAAACACTAGATCTTTCCTGTGGCATATCATGCACACGAGCAGCCACCTTATGGAGGCGGTGCCCATTAAACATGTATGAAGTGCTCTGTACAGAGCGTTCACTGCATCTAGATCAGCTCTGTAAGAATGGGAAGCCACCTGCTAGCTTTAAATAGCATAGTTTTGTGTTTTAGAAAAATATTCTAGGAAGTGAAGACATGGGGAGGGAGACCAGAGCAGTGGTAACAATGTGGAAGAGGATGGGGACCCCTTAATCTCCATCTATCACCCTATTCTTTGATGGGGACAACAGACACGGAGGCCAGGTGACCTGCAGCCTACCACCCATCGCTATCAGACTGGGTGGCTACCCCCAAGTGCTGCCTGGATCAAAGTCTGGAGCCAGGAGACCACATGCAGACAGAAGGCAGCTGCAGTGGCCCAGCCACGAAATAGGGCCGGAATCCCTCGGATTTAGAAAGATACGGAGAATTCACGGAACTTGGTGGCCATCAAGTGGGGAGAAGCAGATAAAGACATTAAGGCCGATTTTTGAAGTCTGTAGTTGGGTAAACTGAAGAGTTGGGGAATGAAAGTAACTAATCTGGGGTAACTTTTAATAGCTGTGCTTACAGTTGCGATGATACAATACGTGGTCATTGTAAACGTTTCAGATGAATTAAGAAAAGCACAAAGAAGAAAGTCAGAAAATTGCCTGAAATGCTAAAACCCAGGGAGAACATGGTGGTGACTGTCCTAGGTTTTGCAACTGGCTCTTCTCACTGACCAGTCTGCCGAGACTCTTCTTCAGGTCAATAAATGGAGCTCAGCCAGAGAGCACACAGAACCCAAAAGCACAGGCCATGGGGAGGAGAGGGCTTCTAGACAGGAAGCGTGTTTGCCCAGAGCTGCTCGATAAGATGAGGCCTGAGAGTTGCCTGTAGGATTTGGCAGATAAAAGGTCAATTGCCTTCATTTTCTTTCTCAAGTCATCAGTGGCCTTGCAGTAATGGGGACAGTAGAGTGACTGGAATGGAAGCCAGATTGGTGAGGGCTGAGGAACAGATGGGAAGGTGGTGAGGAAGTGGAAGAGGCCTGTGGAAGGATGGGGAAGGCACAGAGGGAGAACGAGAAAGCGTAGGTAGGCACCAGCTGCCCACTTCACCACAACACGACACACGCAGTGGTTTCTGGGGCTTGCGCCACCTCCCCTATACACGCCAGACTGGGCCCTCCACTCCTGTCAGATCTGCCCTTCTTCCATCTGAGTGAAGGTCAAACGCGGTAGAGGTTGCCCCGTCCTTTGTCAATTCTGAGGAGCCACAGAGATGCCTCTCCCTATGTCCCACCCACGCCTGCCTCTACAGCTGCAGGTTCCATGCTCATTCCTACCCCATCCCTGCCCCCAGTGGCTGGTGAGCCCACTGCCTCTTGGCCACACACATCTTTTTTCCTTCACATTAACACCTGTACATGGGACAGTTCCCAGCCTCACTTACGACAAGAAAAATGGGAATTGAAACAACAACGAACTGCTGTTTTTCGCCTGTCAGTTTGACAAAGCTCAATGAGTTTAATAACACTGTGGGCAAGGGTGTGGGAAATCAGTGCTCTCGTGTTGCTGGTGTCAGTGTATTTTGTGAGGTATTTGCTAATACTTCTCAAAACCCAAATGTGCCTACCGTTGACCTAGCGATTCCCCTCACAGCTGGAAGTGTATCCTACAAGTGCATTCATACACAAACAGGATGATGAGTGTTCCAGGGTATTCACTGCAGCAAAAGACTCAGAAGCAGCCACATGTCTGGGAATATGGGGCTGTTCAGTGGCTGTGGCACCTCCATGCAGTGGGTACTGGGGAGCTGTTCCACAGAATGACGCAGCTTTCTAGATACTGATGTGGAATCAGCTCTAACATGTTGCTGGGTGAACGAGATGGGGGGCAGGGGGCATCTGTGCACGGCAGAGGCCATAGTATGGACCAGGGCAGGTGGTCTCCCCTGATGGGAGGGGCGTCCTGTCAGTACACACAGGACATGGCTGTGACAAGACCCATGCCACAGGGAGAGGAGGAAGTGTGCGGCAGGGGTCAGCTCAGGGAGAGGAAGCCCAGGCTGTCACGGCCAGTTCCTATGAAGAAGCTTCTCTGTGGTGTGTTCACTATAGGTCAGTGAGCGCAAAAACTGCCAGGAAGACGTGACTGACCTCGTGTCCAGCTCTGCATCGAGACCTTGGGCCCACTTCCGCCGAGGCCCTTGTGTGTCAGCTTTCTAGAGCCATCTGACCCGAGCCATCAGTGCCAACAGCAGAAGCTGAGACTCCCTTCAGCTCCTGCCCACAGGCAGGGTGTGCCAGAGCCAGCCGCCACCCAGCCAGCGGTTAGCATCTCTTCCCAACACTGCCACCAGGGGCTCCCGTGGTCACTTGAAATCGTCCTTGGTGGGATGATTTACCCCGTGGATACCAGCACATGCTACAAAGCAGGGTTTGTGTTTGTGTTTTTGCCTAGAGAGCCAGTTGTTAAGTATCTATCCCCATATCGCTGAACAGGACCTCTCTCATCACAAAGCACTCCGAGATGAGCGGGTGGCCAAACTGGACATTAGTCAGCTCTTCCCTGTCTTTGGGTAAAGTTCGGGCTATACACTTGTTGAACAGAAATAACTTTAAATGTTAGTGACTAAACACATGTTTCTTAAAAGCTCACTACATGCCCAGCACTCTGCTTGGTCCTCTCCTAAGTGGCTGACATACTTGAGATAATTACCCTGCCAGCTGCTATTCCCATGTTACAGGTGAGACATCACAAGTTCCGTGAGGTGAGATAACTTCCTCAGGTACACAATTTGTATGTGGGGATCAGCTGGAGTTCCTGATTCTGTATTTATTGAGCACCTCAACAGTCTCCGTTCCCAGAAACCTGCTGTGCTTTAAACAAACAGCTGCATTGGATTTTTTTTTTTTTCCATAGGAGGCCATCTGGTCCAGGTCCGTGCCTCCAGGCCAATGAAGTAAAATATCCCCATTTTAAAGGTGAGATGATCGAGTCCAGAGCCTGGAACCCTGGTCTCTTGCCTCCTGTACGCTGTCTGTCTTTCCACCACTAGAAGTTAGCTTCTGGGGGGAAGACAATTTTTAAAAACAAACCTTTGATCAAGGTTCGTAGGTAAAGCTGCCAGATTTTCTGAAATGGGAGGGGAAGAGAATACTTTGAGGCCATCCAGGAAAGAAAGAGAATTATTGGGGGAAAGAGAAGGAAATAGGTGTTTATGGGGAAACTGAAACCCAACCAACCCACTCTTACTTTTGAGTTTACTGTTCAGTCATGATATATTTTTGGAGTTTCTCTGCTGCCAGTGTCCAGAGGGGCTCCCAAAAGATTTGTTGACTAAATGCTGTGACAGGTGCTAGAAAGAAAAAAGTTACTTCATTGGTTTAAAGCACTACAAAAATGTGGTTCTAAAGAACTTTTCCAAGGAAAATTTTTTTTGTCGTGTTAAACTAAAAAGTCACTTATCTGGGGTCATTATCAATTTACTGATTGGATTTATTTGTAACAACTCCCCAGTCAACAAAATCTCAAGAAGGAATCCAACCGTCTACACTTGAATAAAACACAGAGGGTGATGGTGTTTGGGATTTAGTGTCGTTTACAAAACGAAGCAAATGCAGAAACTACTCACCTTTTGAAAAGGAAATAAGGGATAGGAGTGTAAACCTTATTTTCTATACTTTTTGCTCCTGGAATGGTGTCTAATCCATCATGTTTGGGAACCAGTTCCCTAATACTTTCATTTTATCTTCTCCAGTGACTCCTGAAAACTAAATTCTTGTTTCCACTTGGTAAAGCCATTCTATCTCTTCGCTAATTAGTTCATGTTGGTATATTTTCAAATTTAGATCAGCTTATGTCCATTTTGGCAGAAGATAGAGGATCTTAAACAGGCCTCCAGGAACTGGCAGGGTTGGGGGCACAGCCTCCAAGCCACATTTGTGAATTCTTGGCAATACTAAGCCAATTAATGTGAGAACCGATTGCTTAAGAGTGAAAGGGGTTCCATTGTATGCGTTCCATGTCTCTAAAGGATTTGGGAGGGGCTGGACCATCCAGTGTTACAGATATGGGAGTTGGGGCTCACGACGTTGATAACGTGCTGAAACTCAAGGTGGGACAGGGTCTGGAAACATCATGAATGCTGGCTTCTGGGTGAGGACTTAGAGGTGTGGACCTGACCCTTGAGCTTCCAGTCCAAAGAACAGACAGAATTTGCAAATGGATAATCACCCCGCATGCTGAGTGCCATGGGAACACCTAGCACAGAGGGCGCAGAGGGGAGAGGGAGTGACTCCTGTGAGGAGCTGGGCAAAGCTTGTCCGGGAAGGGGACCTTGGCACTGGGTTTTGAAGAAGTTCATTTCCTACGAGTAAAGGATACACCAGGCCAGGGACCAGCCGAGTAATATGGCACATTCGGAGTGTTGTAAGAACCTTCATGCAGCTGGTGTTGGGGTTGGGGAGACTTGAGGGCTGAAGCGAAAGGATAGGTTGGCCCGATTGCTGAGTAGTACCCTAGACCCAGCAGCCAACCAGAGAAGCATTTTTATCAGAGAAGAGGTCAGATAAGTTGTTTTTTAGAAGTCTAACCTCTTACTGAGTTTGGGAAAACGTTGCAGTAGTCTTGGTAAGAGATGGTTTCATCTCCAATTGTAGCAGAATCGAGAGTTATTTGCTCTCGAAATTGACAACGTGTTCACATTTTTCATTTATAATATGATTCTTGATGTTAAAAGTTGCCTTTAAAAGAAGCGAAGAGCATTTTGCACAATGTACTCATGGCTGCATGGAGGACAGCTATCTGTCTGCAAGGTTGGGTTTCTAGCCTGTTTTCCTGGGTGGCGGCATGCACCACACGATTTTCTGAAAGGGAGGTCTGGGAACGCCTCTCTTCTCTATTAAAGGGGTCCAGGCCCTAGGATCCCAGAGTCTGTTTACTATTAGGGACCAGAGAGGCAGGAAAGACTGAAAAGCTAGAGAAAAGGGCCCACCCTTTCTGCACTAGGCCTGTCCCTCCCACACAGGAGAAGCAGAAGGAAGTCTGTGGGGTGGGGTGTTCTCACCTGGGAAGCTTTTTGGGGGTGACTTGTTTCCTTGCTTCCAACTATAGGGCGCCCCTTTTGGGAGCACTGCTGTTGATTCTGTAACGTGAAGCTTTGCTTCCTCTCTTGCCCGGGCCCTGCTTAAAGGGTTTTCTGTGAGAATGTGTGAATGGGGAGAATGTGGGCGGCACTGAGTCCTGTCCACACCATAGCAAGCTTGGGACGGTGGGGGGGAGCAGGGGGTAGCCCTACCTTCTGGGAGGCGGAGGGTTAATCCCCGTAGCTCATTGGCAGTTCTGCCTCTATACAGGGCATGCTGGGATTTCCTCCCAGCTGTTTTACATCATGAAGATTTGTATGTTGGGGAAATTCCAGGGCACAGCTGCAATTAATCTGCTACACAGTCTTCTAGCTCAGCAGGGATTCTGTAAGACCGAGTCTCCGCCTCTCTGCAGGAAAAGGGGCTCTGACTCCCATGAGAGCACCCTTCACAGGGACCCTTCCCGAGACCTGAGTCCAGCAGAAGCAGCTGGCCTTGCCAAAGTAATCACCCCAAAGTGGGCACTGGGGGGGCCCGAGATGCAGAAATGGACCCAGAACGTTAAATAAAAGAGGAGCAGGACCCCCCCTTATAAATAATAAAACCAAAATGACATCAATAGCAACACTTGATAAAGATGTCACAAAAAAAGAAATCTTATGTTCACTCTTACTTAGGAATGTAGAAGTAAAAATCTTCAAACGCTTATGGTTAGCATTCCACAGTATAGGACGTGAACAAACAAGCCACCATGACCAGGTAGGGTTTACCTGGGGAACATAAGGGTGCTTTCCTGTAAGGAAGTCCATCACTGTGTGTACGTCTCAGGACTGAGTCGAGTAAGAGAAATGCCACGACCGTTTTAATAGATCCTGAGAGAATCCAACACTGTGCCAGTGAAAATGATTTAAAAATAGGAACAGAATCATCCTTCCTTAGCAAGGTCTAAACCCAGTCTCAGTTTACTTAAATGTGAACCACAAAGGCAGAATTTCCCCAAGTGTGTTCTATGGAAAACCCTGTTCCCCAAAAGAGTTTCCCAGATTCAACAAGATTGGGAAACTGCGGATCCGTCCTGTCTCGGACAGTCACAACACACCGGAGCATATTAAGCAGCCCGTATAAATCGAGGGTGGTAGTACTCACCATTTGGGTGGGTCTGGTGTTTTTCTTTCTGTTTTTGAGTATCAGAGAGACTACTTATCCCACTGACAGCATCCCATAAGCAGTGACCATTTCTACTGCCTGGCTGGCGAATAGTTGCATTGATGCCACACAGGTCCCACGTTTTACATTCCAGAGAGCACCCCCAGGAGGGTAGTGTAGCTGGACCATCTTTACCATGTCCTGCAGCCTGGTCACGATACACTGGTCAGAGCCATTGTGGCCACTTGGTTGGATCCTAGACTGGTCTTGGAGAAAGCAGCAGTTTTAATTTGCCCATGTGCCATCACTGTGCAAAGAGTCTAGATTCAGCCACACATCTCTTAATTCCCAAGGACATGCTCATACCAATGAGTGCCTTCCCCCAGAGTGATTGTGGCGCTGGCTCACATGATAATTACAACCAAGAAGAGCTTTATTTCTACTAAACATTGGGTTGGGCCTGACCTGGAGATTCAGAATTGCCCAATCACCTCCAAATTTCTGGTGCTGAGGTGGGGCAGGAGTACAGGGGGTGTTGCTGGCTCCTCTGCCCCCGTTCATGGTTCTGGGAAGCTCCGCTGTCCCTTTAGAATACTCCTTTCCATCCAGTGGCTTTCTGTGGCTAAGCTCAGGAGGCTCCAGTGTTTTTATAGGCCTCCCCCCACCAACACCACCCCAACCTTCATCACTTGTTTCAAAATCTTAAAAAGGCAGAAATGTACAAAAGAAGTAACCATCCTCCATTACCCTACCACTACCCTACCCTACCTCTGGGCCAGAGGGCCCAGAATGCATCCCTCTCTACATACATGCACAACTCCCCGCCACCCACAGGATGGGCTGGAGCAGGAAGGGTCCTGGACCACTATTCCCAGAACCACCTCTCCCGACCTGTCTAACAGATCTGTAAGGGGCCAGACAAGTCTAAAGATTTCTACCAAGCTTCCAAGTTTTTGTTAAAGTCAGTGAGTGAGAGTGGACCCTAAAGGAGAGGCCAGTGTGGTCTTCTCCCACCAGAAGTCTAGACATCCTGGTAAGTAGGTAAAGTGTCAAGCACACGGTAGATAACCAAAACAGTAGCTGTTACTAAAAGTTCTTACTATAAGCGTGTGTTATTGTGTGTTTGTACCTTGATAGCCCCAGTACCAAGGCAGACAGACCCTCGTGCAACTCATAGTATATTGAGTACCAGCTCCTCAGCCACTAGAGTGGTGGTTCTCATTGGGTGGCAATTTTGGCAAAGTCTGGAGACATTTTTGGTTATCACAAATGGGCAGGAGTAGGCAGGGGCCAGGGCTGCTGCTGAACATCCTGCAGTGCACAGAGCAGCTCCCACAACAAAGAATTATCCGGCCCAAAATGTCAGTAGTGCCAAGGTTGAGAAGCCCTGTGTTAGAATCCTACAAGCCTAGCAACCCCTAAGGTCAACTGATAAGACCCAGAACTCTAACATTATCCCAAAGTAGGATAGACTCCTGTGGGCCGCCCCCATATGATATAAGAACATCCTTGGCAAGCCAACAAGAATGAAGAGTGTGAGTGTTTATGACTCTAAATAGGGAACCAGATGCTAGTAGAGCTGATGAATTTTACGAGTCCTCTGTTGTGTTTGGGGCAGGGGTGGGGTGGGACACTTGTCGTTAGCACCTGACACTTAAAACAAATGGAAATATTCAGGTTATTGCTTTTAGAGAAATGAGTGTAATGTTTAGCACTTAAGTGTAAGATCTGGCCACCTCAAGTGTCTCTACAGGAAAACATTGACGTGTATATCTTCATTCAGCTTCTGCATGGTCAGCCCTGTTCGAGGCAGAAAAGGAGAGAAAAACCCATCAGAGCAAAGAAAAGGCTGGAATGGGGGGTGGGGTGTTTAAGATGGTGTCATGAAAAGCTTTATGACTCATGTTATAGTGAAAAGTGTGGGGTTTGAGGTTGAGAGACCTCAGCTCCAGCTCCAGCTCCAGCTCTCATCATAAAGTTGGGCGTCATTTACCCTGTATTTACCTCCATTACCTCATGTGAACACTTGGGACAGTCATCCTCACTTGTCACATAGCAGGGTTACTGTGAAGATTAACCTGGGTTATGTGTGTGAAAATGCTTTGAAAACTGCCAGGGTGGCACAGATGTTGTTACTCACTAAGGGAATTAGCTTTAACTAATGGTACCAGTATTTGTCAAGTGCTTTTTTAACTTGCCAAAAGCATTTAAATCCCAGTAAGGCTGTGAGTAGAGAAAGAGATGAGTGGGGGTGGGAAGGAAGGTAGACAATATGATCATCAGAGGACAGGGACAGAAGTGAGACTCAGTATGTGGCCTGAAAGGGGTGCAGGGTACCAGAGGGCCCCGAGTGGAAAGACTGTCCTTATTCATGGGATCCCCAATACCCTCTTTCATTCCCACCTCCCTGGTCTCCTACAGCCAGGCCTGCTAGGCCCATCCACCTGCTGTCTGTGCCACTCGTAGATGTGTCGTTGGGTTGTTATTGTGGCCTGCGGACACCTTTTTAAAAGCCTCAGTCAAGTTTTGTGGTTGATGAAAAGCAAAGGCTTTCACACAAATGGATACAAGAAAAAAGGTGGGATAGCAATACTTATATTGGACAAAATAGACTTTAAAACAAAGACTATATAAGAGACAAAGAAGGACATTACATAATAATAAAGGGATCGATCCAACAGGGTGATACAACACTAATAAACATTTATGCACCCAACATAGGACCATCTAAATATGTAAATCAAATATTGACTGACATGAAGGCAGAGATCAACAGTAACACAATCATAGTAGGGAACTTTAACACCCCACTGACACCAATGGACAGCTCTTCCAGAAAGAAAATCAACACAGAAACAGCAGTCTTAAATGACACACTGGACCACATGGATTTAATTGATATTTTTTGAGTATTTCACCCCAAAGCAGTTGAATATACATTCTTTTCAAGTGCACATGGAACATTTTCCAAGCTAGACCACGTGTTAGGTCACAAAACAAGTCTTAGTAAACTTAAGAACATTGAAATCATATCAAACATCAATTACCGCAGTGGTATGAAACTAGAAATCAATTAAAAGAAAAAAACTGAAAAACACATAAACACATGGAAGCTATATAGCATGCTACTAAATAATGAATGGGTCAATGAGGAGATCAAGGAAGAAATCAAAAGATACCTTGAGACAAACAAAAATGAAAACACAACAACCCCAAAATCTATGGGACACAGCAAAAGCAGTCCTAAGAGAGAAATTCATAGCAATGCAAACCTACCTAAAGAAATAAGAAAAATCTCAAATAAACAGTCTAACTTTACACCTAAGGGAACTGGAAAAAGAACAGCCAACAAAGCCCAAATTGAGTACAAGGGAGGAACCAATAAAGATCAGAGAGGAAATAAATGAAATAGAGGCTAAAACTACAATACAAAAGATCAATGAAACCAAGAGCTTGTTTTGAAAAGATAAAATTGACAGACTCATTAAGGAAGAAACAGGTCCCAAATGAATAAAATAAAAAACGACTCATGAATGAGTCTTTAGCCAGACTCATTAAGGAAGAAACAGGTCCCAAATGAATAAAATAAAAAACGAAAAACAACACAGTGATACAAAAAATTTTAAGAAAATACTACAAGCAACTAACGATACGCCAACAGATTGGAAAATCCAGAAGAAATGGATAAATTCCTAGAAGCATGCAATCTACCAAGGCTGACTCAAGTAGAAACAGAAAATCTGAACAGTCCTGTTACTATCAATGAAATTATATCAGCAGTCAACAAGCTTCCGGCAAACAAAAGTCCTGGACCAGATGGCTTCACAGGTGAATTTTACCAAACACTCAAAAAAGAATTAACACTTCCTTTCCTCAAACTATTCCAAAAAATCCAAAAGGAGGGGAGGCCCCCAAGCTCATTTTATGAGGCCACCATTACCCTGATTCCAAAACCAGACAAATACGTTACAAACAAAAGAAAACTAGAGGCTGATATCCGTAATGAAAATAGGTGCAAAAATCCTCAACAAAATATTAGCAAACTGAATTCAACAATACATTTAAAAGATCATACAACATGATGAAATGAGATTTATTACTGAGATTTATTTGCAATGTCTGCAAATAAATTAATGTGTGATATACCACATAAATGAAATGAAAAAGAAAAATCACCTGGTCATATCAGTAGATGCAGAAAAAAGCAAAATACATTTATGATTACAAAAAATATCTCAGCAAAGTGGGAATAGAGGGAACATATCTCAACATAGTAAAAGCCATATATGAGGTCTTACAATTAAGTTTGCAAACTTGTTGCAACGGTGTTACTAACCTTTTTTGATATCAGAAGGATTATTCATTATGAGTTTGTACCAACTGGACAAACAATTAACCAAGTTTACTATTTGGAAGTGCTGAAAAGGCTGCATGAAAAAGCTAGATGACCTGAACTTTTCACCAACAATTCATGGCTCTTGCATCACGACAATGCACCAGCTCACACGGCACTGTCTGTGAGGGAGTTTTTAGCCAGTGAACAAATAACTGCATTGGGACACTCTCCCTACTCACCTGATCTGACCCCTAATGACTTCTTTCTTTACCCGAAGATAAAGGAAATATTGAAAGGAAGACATTTTGATGACATTCAGGACATCAAGGGTAAATACAATGACAGCTCTGATAGCCATTCCAGAAAACAAGTTCCAACATTGCTTTGAAGGATGGACTAGGCACTGGCATCGGTGCATAGCTTCCCAAGGGGAGTACTTGGAGGGTGACTGTAGTGATATTCAGCAATGAGGTATGTAGCACTTTTTCTAGGATGAGTTCGCATACTTAACTGTCAGACTGCGTGTGACAAACCCACAGTTAATATCATAGTCAGTGGGGAAAAGCTTAAAGCATTCCTCCTAAGATCAGGAACAAGACAAGGATGCCCACTTTCACCACTTTTTTTCAACATTCAGTACTTTTATTCCAGTACTGGAAATTCTACAGCACTCAGCCAAGAAAAAGTAATAAAAGGCCTCCAAGTGGGAAAGGAAGGAGTAAAACTGTCATTGTTTGCAGATGACATGATACTGTATAGAGAGAACCCCAAAGGTTCCACCAAAAACTATTAGAATTGATAAATGAATTTAGTAAAGTAACAGCATACAAAATTAGTGTTCAGAAATCGATTGCATTTTATACTCCAATAACAAACTATCAGAAAGAGAAATTAAGAATCCCATTCACAGTTGCATCCAAAAAAATAAAATACTTAGGAATAAATTTAACCAAGGAAGTAAAAGATCTGTACTCCAGATTATAAGATGCTGAAGAGAGAAATTAAAGAAGATACAAATAAATGGAAACCCATACAATGCTCATGGATAGGAAGAATTAATATAGATAAATGTCCATACTACCCAAAAAAATTTATAAATTCAATGTAATCCCTATCAAAATACAAATGGCATGTTTCACAGAACTAGAACAAATAATCCTAAAATTTATATGGAACCATAAAAGACTTCAAAGAGACATGGCAGTCCTGAGAAATAGCAAAGTTGGAGGTATCATTATTACCTGACATCAAATTATACTACAAGGCTGTAGTAATCAAAACAGCATGGTACTGGCATAAAAACAGACACATAGATCAATGGAACAGAATAGAGAGCCCAGAAATAATTCCATGCCTATATGGTCATTTAATCTATATCAAAGGAAACAGGAATTTACACTGGAGTAAAGCAAGTCTGTTCAATAAATGGTGCTGGGAAAACTGGACATATACATGCAAAAAAACGAAACAGGACCTTCTTGCGCCATATACAAGAAGAAACTCAAAATGTATTAAAGACTTAAACGTAAGAATAGAAACCACAAAACTCCTAGAAGAAAGCATAGGAAGTAAATTGGCAGATATTATTACCCTTAGTAATATTTTTACTGATATATCTCCTCGGGCAAGGGAAACAAAAGAAAAAATAGACATGGGACTACATCAAACTAAAACGTTTTGTCACAGCAAATGTAACCATCAACAAAACGAAAAGACATCCTACTGAATGGGAGAAGATATTTGTCAATGATGCACCTGATAAGAGGATAATATCTAAAATTTATTTAAAAACTCAACACCAAAAGAACAAACAATCCAATTAAAAAATGGGCAGAAGACCTGAACAGACATTTCTCCAAAGAGGACATACAGATGGCCAATAGACATGCTCAAAAGATGCTCAACGTCACTCATTATTAGAGAAATGCAAATGAAAAACACAATGAGATACCACCTCACTCCTGTCAGAATGGCTATCATCAGTTAATGAAAAAACAAGGGCTGTCGAGGATGTGGAGAAAAGGGAACCCTTGTGCACTGTTGGTGGGGTTGCAAATTGGTGCAGCCATTATGGAAAACAGGATAGAGTTTTCTCAAAAAATTAAAAATAGAACTACCTTATGACCAAATAATTCCACTTCTGGGTATTTATCCTAAGAAATCCAAACCATTAATTCAAAAAATATATATGCAGTCCCACGTTTACTGCAGCGCTAGTCACAATAGCCAAGGTATGGAAACAAACGAAATGCTCATCAACACACAATTGGATAAAGAAATAGTGGTACATTTATACAATGGAGTATTAGATTACTCTGCCATAAAAAAGAATGAAATCTTACCATTTGCAACAACATGAATGAATCTAGAGGATATTATGCTAAGTGAAATAAGACAGTGAGAAAGACAAATACCATATGATGTCATTTATATGTGGAATCTAAAGCACAGAATAAATAAAACAGAAACAGGCTTAGATACAGAGAACAAACTGATGGTTGCTAGATGGGAGAAGGGTTGGTGGGATGGGTGAAAAAGGGGAAGGGATTAGGAAATACAAATTGGTAGTCACAAAATTGTGATGGAGGTGTGAAATACAGTCTGGGGAAAAGAGTCAATAACGTAAAAACTGTGCATGGTGTCAGATGGGTACTAGACTTTATGAAGTGATCCCCTATTAGGAGATCACTTAAGTATATAAATACCTACCCAGTGTGCTGTACACATGAAACTACTACAAAATAATATTGAATGTCAACTATAATTATATACTCGTATAGTCACAGGATGTAAAGTACAGCATAGGGAATAGAGTCAATGGTATGGTGATAGCCATGTACATGTCAGATGGGTAGTAGACTTGGGGTTGTCACTTTGTGAGGTGTGTAAATGTCTAATTGCGCTGTTTTGTACACCTGACTAATAATAAAAAGTAAATTAATTCAAAATAAAAACGGGGGCTTTCTGAGGCGCCGCCCGTCCCACTTTCCTGGTATGTGCACATAGCTCCAGCTCACATGATGACTTTTTCCACTGCAATTGTATGACCAAAACAAGGGATAACTCAAAGATTTTTGTCTCCATATGAAACTCTTCCTGGAGCCACCATTTCCTAGTAGAGATTTCATTTTCAAAGTAGCCTCAAGAATTCTGCAGAGTCTGCGTAGCTGGTCTACTGCCCAGAAGCACTATATCAGTGTTGGCACTAAGAGAACACGTGTGTTTTTGCTCCTGGCAAAGACTGATGTTTGCTTATGAAAATTAATAGCTGCCATTTATCAGACAAGTGTCTCTCTTGTGCAAAGCATCATGTTCAATATTTGACGTTGTCCCTAATCCTTCTAACAACCCGTAAAGTTCATGATAATAGCCTCGCCTTACAGATGAGGAAACTGAGACTCAGAATTAAGACGCATGTCCTGGGTCACACAACCTACGCTGGCAGAGTGGGAACCTAAACCCATGAACGTGCAACTGCAGAGCCCAGTAGGCTCGCCCATGCCCTCCCTGCCTCTCCACTTGCTGCCCTCCAGGCTTTTGCCAAAAATTGTGCTATCCTGCGGTTAAGGAGAAGCGTTTTGGTTGAAGTGTGTGTGTGTGTGCGTTTGCGTGTGTGTAGGATTTGCTATTTGGCTTGGATTTTCTGCAATTATACCTGGGGAAAGGCAGGTTGTACTGGATTATCTTTTCAAGGTTGAGAAACACTATAATGAAGTAAAGTTCAGCGCCCTTGAGTATGAACAGTATTACCCATGACCCTGTGAGTGTCCAGCAGATGGTTTTTATTCATTCAGTCACCAGATCCTTCTGGAGAGGCTATTTCTTAGGGAGCATTGTGTGTGTGATGCTGTAAGAGGTGGAAATGAACGGGGCACTATCACCATCTGGGAGCCTTTGCTCCCTCGATGAACCCTACTTGTCCCGTGACTACAGCGGGGAGTACTTGATCCTCACCGACAGGTTCTTATGGGGTTGTGTGTAACCCCCCCAAATGATGGAGAGGACGGGTGGTGGCAGTGGTGATTATACATGTGTGCTCTCCCCTGGGATGACCATGTGGACACTGTCCAGGAAGCAGGTGTGCCATGAATATGAGTCACGTCCCTGACTCTCCGGTCACCTGGCTGCAGAGCTCCTCCGCTCTCCTGGGTGCTCCAAGCCTCCTCTCACCAGCTGCTCTGTGTTTTCTGTCCCCTGTGCAGTACCTGCAGATGAAATGGCCTCTCCTCGATGTCCCCTCCGGCAGCACAGTCAAGGACACCAGGTCTCCGTCCCCAGCACACTTGGTAAGTCTGTTTCTACTTAAAATATTGAAGGGCCACTCTGACTGACTGTGTCCATGTCTCTGTGTCCCCTCTACCTTCCCGTAGGTGCTGGGCTCTGCTGGTGTTGCCGCCAGTGTGTGACCACGCTGAACAGTCAGCAGTGTAGGGATTAGATTGTGCGCTTCCCCACGCCTTCCCCCCCCCCCACACACACACACCACCACCACCACCACCACCTGGGAAGTTGTGTGATTGGAAGCACCGCCCAACCCTGTTTGGTAACTCTATTTGGTAACCCCGGTTCTTCCCCTCTGCTGCCAGAGCCCCTCTGTGGGGCCGCAGTGTCTTCTCTCTCTGTCCGAGCTCGTTCAGCCTCTACTTCTCCTCGGAGCTGCAAGGCAACAGTTGAAGAGGCTCTTCTGTACAGGATGTTTTAGGAAAGAATGAATTGAGACATGTGCAAACAAAAACCCCATGGGTCAGCCAAGGCTCTCCTGCCAAGCCCTTTGGCAACACAGGCTGCAAAGGGAGGTCTGCATGGTCCTGGGAGGCAGGAGAAATGGGGCCCGAGCAGATCTCCTCACCACCTTAACGACTTGCAACAGACTGAATTTGAAAGCAAATAAGAGATGATCCTGGAAACCGGCATTCCCCTTACCTGGCCGTTTCTTAAGAGCTTAGGGCAACTCTTGCCCTAAAGACTAACACGTCACAAGTTAACGTGTTACAGTGTGTCTCACAATCATAGAAGGTGCAGCTAGAAGCAGCCCCACTGGCATGACCTAGTATCCATTTAGAGACAAGCAGACTTGGAAACGCATGATGTTTTTACAATTTTATTATAGAAAATTTCACCTTTTCCCTTCACCCACATTCCCCCTCCCATCACACTAGGTTGTTTTAAAGCAAATCCCAGACATACTATTTCCTTGCGTTCGGGACATTTTAAGCTATCCCGGTAGTACTTTTCATTGTAAGCTTAGAGTCTAGTTGAGGACAAAGAAGATACACATAGAAAGATAATTTACAAAGCTATGTCATGGGTAGTTCTCAGATGACTGTCACAGCTATCTACTGGGGAGACGGGTGAGAACTGCTGTTTTACAGCTTCTGGGAGAGACCAGTGACTGAGTAGGGAGCAGTGAGGGCGGCACCAGCCATCCAGTGCAGGCTGCTCCTGAGAGGTTCCTGCCCGGCCACTAAGACATGAGCAGCCTGTTGAACAAACACCCCAGGAATAGGCCATATTCCCATTGCAGATGGTGGAATGCAAGGTACGGGTGCCCTCTAGTGGCGTTAGTCTGTCACCGGGAGGACCTGGCATCCCATCCCACATCCGCCCTGCCACAGACCTTGCTTTGCTCCTCCCGGTGCAGCTCTCTATAACTGTTTCAAATCTTTGCTGCCCCCACACATTCTTGGCATCCCCCAGCCCACTCCAGCAAGCCCCAGATGACAGGGCCCTCTCTCCTCTCTTCCCTCCTCATCCAGTTTCTCTGCACATTGTCTAAAATCTCCATCTACTTTTAGAGGAAATGGGTTCCCCTTAAAATTAGCACATGTATTATAAGAAATGTTAAAGGGACTTCTTTAAGAAGAAGAAGAAGAAAATTAAAAAAATATGAATAATAAAATGATAGTAACTACATTCCTGTCAATAATTATTTTAAATGTAAATGAATTAAATTCTCCAATCAAAAGGCACAGAATAGCTGAATGGATAAGAAAACAAGACCCTTACATATGCTACCTACAAGAGACTCACTTCAGATCGAAAGACACACACAGACTGAAAGTAAAGGAATGGAACAAGACATTTCATGAAAATGGAAACCAAAAAAAAAAAAAAAAAAAAGCTGGGGCAGCAATACTTATAGCAGACAAAATAGACTTTATGAGTAAAACACAGGCTATAACAAGTGACAAAAAGGACTCGGCAATCTACTTCTGGGTACTTATCCAAAGGAATCCAAAACATTAATTCAAAAAGACATGTACCCCTATGTTTTGTTGCAGCATTATTTATAATAGCCAAGATATGGAAACAACCTAAGTATCCATTGGTAGATGAATGGATAAAGAAGTGGTACATATACACAATGGAATATTACTCAGGCATAAGCAACAATGAAATGTTTCCATTTGCAACAACATGGATGGACCTAGAGGGTATTATGCTGAGTGAAATAAGTCATACTGAGAAAGGCAAATACCACCTGATTTCACTTATATGTGGAATCTGAAAAAAATAAAATAAAATAAATGAACAAACAAAACAGATACAAGCTCATAGATAAAGAGAACATTTGGGGAGTGGGGTTGAAGGGTGGGTGAAAAAGAGATTGAGATGTGCAAATTGCCAGTTATAAAAACAGTCACAAGATGTAAAGTACAGCATAGGGAATGTAGTTGATAATATTGTAGTAACTGTATGGTGTCAGATGGGTACTGGACTTATAGGAGGTATCACTTCGTAAGTTATGTAAATGTCTAATCACTGTGTTGTACACCTGAAACTAATACAACATGTGTCAACCGTAATTGAGAAAGAAAAAAAATTATTTTAAAAAAATACTAACACATGTACTCTTTGAGTTTCCCATCTTTCCTGTTGCACAGAGCAACTCATTTCTGCAAAATAAAATAAACCTATGTCCGGCCCTTCTCTCTGTGTGTGCATTATCCCATTTCCTTCCAAATGTTTACTGCCCAGCTTTTCACACAAAAGCCAGACCTTCCACCTCCATCCCCACATCATTTATTCTGCCAATCCATTGCAGCCTGTTTCAGCTCTCCATTTGTCATCTAATACCTAAGTCCCATAATTTCCCCTACTTTTTCTTAGCACAGGTGACACCTGACAGTATTTACAACCCTTTGCTTCCTATAATCCCTTTTTCATTGGCTCCGGGAAATTATATTAATATATAGCATCAGTTCTTGGCCTTCTCTAAGCTTCCATTTTCTTTCTAGATTCTTTTCCTCGATAAATCAGCTACTCATCCTCACTTATTATCTGAGTGTGA
Organism: Rhinolophus hipposideros; assembly: GCF_964194185.1. Lineage (NCBI taxonomy): Eukaryota > Metazoa > Chordata > Mammalia > Chiroptera > Rhinolophidae > Rhinolophus > Rhinolophus hipposideros. Next base: position 15,128,376 of record NC_138058.1, on the reverse strand, counting down.
CACAAAAATATATGAAATCCGTAAACTCTCAATAAGGTTCTATACCCATAGCTCGACCTGCCAAACAAACACCCAACCGTTGCAAATGTGTGCTTTGCAGATACTAATTCAGCATTTTGTGGGAGTAGAGGCTCCTTATTTTGTCTGAGTGGAGAAGCATAAACTAGTTGATAAATTCCATTGTAGACAGCAAAATGGATAATTTTCTAGTAAACTGTATATTTTCATACTCTGTCCTTTAATGTGGAAAAGCAGAAATAGGCCTCAAAAGCTTGAGGAACAATTTATGTGACAGAACCTTACCACTAACTCGCAATTATTCAAGTTGGGAGAAGAATACTATTTTCACTTTTGAGTCTGAGCATCTCCTCCCAACTTCTGAGATACATATGTGGTAGGAGCAAAACCTGAGGTACCCGAGGGGGTGGTATATGTGTTGGAGGCTGTGGGTTTGAATCTCAACTCCGCCTCTTTCTATTTGTGCAGCTTCAGGCAAATTGCCTCATCTGTCTTTGCCTTGGTTTCCTCATCTATAAAATGGGAATTCAAAGAGGACTTGACTTCACAGAGTTGTATGAAAATGAACCAGTGAATTGTAATGGGTTTACAGTGGCACCTAGCAGGAAGTAAGCCCTCAGTAACTGTTCACTCACTCCTATCACCAGCACCCCTGCCACTGCTGTTAAGAGAGGGAAAGACAATTAAAATACCATTTCATTAGCAAACTAAGAGGAGATGAGGTCCTGCATTACGTGCCAGATCAAATGGACAGATTGTAAAGGTAATAGAGATAAGGAGCCTATAGAATTTGGCATCTAGTCTCCCAAGGATATGATTTAATTGGTCTGGGGTAAGGCTGGTATCTTAGTTTTTTAAGCTCCCCAGGAGATTCTCAGGGACAACCAGAGTTGGGATTCATTGCCCTAATTGTAAATGGGAGGTAACAGGGAGGAGTTCTAAAGATGATCCCAGTTTACTGGGTACTGGTTACTCTAGTAAAGGAGAAGCAGAACTTGAAGGTTACTGAAGTCATCATGGAGATTTGGGCACTGGCTTTTGTATTAGAAAAATGAAAATACTTGATGATGAAATTTCTTTTAGAATCATGAGGAAAATATTCTAAGATGAGGTTTGCCCTGGGAGAAGGGCAAATAAAGGAAACTGCCTACATACTTGCCGAGATTCAGTGAGGTGGGTCCAAGCTGCCTCTTACAGAGATGTGTATAAACAAGCCGTAACTTGGCCATGGCGGGGATGGAGTTCAGTGTCATTACTACTTGGATTTTATGCTTTCAAAACAAGCTCTAAAAGCTGAGTAGTAGTGGTATTTTATATGTTAGTCCTCAGCGTGGCCCCATGTACCCGGCCCCTGTCTTTCCCTCTACTCTCTCCCTGGAATGCTAGTGCCATAATGCCTGGCTCAGAGTAGAGATCCTCAAGGAGCATTTGTTAAATGAGTGGAAGAATAAGCGGTCTGGGGAAAGACTCATGTACCCTTCTAAAACCCCTCTCTACTCTTGGGTTAATCCCTCTTCAGATTCCGGATTTATTATCATTATTGTTATTATTTAATTTTATTGGGTAACAGTGTGTTTTTTCTAGGACCCATCAGCTCCAAGTCAAGTTGTTCTTCAATCTAGCTGTGGAGGGCGCAGCTCACTGGCCCATGTGGGAATCGAACCGGCAACCCTGTTGTTCAGAGCTCGTGCTCTGACCAACTGAGCTAACCAGCCAACCCAGGATTTTTTTTTAATTAAGTCTTTTTGAAATCGTAAAAGTAATTTATGTGCTGTGTAGAACACTTGAGAAAATGCCTAAGTGCACAGAAAAAGACCTATAACCCCACAACTCACACACATTTTGTTTTATAGCTTTTTCATCTTGTTTCTGTGTGCATGTGCACATGCACCTGTATAACTTGTTTTCTAGATGATGATCAAATGCGTCCTTTAATAATAAGCACATTGTTTCAGCGTTAAGGGCCACTCCAAAGCGACTCATGGAGCTTCGTGTCTGAAGAGCGATTGCCCAGAAGCCCTCCTATAAAATGGTTGTCTTGCTGCTCCACCTTTGACCCAAGAAGCCTGACTGTTTAGCATGTCATCAACTGGCGCTTCCCTTTTAGAATGGTCATTTCTCCCTCTTCTCATCAGTATACCTGTGTAGACCCAAAAGACTCCAAAATTCATCACATAGCCTGTTAAACTGTTCTGTTCTACTGCCAATAATGATTTCAGTTCTTATACCGTATTAACTTTTTATTTGGACATAATTTTAAACTTGTAAGAATAATACAAGGAACTTCTAGATACACTTTATCCAGATTCAGAAATTTTGTCCCATGCCTTGCCTTTCTCTCACTCTCACTCTAGCTCTCTTGAGTTTTTTTAAACCATTTGAGAGTAAGTTGGAAACATTATGCCCCTTTACCCCTAAATACTTTAGGTGTTTCCTAAGAACAAAGACATTATTTTAGTGACCACAGTACAGTTATCAAAATCAAGAAGTTAACATTTTATATTATTATCTAACTCACAATAAATTTTGGTAAATGTACCAACGATTGTTCGTTATAGCCTTGCGTTTTTCCTGGTCCAGAGTTCAATCCAGGGTCACACATTGCATTTAGTTGCTGCGTCTCTTTAGTCCCCTTTAGCAGAGTTCCTTAGCGTTTGTCTTTCCTGACTTGACATTTTTTGAGAAGTACAGACCAGCTGTTTTGTAGACTGCCCATCAGTTTGGGTTTGCCTGATGTTTCCTCGTGCTTAGATCCAGGTTGTGTGCTTGGCAAGAACACCACTGCTCTGATGTTGTGTGGTCCTCAGTGCATCACACTGAGGATGGGCTGCAGTGTCCATTTGTCCCAATAGCACTGATGTTAGCCTTGGTTGTTTGGGTCAGGTGGTGTCTGCCATGTTTTTCCCCTGTGAAGTTACTTCTCCCCTTTGCAATTCATAAGTGCTCTTTAGGGGAGGCTTTGAGGCTGTGTAAAAGTCCTGTTTCTCATCAAACTTTCACCCCCTGATTTTGGAAGGCTGTGATGATTATCCACCTACATCATTTTTTTAATTAGTTTTTGCTATTGAGGTTTAATTTGGGGGAATTCTTACTCATATCTCCCGCTCATTAATCTTGGTCTAGAGCGAATGGGCCTGGTGGCAAGTCAAATCTGTGCCTTGGTAACACTGATGAAAAAGATGATAGAGGAGAGAGACAAAAAACCAACGTACAAATAGTGTTCCTGAAGAAGAGCCCCAAAACAAATGAAAATGAGAGAAGGCAATAAGAGATGAAAGTTAAACTGGGCTTTAAAAGACCAAACTCAAATTTATAGATTGGAAGAGCTCACCTGAATTGTACAAAGGAAATGAAAATTGGAATTCACCTAGACACAGTCTAGGTGTGACAGGCTCAGTTCAACAATTTGAATTGCAAGGGCTTCAATTTTTTTTCCCTACAAGCATCTATGTGGGGTGGGGGGTGTATGGAGGGAAGGCCAGTGCCAAAGGAAGAAAAATAAAGGAAACCTCAGGGTTCTCTTTTGCCACATTTAATGTCAGCAAACGGTGGAAAAACGAGAGCTTTGATAAGGAAAAATTTATCCCAAAAATTCTCTGCCCAATCCAATTTGCAAAGACCTCAAAAATGTACCGCTGCTTAGAAGAAGGACCTGGAACATACTCCGATTCCCTGAGCATTTTATCTCCACTGTTGCCCTAATGAAGAGACTCTTGATTTATTTACATCTTTCATGGCCTTTGACACACTGCTTGTCATATATTAGGAGCGCAGTGTATTTGTTCATACACTAACACAGACCCTCTCCTTATTTTCTTCTCTCTGCTCCAGTCCACTGGCCTCCTGTGCTTCCTCAGATGTCCCAAGCATATACCCACCTCCCAGCCACTGCACTTGTATTCCTTCTGCCAAAATGCTCTTACCCCCACATAACTAAACATCTAACTCCCCACATTCTTCAGGTCTTTATTCAAAAGTCATTTCTCACTGAGGCTTCCCTGGTCAACCTGTGTAACTTATAACCTACTCCTTCATTTCTTCTTTTTTTCTTAATGTTTAATTGGGTAATTTTTCAGTGATCTTTATTTTTTTATAAATACTAATAATATTTTGCAGAATAACAAATCACTTTCCACAGTTATATCCCCTTTCATTTCTTACCTGCCTTCCCTGACTGAGTTTTTCTCCTTAGCATTTATCACAACTTAACATATTATTTGTTTTGTTCATTTCTGTCTCTCCAATTAGAATATCAATATCATGAGGACAGGTACTTTCGTCTAAATAGACCAGATTCTCTAGTGCATTCACAAGACCTAGAACACTGCCTGGCACATAGTAGATATAATATAAACACTTGTTCTTATTGTTGTTATCTGTATTTTCTTTATCTTTAATAAAAGTTTTTATTGAGGTATGATTGACATACGTTATATTAGTTTCAGGTATACAGCATTATGATTTGATACTTGTATATACTGCAAAATGATCACAATAAGTCTAGTTAATAGCTGAAAGCTTTTCTGAAAGAAAGGGTTTCTTGAGTCACATGCCAGCCAGAAAAGGGACCAGGTCTTGCGGCACACAGTCTGAACCACCAGCAACTGGCCTAGATGGAGAAGACATGTCTGCTCTCCTGGAGCTGACAGACTCTTTTATACATTAAGTTTCGGGAAGAAAGATCAAAGTTGTTTTGAAAGAATTGTCATTGGCTGCAGGTAAGGCAGGTGGGAGAAGCTGAAGCAGGGCTAGTTGTGGGGTAGGTGCAGGTCCGTAAGGAAGAAGTGTTTGCTCTGTTGGATTGGCTGTGGGCAGCAGCCCAGAAGCTTCCTGTGTAAGCAAGCAGCAGAGGCACCTGGTGGTCGGCTACTTTGGCTCTTCTCTCTTGATAATCAAGAAAAAGCCGAATAGTATTCCATTGGTGGGGGGTGGGTGATGAGGGTAAAGGGGATCAAATATATGGTGATGGAAGGAGAACTGACTCTGGGTGGTGAACACACAATGGGATTTATAGACGATGTAATACAGAATTGTACACCTGAAATCTATGTAAATTTACTAACAATTGTCACCCCAATAAAATTAATTAAAAAAAAAAAAAAGAAAGAAAAAGCCACCTGTAAGTTAATTCAGAGTTTCAACATACATTCAGGAATGTGAGCGGTCTTTTGTTGGTTTTGGCCTGCAGTTGTTAACCGATTAACTTTCCCTGTCTCTTCGTTCCCCCCTCAGGCCCGCTGTAATTTAACTTAGGACGTCTCATAATTTTTTCTTGTCACATAGTTACAGAATTTTCTTGTGATGAAAACTTCTTAAGATCTGCTCTCTTGGCAACTTTTAAATATGCAAATAATATGTATATTCTGCAGGGCCAGTTCAGCAGTTGAGCGACGTTACCAGAGACACAGGTTTTTTTCTATGTCTGTTCTGTCAGCCTCCAGCCTGTTGGCTGCTCAATTTGGTACCTATGGTGTACCAATCTCCACATTTACCCAATAATTAAAAGTGGGTTTCCACTTCTCTCAGTAGAGGAAAATTCTGTATAGGAGACAAAGGTTCAAATTTCTTCTCCTTAATAGGAGGATGACAACATCAGTAAAGAGCTTACACTTTGCCTTTGAATCTTTGTTAGAGGGTGGTGTACATACAGAGGGAGAATTGGGTGGATTTTTTATTTTTCCCCAACTTCAGTTAAGTTCCTGTTTGTTCTTGCTTCAATTATATGTAAATCCTTTGACCTTATACTCGGCACCAGCAGACAGCAAGCTCCCTCTGGAATAGCCTATTAATTCTAAGAGAAACATGGGGGATAATTAGAGATACGTGGCCAGAAAAGAGTGAGGGGTCCAGAAACTGGCGTATGCGGAAAGGGAAGATGGTAACTATCTTCCAATACTTGATGAGTTCTCATTAAGTAGAGGGAATAGTTACTGAAGGGATGTGCCAATGGATAGGGATTGGAAGGAGACATGTAAGCAATTTAAAGAATGTTCTAAGGCCTCGAGTGGGATACATGCAAAAAACGTTGTTCTCCGTCCCAAGAAGCTTGAGCAGTGAATCTGATCATCTCCAAAAGGGAGTGCGGATATGGAATGCTCTATTGAGGTGGGGGGGGGGCGCAGGGGAACACTGTCATTTATATATTTTACTCTAAAACCATTAGGAAATTAATCTTTACTGTATGGACTCTGAGGGGATCCGTTACAGGGACCTCACGTGTTGGCTTGCAGCACACTGCCGCATAGCTCAAGTCACTGAGTCCAGCAACATGGATTTACAGATTACTTAGTTTTATCTAAATTAACCCAAAAGGAAGTGTTCTAGTAATTGCAAAAGATTTCCTGCAACAAACCTTAGATTGAAAATACTACGAATAACGGCACAAACCGAAAAGAAAACGGCAAAACTGACATTTTTTATTGATTAAGTTGCATGATCAAAACCATCTAGAGAATCCTGGCCTAGCTGATCATCTGTCCCAGATATTTGAATCAGAGTTGCAGCTGGAGTCCAAAAGTCCTTGGAAATGCTCGTTCTTTTGCAGTTGAGAATTCTCAGCAAACATCCCTGCCTTACGGGGAACAGGTCCCATTCTAGTTTCTGATGACTTCAGACCCCACCCTTGTCCTATGGGTATTAACAGTGCTGTAGTGGGCTGATGCTTCAGGAACAATTCCAGTTTCCTTTCTCCCCCAAGCCCTGCATTTAAGCATAGTCTCTTGAAATAGTTCTGGTAGGCAAAAATAAAAAGGTTACCTTCATCAGTAAATAGACAATTGAATGTGGATAGGAGAGATTTCTTAAATATATAAAATCAGGTATAGTTAGCGATCCAGTGAAACTCCTAGTGTCTTTCCTGGGCAGTCTGTTGGCCGGTCTATGACAGCTTTGTGACTCATGCCCACAGAGTTGAGGCTCATCTTTGCCTGAGCTACAAACCGTTATCCTTCTGATCTCTGAAATCAGGATCAGGAAGAAAAGAGAATCGTGAGCAAAATAGGAGCCAGGAAGCCTTTGTGAGGGCCTCAAACAAGTTGCTGAGAGAAGCCGCTGGAGAAGAGCGGCAGGGCCTGGTGGAGCGTGATTGTGGAAAGGTGGCTGCTCAGTCTGGCGGAGCTGTGTGGTGTTGGCTTTACTTTGAGCTTGAAAGTAAGTCATAAACAGTGGGAGAGAGGATACATTGCTTCCGTGGGGGTGGGAATTTCAAGAACTTTGGCTTGAATGAACTCTAGAAACAGGCTGAAGTAGACGAGAAGCACTTGAACTAGGAAAGAGTTGGATGTACTTGACTGGACAGAAGGATTTAGGCCCAAGATGGCTCTGAGATGCTCTTCCTTGGATGTATCTGGACTCTGCTGCCTTGCCGAGTGGACACCTGTGCCTTCACTTGTGCATGTTCGTACTGGGGTTGTTATCTCCTGAGAGGGGTAGCGTGCTTCCCAGCGTTCCTACCAAGGGCCGTAGATTATGCTGTGGACGTCCTGACCCTGAGGGCAGCTGGGAAAGAGTGGGAACTTTTATTGGGGTGGTAGCCTCTGAGGAGAGCCTTCCCTGAATGAATCCCAAAGAGCCATTCTCACTAAGCAGTCCAGGCCGCACCTTCCCACACTGACCAAGGAAGTTTACCTTTCCCTCTGTGAACCCACCTCCTGTCAGTCCGTTTTCTGGACAGTGATGCCACCTACTGGGAACCAGTAACTCACCGCATATAAGTGAGGGTACCTGCGTTTTCAAATAGGACACGTTTTCCTGCTTTGTACTTAACTCTGCCACTTACTCAGTGCCATTGCCCCCTCCTGGTGAGGCCTCCACACCACATGGCCAGTCAAGATTTCATAATACTATTAAGTATTTTCAAATGGCTATGTATCATCATCACATTGTACACTGTAAATATTGGGTTGATGCAAAAGTAACTGCAGTTTTTGCAATTGTTTTGAACACTTTAAGCCGGAATTACTTTTGCACCAACCTAAAATATTACAATTTTATTTGTCAATTGTACTTCAGTAAAGCTGAAAAAAATATTTTAATAAAAAAGATGGCTATGAATGATGTAAATAACTGTAAATAAAAAACAGGCATAAGAAGTCAATGAATGGAGATACACCAAAATGGTAATAGTAACTGGGTTAGGCCGGTGTGATTGTTTTCTAAATGCTTTATAACATAGTTTCTATTTCAGAAAATTTGTGTTCGTCATAAGTATATATTTTAAGTAGGTAATAATTAAGGTTGGAAAATACAGAAAAGGAGACAAAAACAAAATCACCGGTAGTTCCATCACTCAAACATACCTACTGTTTACGTTTCAGTGTGCTTCTGTTTAATCCTTTTTTTACATCATGAAGATTTTTGTTTTCTTTTTTATTTTAATCATTCTGGGTAATTCTTTCATCATTTACTATCACTTTAATAATAACTATTGCTTTTATAATACTAAAGATAACCATTTAGACAAAGCTGTTTCCAGGAAACCCCAATGCATCATTTAGATGAACCAGGTTCCTAGAAATCTGACCTTAGAATAATTTTTATATTTTATTTGTGCAGTATGGTCATGTACATGGAGACATCTTCAAAACTAAGGGAACAGATGAAAACAGTAAGAAGAAAATAACTTTAGAATTTTTTATGCAATATCAAATGAACCCTCTGGGGAAGGTGATAGGAACGCAGAGGCGAGGTTCCTGCAGGGCCGAGACGGGTGCCAGCGCCACCTAGTGGTAGTATTGGGAACGGTCTGAATTCTCTGCCTCACATCTATGTGTCTGGGAGCAGAAGCCCTGGGTTCGGGGCCTTGCTCCAGCCTCTGCCTCTGCTTAGCTTACTGAAAATGGGACATGAATACTGTCGGCACACAGATACCTAGGACATGTACAGATTGGAGTTTGCATTATGGGCACCAAATGAAAGGTTAAAGGGCTCCGGGAATCTATGAAATGAAAAGTTCAAACTGTGAGACAGCAGTTTGGAATTCCAGCTCTTGGGCTGCCTCCAAATCATCATCCTTTTTACAAATCCTTTGTTAAGTCTGTTTTCTACTTGTAACTCATTTACCTTATTATAAAAGAAAAAAGATTATGGCTATCCTTTTTCTCTGACTGAAATGTTTTGATCACTTTTTTGGGGAGGCAGATAGAAGAGAAAACACTGGTTTGTTAGAGCCATAAAGGGTAACATGAAAACAGTTCTGCCACTTACCTGCTCTGTGTCCCGGGCTAAGTCACTTAATCTTTCTGAGCTCATTTTCCTCACCCCTTAGATGACAATAATCATTGATAGCTTCTTTGCTAGGTTATAATAAGGACGAAACACTATGCCTAACTCTGCACTTGTAGGGTAGGTGGTCAATAAATTATAGCTATTTTTATGAGAAAGATCCTATTAAGTTAGATTACATTAAAACAATTCCGTTTACCAATTCTAGGACGCACAGGTTTTTCTCATTTTAACACTGCTGAAATGGTTATGTGAGATCTCACGATAACACTTCCCCCATTGCTCTGTTCCCAGTCTCAGACTTGCACTTGTGTGCTGCTATTTCTGTGAAGTTTGTTTGGAACGTGTGTGCTGAACCTTTCTGAAGTCACTCAGATTACACAGAGCACAGCTTATAATTGAGCACATAGATGAAGTGAATGAGGAATAGTGGGTTGCTTTGCAGAAGGTATGTTGGAGTGAGTCTAGTCCCTCCTCTACTTCTGCTGATTCTTCTCTGCTGTGTAGACTTCTACATTCTCTCAAGGGCTGTCTGAGGACTGAATGGAATGTTGCATGGAAAATACCTGGCACATAGAAGACTCAGTGAATAACAGCTGATTTTACCCTCCGTCTCCTTGGCAACTCTCCCTAGTCTTTTCCTCTCTGTCTTTCAGTCTAATAAAGTTCCTGTTGTTCAGCACCCGCATCACATGCACCCGTTGACGCCCCTCATCACCTACAGCAACGACCACTTCTCCCCTGGCTCCCCTCCCACACATCTCTCCCCAGACATTGATCCAAAGACAGGTGAGTCTGCTGCTGCGTGGGCTGGGGCACGTGCAGAGCTCTGGGGAGGCAAGGACAGGGCAGGCTTTCCTTCTCAGGGAGCACCCATTTGACGTGGGTTCGAATCATGTCTCCGACTCGCAGTCATCTGTGGTCTTGCCTACTAACTTGAGCCTTTTCAGTTTCTGCATCGGTGCTTTATCTGTACCGTCTACACCACAGGGGTATTGTGGGGATGGAAGGAAATTAAATGAGATGGTGCACAGGATCTGGCTCCACAGTGAGCACTTGGTGTTTCTCTGTTCCTTTTTCTTTAGAGGCTCTTACCACTTTGGGAGTGGAAGGAAAAGAAGGGGAAAAAATCCGTTTTTTCATTGGCTTTGAAATCTCTCTAGCCCACTGCAGGCTGTGCCTCCCTAAACGGAGACCTTACCCTACACTGAACACTTTCAAATAGAATAATCAAGTCTAGTCAGGCTCTAAGCAGCAAGGCTGAGTTGGCTTGGTTTTTGGTTTTTTTTAAACTTGTTCAACATACCTGTCTGTCCCAGGGAGCCACAGTCTTCATAAAATGCCCACAGAGTTGCCATGGCTCAAAGCATTTGGGGAGCCCCTCTTTAGAGAAATCACTACTAATACAAATTACAGATGATAAGGAAGACAAATGTGGGCTGCAAATCCAAAGTCTGTTTCTCCATGGATGAGGTGGGTTTTCTAGAGAAGCAGTTAGCTGATGACTGGGGATATCTTGGGTCTGTCCATCCAGGATTTCCTGTCTCTCTAGAGGTTATATTAACTCCTGTATAAGGAGCTGGAAATTACTCCTGCCGACAAATGGGATCCATGTAGCCAGAGAGGTACCCAGAGAGAAGCTGCATTAGTCTTGCCTTCCCTGAATATGTCCTTGACCACCTGGCCAACGGAGCTGGGAAGGTGACAGAAGTCAAGGATAATGAAAGGGCCTTCCAGGCTCCAGAACACCGGTAGACACAGGACGAGGAACCTCTTGAATGATGGTATTTTAAGGTGTTACAGTAGGGCCAGGGAACAGTCTGACACATCTCTCTTTGGAACCAGGAATACCCCGGCCCCCTCACCCATCTGAGCTGTCTCCATATTACCCACTGTCGCCCGGAGCTGTCGGACAAATCCCCCATCCCCTCGGCTGGCTCGTCCCACAGTAAGGAAACTTGCAGCCTTACTTACCCTCTTTCCTTCCTTATGCTGAGTTCTGCCTTCTGAACTCCAGCCGCCCCAGCCCAAGGGAAGCCCTCTCACCAAATCCCAGGACTCACACCTCCGGGTTCCCCCTCCTCCCCGCAACTTCTTCCCAATCCTTACTTCCTCCTTCCTGCCCTTGATTTCTCATCCTGTCTTCCTAATTCCTCTCCTCTCCTGTCCTGAATGTTCCCACTTTAGCCAATATGCTGACCAGATTTCCTTCTGGCCCCTGCAGGCAAGGACAGCCCATGTACTCCCTTCCTCCCGGTGGTTTCCGGCACCCCTACCCTGCGCTCGCCATGAACGCCTCGATGTCCAGGTGAGTCTGGGGACAGGCTGTGAGCAGGAAGTGGCAGTGCAGGGAATGGTTCCCTGCGGGGTCATCTGACCACTGGATAGCTTTCTTGGCAGTAAAGGAGGAGGCCTGGGCTCACCTTTCCTCCCCACCTCTCTTTGCTAAGGCTCAGGTCCCATGGGGGAAGGACCCTCATGCCCACAGGATCACTCTTCCCAGTCTCTCTAAGAGAAGAATTTCAAAGCCCTGGCACTCAGCCCTCTGGCCACGCCCCCTGCATGCTGGGCTTTGTGACACTGAAGCATTTTGAGTACAATCACTAAAGCGAAAGACTAGGAGAAAATTAATTTTTCCTAAAATTATGTCAGGGAGGGAATAATAAAGGGATTTCTGCTACCTGACCATGGTACTGCCAGTGACAAAGGAAATGCAATCCACATAAGCCCTTATTTTCTCATTGTGTCCCCTGGCCACTGACCCTCGACATCATCTTTGTTTTTCATTCTACCTGCTTCCAGCACCAGATAGAGGAAGCCCATGCGTTTGTAGGGTAGGGGAGGCTTGTTGGGTGTTTCCCAAATCTGGTTCTGTCCAGCAGGGTTTGGGAACGGCCATCCGTTCCTCAAACTCTGCCATAGCAGAGGTATTTACCTGCCTCTGCACTGACGGCAGCGAGCCCCTCATGTCCCCTGCTGGGCGAGAAGCATTCAGCCTAAATCCCTCCACTGTCCTTTGTTTCCACCTGGTACACAGCCTGGTTTCCAGTCGGTTCTCCCCTCACATGGTGGCTCCGGCCCATCCTGGTCTGCCCACCTCAGGGATTCCCCACCCCGCCATCGTCTCCCCCATCGTCAAGCAGGAACCAGCACCCCCCAGCCTGAGCCCAGCCGTGAATGCGTGAGTAACAGGCAGCCTGGATTGGGGGTGGCCAGTCTCTGGGCAGCAATTGCCATTTGTTTTTCTCTCCTGTTGGCATTTAGTGGGCAGCCCAGTAGCCTCCCTCAGCCATATCCTCTCCCCCCAGGAATCGTTCCCTCTGACGCTCTGTGTTCCCATCCTCTCAGAAACATCTTTACTCACATTAAAATAGTTTCACAGTCAGGATTTAGGAGCGGCAAGAGAATCTGAGAAAGCTTTAACTTCCCTCCCCACATAATACACGTGAAAACGTGAGGCCCAGAGAGGAGAGTTTCCCCCTGGTCGCATGGCTGGCTGGTGGCAGAACTGAGACTGGCACCAAGGCCTGCGCTTCGTCCACTGTGCCATAAAGGGCAGGAAAGCTGGTCAGTGCCTTAGGGCTGAGAGAGCACCACCCTGAGTTTTCACCCAGAGAGCCCTGTCCCCCTTCCTCGTTATCACCTGTGACCAGTGCATCCCGGCTCTCACCACCACCTTCTGCTCCTTCCTCAGGAAGTTACCCTTCTGTAGAATATGGCCTGAGGTCACTGAGAGGGTTGGAACCCCTAGTGGAAGATGCCTCAGGCCAGCTGAATTAGTACAGAGCTACTTGAATCAGCGTCAAGCCACTCCTCTCCCTTCCCAGAGGCAATGGGCTCTTAGTCACCGTCAGAGGCAGGGATTGGTGAGTTGAATGACAGCTGACACCTGCTAATCTACAGCCTTGTGACTTCCCAGGAAATCACCGGTCTCAGTGAAAAAGGAGGAAGAAAAGAAACCCCACGTGAAGAAGCCTCTTAATGCCTTCATGTTATATATGAAGGAGATGAGGGCCAAGGTGGTGGCTGAGTGCACCCTGAAGGAAAGTGCAGCCATTAACCAAATCCTGGGAAGGAAGGTAAGACATGCTCTTACCCCCAGGCTGCACAGTAGGCGGCCCCTGCGTTCATCGCTCCCTATCTCTCCCACAGTGGCACAACCTGTCCCGAGAAGAGCAGGCCAAGTACTACGAACTGGCCCGGAAGGAGCGGCAGCTGCACTCGCAGCTCTACCCGACCTGGTCAGCCCGGGACAACTACGTAAGTGCCCACTCAGACCGCAGGGCAGCACGTGCCGGGGAAGGGGGAGAAAGAAGTGGATGACGTGTATGGAGGGCCCTTCAGGCCCGCAAGAAGTCTGTATTTCTCTAGCAATACGGAAGGTATTTCAGTTCTCAGGGGGTCAGTGAGGACGTGGTTTGGGGGTCCTGAGAACAGACTTAAATTTGTGCCCCTCCCGTTTGACTGTACTCGGCCTCTGACTCCCTATTTCATGGTGCAGTATGAGCCAGGAGCCAGCGCTGGTGGGAGAATGTCTCCAGCCAGGGGTTCCTAACCTGGGGCTCAGAGACCAGTGCATGAGCCTCAGCTGGCCTGTCTGAGAGCTCCCTGAAATTTGGCAGGTTTTTGTATGTATGTTCTTAATTGCTTTTTCCTGGTAAGAGGATTCATAGCTTTATTAGATTTTCAGAGGGACCTAGGACCCCTCAAAAAAAAATAAAATCAAGAACCACTGTTCTAGGGATAGAAAAGGAAAAACAAGCCTGAAGTGTAGTGAAAGGATGAGGCCTCCCAAAAGACCAGTACACCCTAGTTGGAGGGAAAGAAACGAATGGGAAAGGGAGGGTGGCACTCCAGGAAGGCCCACTCTGCCTCCTGCTGAGACACCTGGGGACCATGTGATCTGAGTGGCTCCCTTTTCTTATCTGGGGCATCCCCCTGAAAAGCCGGTTGTTCTGTCCCTGTAACCTCTTCCTTTGGCCATATTTTTTAGGGTAAGAAAAAGAAGAGGAAGAGAGAAAAGCAGCTGTCGCAGACACAGTCCCAGCAGCAAGTCCCAGAGGCAGAGGGTGAGGCTTAAGGAAGGCTCTACCTCTTTGCTTCTGCTTCCTGCTATCACAGCTGCACCAGCCTACCTGTGCGTCACACCTGGGTCTACGACAGATACAGTGACAGTGCTGTATTATATTATAACAGCTGCTATTTTCAGGGCCTCTGCCTCATGAGAGCCTCATGTATACTCAAGTGGCTGTTACAACTATCCTTTTTTAGAGATCATCAATTAGGAGGCTCAGAGATGTAAAGGGATTTTCCCAGTTATTCCGTTAAATGATGGAGGCAGGATTCGATCCCAGCACTCACTCACTTCGAAGCCTAGGAGCTTTTCAGTTCAGTTGAGTTGCATCTTATTTGAGGGTTAGGTTCCAAAATCAATGCCTGTTAGGAACTGAATGTAGATGAAATGTTCCAAGATTCTCTGAAATTTCCTGAGGAAGGTGGCACGTTAGAGACTGACGTACTGCGTATCAATGAATTTAACAGAATCAGGTTTGCCTCCAATGTTTGGTTGGTCGAACACCAGAAGAAAGTTTGCTCGAGTTTGGGGACCACTTTGTGCCAAAAATATATACTGTCTTTTTATACCAGAATCACATCTAGCACAGAGACATTTACACTGTGAAAAGCATTTAGGCCACTCCTCTCATACTCACTCCAGGACAAGTGTAGAACCGCTGTTACCATTTAAAGTGCTTTTGTTCCCCCTCCCCTCTCCTTTCCCTTTCTTCTTCTTTTTTCTTTTCTTTTTCTTTCTTTCTCTTTCTGTCTTTCTTTCTCTCTGTCTTTTTTTCTCTTTCTAATTTGTATATTCATCTACATATGAGCACACATAAATAAAATATATGTATAATGCAAAATTCACTGTATACCACACCGCTTGGCAGGGCTACACTATTTCTAATGATACCATAAACCAAAGATTTTAAAGCAAATTGAGTGGAGATCCATCTCCAAAATGATGAGATTTAGGCGAGGAAGATGATGGTGCGATAGCCTGAGCTGTCCTTTCTCCAGTCGGATACGGAACAATCCTTTGTCGTTTTAGCATTGCCCCTTCTCTATGCTCTAGGCATCCTGGAATGCAGCTGCCTAGTCTCGAAAGCCTTAGACGTAATTGCAGGTCCTCACTTCCTCCCTGGAAGGATTCTTGTGTTTCCAGAGTAGGGATGTCCAGCCAGCACTCTCCTGCAGCCTCACCAGAGCTACTAGCTGCTCACTCTTGCTTGTGTCTTTCCCCTAGGTGCTCTGGTCTCCAAAAGCAAGAAGCCATGTGTTCAGTACCTGCCCCCTGAGAAGCCCTGTGACAGCCCAGCCTCTTCCCACGGCAGCATGCTGGACTCCCCGGCTACCCCCTCCGCAGCCTTGGCCTCACCGGCTGCCCCTGCTGCGACCCACTCGGAGCAAGCCCAGCCCCTCTCCCTCACCACCAAGCCCGAGAGCCGGGCCCAGCTGGCTCTCCACTCGGCTGCCTTCCTGTCAGCGAAGGCTGCAGCCACGTCCTCTGGCCAGATGGGCAGCCAGCCCCCGCTCCTCTCCCGGCCCCTCCCGCTCGGGTCCATGCCCACAGCTCTGCTGACTTCTCCCCCTTCCTTCCCAGCCACGCTCCATGCCCACCAGGCCCTCCCAGTACTCCAGGCCCAGCCTCTGTCCTTGGTCACCAAGCCTGCCCACTAAGCTGCCCTGTGACCTATGCAGGCTGTCACGTGACCCATCGAGTAGTAATGATTCAGAAGAGAAAAAAAAAAGGAAACTTTATTGGTCAATATTTGACCACTCTGGACTGTTCTGTAAAGTGACTGGTAACAACAGCACTTTACGTGTTGTAGATGTAACCAGTAGCTGATCTTAAGGCTTTTTTAAAAAAACAAAACAAAACCAACAAAAAAAAAATCCTTAAAAGAAAGAGAACTGAAAAGTAGTGTGTCATTTTTCCTGTCTGTGCAGTGCGGGATGAACCTGGGCAGAAGACCCCCTTCTTTCTACCTCTGTTACTTTCTGCCCCCTCCCTCGTCTCATCTCCCCCACCCAGTCTGCATGATGGCCATTGCTGCAACTCCTAGCCTGTTGCTTCTTCATCTAGGTCCTGTGCCTGGACATTTCCTTTTATCTCGCCCAAGTTTTTCTCCTTTGCTCAACTCACGGGTTCCCGCCTTCATCTCCGTCCTCTGCCCAGTGTAAGGCTGTCGCCATGTGAGAAGACAC
The DNA here is from genome assembly GCF_964194185.1 of Rhinolophus hipposideros. Classification (NCBI taxonomy): domain Eukaryota; kingdom Metazoa; phylum Chordata; class Mammalia; order Chiroptera; family Rhinolophidae; genus Rhinolophus; species Rhinolophus hipposideros. The sequence goes on along the minus strand of NC_138058.1, from coordinate 15,111,876 downwards.
CTTTGCCTGGTTTATCTCCACCAGCATCCCCTTTCCCTCAGTGGGCCCTAACCTGCCAGCCTCCAGCTTTTGGTGGGGAGAAAGGTCCTCTGAAATGACTCTTCCCCACATCTAAAAGGACTCAAGGTGCCTGCCACTTCCTTAGAGACGAAGTCTGTGTTCCACCCTCTTACCATTACCAGTCAAGACCTCCCCTTCACAGTCCCAGAGGGGCAGACAGGACCTGCTCCAAGGCTCCTGCCAGCTGGGTCAGTGCCAGCACAGTCTGCCAAAGTTCTAAAGACCCTCCTCCCTCCCCCATCACCTCACATGCTTCTGTGTGTACTTTTTGTTTTTATGGGTTTTTTGAAGCAATTTAAACTCCCAATAAGCTCTTTATTTTCACAAAAGAAAATAAAATTGCAGTTGCAAGACCTTTTCTGAGTGTTTTAATCCTTTTGTTGAATCAAGCCCCCTTCTTCCTACCAAGCCCTGTGCTAGATAGATTTTTGCACACATGCAAAGAGCATTAGCACTTACCGGAGGGGGATATAAAACATGCCTGACACAATTAAACAAATCCAACCCAGCTTCCAGCCTCGAATGTACATCGACCAGTCCACATCGATAACTGAGATCCAAAGGGAGGAACCCTTTTGTTTTCATTTGTCTTATAATGGCCAAGATGTGAGGCGTATCCTTTGTCCGCTTTGCATGGTATCCAGTAATTTTTGTAGCAGCTTTATTGAGATATAATTCATACAATTCACTCATTTAAAGTGTATAATTCAATGGTTTTTAATGTGTTCAGAATTGTGTATCCATCATCACAGGCAATTTTCCATTTTCATCACCTCAAAAAGAAATCCCATACATACCCTTTAGAGGTCACCCTGCATTTCCTCCAACCCTAGGCAACCACTCACTCGTCTACTTTGTGTCTCTGGATTTGTGCATTCTGGATATTTCATTTTAATGCATAATGCACTATTTGGTCCTTTCTTATTGACTTCTTCCAGCATATTTTCAAGATTCATCCATGTTGTACCCTGTATAAGTACTTCATTTTTTTTCAAATTATGGTAAATATAAGTAACATTAAATTTGCCATTTTAAAGTGTACGACTCAGTGGCATGAATTATAGTCACAGTGTTGTGCAACCATCACCATAAACGATTTCCAAAACTTCATCACCCCAAATAGAATCTCTATAACCATTAAGCAATAACCCACATTCTCCCTGCCCCCAGCCTGGGACCTCTAATCTACTTTCTGTTTCGATGAATCTGCCTACTCTAAATATTTCATGTAACTGGAATCGTAAAATATTTTCCTTTTGTGCCTGGCTTATTTAACTTAGCATGATGTTTTCAAGGTTCATCCATGTTGTATCATGTATCAGACTTTTTTTAAGCTTTGATAAAACAATTTAGACTTCCTTTTTATCAGTATTTGCTAGGTTTTTTAACTCAGATATACAGCTTTTTAAAAATTGTGGTAAAATACATATAAAATTCACCATTTTAACTTTAAGTGGACAATTTAGTGGTACTAAGTACATTTACAACATCACTCAACCATAACCACTGAATTATTTCATCATCTCATCCCAAACAGAAACTGCCCATTAAGCAGTAACCCCCTCATTCCTTCCTCCCCCCAGGCCATAGGAACTTTCAATCTACTTTGTATCATTATGAATTTATTCTAGGTACCACATATAAATAGAAGCATACAATATTATGCTTATTTTACTTAGCATAATGTTGTAGTGTGTATCAGAATGTCATTCCTTTTTATAGCTAATGTTCCATTGTAAGTATGTACCACATTTTGTTATCCATTCATCTATTGATGGATGCATTGGTTGTTTTCCACATTTTCGCTGTGGTGAATAATGCTTCTATGAAGATTCACATTAAAGTATAATGTTTGAGTCCCTGTCTTCAGTTCTTTGAGGTATAAACACCTAGGAGTGGAATTGCTGGGTTATACAGTAATTCTGTTTAATATTTTGAGGAGTTGCCAAACTTTTCCATAGCAGCTACATGTGTATTCCAACCAGCAATGTGTGGGGGTGCCAATTTCTCTACGTCCTCACCAACACATTATTTTTTCGGGGTTTTTTATTATTATAGCCATCATAGTAGGTGTGAAGTGGTATCTCACTGTGATTTTGATTTACACTTACCTAACCAACGCATGATGTCGAACATCTTCTCATATGCTTATTAGCCAGTTGTCCCAGCACCATTTCTTGAAAACACTATTCTTTCCCCCATTGAACTATCTTGGAACCCTTGTGGAAAATTAACTGACCACAAATGTAGAGGCTTATTTCTGGACTCTCAATTCTATTCCATTCATCTATGTACCTTTATGCCAGTACCACACTGTCCTAATTACTGTAGCTTTTTGTAGCAAGTTTTTAATTGGGAAGTGTGAGTCCTCCAACTGTTCTTTTTCAAAACTGCTTTGGCTATTCTGACTCTTTCGCATTTCTATATGAATTTTAAGATCAGTTTGTCAATTTTTGCAAAGAAACCAGTTGGGAATTTAATAGGGATGGTGTTCGTAGATCAATTTGGGGAGCATAGCCATTTAACAAAATTGCCTACCAATTCATGAACATGGGATGTCTTTTTCGTTTATTTAGGACGTCTTTATTTTCTTGCAATAATGTTTTGTTTTCAGAGTATCAGTTTTGTATTTCTTTTGTAAAATTTATTCTTAAGGATCTTATTCTTTTGATACTATTGTAAATGGAATTACTTCCCTTTTAGACTGTCCCCTGCAAATGTATAGAAATACAATTGATTTTTGTATATTGACCTCACATCTTACAACCTTGCTGAACTTGTTCTGATAAATTTTTAGAAAATGTTCAGGATTTTCTATATACAAGACCATGTCATCTGCAAATATAGTTTTACTTCTTCCTTTCTAATTTGATGTCTTTATTTCATTTTCTTGCTTAAGTGTCCTGACTACTTCCAGTACAAAGTTGAATACAAGTGGTGGGAGCAGACATCATTGTTCCTTATCTTATAGGGAAAGCATACAGTCTTGTCATTAAGTATAACATTAGTTGTAAGGTTTTTGGACATGCCCTCTTTCGGGTTGAGGACGTTCCTTTCTTTTCCTAGTTTGTTTGTTTTTATCATGAAGGGGTGCAAGGAAATTTTAAGATTTATTAGAGTTACCTGCTGCCACTCCCTTAAACCAAAATTGGTGTGAGTTAGGAGTTAGTGCTAAAATTTGCCTTCTCTACTCCTCTCCCACCCAGGTAGAAGCACTGCCTGGAGAAAAACTACACAACTGAAATAGTGCCGTTCCAGATCTGTGGTGCCTAAGATCAGAGAGGCCTTTAATACCACTCAGTTACTGCACTTGTCCTTTATCAGCTTCCTCTCCTAGTGCCCTCAACTCTTGTCTTCACCATTCTCAACACCCCAATTTAATCCCCACCTCACTCTCAAAGACTGCCTTGCCTCTTAGAATATCAAGAAAACAGGCCAGCTGAAATGCTCTATGTTGCTCTCCCACACCCCTACCTAAATACCCACCCTCTAACCATTCTAACTGCCTTTCCACGGATCTCAAAGTCAATCCCTGGTTCAACCCAAGGTCAACTGCTCTACTGCTCTTAGACCCCAGCCCTTCATCTCTTGGTATCTTGTTCCACCATTACTGTCTTGTAATCTTGGTCACTCTGTCTAATGAGTTCTTTCCCTCAGTCAATAAAAAAATTCAATCCTCTCTCATATTAGAAACCCTCTGTTTTACATCCAAACTTCCAGAAAAGGTAGTTTCTACTTACCTCCGACTCACTACTTACCCAACAGCAACCAGGTTTTGCTCTCACCACTCACTCTACTGAAATTGTAATTCTCAGTCCTTATCTTACTTCAACTCCGTGCTGTATTTGATAGTGTTGATTTCTCTTTTCTTCTACAAACACTCAGTTCTAAAGACAACTGGGATTCCTCGAAGTATGTTCAATAAGGAGACAAGGAGATGATAGTGTCCCAGAAGACAAGTGACATGACTAGTTGTAACACTAAAGCTACAAAAAAGGTCTACAAGATAAGAATTGTACATATGGTTTTATAACTTGCTTTAGTTTCAGTTAGTAAGCTATCATATGCACATAGATGCCTATATAAAAGGGAGAACTAACAAAATATTCATGATAATAGCTGTGGATTACAGGATATTTTTATTTTCTTTCTTTGGCTTATCCTTGTTTTTAATTCTTGTATTATGAACATAAAATTACAATAACTTTTGGGAGCTTTAATTATATGCTACTGTGTTAAATACTCTATGAGTTATCTAATTCTCAATACTTATTCCCATTTCATAGTGAAGAAATTGGTACTTAAATCAATTAAGTATATTGCCCAAATTCATGTAAATTACTTGTGCAATAAATATTCAAGGAAAACAGGGACTATTTTTCTCCTTTCAAACTGGCAAATTAAGAATACACACTGCTAACAAAAGTTAAGTAAAATAATAGCACGACCTTATGCAAGTTGCTGAATCTTTCTGAGGATCTGTCTCATCTTAAAATGTACCAAAATAACTGTTACTAACAGTAGGAAATGGAAAATAATCCAGATTTCCAATAATAAGGGAACTGTCACAAAAACTATAATAAACTCATAAATTACTTTTTATGAAACCATTAACAATTGTGTTTTTTGATCAATATTTAAATTAGTTAGGAAAAAAGTTCCTATATTTTACCTTTGCACTGCATGCTCACATTTCCAGCTACCTCTCTGACCTCTCTACTTGACTGTCTCACAGGCATCTTGAACACACGACTGGAAGCAAATCCATTTTCTATGCCCTACCCCCATCAAATCTGGTTCTCCACACCTTCCTTTCCATCACCCCTCCCTCCCGTATCCAATCCATCTCCAAGGTCTGTTGGTATTACCTCCCAATTTATTGAGTCCTACCACTTCTCTCCAGTCTCACTGTCCCTATGTTAATCCTACTTGGACTACTACAAGTCTGCCGATAAACTCCTAAATCCACTCTTCTCTCCCCATCCCTAGAGATTCTTTACCCTGCAACCAGATTAATCTTCAAAATTTTCCAACTCTGATTGTATCTTTCCCTGCTTAAACCTCCTTGAAGGCTTCTCATTACTATTAAGATAAAATATAAAACCCTGGGCATGGCCCACAAACTGCAGGGTTTAGACCCTTCTTTCCTCTCCTCTGTCTAATAATGTGGAAACAAGATCAGGCTTAATAATTTGCCATTCCTCTCCCTATACATATCCCCACTGAACCACTATTCTTTAATGTTAGTCAAATATTTATTTATGGAACTTGGAGAGACTTTTCTTTTAAATACAGATTCATTTACCAATTCACTTTCTTTAGTCAAAGCAGAGTCATGGTTCTGAAATAATTTGGTAAAAGGTTTCTCACTTCTTTCTGATCCTTGTTCTCTCCTCAGTAATGAGCGTATGTGTGAGAGAGATTTTCTTACAACAGAGAAACACTGACAAGCATATTAAAGGTTTTTAAATAACAAAATAAAAGTTCTTGTTCCTGAAAACTATATTTATGCCATGAACAGTCTTCAGAGTTTCAACCTACCAGTAAATCTGGGTGCAGTGTAACCCAAATATTGTACTTAACAGACTACAGAGAAGTGTTACTGCTCCTGGCGGCTGTAGTCCTTTTGGGTTGGATTACATTTCAGCCTGAGGTAACTGGCATATTTTCTGATGTACTTTTGTGTCCCACAAAGATTTATGTTCTTAACAACTCCTAGCTCATTTCTTTTTAATCTGGCTCTGCCCATCCTCATCCCCTGCCATTTTTCTTGTTCTGTTATCTGACATTCTTATCCTCATCTTTAGACACACCAGGTTCCCCCCTGCCTCCCGGTCTTTGCCCAGCCTGTACACTCAGCCAGGAAAACTCATCCTCCTCCTCCCGTCACCCTCACCTGGAAAATACCTACATTCTTTGGTCCTCGGCTCAGAGGTCCTTTCTCAACAGAGTGCAGAGTTTCTATACTTTAGTTTCTTGGCATTTCTTGGAACACATACACAGTTGTGTAGATATTTGATTAATATTTTTGTGTTCCACTAGATTACATGTTCCGTTAAGTTAGGGCCTATCATTTTTTAAATCACGGTCTACAAAGCACCTAGCCAGGCCAATGTTCATAAAACAACTTCAAGCAACAATTAATGTATAAACCCAACAGTAATTTTAAACAGTGGGATACAAAACTATTTACCCAATGATTCCAATTTGGGAGAAAATGAAAACGCCCTGAAAAAAGACCAAGAATATATATTAATTAAGGGAAAAATAAGTACGTATCTGTTTTTTTTAAAAAAAGAAAAACACTAGATGGAAACTATAATGCAAGTGGTAACCTGTGGGGGGTAGGGGACAAGAACTTTGCAATGTGTACTTTTTAAAAAATCCCATTGGGATTTTTGAACCATTAGAATGTATTACCTAATCAAAAATGTTAACTGTTTGCAAGACAGAAAACACTAACATTAATAGTGATTATCCCGGAAGAGGGGGACAAAGATTTTGTTTTCTACCTCCATACATTCACCAAATTTTCTACTGTGGATATGAACAGCTTTTATGATCAGAAAAAGGGTGTGTTCTTTAGGAAAACTCTTTGGCAGCTTGGAGAGCACTTTCCGTGGGGTTGGGAGAGAGGAGCGGTGATGCGAAGGCTCCCGCTACAAAGGTGACAGGACGGCTTCTGTTTCGATGGGAGAGCCCTGAGCACAGCACGTCTGTACGCTGCGGTCCAAGGACCACGAAAAGGGGAGATTCAAAAATGCGAGCAGAGGATGGGGCGAAGGGGCGCCTTCTCCCGTGGGACCGACCACTGCCAGGGAGGAGCACCTGCTCAGCTGTGTCGTCTCGGACGTACGAGGGGGAAGAAGGAAATGGCAGTGACGGTCTGTTAAGGATGCCATGGAGCAAAGAAACCAGGAAAAGGTGGACACACCCACAGGGAAAAGAGTGCAACTCGGAACCTCCCCGACCTTTCCCCCAGGCAGCTCCCGACGTCTTGGCGGAGCTGAGGGAGACGCGCACCGGAAAGGGCGGGGCTATGAGTACAGAGTCCGTGCGCAGATCTCGCGAGAGCGGTAGAGGGCGGAAGTACAGTTTGTTCAGGATGCGGTTCCTGGTTGCGTTCGTCCTGCTGAGCGTCGCTGCGGCGGGTAAGAACCCCCGACCCCCCAAAATCTGACAGTCGCCCCACAGGCAGGCCCACGATCCTCACCGTGGCCTGTCGCCATCTGAACTTGCTTCCCTGCTCGACTCACCCCTCCAGTCGGCATCACTCCCCCCCACCCCCCAAGCCCCACCGTTTGCCTGTTGCCCGGGTTTCTTATAGCTCTGAGGGTTCCTTTTCCCCCGACCTGCCTCTCTTCAGAGTCAATTGGTTTCTCTCTTTCAGGAGCCGCGCTGCCCGTTTTTCCCCAGTCAGCCGCCGAAAAACTGCTCAGTCGGGAGAAACCAGAGATTCCAGAAAAAGATTCCAACCAGCCCCCCTCGAGCCACCTGTCTGAAAGGGATGTCCACACATCCGCTCTGGAAAAGCAGTCCATTGAACAGAAATTTGCCACGTTGAGTACACAACGCCAGGCCACAGGAGACAACTCGGGCAGGTCAAGTCAAGACCCCCCATCCACGAAGGACGATTCTGGCGAGTTGAATCCGGACCCCCAGTCCCCGAAACACGATTCTGGCAAGTTGAATCCGGACCCCCAGTCCCCAAAACACGATTCTGGCAAGTTGAATCCGGACCCCCAGTCCCCGAAACACGATTCTGGCAAGTTGAATCCGGACCCCCAGTCCCCGGAACACGATTCTGGCAAGTTGAATCCGGACCCCCAGTCCCCGGAACACGATTCTGGCAAGTTGAATCCGGACCCCCAGTCCCCGGAACACGATTCTGGCAAGTTGAATCCGGACCCCCAGTCCCCGGAACACGATTCTGGCAAGTTGAATCCGGACCCCCAGTCCCCGGAACACGATTCTGGCAAGTTGAATCCGGACCCCCAGTCCCCGGAACACGATTCTGGCAAGTTGAATCCGGACCCCCAGTCCCCGGAACACGATTCTGGCAAGTTGAATCCGGACCCCCAGTCCCCGGAACACGATTCTGGCAAGTTGAATCCGGACCCCCAGTCCCCGGAACACGATTCTGGCAAGTTGAATCCGGACCCCCAGTCCCCGGAACACGATTCTGGCAAGTTGAATCCGGACCCCCAGTCCCCGGAACACGATTCTGGCAAGTTGAATCCGGACCCCCAGTCCCCGGAACACGATTCTGGCAAGTTGAATCCGGACCCCCAGTCCCCGGAACACGATTCTGGCAAGTTGAATCCGGACCCCCAGTCCCCAAAACACGATTCTGGCAAGTTGAATCCGGACCCCCAGTCCCCGGAACACGATTCTGGCAAGTTGAATCAGGACCCCCAGTCCAGTCATGACCCTCAGTCCACGAAAGATAATTCTGGCAAGTTGGATCAGGACGCCCAGTCCACAAAAGACAACTCCAACAATCCTGTGTCCAACCCATCCTCTAATAACAAGCTTAGCAACCCTGACTTAAGCATACTAGCTGACAAAGGAGATACCTCTCTGCATGCTTCCAAATCTGAATCTGGGGAAGGAGTATTACTGGACTCTGACTCCACTTCTCCCCAGCAGGAGGGAGAAGATAAGTCTTCAAAACCTGCTAAAGATGTGGAGCCAAAGGAGGCTGAGGAAGATGATACAGAAGGTTCTCCACCCAAAGAAGAGAAAGAAGGGACACTTTTGGATTCCATGAGCGGGAAGAAGGATGACCTTTATAAGGACAGCGTTGGAAGTGCGAGTGCAGAAAGCAGCCACTTCTTTGCATACCTGGTGACTGCTGCCATTCTCGTTGCTGTCCTCTATATTGCCTATCACAACAAGCGGAAGGTAAGTCAAGAATTGCCTTCAGAGAAATGGGTTAGCCTCCACCCTGAAAGCTTGGTATATGGGTCAGTATCCATCACTCATCTGCCTGTGAACACGGGATTTTAAGACAAATTTTTTTTCCAGACCCTGCTAGGGCTCTACTCCTGTTTTCTAAGTCATTTGTTCTCATGTCTGTTTCCTCTGAGTGCCCTCTGCTGCTGCGTTAAGTGCCAATTAGGGCATTATTACAGCCTGACCTGAATTGGGGTATTCTCCCATAATCTTGAACTTAGGTCCTTCACAGCCTCAGAAGAAGTAGTTAGAGCATTTATCTTCCTATTTCCACTCTCAAGAGTGCATCATTTCTAGCTTCTTTACTAAGCTTTTATCTTCCATCTGCAGTAGCAGAAAGAATCGTTACATAATCTTTGACATGCATAGTAGAGAGCCCAGGGACTATCTTCTGCAGTCAGTTGAACTTCTGATTAGAAGAAAGACCAGAAATTGCATGGATACATTCATCTTTCACTTCTTAGCAGGGTTTGGTGTGAAGTAACATCTGTGTAGCTTAGCAATCATTCCAATGATAAAAGGACTGCAGTTCTTGTTGAGCTCTAAGAATTTACCAGTTTCTGTAGCCTGGTTCAAATTGGAGAGTTCAATCATGATGGTCTTAAAGCCTGTGGCTGTAAGGAAACAGAAAAGACGTAAAGTTAAAATGGTGTGGTCCTTATTCTACATCCAACATGGAGAGTAACCTTAGGCATGAAAAGAGAGTGGTGTGGTTAAGATGAAGCAAAGTGTGGGGTGAAAGAGTACATTTGCAGAAAAGAAATAATAATTGTTTATGATTTAAAAAAGGGGAGGGGAACTCTCTCGGGAGGAGTCGGCCCATCTTTGGCTGAGTACTCTTGAGTAAATCCAGAGACTCCCACAAACTAGAGCCCAGAACAGCCTTCCTCCATCTGTCATTTCCTGTTTAGCAGTATAAAGGATTCTAATGCAAGTAGGCCTGTCCTCCTTAAAATTGTTCTAATTTAAATAGGCCTCTTCAGAGTGTACTGCTCTTTGTACTGTTAGGGTTATTAACAAACGTACTGTCAGGTGATTATCTCTGATTTCAGAGACTGAAGTATGTCAGTATAGAATCACTTGTTAATCATTTTCTTTTGCCGTTCCCCAGATTATTGCTTTTGTCCTGGAAGGAAAAAAATCCAAACTCCCTCGGCGGCCAAAGGCCAGTGACTACCAGCGTTTGGACCAGAAGGTAAGGGAGGAAGATCCAGGTCCATGGGAGGGATATGCAGTTTTAGATGGGCCCAGCAGTGGCTGGCATTGGCGTGATGGCAGCAGCTGGTTCTGGGGGTACTGCTACCAGCACCCTGGCCCTTTTCAGTCCCCAAAGTGAAGACACCCATGTATTCATGTCTGCAGTGTTAGAACTGAACAGACCTTCAGCTGCTCAACAACATCTCCCTCCCTTGACAGATGAGCAAACTCTGGCCCGGAAACATGATTTTTTCCCCTTAAGTTCCCACCTCGAGTTGGTGTCAAAATCAAGGCCCAATGGCAACTCCCTAGGCTCCTGTCTTGTGCTTTTTGTACTATACCAGCACGTCACAAATTTTCATAGGCATTGGGACAGAAAGCAAAATCTGATTCACTGGGTATGGGGTGGAGCCTATGCTTCTACATTTCTAGAAGTTCCCAGGTGATGCCAGTTGCTGCTGGAACCACACTTCAGGGAGCAAAGCACTAACGACACCCCCTAAAAACAAGTCCAGAAATATACAGGCCTCCAACTTCCCAGGTCAGCACTGCTAAGCACTGCGGACTAGATTTCCTGAGTGCAGCCTTTGCGTGGAAACAAAGCCCTCCTCTCAGCCCACAGCAGCAGGAGCTGAGGCAGGCCCTCCCCGGAGGCAGCTTGTTTCAGCATGAGCAGCGCACTCCCACTGCTTTGCTGCCAGCCTGCACCCTTCCTTTCCCTTTGTGTAGCAACAGCAAGGGCGTGGGTAAAGAGTTGCTAGTGGCCCAACTGAGTTGTTCCCAGACTTCCAACAGCGAGCACAGTTCACATTTACAGCTCAGACCAGTTACAGAATAAGCCACTTAGCTCGGAACGTCTTTGCTAACTAGCCCACTTGTATGTCACCTTGCCATTATAGCCCTGGCCTAGTGCCGTCCCAGGTAATTGACTTCAAGGATTTCCGTTCCCCTTCATTACATTTTTTCGTTTAAAAAAAAATATTCATGTAAACAATTCAAAACAACACATCATGGCACAAAGCAGAAGCCAGGGTCCTCAGTCCCTCCACGAAGTGTATATCTTTCTACTGTATGTTTTATTTCAACCTAACTTTTAAAATTTTACGTGCTTTTATTGTATCAATTGCTGTTTGCATGGCGGAGGGTAAATTTGTCTTAATTCTGGATTTGTTCCCTGAGCTGCAACTCCCATAAGGTCTTTTTTTCCCTTTGTAATCATAGCAGTGAGGTATATTCCTCTGCAAAAAGATGAACATTACCAGTGGATTGTGTTACTCTCTTTTCAGATTTGATTTTTCTGTTTTTGAGAACCTTGTCCTCCCTGCTGATTTGTTTCTAAATCAAGAGAAATGAAGAGAAAAGTACTGTGACCTAAGAGACACCATCTCGGGTTTATGACAAGTCCAGGCTGCCAGAGGCGGGGGTGTTGCTTTGGTTTTTGCACCTGCACTTTGGTGACCTTGTACTCCTGTGTTCCTGTTGTTTACGCTGGTGTCTCATCCTTTCCCCCTCTGAGTGTGAGTAGAACCCAGCATGTGGGAACCCAGCTTTGACCAAATGGAGATCCCAGTCCTAGGCAAGCTGCTGACAACCCTCCCTTGGACCTTGGCTCTGTAGTAAAGTTACCCCTTGAAAATAGCATTGCACTCTCCACTATTTATTTTTGCAAACCGAGGAGAAAACTCTGCAGGTTGAGGTGCTTTTCTACCAAGGCATCTTACTTTGGGGGGATGTATCCTACAAAAGATGTAGAAGGTGAATGCTGATGGGCAAAGGGCTACTTAGGACACAATTTTCTTTAAAGGCTTCAGCAGCAAACCAAAACAGCAGCTTTAAAAAATGTGCTTTACTGCCTACAAGTCCAACCTGCCTAGTAGAAGTTCTTTACGTTTTTCTGATATTTTCCTATTACTTAAGACAAAGTGAATCAACTTCTATTTGGTTGTACTGAGCATAAAACTGAATGTGGGGATTTTGGGAGTAAAGCTACTATTCCCATCACAGATTATTAAAAATACAGTTATGATGATTGAAACACTGTTCTCTATACTCACAGTCGTAACAGGGTAAGTTCATGGCTTTATGCAAGAAAACATCTGGGAAGGTTTTGCTTTTGGTCTGCATTTTTTTCGAACGGTAACTGAGGGTAATGTTTTGAATCACGCTGTTTGAAGTTTTATTGAAATCAGTTCTGGTCATGCTATCAGAGAGAGCCTAAACTGTGCTTGCTTCGGCAGCATATATACTAGAGAGAGCCTAAACAGAGTTGTTTCTGCAAAGAAAAAACAAATAGAATAACTGATCTCAGGGAAATACAAAGAATGGGGGAAGTGAGGAGAATGTGATGAGTTCTGTGCTGTTGGAGAAGTAAATCTAAAGAAGGGGCCGTCCTGTTTGTCATATTATCTTCCACCTTGCTTAAAACAGCTCATGGCTTGGAGATTTTTATTTTTGCAGGTAGCTATTTGTGGAGGTAAAGAACGAATGAATACTCTTGTTGGCATCAGTTTCTCTACTTGTGCACCAGTCTTACAATACTTTCCTCCAATCTGAGGAATCTTTTATCAGGCTCTTCTAGCATTCCCTAAGACCATGGTAATTTTATTCCCCTTCTGTATTCCCTTTCCCTACCTTTCTTTCTTTAGTGCTTTCCATTTCTGCCTATTACGTAGCACCTTTCCTCCAACTTTACGCTTGCCCAGATTTACCCCACACCCATTCATCCTATTTGTTATTCATTCTACTGTTCCACTTCTCCAGTAAGTATTGTTTCCATTACCTTACCATTCTTTCTCTTCGTAACCTTTACAAACTCACTTTGATTCCTGTCTCTCTACTAAATGTTTTTCCAAAGGTTCAGATCACCAAATCCAATGGCTTGTTCTAAAAACTTAATCTTGACCTTGATAGAATTGGACACTACTGACCATCCAAATAGAAATTCCGCTTTTGGTTTCCGTGAAGGCCGTCCGGCATGTAAGAACTCCTTTGCCTTATCCTGTGCTGGTGAGGTTGAGGGCCCTCAAACGCAGGTCTCCCTATTCCTTTGTCTCCTCAGAAATGCGTCCATCCTTCCTTCATCCTCTGAGTTAGTGACTCCCGGCTCTTAATTCTTGGCCTAGTTCCCAAAGAGACCCGTCCTGCTGCATGCTGAATATTTCGGCTTGGTTGTCCTATTGTCACTAAAAACTGAATTTCTCTCTTGTACCAATTAAGCTGCCCCTCTCAACTGCCTAATTTAATTCTCTCCAAACTACCAAATTTTATCATTTTTATCTGTCACAGAAGTCCTATCCATTTTTTAAAAATATCTCCAGCCACAATCATTCTTTCCATTTCCCTGCTCCCTTGTCCCACAGCCACCCATTTCACCTCTCCTGGATTTTCTTTTCTTTTTTCAGGAACCACCTTAATTGGTTCTTCTCCTGTCCATCTTTTCTTGTGTGCGTAAAGAGATAGGTGGATCTTTTTAAACTGCTCGCCCTGATGTGAAGCGTCTGTGTGTATCTCGCATGGCGTAGAGAATCAAGTGTATAGGCTCTTTAGTATTTGGGACTGCAGACGGCCACCTGCCGCCTTTCTCTGCGTCCTCGCCAGACCAGAGGCCCCTCTTGTTGGGTGCCCGTCTAGGCCTCTGGGGGTTTTTGTGCTTGCTGTGTCCTCCATTCCCTGGTTTCCCATGGTTGTTCTTGGGTTGGATGGCTTCTCTCTTCTCTTCTTTCCCTTACCTTCCCCAAATCTGTTTCTTCACAGCCCATGTACCTTCCTAACTCCACCGTGATTGGCTCTTTCCATTCTACTTTAATAGCTCTTAACAATGCCAGTCATGAATTTTGGAACCTGAGCAAAACAGGGCAGTCAATATCTGATGTCTCTGGTCTTCCCGAGAAAACCAGGCTACTTGTGGGATGCCGTTGGTACTGTCTGCCTAGTGACACTCCTTAGGTACTTCAGTTCAGTGTCTTCTTGCAAAAGAGACATTTTCTTTGCTCAGGACATCTGGATGTGACTTAACTGAGGTTTCACATAGCTCTTTCTGGCTACTGGTTGCTGTCCATTATTGATGGATTTTGTTCATAGAGAGGAGAGCGGAAAGAAAGGGTGGTTTCGGAAACCAAGAGGGTTGGCATCCAGTGAACACATAAGTATTGTGAAATCCACATAGCTCCACGTTTGAGCCTTTGAGAAGTATCGTTTCTTATACTGAAGGGATACAGAATTTGTTTCACTTTGGAAATTGCACTGAAGGAAATCTCTCACACCAAAGGAAAGCTCGTCTTCTGGTTAGTTGTCATTTTGAAGATAGACTGTTTGAAGCATGTTTTCTTAGAGCTTGTGTGGGAGGGTGAGCTGGCTGAGGCATCTCAGGCTGGGGGTGGTGTGGGGACAAGCAATGAAGTACGGGGAGCCATGAGGCTTCCGTTCCTGCCCCCAACTTTAGGATGAAGGGTGATTTCTATTTGGAGGAATCCATGCTTCAGCCGTGGATGTTAATGGAGGAAGGAGCTTGTTTTCCTGCCAGGTTGCTGAGAATTAGTTAAAGAGTCCATTCCTGGACTCTGGGGGAGTGGAAGTCTAATCTGTCTTGAAAGGCTAAGACAACTTTGAAAGACCTGACAATTAGCTAGCCATATATTTTGACATTTCTTTTCCCATGATGGCTCTTTATGAAATATTTGGTGATGGAATTCTAAACCTCTAAAATTCTCATTTTCTTTTCCATTTCCTGTCATTTAAATAAAAAAGGAAGCTTGTCCCCCGTTTTTACAGGGTAACTTGAGACATAATGCTGCACATGTGATAAAAGTTTGAACAGGGAGGCGAGTGTGCTACACACCAGACCTCATAGTTCTGCCATCTGTTTTCTGGACACTCTTGCTGGGAATGTTGTGTTTGGCATGGCCTTGCTTAAGTAAGGATCCTGGGAGGAGAGTGTCAGGTTTCACTTAACTGTATATCCGTAGCCAAGATGGACTCGCAACTCTGCTAGTTCCACATGTGAATTTATCCTAAATATCCCAGTTTAGAAACTCCTCTGTAAAGAGTTGAGTCTGAGCTATGTAGTTTCAAGCTGCCAACAGAGCCGCCTCCTCATGCTGATAAATATTCCTTGAATTCAAAAGTCTAGGTGTTAAATGATTGTTGACATTGTTTCCCTTCTTGTTTACCCAATTAGTAGATTGCCACTGTTTTGCAATGTTTTATATTTTCAGCCTTTTGTAACTTTAGTTACTAATTTTTTTAAAGCTTATTTGGTCTTATGAGAAGTATTTTTCAGTGCCTAATGTTTTACTGAGTTTCTGTGAATGCTGTCTTGATGTAATTTTGTATTGTTGCACAGAAACCAAAATAAATGTCAAACATTAAAGCTATATAACATCATTCAATTTATTAATACTGCATTGAAATCGACTGAAATAAGGCCTCACATAAGTGAAAGGTCATTTTATTTATAACCTTAAGCCTTCATTCACCTTCCCATCCAATCTCCACATATGTACCAAAAAACTGGAAATGCCATTCCCGGGCTTTGCACACATTACGTAGCTTTCCATGCGGTGTTCCTTACAACCAGGCAGCCCATGTTCTAGGTATAGGAGGTAGCTGGGCCCTTTGTCATTATTCATTTACCTCTGGTACTTGCCCTCTGCTGTGTCTTTGTCCTGGGATGCTCTTGCAGCCTGCTTCAACCCCAGTGAAGTCATCTTCCCAGTCCTGTGCCCTGACTGCTAACGTTACCCTTTGCAGTGTATCTTTAGAAGATAAGCCTTGAGGCTGAGGTACCGAGCTCCAGAGGGTACCTTGGTGCTGCCACATTGAGAACCAGTGTCACCCCCTCCTAAGGAAGATGAACCTAAGGCCTGGCCGCATATGAATTGGGTATTCTAACATACTTTGCTAACTAATACGTCTTGTCATGACCCCAGCCCCCACAACCACAGTGAGCCCATCACAGCCATGTCTCCACGCTCTGAAAGCGCCACTGGAACCTCTGAACCTATGCAGCTGCAATGAAAACCTTGCCAGCTTCGGACTAAAACCTCACTGGCACCCTTGAACCTCATTAGGCACCCTTATTCTTCAACAGTGTAGAACGGCATGATAGCACTGTGAGTGCATGAGAGAAGCCTTGGGACAACTGGATCAACCTGCTTCCACTGACCAACACTTGCAAGGGTTCTATCCACCTGACCAAAAGAAGATTCAGTTTCTGTTAGGAGGTATGGGCTTGGGACACAGCCCTGCTTAATGCTATCCAAATCAGTAGCCCACATTATAAAAGGTATGAAAAATCACCCCTGTCCCAGCTGGAAGAGCTTCCATAAAAGCACCGGGATGTATGCTAGGTTTGTGTGTCAGACCTCCGCTGAGAAATCAAAAACATGGGAGTACTTTACGTGAGCAGAAATCAATGCTGAAAGATATGATGGCTAAGTCAGGCTGTGCCACAGCAATGGCCAAATTCCTCTGACTCATCCCTCACTGAACTAATTCTTCTTCTTCTGTGCCTGGACCTTTGAGCCCAGCTTCTGAAGGTCTAAGTACAAGTTCCGCTTCAGGATGGCGCTGCTGCACAGCAGGGCCCCTTGCAGGGCACCCATCAGCCCACAGGTGAAGATATCCTGGCCTAGGAGACAAGAGCAGAGGCCCATGAGCAGCTCCCCAAGGAGGGGGGGAAGGTGAGGGCTCTCGTGTTCATCCCTCCACGCTAGGGCCACCCAGGATGGCTTCAGATCAGACCCAGGCTCCACGGCCTGCCAAGGCAGCCCAGCTCAGTGTGTGGGAGGCTGCAGGGAACAGCAGGACCTGGGGGCTGGGGGTGACGGCGAGGCCAAGGGGCTCAGGTTCTGGCCAAATGGGGCAGTGTACCTGTCAGGTAGAGGTTGGGGATGGGGCTTTGGGCCCTGATGGAGGCCATCACACGAGGATGCAGACGGTCCAGGTCATGGTCAGCCCCGTAGCAGGCACCCCGGGGAGCAGCCAGATAGAACTGACTGGTCAGCGGGGTTCCTCCAGTCACACTGTCCACCTAAGGGGAAAAAAGGCAGCCACAGGGTGGTAGTGAGACTCGGAACACCTCGTCTCTTCCTCTTCTGTTCTTCAGTGAACTGATGGCCTGCGTGAGTTCCCTGCCTTCTCTGGAGCTCAGTTCAGTCAGGGTTTTATTCTGCCCCAAAGAAAAGGGAGAAATGGCACCAAGAGTTCTGTCACCATAACCACAGGCTCTGCCTACCTTTCCCTCCAGCTGTGGGAACAGCTTCAGAACAGCCAACACAGAGGCTTCAACAAAGGAGGTTTTGAGGGCCTCATAGTCGCTGCTTCGCTTTCCCTTTGGCTCCTCCCGCCACTGCTCAAACCACTCGTAGGAGGTGGGCACCAGCACGACCACTGTGGACCGGTCTGTGGATGCAGAGCCAGAGTTACCGCTGCGCAGCCCCGCCCGCGCCCGTCCCCAGGACCCTGAGCCCCACCTGGGAATCGGTCCTCCCAAGTCGGGTCCTTGGCTGACGGGGAAGCAATGAAGAGGAGGGGTATGTGTGCTGCCGCCTTTTCCCTGGGCATAGACAGGTAGCGCTCCATCCTGGGGGTGAGAGGAATGTGGCTGCCCAGCCCAAGGCCTTGGTCCTCAACCACCAGCACCACCCCAGGGACGGGCCATCCCCCACATCCCCCAGGGATGAAGCTGAGGTGCAGCCTCGGTGTGAAAAAGCCCTCCCAGGAGTCAATTTGTGCCCACTTCCTCCCATTCCATATCCTGCTGTGGATTCCCCAGTGTCCGGCGAGGAAGTGGGGGCCCTGGGCTGT
Source organism: Rhinolophus hipposideros (assembly GCF_964194185.1). Classification (NCBI taxonomy): domain Eukaryota; kingdom Metazoa; phylum Chordata; class Mammalia; order Chiroptera; family Rhinolophidae; genus Rhinolophus; species Rhinolophus hipposideros. The sequence goes on along the minus strand of NC_138058.1, from coordinate 15,093,858 downwards.
GGGCTCACGCTGACACCCTCTCCCCCCACGTGCACACACGCCTTACGCCTGATCCAGGTCCGTGTCATAATAAACATAGTGGTTGGTGGACGGCAGCCCCAAGTCCTTCTTGGTGCCTCGCAGGCAGATGAAGACAGAGAGCATGCCCAGGCCCGGCCGCACCATCGCCAGCTGTTTCTTCACACCTGCCAAAGAGAGCTGGTGAGGGCGCACGCGCTGTGGCCAGCGATGGCCACTCCCCGCCCCAGGAGAGCCTGCTGAGGACTGCTCACTGTCAGCGGCCTGTCCTCAGCCGCCAGCCTAGCGCTCAGGCCATTTTTATGTTGTTTCAACACTGACTTAGCAGGGGCCTGCTCTCCCATCTCCCGCCTGTGAAGGACACAACCCCAGACTCCTGTTCTTCCACTTCCACCCACTTCTGCTCCAAGCGCCTTCGGAAGCTCAGGCTCCACAAGCTGGCTCACAGCACCTGCAGGACAGTCCCAGGCTAACTGCCTCCAATTGTCCCCTAATGTCTTTAAGCTAGGAGTGGATGACTAGCGCTTCATGCTAGAAAGACCACAGACGTGAACAGTAATTTGTTATGTCTTAATTTCAGTATTAACTTGAATATCAGCCACCTCATGAATGATTATACATAATTCCTAATGGGCTACACAGTACAAAGCCTCAAAATGGTAAGCTGTGTGGGTGAACAAAGGCAAATGGCATTCCTGGCTCGACGTTATCGGTGGGATTCCGCCGGGGAGGAGGGCAGAGTACTAGGGAGGAGGGCAACAGCCATCTGATGTCCCCACCTAAGCAGCTCGCCTTGCTCACCTCTCAACAAATCACTCCGGACCAGTTTGGAGTGCTCCCACAAATGCTTATCCTTTGTTCCCGTTCCCACATCCATCTCCAGCACCTGCTTGAGGGACAACACTGGCTGCTGTGCTTAGTTCATTTAACAACTATTTGTTGAGAACCTGAAATGTGGGCCCTAGGGGTGCTGCAAGAAATCCAATATGCTGCCTGTCTACTGGAAAAGACTTTCCTGACAGCCGTCAGAGGCTCACAGAAGCTGCAGAGAACTGAGAGCTATGGGTAGCGTGGCCATAAAATTGATCATCCAAAACAGGCCACTTTTGAGAGCAAGAGGGGGCGTTATAACAACCACAGTAGGACAATGGGATTTCCAGACACCCCGCCATGGGAGCACACCGAGGACGGAAGGAGAATGGAAGTTTCCACAGCCTCAGGAAGGAGCAGTGGACTGCCCTGGAGCCGCACGAGCACCTTGTGACCTGGGTGCTCACACGGCGGGCACGCCATCTCCGGGGGGGGGGGTGCTGGTGACGTGGGCATAGACAGAAGAGAACCAGGCGACCAGGAGTAAAACCCCCTAGGTCTTCAGAGGCACCTTGGAACAGCAACTACCTCCACCTGTCCCCTGCTTTCCCGTTCCCCAGCTAGAAGGAAGAGGTCCAGGAACCACGTACCTGCCAGAAAAATATAACCTGGGTCCCAAACAGGACACAATGATATCAAGCCTTTCTTCTCCATGCCAGCCTTCTCTCACTGATACTGTCAGGTCCGTCTTTGTCACTCAAAAAATTTCCTCTCCAAACCATCCTGTCACCTCCACAGGGCTCAGCAATGGGATGTAAGAAAAGCGCCCCCATCCACAAAAGCTCCCTCTACCTGACCATCCCCCCTTCACCCACAGCTCCACCTGGCACTGCCTGTCCCAGAGGCCAGTGGATATCTGCTTCCTATCTCTGAGAGGTAGAACTATGAAAATCTCCCCTCCCAAACAGTTGGAAACAAACAAGTCCCAGCACTGGGGTTTCTGAGTTAAGCATTATCCCTGCCACTGCCTGAAATGTTCCCAAACTGGGAGTCATCTGAGGCAGCACCCAACTCCCCACCCAAGGGGGCAATCAGTCCTTCAGCCAGGTGGGAACTGGTGCCATTAGCTTGTTCAGGGCTGAGCTACATAAGAGCAGTGAAAGCTATAACCGTACAGTGAAGGAAGGCAAACTGAACAGGTGACATGGAGAGAAGGCAGTGCTGGATGGGACTCTGGGCCCTATCACAGGACAGTATTAGGGGTCAGAGGTCCTGGGATAGAGGAAGGCAGGACGTACCAAAGGCAAAGTCTTCCAGTCCGTCACCAGCCCCACCCCTGCCCTGCACTGGCAGTCTGCCTCACCCCACTCAGCTGACCCAGTCTGAGAGAGGAAGACGTCAGTTTGCTGGCAGCAGATGCTGGGCCTCAGGAATGAGAATGCTGGTTTTCGGTAGAACACACCTTGTACCTTACAGACAATTACAACTGCCACCCACACTCTCCCTGAGTGAGGAAATCCAGGACCTCACTTTTCTATTGAACGCATTCTGCTGCCCACCTTCCCCAGCTCCTCAAACAGCAGCTACGGCGCCCACTCTGGTGGGGAACTCCTTCCACTGCTCTCTGGGCTCCTCCTCCGTGCGTTTCCATTCAGCCGCATCTTGAGCTGTTCCTTTCTTTCCTGCCCTAGCCAGAGGCCTTTATCTGGACCCCTCTCTCTTACCCGCCTGGATTACTAGTCCCCTCCTGGCCAGCAGCCGTCTTTTCTCAGGTCACTCCAGTAGCTTCGAGTGACACAATAGCCTAAAGTCCATTTCATTACCTAACTTGGGCTCAGCCACTTTGTTCCTCAGGGCTCCTTTTAGTGAGTCCTTTTCTCTGGAAGTCCCACGCTTCTCAGCCCAGAGGGGACAACCAGCTTTTGAGTCAGACACACCAGCATTCTTATTTCAGCTTTGCCACTCTCAGCAAGGTGGCTTTGGGAAGTTACTTCACCTGCATAGCCTCTGTTTCCCCAGCCATAAACATTAGGGTGATGACAGCCCTCTCCCGGGTGGCTATGAGGATCAAATGCAGTGATCCTTTGGTTCGCTGGCAACAGACAAAGGTAAAGCCTCGCCCACAGACCTTCCCAGGGCCAACAATAAAAATGTCTACCTCCCCGTCCTCAAAACCAGGCTTTTTTCCCCCCCAGACATAGCCTGTCAGAGATGACTGCATTGAGGCTTATTTCTACCTGACACTCAGATTTTGGGCACAGAGTTTAAGAAACAGACGAAACCCAAGAGGGTATTCCTGCAGCCTCAGCCCCAATAAGGAGCTGGTTCCTGAAAGAGGCAGAAAAATATAAACTTGGGTCCCAAGTAAGGCACACAACAATTATAACATCAAGCCTCTCTTCTCCATGCCAGCCTTAGCTTCCACTACTGATAATGTCAGACCAGTCTTCCCCACTCAAACTAAGTAAGAAATTAAGGAAGGAAGCAGGATTCACATCACAAACTTAGTGAAAACCCAACAAGTGTTCCATTAGGACTCTGTCATTAACCATTAGGGAGATGATCTATGATCTAGAGAAACTGGAAATGCACAACTTGGAATGGAAACTTAAAAGAGGGGGTCAGGCAGCCGGATGGCTCAGTTAGTTAGAGCGCGAGCTCTCAACAAGGTTGCCGGTTCAATTTCCACATGGGATGGTGGGCTGCGCCCCCTGCAACTAAAGATTGAAAACAGAGACTGGACTTGGAGCTGAGCTGTGCCCTCCACAACTAGACTGAAGGACAACAACTTAGAGCTGATGGGCCCTGGAGAAACATACCTTTTCCCAATGTTCCTCAATAAAAAAAATTTAAAAAAAAAAAAAGGAAAGGGAAAAGTGGTTGAGGTTACAAGGGGAAAGGGGTACTTATGCCAAGAATGAAAACACTAAGGACCAAAGGGTTTTGGGGGGTGACGTGACCAGAGGAAGTTGTTTCCCAACCCCCACACAGAGGCCTTGCTGGGAACAGATGTTAGAGACCAGTGTGCTCACCTTTTCTACTAAGGACAGTCAAAGGGCTGCCATCACCCCGGGGAAACCATCAGCCAGGCTGAGCAAGATGGCTCTGGAGCAGCAATGCTTGGGAAACTTGGGAGAGAGTTACGCAGCCAGCCCTTTACCTGACAGACAGCGGGCGTTCTCTGGCAATAAGTACTCATAGGTATTGAACAGTCCTGCGTCAGAGATCACAATGGGGCAATAGATGTTCACCAGCTCCTGACCCTTCTTCACGTTGACACCTGCAGGCACAAGAGTTGGAGGGAGGTTCTGTGCGCTTCAGGAGAAAAAGAAAGGCCCATATCCCACACAGGTCTCTCCTCTTCATTTTCTCACTCCCGGGTGTCTAGTCCACCTAGGGCCAGGTGGGCAGGCCCCAGGCAAAAATGCAAAGTAAGTGAAACTCCCAAGTCTTTATCAGCCTTCCACGAACTGGCCCCTGCTGTGTGGGCACCTCTGACCACTAAGCTATTAGGCACAACCATATGAAACACCTGGTAGTCAACCATTTTTTACCTATAAAAACAGCACTTTCTGATGGTTCAACCTAATAGTTTCAGATGCCTATATATACTCAGCTCTTTCAGACCTCTGTGCCTTTGCACCTTCTGTTCCCCCTGCCTAAAATAACCTCCCCCAACCTCTTGCTAGCGTCTTCTGACCCTTTATGACCTCTGCCTTCCCTCTGAGGCCTTCCCTGTTCCACCATCCTTTATTTCATCTCCAGTTTTAGTATGTGCCTCTATATGGCATTTAAATTCTATCACACTGATCTTCCCTATGAGACTGGAAACTTCTTGAGTTAGAGACTAAGACTTGTCTTTTTCTTTCCATATTTTAAAACCTAGCACGTGAAAAACACAAATAAATATATTCTGAACTGAATTTAATTGAACTGATAAACCCATCCTGCTTCATGGACCCCGTTGGGCTGAAAGGAGAACTTGCTCACAAATACGAGAGAAAACTTTCACATCACTGACAACTTCTCTTACTACTGGCAACTTCTAGACTCTTCTACAAATGTGTTCTCAGAGGTAGCTGATGGCCTCTTCTCACTTGACTTTTTTTTTTTTTTTTTTGTGCACTGGGCCACCCACTCACCACCTCCTCCTTGAAAGTTTCCTCTGGTGAATTCACCGTCACACCAACCGTATTTTATTCAGGTCTCTCTCTCCGTTCCCTTCTCTGATGCTTCTTATGCACCCATGAGTGATGGATGGCCTGTCCTGTTTACCAAAGTTCTTCCTTGCATAGACCCTCTCCTGATAAAGTTCTTCCACAGTGCAATTTCAACTCTCTGTGCAGGTAACAGCAAAGACCTGAGCCAGGATAATGAGATTCTAGGCCCCACTCTGCCATTTACAGGTTGAGGGCAGGGTATCCTGCTGGCCTCCACACCGCCCTGGGGAGTACCCAGGTTACTTATTCATTCCATTAGTCATTGAACAAACACTTACTGAGCCTGTATTATGTGCTAAAATCTATAGAATTAAAGATGAAAAGATACAGCCCTACACTCAAGATAGTTATGGATTACTGGATAACTGTTCTTATCTACTGAATAAATGATTACATACTGTCCTTTGGAAACCATGCAACCCTTTATCCTTCGCGTGTCTCTTTACCTCCAGACCAATCTGTGTCCTCGAGCCCTGCTCTAGGGCAGATTCCAGCCTTTAAAAACTCCCATGAAGAAGTCAGTTCTTCTACACCTTCTGCCCTCAGTGCTTTGTTTTCTCTGCACCCCAGGTCTCTCCCAGCCCAGCCTAGGGTCCGTGAAGCACGACGTGGCACTCTCACCACATGCTTTTCCAGCTGAGTCCAGCAGCACACTCTGCACGGTGGCCCTCGTCAGGACAGCGCCTCCGGCCCGCTGAATCACAGGGATGATGTGAAAGGCGATTTCACTGGCACCCCCTCGGGGATAAAAGGCTCCTTGTACATAGTGGTCAACCAGCAGAGCATGCATGGAAAAGCTGGTGTGGCCAGGGGTCACGCCTACAGAAGGAAGGAAGGGGTGATGAGGCAAGAGCAGGCAGCAGCACCACTCAGAAAGGAACATGGACTCCTGTCAGAAAACATGCAGCCTGAGTCTATCCATCCCAGGGTTCGAATGATCCCCCCAGAGCAGCCAGAAGGTCAGTTTCCATGCAAATACAGGGTACTTCACAGATCTTGGGGCCAGTGGGAATATCCTCCCTGCAAACTGCCATGCTGCCAAGACCAGGGAGGACGGTGCTGGTTGAAAAGGGAAATCATCCAGAGTGTGGATGAAGGGAGTTTTTACCAGGGAGTCCAGCAAGTAGGTAGGCAGACTTCTCATCCATACTCTCCAGAGGGTCTAGAGTTCATATGCTTCATCTCCATCAGCCAAGCACATTCAGGAAGAAAGACTGAGGACCAGGAGGGTAGCACCTCCTCCCCCAGGAGCGGCCCAAGGCCCACCACTGGTACCCACCATAGGTGGGGAAGATGTAGCCGAGAACCGCCTGGAGCTCTGCGGAGGCCGGGAGCTGCCGCAGGGTCTCAGCCAGGCTCTGCGTGGATGCGCGAAGGAACGGGGAGAAACGGGTGAGCAGCCCACACTTGCTGAGGAACTGAGCCAGGGGCAACGGGATGATCTTCAACAAGATGCCATGAATGGCTCCGCTGGCTACCGTCTGGGGAAGGAAACAAGCAGGGAGGGACAGGTCTCAATTCTAAAACTGCTGTCATCGAATCGCCGTTCCATCAGCCTGCTCCAGCAGGCCGGGCAGCACTTAGCCCTAGCTGAACTTGGCTGAATTGGGGTTTTTAAAAATCTGTACTCTGAATTTTTCCCCTTCAACACTCAGATGAACGTTTTTGCTTTTCAGTTTCCTGCCCAAATTCCTTTTGAAAATCCCAATCTGGTCTCAGATGAAGTTTAAAAAAAAAACAAAAACCGGCTAGTGATCTGAGCACACGGCAGCCAGCCTGGTCAGGGAGGAGAGCAAGGCGCCCCCTAGACGCCAGGGTGAGAGTGGCAGCTGCTGAGCCCAGGCTCCAGGGGCACAGAGGCCAAATGCAGTGGGGGCTGAGTTCAGGAGACACGACTGTTCCTCCCCTCCTGCCTTCCCCACCATTCACTCCACTATAGAAGAAGGTCACCCGTTAGGAATAAACAGCATCCTCGGCTTGTCCATGTTACCTTAACCAGCTTCATATACTTGTCAATGGCAGCTTCCTCCTGGGGAAACTTCTCCTTGAGACCCTGAATGTAGGCTTTCTCCCCACTATACATGGGGAACTCCTTTCGGCCATTGGGTCCTTCTAGTACCATGATGTCAAAGGGAGAGGACAAGCCAACCCAGTCCAGCTGCCCCTCAGTGATCTGGTCCAAGATAAAACGGCCAAAGCTACCTTCCTGCATGCGCCCCACATAATGGATTCCTGTTGAGAGACAGCCAAACAAGGTATCTTAGAGATAAGGGTATTGAGCCCTGGAAAGGTGGATGAGGAAGCAAGATGAGAGAGGTTGTCCTGCATAGCTGAATCCAGACCCAGAGAAGGCTACCCACCCTCGCTGTAGGGAGGAGCTAGAGCAGAAGCCATCAAATCCCTGCCCAGTTCAGCTCCCAGTGAGTATGGCTGTCAGACAAGGAAAGGGGTGCCCACAAAGATTGGGCCTCCAAAACAAAAGAAATGGCCAGTATCGTCCCATAATGGCTGCTCCAAGCCCCCTGAAGATAGAGCCATGCTCCCAACCCTTTGCCACATAAGCCTTACCTGTGTCAAATTCAAGGCCATCCTGTCCAAACGTATGACAACAGCCTCCTGCCTTGGTATGTTGTTCCAGAACCAGAACTCGCTTGCCAGCTTTGGCCAGAATCGCAGCTGCAGCCAGGCCACCAAAGCCACTGCCAATCACCACCACATCCAGCTTCTCTGGCACTCGACTAGCTGAGAAAGCTGCAACAGAGGGAAGACGTGGAGGGTGGGCTTCTCAGGCAGGGGCAGCAAGAGTAAAGATATGGAAACCAAAAAAGATTTCTCTAGCTTCTACAATGCTAGAAAATTCTAGAACAGTTTGGCACAGAGCTTGTTAGAACATCCCAAACATTTCACCTGGGAAATGTTCAGGACCAGCCAGGCAGATTAAACAAAGGGATTTGGTTTGATCTGAACTGGTTTAACCAAAGCTATTATGTACCTGTGGATTTTTCCTACTTTCAAAAACAGGAGGAATCAGTAAACTACCAGAGATGCCAAAATAATGTATACACATGACTTGTGTTCATCTTTTGTTATAGGTATATAGAGTATTACAATTTTAATACAATTTTTTCCTTTCTTAAAATGTGCATATAGGGCCGGCCCGGTGGCTCAGGCGGTTAGAGCTCCATGTTCCTAACTCCTAAGGCTGCTGGTTCGATTCCCATATGGGCCAGTGGGCTCTCAACCACAAGGTTGCTGGTTCGACTCCTGCAACGGATGGTGGGCTGCGCCCCCTGCAACTAGAAGATGGCAAATGGACCTGGAGCTGAGCTGCGCCCTCCACCACTAAGACTGAAAGGACAACAACTTGAAGCTAAACAGCACCCTCCACAACTAAGATTGAAAGGACAACTTGACTTGGAAAAAAGGCCTGGAAGTACACACTGTTTCCCAATAAAGTCCTGTTCCCCTTCCCCAATAAAATGTTTCTTTAAAAATGTGCATATATATTTTTTGACACCCTCTGTATTATAGGAACAAAAACAGAAAGCTGACAACAATGCAGGCTGAGAATCCTAAGTGCAGCCAGAGAGACAGCTAGGGAAGAGAGAAAACAAGGAGATGGGGACAGGAGGAGAGTGTCATGGGGCAGATTGCTGGCTCATGGAACTGTCCATTGACAAGCTGGTTATCTTTGGAAAATGCAGGGTCTGCAGGCACTAGTGGAGCAGCCTGGTGGTGTGATGGTTCTTCAAGAACCTGATGAAGAGACTTGGGCAGGACCAAGCTGCTCAGAGGCTGCTACTCTGAGAAATCACAGCACCACCCCCTCACATCCGGAAAGTCTGGAGGCGGGGCTGAGGGGCGCAGCACCTAAACAAGACAAAACTGGACAGCTCCAGGTGCTATATGGGCACTTCCAACACAAACTCTGTTCTTTGAAGATTATTCTCGAAGAACTGTGATTTGGAATTTTTCAAGCTGCAGGAGAACTTGGTAAACTTTTAACTTCTCACACGTTCTTAAAAAGACATATAGTGAAAAATACATTTTATATCACAACCCAGAATATATGTAAGTATATAATATAAATACCTGAAACAACAGTTTCATAATACAGTACTTACCAGAGTTATGTATGTGGTGTAATCAAACAATACGGCGAATGTTTAAATTAAAAAAAAAAAATCATTATAGTAAAAGACACATTGCCATTAATCCCCCTCAAAATACTCCCTCTCGCTTCAAACACACTTATCACATCGTTCTTGCCATTTTCTGAAGCCGCTCTGGAAGTCCTCTTTCGTGAGTGTCTTTAGTTGTGCTGTCATGGCTGCTTCGATGTCCTGAATCATTTTGACTTTGGGGAAGAGCCAGAAGTTGCACGGTGTCAGATCCAGTAAATAAGGAGGATGAGGACACACCATAATGTTTCTATTGGACAGAAATTGCCAAACTAGAAGCGATGTGTGACACGGAACCTTATCATGATGGAGGATGATTTACCACACATTTTAAAACACATCTTCTCTCAACCGTAGCTCACACCCAAACAAGTTGAAACTTGTCACACACTGTTACTGAGGTTCAGTGGACGCTTCGCGTACTGAGGATCCCACCTTTCCGGTGGACGGCGCTCAGCAGCAGCATTCACCTTATCTTTTGATCACAATGGAAAGCCTCCATGTCACACATGGCTTCTGGTACAGCAGTTTCTGTTAAATAAAAACATTACGGTGTGTCCTCATCCACCTTATTCACCAGATCTGGCACCATGTGACTTCTGCCTCTTCCCCCAAAGTCAAAATGACCATGAAAGGTAAATGTTTTGAATCTATTCAGGACACAGAGGCAGCCACGAAAGTGCAACTAAAGATACTCACGCAAGAGGGCTTCCAGAACTGCTTCAGAAAGTGGCAAGAAGGATGTGATAAGTGTGTTCGAAACAAGGGGGCGGGGGGGGGGAGTATTTTGAGGGAGATTAATGGCAATGTGTCTTTTATCGTAATATATTTTTAAAATTTTAAACATTCACCATATTTTCTTATCATACCGCATATGGTGCATTCTGATATTTTCTATTCTACTACATTGAAAATACTAGTCACGGGGGCCGGCCTGGTGGCTCAGGTGGTTGGAGCTCCGTGCTCCCAACGCTGAAGGCTGCCAGGTCGATTCCCACATGGGCCAGGGCCAGATGGCTCAGTTGTTTGGAGCGCGGGCTCTCAACCACAAGGTTGCCAGTTCAACTCCGGCAAGGGATGGTGGGCTGCACCCCCTGCAACTAACAACGAGCGACTGGACCTGGAGCTGAGTTGCGCCCTCCACAACTAAGATTGAAAGAACAACAACTTAACTTGGAAAAAGTCCTGGAAGTACACACTGTTCCTCAATAAAGTCCTGTTCCCCTTCCCCCCCAAAAAAAAGAAAATGCTAGTTGCAACCCACTAACTTGATTTTATGACCCACTAATAGATCACAATTTGGTCTGAAAAAGAGTTAAATTAGTCATCTCATTTTTAGAACACCTTAAGTAAGTGGAATGACTTGTTAATGGTTACACAGTAAATCAGTGACAGAGTCCAAACCAAAACTCTGATCTCAGAAGTTCAGACTAATAGTCCTTCTACTTAGAACTGTGTAGCAAGATGTGTCACAGCATTCTAAAATTTTCAAGTGAGAGGGACCCTGGAGATCAAACGGGAGCTTATTATCATTATTCGTAGTAGTAGTAGTAGTATTTTTAAGCAGCAGAACTCTTTCTTTCAACCTCAGAAGTAACCCCCAAATACGTTTTAAAGCTGACAGTGGATGTACTCTTCTGGTTGACAGAAGAGCGGGTTCTGAGCCTGAGGCACCCTCCAAACTTTGAGCCTCTCCCAAAGTTTCAGAACCAGGGTTCAACCCTATGAGTTGCCACCACGCGGAAGCAGTCAAATCACTTGATGGGCAAAATGTAATTTCCTACACAGGTTGAAAGAGACTTTTGTACCGCTCCCCAACGCCCCAGAGCACGTGATAGGGTAAGCATGCGAAAGGTCTCTTGTTATCTGTCACTTTTGTTAATGTTGCCACGGTCATAGTAAGCGACCTTGGCACGCCCAGGACGGTTCCTTCGCCCATGGGTCCACTATTCTCCAGCCTGCCCAGGCGAAGGCTCTCGTCGGTGGCGGACAAGAAAGCGGGGCGCCTCCACGAGGAAGCAAGCCCTCCCAGCGCTTTACAGATGGGGAAACTGAGGCCCAGGTGGGGCAGTGGCTTGCCCAGCCGAAAAGAACAGGCAAACATGCGACGATGCCGGAGCGCAGCCTGGGACCCCAAGGTCCCTCCCGCTGACCTTGTTTGAGAACCGCCTTCCGTGCCTCTTTGTCGGTCACCAGGGGCGCGGGTGGCCGTTTGACGTCCTCGGAGAAGGGGTTCGGGGAGCTGCTTGCGAACAGTGCCCGGTAAACGGGGTGGAGGACGGCCAGCAGCAGCACGGCCAGCAATGCCAGCGGGAGCCACATGGCGCCGGGTCCGAGGACGGGGTTCGGGCGACCGCGCCAGGCCCGGCGGCCGTGGGTCCGCCCAGTTTACTTGTCCCGCCCACTCAGGAGGCAGAGGCAGCTTTGCCCACTGACCAGCCCCGGCCGTTGTGGCGAGCAGTCCGGACGCCATCGCAGATTCACCCTGCCGGCTCTCCGTAGTTACCGGGCCCCGAGCGAAGGCGCCCCTGCGGGCGGGGCGGGGCGCTTCCGCTGGAGCGGCTGTGCGCGTGCGCGCGGGGGCCCGGCGGGCGGGGGCCGGCGAGAAAGCCCTGGGTACTTTGGGGCCGTGGCCCGCGAGCCCGGGGCTGCTGAGGAGGACGCATTGGGGGCCAAGTGATGGCCCTGGGGCGACACAAGGCTGAGCGTTGCAGGACTGAGAGGAAACCCCGACTGGGAGGCCGGAGACCTGGGTGTCGGGCCGCGCTCGGCCGTGGGCTCGCTGAACGACCCTGAGGCAAGTGGCTTCGCTCAGGTTCCCCACCGTCCGGAACCGCCACCCCTCCCTCCCTGGCTGGCTGGATGGATGGATGGCTGGATGGATGGCTGGCTGGCTGGCTGGCTGGCTGGATGGATGGCTGGCTGGCTGGATGGATGGCTGGATGGATGGCTGGCTGGCTGGCTGGCTGGCTGGCTGGCTGGATGGATGGCTGGCTGGCTGGCTGGCTGGCTGGCTGGCTGGCTGGCTGGCTGGCTGGCTGGCTGGCTGGCTGGCTGGCTGGCTGGCTGGATGGATGGATGGATGGATGGATGGATGGATGGATGGATGGATGGATGGCTGGATGGATGGCTGGCTGTCTTATTGGATGGAGATCTCTCGTGATCTGCGCATCAGAGCCGGCGAGCGTTGGTCCCCGTGCCCCCAAAATTGGCCAATAATTTTGGGCGCTTCACCCCCCTGGGATGGCGTTGCCTGCTGGCGCTCCTAGGCCTCTGGCCGGGTCCCTGTGGCACCTCCCTCCCTGGGGGCCGTGAGTGGGGCGGGGAGCCGCTCAGCGACACGCCTGATGAAAGGATCAGAGAAGAGCTCTCTCTCGTACATACTACGTGCACATTTGTATTTAAGGTATGGACCCAGTTTCTAAAGTAAATGCCTATTCAGAGAGTTTAAGCTCCAGCAAGCAATCAGAAAACCCTACCCCGTAATGAAGCTCCTTGCCTAACGTGGGAGCATCATGAATACTTGATTTGAAAAGGATCATCTTTCTAGGAAGGCCATAACTGACCCCACTGAAGCCCCCAGCAGTGCTCCAGCCAGAACGGAGGCACTTGCCGGTGTGTAAAGCTACTCATGCTTCTAGCTGCTTAATCCCTCCATGCACAGTAACAGAAGAGCCTTCCTGAGATTACTGTTACCATACCTGCCGGTCACCCTCCCAAGGTTGGCCGATGTGTGTTTGTCATATGCTGTCGTGGAGGTCAAGGAGGGGAAAAGGGAGGCAAATGCTAAGGCCCCAGAGGACACCGGGAGAGCTAGTTCCTGAGGTGCCATGATTAAGGGGCACTGCCCTCCCTTCTAAATTACAGTGAGCCGGATGTCCAGTCCAAGAGGCAGGAGGTATTCCTGCTCTTGGTTTTAGGAAAGAATGCATCCTCTCCCCAACAAAGATTCCAGTTTTCTACTGGCAGTCAGTTCTTAGGGAATCCAGATCATATTCCCACAGTGGAGGGCTGACCTAATAGAGATGCCACCCTCCTTCCTTAGTCACTTGAGTCTGTGAAGTGTGACCGTCAGTTTGTGGGACCATCTGCCCATTACGATCTGGATTTTCGTTGTGATTCATCCATGATGTCCATTTCCCCCATGATGGAGTACGAGTTTGTTCAGCTCTCTTCCTAAGGTGGACTCGTGGAATGAAAGACCGAGTTAGCCAAACTGGCTAAGCAGCTGCGACATGCACAATATTGGTGACAACTGGCTAGGCATTGTGTTCCATTTTGAGTTTCTACCATCACAGGAACCATCACAGATATAGTATTATAAGCCCCCAGACCCAATCTGTGTGTGAGACCTAAGCAAGGCTTCAGCTCAGACCACCCACCAAGGTGCCACCCATTAGCCTCACCTTTTCTTTAATTTTTTTTTTTTTTTTTTTTTTAAGGAAGGCGCAGCTCACACTGGCCCACATGGGGATCAAACGGGTAACCTTAGCATCACGCTCTAACCAACTGAGCTAACCAGCCACCCCCATTGGCCTCACCTTTTTGATAAGCTGCCCCATATCCTATTAACTTCATTGTCAGAAACAGACCCCACCACTTAAAGTGGTGCTGCTGCCTTCTGGATTCTGAGAATCCAGCCCTCAGTCTCCTGCTGGGTCCCCTTCTTTCCATCCAGTGGCATGGGTAGTAAGAGGTAGGCATTTGGCTAAAGCAGCTTATTTATTCAGAATAAATTTACAAATGCTTAAAAATGTTTAAAGTCAGTTTTTCTCAACAGAGGCATAACTGAATGATGAAACCAGTTTCCTTTTAATTTTTTCTTTTTTTTTTTTTTTTACAGGGCCAAGGCTTCAGAGACCTCAGGGACTTGTTTCAATACTCACAGAAACCTCCCACACCCTGGCGATGGCACATAGGGACTGTTTTCTTGCTCTAAGTCTGAATGACTTCCAAGAAGGAAGGCAAAGGTAGAAGAGTTAGATCTCTGGCTCTCCCCATAGCTTCTAATCTCAGACTTTATTAAACTCCTTTCTGAGCCCAAGGACAAAGCTCACTTGAACAAATGATTTGAGTCATGAATGAAAAATCTTGCTCTTTCCATAATGAGAAAGAATTAAGAGATGGACAGGTAAGTAAGCACTTCTATTTGGGAAAAAGGGTGTCGGTTTGGGATATATCATTAATAGGAATAAGACAGCATATATCAAGAGAACGTGGAGCTTTATGTTTAGGAAAATGTTTAGGAAAAACTCTCATTATAGTTCTCTTTGTTCTATTAGAAGCTGCTATTCACCTTTGGGTCAACTGCCTTTCCTGAGAGCTTATTTTCTTAGTGGACTAGTGGGATTTGGGTTTGGATTTGCTTGGGTAGAAGGAGAGTTTCAATGAGGGATTCTCCCAGAAATTTGTATTTCATCAATTTGGATTGTTTGCCTCCTGCTTTGGTCTAATTATCCTCAGGACTCTTGGTTCTGTGTGATCTGTCTTTGTGTAAGCCTGGCAGCTAACCTCTTAAATGGTGTCTGTGGGATTCAGTGGCTGGAACTGCGACCAAGCCTTTGCTTTGGGAGTCCAGGAAGATTTTCTTCACTGTGATAAGACAGGTGAACTGTTTTTCCGGAGGGAAGTCTGGATACTGGAGGGGACTGAACTGGAGAGGGAAAAGGAAGGATGAAATGAATCCTGACTAGACAGACCACTGCAGGAAGTTCTTCAGCACGATGAATCTCCATATATTTTTGAGAACATACTTAATGTCTAGTACTATGCGAATGAGTGTGGGAAATATAAAAGAAGTATAAGAGAAGGTCCTTATGCTCAAAGCAGCAGTCTGATTGGGGGAAGTAGGCCTTTGCAGAGGAACTTATGCTAGTACATACAGAAGGGCGAGAAGTGAGAGATCGTTGTAACCCCCAGTTGGTAAACTGGGCCACCTTGAGGAGATGAAACTGATCTTGAAGCAGACAGGACACAGAGAAATTGGAGGCAGGTGTGTATTCTGAAGGAAGGCAAACCACGTGACCCAAAGGATGGACAGGAGAGAACTACAGCAAGTGTGTTCATTGGATTGAACTGGGAAGTACTAGTGCTTAGGCATCATGAGGCCAGTTGTGGAGGAGTTGGCTCAGGTGTGTGTGTTCAGGCATCCATCCTTGTGTCCCAGGCATAAAGAAAGCTGACTTTAAGGAATATTAGTTGGCAAAAATATGTAGGAGGGATTAGAGTAATGGGATGATCTAGATTCCAGGGCCTTGACATCAGCGATGATTCCTTTATGATTTTTCTTTGATTATATATTTTACAGAAAATAATCCATTCACAGGTTCAAATCCATAAAGTACAGAGGTTGTACATATAGTGAAAAAAACTGCCTTCTACCCTTGTCCCCTAGCCACTCAGTTTTCCTGCTGGAGGCAAAGTTACTACTTCCTTGGGTATAATTCTGGAAATAGTCTCTGCAGAGACAAGTGTATATGTTGATGTATTTTTAAAAAATATAAATCATACAATAGTGTATATACTCTGCCCTTTGCTTTTTCACTTAATATATCAAAAAGATTGTTCCGGGGGATGCCGGGTGGCTCAGTTGGTTAGAGCATGAGCTCTGAACAATAAGGTCGCTGGTTCAATTCCCACATGGGCCAGTGAGCTGCGCCCTCCACAACTAGATTGAAGACAACGAGCTGCCACTGAGCTTCCTGAGGGACAGCCAGTCGGCTCAGTTGGTTAGAGCGCATGCTCTTAACAACAAAGTTGCCAGTTCAATTCCCACATGGGATGGTGGGCTGTGCCCCCTGCAACTAAAGATTGAAAAACGGCAACTGGACTTGGAGCTGAGCTGTGCCCTCCACAACCAGATCGAAGGACAATGACTTGGAGTTGATGGGCCATGAAGAAAATTTTGATTGTACCCCAATAAAAATAAATAACATTGAAGAAAAAAAAACTTCTTAAAAAAAAAGATTGTTCCATATTGTCCAGAAAACACTTTCTTATTCTTCTTTATGGCTATCTAGGATCTCTTCAAGTGGATCTACTTCCATTTGTTTAATTAGTTCATTACTGGACATGTAGGGTTTCTCTACCCTTTTGCTATTATAAACAGTGCTACTATGAATAACACAATAAACGTGTCATTTTGTATATAGTTGAGTGTATCTGTTAGATGGATCCTAGAATGCAACTGCAGGCCCAAAATAAATGTACAAAGCGTGTAATTTTGTCAGGTATTGTCAAGCTGTAGAAGAGGTAACAATTTACTCTTCAGTGTTCTGTAACACTTGGCACTGTAGTCAACAGTATGTTACCAACCTTTTTGGTCTTTTATAATATGTTAAGTGAAAAGTATTATCTTAGAGTAGTTTTATTTGACATTTCTCCTATCATGAGTAAGATTAAGTGTAAACTGTCCATATCTATGCCTGTTTTTCTACTGGGTTGGGTTTCTTCCCCTTACTGATTTGGAGGAGGAGGACTTGTGTTTTTCTTCTGTTCTTAACACATTAGAAAATTAGCCCTGTTTGGGTGATATGAGTTGCAAAAAGTTAGGTGGTTTGTTTGTTTGTTTGTTTGTTTAAGCTTTAATAGGGGGGAAAGGTTTGGCAGAGCCCTGAGTCCTGTAACAGAGCCAAGAAATCTGTATAAGATTTTTGAGATAACATTAAGTAAGCTTTTTACAGTTTTTCTTAAAACCAGATTAGACAGAAAATTTCCCTTATAATATTCCTTGTAGTTAACTTCTCAGGAGTTCATCCGTTTTATGTGTGTGTGGTACTGGGAAAAGGTGTGACATTTGAGCTGTCGTCTTTGGGGACTGACGTGTGCCTGGGAGATTGACTCTGGTTTCTCTTGCAGGTTGAAAGTGTGTCTGCTGGGTCCTGTCCACCATGTGACAAGGACAACAGTGCTCTGGCTTTCAGAGGAATTCCTGTACGTATTGCCCGCACCTTAGTACCTCCCACCGATACAAGCTTTTGTTGCATGTTACTGTGTGGTGCCAGGAACCCATGACACAGGATGGCATAGACCCTGCCCTCTAGGAGCTCACACTCAGGAAACGGGCTGTGGAGTACAAAGAGGCAAAACCACCTCTGTCTAATAAGATAATTGCTATAGTGAAGCAGAATATAAAGTGCAGTGGGAATACCAAAAGCACACCACAGTCTTAATTGAGTTGTGTGAATTTTTATTTGTTTACTATTCAAGGAGGGTGTATCCTGGCCCCCACGTCACCCAACTTCCATATCGTAGTTGGAGTTTTCCAGGTGCCTCTCTTTAAGACTGGCTTTATTCAAACCATCTGGGTAGACTAGATCCTTCTGGCCTCCAGTTTCAAGGACATTCAGCAGACTGGGCAGCACCTATTTGTGTGGGAGGGGGGCCTCGGGAGTCGTGGATTCTCCCCACACACTTAGGATCACTGCCCTGCAGATCTCGGCACTGAAGAGCTACGGCGTCCTCCGGGCCCTGACAACGGAAGCTAATGGATGGTTGCCAGCTGGTAAGGTCCCCTTTAGGGCCCTCGGCGCCTGGGTGGGGCCCACGTCAGAGCTCCCCATGGATCTCCTTTTCATCGTTTGAATTTCTCTCACTACTTGTCCTACAGAATTTTATAGATTTATTATTCTTCAAGGAAAGTTAGACTCACTGGAAGGAGTCAAAAGACCTGAGTTCTGCTCTAGCCCCGCCAGCCCTAATAGTGGCTTACTGTGTGCTTTTGGGCAAAGCATATAATCTCTGTGTCTACGATGGAAATATTAAAACCTCCTTTACCCTCAAAAGGGTGTTATGATAATGAAATGAGATAGTGTATGTGAAAAGTCTTTGAAAAAGCATCCTATTTTATCTGCTTTACATGGTTCTTTCCTGTACTATATTTAAAGCCCATTCCACTTGCTAACTTACTACACAGAAAGGCACACTCACCAATTCAGAAGCATCAGTTCCAAGGTCAAATATCTTGGCTTAAATCCTGGCTCTCACCTGCCAGCTACATGAGCTTGAGCAAATTACTTACTTTCCATCCCTCACTTTTCTTATCTATCATGTTTCCCCCAAAATAAGACCTAACCGAAAATAAGCCCTAGCATGATTTTTCAGCATGACGTCCCCTCAACATAAACCCTAATGCGTCTTTTAGAGCAAAACTTAATATAAGACCTGGTCTTATTTTCGGGGAAACACGGTATAGAACAGGGATTATATCAGAACCTATAGGATGAGAATTTCATAAGGATTAAATGAGATAATGTAAAGGGCTTAGCACACAATGGAAATCACTGTGAGAGCTCATTCATATGTATTGTTATCTTTAAATTCTGCAAACTGGAAATGTAATCTCCAAAAATATGGGGCTTGTTAAAAATATTCTAAGGTAGAAAAATTGGAGTTTGATGATGTTTCTTTTAATAATATTTTGTTTTCACTGTGTGGTGAAAAACCTAACATTTATTAGAGATTTTGCCTTCAGTGCCAAAATATTTTATCTTTCAGTACAATGGGCATTATGTGCCAGATATTTTTTTTTTTTTTTAACTTTTTCCTGTTTTTTTTTTTTTTTTCTTTCTTTTTTTTTTTTTTTTTTTTTTTTTTTGAGAGCCCACTGGCCCATGTGGGAATCGAACCGGCAGCCTTCGGAGTTAGGAGCATGGAGCTCCAACCACCTGCGCCACCCGGCCGGCCCCCAGATATTTTTAATTGTACTAAACAATTACAGTTTATTTTCAGATTGCTCTCAGCTAATTTAAATTAGTAGGCTGATTAAGTCAGCAATGCTGTTTACTATATGAATAAGTGGAAGAGAGCCTAAATAAAGGTGGCAATTGAACAAAGGAAAAAAAGATAAAGAACCATCCCTGTGAGCTGCGTTTATTATCCTGAAGATTTCTGTTTTGCCTTCATTTTCTTTTGTTAGTCAGAGGGAAATTAGTATTCCTCTCAGTATCATCTTCATACGAAGAAAGAGTCTACCTAGTTACAAAAAGAAAGGAAAGAGACACTTTTACACGGTTTGGCTGTTTGTCTCCAGTTTCTAGGCACCAGATTACAATTTCTAGTTGAGACCTGTACTTCGTGTTGACTCATCTGTTATCACAGCAAATTCCCACAGCCTTACTGGTGAGGTTTCTGCTCCTTGATCACAGTCTTTGATCGAGTTGCTCGTTGGTGAGGTGTATCCCGGGGTGAAAGATGGACTGAGTTGCTTATAATGAGGACGTGAAGGGTGAAGAGTCAGTAAGCCTGGGTGTAGGCGAGGGAGGCAGGGTCAGAGGCCCCTCTTCAGTGTCGTAATGAGCATTCATGGCTGCTGTCCCACTCTGCTCTTTTTGTTCAGCTACTTTGTCCCTCCTTTTCATCTCCCAGGGGTCCAGCATGCTGGAACTAAATTGTTGGTTTTTCTTCACCATCCAAAGACGTATTATGTATTCTGTTGAAGTTATCCAGCTTGGAAGCCCTGAGGCTCAGTGTCCGCTGCCCCAGTCAGAGTTTGGGGCTGGCGAGATTGAATTTCCCAGAGATCCAGACATTGCAGACCCTGGACCCATCTCATCTGCTATCACTACTCACCGCGCTGCTGGACCCAAGCCCACGACTGTGTCCATAATATTAGCTAATATGTACTAAGCACTTAACCTTTGGGCCACATACACTCCTAAGAAGTCAAAGAGTTACATCATCCTCACAATAGTCCCATGAATGATTACAGACGGTTAAGTCACTTGCCCAAGAAAAGACAGCTAGTAAGCGGTGGAGATGAAACGTTCACAAGCAATTTGTGTCTAGAGTGTGCTTTCAGCAGTCATCCTCTACTGCTTCCCAACAGCTTTCTCTTCCTCATTATCCACTAGTGTTTTGAGTTTTGGGTAGAATTTTATTTAACTTCCAAGTGCACTTTCAAAATAGTTTGTTGTCATGTGATGTCCTCAACCCATAGAACAAGGCAGAGAGGAACTGTCCTAAACTACTTTTACCACTGAGGCTGGAGAAATCATGATTTTTGATATCTAACTGATGTCCCTCCATCCTGCCCTCTATTTGTTGATGTCCTCCAGAGCAAATGTGACAAGCCAGTGACAGGACACACCACTAGCAATTTGGGCTACCGTGTTTTATTGTGCTTTTAGTCATTCATCGAGTGTTCGTGGCGCACCTGTCATGTGTCAGGCGCTGTGCTAGGTTTGGGAGAGCCCCACCCTCAGGTAGCCCCAGTACAGCGGGAAAGACAGTCACAGCACTGTGATGAAGCATCCAGGTGAGGCGGAGACCAGAGTTAACTGAAGGATGGGAAGGAGCTGCAGCAGAAGGGGTTGGAACTGAAGGCAAGAGTACCTGGGGTGCTGACTGTCAGCAGAGGGCAAGGTCTGCCAAGGCACCGAAGTGGGAAGTGTAGAGACACCTCAGGTAGTTCTCTGTGCCCCAGTACAGAGCGAGAGGTAAGAAGAGTCCAGACAGTGAAGGCACTTAGACACTGCTGAACAGCTGGGTTTTATCTTGGGAGTTATGGAGAATCTCTGGAAGGGTTTGAGCAGGATGGGTAATGTCATATCTGCCTTTTTGAAAGCTCATCCTGACAGCCATGTGAAGAGGGTATCTGAAGGCAGGAAGACCCAAGGCCAGCAGATAAAGCAGGGGGCTGACGGTGACGCAGGCATACCTACATCTCAAAAGGTCTCCTTTTCTCACTATTGCAGTTGTGAGCACAGAGGTGCTCAGAGCCCAAGAAGAATGGGAAGCCGTGAACAACATCCAGCCAGAGACAGGTAACTGCGAGAATGGCACGATCGCCATACACCCGGCTGTTAGTAAAGGCACCATCCACTTGTGCGGCTACGGGTTCTGTGACTCTGGGGTTAGGAGGCAGAATTCCTGAGCTGTGTGACATAGAATAAAATCTCTTCTCCAGCTCCAAAGAGATGACATTCTGGAGGAATTGGGAATGAATGCCGTAGGAAAAGGGCTGCCTCTCCCCAGCCCTAAGAGAAGACGGAGGACGTTAGTCGGCGTCAGCTTCTGTAGGGTGATGAGTTCAGGCAGAAGGATGGAGGCAGGCAGCCAGGGCCCCTACATATGGTCATGCACTGTACAAGGAAGTCCCTGCAGATGGGGGCTGAGGCCGTCTGCGGGAAGGCTCTGAGGGCTTGGTAAAAATGCCTCACATCCCTTTCTGAGAGCTACAGGAAAGCAGAAGCAGGACCTGTTTCTCACCTGAGCCGCGCTCGAGCTCCTTGAGAGATGTTACAGTAGATTCTACCAGCCATCACCTGTATTGCTAACTAATAAGTTAATTCCCTACGGAATGTAACAAAGGATGGAGAGGGGGTCATTCATACACTCGTACAGGGTGAGAAGGGGCAGCAGAATTAGGAAAGGCCCCTAAGCAAACCTGTGGCACGCTCTTCCATGGGGACCTAAGCAGTGACTTGGTCTCTCACAGACGAAAGGAGTTTAGGGTGCTCCCGGGGGTAGATCTGTCTCTGCTCACTGCAGAGGTTGGCCTAGCAAGCTTCTGAACATCCGGGTCTGAAAAGGGGGTTGGCCCAGCAAGTGATGCCAGCCCCTTGCAAGAGGATTTGTTGAGGCTTTGGGTGTCTGATATTTACAGCTGGAGGCCAGTTCTGGGCTTGGAGATGACAACTGGGCAGCCCCCAGGAAGTGTTTGCTCACACAGTGAGTACTGTTACAAATCGTGGGGTGTCTTCCCTTTTACCACAGGGAGCCAGGCCAGCTCAGACCAGCCTGGACAGCTAATCTCCTTCAGTGAGGCCCTGCAGCATTTCCAGACTGCAGACCTCTCCTCCTTCAAGGTATGACAGTAGGGAGGTTTGGGATCTCCAGCAAAGCACCCTCTTCCCAGAAACCAGGTTTCTGTCCCACCAGGGCAGGGTACTGGGCAAGCAAGATGGAAGTTTCCAGTTGAGGGCCCTATCTCATTTAAAAATCTTGGGGCACAGGGTCATAGGGAGCCAAAGACCCATGCTTCCTGCAGGGTCCTGGAGGCCTTTCTGGGACTGTGCCCTGCAGCTCTTGTGGCCCTCTCATGAGAGCTGCATGTAGCTGCTCCCCGCTCTTCTGTTTTAGTGAGAGGGAGGTCTGGAATCAAATGCTAGGGAGTTCCTTGGGGAAGCAAGGCAGCCTGTCCAGGGAGCAAAGTAATTCATGGCTAATCTAGGAAAAAGTTCCACTCCTTTCTGGGAATTTAAAAAATGGGTGGGATTGGAAAAAGAATATTGAGGAGAATACAAGCTAGCAAGCTTTCTGGGGCATCTTCAGTGACCAGTAGTAAGTTTAGAGGAGTGTGATTTCATATCTCCTACCTAAACCTGGCTCGAGACAGGCTGAAAAGGCAGGAATCAGGTTGCCAGAAGCTACGCAAATCAGCATATTCCCTAAGACCTGTAGCATTGGCCCTGAGCAATGAGCAGTCAGTATGACCCGGTTTAGGAAGTGCTGGTTGTGTTATGGACTGAATGCTCTAGCTACCCGGCAGGCACCTCGTTCCAGTAAATTATGTCCTTGGCGGAAAGAGACAGAGACAGACACACAGGCTATGTAGAAGCAGCCCTGCTCAGAAACCTGGCCTGACCACACGGGGGCGTCCCCACAGCCAGCCATTTCTAGCCTTCTTGGCAGTCAGTGGAATAGCTAGTTCTGGGAGAGCCCGAAGGACCAAATGTAGACAACTGATTGATAATGCCTAAGCTTGGTGACGTGTCTCTTTACAAAGAACCTGAGAGCTGGAAGAGCCTGTCTCCAGAGATTCCGCAGATGTTTCCCAGCCTCTGCCCCTTTCCCTGGCCCAGGGACCAGCCACTTCATTGGGAGAACTACTGCTTTCTGCTAGAACGGTCCCTGTACCGAGCCTGCTGATAAGTTCATTAAAGCAGGTGAACCCGGCACTCTGCCCAATACCTGCACCTTTCTCCCCAGAAAAGAATCCAGCCAACAATTCGAAGGACTGGGCTGGCTGCCCTCCGGCACTGCCTCTTCGGGCCTCCAAAGCTCCAGCAGGGCCTCCGTGAAGAAAGGGACTTGGTCCTGACCATTGCTCAGTGTGAGTGCATGGGCGCTGCCACAGAGCAGGTGCTGCATGAGCGGGCAGGCAGAGAGCACTGTTTGCCCACCCTGTTACCACAACTAACCCAAGGGTCTTGCATTCACCATGCTGGGGTGGGGAGCACGCGCTAAGGGGTGAAGGGAGAACAGGGCGTCTTGAGCGCAGTCTGGATCTACCTTGACTATACCGTTCTTTGCGAAGTACTCGGTGCTCCCCTGAGGGGCAGTCCCACAGAGAGCACGGGGGTGTTTTGGGACAGGTGGCCTGGATAGCCGAGACCCAGTGCATGGCCGCGTCCTCCAGACCATCTACAGGAAGCTGACTGGCTCCAAGTTTGACTGTGCTCTGCATGGAGATCACTGGGAAGATCTGGGCTTTCAGGGTAAGAGAGGAATGGTCCGTCTTCTTTTCCTGGACCCCCGATTCCAATGTTACAGCAAGAGCCCAGACAGTCCTCTTCCTGTCACGGCAGGACCATGAGGCGGGATAGCTGAGGGGACGCATTCCAGGAAGACAGGGTAGAGCAAATGCAAAGGCCCTGAGGTGAAGCATGCTTACCGCTGAGAACCGCGGTGGCTCACGTGGAGAAGAGAGTGACAGGAGGAGAGTTCGCCTGTGGCCTGCAGGCCATTGTGAAACATGCACACTTGTACTCTGAGTGAGGTGGAAAGCATGGGTGTGATAGGATTTGGAATCTAGTTATTTCTTTTTCCTCTTTTCCATTAAGATGGATGAAAATTTTATTTTGTAACTTTGTTTTCTGAGTAAAACAAGATGATTTCACCTGGTTTTGAATTGTGCTACTCTTTTTTCAAAATCATATCAAATTATATTGGTATAGAATAGGAAAATAATCTTAATTTAGAAAGGAAACTTGATATACCCATAATTGATAGTCTGTTGGTATTGACACGTTTAAGCCCCTTTATCCTCTGCATCTATATCATAATTTCTCTTAAATATTTCCTCTATATACCTTGAAAATCACATGAGTGTTAGGATGTTTCTTTCAACCATTAAGCAATTTAAAAATCTCAAGAGGAGAAGCAAAGTCTGTTATATTTGCCCACGTGATAACTCTTTCCACTGTTCTGTCTGCCTTTCTGATATTCCAAGATTCCTTCTTTTATCAATTCCTTTCTGTTTCAAGAACTTCCTGTAGCCATTTTCTAAGGTAGGTCTACTGGCGATAGATTCTCTTCCGTTTTTTTATCTGAGAATGTCTCGATTTCCCCTTTACTCATATAGGGTAATTTCTCTGGATATACAATTCTAGGTTGACAGTCCTTTTCGTTCAGCACTTGAAAAATGTGCTACTTCCTTTTGGCCTCCATGGTTTCTGATGAGACCAGCTGCCATCATTGGAATTATTTCTCCCTGACAGTTAAGGAGTTGTTTTTCTCTCTCTGCTTTTAAGATTTTTTTTTTTTTTCAGTCTTTAGTTTTCAGGAGTTTGACTATGATATGTCTTAGTGTGGATTTCTTTGGGCCTATTCCATTTGGGGTTTGCTGAACTTGAATCTATAGGTTATGTCGTTTGCCAAATTTGGTAAATTTTCACCCATTATCACTTGGAGTACTTTTTTCAGCCTCACACTTTCTCCTTTCTTGTAGGACTCTGATGACACAAATGCTAGAGCTTTTGTTATTTTCTACAGGTCCCACAGGCTCTGTTCTTTTTTTTTTTTTTTTGGATCTCTTTTATAGCTCATAGATCTCCAAGGCATTGTTTATTTTGTTTTGTTTTTCTCTCTGTTCAGATTGAGTCATTTATTTTGTTCTATCTTCACCTTCACTAATTCTTTCCTGTTATCTCTATTCTGCTGTTGAGCCCATCCAGTGAGTTTTTCATTTTAATTAGATGTTTTTCAGTTCTAAAGTTTCCATTTGGTTCTTTGTAGCTAACATTTCTTTACTAAGATTTTCTGTTTTTTCATTTTTTTCTAAGTGTGTTAGTAATGGCTTATCAAAGGCATTTTTATGTTAGCTGCTATCATAGTTTTTTATTGTTGCTACAACAAATCACTATAAGTTTAGTGGCTATAACAACACAACTTGATTATCTTCTAATTCTGTCATTCAGAAGTCTGAACCACGTCTCACTGGGGTAAGGTCAGAGTGGCAGCAGGGCTGTATTTTATTTTATGTTTTTTGGCACTCTAGGAGAAAATCCATTTCCTCGCCTTTTTCACCTTCTGCCTGCCTTTCTCCTCCTTTATAACATCTCTCTGAGCCTGATACTGTTCTCACATCTCTTTTTCTGACACTGTGTTTCTGCCTCCCTCTTTCACTTTTTACATTGCACCCACCCAAGTAATCCAGGATTATTTCCCTGTCTGCTGATTAGCAACCTTAATTCTGCCTGCAATCTTAATTCCCCTTGGGCATATGACGCTAGGTATTCTCAGGTTCTGGAAATTAGGACAAGAACATTTTTGGAGGGGCCATTATTTTGCCTACAACAGCTGTTTTAAAATCCTTATCATAATTTCAGCCTTTGTGTTATCTGTATTGCTGTCTATTGATTGCCTTTCCTCATTCAAATTGAGATTTTCCCAGTTCTTGGTGTAACAAATTATTTTTTTGTTGTGTCTGTGTCCTGGACGGTTTGGGTATTAGGTAATGACACTCTGGATCTTCTTTAAATCTGCAATTTTAGGAGGCCTCTTCTGACCTGAACCAGTAGGGGAAGGGGAGGTGTCACCTCATGACTACCAGGTGGGGATAGAAATGCAGGTACCCCACTTGGCCTCTGCTAATCCCACTGGCTGCAAGGGGTAGAGATGCCTCATTACTATTCCCATGTAGCCTCCACTGACACCCCCAGAGGGGTGGGGGGCTCCTTAGCACTGGAATGGGATAAATATCCCAGCTCCCCACTTTTCTGACTGCTCTGGAGGAACTGAGTGGTGCCTTGTTACAGGCAGCGGAAGGCTAGGCTCTCCACTTGGCCTGTAACCAAGTCGTTGAAGCTCAGGGGAACAGGGACTTCAATTAAATATTGCTCCCCATCACCCTCAATTTCCTCATGGTCTCTGTTACAGGAGCGAATCCAGCCACAGACCTAAGAGGAGCAGGCTTCCTTGCCCTCCTGCATCTGCTGTACCTGGTGATGGACTCAAAAACCTTGCTGATGGCCCAGGAGATTCTCCGCCTGTCTCGTCACCACATCCAGGTGGGGCTTTGGTGGGCAGCCAGCAGAGATGGCTGTGGAGCTAGGAGCTGGGCACAGGGCTCTTCTGAGCAGCCACGTGGGCCTCACAGGTGGATATAGTAATTGTTGAGGCAAACTAGGAATGGTCTCCTGTCCGCGCTGGACTCTGAGCTCTCCTCCTCGTTAGCGTGTGTCGCAAACATGCTTCAATTCCTCAGAGCCTTGCTTTTCTCATCTATAGAATGGAAGTCATGGAAACTTCGGCTGGATAGTTGGAGGAATGAAATGAGGTGATGTACAAAAGCACGAGGTAAAACTGTGCTGTTAGTGTTTCATCTCACTGCCCTCCCTGAGGAAACCCTTGATCCTGAAGGAGGAGAGGTAGCTTTCACGTGTCCCAGAGAAGAAGGTGACACATGGATTTACTGACAGGCCAGAAGTGGCTTTTGTAGCCCTCGGTCTCTGTCCAGTCCTGCTCTATGGGGTTGGGTTTGATGGTTTTCCCAGGTAGTAAAAGGTGGTAGTCCCTCCATTTTAGAAAAAAAAAATTTGATCTGTTTCATCTATCCGAGATTCATGGGACCTGGAATGCATTCACTAAACAAATATTTATTCAGCATTCCCTGTGCTAGCTCTTGTTCTTGGTGCTTGAGATACATCAGTGAACAAAACAGACGAAGATCCTTCTAGCAGAGAAGACAAGACAGTAAGCATAATACATAAATAACTTATAGGATATATTAGGAGGTGATCAGTGCTAAGGAAAAAGAACAAGTGGGGGAAGGTTAGGAAAATGTGGGGAGGGGATTACAGTATTTTATGGAATGGTCGAAGTAGCTGTCATGATAGGGCGAGACTTAAATGAAGCCTTGAAGAGGTGAGGATGCAGCCAAGCTGGTATCTGGGGAGAGCACTCCACGCAGAGGGAGCAGCTGCAGCCCAGGTCCCAAGGAGGGAGTGTGTCTGGCATGTAAAGGAATAGCAGGGGAGCCAGCGGCAGCAGAAGGAGGCTGGGAGGGCAGTAAGAAAGAAGGTTGTAGGGTAGTAGAGACCAGATGGCCCAGTGCCTAGTAGGTTGTGGTAAGGACCTTTGATTTTAACTCCGAGTACAATGCGGGTTTTCAGGAGCCTGGAAATGTGATCCAACTTGAAATTTTTAAATGGATCCTACCAGCTGCCAGATTGAGAATAGTCTAGAGCTTTATAATCAAGTTAGAGATGATGGTGGTTTGGAGCAGGGTATTTTCAGAGGAGGTGGTGTGAAGTGGTCTGATGCTGGCTGTAGGATCTCGAGCATATGGGCTTCAGCGAGTAGAGCCAGCGTGTTTTTCTGATGGATTGGACGTGGGTGTAAGGAAAAGGGAGGAGTCTATGATGATTTGTAGTGTGAGCAACTGGAAAGATAGAGTGGCCATCAACAGAAATGGAAAGGAAAGAGCAGGTTGGAGGGTCCGGTTTGCCATATAAACTTCAGGTTGTGGTTATGCATGTCTGGTGAGAACGCTCCAGAAGTGATGTGCCTTCTCTGGGCCTCATGTCAGGAGCACATGTCAACGTGCCTTATTACGGGGGGGGGGGGGGGGGGAAGGGGGGGCCTAGCCCTGATCTCACGCTTTAGGTGATGTCTGCTGGGTGACTCCACTGTAAAGTTACTGTTTCTTCCTTTGTAATTAATAACTGTCTTGAGGAAGATACTTTGAGACTATGCAAATATCCCGTTTCTCCTCAAACTTCATTCTAATGGTGATTTTCGATTTCCCTCATTCTTCCTACATTTATTAATTCTGCAAGAATTAATAAATTTTGTAAGAAAGAATCATCTGTGCCCTTCTATTTTTTCAGTTTCTTTTTATATCAGTGTGGACTCCTGGATATTTATTTTATTCTATGAGTTATAAGCCAACACTACCACTGTTTATTTTGTTGCTCAAATTATTCCATCTTTGACCATTTTAGGAATTCCTTCAGGGTGGCATCTGGGCCCTCTCACCATACCCTATCCTTTTTGAGAACTTTTTTTACTTTCTGGACACCAAAAGACGATCTAGGCTCATCTTGTATTTTCCCTGTGTGATTCCCAGCCCTGGAATCACCACTTCTCCGAGGAGCTGTTGTTCCCTTAATTGGAGAATGATATTGAGAAACCAAGATCTGAGCTCTGGGTGTTCTCACTGTGTTAAGATCTCACTGCTTCCGGGCCCTCTCAGTGGACAGAGCTTGTCACATGTGTGTCATTGGTTCACCCCTGACTCTGGGAGGAGAGGTCCTCAGTAGCCCTCACACAGGACAGGACGGCGTCGGTGTGCAGTGATGCCGCCTGAGGGAGAGGGGCCCGAGAACAAGTGGCTGAAGGTCAGACCTGCAGCATTTTAATTAGATCACTTTATATTAGAGGGCTGGAGGTGGGCAGGCCTGAGTTGCAAAAATAAGACTTGAGTAACAGTGTTGTTGGCCATATTATATCCTTACTTCTCAGGACCTCAGTTTCTTCCTTTGTGACATGAGAACATAATTCCAACCGTAGAATTATTCTAAGTTGGCAGTAAGCACATGAGGCATTCAGTAAGTGTTAGTTATCAAAGTAACTTTTGATTTCCATGAGTAAAAATACATTCTATACATTTTATGTATAATACACACATAAATACATCCGATATTTTTTAAATCAGTTGAATACATATCTGTGTGTGTGCTGTGTGCTCATGTGCGTGTGCGCGCGGGCACACACACACACACACACACACACAGAACCATCAGTACAGTAGATCCCTTTTGAATCCAAAACTTCTTAAATACAACGTAATCATACAGTTCCAGCCACCTGGGCAGTTTTTCATTTTTAATGTTTACTGAATATCTCTGTATCTTTTTAGGAAAAACAGTCATTAAATCTTAAGGCTTCACGTCTATTCCAGGAAACACTGGTGGAGGCAAGAGTGGCACTTTATGAGTATCTGGTCTTGAGATATATCAGAACAAGTTGAGAATGTGCGCATATTCTGTGGGGAGATAATATTCAGGGAGGTAATGTCTGGGTGAGGTCTGAGAACTGTACCTGTTAGCTTACGAGACACTGTGGTCTCTTGCAGCAACACTGCTGTGTTATAACACTCTCCCAGAGGCTGAGGAGTATCTAGCACTCTGTGGTCTGGCCCTCATTTTAGAGGTAAGGAAATGGAGACCCAGAGTGGGGAAATGGCTTGCCCGAGGTCCCGCAGCTAATGATTTCCTATAAATCATCTCTGATGTCAGTTTCTCCCTTCTTGTGATTTATGAAGACTCTTGTAAGACCTTCCTGCAGAAATATGGAGGCCAAGGGAGAGGGTTATTGCCAACTCAGAATCCCTCATTTCAAGGACAGGCTCCAATGAGGCGAGGGTGTAGACCATGCAGATATCTGAGGGAGGAGTGTCCCAGCAGAGGGAACAGCAGGACAAGAGAGGAAGTACTGGGAACTTGATCTTCACGGACGCAGACTGACCACTTTGACCAATCTGTCTCTTATCCCTTCACCTACTGGGGATGTATATTTACTCCACAATATGCAGGTCAGAAAATATGAAGGAAGATAGAGGGCTGGTGTAGGTGTCAGGAAGCTAGATGCTAGTTCCATCTGCACTATGATTATTTAGCTGCGAATTAAGGCAGGTCTCGGAACCTCTCTGGGCCTCAGTTTGCTCTTTTATAACATAAGGGATTTGGCCTAAATAATTCTAATATGCCTTCCAGCTTTATTTTATAATTCCTTGAACTGTGAGTAATTCCAAGGTTTTAAAGTAAAACGTGAACTCAGGTGCTTATGAATCTTGAACACACAGAATTTTCTAGGAGGCGTGTATGAGCTACAGCTGGGAGACACAGCCCTGCCAGCAGCTATTTCTCTCTTAAGGGGAGAGCTAAAGTTTCAGGTACATCCTGCTCAAGGGGAATTGGCCAAAACATTCCCAACACGTGCTGCAGGGAACCCCCGGCCCCCCATGAGTCCGGGCAGCGTGGAGGTGCTTAGCCCACACTGTCCTGACCTGAGGAGTGCAGCAGCACAGACACGGAGAGAGGCAGGCCACATAGGGCTGACCACTGGCAGGCCAGGAAGCCACTTACAGTTCTATTTACTCACACGCAACAATTTGTATAGCCCTCCATGCAATTTCCATCCATTATTTCATTCCATCAACATGACATCCTGCAAAGAGGTAGGACAGAGGTGATCCTTACTGATCTCCTTTTTACAGTGAAAGAATGTGGGGGTCCGAGAGGTAGAGTGTTTCTGCACAAAGCTGGGTCACTAATAAGTGGTGAAGCCTGGGACCCACCTCTGACAGCTAGCTAGCGGCGGGCTCCTTACTGCTGTGGTTCTCAGCGAGCAACGCGCTTTAGTCACGGGCGGGGTGCGGATGCCCAGCACCCTCCCCAGAACTACTGGATTGGATTATCCGGAGGCGGAGTCATATCAGCAGCAGTCGCCAAAGATGATCTGGTCTTCCCCCTTCAGTCTTCAGTATTGAGGCATGAAGAGAAATGAAATTTTAAATGGAAACTTAAAAATATCCAGGTCTGATTTCCTCTGCTTTAGTCAGTTCCCTTCACACAGCCTCAGTGTAGTCTTTTAGCTCAGAGGAATGCTGCGCAGGTCCAAGGGAACTGCTGATAGAAAAGAAACATTGAGATATGAATTCCAGTTGTTCATTGCTTTTTAATAAGTGGGCTTTATAAGAATGTTCCCAAGAGAGAATGAACAGTAGGTTTAAATCCTCTGTTAATTACATTGCTACCATATTCTTGTTCCCATATTTATTTTTAGACTGAAAGAAAATCAAGGCAGGTCCTTTTGTAGTTCATACGCGTGACGGTTGGCTGTTCACACTCTTGTGTGAGATGTGCCCCCCTCACACCTTGTTACACATCAGCACGTTACCCATCTGACGTAAAAAAAAAAAAAATCAAGGGAACAGGCAATATCATGCAGGTATATATGATAATAGTCAATATGTGAAGATATGAATATGTTGCTGCTGACCTCAGCCACACACGTTGAGGCAAAGATAATAATTATGAACGTTTGTTAACACCTGCTTAGACTGGTGCTGTGCTTAATATTTTGCACACGTAATCTAAATTACTCCTCAGAGCAGCACTGTGAGGTAGGTTGTGGGATAATAGAAACTATAAACTGTAAATAATAAAACCTGTCTCCTAGAGTTTTGTAATGATTAGTGTCTTGACTCTACCCAGCATGGCACTGTGTTAGGGTCCCCAGGAACCCTCAAGTTCTATGATTCCCTGGGAGGACTCCCAGGACTTGGCATATCGTCATACTCACAGCTATGGGTTAGTACAGCCAAAGCAAAATCTGCAAAGGGAAGAAGTGCATGGGACAAAATGCATAGGAAACCAGGTGCAAGCTTCCAGGAGTCCTCTCGCAGTGGAATCACACAGGACACACTTAATTCTCCCAGCATCAAATTGTGCAACACGTGAAATGGTGCCAAGCGGGGGATGGGGTGGGGGCGTCATAAGAGATTCAGTACCTAAGGTTTTTATTGGGGCTGGTCATGCAGACCCGGTCTGTCTAGCTTGTACCAAAATTCCAGAAGCAGAGGGAAAGCAGGTGTTCAGCATGAGCTATCCTATTTGCACAGTAGTTTCTGCACAGTGAGTCATCCTGAGGAGTTGGTGGGAATCTCCCAAAATCCAAGTTCCCAGATGCTAGCCAAAGGCTAACCCCGTAAGCAGGCCTTTCTAAGGACAGCAGCCTTTGGCCTGCTGGGCTAACTCTTCTGCACAGCACTCAATATTTATTTCCTTTTTGATTTTGAGATATAAGGAAGTTGAGTCTCATGGAGTTTGGGTCGCCTTCCTAAGAACACACAGCTAGCAGGTAGCAAGGCCAAGATCTGGAATCCAGGTGTCACAGAAGACCGTGAGAAAAATCTTTGTGGAGCCGGAAGACCCTCTGTAGTTCAGTCTCAGTGCTGTCAAATAGAACCTTCTACAATGACGGAATATTCTAGATCCACACTGTCCAGTATGGTAGCTACTAAACACATGTGGCTACTGAGCACTTGAAATATTGCTAGGACGACTAAGGCGTTGAATTTTAAAATGCATTTACGTCTCAACGCATTTAAATAGGTCCCTGTGGCCAGTTGCTACCATACTGAACAGCACAGTTCTAACGTAATGCAGTTTTTCTTCTGGGGGACACAGATGGGATATACAGGCTTTGACTATTGTTCTAAACTAAGGAATGCACTGATCCGTGTGTCCCTGTCCGTGAATGTCCTGTGTATATGCA
Organism: Rhinolophus hipposideros; assembly: GCF_964194185.1. Taxonomy (NCBI): domain Eukaryota; kingdom Metazoa; phylum Chordata; class Mammalia; order Chiroptera; family Rhinolophidae; genus Rhinolophus; species Rhinolophus hipposideros. The sequence goes on along the minus strand of NC_138058.1, from coordinate 15,061,124 downwards.
ACAGTGGAAATTAACATGTAACACTTCCAAATTCCCTGGGGAAAAAAAAACCCTTTTCATTTGCTTGGGGTTTTTTTGTTGTTGTTATTAAATAGGAAGGAATTAGCCCCTCCAAAAATAAAGCTTTGAAGCAGACCCCTCCCCCCGTTTCCCAGGGAATTCTGATGCCCATCTTGGAGAAGTGCCCCAGCTGGACTCCAAGCCGCCCCCTCTCAGGAGTTTGGCCTTCATGGTGAGTTCTCGGGCCTCTGTGTTAATGAGATGGGCTGTGCCACCCAGTCAAGGCTGACTTTCTGCCTACTTGCACCTTCTCTATCTGCCTTTGGATGAGGTGCTTATGAACGGTCAAATAACCGGAGGCCTAGAGAAGGGGAGAAGAGATTTTAAGAACCTGTAGAGTTAGTTAGCTAGCTGGGCCTCACTCCTCTTGTGATTATCCTAACCCCCGGGGGTGATGTGGTCCAGGGGGGCACACGGGTGAGTCTGGTGAAGGCCAAAGAGAGCTAATGGGCAGGATGTTGAAGAGGCAGGAAAAGTAGCACAGGCGCTATGCACACCAGCTTGCAAATGAATTAACCTTAGTTGGAATCCTGTCTCCACTGCCTTAGGAAAGTTACTTAAGGTCACTGAGCCTCGGTGTTCCCATCTGTAAGATGGGAAGATCATTATGGAAATGAAGTGTAAGCATCCATAATACTTGCTGCTGTCTCTGGGCTGTGACTGCTGTTACTGCCTGCAGGCCAAGCTAGGTTGTACACGACAGGAAACACAGAAGGCAAGACCTGGGTTGCCACTGACCCGGTGCCACTTCCATTCCAGCAATTCCCGTTCTGCTTGATGTCCGTGAATATCACCCGCATCGCAATCCACGCCTTAAGGGAGGAGTGTCTGTCCAGGTGAGTCCCTGCATTGTTCTCCTCTCGCCAGTTGATGAAAGGGGCCCAGCAGAGCCTGGTTCTCTCCCACCCCTGCCTCATTCTCCCCAGTGTTCTTCCTCACCTGCTGGCTCCTAGGGCGCCCGTGCAAAGTCCCCATGCACCAGTCTGCCAGCCTATCTCCTCCCCAACCCTGACCTTAGATGTGAAGGCTGCCTGGGGGAGTGGGGGAGCACCCAAGTGTCAGCCTTTGCAGCCCACTGAGATCACCTCCCTGTCCTGCAGGGAGTGTAATCGGCAGCAGAAGGTGATCCCGGTGGTAAACAGCTTCTATGCGGCCACTTTCCTCCACCTCGCGCATGTCTGGAAGACTAAGCAGAAGACCATCTCCGACTCAGGCTTTGTCCTAAAAGGTATGCCCTTTTGTCTGGGGAAGCCTAGCTCCTTAACCCCGTGTCCCCAGGCTCAGGGACCCCAGCATGGTTGCTAGATTGGTTTTGGCAGCAGTTCCCTTCCAGCCCACTCTCTGGAGCCCACTGGTTCTCCTTTCTCTGCCACTGCTCCTCCCTTTCTGGCCTTATACCTATGGTGATATTTTCTGAATCAAAAGCTGGGTCCAATAGCTGGATTGACTATTCCAAGTTGCACTTGTCCTGGGCAAGATGAAGTATGTGGTCGCTGTGGCTCTGTCTGGCTCCTTGACCTCCGTCTGGTGAGCTCCCCATCTTGGAAGTCTCCTTCACCTTCTCCCCAGAGAACCTGGCTTGGGGGCACTCCTTCGAGCTGCCAGGCCCTGGCTGGTGTGCAGTCCGCTGCGCCTCCAGCCTCGTTCCCCACTGCTCTCTTCCAGACTTGGAGGTGCTGGCCAAGAAGAGCCCAAGGCGGCTGCTCAAGACCCTGGAGAGCTACTTGGCCGGAGTGTCAAAGGGACAGGCCTCCTTGTTGGGAGCACAGAAGTGCTGTGGGCCACAAGCCCCCCACTCGAAGGAGCTCACTTTCACAGGCGTGTGTGACCTGCTTCCACACTCATCCGAAGGCACGTGGCTGATCTGACCACCCAGACACTGACCAACAGAAAGACTTAAACCTGCTGGGCTGCAGGGGCTTTCGGAGCGTGTGTGGCCAGCCCTGTCAGCATCACCGTGGCCGAGCCCAGCGCCTTCCCCTCAGCAGAAGGGATGGAGGAAGCCTCGTCCTCACGCGACATCAGGTGCACTTAGACTTGACCCACTCCCCACAGATCTGCCTCCAGAACGAGGCCTCTGCTGTCATCCTGGTGGGGCTGCAGCTTACCGAGGTGGGTCACCTCATGTGCGAATGGATCGTCAGGTGGGAGGAGCCCCATCTGGATGTCCCACGTGTCCCCACATGGAAGGACATTCCCAAGTAGAGGTACCAGAGTTCTGACTCCTGGGCAGCAGGCCTTTCAGGCCCCTGGTGGCCATAGGGCGGGCCAGACAGGGAAATGTAGTCGTTAGAATGTGAAGGGACAATGTGGCAGTGTCAGTGGCAGCAGCCCCGGGGGTTGGGGGCAGCATGAACCAGAGCAAGCGGCCTGGGCTGGGCCTGCCTTACTCCGCTCCCCCCACCAGGCCAGCGTCAGGGCCCTCGGGGCTCCCTGGCCTGGCACATACCTCCCCTCCTCTCCCCATCCCTCCTCTCCGCTGTTTAAGATGCAGAACAGGGCCTTGGGCCTTAGGGTCTCCACTGCTGCCCACCAGCTCTGCTTCCCCTGTGGAGACTGTGCAGTTCCCATCAGGGATGGTTTTCCAGCCTGGCTGAAGGAAGGAGGAAATTCATACACCAGCAGTTTTTGAATAAAAGAATTGTTCTGGGTTAAGGGTTCCGAGTGTTTTCCTCCAAGACAAGCCTTGCACCTCCTGGGTCCCTGTTGTTCCAGGGCCCAGTTAGAGCCAGGGACGCCAGGTAAAGGCACTGGCCACGGGCTCCAGGAGAGAAGGGTGCTGTGCTCTGGCCGAACTCCCACTGAGTTCACGTGATGTCCACCCTGCACTCGCAGGCCCAGACCCCTTGCACCCTCTAGCCAGTGGGACTGGTGACCCTGACTTTTGTTAAGATTGACTGGTGTGAAGTGCCCACACGGGATTTTTCCTACATTTGTTTCTGGGGAAGCTTGCGGTCTTGCTTCATTCGCAAAAGGGCCTCCAGGCCAGGATATCCTGAGCTGAGTGGGGAGCAGCCGAGAGCCCCACTATACTGCTCTCCTCTCCTCTGCCCTCCCTCAAGTAGAGCCACGGAAGACTTGTCTAGCCCTTGCAGGCTTCTCCAAGTCCGACCCTCTGGAGGGAGGGCCCATCACAGAGGTGAGGATGACAGAAGCCAGGAAGGGAACTCCCCACTGCTGTCAGCAGGGTGCCTCAAGGTGGAGGCTGCTGATTGACCCTACAACTTGCCTCATCATCTTCGCCCAACCTGAACTAACCCTTTGTCCCCCTCACTTCCTCCTGTCCGGATGCTTAGCTGATCAGCAGAGCCGGCAGGGAGCTCACTGGGCCTGGTGGAGTTGGAATGCAGAAAGAAAGGCTGCAGCTCAGCCTCCACTTTGGAGCAACTGGTTCAGTGGTTCCTTTTCTGCAGATCTCCTTTCGCTTGCGGATCCCGGAAGGCTAACTCAGCAGACGTGACCATGTATGCTCAGCCTGCAGCACGGCCAGGAGCCGGTCCATGTGGGCCTCCAGCTGGAGGGGAGGCCAGCGGCCTCTGCAGGGGCGCTTTCTTCCTGAGTCACTCCCTGTGTAATGGTCTCCAGACAACAGTGTTCAGTTTCAGACCTTGGGACATGACCATTAACAGCCCAGGGACTAACTTGCAAGGTTCTGTTCATGGACTGTTTAGGAATATATAAACCCTCTAAAAGTAGATGCAAAAATCTTCGTCTGCATTATCTGGGTGGGAAAGGCCTTTCATGGGAGACTTAAAATGCTTCACTACCCTAAAAATGTCAGAACCACTGCAGATTTGGTGCAGCCCTTCATCCTTTTTAAAAGTCATCCCTGGCACGTGCTGTGTTTGCCATCGGGTGGATGACTGGCCATCTCTGCAGAGAGAAAGATGGGGGATATACAGGGAGCTGATTTTTCTGTGCTTCTTGGCAAAAAATCAGCAAGATACACTTGATCAGAATTTCTTTGGGGATGGAAGAATCCAGCATGTCAGAGCTCAGAAGGCACAGAGCTCTGAGGGCCCACAGGTGAGGGCGGGTCAGGATGGCCGCTGCCCGGCCTTAGAGACTCATCAGACTCACACAGCTCCTGCCTTGCTCTTGGCACCCTGCGTCATGCCCCCCAGGATGGGACCACTTCAGGGCCACTCCATTCTCCCCCTATTTAGCTATCTAGCCTCTTGGATGGCTATTCCAGCCACCACCCCGTTATACAAGAGTGAAGTTAAGGCCTAGACATGGAAAAGCAACTAGAACAGCATGAAACAAGCAGGGTGAGAACCAGAACCATGACTCGACACCAGTCCCATGCTTTCCCAGCAGCCCCATGGTGGCCCTGGGCCCATGAGCCTAAAGCATGATGCAATGTGCCTACGAAGTGACAAGCCAGACTTCTGCACAGTAGTGAAAAGTGCTTTTGCTTGGCGAGCATACGTCATTTGGCAGCTGCCTTGCAGTGCTTATCAGGGCAGCTGAGGAAAAACAGATGCACCCCCAGCCCGTTGCCTTCTCCCAGTTGGGAACGTGAAACTGAACTGAACCCCTGGCTGAACGCGATCCTGGGGCCTGGCGCTGCGCCACCTCCCTATTGTGTTCACAGCGGTACCTGCCAGGCCCACTGGGACTCCTGGCCCCTCTGCCTAATCACGCAAAGCCACCTCTGGCCCCTTGGAGTGAGGGTATTGTCACCGGGGTCCTCCAGCCCAGCAAGGGAGCCCAGGTGCGTAGGTGGGGCAGGGAGCATGCCCCGTGTAGGCAGAGTGAGGAAAGCACAGGTCTCCTTTATTGAGCATCTGCAGGGGCACCTCGGCAACGGCCAGGCAGCGGGAGGAGGGGCAAGCAGGCAGGAGGTGGGCACAGGGAGATGCCCGCTCTCACTTCCAGTCCTTGAAGAATTGCTTGAAGATGGGACTCTCGCGGCCCTGGGGCAGAATCTCCACCTACAGGGACAGCAGGAGAGAAGTCTTGCTCATGAGGTTGTGGGGAAGGCCGGAGCCCTGGAGGAGGGTGCTATGTACCAGGCCTGAGTCCACATGCCCTTCAGCCGAGGGTGCTCCTCCAGGTAAGCCAAGAGATGAGAAAGATGACAGGGACACGGGCTGAGGAAATGCTGCTTCAAGGACATAAGCGCACAGTCTGATAGATACACCAAGTAGACATGAGCCGTGTCAGCTCCCCTTGGAATGACTGTGGAGTCGCAGTGCTGGGGTGAGAAGCAGCGGTACCAGCTAGGGACAAAGGCCCAGAGGAGGTGCACGAGCTGCCTCTGCCCCACATCCTCTTAGAAAATAACATATACTTTTAAATTCTGAAGGATCGAGAAGGGCTTTCCCACGGGGTGGGTCTGGTAGGGAGGCCCGACTATTCCTGACTTCACCCGAGGCTTTCTGCTCTTCTTGTCCAGTCTGAGGGCAGGAGGCCATGGGAAGGGCCCAGGAGGAGGGTTGGGGCCCTGCGTGTCTCCTCACCTGAGTATGTGGGGCGTACCGCATGCGGGAGATGAAGCCCTCTGCCACGTGGAGTGCTGCCTGCCGCTCTTTCTCGTTAGCTTTTCGTCCTGGGTTATAGGAGATTTTCAAAAAGAGCGGAGACCCTCTCTAGCCCACATCCCATCTTTCTGGAAGAAATTTAAGGAGGTCCACAGAAAAGCTGGCAACTTTTAAAATAAATGGGCCAGGAGGTGGTAACAATGCTGAGGAGCTCTTTGGAGGTATAAAGTCAGCCCCCTGAGATTTCTCCCAATCTGGCAGCTCCAAGCCAGAGGAAAACTGCTCTTCTGCCAGCTCTAATCATCAAAACCTTCTGCTGGGACCAGGGCCCCAGGGAGTCATGAGAACTAGTGTTCTCCTGGCCTCAGACGTTAGAGCCATGGCCCCCACCCAGGACCCCTCCTGAGTCTGCTGAGTATAGCGTTATCAAGCCTTCTTTGCACAACTGACTAGGACAAATGGGTGTGATTTACTCCAGTCTTACTCCCAGAATGCCACGTAGCAGACATCAGCCTAATAGTTATGCCAACTAAGCATATGAAAAGAAAAACCACAGAGCCATCCATTCCCTCCTGTATGCAGTCCTGTTAACGCAAAATGGTCTCCAGCTTAAGGCATTTTTCCAAGACAACAATGTCATGGAGTCACTTGTGGTTAGATCCACCAAGACTTAATATCTAACCTCACTGCAGTTTCAGCCTCTCCCTGCAGGAGAATTGTAAAACAAATCAGTCTGGAATTTCCTGGTCAGCATTAGTGAGATAATCTGCCTGCTAAGACCCCCAGTCTTCCCCTAAGTAAACGTGACCTTGCCTAAAATAATCCACTCTTTTGACTTCCTTAGCCCATTCTCTTTCTGCCTATAGACACCTTCCATTTCAAACAGCTCCTCTGAGCACCCTTTCTCTTTACTAGATGGGATGCGGCCTGATTCATGACCTTTAAATTTAGATCTGTACTCAGGTGAATTTTTATTCCTTCACACTAACTGCAGAACCAGCTCAAACTGACCTTACCCTGTTTCTAACAAGATACAACAACTCAGAACAAAACCATGCAGCCAAAGCATGCAGAGGAGAATTCTGACCTTCCATTACACCCAGAATCAAAGTTTTGTCTCAACCCCCAACAGAGCCAAAAAGCTGGGACTAGACCGGAACTTGATCACCAGAACCCTGTATGAAGCGAAGTGTCCATTTTCCAGGAAGATCCGGTACTAAAGCCTTCCCACTGAAACCTGCCCAAAGCACGTCCACATACCTGCCTGTCCCTTCCTTAACCCCTTAAATTCCATCCCAAGCCCTTGATCACGGAGACACATTTGAGCCTCGCCTCCTGTCTCCTTGCCAGTCAGCTTCGCAACAAAACTTTTTTCTTTTCTGAAAAGCTGGTGCCATAGTTACCCCTCAGCCCACCTCACTATGGTGCTGGGTAGAGGGGATACCTGGGTTCTAACCTCTAAATTAGGGACACTCCAGCCTCTGGATAAAGGCCCTTTAATTTGTTAAGCTGATCAGTCATTTTGAACCACAGAATAAAAAAATCGTGATCTAAAAAAAAAAAAAAGGCTGGTGCCACAGTATTGGCTTCTGTGCAGGAGATAGCAAGCCTTTGCTGGGTAACACCAGCCAGGCTATAAAATGCAGTTAGCTACACTGTATCTCAAATTAGTGTGCTGGATCCTTCCTGTGATTTAACCAGCTACCTGAGATACTTCTCTCCCCGCTCCCAAGTTTCCTGTTTTTTGCTCCTCTGATTTCTTTCCAAAATGGTTTGGTTCTTCACTTGGGGTTAAATACGAGGTGTGATCAAACAATATGGTAAATGTTTAAATTAAAAAAAAATTTATTATGGGGTAGCCAGTTGGCTCAATTGGTTAGAGTGCACTGCTCATAACACCTAGTTCACCGGTTTGATTCCCACGTGGGCCAAAGATCTGTGCTCTCCACAACCAGATTAAAAACAATGACTTGACTTGGAGCTGATGGGTCCTGGAGAAACACACCCAATATTCCCCAATTGAAAAAAATGTATTACAGTAAAAGACACGTTGCCATTAATCCTTCTCAAAATACTCCCCCTCACTTCGAACACACTTAGCCCATCGTTCTTGCCACTTTCTGAAGCAGTTCTGGAAGTCCTCTTTCTTGTCTTTAGTTGCGCTGTTGTGGCTGCCTCGATGCCCTGAATCATTTTGACTTTGGGGAAGAGCCAGAAGTCTCACAGTGCCAGGTCTGGTGAATAAGATGGATGAGAACACACCATAATGTTTTTATTTGACAGAAATTGCTGTACCAGAAGCCATGTGAGACACGGAACCTTTCCATCGAGATAAAAACTACGATGAATGCTGCTGCCAAGTGCCATCCAGTGGAAAGGCAGGGATCTCCAATACGGCTGAGAGAAGGTGTGTTTTAAAGCGTGCCATAAGTCATCCTCCATCATGACAACACCCCGTGTCACACATCACTTCTGGTACATGGCAATTTCTGTCAAATAAAAACATTACGGTGTGTCCTCATCCACCTTATTCACTGGATCTGGCACCGTGAGACTTCTGGCTCTTCCCCAAAGTGAAAACGACCATGAAAGGTAAATGTTTTGAATCGATTCAGGACATCAAGGCAGCCATGACAGTGCAACTAAAGATACTCACGAAAGAGGACTTCCAGAACTGCTTCAGAAAGTGGCAAGACGATGGGATAAGTGTGTTTGAAGCGAGGGGGAGTATTTTGAGGGGGATTAATGGCAATGTGTCTTTTACTTTTCTTATTTAAATATTCACCATATTTTTTTTATCACACCTTGTACACTTTTGTGGGCCTCTGAGAACCACCCATGCTTGGAACTGGTTCCATGTGGAAGGCAGGAGGGAAAAGGCAGCCCCAGTAGCACACCCCCCCACCCCCACCTCCAACACACATACTCTTTAACTGAGAAACCTGCCAGGCAGCTTGCTGCTCCAGGCCCTTCCCTGAAGCTACAGCATTATTCATTGCCTAGTAGCAGCCATCCTCAGAACACCTAACACTTCTCTATCTTCCTGACCAGGCTGGGGCTGCGAATTTCTCTTTGCCTTGGTTGACCCCCCAGATATTTCTTGAGGAAATACTATACCATCAAGATACTAGAGACAATATGGTTGCTGCTTTCAAGAAGTTTATAATCTGGTCAGGGAGGTAAGTAAGACATGCTCAAGAAAAGACAAGTCTGGAGAAGGTAATAAGCTCCCAGTATCACTCAGACACTCAGTTCTGTTTCAACATTTCAGAGTCAAACCAAAGAACAAGCTTGAGCATAGCAGTGTTTATCTCTTACAAAAATAAGTTCTACCAGTTCACTACCCACTATATACAGTGGGATTTAATTTCTCTAAAATTTCTGTCACACCTCAAGGCAGAATGTCAGGATCAGTGGTCCCAACGACCCTGAAGGCCTAGGAGTGCTCTGTGTCAGTGTCCCCAGAATGTGGTCCCTGGACCTGCAGCAAGGCCTGGGAGCAAGTTAGCTCTGCAAATTCCCGGGCTCCAGCCCAACCTAGTGAATCAGAACGGGGAATAGGGGGGCGGAGGGAGGCCGAGGGCAGCTACCTGTCTTCACAGGCCCTCAGCCCTCGGGTGATTCTGAGACATGCTCAAGTTTCAGAATGTTTGCCTAGAATCTAAGGAGTGGGAACAGCAAAGAGAAAACCCTCAGTCTAGATGTCAGGTCTAGACTGACATCCAAGGGAGAGCATCCAGGCTGTCTCTTGGAGACTGTCTTTTGAAAGCAGCCAGGCAGGCCGAGCCCTCCAGGGTCAGAGCAGGCTGGAGCAGAGAAGCCACACGTACCTTTCCAGATGTAGATCTTGCCACAGAGCCCGTTGTCTAGCACAAAACAGTCATCAGGTATCAGAAGCTCAAGGGCAAAGGGGCTGGAGTCGGCCACCTTGGTCAGGTTCATCTGTCCAGTGGCATCCGACACCTGGGGGAGGGTGTGTCAAAATAATATAAATGCAGCCACTTTAAAGCGGAGCCAGAAGTGCCATCCCAGAGGAATTGCTTTGAACATCTTATACCTCAAACCTTTAGAATGTTAAACAGGGCAAAATAACCTTTGGACTAGGCCTAAGCAACATTGTGTCTCAAATAACTGTTTACAAAGGTAACAAGAAAGCAAATACGATGACTACCAGACCAAAAATGAAAAACCTTCTTCAGAATTAGTATCACTATGTCATCCCCACCTTCCTTCTATTGATGTAATTGCTCCCTTTCCCTTTCTCATAAATTCCGGTTGCCTTTGTCTCCTAATCAGAACACTATTTGGGTTTCTGCCTGAATCAATACGTCCATAATAGCTATTCTTTTGATCTAAAATAAATGCTTATTGCCTCTCATTTTGAAGGCCTTTTTATTTTTCGGTTAATAGATGAACAGTGCTGGATCACCCTCTTCCTCCCAACACACAGCCCTAACCTCTGCCCAAGGAGCAGGCTTAGGCTGCGTCCCTGCAGACCTGCACCACCGCCCCCATCCGCCACTCAAGCCCCAGGAACAGACAGGGCACAGGGAGAACAGCACTAACAGGCAAATCCCAGGCAGCCCCCACCCCTCCCATCACCCTCATCAGTGATTCCATTTGGAAATTAAATGGATTCCAAATTACAAATAAATGCAAAGAATTCAAAAAGTAAAGCTCAACATCTCCTTCTCCAAGAAGGGCATAGAATTGAAGTGGCATTTATGGCCTCAGGAGGGCCTGACGTCTGCCCACTTCCCATCCTCTTCTCACTTCCAGCCCTAGATAAACCACCCAGGTGCCGGACCCAAACTTCCCACTGCTCTCTCCTCTTCCTCCAGCCCCTGGTGCACCAGGCTCCCGCCTTCTGCCTGGTCCCAGGGCAGACCCGGAATGCCCACCTTATACAGAGCTGCGGCCTGGGCATTAGTCTGGTCAGCTGTGAGGTCTTCTTCAGGATTGCCTTCCTTCAGAGTGGGCTTGGGGCCCAGGACCTGCAGGGGCCAAGGGCAGACCAGGTTTCCAGGGATTCCTGGGCACCTGTCCCAGAACTTCCCAACCCATCACACCCAGGGCCACTGCCTCTGGTGGGGCAAACTGTCCCACACACAACGGCCTGGGTCCAAGCCACCTCACCTACCAGGCCACTGGTCCATCTGCCCACAGGGGCACGTACTTTACTCCAAATCACACCGAGCACCCTATGAGCTAGCCACAACCCTGAGCAGTGCCCCAGATGCTCCCACCCAGTCCTCCACTGGCCACCCTCATGCCCCCCAGCTGATCACTGCTTCTCTTGGCAGCTTCCAAGCAGGGTCCACCCACCCCAACATCCCCTCCACCTGGATCATCTCGGCAGGCTCCTCCCCATCTGTGACGATCTCCACCTGGGCCTTGCCCTGCCGCTCACTGTCCCGGATGGCCAAAGCCAGGTCCCGAGCCTTATTGCGCTCCAGGATGTTGGACTTTCCACCACACCAGACAAAGATGTTCTGAAAGGAAGTGGGAAGCTCGCATGAAAGAAGGCAGGAGGAGCCACAAGGCTTCTCTGAGGATGGTAATGACATTCTGTGTTTCTCTGCCCGGCCCCCCATGTCCCTCCTGCTTTACTTTTCTCCATAGCATATACTTTGACGTCTTTAGTGTGTTTATACTCTATCTCCCTTGACTAGAAAGTAAGTTTCATTAGGGCATGAGTGTTTTGTGCTGTGTTACTTTGCTCTGTTCACTGCTATATGCCCAGTGCTAAAACAGAGACTGGCACATATTTCCGCACAACATAAATATTTTTTTATTGAATAAATGAATGGGTGAATGCTGTCATTGAGCACCCTGCCTGCACCCTGGCCAGGCACAGCCCTCATCACCTCCCCTGAGCTGGTCTTCCTGCCTCCATTGCACTGCTTCTGGTCCTCCTTCCCAACCCTCCTGGGTTGACCTTCCTGCCCGAAGTCTTCAGCACCATGAGATGTGACCCAGACTCCTCGGTCAGTCTCCTCATGACCTGGGTCTCACTCTCCTTAGCAATTTGCACTCCCATGGCTCCTGTTCCCACCCTGCACCTGCTATCAACATGCACGTCTACACCCCACCTCAGGGCCTCAGCTCATGGTCCTTTGCCTGGAATGACATTTCCCCTCTGGGAAGCTCTAGTCAAATAGCACTTCCTGGGACAACGGCTTTGGAGCAGGCTAGAGAGCCCCTCCCTGCCCAAGGTCCCCCAGCACATGTCGCTGCTTCTCTTAGAGCCCGCATCACATCCTGCCCCAGACTACAGCAAGTGCCAGGCCAGCTCATCTTGTTGCCTCCCCAGGGCAAGCAATTCGTGGTCCCTGTGCTGGCTCAGAGCAGGCAGCAGCTTCACTGAGTGAACGGACGAGGGAATAAATTAACAAATGGTCTGGCAGGCAGCTAACTCACAACTACAAAGGTCTAAGAGAGGGAGGGAGGGAGGAGGCTCCAGTGTGAGAGGCAATAGCTGGACAGCAGAGGGCTGTTTCTGTCCTTCCGAATACAGGGACGTTTCTAATGGTTGGAGTGCTCCCACTTGGAATGGAGTTCCAGCTTCTCAGATTCTCTCGCTATTCCCTGGCCTCCTGGCCCCTGCCCTTGGGAAGGACAGCGCGCTCAGTGCTGCCTGCCACCTACTTGGCCGAGGTCCAGGATGAAGCAATCCCCGGTGTTGAAGCTGCCCCAGCTCAGCGGCCGCTCGGTGGCACGAATGTTCTTCTTCCCCTTCACCTGGTAGAGTTTCCTGGCAGCAGCCGGGGTGGCCCCTGGGGAGGTCTTGTGAAACGCTGACTCCACTCCACCTTCCTGCAGCCCAGATGGCCAACCTGAGGGGGCTGGCGCGAGGCCCAGGGCCCTCCATACCCCATCCCACTGGGAAACGGGCAGAAAGGTGGGGAGGACCCAGCCCCAAGGACACCGGGGCCTTTCGCAGGGTAAAAGGCAGCTGGAAGGGGGGCAGGCTCTGAGGAAAGCTGCATGGAGGGCTGACCTGGTACTTGATGCCCCTCGGGAAGTAGCTCATGAAGAGGTCGGACTCGTTGCCCTGCACCTCTCGGTGCTGCACCGGCCTCTCCCCAAGCAGGGTGTTGAGGTGCACTGCCAGCACGGCACAGGCCCCCTGCTCATCCCGGGATGACTGCTGGCCTGGGGCGGTGGGAGGGGGCAGGACCAGGCCCGTGAGACCCATGCCAGCCCCAGGGCCCCAGTCCTCTCCCTGTTCCCAGCCCCTTACCTATCCACAGGTGCAGGTGGGAGAGCTCTTCCGGGCCATTATGCAGCACTAGGTAGGAGTCCCCCGAGAAGAAGACACCCTGGTTCTCCCTGGCCACCGGCACCGGCTTCAGCTTCTCTACCCGCCACACGTGCAGGCCAGGGTCTTGCACTGAGGCCAGGAATGGAGAGCTACTGCAGGAGGGGAGAAGGTTGGTAGTGCCAGGGCCTCTGAGGAACGGCCCCAAGCAGAGAGACCTGCGCAGGACTGGGGGCTGGGGTATGGGGAGGAGGGTGGCTGGAAGGAAGGGCAGTCCTTGGAAATGAAGGAGGGAAGGGTGAGAGGGGATGGGGTACACAGCCTACCTCTGGGGGATAGGTGTGTACATGCTGTTTCTGGATCTGGAAAGACAGAAGACGCCATTATTATTACAAATGCCATGTAATAAAAACAATCACCTTTCACATTGGTCTGGGAAGGCGCTTCCAGGAGGCCAAGTGCTTTCATATTCATCAAATACTTCATTTCCAAGACCCCAAGAAGAGATTATCCCTGACTCCATTATGCCAGCAAAGAAACTGAAGCTCAGAAAGTCCAAGTCCAAAGTCACACAGCTAGTGAGAGAGTAGGGAAAACCAGGTCTCTAGCTCCGGGCCAGCGTCTTCCCCTTACTCTCACCCACACCTCTATTCTGCTTCCAGACACTCTCAGCATGAGGCTGGAATACAGCTCTCTGAGCAATAACTGCTTGTATAAGAAAAGTCTAAAATCAATGACTTAAGTTCCCACCATAAAAAGAAAAAATAGAAAAGAAAAAGCAAATTAAACCCAAAATAATCAGAAGAAAAAATAAAAATAAGAGTAGAAATTAATAGAAAACAAAAATAGAGAAAATCATAGAAGCTGGTTTTTTTTTGGGGGGGGGGAAATGAAGTTGATGAACCTTTAGACAAACTGATTAGGAAAAAGACACAAATTCCCAGTACAGAAACAAGAGATGACATCACTACAGATTCTACAGATATTAAGGTGAGACATCTGTAAGGTGAGATATTAAAAGGAAAATAAGAATATTACAAAAACTTTATGCTGATATAGTCAACAACTTATATGACACAAGCAAATTCCATGAAAGGATACAAATTATGAAAGTTCTAATATCTATTAAAGAAATTGAACTGGGGGGCCTGCACCAGCTGAGATCACTATAGCTGGGGTGGGGCCTTCACGCTTGCGCCCCGATGGGGCTGCGCGGTGTCCCACTGTGGCCTGCTTCTGCCAGTGTGGGCACGCGCCAGGAACATGCCACCTACTGCTACCTGTGGGTTTGGGGCAGAGGTAGCTACCGGAAGGGGGAGGTGACGCTTGTGAGGCACAGGTGGGACGGCACGCAGTATGTCATCAAAAACCTGAACCTCCGAAATGAGGTTAACACGTCTTCCCCCCCTCCAAAAAATTTCCAAGTCCAGATATGGTCTACCAAAAATTTAAGGAAGACATAATACCAATTCTACACAATCTCTTCCAGAAAACAGAAGAGAACACTTCCCAATTTGTCCTATGCTGCCAGCATTACCCTGATATAACAAAACCAGATAAATATATTATAGAAAAGAAAATTAGACTAATATCACTCATGAACACAGACACAAAAAATACTAACAAACTTTTAGCATATGGAATTTAGTAATATATAAAAAGGGTAAAACATCTGACTAAATAGGGGTTTATCCCAGGAATGCAAGCTGTTTTAACATAAGAATCGATCAATGTAATCTACCCTATTAACTATTTTTTTATCTCAATAGATGCAGAAAAAGCATTTAGCAAATTTCTATATCCATTCCTGATTTAAAAAAAAAAAATTTAGCATTCTTTAACCTAATGAAGAGCATCTACCAAAAACAAAGAACAACAAAAAAAAAGAAAAAAAAAAACAAAATAAAGAAAAAACTTTACAGCTAACGTTAAACTTAGTACCTTCTCTAATTCTAAACTCCCTCCCTGGGGTATTTCTCCCATCCCCAGGCATCAGCTATCATTTCTGTATCCCCAGCTCCTCTCAAGTGCCAGGATGATCAACATCATCTTTATTCTGTAGGTCAGTGATAGCAACCTTTTTTGGACAAAAATTATTCAGGGGGGAAAAATGTTAAAGGCAAGCACTTAAAAAATATATTAGCCTTTTAAAAATTCAGCAAATGCAGTAGCTACAGTTTCACTCCTCTCTTTCTTATAGAGGGTTTCTTTCTTTCTTTCTTTCTTTCTTTCTTTCTTTTTTCTTTTTTTGTTTAATATGCAGAGCTGACACCAGCAAGCACTTCAATACAATTCATGCTTTTTTTCTAAGGTGAATCCTGGCATTTTTGTAAGGTGAGCCCCAGTGGTACAGGGTAAGGGTCTGGGAATTTCAGGGTAAAGTGGCAAAATGGCACCATTAGTAGATTCTTGGGGGCTGGGGAAGCAGGAAGGGCAAAGAAAAACCTTTGAAGGATAAATGGAAGAGCAGAGCAGATTGAGTCTTAGTAGCAAACAGGGAGAAACGGGCAGTGATTAAGATACCATGTGAATTATGACTTTCCTTTTCCATTCCTAACTTACAACACAGCTGAAGGCAGTTTTTGGAACCACACTTCCCCAAAGGGGGGAGGCATGAGGGGGAAGTTTGAGGGGAGGGAAGCTTGAACATTTCTCCTGGCCACAGAGGATCACATGCTGTGACCACATCCCCTGCAACAGGCAGCAGTAGTCTGTGACTCAGGTCTGAAGTGATGAAGGGCTGCCCCTAGCCCAAGGCTGGGGAGAGCTCGGGAACAGAGATGGTGTAAACAAGGGGGCCAATTATCAGCTTTACTATTTTGCACTCTGTGTTACCTATCTGAGAGCTCAGGCTATAACTGAAAAGCAGGAAGCCCACATGCTGGGGCTCCAAGCATTGGAGAGCCACTGCAGAGTTTTGATGACAGGGATTTGGCTGCCTGCTCCTTCATCATCCTAACTCTCTACCCAGGCTGCCTGTTAGAATCACCTCAGGATTTTATAAAAACATGGATGCCCAAAACCCATCCCGGAGATCTGGATTCCAGAGGTCCAGAGGGGAGGCCCTGTGTGTCAGCATTTTGAACATACGAGGTCTGACAATTAAGTTCACGAACTCATCCTAGAAAAAGTGCTAGATACCTCACTGCTGAATATCACTGCAGTCACCTTCAAAGTTCTCCCCCTGGGAAACTATGCACTGAAGCCAGCGCCTAGTCCACCCTTCAAAGCAATTTTGGAACTCTTTTTCTGGAACGGCCATCAGAGCTGTCGTCGTATTACCCTTGAAGTCCTGAATATCATCAAAATGTTTATCTTTCAATATTTCCTTTATCTTTGGGTAAAGAAAGATGTCATTGGGGGCCAGATCAGGTGAGTAGGGAGGGTGTTCCAATACAGTGATTTGTTTACTGGCTGAAAACTCCCTCACAGACAGTGCCGTGTGAGCTGGTGCATTGTCGTGATGCAAGAGCCATGATTATTCGTGAAAAGTTCAGGTCATCTAACTTTTTCACGCAGCCTTTTCAGCACTTCCAAATAGTAAACGTGGTTAACTATCTAGTTGGTACAAATTCATAATGAATAATCCCTGTGATATCAAAAAAGGTTAGCAACACCATTGCAACAAGTTCGTGAACGTGTCAGACCTCGTATGTTCCAGGTGATTCGATGCTGCCAGTTAACTGTCCAGAACAGAGTCTCACACTTACCTGCACGTAAGAATCATTTGGGGGCAGGGGGGTTGTAAAAAAAATCCCAATGCCCAGACCACATAACAGACCAGTTAAAATCAGACTCTCTGGGGCGGAGCCTGATATCAAGTGTTTAAGAAGTTCCAGGTGACGCTGCTGCTGGGTCAGGGCTGACATTCCTGCTGTCCCATCAGATCCCTGGCCCTCAGCCTTCTGCTCCAGGCTCTCACAGGCAAGGGTCCGCATGACGTCTGGCCCTTCATTCCCTCCTGTCCCTCCCAGCCCCTCTGCCCAAGCCCACTGCTCCCTGAGCCTCCTCAGTGGGCACCTCCACCCTCACCTCCATCCAAGTCCTTCTACCCTTCCAGGCCCATATCAAGCTCCAGCTGGCCAAGGAGCCCTCCAGGGCATTCCTTGGCCGCAGCCTTCTCTGGGAGTTCTTCCAGCCCTCTCATCTGGGAGCATACACTTCAGTCCCTGCTTGCAGGATACCTTATAGCAGGACCTAAAAGCTTCATGTCTCAGCTAAAAGGGATATGTCTGATATTCCTGCCTTCCTCACGTAGCCTGACAGGGTTCATTCAGTTCCATTCAAGGTCCACGCTGGGAGCTTGGCACTGGGCAGCATGGGGTGAGGAGCACAGAAATGAAGACCGACAACAACCCCATGAAGTAGGGAGCCATCATAACCAGTGGGACCACAGATAAACATCCCCTGGGTGGGGGATGTCACAGAATCATAGATATCAGCATTAGAAGGAATCTTAATGCTTATCTAATCCTACTCCACATCTGCCTCTCAGCACACACCCATGCACACAAAGCACAGAAGTCCCTTCTGTAGCACCCCTCTCCATCTCTTCTTGAACACTTCTAGTGCTGGGGGACTCACCTACCCTCCACGCACCTCTTCTATACCTCTTACGTCACAGCCTTTTCTTTTTCCCACTCAGCCATAGTTCGGTGAGTTCTGGGCCTGCCATCTTCCCTACTAGATTATAAGGGCCTTTGGGACAGGGACTGTACTTTGCCTTTCTGGATCTAGCTGGAAATTCACACTATGCCTGGCGCGCTGCAAGTGCTCAGAGAATGCATTTGATTAATCGGACTTGCTGGGCTCCAATTATTAGACCAGATGGGGCCTGAGAGCACAGAATTTCAACACGCTTGGACAAGCTAGAGTAACCCCCACAAAGAAAGCAGAGGCTAGGGATCCAGTCAGATGGTCATGGGGCTGTGGGTGGGGGCGGATGCCTGCCCAGGAGCCTGCCTTTGAGGACATTCTGGGGACCAGGGTGTAGTCTTGCTGATATGCATGCCTTTAAGGCAATGCTTGCCGGCTGTCCTCAGGTGGTATCTTTGCTCTCCTTAGACTGATTCCATTGATTCCTAACAGATCCCTTCACCTCACAGTCCCTGTTAGTCCCTAGTTGTGACTCTTCTCCCCCAAAAGGGATGGAGAGGTGAATGTCAACAAAATAAAGGACAACAGGGGCAGACAGGTGGCTCAGTTGGTTAGAGCACGAGCTCTGGGCAACGCGGCTGCTGGTTCGATTCCCACATGGGCCAGCGAGCTGCACCCTCCACAACTAGAATGAAGTCAATGAGCTGTAGCTCAGCTCCGAGGTGGCCAGATGGCTCAGTTGACTGGAGCGCAGGCTCTCAACTACAGGGTTGCGGGTTCGACGCAACTAACAATGGCAACTGGACCTGGAGCTGAGCTGCGCCCTCCACAACTAAGACTGAAAGGACAACAACTTGACTTGGAAAAGTCCCGAAAGTACACACTATTCCCCAATAAAGTCCTGTTCCCCTTTCCCAACAAAATCTTTAAAACCAAAAAAGGACACCAGATGCTCCCCATCTGGAACAGGGGCATTCTTGAGAGCTGATCTCCAGAGGCCTCGTTTGGCAACTCGTGGGCCAGTGCTCTTTCACCTGACACCAAGTAGGACCCCTACCCTTGCCCAGCTCTTCCTTCACCTCCCTCCCCCATCCCACCCCAGGAAGCCTGCGGGACCCTCAGCAGGGGTCTTGTTGAATATGCAAAATAATGGACTGGAATTCAAACGCTAGGCTGCTCCAGGCCCTCCCCCAATCACTCCAGCCCACCTATCTAGTCACACCATCATCCTATCTTAGGGACAGGTATCCTCAAATCTCCATGCACTTCCAGTTGGAGAGAAGACCTTCAGGAGTCCAGTTACTCGAAGTGGTGGCCTCTGTCAGGTCAAGCCCCAACCCAGGAGTTTCTCACCAATATGATGATCACAACCCACAGTCCTTCAGAGCAGCTGAGAGGCTCCCTCAGATAAGGTACCTGGAGCCTGGTAGGGAGCTGCCAGGACAGTAGTCTGCCAGACCTGGTCCTGGACAACGAAGCTTCCAGAAATGTGAGTCTTTTTCAGACTTTGGCAGCCAGCCCTCACCTGCCCACCACAGAGGGGCCTGGCCAGCCAGCACCCAGCCCACTCTCACCCTTCAGCAGCTGGGCTTCCACTTCTGCTTTCTAGGCTCTGCTTCCTTGACCTGCCTGCCCCACCCCAGCCTCTCACTTCCCTCTGACTCCTCCCTGTCGCCCCACCCACCTGCCCCACCCCAGCTCCATCCCCAGCCCTTGCTGAGGCCAGGCTGGCTATTGGGAGGCACCCACAGGGAGGCTAGAGGTCCATCCCAACCCCAGGCCTCCCCAATGGCCTCAGCTAGCTGCTGGGCCCTCCCACAGGGTCAGCATCTCTGAGCCTATGGCCTGCAAGCAGAGCCACACACACGACAGGAAAGCCACTACGGGCCCTGTTCCCCACTCACCAGCCTCAGGCAGCTCATCTACCCACCACAGGCTCCACTACGTTAGTCATTTTTCCTGGGTGGGGTCACTGCCTCAGCAGTGACTTTTTCTTCCTCCAGACTTGTCTTTTTCCTTGCTCTGAGCATTCGTTGGATTTATTTTTTTAAAGCTCAGTTCTGAGCAAGTGGCTGAGGCTGGGAAACATTCTTTACTGATTCTGTAGTGTCCCGAATGCCGGAGGCCTTTCACGTCGACCCTCGGTCAGCTTTACATTCATTCACCACACCTTTACTATCTGTCACACAATCGTGACTGTGGCACTAGGCCCTTTGAGGGACAGCAATAAGTGTGGTTCTGGATCGAACCAGGGGCAACCGTCTTGCCTACATCACATCCTAGGACCCTAGAGCTAGTCTGGTCTAACCGGCTTGCTCGTTTTCCAGAGGAGGAAACTGAGGCCCTAAGAGCACAAGCAACTAGTCCACCATCACACAGGGAGCAGGAGGCAGAGCAAAGGAAGCTTCCATTCCCCCCTGAATCCATGTGGAAGAATGAAGCGGAGTCCGTGTGTGCTCCAGGAGAAAGAGAGCACCCACTTCACACAGTCACACATACACACGCGACTCCTGGGCCAGGACTGACCCACCCATCCTGGACACAAGCCTGCCCTTGCCCTGGGCAGGTCAGCAGGGACCCCACCCAGGGGGCATCGTGTGGGCAATGGAACTACATCAATCCATGTTGTAAAATTCCTAGAGCAAGACGGGAAGTTAAATATTCTCTTCAAAACAACCTCCAATTCTAGCTGGCATCTGAGCGTCTCCATGGCCAAACTGCTGGCCTTAAAAATGAGGTAATCTGGGTTGGAACCCCAGCAGGGCCTTGTCCCCACCAGAACCAGAGGTTGGGCAGAGGCTATAGAGTGGGCAGGGTTGGATAGTTTGGCTACTTACTGGCTGCACTTCTTCTGACAAGTGACTTCCTGGAGACTCCCTGGACCCTATCTGTAAAATAAGCATAAAGCTAAATGTGAAGATCAAATGACATCATATAATTAATGAGCAAATAACAGATGCTTAATAAACCTAGACTTCTTTTTCTTCCCAACACTGAGAACTGATTAGGAAGACCCCAGTAAACAGGCTCAGCATCTCGGGAAGGAATGTCCCTGCCCCCTCCTCCAGCTCTTGGTGTAGCGCAGGAATCGCCCCCCCCTTACTACACCCCCACTCCCACGCAGGGGGGTTCCACGACACTGGTCTGCACGGGTGCAGAAACTGGGGGAGGTCTTAGGTTGCGGCCTCTGTGCGCCCACCCGTGGCACAAGGATGAATATGAATCCTTGTTCCCCACACTTAAGCCTCCCCTACCTAGCTGAAAGGTTTGCAAATGAACAGCGAAACAAAGAACAGGTCACTCAGCCCGGGAGTCTCAGCGCCTAGTAACTCTTAACCATGCACCCGCTAATGACATTATCTGGTAACAAGCTTTTAAAACTTGTTTTCACCAGACTCACATGTTTCCTCCCGGTACGGTCCCCCCCAGCAGGAACGGTACCGAGTTCGGTACAAACGGAGTACAAACAAGCTTTCTCGGCACGGGCCCGCCCTCTCCTGCCCCTCCTTACTGGAAGCCGCAGACGGGATTAAACACGCGGGGGCGCCCCAAAGAGAGGGGGCAGCGGGGCGCCCGGAGGAGGCGGCCCAGAAGCAGCCGAGCCTCTACGACCCCCAAAGGGGGAGCCGAAGTGCCCCGGCGCTCAGACCCCAAGGCGCTACCTGCCTTCCAGAGCCTGACCGCGGTGCTTAGACCGCCTTCTCCGCCGCCCCTCGACGTGAGCAACTGGGTGCGGCCCGAGTGAGTCAGAGGGAGGGGCTGGCGGCCCGAACCACCTGGGGGCGCCCCTGAAAACGGGCCAGCCATTGTCCGCACCGGAAGCCAAGCTCTCTGGAGGTGAGTGGGGCAGCGCTTGGCTTCTAAATGGGGAGAGCCATGCGCAGCAGGCAAACCCCACGAGATGTCAAGTGACAGAAGGCATCAGAATCAGGGCTTAGCCCTTGGCTCCCGGACACAGTTGGAAGAGGGCTTTTTCCTTTCTTGGGAAGCAGCTTCGAAATTTCCAACCGGCTTGAGTGTTTTCCACCTAGGGTAAGGGAAGCAATTCAAAGCCTGGTTCAGCCCTTTGCCATCTGTGCGAAGCTGGGCAACCTGAGGAATGCTGAGAGACCACCTTCCCTCGTCCTTCCTCCCCTGACCTACTGCTCACCTGCTATATATCCCTCCTATGAGACGGCAGTGATCCCTCACTCTCTCCTCAGTGCTCCCCAGGTGCTCTAGGCATGGAGGCCACTAAGCTCTCTGGTTCTACAGCCTCCAGGAGAAAACTTTTCAGCCACACCCACTAGCAAAGGCGGAACTGGATCCATGGGCAACCTACGCTGTCAGCCCTGGCCTGCTTCCAGACAGCTACCAAGGCCCTGCTAGGCATAGTCCTTACAGAGCATTCCCATTTTCTGCATTTTTAGGTAAAATTTTCAGTGCAATGCACAAATTGTAAGTGTGCAATGGACGAATTTTGACATATGCAAACATCCGATGTAACTCACATCCCTACCAAGGTGTAAAACACTTATCACTACAGCCACCCCCAGAATGTTCCCTGACCACCACTTTCTCTTGTCTGCAACATGTGCCTCTTCACAGGGACCATGTCAGTTTGTCCTTGTGACCCTAGCACCCAGCAGGTAAAAGACACTCCAAAAAATTGCATTGATGTTTTAACAGATTAGAGAGCAAAATCTCCACATTGTAGTACTGCTCTGTCACCGTGGGAAAGTTGCTTAACAGGTTCCTTGCGTGTGAAGTGAGGAACAATATCCCAGCTCTCCTACCTTGGGGTATTGTGGGCATCCGGTGAGACAACTTATGTATGGTAGGCTCTTTGAAAAAAGGCCCAGACACATGCAGGGTGCTGTGACATTATTAATAAACTCCTAGGACAAACATCTGGCTGAAAGCAACTGGGAAAGGAAGGCATCAGACACTGATTTCCGGTCTTGGCTGCTTGGTTTCTAGCCAAGGTCTGAGGATGCCCAAGACAGCAGCTTTCTGCTTCTGTGTCCATGGACCCAGGCTGTGAACCAATTTCCAGGGCTAAGAACTTCCTGAAGTTGCGAACGATTCTCCCTAAGTGAGTTCTCCCTACCTGGCTTCTAACTACCCTGCCACACAGTCCTCTGAGCCTCAGTTTCCCAGTAGAATGCAGGCACTAGAAAAGTGAGAGTCCCCTATAAAAGAGTGAGTCCCCTCTGGCTCCTGGCTCCTCTGACTCCAGTCTAGAGGAGCAGCTCAGGCCCAGCTGTTGCATTTCCTCAGCATCTGGGACTGACCAGGATCTGTCTCAATACTCGATACCTAAAAATTGCAACGTTAAAATTCTCCAAAATATTCCTTTGAAAGCACTGACTCATGATGGTTCTAGCCTTTAAATTTGATCTACAATGAATTTTTCTAGATCATTTCAACCCGTTCTGAGGAATGGCCAGGGGTCTGGATGGCCATATTTTTTGCATAAAGTTCAAGATTCGAAAGTTTTCTGTTTGTTGTTTTGTTTTTTAAATCACTGCTGGGTGCTCAGGGGCATCCTAGACAGCGACACCCTGGAATTCCTTGGTAACCTCTTGGAAAAGTGGGACTGTCCGGAACAGTATGAATGAGCATGAGCCAGCCAGAGGAGCATTGTGATGGTGGTGGGGAAGGGCACTGAGTGATTAGCTGGTCCCCAGGGAGGACACAAGAGGACAGGTTTACTCCTCAAGGCCAGTGTCACACTGGATCCTCATCACCACTGTAAGGTCATGAGAAGAGCTATCACTGTTGAGTCCTGGCACTGTCCTTTACATGATTTTCTCTCATTTACCTTCTAAAGTAGATCATCTCAATATCCTCATTATACAAATGATGAAATGGAGGCAAAGTTAGGTCAAAATGATTTACCAGAGAATAGGTTGGAAGCCAGGTGGTGGGACGCCATGACACCTTCCCCCCACCAACACTCAGTGCCTACAGCCTCCTGAGGTGAAGCTGGGCTGAGATGGGCCCCCTCCTCCCTGCCAGGCCCTGCTCTCCCTCCTCCCCTTCCAAGGCCCACCCTACTCTCATCATTGAATGCTAATTCCACCTGTGAGTCCTTTCACATTTACCTCTGCTCACCCTTTAGATACCTTGGTTATTATTATTATTTGTTGAGTTTTATTTCAAAATATAGACTCACAAAAAGTTGCAAAAATAGTACAGAATAGTGATACATTCTACAACCTGGACGAATTTTTAAACATCACACTACGTGAAAGAATCCAGTCACTAAAGAGCACATGTTATATGATTTCATTTATATGAAATATCCAGAAGAGGCAAATCTATAGGAATAGAAAGTAGATTAGTAGTGGCCTAGGGCTAGAGGGGTTGGGGGCATTTAGGGAGAGACTGCTGCTAATGGATACAGATTTCCTTTGGGGGTGATGAAAATGTTTTAAAATTAGATTGTGGTCATGGTTGCACAAACTCTGCGAATATACTAAAAACATTGAATTGTACACTCAGTAAAGCTGTCAAAAAACAACAAGTGTTGGGGCGGCCGAATGGTTCAGTTGGTTAGAGCGCTGAACAACAGGGTTGCCGATTGGATTCCCCATGGGCCAATGAGCTGCACCTTCCACAACTAGATTGAAGACAAGTTGCTGCTTACCTTCCAGAGGGGCGGCCAGATGGCTCAGTTGGTTAGAGTGTGAGCTCTTAACAACAAGGTTGCCTGTTCAATTCCCCCATGGGATGGTGGGCTGCGCCCCCTGCAACTAAAGATTGAAAACGACGACTGGACTTGGAGCTGAGCTGTGCCCTCCCAACTAGATTGAAGGTCAATGACTTGGAGCTTGGAGCTGATGGGCCCTGGAGAAACACACTGTTCCCCAATAAAATTAAAAAAAAACAAAAACAAAAAACAAGTGTTGGTAAGGGTGTGGAGAAAAGGGAACTCTTACGCACTGTTGGTGGGAAAACAAATTGGTGCAGCCACCATGGAAAAAATTTTGGAGGTTCCTCAAAAAATTAAAAATAGAACTACCTTATGACCTAGCAATTCCATTTCTGGGAATTTATCCAAAGAAATCAAAAACACTAATTCAGAAAGATATATGCAGCCCTACGTTCACTGCAGCATTATTCACAATAGCAAAGATATGGAAGCAACCAAAATGCCTATCAATAGACGATAAAGATATGGTATATATACATATACAATGGAATATTACTCAGCCATAAAAAAGAATGAAATCTTACCATTTGTGATAACATGGATGGAACTAGAGGGTATTATACTAAGTGAAATAAGTCAGACTGAGAAAGACAACTACCATATGATCTCACTTATTTGTGGAATCTAAAGAACAAAACAAAGATTCATAGGTACAGAGAACAAACTGATGGTTACCAGATAGGAGAGGGGTTGGGTGAAAAAGGTGAAGCAATTAAGTACAAATTGGTAGTTATAAAATTGTCATGGGGATGTAAAGTACAGTATGGGGAATATAGTCAATAATATTGTAAAAACTACGTATGGTGCCAGGTGGGCACTAGACTATCGGGGATCACGTCATAAATTATGTAATGTCTAACCACTATGCTGTACACCTGAAACTAATATAATATTGTATGTCAACATAATTGAAAAATCAATTTTGAAAAATAAATTTTTTAAATTCTTTAAAAAATAAAAATTAAAAATAAAAACAAAAGGCTTTGTAACCTTTAAGTGTCCATTCTTGTCCCATTTGCACCCAACTTATAAAAAAAAAATAGTATAGAGAGGTCCCATGCCTCTATTACCCAGCTTCTCCTAATGGGGACGTCTTACATAACTATAGTAAGTACCTTCCCCTTTAAAGTGGGGCTTCTGAAGGCCCAGCTTTCTCCAGTGCTTCAGGTTCAGATCCTGGCAATGATAACACCTCACCCATGCCCTGCCCTGGGCTTTAGCTTACAAAATCCCCCACCCCACACATAAGGCCCATTTGACCCTCAAAGCAAATCCATGGGCTAGGGTCACCCCATTTCTTTGTTTTCTTGCTCACAAGATACTTCCTCCCACCATGGGCTCCCTCTGCAGAGTTGCCAAATTTAGCAAATAAAAATTTTATGTCAACTTTGTAAGGTAGTCCGCTCTAATGTGCCAGCCAGTCCTGGAACGTGTTTGTTCATCATTTTGAGACAGCATTGATCACAGGCTCTTAAGAACTGAAAGGGCTCTGGACCCTCTCCTAGCCCAGCCTTGCCCACCAGGCCTGGGCTGGGCTTCCCAGGCCTAGGCCTCATTCCAGCTTTTTTCTCCCGCCTTTCCACTCCACGCTGGCTCTGCTCCTCTTGTGCCTTAATTTGCCCATCTGGAGGCTGGTCCTACATGCACCTGCAGATACATCGAGGGGCGGTGGACCAGCGGGAAGGGAGCTTGGCTGGAGTTAGGAACTCCGCCAAAGGCCTTCTTTACAGATCCAGGGCATACAGGAAAACAAGGAGTAAGGATGGCTCCACTCCTGGCTGGGCTCTGGCTCCACTCAGGCCCTAACTACAAATCCCAGCAGGAATGGGCCGCAGGGCGGGGCAAAGGAGCTGCGGTCTACGATCCCTACGCCAAGCTTAGGTCCAATGGGCCATCGCGTGCGAGGTCAGGAGGACAGTAACGCCACAGCGGACCTTGGTACACACTCACTGACACACAGAGACACGCACGCGCCGGGCGTACCGGCCCCACACCCCCGTGAACTACAAATCCCAGCAGGCAGTGGGCTGCGGGGCGGGGCCTCGAGGAGGGGAACATTCGCTACCGGAAGAGAGCGCGGTGGGATCCCCATTGTGGGGTGGGCTCTCCGCCTTTGGACCTCGGAGTGTTCTGTCTCCCACCATCCCGGTTCCCTGCTTCGCCCTCCCAACAAGGCTAGGACCTCAGGGGAAGGGCGTGGTGGGAGGGAGGTTGGACGCGTCACCTGGGAGGGACACAGGGCGCCTCCCAGACGTCTCCTCCGTCGCCTGGAGCGAACTCCCTTTTCCTGGAGGGCGGAGCAGCCCCAACCCAGAAGCAGGACTAACCCTGTTAGGGTCCCTGGATGGCCTTCAGGTCTGGAGGAGCCCAGGGAAGGCTTGGGTGCTCCCTATCCTGGGATGTAGGTCCGGATGTTCGGGCAGCTGTGTTTGCCGCTCTCAGCGCCCTGCGCCCCAGGCATCAGCTTTACGTGGCAATGCCAGGTAAGGCTGAGGGGCTGCTAAGGAGTTTATAACCAGGGCACTTTCATTCATTGTGCTCTCTCTCAAAGTGCTCTCTGCTGACACCGCAGGGTGAAGCGCCAGACCTCTTGTCCTAGCTTCCCACGTTGCCCAGGGATCCTCTGCGGCGCTGCAGAAGGGACTTACCCAAACCCTTTGGTGCCAGTCAGGAACTCGGGTTCAGCCTGCTCCGTGGGATGAGCTGTGCTGAGGACCCACTTCATTCACCCGCTGGGGCCTGGGCAGTCTCTCTCCAGAAGCCTCTTCTCAGCTGATTTCTGGCTCCCAAGTGGGGATTCAGGTTACACCTGTATCGGGAGCAGTGACACCACAGTGGCCAACAATACATTGGACTTTGTGTCTCCAACCCCATTTTCAGCTTTTACACTTTCGGTCTTGTTATAGACTGCTGTGTCCTTAGCCATCAAGTTTGAAAGGAAAAGACCTAGTTTGTGAAGGTATAGCCAGGTCCCTGTCATGTCAGATTTTATTCTTCTGTAGTTAGGTCGAGTTCAGATACTTCCTAAAAGACCTAGTTTGTGAAGGTATAGCTAGGTCTCTGTCATGTCAGATTTTATTCTTCTGTAGTTAGGTCGAGTTCAGATACTTCCTAGAAATATTCCATTTAATCTCTGAACAGTTAGAAACAAGTCCAAAGAGGATATTCCAAGTAGGTGGCCCAGATTCCATTGGTAGCAGGAGTGGGGGGTCATGTTAACTGGTCAGGTGGTCTCTAAGCATGCCCATTTTTGCCTGGGAAGTTCTCAAAGGCTTGGTTTTCAAAGTATTTCTGTTAAGACAACTAGTCTTTTGTTGAGTAGCCTCTCTGTCCCTAGACATAAAAGGTAGATACCATGGAAACTGGAGCTATTGCTTCAGTCCCTCTTTAAGAAGAGCCCATTCTCTCCTGGGACAGTGAGCTTCTGCATTCCAGGGCTTAGCACCAGACTTGAATCAGTAAGAGCCTGTGTTATTTGCTCATGATGTGCCAGAAGCCATTTAGTGCCTATCCCTGCTTTCTGAAGATCCAGGCAGCAGGGTGCAGTTAAAGTCACAGGGCAGTGTTATTAGGTCATTACAGAGAATGTGGCTAAGGGTAAGGTGCACCAAAAGTGGAGTTCTTCCCCCTTCCGGATTTTGAGAGCCACTCAGGAACATATACGTGTATATTCTGTACATGGAAGTACCTGCACCCACACTGGTTACACATCCGGATGCAATGCAAGATTCCCATTTTAGCAGAGATATCGTTAGCACATAAATGTTTTCAATAAAAGTTTATTTAAACTGGCATTTAAAAATCAAACAGAAATTCATTTTAACACCTTCCACGTATAGAGGTATTATGGTTGAATTTTTATGTCAATATTGTTTATACGGGTTTGTAAAATGTTGCATTTATATAGGACTTCACAGATTTCTGTCGATTTTTGAAACAAGGTCCTAGCATCAATAACAGGTGATAATTAAACCCGTGTCAGTGGTCCACCAGGCCACGCCCCTTCCTTCTGCTTGTTCTGGAGATGAGGCCGCCACGCTTCTCCCTACCACCAGGGGTCGCCTGTTCCCGTAGAACCACGGCTCAGGTCTCTGTAGCAGCCCGGGATGGGGTGAGGGGACTGAAGGCTTTGGTCCTGTGTACACAATTAGATTGCCTTGGCCCGAGGCCCAGCATTCATTTCCGCTTTGGTCTCCGCTTTTCCGTTGGTAAAGATGGGGAGGATGATCTCAGGGCCCTCAATACCCATCAAGGAAGGATGTGGGGATGGAAACACATCCGGTTGCGACAGTGCCTGGTCTTTCCTAAGAGGGAGATGGAAGGCCACGCCGGGTTTTCTTGTCTCTTCCGGATCACGTGTCTTAGGAGAAAGGAACAAGGATGCAGCGGGAATAGGAGATGCCTGGCTCCCTGGCTCTGAACTGAAGAAGGAAGCCTAAGCAGCGCCCTATTACATCTGGCCAGGGAGTTGAGGGATGGGAAAGTGGGGAGGGGGTGGAGTGCCAAGGACGGTGGGGGAGAAATACATGCCCCCACACTCATACCACTCAGGAAGGTAAATAGAGGAGAGGTAAATAGAGGAAAGGAATAGTAGGATGAGGGCAAGATAGGTCAAAGTTACCCAGAGTACCTTTGGTACCCAGAGAACCAGTCCCTGGTAACCCATCTGCATTTAGAGAAGGGGGTTATTTGCAGGTAACAGGGAAAAGGCCTCAGGACACTGTCCTCAGTCTAGGTTTGGAGGTTGGTGTCCAATGCGCAGGAAGGGAGCAAGCCATGCACCTTTTAGAGGAGAGAGACTGAGGATGTTTGCACAGCAGTGGATTCTGAGTAAGATTTGAATACGCAGCTACAACACATTTTTTGAGAGCCTACTATGCCAAGCTGTGGGCTAGCCCCTTGGAATTTGGCTATGAACACAGACACGGTTGCTACCCATTTGGAGAGCTTACAGTCAAGTGGGAATCTATAGTCTAGTCCTGAAATAAACCTGTAGATTTAATTGTGGTGGGAGGCCACAGAGTGTGGGGGGACAGACTGCCTTGGTCTGGGACTTTTGCTGAGGGTCGCTTAAGCTGTGGCCCCAAGGAAGAGGGAGGAAAAGGGCCAGAGTGTTCCAGCAGAAGAATGGCAGGTACACAGCCCCCAGATAAGAAGGAGCCTGTTTGAGACTAGAAAGGGATGAAAGAAGCCCTGTAACATTGTAAGTGTTTACACCTTACCCAGGCTTCCCCAATACTGGAACACCTTCTGGGCTCTCTCCTGGGTAGAATCTGAGCAGTGAGCTAATGAATCAAATGTAAAGACAACTCAAGAAGCTATGGTGATCTGCTAGGTGGAGGGTGAGGACCAGGGTGTGAGGGAAGGAGAGTGTGCTTGCGTCACCTGTGAAGAAGGCATTGCCAGTTGCAGAGATAAGGAGAGTAGATTTGGGGGTGAGGGTGGCAAACTTTTTAAAAGTAAACTATGCATATAGAACAGTCCTTTTTTTCTTTTTTACTGTGTTTACTATACGTTAAGAGAACCCTCTCATGACTGAGTAAAGATCTAAATTTTTTCCAACTGAAATTTCCTTAAGTCAATAGAGTGCAGAATAAGCCACCCTGATGCCCCAATCATGTTGGAACCACAGAAAGAAGGTGCGTGTCAGTGAGTCCATGGGAAAAAGTGAAGGAGAAGTAGGTAGGGGCCTGATCTAATGAGGCAACAAGAAACATTTGGTTTCCATTCAACAAGCCATGGGCAGTCACGCAAGGGTTTTAGGCAGAGCTGTGGCAGGACCCAATCTGCTGTAAGAAAGTTTCCGGAGCAGGGAAGGACAGGTTATGTGAGACAAAGGCACACCAGGGGCAGAGGGAAGTAGGGTGGTGCCAGCTTGTGCACTTTACCCTGACAGCCAGAGAAAGCCAACCTCAACTTTCAACTCCAACCCTAAATGAAAGTGCGCTGCCTTCTGGAAAAACAGAGGCAAACTACACACCAAGTTTTGTATCCACTTTCAGGGGAGATGGAGGGAGGATCCGTCACAAACCTCTGAATCTGCAGCAATAAATGATCACGCACCATGGAAGAATAGGCCAGAGACTCCTGTGAGGAAGCTTGTCTGTGCCTTTGTCCATCAGCCCTCCATCGCCCATCACAGCTGCTACCAAAGTAAGCTGACTCAGCAGGCCTCAGAAGGCAGCAGGCCACGGAAGGAGAGGGGTATAGCCAGCTGGTGCTATGCCAGCCCCAATATTCTCCTTCATTCATCAACCCAGAAGGGTCCCTTCTCTCTCTATGGCCAACCACCTCGCTTCAAGGTTGTCCCTGACATTAACTAACCCAACCACAGACAAAGTTCACTTAGACCTTGACTATCTGCCTGGGACTCATTCTCCCTCAACCCTCACGGGACCTCTTTCTCCACTCCCAGGTCTCCCTTCTTTATGCCCTCATGTTCAGGCCTGTCCCATGCCACCCATTTGGCCCTGACCTCATGTTCCAAAAGTTCTCCCTTCCGTCTTTCTGCCCCACCCCTTCCACTGGCTCCTGTGGATTCCTATTCCCTTGGGAGAGAAGAATCTTTGTATTCTCAGCGCCCTTTCCCCTACTTCCTTGGCTGTCTTGTGGTGGCCTCACACCCCCAGGCCCTTCCCTTGGCCTCACCTTCCACTGCCAGGGCCCCACCTGCCCCCAGTGCATTCTTCACCCAGTGCTTCCTCATGTTCAAATCCAGGTCACCTCTCCCTCCTTATTTTTTTCTCTTTTTCTCCGTATTGACTGATTTTTTTAAATCATAAAAATAGTTAATGTTTGTCATTTAAAAAAGTCTCAAGAGTATAGAAATATAAAGCTATGACACATTTCTAGCTGATCTCACATTCCCAGGAGACACACACAACTGGCTGCTCGGTTCAAGCTTCTTGGGTCCATGTTAGTGATGCCAGTGACATGGCAGTTTCATCTCTAAATTACAGCTCTTAACCAAAACCAAGAGAAACCAACTCTAGCTAGTTTAGGCTGAATATAAGTTATTGAAAGTGTTCTATAGCTCACAGCATCTCCAGGAGGTCCAGAGAACCAGCCAGGAACAATGCCTCCAAAGTCACAGCGAAGCTGGCCTAGTGGAGGCAGCCCTGAGAACAGACACCACCGTC
This sequence comes from Rhinolophus hipposideros, assembly GCF_964194185.1. NCBI lineage: Eukaryota > Metazoa > Chordata > Mammalia > Chiroptera > Rhinolophidae > Rhinolophus > Rhinolophus hipposideros. The sequence continues at coordinate 15,029,885 of NC_138058.1, read as the reverse complement.
TGCCAGCTCTGCTGGCCCAGGCCCTGAGTGGTACCACTATGGTCTCAGCCTCCTCGGCCTTTGGAAACAAGGTACAGCTGTCTCCCCTGCCAGGGTGGATTCCTCTTGGGGCCTGCTTCAGATACGAAGTCTAACACGGGGGCATCTGACTGGCAGAATGCTTGCACGCTAGCTGCAAGGGGCACTGGGAAGGCGTCGTCTAGCTTCTGTGCATGAAAGCAAGATTCATGAGATGGAGACGGCTCCAAATGTAGGAAGTGCTCAACAATCAGAAAGAATGGCCGACGTCCCCTTCAGTTCTCCAGGAGTCCAGCCACCTTCATCTCAACATCTCCTGCTCTACGGGCCACACCCTCCCACCTCTGAGACCTCTGGCCACACCCTGCTTACTTGTCATCTTTCTGGTCCTCAGACACCACCCCCTTCCTCACAGTGCTTCCTGCTGTGCTCACACCAGGAATCCCAACTAGGCTTCACCACCTTCTCTGTCTGCTGACAACTACGTCAGCCATGACCCCACCACCTCAGGAAGAGCTCATATTACTGTGCCCGCATGGTGTTTGATGTGTGGTCCTCTCCTGGAGCCCGCAGCCCCACCGCCACTCAGGGCAGAAGGAATGCGTTACTAATATCCTCATTTACGCAAGAGGAAGTGGAAACCAAGAGAGACTGAACATCTCCAGGGGTTTGCCCTCTCTGTCACTCATAGTGGCCCCTTAGAACAGGGTCTGTGTCACATTCCTTCTCTGCGGGCATCCCTTTGTTCCCAATGAGCTAAAGGCTTTATGTGATACTAAAAGTGTCCTAGGAGTCACATCATCTCAGACTCCCACAGAACAGTTGTTTCTCAAACTTGACTGATCATACGCTTGATGTAGGATGCTTATTAAAAATAACATAGATTCCCAATTTTCTTCTGGAACATCCAGTCCTTAAGATCTCAGGAAGGTCTGGGAATCTAAGACTTTTAACGAGTCCTCCAGTGATTCTTATGACCAGGCAAATGGGGGAATACTGCTCTGGAGAGCTGTTCGTTTCCTTAGGGCGGACTTTGACTGCCCTGGGCCTGTAAATTATGGCCTGCTCTCGTTAGAGATCAGTATCTGAGATCTGAAATGTCGAGAACTGTGCTTTGGGAGGACCATAAACAGGCACTCACGTACTACCAGACAATGGGACACTGAAACCTTCAAGATGTGTTTCCAGCAATTCTCCTTCTAGGAATTCATCCCGAGGGAATAGCAATGGCTGCACACAAAGCAATCCTGTGCCAAAGATGGAGAAAGAGGATGTCCAAATCTTTCTGTGCAATTAGCTAGAAGCACAGTCCTGCAGGACTGGCTGGGGTGAGACAAAGCCATGAGGGAGGACGCCTTCCTCTCCCTTCTCTCCCTGATCTGTCCAAGCCAGTGACCCCACCGAGGTGACATGGATTCCATCCTCTACCTGGGGCCCTTTTACTCACCCACGCTCTGGCATTTGCCTATGCAAAGCCCAGAACAGAGGGAGGGTATGGTGTGGCGAGGGCAATATGGGCTGGGAACCCTCACTGAGTTTTGGGTTTGCACTGGGATGGTATGTAAAGCCTCCTGCTAACTTTAACCTGCTGATTCTGGTACCATATGAGGTGCCTTTGGGTGAGGGAAGTTGACACCTCCTTATGGTCCAAATGTAGAACAAAGGTCAGCTGGGGAGTGGAGGTCAGGGAGGAGATCCCTCCCTGACTCCAGGCCTGGATGGTTTCTTTGTTTTCGTTTTCTCAGTTTTTCCCACTGCACCAAATAGCCTCCCTGTTAAGCAACCCCAATGAGTCTTCATAGCTTCTTAAGTGCCCTTCAACCCTTCCTAGGAATCATCTGGTCTTTTTCTTCTCTGTAGGTGGTGGCCAGCTCCAACCCTGGTGCTCTCTCCCCAGTGCCCCCACCACCATGGCCTCCAAAGATGCAAGCACGTGGCCTTCATTTCTCCTTTATGCCACAGACAGGCCCTCGCCAAAATGATAAATCTAGGAAAGTTAAGGTGCCCTGGAAAGGTTTTACATTCATGAGCTTAGTCTGTGTTTCCTCATTCCTTGATTTAAACAGAGTTAAACACTAGGCTCTGGCCCTTCTTTTCACCCCAACACTTCTCAGAAGTCCGAGTTCCAAAATTCACTCAGGTAACAGACCACCTGGAAATCATGGACTCCTTAAGGAAGCCTGCGAGTACTGATGCATCTAAGTCCATCACAGGAAAGTTGGGTCAGGACCCAGTCCTAGGTGAGATACAGGATGGCTCAGTTGTTAGTGCGCAGGCTCTGGGCTGGGCAAAACTTGAGTTGAATCCCACCTTTCACACTTACTAATTGCATGACTGTGGGAGAGCCACTCAGTCTCCGTGCAATGGACTGAACTGTGTTCCCACAAAATTCCTATGTTGGAGCCCTACCTCCGATAGTGACTGTATTTGGAGATAGAACCTTTAGGGAGGTAATTAAGGTTAAATGGGGTCATTAGGATGAAACCTTGATTCAATAGAACTGGTGTCCTTGTCAGAGGAAGTGACACCAGAGCTCTCGCTCTCTCTCCACGCACACGCAGAAGAAAGGCCGTGTGAGGACACAGCAAGAAGCTGACTGCAAGCCAGGAAGAGAGCTCTCACCAGAAACCAACCCTGATGGCACCTTGATCTTAGATTTCCAGCCTCCAGAACAGTGGAAAATAAATTTCTGTTTTTTAAACTACCCAGTCTGTGGTATTCTGTGATGGCAGCTTGAGCTGACTCATACACTTAGTTTGAAAAGCAAGGATATCTGAAAAGCAAGGATAAAACTAGTCCTTGCATCACGCAACTACTGTGACAATCCATTGAGGAAACACGCCTGTAATGCCTGCCTATTTAGTTTTGTGTGTGTATATGTGTTGTGTGTGTTTTAAAGTTTATTGGGGTGACAATGGTTAGTAAAGTTACATAGGTTTCCGGTGTACAATTCTGTATTATAATCATCTATATATCACACTGTGTGTTCACCACCCAGAGTCAGCTCTCCTTCCATCACCATATATTTGATCCCTGTTTAGTTTTCCTACAGCATCTTCAGCAACTGGAATAGTGGAAGTTTAGTAAATATCTCCTGAGTGAAAAAATATATCATCAAAAAGGAAGCTGTCAAAGTAAATATGAGTGCATATCTCTGAGCTTTTCACTAACCTCCATTTCATTGACATTGATCACCATTCACCAGCAAATGACAGCAGGCATAAAGGGTTTAAGGAAAGAGTCTGCAAGGACAGCTTCCTGGTTTTAACTGGATCTGCCCGCTAATGTCATGTCTTCTGTGGACTGGGAAAGGGCTTGGTATGGTTGATCTGTAGGCAAGTTTGAGCCTCTGGAAGGAGGGGACATTGATCAGAGGGCTGAAGGAAGCCAGATAGCCTTTGAACCCTGGTCCAGGGTTGGGCTGAAGGGGAGAGCCTTTCCTCCTGTGGGGCAGAGGGGCTGGAGACCACAACTGCGGGAGGCCCTGTGTGGGGAGCTGGGGTTGGGCCCTGGGAGTGGCATGGGGGAAGTTGGCCTGGGGTTGGAGGCCACAGCAGGCCCACCTTCCTGGTGCTTGTGGGATGCAAATAACAGGAACAATAGGGTCCCTGTCCCCAGGCCATTTGTAGCAGTGGCTGGGCTCCCTGGAGGCAGAACTCCTTTGCCTTGGCCATGGTGAGACTTAGTCCTGGGACAGCCTCAGGTGCACAGACCTGCCAGTACCTGGGGGCCAGGCCTCTGAGCAGGGAAAGTTGTCCAGTTACACTGACCACAGCCTTGTTCCTCTCCCTGACTCTTTCCAGGACAAGCTCAGGAGGAGCAAGCCCCGGTGAGTGTTCGGCTCCTCTCTTTCCTTCTGCCTTCCTTTCTTGCCTCCACTTGCCACCCCTTTGCTGGGCACAGCCATCTTTGGAGCTGTGCTGATTGTGCCTGGGCTCACCCCACATGCCCCATGAGACCATTCGCATACCTCAACCCACTGTGAGCACTAGGGCTTCCCTACTACTGGCTTCCCTGGGGCACCAATCATCGAGCTGTGTACCCCAGGGTACTAGCTCTGGCCCCCAGACTCTTCCTCCTGCTGCCCTGTCTCAGGCTGCTGTCACACAACTCCTGTGTCTGGCTGACACAAACTCAAGGGTCCCTTGGGCATACTTGACTAGAGTCCGATTACAGGTTGGGACCACCCCTTCCACCCCCAAGATGTGTAGGTAAGTGACACAGTGGGCAAGAGGGGCCCAGCTATAAGGGGTCCCCTGCAAGTCAAGTCTCCCCTCAGTCACAGTCCAGCACTGTCAAGGGGTCTAGCTCTCCCATGTGTCTTGTACAGAATTAGGGGTACATGGGGTGGAGGACTGGCATAGGTGCAACAGGCAGCTAGCTGGGAGGTGTCCTTGTTTCCAAAATGCCTGTCATTGGCGCTGCTGCAGTGTTGGAAAGGCCCATCATGAATGGTTCCTTGGAGCTGAATGAAGCATTGAGGCTCACTGTAGAAGTGCAGATGGTTTATTATATTGGGGAGAGAGAGTAACTCATTGTGCTAGAGAGGGGGTGGGCTGGCAGGAGATGAGGCCAGTCTCATCAGTCTCCTGTCAAGACTCCCCCGTTTGGAGAACGGATGCCCCCTGCCCATCTCCTCTGCCTGCCGCAGGGACCTCGAGACACAAGGTAAGTCCAGCTGCTGAGCCTGGGGTGGGAGGTGGGGGAGGGAGAGGCCACCACTGCTCCTGCACCTCTTCTACCTCCCTGTGCTCAGCACCCCATCCCGAAGGCCCAGGAGGAGGAGGAAGAGGAGGATAAATATGAGCTGCCCCCCTGTGAGGCTCTGCCCGTCAATCTAGCTCCTGCCCACCTTCCTGGCACTGAGGAGAGCTCTTTGTACCTGGGTGAGGGCTGGGAAGTGGAGGCAGAAAGATTGGGTGGCTGGGCTGGGCAGGAAGGTCCCCACAAGAGAACTGGGTGCAGGCCTGGGCTTTTTTCCATCTGTGCTGGGCAGCCAGGGGAGGCCTTAGCTGGCAGTCACTGAGGCCTTTCGGCTGGAGAGAGAGAGAGAGAGAGAGAGAGAGAGAGAGAGAGAGAGAGAGAGAGAGAGAGAGAGAGAAAGGAGGAGGAGGAGGAGGAGGAGGAGGGAGGGAGGAGAGGAGGAGAGGCTGGAAGGGCAGTGTAACCAAGGCAACAGTGGGGAAGCAGGAGGCCCAGCCTGGTCCCTAGAGCCTGGTGTTCTTCCTCTGAGATCCCAGCACATCTCAGCAAGAGTAGGGGTGCTCCCTGGGCTAGGCCAGATGGGGGCAGGGAAGTAGGCGGCCTCCAGTTGCCATGGAGACAGGGCTGTCAAGGTTTGCCAGCTAGGAGGGAAGGGAGGGACTGGAGGGAAGGAGGAGGAAATAGAGGGTAGGTGGGGGTGGGAGGAAAATGGCAACCTACATGGAAGGAACCCTGTGACCCACAATGCTTGGGGTCTTTTCCAGATCACTCTGGATCCCTGGGCCCATCCAAGTCACCACCACCGAAGCCCCAGCCCAAGATGGTGAATAGCCTCCCAAGTCACTCATTCCCCACCCGCCCCACCCCATGCTACCATTTCCCAGTGAGTAAATCTAAGACGCATCTCATTTGCAAGATTTCCCCACATGTGCACTCAAAAGGCCCCTGAAAAATTAGATGCATCAGAAGCCAGAGCCCTGTGAACAGCTGCTGCTCCCACCTGCCTGATTGGCTTCTTTCACTCCTCAGTCAGCATCACCCAGGACTCACCTTTCTTGCCTGAGCTGAGAAGGTGGGGGGGGGAAGGGAGACAAAACAGGCTCCGTTGCCCCTCAGTGGACCCTGGCGCCTGAGGACCCCTCCCTGCCTAGACAGCGATGAAATCCCTCACTCAGCTGCCAATCACTGCCAGCTCTCATTCCCACCAGGAGCCAGGAGCCCGCTATGGGCTTTGAAACCTACCACTGTCGTCATATACTTTATTGGAATAAAAAAAAATAAGGAGAGGTTCATAACAAAGAGCCACAGAATTGAGGCAAAGGGAAGAGTCGCCTCCTTTGTACACTAACTCCTGTGTTGCTGTGTTTTTTAACTTGCACAGATATAGATTGCCCTACTATCCTTGCCCTCCCAATGCCTCAGTTTCCCTTCCATACCCTGACCACACTGCCCATTGTGCCCGCAGTTGAAGACGCCACTGAGCCTGCAGGAGTCTGTGAAGCAGAGATTGCCCTCTGGGAGACGAGGTAACGGGGATGTCCTCTTTCCAGGGCTCACCCTCTCCCCTGCCCCGAGAAGGAGAATCAGGCCCCAGGGGGTACAGTTGAGCTGCCTTAAATTGGTCTCATGCTGAGCCTACTTACTGCTCCCCCCCAACTGGTCCTCATTTTTACCTGCCTATGTGCTCTTCAGGCAGGCAGTTGAAGAGAGTAGGGCCCCAGACATGAAATACTTTGCCTGAGATCATAGAAGCAGAGTCTGAGGGGCATCACAGGATGAAGAGATCTGATAGGCAACCTACTTTGTCTGGAGGACCCTCACTATTGAGACATATCTGGGTGTCATCCCCCATCGAGGGGGCCCTGGGGCCATCAGACTCTGATTCCAGCCATTTCATTATTGCCACCACTGCCCAGAGACTTTCCCCTACGGTAGGTGCCCAGAGGCCTATGACCCCGGAACACTGGATGTCAGGCCAGGGAAGGACCTCAGCCAGCATGTGTTTGTCTGAAAGTGACCCCAGGAGGGGCTGCCCCCTGGCCAAGCTCAGACTGCTAACCTGAGACACATTTATTTTTACATGTTCAGCTGTTGGTAAACCTCCATGACCTTGAGGGTAGTTTTGATTTTTAAAACAGTCTGAAGTCATTTGGAGCCAAGCTTGGCAAACGAGTTGGGAGGTAAAGTCAGACAACACCCTGGGGTCGTGAGGGTGGCCTTCTATCAGGGCTTCAAAGCTGGCTCTGAGGATACAGAGAAGTTCCAAGGATACTCCACTCTTCCAGCCTAAGTATCACTCAACTCCTTTCTCCCTACGCTCATGACTGGTGGTCCTCTCCTTTTCCTTCCAGAGCTGAGTGCATCAGCCCAAGGGGTGAGTGGCCCGTTCAATCCCTACCTCACACTCTAGGCTTCTGACTAGGAAGTTGGCAGGGTTGGGTTGGGGGCCTGGAAGGGCCAGGAAATGTCTCTGAAACCGAGGAAAAGGGGCCAGAGCCGAGTCCCTCCCTGTCTGCCATAGGCTCCTATCAGTTGTCCTGAGGTGCCACCAAGGGCTACTGGGAGGGCATTGCCCAGAGCTCCTCTTGGACACCCACATTCTCTGAGAGCTGGGGCCTGTGGGCACCTCTGAAGGGAAAGGTGCTCGTGGGGTGCCCCCTTCCATGCAAAGGAGCAATTTTAATCACCCCAGCTGGCTCCTCAAAAGAGGTCCACCTTGTGAGGGGGGAGCTAAGTGCCAATAGCGCCCCCAGTGACGGCTGTGCCCTCCCTCCCACTCACTTGTCAAACCCTTGGTCCCACATACCCCTCCCTAGGGGCCAGGCTCTGCGAAGAAACCTGATGAGGACATCTACCTGGAGTGCGAGCCCGGTCCAGGTGAACCACTGCCCTCTGCCTCCGACCCACCCGGGGCTGAGGCCCTTGCTGCTCACAGCACGGCACGTTCTCCTGGCTCCATCTTCTTCCCTCGTCTTCTCTCACCGCCGCCACCAACACACATTTGCCTTCAGACACCCACACGGACACACAGGCTTCCACCTCTGGGCAGGTTGATCTCACTGTACCTACGAGGGAGGGGACCCTTAGAGCAAGGGCTGTGTGGGCCTTCCCAGCTGGTTTGTTGCAACCTGGTTTCAAGGACTCCCAGCAAGCCGAGGCCGCAGAGAAGTGGCAGCTCGGCTGGTGTCCTCAGTCCCTCCCGCCTGGTTCCCGGCCCAGCCCGGTCTGTCCTCTGTTTTAGTCCCTGCCTTGCCTCAGACACTGGACTCCCAAGTCCTGATGGCCCCGGTCCCTCTGCCAAGGACATCAATAGTGCCCAGGTGAGTGTCCCAGCAGGTGTGTGTGTGTGTGTGTGTGTGTGTGTGTGTGTGTGTGTGTGTCAGAGAGAGAGAGAGAGAGAGAGAGAGAGAGAGAGAGAGAGAGAGAGAGAGGTGGGAGCACTCAGGCTTGACCCTGGGATCTCTGGGTTCACTGGGCCTTTCTTTTGAAGGAAGTAAAGACCCTGAGCTCTGGTCCCCAATTTGCTCCCCACAGGCCCACCACAGTCCCCCAGGAAGCTTGGAATGTAAGAAGCTAATGGTGGTGGGGGGGGGCAGTGAGTGGGGATAGAGGGAGGGAGTCTCAGGGTGGGACGTTAGGCCCAGGGAAGCAGGCCTGCAGGGCCGAGTCTCTTCTGACCAGATCTCCTGTGTCCCAGGGAACAGCGAATGTCACCTCTAAAGGTGAGTACAGGCATCTTCAGCATGAACCCTGAACCCCGAACCCCAGCAGTCCTGCCAGGGCCCACCACAACCACAGCCCTGAAGGCCATGGACTTCCTCCCAGACCCTATGGCCCACTTTGCTGATGCTCCTGCAGCTCTGCCTCCAGTTGAGAGCAGGCCTGAGGGGTCTGCTCTCGCAGACTTTCCAGGGTCTGCGCCAAAGCGGGAAGCTCCCAGCCTGACCTCATGATTACCCCTAATTTGGAGGTCACGCTTGGCCTAGCTGGTGGGTCTTACCAGAGCCCAAGACCTGGAGAAGAGGGCTGAAGCACTGGGTGCTCTGCTTTAGGTTTCAGGCCTATGCACATATCCCCTCCAAGCTCAAGACCCCTGAAACCCCTGCAGCCCAGGGCCCCAAGCTCTTTTGCCTAATCCTCTCCCAGCCCAGCACTATAACCTGCTTCTTCTAGCAGGGAGGAGATGTTCTCTTTCCTCTGTAACCCCCACCGGGAGCACCTCAGTTTCTGAGGTGAGGAGGGGCTGAGAGAGGGCTGGGGGTGGAGGTGCATTGGGAACCCTCTTGGGCTGGTGTTCACTCATTGAACACGTGTGTGCAGTGCCGTGCTGGGCACACGTCTTTATTCTGCTTGCATACATTCAGTCTGGGGAAGGCAGCTGTGAACACAAATAACTGTACCCTGGGTCCTCTGCTCCCCACCTCCTATCTAGTGGCCCTGCACACACATCTCTGAGCACGTCTGTGTGTGTGTGTGTGTGTGTGTGTGTGTGTGTGTGTACGTACAGGACGGCAGCCTGCTGGCTCAGCCTTGGTACTCAGGGAACTGTGACCGTTATGCTGTTGAAAGTGCCCTGCTCCGATGCCAAAAGGTAGGCAACCACAGAGCCCCTGAGCCTTCTTGGAACTCCTTCGGCTCATGGGCTGTGCCTCACTGAGCAGGCAGGGGGGCAGACAGGGCAAGGGGACGGGTCTGCCTATGGACGGTCAAGGCTGCGGGTGGACAGTTAGAAGACAAGGCTAATGGATGGGTCTCCTCCACAGGACGGGGCCTACACTGTGCGCCCCAGCTCAGGACCTCATGGCTCCCAGCCTCTCACCCTAGCAGTGCTTCTCCATGGCCGGGTCTTCAACATTCCCATCCGGCGGCTGGATGGTGGGCGCCACTATGCCCTGGGCCGAGAGGGCCGGAACCATGAGGAGGTGGGTGCTGGAGGAGGTAGGGGACTAAAGGGCAATGAGGACACAGCAGAGAAGTACCCTGGGCCCAGCTAGGAGTATTTGCCTAGGGAAAAACCCACATTCCATATTTTCCTGGAGTGGGTGAAAACAATAGTGGCCAGTGACCTGAATCCCTCCCCAGAGGTCCACCTTCTTCTGGGGGAGGCACTTCCTCCTGCATGGCTCAGGCTGCACAGGGCCTGGGTGGGGACATTTGTACCTGTAATGAACCAGCTGGCAGGAGGGCAGAGCCCAGGTAGTCCAGATTCTGTCTGTGCCAGGACTCAACTTGCACCCAGCACTTGCTGGGCTGCAAACTAGAGACAGTCACCGGCCACTCGGCTCCCCGTGCTAGAGGACGGGGCAGAGGCACATCCCCCGAGTGATTTCCATCTGGCCTTAGAAATATGAGCCTGGCAGACAACGTGCCCATAGGTGTAGTCACAGGAAAGTTGCACGAGGCCTGGAATCGGGCAGCAAAATGGCAGTGGAGCCTCATGGGACAAACAGGAAGGAAAATATTTGTAAAAATGTCAACAAGGCCCCTTGCCAGAGGCCGGCAGTTCCGTCAGGAAGTTTCTCCCAGCATGAGGCTCCCGGGACTCACTGATGCCCTGCCTCTCCGTCCAGCGCTTCTCCTCTGTGGCTGCCATGGTCCAGCACTACATGCAGCACACCCTGCCCCTGGTGGACAGACACAGCGGCAGCCGTCAACTCACCTGTCTGCTCTTCCCCATCAAGCCCTGACGCCCCAGCAGATGTCCACACCCACCTCCGGCCCCATCAGTTGCTTCTTGCCCAGTCCGCCTAGCTGGGCTGTCTCCCTCTCCCCTCTCCCAGGTCTCCACCCCTCCACACCCTCCCCATCCCTTGCCCCAGTCCCTGCGGGCCCAGATGAGAGGCACTGAAACGTTGCCCAGAGACAGAAAAGGTCCCTGAGACCCCATACCATGCTCACCCAGAGCCTCGCCCTGCACTCCCTGCTGCATGTCCAAGGCTGAAAAGCAAGGGTCGGGCAGGGCCCCCATTCCCAGCTCCCAAGAATGGCTGTGTCTACCCTGTTACTAGGGCCTCCCAAGTGGCTCAAGGATGAAGGCCTCCTGGGGAAACTGAGCCTCTTGGGAACAGCTCAGGCACTGCTGGGACACAAAGAGAATCCTCTCACATTTTCTTGGGGGCTTAACACAGGTTGGGCATTAGGAGGGATTTGGTTGCCCTGCATGTAGTTCACTTTCAATAAATATTTGTTGAACAAATTCTTGAATTTGCTGAGTGAAGGAGAGGTGGCCTCCAGGAGGCTCCAAGGTTTTCAAATGCCCCAGGGCACAAACTAGGCCTATGAGTGACAGAGCAGTGGTGGCAAGGGCAGAAAGCAGCAGCCCCCTTTGTGCCCACTGACTGCGCATTTGCCTGTAGATGGGGGTGGGGGTTGTCGGAGAGGGTACCGGAGGGATGTTCGGTGCTGGCTCCGCCACCCCATTAAATGATGAGAATGGAGTTAAGTACTTTTCCACCACCTGTTTACCGCACAGTGTGCCTCCAGGGAGGGAGGCGCCTGCTTTTGCTCACTTGGTGTTGTCTGGAGTAGGGGAGACAGGCGGACTCCAGGAAAGTACTGGATCCTGGGCACGCCGGTCCTGGGAGCACACGCTAAGGAAGGCTCAGCGGCGGCCCCCCGGGAGGACGAGAGGCCCAGCGGGCTCCCGGGTTCGGGGCTCCGAGCGAGGCGGCGGGGTGGGGGGGGGGGCGGGGCGGGGCGCGCTGGGACCGAGGGTGGGGGCGTCGGGCCTGGCGGGGCGCCGGGAACACCCGGAGCCGGAAGCGCCATGTGACCATGACTCCGCAGAAACAAAGGCGGCTCTGGGGCCGCCCAGCGTTCGGGCTGGCTCCGAAGACCCGCACTCCCGACACCCGCCGACCTCCGTGCCCACCTCCCGAAGGCTCCCGGGTTCTGACCCCGCGGGAGGATCCACATTCCACCCAGGCCCGGGGCCCGGAGCGCGGGAGGCGGGACAGACGGAGCGACGGGGAGGGGACGGCTGAGGACACCATGGAATGAATGCAAGTGGGAGGCTGGGGGTAGGGGGCGATCTCGGGTCCAGGCTGGCCCAGAGGGCATCGAAAGTTGCCATCGTCGCTGTTGCTCTGACAAATTACTCTCTCTGAGCCTTGGTTTCTGTTACAGAGGTGAAGATAATCGTCCCTACGCAATCATCCCAGGGTTAGGAGGCTTAAGTGAGGCTTTCCATGTAAAGGGCCTGATGGGCAGTACTCTAGCTGCTCTCTTCCAAATGAGTATGTGAATTAGGGTCAATGAACTGCCTCTTTCAAGTCACTGCAGGGGTGTAGTTTCCTGCCAGGGCAGCAGGAAGAGGAGCAGGATGGGGCAGCTGGTACAGGGCAGGGTGAGGGCGGCCCTGCTGTATGGGTGTGGGAGGAGGGGATTAGCAGCTGGGAGCTGGAGCACAAGCAGGGGACAGGAGACCCCAGGACAGCGTCCCTGTGAGTCAGCTCTGTTAGCCCGCTCTGGCTCCCTCTACACTTCCCCAGCCTCACTCCGTGACTCAAGGGTGGTGACTCAAGGGTGCAGTGGCCCTCACAAGGATTGTTGGCTTGGTCCAAGCTGGGGGGGTACTAACTTTAAGGAACTAGCCTCCATTCTTTCCCTCCTTGGGAAAAAAAGGGGGAAGGAGTAGTCCAGGCCGTGGGGACAGTCTGCAACAAGGGACCCTGAATGCCCAAAAGAGCAGCCTCCTCGGCCTGCAGTTCTACACGTAGATGTCCTCTTTTCCAAGAAAGCTTCATGGTTCCCCCAGCCTGGGCTCAGGCACTTAGGACATCCCCTAGCAATGGCCTTTTCACTCCCAGGAAAGGACCAACTCTACCTACTGGCCACCATTGTGTATCAGGGCCTGGAATATAGTAGGTGCCAAATATTTGTTGAGTCACCGAATAGATCAAGTCTACCCTGGATTCCTCTAAAGCTCATAACATTCTTCTATCAGGGCTTCCATTGTTAAGAGAAAAGTCTAAGCCAGTGCTTAGACTGTTTCTAATAGAAGTTTCTGTGATGATGGAACATTCTATATATACATTGTCCAGTACAGTAGCCAAGTATAAGAGGTTATCAAGCACTTGAAATATTACTAATATGACTGAGGCATTGAATATTTAATAATAATTTAATTATTTTAACTAATTTAAATAGCCACATGTGGTTCAGGCTATCCTATTATTCCAAGTCTTTTGCCTTCCCAAAAGTGAGGGGCAGTGATGAGAAAGAAAGTTGGTCTGGAGGAGCCTGGAAGGCCACCATAATGAGTGAGCAAAGGGAAGCCACTGAAGCGCTGAGCAGGGGTGGGTGCAGGAGGAATGCTATTTCAGGAGGATTGTCATAGCTGTGAAGTGCTAAATGGGTAGAAGGCAGCATAGAGGCAAGGAGAACAGTTAGGGGCTGCAGTTATTTCAGTGATTCAGGTGAGAGATGACACCCCTTGTTTTTTTTACCATGCCCATGTCCCTCCAAACATCCCATCCCCATTTCCTCTCACCCAACAGGCCAGACTCCAGAAAATTCCAGGGAGAGTCACCAACTAGGGGATCAAGTCTTGGAGTAATCCTATTTGGTGAAGAAGCCCATATATTACTGAGAGTGATTTCCTGTCTCCATTGGCCAGGAAGGGCCTGTAGGACTGGGGGAGCCAAGGAACTGTGTAGTGGAAAGGGCATGAAAGCCGTGGTTACGTACTCTGGCAAAAGACCACACCTGCTGGGGTGAGAGTGTGCTCAATGCAACCATCTAAAGAGTCAGACTGACCTTGGGAAAACCTGGGCTCTGGAGTCCAAAGGACCCAAGTTTGAATTTGGCTTGGTTATTCATTGCCTGCATGCCTTAACCTCTCTTCACTTTTAAAACCGGTCTAATAATACCGACTTCTTAGGGTTGCTGTGAGAATGAGAAATGATGTGTATGAGATAAACAGTCTAACAGAGCCTGACACATAGTGGAGCCAAATAAGTCACACCTAATAATAATCCTAACTGAATAGGCCTAGCCTGGTTCTGGTCCCACCTGCGTGCTCCATGTTCAAGGGCTCCTGGTGACTTGGGCTTCCCCAAAACACACACATACACATGTGACCTTTAGGTATTATAAGTATTGTGATTGCCATTTTGTTTGCACATCTGGCTTTCCCATCCCCCTGCTCCTGGTAACACTACCCACTTCCCCCACCATAGGACCAGGCAAGTGATCTCGGTCTGGCTAGGACCGAAGCAGGACTAGTCAAAACTTCTCTGAGATGCACATATTAATGTTGAGAGAGAGAAGCCCCCCTTCCCAACCTGAGTTTGGGCTGCAAATGGCCACCTTCCCTGCCACATGGACAGAGCCTGTCTACAGAAGTCAGGAAAAGACAAGGAGGAAAATAGTCTTGGAGGTGTTGGGTCCTGCGCCAAGGTCCTGGCCTTTGCTGTAGTGCCCCTCCTGGCTGTGTGAGCTAGAAATTTCTTTTTTGGTTTACATTAGTGAGAGTATGGCTTCTGATATTTGTAAAGAAAATGCCTGCTTGGTACAGGCACTTAAAGTTTACGTCAACAAAGGAGTTGCCTAAAGCACAGAGTTAGTGGTAGAACCAGAAGTCAGACTTGTCTGGCTGGCTCTAGGGCCACCATAAATTATACAAAATATGGTTCACAGAATTTATTGAGCGCATACTCTGTGCCACACACCAACTAGCATCTTGTTCCTCCTCCACACCTACTAAAGGGCTTCCCCTCCCGACCTTCACTCCCACACTCTAAGGACCCTTGAGTCAGGGGATGTAAAAAACATCCCTTCTCCACCAGGATACTCATTGTCTTTCCAGAACCAATACTCCCAGAAGCCTCCTCAGGTGCCAAGTATGTGAGAGGAGTCAGCCACCTGCCAGCCTACCTACCTACCCACTCTCCTTGCCTACCTACCTACCTGCCTTGGTCTGCTCAGCAGAGACTAAGTCCTAGCTCTGGCCCAGGCCCCCTGGCAGAGATCATGCCTACACCCCACTGTGAGCGGCTGTGATCCTGCTGCCCTCATGGCCACAGTGACTGTTTATGGGGATATTGGGGTCATTTAAAAATTACTTTTGATCTCAATTCTCCCAGATGTTCTCTTTCTCTGCTTTGCAAATCTGGTTGTGTAGAGAAAGGGGTGTTGGGAGCAGGACTTCAGAATCGTGGTTTCCAAATCTGGTCTTCAGAACAACCATGGACCATGATGATGATGTCACCAGTCAGTGACAAAAAGAGAAAAATACAACCTGTGGAAAGAGCTTTTTTTCTGGAGCAAAGGCTGATCCTTTAAGGGAAATAGAATTCTAATGTTTTGGTTTTAAGTTACACTCTCTTTCAGGTCACTTGATTTGGCTGGGCCTCATCTTTAAAATGGGGTGGGAAAGGCAGATAACCTTGGAAGGCCTTTCCAGCTCCAATATTCCAAGATGGTCGGGGACCTGGGCCAAGTACACTGCTGCCTGAGTTTCTGTCTCTCTCACACAGTCTGGCCTGCCGCCCCCACACTCTCTATCCCCACCCGCAGACGCTCCCTGCTCAGCCCCACCAGGTTGGTCCTCTCAGTTGAGCTCTCCCTTGTGCTCCTTGGAGAAGTGGACCCTTCGCAGTGTGCTCGGATTAAATGATAACCCAGGAGAGAGAGTTTATAAAGGCAAAGGGGTTTTGAATAGCCTAATGTTTGTGGCGAGAAAATGAGTGGACCAAGCACAGCCTCCATTTAGGCCTGGAAGTTAGAAGGACAGAGGTCAGAGAGTAGGGGCAAAACCCAAGAACAAACACCAAGGGGGCTGGGTAGGGGAAAGCATTGAAAGAGATTCAAGTTCTGGCCAAAGAATGGCATTGCAGACTCCAGCATCTGAGCTGGGAGCCATAGGCCCATTTTGTCCTGTCCCCTCATGTTACAGACAAGGAAATTAAGGCTCAGGGAGGGGAGAGGAGTCTGTAATGGGGGGCGGGGGGATGTACACTTTTTTCTCTCACCACCCAAGCTGGGAGTAAGCACTGGAGATGGAAAGCAATTGAGGGAGATTTGGAAACTGAGTCCAGGAGAGGCCAGAAGCACTAAGTTGGGGTGATTCAGGCCCCAGACCCTCCATGAGCCCCATGTCCCTGCTCCCCAGGCTGCTCGCTCTGCTCCTTCTCAGTTCTCCTTTCTGTTGCCCACAGCCCTCAGCTCAGCTCTCAGGATATCACAGACAGTGGTCCCAGTGGGCTTGGAGCAGGAGGCTTGCAGGAAAGCACTGCCCAAAGTGTGAGGGGGGCCAAGGGGTGCCCTCCAGAATGCCCAGAAACCCCACGTGCTCTTGTGGCTCTGAGAAGAGGGAAGATGAAGGGGGACCGTCATTGCACTTACACAGAACAGACTCCTCCCAAACACATACACTTTTGCACTCCAAGGGCACTCAGGGACAGACAAGGTGTCAGGCAGCTCTCACGGATTCTATAATCCCTAAACACGGGGGCTCCAGGGAAAAAAACAGAACCAGAAGACCACGGTGAACCTCCTGTCACATTCAACCCTGCGATGAATCATGAATCAATCAAGCGTGAGATGAAAGGCCACACTGAACGTCTCCCGGACACACTTCTGCACATGTCTATAGCACCTGCACCTATTGGTAGAGGGTGATTTTTTAGGCGGTGATGTCAGGAGCCAGAGAGGAAACAATGCCATAGTCCCCAAATCAATCTGGGAAATGCGATGCCATCAGCTTTAGGAAGGCTTCCAGCAAACAGACCTTGGACAGGCTGAGGGATCTCCCAGGGCCCTCAGCTGTTGCCTGCCCTTGATAACACAGGACATTTGCTGCCTGGGAAGCTGGAAGCTTGGGCAGCTGGGTGACCTGGAGATGGAGGGCCCAAGGAGCCCCAGCCTTGACTGCTTCGCCTTGCTACCCTCTCCCTGAGAGCAAGAGGCGAGACCAGGAGGCTCCTGGGAGCCTCTGCCTAATTCCCAGGGTCTGGCAGTCAGCACTGCAGCTGATGCAAGGCCAGGGGTGGGTGAACTCAGCCTGTCTCCAGCACACAGCTTCTTGCACCCCACTGCATCTTAGAAAACACACTTGTTCATTCCCCTCTGCCTTAGCCTTCCTATATTCCTTCTGGAAGCAGAGCAGGGTCACCCAAGTTCCTGAGAGAAGATGCTGCTTGGGGCTGGGGTGGCGCTGAGCATTTCTCAGTCAACCCTGTTTCCCTATAACGGGCAGCCCACAAGCAGTGTTGGACTTGGAGCCCTGCTGTGGGGACAGAATCCTAGAGAGCAGTTTCCAGGCTCTCAGCCTCACGTGGAAATGTGCTGGCTTGGGTAGTAGGTGGCCATCAGCTGTGGCTAGTTGGCCGTCAGCTGTTACCGGTTAGCCATTAGCCACTAACATAATTGCCGTGGCTACGCTAGCAAGCGTGGATTGCGGATTGCAGAGAGGCAGATTGCAGTTAGCAAGTGAGGTTGGTTGACAGAGAAGCTGACGGCGGGTTGCGGATTGTGTGGCTCCTGCTTCCTGTGTCTCCAACCCAGCTGCCAGCGAGACTACAGTGGTATGACTTTGCTATCTATGGCTCCGTGGGTGTTCCTTTTTGGAACACCCACTATGTCCTGCGTTCTTATGTGGAAAGCAGGATCAAAGACCCTGCATGACATCTGCCTCCAAGAAACCTGTCCAGTGGAAATGGAGGGCCTGGGAACCCCTTGGCCCTCAGGCTCTGCCCACACCAGCCCACTGGGAAGAGGTCAGATGGCCCCAGGAAGTCTCTACACCCTCTTATCCCACGAGAAGGGTGGACCTTCTTCCACCTACCCTCACCTCTCACTCTTGATGCCCAGGCCCAAGGTGGGAATGCCAGGGCCTACCACCTTTTCGAGGACCCTCGAGACATTATCAGCTCAGGCTGAGAATCCATTCAGCTCCTATTTAATAAAGCAGATAACAATAACACAGGTAACATGTGTGTCTCCTTTTGCAAAGTGCTTTAATAAATAATTAGTGCTTCAAGTGCTTCAAGTGACCCTAGTGACAGTGCTGTGATGTAGGGAGGCCCTATGTGAAGAAGCTGAGGCCCGGAGAGTTCGAGCAGTAGAACCCGGAGTTACGCCTGCAGAGTCTTCCCACGTCCTGTGCTGCCTTAGTCCTGTCCCACAGGCATGCATCTGAGCAGGAAGCAGGCTCCCGTGGACAGGCTTGCTTGTCATTGAAGACCCAGTTTAGACAGGAACTTTCCTCAGGGGAAGGGGGAGAACGTGGGAAAGCCTAGGAGAATAGGGCTTGTGGATTTGGGGTAGAGGCTTGGGGGCCAAGTCTGCCTGGGAAGGCCTGACAACGTTCTGGGGAACGTTCTGGGGAACATTGAGTTCCGGGGGGACATACTTGGACCACTGGAGTTGCAGTCCCTGCTGCTCACTCAAAGTCTCCTTGGTCACACTGACCTTGGGCGGGCACCAGCTGGGTTCAGGCTGCTGCCTGCAGCGGAGGTAGGCTTCAGGACTGGGCCCTCCGGTTCTGGCCAGGACCAGTGGCAATGGCCGTCGCTGGCCTCCCCGTTGATACCAAGATCAAATGAGGCCTTCCTTGTTGTCTGCCCTTGGACCTGCCCTTTCCCCTCGGCCATGCCAGACCCTCTCTGGGTGGCCATCTACACATCTTCATGACCCTTGTCCACACTCCCAGCACTTCCTGTTGCTGACACAACTTCTGAGGCAGGTGAGCACACAGTGCCCTGTGCTGGAAGGTACAGCCTGTACCAACTGCATCTGCCCCTCCCCGACTCGGGCTCTCGGGCCTGGCAGGAAAGCCTATGATGGAGCTGGAGGCAAGGAGGGAGACAGGTGTGCACTTCTCATTGGAAGGACTCAGGTGAGACACGTAGCTCCAGGAGCCACACAAGGCCTGGCCTGCAGGGCGCTCCACGCCTCTTCGTCAACTCTCCTATCCTTTCACCGACCCCTCATGGTCAGAGAAGGGGGATCTAAAGGAGAAAACCCAATGGAAGACCAGCTTCTGGCTCTGCCCCAACCTTGAACCAATCCCGAGAACCACTAGAATCATTTCTAAGTTTGACGTATATTTTTTATTAGATATTACAATCACATGGTATTAAATTAAAAATGTGTAAAAGAGTCTAAGACAGAGAAAAACAAGTATCCCTCCCATACCTTTTGCCCAGCTGCTCTGTTCTCGTCCCAGAAGAAAAGCAGTGTTACCAGTTTCTTGTGTATTTTTCCAGAGATAGGCTAGATTAACCATTGGATTTTTGATTATCAGTACGGATATAGCAAGGTCACATCTTGCTTAACTTTTCTGCTTGGGGTGAGGAAGGAGAAAGCCACCTGCTTTGAGCATTCCTTGAGAATGGACAGGAAGTGGCCAGAGATAAAACTTCCCACGGCAAGCCCACGGTCCAGTTTCTCTATCCTTCACTACCCCTCCACCTGTTACTTCACTGGATGCCCGAGGCAGAGGCGAAGAGGATAGATGACACTGGCTTCTCTTCTTAGACAGGGAAGCTGAGGAGCCAAGATGTTAAGGAGACTCGAGGACACATAACTAGCTGGGACATCCCGGTTTTCCCACACCATCACCCCACCTCCCTAATATCGCCCCTTTGCCTTGAGTTCTTAAATGTCCCTTTGCCAAAACTGGACATTTATGACTCTCAAGGGCAGGGTCAAGGACACTTCTTCTGTCACCCACTCTGAGCTGGACTCCGAGCGAGACCCTGTGCAGTCCCTCAGCAGTGGTCAGCAGAGTAGCCTGAATCAAGAAAGAGAAGCAGAGGGTGTGCTGTTCTCCCAGTGGCACCCCAACGTCCTGAAACGTACTGCCTGGACTCACACACATCCCTGAGCACCAAACTCACTTACCCGTAGGTCTGTGCCTCATTACTTCTTTTGCTAATGCCTCTGTTCAGAAAGGTAAGGTTGTGGGCTGACTCCCCAGGTGCAGAATCATCCTGAGGTGGAACATTCTGTACCTTGCCAATGAACCGTACAGAGTGTTGGAAATTACAACTGGATGACAAAAAGAGATTGTCCCTCTATGAATGCAAACTGCACAGTTCTCTAGCTCAAGAGGCTGACTTCCTCTGTGATCCTCGCCCCCTCCCAATTCCTTTCCATGCCCACCTCTAGATCCTTGGGGTTTCTCTGGGCTGAGCCCTGGTCCATCTTCCCATTCTGTCTTTTATGTACAGGCTCCCTGCAGCAAAGCAGGCCTCTCTCTGAAGATCACAGAGTGCCCAGATGAGAGGTTTTCAGAAACAGGGTAATAAGAAGGCACAGTGGCTTCAGAAGGTATGAGCTGTGCTTGTTTAGTGAGGCAACAGAAACAAGGGGAGACGATTTATTTCAGAGAACAGGAAGTATCTGCCATGGCTGGTTTGTGAATTCAGGCTCAGTTCTAGGGTGATTGTCAGGATGTCAGTGCAGTGAGGGACCCTGGGAGGGAGGGGCTGGCAGGGAGGCCTGTGGACCAAAGGGGCTGCAACCTTGAGAGACTCAGAAGGCCAGGCTGCTGGATGGAGAACAGGTAGAAGTAGGGGAGCTGGAATCAAAGACATGCCCAAGGTCACAGAGTGAGGGGCAAAACCGGGATTCAAGCCCAGGTCTGAATTAACCAGGACCTGTAACCACTGTGCTTTCTACCCCTTGATCCTCCCACGACCAAACACCTGGCTACGCCCAACTGCGGCCTTCCTCATCAGTGTCCTGCCCTTTAGCCTCTCCCTAGCTTCAATCCGTTCTTTAGAAAACATAATAAGATTTATGTTCTTTGTAGTATTATAGCATAACACACGCTTAGCCTAGAAAATATTTTTAAATAGTAGAAAAATAATTACAAATTGCCCAGAATCCAGAGACCACTGTGGCTACTATGTTATTTTATTCCAGACTTTTCTATGACATCTGTGCAGAATGGAATCATTATAATCCAGGCCACTTGTCACAAAATTCTTGGTTCTAATCCCAACATCAGAAGCAAACACATAGAAATGGGCATAGAAAGATAGCCAGGCTTTGGAGAGAAGACACATAGAGAGAAGTCTCCCCAGGCAGGGGCAGACAAGTAGGAATGGACCAGAAGGATCTGAGGGAGTGGAGGTGGCTGTCTCAGCAGGAACACCGGGGCAAATGAGAGGTAGAGTCAGGTGGGAGGAAGGTATGGAGAGCTACGAACAGTAACTGAGGCTGTGGAATTTGAAGTCAACAAAGGAAACTTCCAAAGACACCTGCGTGGGAGGTGGAGGTACTAGACGTAAAGAGACCATTTAGGGATAAAGGGTTCTTATCAGAGGTAATTCAGAGGCAGAGGCGACTGCCCTGGATGTGGAGGCCCTACGAAAGGGAAGGGTCAGAGATCACTCCCAAGGTGGCGAAAGGGAAGAGTCAGAGATCACTCCCAAGGTGACCGGATGAAGAGTGGTAGGTTTTATGAAGAAGGACTCGATTCTGGATGTTGACAGTTGGTAGGGAGCAGTCGTGCAAACTACAGTGTCCTAAGGGAGATTGTAAATGCAGACATGTCCCCAAGAAGGAGAGACTGCTGAGGGGAAGAGAGGGGAAAGTGAGCATAGGACATTTTCTAGACAAGACCCTCTGCAGACCCTTTACTGTAGTCACCTGCCTGGTCTGTAGGAGCCACCACACCCCAGGCCTGCCTGCCTCCTCCTTCAGAAAGGCCTTCCACTTGTGATGGAGCTGTGCCTTCTCCAGCAGTAACGGTCCACTACACCACATAGCTTGCCCCCATAACGTGGGCTGCAGCCTTCCCTGATGGGTTCCTATGTCTTGTTCTCTGGTGGGCACACAGCAGGAACTCCACAAATGCTCCATTAACTTCACTTCCCTTTTCCGTTCTTTTCTCGCCATTCAATTCCTGACTCTGTCAGCTTCACTCTCTGCTGATGGGCAAGCTTGACTGAGAGTCGTAGGTAACCTTGGGGTATTCATGTCAAATATTGCTGATTGGGGCCTGGCAAAGCTGTGGAGGGCTGTTTTCTAGTATAGGTTCATCTAACAACTACCCAGATCAGCTTTAACGTGCCCACGCATCACCTGGGGTTCTTGTGAAAATGCAGGTTCTAATTCTGGTGGCCAGAGAGCCTGTTTCTGATGAGCTCCCATGTGGTACTGATGGATTGCACTTGGAGAAATAAGGACCTGGGTGCCCTGGGGTAGTCAGTTTAATCCCTCTTGGCCCCAGTTTTCTCATTTGCCAAATAGGATTCTGACCACTGAGTTTGTTTTCATGAAAGTAAAACAAAAGCCAAAGGCATTGAACAAATGTCAGATGTCACCATCTATCTCCTGTAGTGCTGCCAGGATGAATGTGATAAAATACACAAAAGGCCGTAGCAGATGCGTTAGCTGCTTCGCCTTCAGAAGCAATGATCTAATACCAAGTGAAAGACGCTAAGAGAGACCACTTCCAAATTTTAGGCAAAGGATCACTCTGAGCTGGGGTGGAAGCAGGAGAATAGAAAGGAGGGAAGGAATTAGGGGCACAGGCCTGGGCCTTTCCAAGGGAAACCAACCCCCACCCCCAACAAGCAAAACTGTTCCTAGAAGCCAGTCAGAGTTCCCATGCTCTATCCTTAGCCCACCAACTCAGCTCCTAGGGTTGCTCTTGGCTCATGACTCTAACTCTTATGCTTGCTCCACTGTCTGACCCCTCTTACGCTGGGAATCTGGTATGGACTTTAACAATATCTCCTCATCTCCTCCCATTGCCCCAATCTTGTCCCATCATCTTGTCACCGCTGTTATGCAGCACTTTTGATGCTCGTGACAGACTTCCATGCCGACACCAGCCTGTTCCAGCTGGGGTTCCATTCTGCCTGACCTATGTGACAGGTAGTACACCCACTGTCATCTCACAGCCAGTTAAAATGGATGAGTATGAAAGCTATTACCAGCAGTAGTGACTATGCCGTGGTGAGTAACTTGTACCTGTGCCAAGGGACAGGTAGGAGTTGAAAATCACTCCTAGGTTTCCAGCCTGGAGGCGGAGGAATGATGAGATCAATTTGGAACAGTGAGCTTTAGGGCCAGCATTGGTCAAAAAGCAGAGTGTCACTTTCTCTCAGGAAGGTAGATGTGTGGGACTGGAGTTACCAGAGAGATCAGGTGACAGTGAGGGGTTAGAGACCCCCATATAGATGTAATTGCTGAATCTGTATGGAGAGCAAAGAACAGACCACTGAAGATGAGACATTTGGGAACATCTCTGTCATCCTGGGAAGCCAAAATAAATTCTCAGGAGAGGGTCAGTCTGACCAGATTCTCAAACAGACTGTGTTCACCTCCAGGTCCTAAATGGCTTCCACCCAGGCCCTATTGTGCAGGGGGCTAGAGGAAAGCAGGCAGGAGGACAACTGACCCTGGGCCTCTTTTACAACCTGTACTCGCGTCAGAGTTTCTCCCTAGGCTTTCCCTTTGCGGTGCCCTCTTGGAGATTTCCCCAGGGTCCCTCTGCCTGCTCCAGCTTTGTGTGTGTAGACCCTTTTCTCCCTCATCTAATCCAGTAGCAGCAGAGACTCAGAGATACTTAGCGCCTACTCCAAGAGCTCCATGAGGGGACCCTCTCTCCTTTTCCCCCTCCCTCTCATTTCTGCCTTCATTATGACTGACCAAAAAGATGAGTAAAACAAAAAGAGCCCCAGATTTCAATCTTCTGTTTTCTAGCTGTAGTAGGTCCTATGGGGTCATCCATCTAGAGCCCTTTCCTAAGGACTTCCCTTCCCCTTCTCATGACATGTGAGAGCTGCCATGTTAGTAGAATATGACTCCAACTCCCCCCCACACACACACTGTTGGTCATGTTGGGACAGAGATCTACTCACAGGCCAATCATGGCATTCTAGTCTCTTTGCCAAAATTAATTGGTCTAGGGGGGACTCAAACTGGACTAATGCTCACTTTCCCAAGGTTTTTGGACTAAGGTTAGAGAGAGTCAAATGTATTTATCTCCATAAAATTTAAAACAACAAAAAAGTGGCAGAAATCAATTAATATTTTCTTTCTGAAACCCACTGAAATGACAGTGGAGGAATTAGTGAAAAGGCATAAGTTAACAAGAATACAGGGAACCTGGGAGGAGATATAGCAACAAAATTTTGGGAGCTAGAAAGCAGATGGTTAAGTGATAACTGAGTTAGAAGACCTGAGACAACTGAATCCTAAACTGGCTATGTGGAAAACCAAGAAACAACCCATTTATATCAAAAGGCTTGATATTGAAGGCATCAGGTACCACTTACTCAAAATAAGGTTAAAAGTGGGCTTAAAAACAGGAGGACTGAATAAATGTCTATTTAAAAAGCAATTAGACCCCCAATCCCTCCTCCACTGTCCTTAGTCAGTGACTATCCCTCCTCCACCCCAGCAGAGGACACTAGAAGCTTCCACTAAGAAAGGATGAAACAGAGCTGGCCCGGTGGCTCAGGTGGTTGGAGTGCGTCCTCTCAACCACAAGGTTGCTAGTTCGATTCCTCGAGTCCCGCAAGGGATGGTAGGCAATGCCCCCTGCAACTAAGATTGAACACGGCCCCTTGAGCTGAGCTGCCGCAGAGCTCCCGGATGGCTCAGTTGGTTGGAGCGCATCCTCTCAACCACAAGGTTGCCGGTTCGATTCCCGCAAGGGATGGTGGGCTGTGTCCCCTGCAACTAGCAACAGCAACTGGACCTGGAGCTGAGCTGCGCCCTCCACAACTAAGATTGAAAAGGACAACAACTTGACTTGGAAAAAAGTCCTGGAAGTATACACTGTTCCCCAATAAAGTCCTGTTCCCCTAAAAAAAAAAAGGATGAAACAGGTTTTCCAGATTGGGAGACATCAGCCACAGTGGAGGGCATAGGTTTCCCATTGGAAAAGTGTTTAAGTAGGGATACCCTACATACTAAATGAGGAAGCCACCATCTCTTTTTTCCCCATTCCGCAACCAGACTACTGACTGGCAGGCTTATTGCCTCTATGCAGAAGACTGGAAGAAACCTTTTTGGAAAATCTGACCAAGCCAAGAAAAATGTCTATAGATAGTGATATCAGAGGTTTCCCAATGAATTGGCTCAGCCAGATCACTCTGCAGCGAAGTCCCCAGTTGACCTGCCCCACATATGCACATAGGGCATCCAGTTAGCTTTTCCATAAACCACTCTTAGGTAGGTGTGGGGACAGAGCCCCAGAAAGCAGTTTCCAGGCTCTCGGCCTCATGTGGAGAGGTGCTGGCTCAGATAGTGGATGGCCGTCAGCTGTGGCTGGTTGGCCATCAGCTGTAGCCATTAAGCCATTGGTCACTGATATAACTGCCTTGGCTACGGAGGGGAGCTGAGGAGAGTGAAGGAGGAGACTGAAGGAGAGTAAGGAGAGTCGGTCGGTTGGCAGCAAAGCGGACAGCAGGTCGCACGTCGTGTAAACCCAGCCTCCAGTGAGACCATAGTGGTATGTTCCGTGGGTGTTCCGTGGGTGTTCCGTGGGTGTTCCTTTTTGGCCTCACCATGTCCTGCGTTCTTATGTGGGGAGCGGGAGCAGAGACCCCGTAGGCCGCTCCGCCGGACAGCCTGCACGACAGTAGGTGTGTAGACAAGAGTCCCCAAGATGATGGTCAAGTGATTCCCCATGACCACCCTATGTAGCAGGCCTAAAGAGCAGCCGTACAGACTGGATCAGGTCAGAGGCACTGGGAGAGATTTCTTCAAGATGATGAAACTGATGGAATATTCATTGCATTTGAACACATTGAGAGATTTATACCACTCTGGGAGGAGGGGAGAGTTTTAGGGGACTGAGTTAGCAGTAAGTATTTAGAAAGCCAGGGAATTGCCAAGCAAGACCTTTAGTAACTCTGGGGATAATAGAATTGTGCTGGTAAGGTAACATAATCCATTGGGATAATTGAGAGGTTGGGGTAGTGGGTGCGGTGACAGGATGTGGTCTGTGAAAAGTCAATGCTCATCTTCCATAATAAGAAGTCAATATGTAGCAGCTGAAATGCTTCCATGGGTGCCAAGGGCAACACCACTAGCTTTCTAATAAATTGTCCCTTTTTTACTTAAACTCATCAGAGTTATCTTCTATTGCTTGAAACTGACAAAATCATAGCTAAAACATTAGCCATGTGATCTTTCAGTACTCCCTATCCTCGGTCTGGTGCTCCCCACCCATATAACAAGCTATTATTCTTTGATTTTGTACATGTTTTAACAGTCAACCTTCTTCACCTCCTCTGTCCTCTACTCAAACTTCCTCCCAGTATCTGCCATACCATTTACCAAAGCTCAACTTCCTTTGGGGGTGTATGCCCTGGCCTGTATTGAGTCACAGTGAAAGATGTTGAGAAACCCTGAATGGGGGAAGCCTGCTTAGACAACCCCGGGCGGGAAGGCTGGGGAGAAAACAGAGCTGAGTTTCCAGTATTTAGGTGTGATTCTACTGCTCCCCAATCTTGGAATTTCAGCTTTGATTGTCTACATTTCAAAGTTGATTTATTTATGGTTTTCTCTCACTTACATCTTGACAAATTTGAACCAACTTTGTAAAATTCATAAAATACACGCAAAGACAATTAAAAAATAAAGACAGACCAAAACTCAAGTAAAAGGGTCAGAGAAATGAAAGTTTCAAGGAACCTGTGATGATAAATTGATACAATAAAGTGGTAAATCTTGTTCCAAATTTGTTGGTAGGTAAGACAAAATAGAAATTACATAATTTTGGAGTTACTCCACAGTCAAAAAACATTTATTGACTACTGAATCATTCTGGACTATATTTGACTGTAAATAAGAGAAAAAAGCTAATAACAGTATGTTTCTTTTGAGGGTAAAAGCAGTCTGGAAGTAGAGAAACCAGGGTCAGTGTGGCGCCTTTCTGGTCGTCAGGGACCCAAGATCCCTTATTGTTCAATATGCCTTTTCAAGCTACAACTATCACATTTGCATTCTAGGTCGAAGTAGAGAATGAAGAGTGAGAAGGGTATTTCCCTTCTATTTTAAGGAGACTTCCACATAATACTTCTGTGTACATTTTAATATCCTGAGCTTAATCACATGAACATACCCAGCTACAAAGGACTCTGGGAAATGTCTCTTTTAGCTGGGTGCACTGCTACCCCAAATGAGATCATGAATGAATGCTGAGGTAAGCAACTAGCAGTTTCTGTTACACTCCTTACGTGGCGGGTGCTTCTGGGCCCAAGAAATACAAAGATGAAGACAACGTAGTCCTTGCCCTTTACGAATTCACAAATGTTCAGAAGGCACTAATAATCAACCGAATATAATATCATTAGAAAAAAAAAATCTGTAATGATGTGAACAAGGAATTGTGGGAGGAGAAATGAGGTAGCAATAAGTTTTGTCTAGAGGGATAGAGAAAGATTCATAGAGCAGGTGATCACTGAGTTGGGTTTTAAACAGAACAGAAATTCAGAGCTGAGGTGAAAGCATCCCAGGTGCAGGAAAGAGCGTGCGCAAAGAGAAGCATTGAAACAGGTGAATTGTTTTAGGGTAATTCTCATGACCTTTATATGGCTTTAAGTTAGGGTTGTCAGAGTCTTGGTAGAAGATAAGGCCAAAATAACATGGTGAAGGGCCCAAGAAACTCCACTGAGAGAAGCTGGTGGTTCTGGAGGGAATGGGAGGCCTTGAAGATTTATAAACAGTGATCTCATAGGATCAGATTCTTATGTTCAAAAAAGAACCACGGAATGAGAGAAATAGTGAAATAATGCTGGGGGACTTGCGAAGTAAAGTAACCGGCTAAGGGGCAAGTGAATTCCATGTTTCCCCGAAAATAAGACCTAGCCGGACTATCAGCTCTAATGCGTGTTTTGGAGCAAAAATTAGTATAAGACCCAATATTATATTATATTATATTATATTATATTATATTATATTATATTATATTATATTATATTATATTATATCATACCCTGTCTTATATTATATTGAATAAGGCCCAGTCTTACATTATATTAAAATAAGACCGGGTCTTGTATTAATTTTTGCTCCAAAAGATGCATTAGAGCCGATGGTCTGGTTAGGTCTTATTTTCGGGGAAACACGGTTGTAAAAGTGGTATGTATTAAGGACCTGAACTAGACAGGGGAGCACATGGGGATGGAGAGAGGGAATGGTTTTGAGATTCAAAAGATGGCTGATCACAGGTTGGATATGGAGAGTGAGGAAAAGCAGAGACAACTAGAGGGCTCTGCTGTGTCTCCCCGTACTGGCTTCTGATTCTCAGACTCTTCTACCTCTTCCTTAAACAAGGGGCTACCACATGCCTGGTACTGTTCTCGGCACTGGACATTCAGTGGTGAACAAGACAGATGTACTTCCTGTCCTCATATCTGGGAGGGAGGGGTACAAATTACCGGAGCCATTTAAACGCAATGAGGGGTCAAGGACAGGCCTGCTGTATGTGGAGGCAACTTCAGGTTGTAGTCCGGGAGAAATCGGAGATGAGTGGCAAAGCAAAGCATGGGAATCAGGGTTAGATGCATCCATTTGATCCACCCACTTGGACTCTGGGTTGCACCTAAGCTTCTTTAGAAGGTCCAATCCAATGCCCTGTGTGGGTATACAATTATACTCGAAGTCTTTACTTGGTGAGGACATTTCTTCAGGCACCTGAGAAGAACATTCTGAGTTCGCCTGGCCTAGAATAACACCCTGGGATAGTGAGGATATGGGGAGGCAACAAATTTTTTTCCTGAACTGTAGGTGGGAATGTGTAACTGGCCGGGCCTTTCTGGAAGGGAACCTGGCAATAAATGTAGAACACCTTGGAAATATACGTTCCCTTGACCCAATGATTCTTCTAGAAATCTATCTCAAAGAAATAACTAAGAATGTAAGCAAATTGTTTATATTAGCAAAAAATTAGAAATGACCTTATTGTTTAACAATTGAGAATTTGCCAAGTAAATTCATGTGATGGAATTCCATTCAGCCATTAACATCTACCACAGTCTTTTAAAGATATATATATATATATATATATAATATATATATATATATATATATGTATATGTATATATATGCATATATATGTGTGTATATATGTGTATATATATATATATATATATATATATATATATATTTTTTATTATTTTTTTTTTTTAAAGAGAGCACAGCCTACAGTGGCCCTTGTGGGGATGAAACCGGCAACCTTGGTATTATTAGCACCACGCTCTAACCAACTGAGCTAACTGGCTACCCCTTAAGGCATATTTTGAATGGCTGAATAACTGAGTTTTCTTTTTATTATGGAGTAAACTATTTTGGTTAAATTTTGGACAATATAAAAATTTAAGTTAAATGATTATGCGTACTGTGAATGCTCTTGATAATAAAAGGGAATTTCAGTTTAAGTTATAACTATAATAGTTTTTCGAATTTTTTGTATAAATATGCCTCTTCAAAGATAAAGGCTGTGCTGCATACACATCTCCTGCAAGGAACTATTTCTCGTTTCAAATCAACTCTGCCCACGTAGTACCTCTATTGTGATATACTGAATTATAATCTGTACTGTACATTCTATTTTCAAGTATTGAATTAGTGTGTTTTTACTAAAGCCAATTATAATATATTCAAACTAGAATATACTATTTTAATATATAGATTACTTATATTACTATATTCTTAAGGCAAAGAACAAATTAATGAAGTACATTACAAATACATTTGTGAAAGTATACCTTGGAATAGCAATAGACTAATACCCAGAAAGTTTAATAATACAGAACATCTAATAATCTTGCATGTTCGAGGTCTGATCTATGCTTAGTTATTGTATTATAAAACTTACAAGCATGCCAAAAACTGTCAAGGAGAAGAGTAAAAAACAAAAATAAATTTGATCCCAATTCCATCACTCAGAGACAATTAATTGACTGTTGGCAATTAGGGGCCATCATTGTAGATGTTTCTATATACAAATATACATATAATAATGCCAATGAAAGAAAGTGTGTGTTTGTATGTGTAGGTGAGAAAGAAAAGTCATTTCACAGAGAATGGAAATACCCACAAACAGCATTACAAAAAATGGGATCACATTTTTATTTTAAACACAAGCATGACATTTATCAGGAGGAAAAACTTGAAGACATTCTCGAACTTCAGAAAATATTTCTTGACACCAAGAACTACAGCTTCCTAAAAATAGACCTTTAAATTAAGAAAAAGAATAACATTACATTTTTGAGTCTCTGGTCTCAGCCACAGAAGCGCTATGACGAAGAGAACGTCATCATGGGGAAAGCTTTGCAATAACACGCATACGTTATGCCACCGCTGTGGCTCTAAAGCCTATCATCTTTAGAAGTCCACCTGTGGCAAATGTGGCTACCCTGCCAAGCGGAAGAGAAACGATAACTGGAGTGCTAAGACTAAAAGACGAAATACCACCTGGACTGGTGGAAGGAGGCATCTAAAACTTGTATACCACAGATTCAGGCATGGACTCCATAAAGGAACAACACAGAAACCCGAGAGGGCAGCTGTTGCAGGATCCAGTTCGTCTTAAGGATTTCAACAATTAGTTGCACAATAATTCTTTTGATTTTAAAATTTAAAAGAAAAGTTTTGAGTCGTTTTTAAAAACAACATGTTTCAACTTTAGACAAT
This sequence comes from Rhinolophus hipposideros, assembly GCF_964194185.1. Classification (NCBI taxonomy): domain Eukaryota; kingdom Metazoa; phylum Chordata; class Mammalia; order Chiroptera; family Rhinolophidae; genus Rhinolophus; species Rhinolophus hipposideros. The sequence goes on along the minus strand of NC_138058.1, from coordinate 14,999,546 downwards.
ATCTAACTTCCAGCCAAGAAACATGAGGAAATTATACCCTTCACTTTCTCTAACTTCCTCTCCCCTTGCCTCCTCCTTCTAATTTTGTTGGTTGTGTCATTTCCATATAAGAAAGGTTAATAAAATTTACATTTTATTACTTTACCACAATTCCGACAGTTGTCTGGTTGGTTCTTTTTAAAAATGGATCTGGTGTTCATTATTGTTTTTATTTACTGTGGCTTCGTTCCTATTTTTGGAGCCATTCCTTTATTGGTGGAATTTTGTTATCAAGTAGTCTTTCTTTTCCCGCCATATAGGTCTCATGGATTCTTACATGCTTCAAAGGGTCTGTGTCTTTATACTTAAAGGGGAAATTGGGTAAAAATTCTTGGGTCATTTTTTCCCTCAGATCTTTCTGGACATTGTTCTTTTATCTTTTGCCATTCAGTGTTGCTTTGGGGGAAGCCTAAGACTAACTGACATTTATTCCTTGTATATGACTTGCTTCTTCTACTTGGACATACTTAAAATTCTTTCTTTATCTCTGAAATCCAGCAACTTTACCAATATCTACCTTGATCAATGTATTATTTAAGATATAAATTCAGACAGAAACTCCCCCCAAAAACAGTGACTTTAAAAGAGAGAAATGTGCTTGTTTCTCATTCAATGATATAAGCTGATGAATCAGCAATGCTCTAACGACATTGGGAGGGTTCAGGCTCTTTCTGTTTTGTTGCTCTCCCATCCCTAGCATATTGTCCTTTTGCACATAGACCAAGATGCATTTTCTAGCCAACAGGAAGGGGAAAAGAGAAAGGGAAGCACACATCTTTCCTTCCCTTTAAGAATATACCCAGAAGTTGCACATACTAATCTTTGGGTCACGTCCCATTGGACAGAACTTGGTCATATGACCCTACCTAACTGCAAAGAAAACTGGGAAATATAGTCTTCATTCTGGGTGACCACATATCCAGCTAAAACTATTCTACTATTATGGAAGAAGGGAGAATGGATATGGAGAAAAACTAGCAATCCTTGCTATGATCAATGTGTATTGTTTTTTTCCCTAGAATACAGTTTGTCCTTTCAATCTGTAGATTCAAGTATTTCTGGAAAGCTTTTTCTCTATAATACCTGTGAACATTGTTTTTCTGTTCAATTTATTGTGTACTCTACTTTAGCAATGTCAAGTATACATAAATCTTTTGTACTTCTGTAGGTCTTTTTTATTATGATCTTTGTATCTGTATTTGTGTCCTTTGTACATGTCTTCCATTAAATTGTCTTTCCTCTAAATATTTTTTACAATGCTTTTTTTCCGGTTTCATTTTGGTTTTGTGTTCTCAATTGCATTCATTTATAACACTTTTTCAGTTGTATTTATTCCAATTTCTATGGCTTCTGATTGGGTATTTATCTCTGTAATATTGCTATTTTTTTCTTCCTTTCTTTCTGAACTAGGTCAGCATGCTTTGCATCACCTTCTGTGGCCTTAGAAGCTCTTTTTTGCATTCCTGGATCTTTTCTTTGAGCTCTTTTGTTAGGGAGACTGTTTCAGCTCTCATTCATTGAGATCATGGAGAATTATTTGCTGGGCTCTCTGTCTCCTGAAGCAATCCCTCTTCTGATGTATGTTTTTCATCTGCTTTTTGCTTATATGTCTCTCCTCTTTCAGGAGGTGAGAGTCACTTATGATCTAGGAGCAGAGTGAGAAAAGAGGGCTGGAGAGCCCACCATTCAGGAGACGGGCTCATTCTTTTCTTCTTTTTTTTTTGCCCCATGGTTAACATTTTGGTATTTATACTTCCAGACAGATACATACATAACTTTTCCTTACAGAATGAGATGACAATATATATATATATATATATCATTTTTCAATCTGTTTTCTTCATGTCATATCTCACAAAAATGTTTTTGTCATTAAATATATTTATCTCATATTATTTAAGTAGCTTCATTGCATTTCATTGGCATAATATATCATATTTTTAAACCCAATTTTTACTGGTGGACATTTCTATTGTTTTCAGTAATTTGCTATTGTAATCAAATTGAAGCATAATTTAAAATCTCTTATTTTGACTCTGTGGACTTAAAGATAAAGTTATAGGGGATCTCATAGGTTCTCTCTCTCTCTCTCTCTCTCTGTCTCTCTGTCTCTCTTTCTCCTCTCTCTCTTCCTCTCTCAGATATAATTTACATACCATGAAATCTACTGTTTTAAAGTATACAACTCAGTGGTTTTAGTACATTCAGAACATTTTCATCACCCTCAAAAGAAATTCCATATCCATTAGCAGTCACCCCCTATGCCCCTCTCCTCCTAGCTCCTGGCAACCACTAATCTATTTTCTGTCTCTATGGATTTGCCTATTCTGGACATTTCTCATGAATGGAATTATATAATAAGTGGTCCTTTGTAACTGGCTACTTTCACTTACCACAATGCTTTCAAGGTTTGCCCATATTGTAGCATGTATCATTACTTCAGTCCTTTTTTAAAACTTTGTTTTAAATTGGGCAATATCAGGGAACAGTGTGTTTCTCCAGGGCCCATCAGCTCCAAGTCAAGTCGTTGTCCTTCAGTCTAGTTCTGGAGGGCGCAGCTCAGCTCCAAGTCCAGTCGCTGTTTTCATTCTTAGTTGTGGGCGGGCGCAGCCCACCATCCCATGCAGGAATTGAACTGGCAACCTTATTGTTAAGAGTGAATTGAACTGGCGACCTTGTTGTTAAGAGCTCGTGCTCTAACATACTGAGCCATCCAGCCGCCCCTCTGGCAGCTCAGCGGCAGCTCGTTGTCTTCAATCTCCTTGTGGAGGGCACAGTTCACTGGCCCATGTGGGAATCAAACCAGCAACCCTGTTGCTGAGAGTTCACGCTCTAACCAACTGAGCCATCCGGCCGCCCCTACTTCATTCCTTTTTATGGCCAAATAATATTTCACTATATGAATACGCCACGTTTTGTTTATCCATTCATCAGTTTATGGACATTTGGGTTCCCCCCCCCACATTTTGACTATTATGAAAAAGCTGCTATCAACATTTGTGTACAAGTTTTTGTATGGGCATATGTGTTTAATTTTCTTGAGTATATATACCTAGTAGTAAATTTTCTGGGTCATATAATAGGGCAGAATTTTTTTTTCTTTACTTACTTATTAAGACTTACTCTTAATCCTTGTGTTTCTAATTCCATATGATATCATCAGTTCCTTTACAATCTGTGTCTCTAAGTAAAGAACCTTTCAGATTTGGTTTCTACAGAAGCTGAATCTATAGTTTACTGCTTGGGCTGGTGTTTACCTTGCTTTAAAGGATGGAGGAAAGGGCCTATGATGTAATATTCAACTGTTCTCATCCTGTGCCTCACACCCACTCTATATAATATCTGGTGCTTTCATGGTGTCTGCAGTTATTTTGAGCAATCTCTTCCTCCATTTTGCTAATTTAGTTGTCTCTTGTTACTCCATCTTTTTTCTTTCTTTAAAAATGTGTTGAAATCTCTCATCCACTGATATCTCGACTCCTCTGGGGGTTAAGTCCTTTTATACTCCTTCATTGTCATTTTAGTAGGGTTTTGGGGAGGAATGGCTATAAATACCAGCTTGTTTAACTGGAAGTTTCACTAATTATTCATAAGTCTTTCCAATCATTGCTCATCCTTGAAAGAGATTAGTTATTTATTAAAAATTAATTTAGAGAAAGATAAAACAAGTGACCTGGACAGACTACAGTTTTAAATTATGTTCTTCAAACACTCTATTATGAAATCAGTTTTCTCTTCTATCTGGGGCATATCCCCCCAATTTTCAGGATACAGGAGGTCTGTGTGGCAACACTTCCTAAGACAAGCTTTTTTTAAAAAAAGATTTGTATTCAAATATAGCTAATATACAACATTATGTTAATTTAAGGTGTACACCATAGTTATTCAACATTTACATATCTAAAAATGTGATCACCATGATAAGTCCAGCAACAATCTGAACCTGTACCATGTTATCACAATATTATTAACTATATTCCCTATGCTGTATATTACGTCCTCATGATTTGTTTGTTTTATACCTGGAAATTGGAACCTTTTATTCCCCTTCACTTCTTCCCCCTCTTTTTAAATTTTTCAATTACAGCTAATATTCAATATTATCTTATATTAATTTCAGGTATACATAATAGTGGTTAGACATTTATATAATTTAAGAAATGAAATCCCTGACTAGTCTAGTACCCACCGGGCATCATCCATAATTGTTACCATATTAATGATTATATTCCCTATGCTGTACTTTACATCCCCATGACTATTTTGTAACTACCAATTTATATTTCTTAATCCCTTCCCCTTTTTCTCTTACCCCCAACCCCCTTCCCATCTGGCAACCACCCATATGTTCTCTGTATCTATGAGTTTTTTTCTGTTTTGTTTCTTTCTTTTGTTCTTTGGATTCCGTATATAAGTGAAATCACATTGCATCTGTCTTTCTCTGTCTGACATTCCACTCAGCACAATACCCTCCAGGTCCATCCATGCCACTGCAGATGCCATTCTCTTCCCTGGCCGAGCAATATTCCATTGTGTATATGTACCTCCTCCTCTTTATCCATTCTTCCATAGACAGACACCCAGGCTGCCTCCATGTACAGGCCATTGTAAACAATGCTGTGATGAACATATAGATACATGTCTCCTCACAGTAACGTTTTGGGTTTCTTCAGATAAAGACACAGAAGTGGGATTATTGACTCCTTCTTTGTCTCTTGGTATAGCCTTTGTTTTTTTATTTAACTGTATATTTAGTTTTTTTCTTTCTTTCTTTTTTTTTAAAGATTTTATTGGGGAAGGAGAACAGGACTTTATTGGGGAACAGTATGCACTTTCAGGATTTTTTCCATGTTAAGTTGTTGTCCTTTCAATCGCAGTTGTGGAAGGTGCAGTTCAGCTCCAGGTCCGGTTGCCTTTTCTAGTTGCAGGGGGCACAGCCCACCATCCCTTGCTGGAGTCAAGGAGTCAAACTGGCAACCTTGTTGTTGGGAGCCCACTGGCCCATGTGGGAATCGAATCGGCCGGCGTTAGGAGTACGGAGAACCAACTGCCTGAGCCACTGGGCCGGCCCTATAGCCTTTGTTTTAAAGTCTATTTTGTCTAATATAAGTATTACTACCCTAGCTTTTTTTGTTTGTTTCCATTTTCATTAAATATCTTTTATCATCCCCTTACTTTCAGTCTGTGTGTGTCTTTTGATCTGAAGTGAGTTTCTTTAAGGCCGCATAGGGAAGGGTCTTGTTTTCTTATCCATTCAGCCACCTTATCTTTTGAGTGGAGCATTTAATGCATTTACATTTAAAGTAATTGTTGATAGATATGTAATTATTGCCATTTTATTATTCATATTTTTCATCTTTTTTTTTTTTTTTTTTTTGTCTTAAAGAAGTCCCTCTAAGATTCCTTGTAATTCTGGTTTGGTGGTGATGAACTCCTATAGCTTTTTCTTGTCTGGGAAGCTTCTTATCTGTCCTTCAATTCTAAATAATAGCTTTGTTGGGTAGAGTAATCTTGGTTGTAGGTCCTTGATTTTAATCACTTTAAATATTTTGTGCCAGTTTCTTCTGGCCTGCAAAGTTTCTGTTGAGAAATCAGCTGACAGTCTGATGGAAGCTCCCTTGCAGGTAATAACTGCTTTTCTCTTGCTGCTGTTAAGATTCTCTCCTTATCTTTAACCCTTGGCATTTTAATTATGATGTGTCTTGGTGTGGGCCTGTTTGGGTTCATCTTGTTTGGGACTCTCTGTGCTTCCTGAGCTTGTATATCTATTTCTTTCACCAGGTGAGGAAAGTTTGCACCATTATTTTTTCAAATAGGTTTTCAATTCCTCTCTCTTCTCCTTCTGACACCCCTATGATGTGAATGTTGATGTGCTCAACATTGTTGATATGCTTCATGTGGTCCCGGAGGCCCCTTAAACTATCCTCATTTTGTTGGATTCTTTTGTCGTTTTCATTGGGTGTTTTCTGCTATCTTATCATCTAAATCACTGGTTTGATACTCTGCTTCACTTAATCAACTATTGTGTCCCCCTATTCTTCATTCAGTTATTGTAGTCTTTACTTCTGCTGGGTCCTTTTTGTTTTCTATATTCATTTTTATGTTTCCTGTTTCCTTGTTGAAGTTCTCCCTGAGATCGTTGAACATCCACATAGCCAGTGTTTTGAGCTCTGCATCTGGTAGATTGCTTGTTTCCATTTTGTTGAGTTCCTTTTCTGGAGCTTTGTCTGTTCTTTTTCTTGGGACATGTTTCTTTGTCTCCCCATTTTAGCTGCCTCCCTGTGTTTGTTTCTATGTATTAGGTAAGCCTCTTCTGACTCCCAGTTTTAGTAGAGTGGCCTTATATTGTAGGTGTGCTGCGGGGCTCAGTGGCATAGTTTTCCTGGTCACCTGAGCTGGGTACTTCAGGTGTGCCCCTTGTGTGGGTTGTGTGTGCCCTCCTATTGTAGTTGAGCCTTGGTTGCTGTTGGTATATCAATAGGTGGGATTGATCCTTGGGCCGATTTGTTGTGAGGACTGGCCGTGGAGGAGCTGTTGTGCATAGGCTGACCCTACAGAGCAGGATTCACTTTAGCAGGGCTCTAGTGCCTGCCCAGTGTGCCTTTTAGGTGTGTCATCCCTGCAGGTGTCTGGGTGGTGCTCCCACTGGGTCTGAAGCTGGCCACCAGGTGTGCCAGTCTTGGAGCCTTCTGGGGGGGACATTATCACAAGCCAAATTCGGCCTGTGCCCTGCCTGGGGTCAGCTGGCATGAGTCACAAAGCAATCCACAGATGGTTGCTGCCTATGCTGGGCTTAGAGCTGCCTTGAGAGTCCAAGCTGTGAATAAGGCCAGCTGTTGCTAATGCCAGGTTTAGGGCTTCTCAGCCAGAGGTACAGGACAACCTGAAGCCAGTTGCTGTTTGTTTGGGTTTTGTGAACATTTGAGAAATTTTAGGAAAGTCCACAGTATGAGCCAAGACAAGCCATTTATACAGGAAATCCCCTGGAAGCACCTTGGGTGGACCTGAAAGTTGAGTGGGGCAGGGTCTCAGGAAATCAGGACCAATGAATGATGTTAGCCATGTTGACGGAGACTCAGATATGGTGGCTGCCTTCTATATCTGGGAGGAGGGAGGGCTCAACAAAGAAACAATGGTTTCTGCCAGCTCCACCATTGGGAGAAACCTGCCCCTCCAGCCCTTGCCCTGAAGCCAGATAATTCAGTTCCTCCTTGTGTGCCCCTGGCACCTTTGGAGCTGCTGCCCCAGTGCTGGAGCTCAGAGTGAGTCCATCAGAAAGTATATCTGTGCACGGTCCCTTTAAGAGGAGGGTTTGGGACTCTAGCCACTTCTGTCTTGCTCAGCCACAACCTCTGCTGGTTTTCACAGCTAGAAACTATGGGGTCTTCTCTCCCCAGCACTGGAACCCTTGGGAGCCTGGTGTAAGGCTGGGATCCCTCACTCCTCCAGAGTGTGAAGGAACCTCCATGACCACGTTATTCCTACTGAATTTTAATGGTCACACGTGGGTGTGGGACCAGCCCATTCTGCATCTCTATCCCTCTTACCAGTCAAGGTGGCTTCTTCTGCATGTCTTTAATTGTAGGGCTTCGGTTCAGCTGGACATCAGGCAGTTGTCAATGATGGTTGTTCTGCAGTTTAGCTGTAATTTTGATGTGGTCGTGAGGAGATGTAAGCACAGAATTTACCTACTCTACCATCTTGACTGGATCTCCAAGACAAGCTTTTTTTTTTCGTCTGTTTGGGATGCTATAAATAAAATACTATACACTGGGAGGCTTAAACAACAAACATTTATTACTCACAGTTCTGGATGTTGGCAAGTCCAAGATCAAGGCACCAGAAGATTTTGTGTCTGGTGAGTGCCTGTTTCCTGGTTCATAGACCACTGTTTTCTCACTATGCTCATGGCAGAATGGGTGAGAGAGCTTTCTGGGGTCACTTTTATAAGGGCACTAATCTCATTCATGAAGGCTCCACCCTTATGACCAAATCACCTCTCAGAGGTTCCATCTCCAAATATTATCACATTGCGGATTAGATTTCAAAGTATGAATTTTGGAGAAGACATTCAATGTATTGCAGGCTTTCTGATACTATTCCCTCATTTCCCCTTCCTCATCCCTCCTTACTCCCAGCAGCTTCCCTTAGCTAGGAGGCTGGGACATAGACAATTAACATGGTACCTATACATGGCTTACTCATTACTTCCACCTCACCATTCCCTACATCAACTAGGATGAAGCTACTTCTCTGGAGTCATTCCCGCTGCTCACCTTATGGTTCCAGACAATGGACCATTAAGACGGGCCTTCCAGAACTGTGCCCTAATCTTCACTTGGCAGTATACAGCTTCCTTGGATCATTAGAGCTGGAGACAGGTACAAGAATGTCCAGCACTATTTGTAATAACAAAAAACTGGAAACATAAAAATGACTTCTATGAGGGGGATGGGTAAATACAGTGTCACATATTCATAGTACAATGGAACACAATTCATGAATAAAAACGAGTGAACTCTAGCTGCACACAACAGCACAGATGGGTCTTAAAAATATACAGTTGAGTGAAAGAAAGTAAGTCACAGAAAAATATACACTTTGTGATTTCATAAAATGCAAAAACTCCCCCATATTAAAATATATTATGTAGGAAAATGTACATAAAGAGGAAAACTCTAAAGAAATAGAGGGTAATGATTAATTAAAAATTCAGGGTAGTAGATGCTTCCTAGAAGGAGAGAGAAGGTTGTGACTGGAGAAATCCACAGAGGATCTTCTAAGGCACAAATTAAATTAGATTTTAAAAACCTGGTTAGTAAGTACATGGGTTCATTTTATTGTTATTAGTTAAAGCGTACACATATTATGTACATTCTTTTGTTAACATGATATTTCATAATAAAAATTGAGTGATTGCTGTATTTTTTCTCATCTTTTAAAATATTGAGTTATTTCTTTTCCATTGTTTGAAGGGTTTTAAGGATGAAGAGAGGAATAAAAATGCCTTTCTCCCCCATCTTTATTAATGACTCTCCCAGGGATTTGAACAATTTGAATGCACATGAAGGCATGGAGCACATAACACTGATTTCCATATAACACAAAAGAAAGAAAGTCCATGGAAAACTAACATCGAGTTTTGTGACTTCTAAGATTGTTTATTTTTGAAACCCTTGAAAGAAAAATAGCTGTCAATCAGAAAATGGTCTGTGCACTTCTTTGGAGAGATGCAGTGAAGCACGGTTGATGGCAACAGTGACAGAGAAAGAAAGCTAAGGGGACTCACCTCCACCTGGGCCTTGATTCCTCCCACCAGCAAAGGGAGAGAGAGAGACAGTGAAACAGGAGCCTAGGAGAGAGGTAGTCTAGGTGAGAGCTGACTGGCTCAAGATGAGACCTGCTTGTTCCGGTGCCCAAGTGAACACATGCCCACCTCAAATGGCTTGACACCTGCAGGAAGGGTTGATATTGAGGAAAAGCGTGAAGAAATAAAATGGAGTCCCTATGGGTAAGCTGCTAAATTATTAAAATCAAGTCGCCTGAATGAAACACAAGGAAATGATTTTGTTCTTGCTTTAGCTTAGCAACTTAAACTTTTGGACTTTTCAGGTATGCATCAGTGCCTGGAGGTACCTAAATTCCATACATAAACCTCTGAAGGACTTAAGAGGAAATGTTCATGTGCTGCAGACATATATGTCTCTTAGATAGCCTCTTGACATATATGTCTCTTAGATAGCTTAAGAAAGAATGTTTTGTTATCCAGACTACCTGGCATCCATTATCCAGACTACTGGACACCCATTCTGAGCGAATCTGCAGGCTAAGAATGAAGGGCAGACTTTTCTCAAATATACTCTTTTTACTGTAAAAACTCTGACTTTTCTTTCTTCTTTGAAACACTCTGGGTGTTACCTGGTAGTGCTTTTGATTTGCAAATCCAAAAACCCTTGAATAAATCTTTGTCATTTATTTCTAGCCAAAGCCTCCTGTTTTGAGCTCTTTTGACGTATGTTTCCCCACTCAGGAGCACTGGATCTATTCATGATAGAACAAGTATGGAGTTGAGTGCAGAGGGCTCTAAGCCATGGCCTGGGGGAGTCTTTGTGTTAAAGCAGGGAGGATAGACAGGGGTGGGGTGACGCAGATGCCAAGAGAGGTCAGCAGAATCTTGCACTTCCTGGGAGAGAATTTGGACTTTATCCTGAGCAGTGAGGAGCTGTTAAAGGTTTAAGCCAGGAAAAGGCAGAACAAGATTTTATTGAGAAATGTGTAATGAAAAAACATTAGTAAGACTTCATTAATTCATTTAAAGGAATCTATACTGTATTAATCACATCAGCATCTACCTAGGTTATAGAAATATCCGTAAGTGGGCAAAATATGTTTTCATTCTATGGACAATATTGATGCACATCAGAATTCAGAGACCCTTCACAAAACTCTGTGCCCACCTCTTCCACTCCCCTGGGGCTCAGGTCTCAGAGGTTAGGCATGGAGGGTCTAGTTAATGTTACTACTACACTGTTCTTCCTCATAGCAATTAGCAACAAGTTCAGCTTCTTTCTGTAGATTGGGAAGATCTCTTCCCCAACATCAGGAAGAATGCTTGTCTTCCCATTTGCTATAAGGGACACACATCTAAGTCACATGATGGCTGTTACTTCTAACCAGTTAAATACAGTTGACCCTTGAACAATGTGGAGGTTAGGGTGCTGACCCTCCCACTCAGTTGAAAACCCACGTATAAATTGTGACTCCCCCAAAACTTAACTACAAATAGCCTACTGTTGATCAGAAGTCTTACCGATAACATAAAGTTGATTAATACATATTTTCAATGTTATATGTATTACATACTGTATTCTTACAAGAAAGTAAGCTAGAGAAAATAAAATGTTATTAAGAAAATCATAAGGAAGAGCAAATATATTTACAGTACTGTACATATTTATTGAAAAACATCCACATATAAGGTGGATCCTCCCAGTTCAAACCTATGTTGTTCAAGGGTCAATTGTATATGCAAAAAAATGACAGGACTAATTCCCAACACATATTTATACAAATTAGGACTGTTAGCAAAACTAATAAATCAGATTACGACACCAGTTCCCCCGCCCCTTTTCCGCCTCCCCTGCCCCACTCTGGTTCAAGCCATTGTTTCTCAGTCCAGTTGTAGGACAGACATCAATGGCCCATGCTGGTATTATGAGCCTTGCACTCCCCCTGGCTGAGGCAGTCGTCCAGCTGCTCATGGCAGCTCTGGTTGGCTGCCGGCCACTCACGCTGGCCGCCGGCCACTCATGGCAGCACACAGTAGCCCACGGCAGCACACAGCAGCCTGTGGCAGCACACAACAGCCCATGGCCACTCTGGCTGGCTGCCGGCCACTCACGCTGGCCACCGGCCGCTCCTGGCAGCCCATTGTAGCCCACAGCAGCCACGGCAGCCCAGCTCCAGGGAGACCTGTTGTTCACAATCTTAGCTACAGAGGGTGCAGCTCACTGGCCCATGTGGGAATCCAACCGGCGACCTTGGCGTTAAGAGCACGGTGCTCCAGCTGCCTGAGCCACCGGGCCAGCCCATGACACCAGTTTTTAATTTTCCTGACTGACTTTTAATCCTCTCAACATCTACCAAGGTAGATACTGTTCTTGCAATTGGAATTAACTATTTAATTATGCTATCTTTTGTTTAGCCTCCACATCTAGTGATAAGTTCAATGAGAGCAAGGAGCATGTCTTTCTTGTTTACCTTCATGTCTGTGGTGCCTAGAGCGGTGTCTGACATGTAAACATTCCAAATGTATTTGTTGAATGAATGTTGAGTGCCTCTTTTATAAGTGAGTACACCAAGGCTTAGAGATGCTAAAGGCTTAGATAGTTTACTAACTATTAGGTCACCAGCTAATCCAAATTTCCATCTGTTAGACTTCATCTTCTTAGTGGCTCCCAAATAGTCTAAGGTTTTATAAGGATCACATAGCTTGGTCAAGTTCCTAGCTATTAAACAGAAGGCTGTTGAAAGATTAACACCTTTTGAGAACATAAAACAGAATTCAGAGGTGAGCAGTAGTAGAATGATTGTGTTTAAACTTGCCATGTTTCATAAAGATATTACACTGAGAAATTCACACCTGGCATTTGAGAATAAAAGCTGGCACAGATCTTGGAGGAATTTATCCAACTAAATCTTCCTAATCTTATTATCAATAAAGAGGGTGTTTTCATTAAAATAGAGGTTATTATGGTTTTATAGCTCTTTCTCCTCAACCACAATCTGGATCAGGGGAGGGCTCCCGTTCTCATGGACCACCTGGCATTCATCATTCTTACCTTACTTGTAAGCTTGAAATAGTTGGCCCAGGAAGCCTGGGTCATGATTCCAACGTTTACCTTACTCTCAGCCTGGCCTGGGCACAAATTCCCTTGTAAATACCCAATACTCTAGGGCCTCTGGGGAAAGCACAGAAGAATAAGATTACTGTTTCTCATAGGCAAGATATTGTGTAAGCAACTTATGGTGTGAGAGGGAACTTAAGTCTCTGAGAAAGGGCTCCATTGGGAATAAATAACAAGTCTTGGGGTATTCCCGTTCCGTCCTATTTCTAGGCAGGAGTCTAGCCAAGCTGCAGGGCAGACAAGAGCAATGACGTGTGGATGCGCAGGTATTACACCAATAAAGAGAAGAGCCCAGACCTTGTCTTCTCTTCAGGTTCCGTTACCCAGAGTGTCAACAGAAGGGAAATGCAAAACACCAGCCTATGATTTCACATTTTCCTCATTACAACAGGGATAGAGGTCAGGGTGCAGAGGTCTCTCTCAGAAATTTGAATTCCCTGTAACCTTAGAAACTAACATTGGCATGGATTTTGATGGTCTCTGAGCCATTTCTGAGGTGCAAAGTGTTTTCACATGCATCTTCCCACTGCGGTAGATAGACCACTGTTATTATTCCCAAATTAGAGACAAACAGATTATATTACTCGTCTCAGCCAAGCTAGTCCCCCCAAACCAGCCTTCTGGTGAGCTGTTGCTCAGTGGTGCTGTTTGGCTTTTCTCCCTCTTCAAGTCAATCCTCTTTCTACTGTTATACAACCTTTGCTATGTCATCACGTAGAGAAGTTAATGAACACTTTGGAATCTATTCCTCCAAAAAGCACATCTATTCACCAACACACTCACACACACACACACAAATTGTATATTAGCGATCAGGACTCTCAGAGAGCCCCTGAAGACAATGGACAGAGAGCTGAGTATCGTTCTTTTAGAAGTAATTGTGTGAGACCAAAGGGGCATAGTAACCAGCTGCACTGTATGAACCGTATTTTCTAGTTCACAAATCCAGCTACAGGACACATTTTAGGCACTGCCATAGAAATTTGATTTTGGAATACATATACGTGTGTGGGTGTGTATGTGATTTTTTTGGATGCTCTATATCATCAATTTTTATTTATTTATTTTTCAATCTATTTTTTAAAGATTTTTATTAAAATACAGCTAACACATAATATTATATTAGTTTCAGGGGTCCACCATAGCTATTCAACATTTATGTACCCAAAGGAGTGATCACCAGCGAGCGTCTGATACTGTACCACACTATCACAACATACTGACTATGTTCCCCATGCTATCTGTTACATCCCCATGACTTATGTATTGGTTTTATACCTGGAAATTTGAACCTCTTATTCCCTTTCACCTTTCCCCCCCTTTTAAAATTTTTAACTTACAGTTGACATTCAATATTTATTTCAGGTGTACAGCATAATGATTAGACATGTGTTTAATTTAAGAAATGATCCCCCTGACTAGTCTAGTACTCACCTGGCACTGTGCATAGTTATTACCATATTAATGACTATATTCTCTGCGCTTTACTCTACATAGTCATGACTATTTTGTAACTATCAGTTTGTACTTCCTAATGCCTTCACCTTCTGTTAAGAGCACCGTGCTCTAACCACCTGAGCCAACTGGCTGCCTTCTATTCAGTTTTTAAAAGGAAGGAAATTCTGACACATGCTATTCCATGGATGAACCTTGAAGACATTTTGCTAAGTGAAATAAAACAGTCATAAAACTACAAATATCATATGATTCTACATATATAAGTTACCTAGAGTAGTTACATTCATAGGGACAGAAAGTAGAATAGTGGTTGCTGGACAGGAACTGGACAGAAGAGAGAATGGGGAGTTAGTGTTTAATGTGTACAGAGCTTCTGTTTGAGAAGATGAGAAAATGTTCTGAAGATGGATGGTGCTGATGATTGCACAACAGTGTGAAAGTACTAATGCCAGTGAATTGTACACTTGAAAACATTTAAAATGGTAAAATTTATTTTATATATTGCACCACAATAAAAAACCCCAAACATTTATCTCACAGTGATGTCCCAATATACTATTTTTTAGAATCAAATCATTAGGCCCACTTAAAAAGAGGGATTAACATGTTTTAAAGCATGAGAACCAGAAGGTGGGGATGTTTGGGAGCCACCTCAGAAGTTGCCTACCATAGTTTTCCCTCTGGATCCACCGATTCACATGCCTTGTCACATGTGAAATATATTCATTCCCTCACAAAGTCCTCAAAAGTTGCTTCCATTGCAGCATTAGTTCAATATCCAGAATTTCATTATTTAAATCAGGACCAGCTGTGGAACAGGCCCCTCGTATAGTTCCTTGATGGTACTTCCTGTCAATCTGTGGATGTGTGAAAGGAAACATGTTATCCATCTACCCCTGAATACGCACACTAGTGGGCCAGGCATAGGACAAATGTTGCAGACGTTCCTCTTCAAAAATGGGGGTGGTACGAACGATAAAGGAGTCCCACAAAAGTTCATAGAATTCCAAAATCCAGCCAGGCAAATGTTAGAAGTTACTTAAATAGGTTTCAAGGACTAGGAATAATTCTCTGTGGTTCTAGGTTCTGCCCTCTAGACTTTTCTTTTTCATGAAAGGTAGCACATATGCTTGTAGCTGAGTAGTTTTCTCAGCCTTTTCCCTGCCAGTAGAATTTTGGAGGTCCAATAGCCTTTTTTTAGTTTATACTGTCTCTGTCCCTTTTGGTTCAAGTTGGCACTGTTTTTGGTGATACCATTCTCACAAAAACTTAGTGGGTCTGCTGTGATTCTCATTGGGATTCACTCCATTAGACAAAAGCTACACCCACAAATTTCTGTGAGATGGGCCCTTCTCCTTGGCCTCCTGCTGAGACAGCAAAGGAACAATGTCCTAAGGTTTTTTAGAGGCCCTGTTATTTGATAGATTCTGTAAAGTACACATCTTTTTAAAGTGCCCTTTGTGAGCCTGAATGGCACTCGTAGGTACTTCTCTTGGTATTTTTGAGGTCTTAACAAACAATGACAGTCACACCACTTGCTCTGTCCCTAGATCACTGTTGGAACAGCACATTGGATTTAAACTTTTCTCAGAAGCCATTTCTTAATTTTAGTGTTTTTTTGTCTCTGGAGAGGCTGAAAATTTGTAAAACCATCAAATCCTAGCTCCTTTTTGTTTAACAGTCCTCTCAATTTCTCTCTCTCCTCTTGCATTTTACTATGAGAAGAGGCATCATCTAAACACTGCTTGGGCATCTCCATAGCTGGAAGCTGCCTACCACTGTCCCTTCCTCTTCAGTCCCACTGTCACTCCTCTTTCTAGGTGAGTGGTTCTGAGGGTCAGGTTTTGGGTACTGATGCCCTCATCACATGTCATGTAGCCTCTGGAAAACTCCACTGCATACTCAGGATAGCATGAGAATAAAAAAATAAAAGTATTTAAAAATTAAAAAAGTATTAAAAAATAAAGAAAAGTAATATCTTAGTGTTGTTAGGAAAACAGCTTTGACCTCATAGACCCCCTGGAAGGTTTTTCAGGACCCCTGGGTGTCTCTGAACCACACGGGGAACTGCTGTCTAGATCATTTTCCTCAGAGCAGCAGCTCCCCACCCCCCGGGTCAGGCCTGAGTCCCTTGCCCTTCCATATCTGCTTCTTCCTCAGCTTTCCACTCACTCCCTAGGCCTCCAACCCTGTAGGTGGGTTATCCCCATGCTGCCTTGAGGTCGTAATTGTTCTCCCTCCTCATAATTGCCATGTCCTCCTTTGTACCCACCGCATGGCATGTGGTGGTCATTCCCACCACCAGCCTTCCATCTTCTCCTTGACCAAATGAGCCTGGGGTCACGGGGCACCTCAGATTCTCTGTGCCTTGCTAGCTTTGTTTATATTTTTTTCATTGGAATAAAAAGTTAGCATGTGCTTCTTGAAGAAAAAAGAATACAGAAATGCATAAAGTGAAAAGCAAGTTTTTTCACTCCTACTCGCCAGGAGGTAACTACTGTGAACCAGCTTGTCAGGTGCTCTTTCAACACACACACACACACACACACACACACACACACACACACTCACACACACACAGCATGCGTAACTTTCTTTTTACATTTCTATTTTTTACAAAGAAGAGGCCATATTATACATGTGTCCTGGAACTTGCTTTTGTTTTTCACCATCGTAGATATCCTTTGGATAGACCTACTATATTCTTTTTCAATTTTTTTCAAACAAAATCAAGTTTTATCTATTTGAATGGTTTCATTAAATAAGTCCACAAGGTAACAATCCTCAGGACAAAGCACATTTGGACAAAAAGTCCAGTGTTCTGAGTCAGGGCAGAATGTCCAATCAGCAATTGGACCAGAAACAGCTAATATTTGAACTTATTTCACTTTTTACTGTATGTATTTAAATAATATAAAGAAAAACTCTAATTCAGAAAAAGATAAATGTGGAAAAAGACACTCAAACTAGAAACAAAATAATTTAAACAGTTTAGAGACCCATAAGAGGAAAATAAGACATTCTGTGCTCGTTTTCTGTAATGTGAAAAGCCTCACGCTTATTAAACTAATTAAGAACTGAGTGTGTGTGGTTGGCTGTTCTGCTCTGGTGATGTCTCCTCCCACACTGCTTTAGATGCCCACTTTTCAGTTATTCGGATTCTTCTCTGTTCTATCCTCCTTGCCCTCTCCCAAGCATTTACAAGCAAATAAGTAGGCCAAGTGGATAAATTTCCTTAAAAAGTGTGCAGGATTCCTTTCCTCTTCATCTCCACTTTCCAAACACCTTTGGCTTGAGCTCATCTCATTTTTGCTGCTTAAGGACTCCACGAAAACCACCCATGAGGGAGCAGGCAGGACCTCCTCACCTTGGCTCCTTGTGATTCGAGCTGAGTGAAGGGCTAGAAATGTACAATTTCTCCACTCAAGAAACAAGACAAGCACCCAAGAAACTGAGTCCCAGCTTCCCTCTCCATTTACAGAGCACTGTGGAGATGGCAAACAAAGCCAGTTAGGCAAGAAGTTGTTTAGAGCTTTGAGTTCTTTTCCATACCCAAATTTTAAATCATTATGTAAATTGTAAACCTATCAGCTTTATCCTTTTATGGTTTTTGTATTTTCAGTCTTGCTTGGAAAGGGCTTTCCTAATCCCAAGATTTGGGGGCGGGGGTTGGGAGGAGTTCTGTACTTATTTCTAGTACTTTCATATGGTTTAGCTCCCCAGTCCATCTGGAATTTATTTTGGGATCTTTTCCTAAATTGACAGGTCAGTTAATCACTCTAGTAGCATTTCCCTATTTATTTGAAATACCCCCTTTAACAAGTAAAACATTCTTTCATTCCTACAGCTGTTTCTGGATTTTATTCTGTTCCATTGATTCTGTGTCTGCACCACATTGTTTTTATTACTATAGATTCAAGGGCTGTTTTGATATCTAAAATGACAGTCTCTCATTTTTCTTTATTTTCCCAATTGTTCTTGGTTCTTTTTTGTACTTCACTAGTTTTATAACCTAGAGCAAATCTGAGTCTGTTTTCTTATCTGAAAAGATTAAGACTGGAGGCTCTCCAGTCATCTTCTCTGAATATCAGTGAGGTCCACCCAGGAAAACAAAAAGTCTCCTAGGTCTTTCAAGCAGAGGCGACTGAATACAGGGAATTGGTGACATGAGATGGAAGGACTAAGAAGCCTAATGCAACTACAGGAAGCTATTCTACTGGGGGTGCAACAGGAGGAGGAGGTAATGCTGTTAAAGCCCAGAGTGGGAGTCATGTAGTGTTGTCTGGAGCCCCACGGGGACTGCCTTATGGGAGCTGGGACCATAGAGTGAGGGCCCATAGAGCAGATATCAGAGCCATGTAGGAGACAAAGCTGTTGCCAGAGACACCACAGGAGGGAGAGTGGAGAGAGAAAGAGAGATGGAGGAGAGAGAGAGACTAGGAGAAATGCTCTGGCTTCTCTCCGCCTCTCTCTAAGCTTTCACTAATGCTTCCCATTGGCTGAATCAACCTGGAAGTCAGAGAGCAAGGGAGCCTGGGAAATGCAGCTCTCTATAATATAGCACAAAGGTTAGGAAAGGCAGGGAATCATCTGAGAAAAACAGGCAGCTGGCCACAACTACATACCAGTTAACCTTGGGAAAATTACTTAACCTCAGTTTGCCTCAGTTTCCTTCTCCAAAAAGTAGGGATAAATAATAATAGTATTTACCTCACAAGGCTGTTGTGAGGATTAAATGCGTTAATAAACGTTAAACACTTTGTAAGCATTTAATAAATATTATTTATTATTATTATTCTATAAAATGAAGATAACCATACCTGTCTTGCAGTTATGGTCAACAATAAAGTTAATGACTGTAAAATGTTTTCATGGTTTTGTGTGCACAGTACTGTGTGCTCCATAAATGTTAGTTCCCCTTGTATCCTGCTACCTCACCCTTAGTACATACTCAATAACGTCTACAGCTGACAATAATGATGGCCTCGACCTGGGGAGAAAGTGGCCTTCTGAGAGAGTTGGGAGGAACATTCTTGCTATGCTGGCGAGTTAGGGGGACTCTGCAGAGCTGGGACTTCAGGGGTCTGTGCAGGGCACAGCCCTATGTCAACCAATACACCCACACAGGGAGATGCATTTGGAATGACACTTTGTATCCTTTTCAGAGGTTTCTTCTCCTGCTCCCATTGGTGCCCCTTCTTGGATTTCAGTCTGTTCTTCTTGGCTCGTGCTGCTAACTGTGCATTTCTGTGTTTACATACATGGTGTGAACATTCATGAGTGTGCCTGTGTGTTGAGTTCTTTACCATTTATGGACATTGCCCCATCTGATCCTCCCAACAAGCTCCTCTAATGCAGATTGGGCAAGCTTCACTCTCCCTTTTGAACAACAATGGAAGCCAAGACCTCAAGAGGGCAAGTGGCAGACCCAAAGGCCCCCAGGGACATGGGACGAGGCTATCTCACTCTAGTTCAGTATTCTTCCTACTAATATCACAGGCTGCCTCCCACAAGCACGTTTGAATTAACATGTGTGCACACACACGTACACCCCCCCACACATGCACACATAAAATAGATTCAATATCTCTGAAAGGAAGTTCTGTGCCTTATCAATCTTAGTATTCTCTGCAACAGATAAAGTGCCTGGCAGCTAGAAAACAATAAGTGATTGTGGAATTGAGTTGACTTTGACTCCTGAACTGGACTTCCTTGGAGGAGGGAGAGGGAGCACATAGCTGAAGATCACTGACAGAGTTCAGAGCCAGATTTCAACTCTAACTTGACTGAACTTGGACAGTGGTCTGGCCCTGGATTCTGGCTCTACCCAGACCCTTCTCAGGCCACCCACAAAGCAGAGGGGACTGGTCACCAGGAAAGGTTGAGATGCCCACGGAAGTGGATCTGCACACCTGGCTCTGCCCCAAGGCATGTAACAGTTTCTTGTGGGGTCTGGGAGCCCTGGCAGGCGGAAGCTCGCTCTAAAACTACAGTGCTAGTCAACCAACTGCCTCAGTTCCTCACCCAGGGCCTGGCATCCACACTGATCCCTGGCAAACCAGTCAGAGCAGAGACCTCATTCATGTGGATCATTCATGTACACATAAAGCACTGGCAGGAAGCACGGGACACTGGAAACTACAAGTCTGAGTTAATCAGACGGGTCTCCATTAGGGATCTCCATTAGGACATCACTGTTTGTCAGGTACTTCTTTTTTTCTTTTTGTTTTTTGAAAATTATTGGGGAAGGGGAACAGGACTTTATTGGGGAACAGTGTGTACTTCCAGGATTTTCCAAGTCAAGTTGCTGTCCTTTCAGTCTTAGTTGTGGAGGGCGCAGCTCAGCTCCAGGTCCAGTTGCCAGTTGCCGTTGCTAGTTGCAGGGGGTGCAGCCCACCATCCCTTGCTGGAGTCGAACTGGCAACCATGTGGTTGAGAGCACACTGGCTCTCATGTGTGAATCGAACCGGTTCCCCCTTCGGCTTTAGGAGCATGGAGCTTCAACTGCCTGAGCCACTGGGCTGGCCCCTGTCAGGTACTTCTACATAAATATATCTGGTTCTGTTCTTCACTCTGCCATAGCAGGGGTGCTGCTGAACTCTGACCCTGCTCTTTGCACTCGCTTTGGCTATGAACTTGCTTTCCTTCAATATTTCACAGATTCTATATACTCAACTGATTTGGAGGCCACTACTGTGTTTCCCCAAAAATAAGACCTGACAGGAAAATAAGCCCTAGCATGATTTTCTGGGATGCTCGTAATATAAAATAAGGCCTGCCGTATTTCCCCCAAAATAAGACCGGGTCTTATATTAATTTGTGCTCCAAAAGACACATTAAGGCTTATTTTATATTATGAGCATCCTTAAAAATCATGCCACTGCTTATTTTCCAGTTAGGTCTTATTTTCGGGGAAACACAGTATGCCCTGTCAGCCTGACAGACGGGGTACAGGGCTAGGCCTAGCACAGGTGGCCCAGGCAGCTGCCCACACCACTGCTATGTGCTTTGGAGAGCCCTGTTGGTTGCCATATTCTCCCCTCTGCCCATAGAAGTCCCAGTGCCCTTGAGCGTCAACAGGAAAAGACAGGGTCATGAATTAGACTATAGGTGGTAAGTGGGAAAGATCACAGCCAAAGGCTTCACAATAGACCCTGAGACCCCTCAGCCAGCCCCATTATCCCTCAGGCCCCGTATCCTCTTACTGTCCTCTCACATCACTCCTCTCTGCTTCTGGAACGTGCCAGGCCCACTCTTGGGCCCTTTGTACATACTGGGGCTTTGCACCACTCGGCACCCAGAAGCCCCAGGCTCCCCAGGCTCCCTCTCGTCAGTGCTTTGTTTTATTGTCGTCGTGTTCTCACCGAGGCCTTCCTTGACCACCCTCTGTACAACTGCGAGCCCCCAATCCCTCTCCCACTGCTTTTTCCTTGGCACCTCTCACCATCCACCTTACTTATCTCACTGATTATTGTCTCCCCACCTCAGCAGTTTTGTCTACTTGCTCACTGCTGTATCTCCAGCACTGAAGCAGTGTCTGACCCATAGGACACACTCAGCAATATTTATTAAATTCTTGCATGAATGAGGCTGGACTCTGAGCTGATACCAAGAAGCCACGTGGTTTGAATGAGCCCTGCTCCCCTTAGGCCTGACTCAGTTCATCTATCTAATGGCAAGGGCACATGTATAAGCTGCCTTCTAGCAGTAATAATTGATAAGTTCTGGCAATATCCTCTTACCCCCCCGCCTGCCCCCAGAGAGGCTCAAACACAAGGCAAAGAGGGAGGGCAGGCAGGAAGCAGCTGCCAGACGACTCACTGGGATCTCGTCATTCATCCCAATCCTTAAAGGCCTCAGCAAGGCTAAGGATTATTAGTTCTTGAGACTCACATGGCCCTAAATGACCATGAGGTACACTTGAAAAGATAACTCCATCATAGGGAGGTGACACTGAAGCCTGGAGAAAAATACAGAGATTTGCTGAATTTTGTACAGAAATTTTGCAAAATTAGACTTGATCCAGCTCTCCTCCAACAGATACATGTATGTACCGGGCGCTGTTGAAGGCAGGAAGAGAGCAGTGAACCAGCAGTGAGGGGCAAGGGCCGGACTTGACCTGTGTGTTTACTGTGACTCCTGGTATGCCACCCTTTCCCAAGGACCGGGGCCTGCTTCCCTTTGAACTTCTGCTCTCCGGTATCTTAAATCCCCTGACCTACTGGCCACATGTAGATGGATAGATGCCCTTTATACCAAAAACAAAACAGCAACAACAACCTGCCCCCACCTGCCAGACCAATGACACTCTGCACTGATTTTGCCATAATTTGCCTCCAGTATCCCACTCACATCAACTTTGTATTTCTATCCAGCTCTCAGGAAATTCCAAATCCTTTCCTCTTTCTCACCACCTTCCTGTCTTTGGCACTACCATTCCCCAACAAAGGTACCTTCTGTATACATGGGACTAATTGCCTCAGGGGCCCCCAAACTAATTGTATGCCCTCCGAGTTCAGCACCTTCACCCTATTTCCCCTTCCTGAACGTCCCTCTCCTCCCTTCCTTCCCTCTGCCTCTTCAAAGCTGCTCATCACAGCTAAGTCAGCTGTCTCATCTTCAAAGGGAGGCAGCATTCCTCAGTTCCCCAATCCATGATAAACTCTCCATGACCTACACTGCCTACTTATCATGGGTATGCTATTTGTGCCACACATCTGTCCTCATAATTATTGGTTGTCAGAGGCTGCAAGTCTTATCTGTCCATGAGATTGGGGGCAGGGACAACTTGCACTTTCTGTATCTTATACATCCCAGTACCCACTCACTGGGCAATCAGTTGGTGACAGATTTGACCTGGACTTACTGAATTATATTCAAGAAGAATACATTTGGAGAAATGTGTATTTGTGTATAGGTGTAAAGAGGAAAATGTAGAATGCAAGGTTTTATTATGGTCTGATCACCAGAGTCAACTATGTATTCATATGGTAAAATTGGAAGTCAATTGGTAAAAATAGAGTTGTGTTGGGTGTTAGATTATGAATCATTTGTTTTCCTAATGTGTGAATATTATTAGTGCATTTTGTCAACATAAAAACACACAAACCTGCAGAGAATTTTTTTTTTTAATTAGGGAATATTGGAGACAGTGTGTTTCTCCAGGGCCCATCAGCTCCAAGTAATTGTCCTTCAATCTAGTTGTGGAGGGCACAGCTCAGCTCCAAGTTCAGTTGCCATTTTCGATAGTTGCAGGGGGCGCAGCCCACCATCCCATGTGGGAATTGAACCGGCAACCTTGTTGTTGAGAGCTTACGCTCTAACCAGCTGAGCCATCCGGCCGCCCCTCCAGCAGCTCAGTGGCAGCTTGTTGTCTTCATTCTAGTTACGGAGGGCGTAGCTCACTGCTCATACCAGCAACCCTGTTGTTCAGAGCTCACACTCTAACCAACTGAGCCATCTGGCACCTGTAAAGAATTTTTATAAGAATTTATTTGACCCAAGCTGATGACATGCCAGGAAGCAAGATCTCAAATGTTCTGGAGAATGAGTTTGCAGTTCCCTTTATACATTTGGAATTAAAGAGGGAAAATAATGAAGGTTACATGAACTTGGGAGAAAGCAAGGCAGGGAAATCTCTATGATTGGATTACAGGATCGTTGACAAGATGACGTGCTCCCTCAGGATGGTTACCCTTCCAAGGGGTCTAAAAAAGAGGATTCCTCTGGCATTTCAAAAGTGTGTTGACCTAGATGCACAAGAACAAAGGACAGGGCTGGCTTAAGGCAAATATTAACCTTTTGACAGGCCTCTGGCATGATTACTCACCGGGCCCAGTCAGGAATTTATGATCAGATCACCCTGTGAGATTACTTTCAGTCAGATTTATTACAGAGCTCCTTTTTCCATCCACAATTGTTTATGACTTTGAAAAGATTTCAAAAACTTCGTGGAGAGCTTTAAGTGTCATCTAAACATTCCATTCTTGGGTGTAAACTCATTAAGTCTTTTTCAGGAAGTAAGAAGGAAGGGGAGTGGGGTAGGCACAATTGACAGTCCTTTAGAGACTTTACTCAAATTATATTTATACAGAAATAGCTGAGCAAAAGGGTTAAAAAAAAGCCCCACGTTCAATTTTTGTTTGCATCCGTTATTTCACTGGGGATAGGACAGAAAAAGAAACAGTTTAAAATAACCAAATGAAATCACGTGAGCTGTAAGGATTTTTTTTTTCTCTCTCTCAACAAGAATGGGAAATGTAGGTATTCTCCTTGAGTTTCTTGGTGTTTCATGCTCTGAAGTTCCAGCAGTGGGGAGTGGGGCTAGGAGAGGAAGAGGTTGGGTATACCCGCCCAGCTAGGCAAGAACGGTCCTGGGCACAGGCTTCCTTTGAGTACTGAACCTTTCTTTACATGTGGCCTCACAGCACACCTAACATCTAAGAGGAACCTGAGAGGTCATTGGTCCAAGCCCCTCATCGGACAAAGGAGGACAAGGCTCAGAGAATGAGGTGTGTACCAAGGTCGTGCAGCGACCTGGGGGTGGGGGGGTTTCTTTGGGGTGGCTGGTTTTAGAGAGCTCCGGAGTGCTCTAGACTAACACTGTCACTACTTAGCTTGAATATTTAGAACATCCTTCTGGTAAGTGTGTATTGAGCACATATCCCATAATCACCACAAAATCAACTGTGTATTCATATGGGTAAAACTGGAAGGCAACTGGTAAAAATAGAATTGTGTTAGGGTTGTTAGATTATGAACGGTTTGTTTCACTAATCTGTGAATATTGTTAGTGCATTTTGTCAACACAAGTCAACATAATTTACTTGTGGGCCAGAAAGATGGCAAAATGACAACATTAAACGAACCATGCTCCCTAGCCTTAAGGAACTTAGCATTCAGAGGGAGAGATGGGGCAAGTTCACAGGTTACCAGACATAAAGCAGAAAGGAGGAAGGACTGTAAGAGGTGTGCACAAAGCAGGAAGTAGCCCTCTAGCAAGGCGGGTCAAGAAAGGCTCTGTCGGCATTAAGCTGGGCCTTGAAGGGGTTCAGGAGGGCCACATGAGGTCAGAGGCACTGAACCAGTCTTACTGATTTAACAAATACTGATCACCAACTACCACCATGTGCCAAACAAGATTCTAGGAACTTGGGAAGCAAATGTCTGCCTTCATGGAGCTTACATTCAAGTAAGAGTGGGAACAGACACTACACAAAATATATGGGTAAAGGTAGATTAGACAAGCTGGTGAGAATATGAAATTGTGCAGCCACTATGGAAAACAGAATGGCAGTTCCTCAAAATATTAAACATGGATTTACCATTTGATCCAGCAATCCCACTTCTGGGTATATACTTACCCCATCCAGAAATCTGGGGTAAGACTGGTCCAAACAGAGGGATCATCTAGTGCAAAAGCTCTGAGGCACAAACACAAAGGAGGCCGCTGGGCCAGAGCCACTGCCATGAGAGTCCGTTGGTTTAGCTTTGTGCCTCTTCAGTCAATTCCAAGAGTCCTAGGGAAACTGCTTAAGAGTGGAGCCGGGAAAAACCTTCCTCAGCCCTGGGAAAAAATGCACAGCACATAGGTTAATTTGGGTGAGGAGTGGGAGGAACGATTTGGCTTTATTAGACTTGTAGCGAAGTCATTGTAGACACTAGCAGTTATTCTTTTGGGAACATGACCACTCAGGCCGTAAGAGCTGCATGTGGCCATAACTTCATTTCTCTGGAAACAAATCTGCTAGGACAGGAACTGAGCATTCTTGCTCCATGACCTCTGGGTGAGCTTGTGTTCTATGAGAACATTGGGTTTTGCATTTCTCATAAACTGCTCTCATAGCTCCTGGGTTTAACTGGAGTCATAAACTCTTTTATGACTTTCACCCCCATGGAATCAAGGATAAACGTGAGTAAAGAACTCACCCAAGGTAGAATACCCCAACATTCTGAGATGGTTCATTTTCATAAAACCTGGAGTTTCATGCCAGAGGCAGTACATAAAAATGAAGCCAGACTAGTCAAGTACAAATTATATCATTATAGACAATGACGTGAGATGGAGTCTTTCTTTCAAAATACTTTGATTGGCAGATGCAAAAGATAGTAGATTCTTTTCTTCTTGAGACTCTGCCAGCCTTGTAGCTAATGCCCAGTGTAGCTGCATTAAAGGCTCTAGACCATCTCGGCCAAGAACCAGTGATGACTTCAGAGTGAGATTTCTCAACCTGCCAGCCCTGCCATCTTGGCCAGGCCTACATGCCAGCTGCCTGACTCAGTCTGATTTGCAGCTTCCATGGATTGTTAGTCTGTTCTCATATAGAGGATACAGTAACGTTTTTAGGAAACTAGCTTAAAGATGAATGCTGATGGATGTTGTGGGCCTAAGGGTGGTCTCCAGAGGGATCTTCTCTAGAATTCTCTGCGAGGGCTCATTGTGTCTAAGCCACAGTGTTCTGGAAAGAGCAGAAGAAACAGAAGACAGGAAGCCTGAGGTTTAACCATGGGTTATAACCTGTGCTGGTTATCTTTAGTTTGCTTAACCCATCCTGGAGTTACTCCTTACTCTTGTCTAACCTGCTCTGTGCCCAAGGAGGGTGACCGTATGGGTCTCTACAGGATCCCTGGCTTCACTGAGGACGAGTAGGATCTCCAGAAGGGCATACAGGTTGGGTGTTAGTTCCCCTGACTTTGCAGGTCTCTGCGGGCTGCTGTATCCTCCCATTGCAGGTCTGTCACCCCAGGTTTTGGTGATTGTGCCTTCCTTTCTCTCTCGCAGGCCCATGTAGCTCTGCACAGCATCACACTGTTCCTTGTGGTTTCCCCAGATCCTGCCCCAACTTTACTGAATTCTGCTGAAATTACCCAGCGTGAGAGTGTCCTCTGTTTCCTGCCAGGACCCTAACTGATACAGACACTAAGGAACTGGGTGACCCTGGTCACACCCATATAGGCACCATGGCTGTGGTTTCCTCATCTTTAAAATGCCAGTTCTTACCCTCTTATTTCACAGAGTTTCCACAAGGATTATAATGGATATAAAGCACTGAAAGAACATGTTTTTAAAATAAATATGCTTTCTACGTTTTACAATTCCAGGAATGCCTAAAAATGGCATGCTATCTTGTACATGTCAAGACGCTGCTACCACTATGCAGGCATTTTGAGTAGGTTTTCTAAAATACACATGGGGGGGGGCGCTTCCTTTCCAACTTGGGTCTGGCAGGATGGCTCCCACATAGAAGGGTGGTGAGAAGAAGAGCCATTCTGCCACCAATGAGGTAGTGACCAGAGAATACACCATCAACGTTCACAAGCACTCAGAGAGATCCAGAAATTTGCCACGAAGGAGATGGGAATCTCAGAGGTGCACATTGACACCAGACTCAACAAAGCTGTCTGGGCCAAAGGAATAAGGAATGTCCCACGCCGCATCCAGGTGTGGTTGTCCAGAAAATGCAATAAGGAGGAAGATTCACCAAATAAGCTCTAAACATTGGTTACCAATGTACCTGTCACCCTTTCAAAAATCTACAGTTAATGTAGATGAGGACTAACTGCTAACTCTAATTGTCGAATAAAGTTATAAACCTGCAAAAAGAAAAAAATACACATGGGGGTGTCTTTCAGTCAAGATGGTGGAGTAGGTAAAACTGTGCTCACCTCCTCCCACAACCACATCAAAATCACAACTAAACTATAGAACAACCACCCTTGAGAAGCACCTGAAGACGAGCTGAACAGAACTCCTATAGCTAAGGACATAAAGGAGAAGTCATGAACAAAAAGGTAAATAAAAAATAATAAACAACACAAATAAATAAATAAATAGACAAAAAGAAGAAGCCACAATGAGCCTAATAGGAGGGGCAGAAAAGAGAAATTGGCTGGTCCTACACCCACGTGTGGCGGTTAAGAATCAGGAGGGATATCTCGGCTGTGGAGGTCCCCCTCCAGAGCGAGGGATCCCAGCCCCACACCAGGCTTCCCAGCCAGGACCACCAGTGCCAGGAAGAGGAATCCCCACAACAAGTGGCTGTGAAAATCAGCAGTGATTCCATCTGGGTGAGACGGAGAGATGCTCGAGTCCCAGGCCGTCAGTCCTCTTAGAAAGTCATTGCATAGACTTCCTCTCTGATGGACTCACTTGCTCTGAGCTCTAATGCTGCGGCATCAACTTGAAAAGTGCCAGGGACATATGGGGAGGAACTGAATTGTCTGGCTTCAGGGCAAGGGCTGGAAGGGCAGCTCTCTCTGGAATCAAAGGGCTGGTAGGCAACATTGTTCCACTGCTGAGCCCTTCTGCAACCCAGCAGGCACAGGGAGGTGCCAGATCTCAGTCTCCATCAAACTTGCCCCACCCTGAGGATTCTCTGAGAATCCAGTTCTCACACAGTGTTAGAACCTCTTTCAGGGACCTCACTTACAAGTGGCTCAATCAGTCTGGCTGAGGACTTCACTAAAATCTCTGAAAGGTCCACAAACCCCAAACAAGCAGCGACTGGCTTCAGCATGTTTTACACCTCTTGTTAAATGGCCCCCCACCTGGCACTAAAGGCAGCTAGACTCAGTTCATGGCATTCCCTCTCCCAGGCACCTCCAAATACCAAACCAATTGTAGATCACTTTGTAACTCCTACCTGGTGGCCCCAGGCCAAGCACAGGCAGTGGCTGACCTGGGCCTGCACTGGAGCCCCTCTCAAGAGGCCCCCAAACCAATACACAAGGTGGCCAGCTTCAGACCACAACACAGCACTGCCCAATTAGCTCCAAAAATGACACACCCAAAGGGTGGACTCATCAGGCACCAGAGCTCCACTACAGAAAATCCCACTCTGTAGGGTCAGCCCATACACAACAGCTCCACTGCCATAGTCATAGCCAGTCCTCACAGCCAGTCAGCCTAAGAGTCAATCCCACCCACTGATGTGCCAACAGCAATCAAGGCTCAACTACAAGAGGAAGCACACACCACCCACACAAAGGACACCTCTGGAGCACTGGCTCAGGTGACTAGGGAGACTGTACTGTTGGGTCCCAGAGGACAGCTACTGCATAAGGTCACCCTGCCAAGACTGAGAGACATAGCAGATCTATCTGATGCATAGAAACAAATACGGGGAGGCAGCCAACATGAGGACACAAAGAAATATGTCCCAAAGGAAAGAATAGGACAAAACTCCAAAGAACTAAATGAAATGGAGGCAAACAATCTACCAGGTACAGAGTTCAAAACACTGGTTCTAAGGATGCTCAAGGAACTTAGGTAAAGAATAGATGAACTCAGTGACAACTTACACAAAGAGCTAAGTAACAACCAGTCAGAAATGAAGAATACAATAACTGAAATGAAGAATACATTAGATGGGATCAACAGCAGATTAGAGAAAGTAGAGGGTCAAATCAGTGATTTGGAACACAAGGTAGCAGAAAATACCCAATCAGAACAGCAAAAAGAAAAAAAATCTGAAAAAAATGCAGATAGTTTAAAGGACCTCTGAAACAACATCAAGCACAACAACATTTACATCATAGGGGTATGAGAAGGAGAAAAAAAAAGAGCAAGGGATTGAAAACCTATTTGAAAAAATAATGACTGAATATTTCCTTAAGTTGACAAAGTAATAGACATACAAACCTAGGAAATGAAGAGAATCCCAAACAAGATAAACCCAAAGAGGCCCACACCAAGATACATCATAACTAAAATGCCAAAGGCTAAAGACAAAGAGAGAATCCTAAAAATAGCAAGAGAAATACAGCTAGCTACTTATAAGGCTGTCAGCTGATTTCTCAACAGAAATTTTGCAGACCAGTAAGGGGTTAATACCCAAAATATTAAGTAACTCATATAACTTAACACCAAAAAAACAAACAATCTGATTGAAAAATGGGTAGAAGACTTGAATAGACATTCCTCCAAAGAGAACATATACATGGCCAATAGACATATGAAAAGATGCTCAACATCACTAATCATCAGAGAAATGTGAATTAAAACGACAATGAGATATCAACTCAACACCTGTCAGAATGGCTATCATCAATAAATCAATGAACAACAAGTATTGGTGAGGATGTGGAGAAAAGGGAACCCTCGTGCACTGATGTTGGGCTTTAAATTTGGTGCAGCCACTATGGAAAACAGTATGTAGTTTCCTCGAAAAATTAAAAATAGAACTACCATTATTACCTAGCAATTCCACTTCTGGGTATTTATCCAAAGAAATTCAAAACATTAATTCAAAAAGATATATGCACCCTATGTTCATTGTGTTATTTACAATATCAAGATAAAATGTTCAACGAAATATTACTCAGCCATGAAAAAGAATGAAACTTTACCATTTGTGACATGGATGGACCTAGAGGGTTTTATGCTAGGTGAAATAAGTGAGACAGAGAAAGACAAATACCATGTGATCTCACTTATTTGTGGAATCCAAAAAAACAAAATAAACAAACAAATAAACTCATGCAGAGAATAAACTGATGATTGCCAGATAGGGGGGGAAGAGTTGGGGGGTTAAGTGAAAGAGGTGAAGTGATTAAGAAGTACAAATTGGTAGTTATAAAATAGTCATGGGAATGTAAAGTACAGCATAGGGAATATAGTCAATAATATTGTAGTAACTACGTATGGTGTCAGGTGGGGATCACCTCCTAAGCTATAAAAATGTCCAACCACTATGCTGTACACCGAAAACTAATGTAATTTTGAATATCAACTGCAACTGAAAAATAAATTAAAAAATAAAACACACATGAGTTTTTATTGAATACCCAAAAAGCGAACTGGATTTCACTGTGATAAACATAAACACATTAGGTGGCCAATAATATTTTAATCCTAAAATCTATTCCTAAATCAGGAAGACAGATAAGACAAAAACATTGTCAACATTTTGTAATCATCACAGTAGTAATGATTATCATTTTAGTAGAAGAAAACATAAACATAAATGTGAACATATTTTTCATTATAGATAAATAAAAATACCTTTGTTATCACCGTTGGCTACCAAGAATCAACCTGTGTAGGACTTGAAAGATTGGTCCTGACTTTAAGTGCAAGTCATGAGAGATTTAAAGAAGACTTAGACTGATTTCATTTATAAGGAACTTTCACTGTTATCTCATATGTAAATAAGGCAGGCAACAATCACCCTCATTTTACAATTCTGATAAAAACATTACAGGGATTGAGTGCTTTGCTTAAGGTTACACATACAGGATGTGTCATGACTGGCACTTCAAGTCAGGACTAGTCTCTGTGTTTTGGGGAAACCATGGATGATAACGCTGAGAAGGCAGGGCCGTGTCGCACAGCGGGCCTGAGGCTGGCTTCCAGGGCTGAGTCCTGAAACTGTGGCTGAAAATGGGATGTGTTTGTGCAGGCTTCTGCAGAGGTAGCCACAGAGGTCAAAGGAGTTTGGAGAGAGCTTTGCATGCCTTGGTTGAAGGTTCTGGATTTTATTCTATGGAAGCCAATGATTTGGGGGGCTGAAAATAGGGAAATAGTTACGGTGTATGGGTTTTTGTTCTTGCTGTTGTCTGGTGTTTATTTTTTAAAGATTCATCCAGCAGTGGTGGGTTAGAATGAGGAGAAACTCAAGTAGGGAGATGATTTCAGTCCGTTGTGGTTCCGGCATGAGGTGTATAAGGCCCAAACACAATGATGGAATGGGAAGAAGAAAAGATGAATTGGCAAGAGTTTGTGGCTACGTGTGATGAGAGGAAAAGAACGTATTCACTCTGAAGCAAAGTGAAGTGACTGAGGCCTGAGCCCACGTTAGGTGTAACTAGGTTTAGGCACAATACTGGCTTATTTCTATAACTTACTGCTTTTAACAACAGCTTTTGTTACAAACTACCCCAATTTCAGTTTTCAGAGGATCATTTTCTTGAAGGATCAATGTGTCTTCTCAAAAGGGTATGAGTAACCAATGAACTTAGAGCTCCCTCCTAGACAGAGAAACTGGGCCAGGACACCCTACTAGCTGACAATGACCAAATGTGTAAGGGGAGAAAGTCACAAGTGTTAGGGGTTCGTCCGGTTTCACTGTTACGTCTTTGTTTTAAATTATTGTTATAAGGGCAACAGAAAACCACCGAAGAGAATGGAGATAACAGGAGAAAACATTTTTCGCTTTGGCAGACAGGTCCCTAAATAGTCCTACTGACTGAGGCAGCAAATTCCCAAAAATAAAGTTGGTATTTATTTGTTGAAAGCATACCAAAATCGAGACATTTTGGGATTTTAAAACAATGAGTTCAGAGGCAAGTTGTAACAAAGGCAAGCTACAACAAGGGAAGTTTTTAATACCACTTTCATTTAGTTCAAGAAATATTAAAATTTTATTATCTTTATTTTTTTAAAGATTTTATTGGGGAAGGGGAACAGGACTTTATTGGGGAACAGTGTGTACTTCCAGTACTTTTTTCCAAGTCAAGTTGCTGTCCTTTCAATCTTAGTTGTGGAGGGTGTCGTTTAGCTTCACGTTGTTGTCTTTTCCATCTTAGTTGTGGAGGGCGCAGCTCAGTTCTAGGTCCAGTTGCTGTTGCAGGGGGCGCAGCCCACCATCCCTTGTGGGAGTCGAACAGGCAAACTTGTGATGGAGAGGACGTTCTCCAACCAACTGAGCCACCAGGGAGCTCAGCAACAGCTCAGCTCAAGGTGCCGTGTTCAATCTTACTTGCAGGGGGCGGAGCCCACCGTCCCTTGGGCGACTTGAGGAATTGAACTGGCAACCTTGTGGTTGAGAGCCCACTGGCCCATGTGGGAATCGAACTGGTAGCCTTCGGAGTTAGGAGCCTGGAGCTCTAACCGCCTGAGCCACCGGGCCGGCCCAAAACTTTCATTATCTTGAAAAAATATTAAAACTTATCATCTTGGGGGCCGGCCCCGTGGCTCAGGTGGTTGGAGCTCCATGCTCCTAACGCCGAAAGCTGCTGGTTCGATTCCCACATGGGCCAGTGGGCTCTCAACCACAAGGTTGTCGGTTTGACTCCCACAAGGGATGGTGGGCTGCACCCCCTGCAATTAACAACAGCAACTGGACCTGGAGCTGAGCTGCACCCTCCACAACTAAGATTGAAAAGACAACAACTTGACTTGGAAAAGTCCTGGAAGTACACTCTGTTCCCCAATAAAGTCCTGTTCCACTCCCCAATAAAATCTTTAAACACACACACACACACACACACACACACACACACAAACTTATCATCTTGAAAAGAAACGAGTTAGTCAGAATGCTGTTTAGTGATCTCTGTTTGGTTTTTACTGGGCTTTGGGTCAACAGAGTTTGCTCCTGTCTGTGGGGCTCTGAGTGGTGCTTGTGAGCTGGAGGAAACCCTCCCAGGCCACAAGGGGATATTTTCTAAGTTGTCACCTCTTGAACCCAGAAGTGGAGGCCATAGTGGTGCAAGCTGAAAGCCCTTTCTGACAGGTCTGATAGAACCAGAAGATGAGCATAGCAGGGACAAAGGATTCAATTGAGCATTATCTAGACAGGTTGAAAATGTATGAACCTTAGGACCCAGAAAGAAAAACCCAGAGAAAACCTTGACCGTGGCACCTAGTAGTTACATGCAAGAATGTTCATGGTAGCACTGCCAGCAATAGCAAAAACACTGCAAACAGCCCACACATCCATTGAGAGAATGGAGAAGAAATGACCTTGTAGAATATTATGCAGCTACATGCCACAGCTTAGACAAATGCCACAAATATCATGAGTAGTGAGAAAAGCAAATCAAAAAATATGTACTGTATGATTTATTTTATATAAAGTTCAAAAGTATGTAAACCCAGCATATTATTCAGAGATGGGTGTTTTTAGGGTAAAATTATAAAGAAAAGCAAAGGAATGATGAACAAAAAGTAGGAGGGGGCTGAGATGGGGACAGGTGCACCAGAAGGGTTCAATGGTGTGGGTTGTAATATATACCTCGAGCTGGGTTATAGGTAGTTGGGTGTCCATTTTTAAAATATTTTGCTTGGGTGGCCACTTAGCTCAGTTGGCTAGAGTGTGGTGCTGATAACACCAAGGTTGCCGGTTCGATCCCTGCATGGGCCACTGTCAGTTGCGCCCTCCTTAAAAAAAAAATAGAACGAAAAGAATCATTTAAAATATTTTGTTCATATAATCTATTCTTTGGTATGCATTTAATATTTAATTAGATTTTGAAAAAACTAGAGAGGGGCGGAAGTCTCCTGCGAAAGACGATTGATTACAAGGTCTTATCCTCATAATCTTGGAACTTGAAACTCATCATCTTTCTGTTTGCTTAACAGTCAGACAAACAAAATGAAAAGGCCAAGTATATGGAGGAAATACAGATGAAGAAAAATGACCCAAGAGCCCCAAGTTCCTCTGTCTTCTGGCTCACTTTTGCCTTTAACATTTCTTTTTTTTTAACATTTCATTTGTTACTGTAGTCAGAAACATTCCTTGAGTATCTCATAGGCTGAGCATGTTTTAGGCTGTGATGATTGCACAGTGGAGAGCAAGACAGATGTGATTCCTGCCCTCATGAAGACAGATGATAAAGCAATAAAGATACAGGACAGGTGCTAACGCAGAACTGCAGCCGGCCAAGGGAGTGCAGAGCAGCAGCAGGCAACGGAGCTTTGGGAAAGGCTGTGGAGAGCAATAAGAGCAGACACTTACCGCATGCCAGGCCATGTTTTAAGCACTTTACATATTCTGTACACCACATGCCAGCTCATTCGATCCTCACAGCAACCCTAATGAGGTAGGTTCTACCACTACCCCCATTTTACAGATGAGGAAACTAAGGCACGGAGGGGTTAAGTGACTAACCCAAGGTCACACAGCTAAGGAAGTGCTGTGCCAGGATTCAAACCCTGGCACCACACTCTGCTGCCCTCGTGCTTCCCTGAGCAAATGACATTCTGGCTGAGACCTGAGAGATGGAGAGCCATCAGGCAGAAACAGAGGAGGGGATGAAAATCCTGGGCATGTACGCATGTATCACTTAAAAGCAAAACAAGAACTAAAGTAAATACTGAGCCACAAAAAGTGTGAAAGAACCTTCCAGCGGAGAACAGTTCTCCTTCATTTCTTTTTGTTCGGACGCTGGCCTAGAAGAGGCAGTGCAGGGATGAGGTGAGGCCTGGGGGAAGCTCTGTTAGTTTCTCTGGGCGAGACGTAGATCTCGGTGGCCAGGTTCCCAGGGTTTCTAAAGGTCCATGGCAACAACTGCCAGGGCTCCTGGGAAAGTCCCCAGGCATCCAAGATCCTGTGGCCTTGGCCGTCCTTCGGTCCCCTCTTGGCCTCGTTTCCCAAATGGACCCAACATCAATCAAGGACGAGAACCAAAGGCACGACCTAGCAAACAGCTGGCAAACTAATTTTAAAATCCAATTTAAAGTTGTATATGTGTAAGCCCCAGTGTCTATCTCTAGGGGATTCTATCTTTCAAGTGGAAAATTTTTTAAGTCAAATAAGGTAATCTCTGTTTTGATTCCCATCAAGCCTGAGCACAGGGCCCCGCAGCCTCCAGTAAGTGCTAATCCTCTTTAAGCACAAGCGAGTCGCAGCTTGGGAGTCAGGGCGACTCCAGGGCCCAGAGAGAAAGGTCAGGACTAATATTTATTATGTTCACACGGTTGGTGTGTGTTTGGCTTTGTTTGGCAGAAGAGAAGAAATAGAAGACATGAGTTATGGCTGCTAGAGTGGGAAGGAGCGAGGCTTCTGAGATCTGCTCATATGTTGTTCACCTTCCTAAATCTTGGACTCCCTCTAGCCCCCCTCTAAGAAAAGAAAAAATTAAAGGATTCAGAAGAAACAAGAACGAGGAGAGAGCAGGGTTCTGGGGCAGGGAAGGGAGCAGAGAAAGCGAGAGGGAAGGCAGAAAGGGGACATAGCCACCAGCACTCCCAACACCTGCTTGCCTAACTCAGGCCACTCTTATTGGTGATTGTGCAGCTGCCAGGCCTGGCCTCAGGCGCCAATGGCGAGATAAAGCATCTTGTCCCAGGGCCAGCAGCACAGCCTATCCCGTGAGGATGACAGCATTTCCTTCTCCTAACAAACGCCTTTTGCATTCAGCAACCCAGATTTATTCGTTTGGGCTTTTTCTTCTTTCTGAGGCCTAAGTTGGATATATACATCTAGAGAAGGATTTCTCCCTTTTTTTCCCCCAGGTACTTTCTAAATTTCATTGCTTTTACCTCACACTTTTTATCTCAAATAAACAAATAAAGTTTCGGGGTAACCCTTGGCGACCTGAAGAGTCAGGCCTCGTGGCCACCACCCCAGTCAGAGTTATCATTCACGCAGGTGAAAGTTTTAAGTCACTGGAAGGAGAGAAAAATGCTGAACAGACATCCTGGGGTGAAGAGGAGAGGGTCCCGGCCAGGGGGGCCTGGAGTGGAGGAAACTCTTGAGAGACACGCGTTTTATAATTTGCTTGCTGTGGGGGACCCAGCAAGGCACTTCAGGAAGTCGCTCTTAGGAAAGAAGGCAGTTCTATTAGGAGGTGAGCAGAGCAGGAAGGCTTTTCAAACAAACCATGAACCTATAAATGTAACTTCCCAGGACGCAGGACCACCCATGTAGGCAGCTATGAAGCGATCAGAGTTTCACCAGGCAGCTCATGTTCAAGGCTTATCATTTAAAAAGTCATTCTCCTATTGAAATAATGGATACCAAGCCCTGAGCACATGACAGGGCCTGGTATACAGTAAGTGCTCTCTAAATATAAATACCATGATTATTATTGAGCAGAAAGCTGTCTCCCCCAAATATTTAGCTATTGATCCACTGCTGTCTTCAAAAGCAACCTGGTCTATGTCTGATCCCCTTTGATTTTGTTTCCATACTACACACCTCAGTGCCTTCCAGCATACCTGATATCTACATGGCTTCCAGACATATCACCATGGTTGCTTTCTATAGACAATTTAAGTTATGAATGGCCCTTTTTAAATATATTAAATATAATATTTCAGGTATTATCTGACTATCCAAGAATACAGTGGAAAAGTACTCTTTGAATTCCCTCACCTGTTTATACACAAACCATTATGCTAAGCATGTGTGAAATGCTGGAGATACAAAGATGAATAAAACATAATGCCTGCTATTTGCAATAGCCCCAAATGGGGCTATCATTGTACTTGAATGGATTAATAAATTGCGGTCTAGTCACACAATGGAATATTATACGGTAATGGAAATGGGCTGTGACTGCGTGCAACAATATGGATGATTCTTACGAATGTGATGGTGATCAAAAGAGCAGACACAAAAGAGTACATACTATTTTTGGTCTATTTATTTGTTGTTGAAATTTACAAAAACACCTGAAACTAATCTATGCTGCTGAAAGACTGGATAGAGGTTCCTCTGGGGTGGGAGAAAGAGAGCGTAAGAGAGCACAAAGAGGGTTCTGGGGTGCTAGAATGCTTGGTTTCTTCATCTGGGTGCTGATTGCATGTTCAGTTTGTGAAAATTCCGTGAGCTACGTTTACAATATGTGCATTCTTTTTTACTTGGATATTATGTATCAATAAGAAGTTAAGGGGGAAATATCATGCATAGGATCAAGTTAATTGGAGGAGACAGACAGGGAGATAACCTCAGTTCAGCAAGGTAAACACCGTGACAGAGAAGTAATGTGTGATGCAGCGAGCTAGACAGAAGGAACGAGTAACCAAGGCTCAGGGATGGAACAGAGTCAGCGAGGACTCCTGGAGAGACTCTCGAGCTAAACAGGAGGTGAATCTCATCCTCCGAGGACGCTGAATACTTGGGAAACAAGGTACGTACTGTTTCAGATACATTTATAGAGATGTTAAACAAACGCACCTCCAACGGCCTCATTTATTCCCTGATGAGAATGGAAGTGAGATGTGAGAAGTGAACATGGTGACCTTTAGAATAACTAGGGAATGAGAGCCAGAGCTAACCAGAAATAAGTAAAAATAAACTAATAGGTGGTACGGAAAGAGCCCTGTGGAGGTATAAACCATGAACTTGAACTGGGGCCCTTCTCATATGCTCCTTTTTCAGGAGCATAAACAGAAAATCCAGAGTTAGGATCTTATTGGGCAGATGTGGCAAAAGCAGAGCAATTGGCACTGGGGGGAGGGTAGCTTCAAAAATCAGCCTCAGTGTCCAGCCAGGAGTAGAGAACAATAGTCTGTGACCCCACCCCACCCCATTTTCTCTCACAGCTCTGATCACACCTCAGCCTCACTCCAGGTTCCTCTTCCTCTACCCAACAGTTAAAGTTTAGGTGATCTCTAAAGTCCCACGTTGAAAGAGACCCGCTTTGAACTCTACAGTTTCCTTATGATCAGTTTTGACTACCTAACCTGATCTGGTGTGTTCCATCTCCAATTCAGAATTCTCTGAGCTCCATACCTATATATCTATTCAACACGACCAAATTCAACACGTTCCTCAACTTAACATGTTCAAAAATTAAATTCATTGTTTTCTTTCCCACCTTTTTCTGGTCTCTAACATTCTTCTTCTGAGTGTTTCCTTGGGCAGCACTGCCATCCACTCAGCTGCCCAAGGCAGACGCCTGGCTCCTCATCCAATCAGGCACCAAGGCTGTCAGTTTCCCTTTTCCCTTCTCTGGGGCAGTCTCTCCACCCCATCCTCACCTCCTAAATTTGAGCCCTGCTCTGCTGCTCGGGACCACTTGCCCCGAGTCTAGTGTCACATCTCCCTGGCATCCTCCAGGCTGCTGTCCTGGTGGTCTTCCTAAAACCCAAATGACCGTCACAATGCTTTTATTAATGCAGCTAAAACAAGAGTATCCTGTGTGAGGACAAACCATAATCTCCTATGTACGAGGGATCTCTCTTTTCTCTCTTCTTTATCCCTCCATGTTCCTTGTCTGCTTTAAAAATATTTAAGAAGTCTTACATTCACATGGTATAAAAAAAATCAAATATTATAGAAAAGCATCAAAAAAAAGGAAAATTATTTTTTCCTCCCTCCAAACCCCAGTGCTACGCTCCAAAAGTTAGCACCACTTCTTAAGTATCCTTCCTCAAAAAAGTGTGCATAATACTTGTATATCTATTTTTCAATTTAACATAAATGAGATCATGTTGCTGTGTACATTGAGTTATTAAAAAAATTTAGAAGATCTTTCCGTGTCTATATATATAGTTCTACCTCATGTTTTAATGATTGCATACTTTTTCATCATATAGGTATATTTAACTGGTCCCCTGCTGATGTATGTCTAAGTGCTTTTTAGCTTTTTTGTTATTACAATGTTGTAGTCAATATTCTTGCACCTGATTTTGGCTAATTTTGTCAGTATATTCTTTGGGCAAATTTCTAGCTGTCCAGATGCTGAGTCAAGGAGAACAAGCATTCAAAATGTTGACAGACATTGCTAAATTGCCCTCCAGAAGAGTTGAATCTGTTTCCACTTCCAGGAACAGTGTGTGAGGGTGCCTATTTCCTCACAATCTTGTAAACACTGGCATTACCAAACTTTTGTTTGTTTGCCAATCTGATAGATGACAAATGGATTTCTTTGTTTTGTGATGCATTTCTTTAACTATGAGTGAGGCTGAAGACATTTCACGTCTATTAACTGTTTGTTTCTTGTAGCCTGCTCATATCCTCTGCCTGTTTGGTGATTAGCGTATGAGTCTGGGTGTTTGAACCATTGTCTAGTCTCTCAAGGGAACTTATATATTGATAGAACTCCATGAATATCACCAAGTATGAGCCGCAACCAATCAAAGAGTACTGAGTGGCCCTCAAGTTCAAGGGGCCTACTCCTGGGGCTTTCTTTCCATTGGCATTTGGCCCAACCAGCTGACCACTTCCTATTTCTTATGCAACCATCACCCCAAAAAGAAACCCCATACCCATTAGCAATCACTATTCCCTTTTCCTCTCAGTCCCTGGTCAACACTAATTTTTCTATCTCTGTAGGTTGCTTATTTTGGACATTTCATATAAATAGAATCATATGTGATCTTTTGAATGACTTCTTTCCCTTACCATAAAGTTTTCGAGGTTTGTCCATGTCATAGTATAATGTAGTACTTCATTCCTTTTTATAGCCAAATAATATTCCACTGTATGGATATACTACATTTGTTTATCCACTCATCCATCAATGGATATTTGGTTTGTTTCCACCTTTGGGCTGTTATGAAACAACTGCTATGAACATTTGTGTCCAAGTTTTTGTGTGAACCTATGTTTCAACTCTCTTGAGTATATACCTAGGAGTGGAATTGCTGGGTCACATGGCAACTCTACATTTAACTTTCTGAGAACCTACCAAGCTGTTTTTCACAGCAGCTACACCATTTGACATTCCCACCAGCAGTGTATGTGTGTTCTCATTTCTCCACATCCTTGTCAACACTTGTTATCGTCCATCTTTTTTATTATAGTCACGCTAGTGGGTGTGATGTGGTATCTCATTGTGGTTTTGATTTGCATTTCTTTAGTGACTAATGATGCTGAGCATCTTTTTCATGTGTTGATTAGACATTTGTATATTTTCTTTGGAGAAATGTCTATTCAAATCCTTTGCCCAAATGAGATTTCTCGTCTTTTCATTGTTGAGTTGTAAGAGTATTTTATATATTCTGGAACTAGACCTTTGTCAGGTATATGATTTGTAAATATTTTCTCCCATTCTGTGGGTTGTCTTTTCATTTCATTGATAGTTTCCTTTAATGCCGAAAAGTTTTTAATTTTGGTGCAGTCCAATGTATCTACTTTTACTTTGGTGTCATATCTATGAAACTATTGTCTAGTTCAAGATCATGAAGATATGCTTCTAAGTTTTCTTCTAAAATTTCTACAATTTTATCTCTTATGTTTAGATCTTTGATCCATTTTGAATTAATTTTTGTATACAGTATAAGGTAAGGGCCCAATTTTATTTTTTTGTACGTGGCTATCCAGTTGTCCCAGCATGATTTATCGAAAAGACTATTCTTGCCTCCACTGAATGGTCTTGCCATCTTTGTTAAAACTCAATTGATGATAGACGTGTGGGATTATTTCTAGACTCTCAGTCCTATTCTTCCAAACTTTAATGTGATATATATACATACGTATATATATTCCCTTTTCCCTTCTCTGGGGCAGTCTCTCCACACCACTCTTATTTACCTCTTAAATTTGAGCCCCGCTCTATTGCAAAAACCTTATGACCAGTCACTCTGAGTGCTGCTGCCCTGGTGTGAGACATATATAAATAGACATGAAGTAACTGTGGAGAGGAAGGGATACCTGTATTTATTGTTCAGTTCTCAAGAGGAAAATCTAGAGGGATCCACTTATTATTAAAAATTGTCAGGCTGGCCCAGTGGCTCAGGCAGTTAGAGCTCCGTGCTCCTAACTCCGAAGGCTGCCGGTTCAATTCCCACATGGGCCAGTGGGCTCTCAACCACAAGGTTGCCAGTTTGATTCCTCGAGTCCCACAAGGGACGGTGGGTTCCGCCCCCTGCAACTAAGATTGAACACGGCACCTTGAGCTGAGCTGCCGCTGAGCTCCCAGATGGCTCAGTTGGTTGGAGTGAGTCCTCTCAATCACAAGGTTGCCGGTTCAATTCCTCGACTCCCACAAGGGATGGTGGGCAGCGCCCCCTGCAACTAAGACTGAAAGCACAACAACTTGAAGCTGAAAGGCACCCTCCACAACTAAGATTGAAAGGACAACAACTTGACTTGGAAAAAAGTCCTAGAAATACACACTGTTCCCCAATAAAGTCCTGTTCCCCGTCCCCAATAAAATCTTTAAAAAAAAAATTGTCTTTGGTGATTTTGGTTGCTTAGAGTAAGAATAAAAACGGAGTGTTATACAAGAGTCTTCAACACCCACTTTCCCTACTCATGTGCTCCCAAGTGTGTCCGAGGGAACTGTTTTTCTTAGTTTTCATTGGGCTGTTTGTCATTCTCTTATCAACCGGTACTCTTTGTTATATGTGTTGCAAATGTTTTCTTTTATTCTCTTTGGATTTTACTTATACAGTAATCTTTCATTTTTATGTAGTTAAGTCTATCAGTCTTTTCCTTTGTGTCTTCTGGATATTCTATCTTGCTTGCAAGTCTCCTAAGGGCATAAAAATATTCTCTTATCATTTTTCATCTATCATACTAACAAAAATTTAAAACAGTAATAACACTCAGCATTGGGAAATGATATTCTCATACCCTATGGGTAGGAATGTGAGTTTTCACAGCCATTTGTAAAGTAACATGGCTGTAACTACTAACATGTAAAAATGCACATATCCTTTGTCTCAGCAATCCCACATTGAAACATCTACACACACACAAAAAAAACATTGGTTCACAAAAGTATGTGTACTGAGGAATAGAATGAAGAAATAAAATGGAGTCATTGTAGTCAAGCTGATAAATTACTAAAATCAAGTAGGTTGAGGTATGAGAAAATGATTCTCTTCTTGTTTTAACTAGCCTGGGAACTTAAAGGTTTGAATTTTCCAGTTCTGTGGCAATGTCTGGGTATATATCAAACCTCCAGATAACCTTATTACCCACTGAAGGACTAAGGAAAGAACGTTCACATATCCAGACCACCCGACATCTATCACTGAGACCACTGGTCATCCTGAGGCTAAGAATGCATAACTGACTCTTCTCAAGAATGTACTCTTTACAATAAAAACTCTCAGCTTTCCTTTCTTCTTCAGAACACTCTGGATATTGCCTAGGTATGTTTCTGGTTTGCAAACCCTAGTCCTTTGAATAAATCTTTATCATGTATTTCTAGTCAAAAACTCCAGACTCTGAGTTCCTTCCAAGTACAAAGATGTTAAATTCATCAGCACTGTGTGTAGAGCAAAAATGAGAAACAACCTGAATTTCAACTAGTAAGGCAACAGCTGAATGAATTGTATGGCAGAATTTTACTGTTACTAAAAAAAATGGTTTTGCACAACATTGTGAATATATTTAATGCCACAGAACCATGAACTTAAAAATGGTTTAAGTGGTAAATTTTGTTGTATTTTACCATAATAAAAAAAATAGAATGATTTATATCTCTACATAGTGTCCTGGAGAAATGGCCATGAAAATTGTTAAAAGAAAAATCCACGTTTTGGGTCAAATATATATGCATGTTCATAGAAAAAAGTATGGCAGAATACAAACCAAATTTCATCATTAATTGCCTCAGGGAATGTATTTATTGTTTGCCTTGTAACAAGGAGCATGTATTTAGAGCTCAGACCCAGGCTCAAGGCCCAGCTCCAGTACTGATGTGATGTGTGACATGGGAGAATTACACGTTAGTTTCTTCATTTGTAAAACAAGAAGAGAAATAGTACCTGCCTCATTAGAATTGTTGTGAGGTATAATAACAGTGCCTATCACAATAAATTATATTGACATCATTATATTATTGATAATATTGATAATAATATATTATTATTATCAATGT
The DNA here is from genome assembly GCF_964194185.1 of Rhinolophus hipposideros. Lineage (NCBI taxonomy): Eukaryota > Metazoa > Chordata > Mammalia > Chiroptera > Rhinolophidae > Rhinolophus > Rhinolophus hipposideros. The sequence goes on along the minus strand of NC_138058.1, from coordinate 14,956,197 downwards.
ATATATTATTGTCTCCTTTAGTATCTTCTTCATTGTACCCTGTTCATTCTTCCATCTCTCATTACTTTATTGGGATTGTCAAAAGATTTGATTAAGTTTCAGGAGAGAAAAACAGAGAAACAAAAACAAATTACAAGAAGCCTACAATTGAGGGGACTCTCATAGTACTTGTTTCAGATCCCACTAGAGTTAGCTTGCTTCTGAGGCCTCGGAGATGCTTCTGAGCCCTAAAGGACTGGTGCAATTTTAGAGACATCTGGGGTAGATTTCTTTCTTTTGGCCTGTCGTCACATACCGTATTTCCCCGAAAATAAGACCTAACCGGAAAATAAGCCCTAGCATGATTTTTCAGGATGACATCCCCTGAACATAAGCCCAAATGCGTCTTTTGGAGCAAAAATTAATATAAGACCCAGTCTTATTTTCGGGGAAACATGGTAGAAGTTACTCTTTTTTAAACTTTTATTTATTTTAAGTGTGTTTTTCTAGGACCCATCAGCTCCAAGTCAAATAGTTATTTCAATCTAGTTGTGGAGGGCGCAGCTCACAGCGGCCCATGCGGGGATTGAACCAGCAGCCTTGTTGTTAAGAGCACCGCGCTGTAACCAACAGCCGCCCCCCAACATAGAAGGTACTCTTAAGACTCATAGCGTAGGAGCTTTCTCCACACCTTCACTATTGCTCTTTGACATGCCTAGTATCATCTTCCTCTTTTCTCCTGCCAAATCAACAGCTACTTGCAGTGCAAATGCTTCTTTTCACTTACTAGAACTCTCTCCTTGATGGCTGACTGATAAGACCTAGAGTTGTTTTATTTGCTGAGTCACAAACATGTTTATCCAATTCCAACCTACCTCTTTCATAGGACGACTGCCATATTAATGTTCTTTGGGTTGAGAAATCTGGTGCCTTTAGGCAGTGATTAGATTTTTCCTATGTGCTTTGTAACATTTCACATTCAACAAATTTCATTAATGTTAAATATGAAATAAACCAGTAACTTCTCCTGGTTTATTTTACCCTAAAGGCACTAATATGTGGAATCAGAAATCTCGTTCAGAACAGGATGGTGATAAGCTTCCCTGTTAGTAAAGAGCTCTCAATTTTATTAATTATAATGCTTGTGACTAAAACAAAGCAGTAGCTCTTTTTATTGATTTTACATGATCCCCAGGGTTTCTTATTTCCCCACTTTCTTCTGCCATCCCTTGTATTTATTCATTCTTTCCTCTTGTCTCCCTTTCTTCCTCTCCTCAAACATTATTAAGCACCTTCTGTGTGTCTGGTACTGAGCAACAAAGCTTGAGCAAAACAGACTACCTTCTCATTGTCATGGAGTTTACAAACATAATGGGAGTTGATACCTCATGAAGTAATCTCCAAATCTAATTTCAAACAGCACTTATTGCCATATCGCAAAACACAGGACCCTGTGAGAAATCTGTGTTGGTGGAGGCTTCATCCAGGAAGTGACAACTGAGCTGTGGCAGGAAGGGTGAGGACTAGTTAGCCAGCCATCTCCCCCCATTTAGAGCTCCACGTGGGCAGTGACCAGGACTGTCACAGCACCAGTCCCTGCTCTGCCTGACTGGAGGGGCTCATAATATTGGTGAGAGGAAGGGACAATGTGAAAAATACAAAAGCAATGAAATAATTTGATACTGATCCATTAATAAATTTGACTGTTACTAATTAAAGAAACCCAAAGCAGAAGACAGAGAGAAGGGAAAAGTGGCACAAATGAGGTTGAAGAATTAGCAGCCAAATCACTCAGGCCTTTCAGGATATGTAGGGATTTTAGTCTTTATCCTAACAGCAATTGGCCACTGAAGGGCTATTTATTACAGCTAACGTTTTACAAATACCTATTATGTGCCAGATACTGTGCTAAAGACTTCAGCTGCATGATTTCATTTCATCCTTAAGCAATTATACAATACTATTATTATTCCATTTTACAGACTGAGGACACTGAGGTGTAGAACGGTTGTTTGATCAACACTCTTAGCAGCAGAAGCTGGACTCCAAAACCCCTACTCTTAACCGGGATATCACACATGTTATAAGCAAGAAAGAGACGGTAAGCAAGTACCAACTGCTGATTCTAATCTCTTTGGCCGGAATAGCCCCAGGTGGAGTCCATAGCAGGAGCATATCAGGGTTTAATGAGCTAATCACTGAATTTACGTAATCCCCTTGTTCTGACTCCATATTAATCAAATAATCTTTTAACTAATATATTCTGGCTTCCCAGGTAAATTTTTCTGCTGGGAGATAATGCACTGACCAGCCTACACACGCAATTTGTGCCAGTTGGCAATTTATCATTCATTGAGTTAATAAATTGGCATTTTGCTAAAAAAATAAAAAGGTGAAATACGTTGAAACAAAAAAATTTATGAACGTCTTAAACGGTTTTCCATGAAATTAGTTTGAAAAGTAAAAGCCAACAAATAAAAATAACATATATATTCTCTTTTTTTTAGACTGCCTGCTTTGAGTGACCATGGATATGGTCCTGAAGTCTAGAGAAAGGCCCTTTTCTTCACCTTCATTGTCAAAGCCCCTAGCACAGCCCCAGTGCTTCCATTGTTTCCAAACTCCCAGCACCTTGCCTCCCGCATGCATGCCGCTGAGAGGACTGTTCTTCAGAATTTACCTAATTCTCTGAGGATAACCAGCAAGAGGCTGCTCCTGGGGTGTCTCTCATTCACGTCCCCAGGGTAACGTGCACCCTATCCTGGCAGCAGGCCCTGCCTAGTACCATCCTTAAAGCCCATGTGAATGCACTCGGCCACCACGACGGCAGCCCCTGCTAAACCTGAGCGGAGACCGCAGCCCCTGCGCGAGAGGAAGTGATACCCGATCTCCTTGCCACTGGTGGGCTCCTTCCAAACGGGGACTCCAGGAAATCGGTTCCTGACGCCCTACTCCTCGTTGGCTCAAGTTTTTTCTGTTTCTTCTCTCCCCACAATTCCTTTAATGGGCAAAACTGGGACAAACGTAGGTAGATATTTTAAAAGTGAAAGCTTCAGGAAACGGACCATTTCATGTCAAGAAACCTCCTTAGTCATATATAGGAGCTAAATAGTCTCTCCCCAAGAAAAATATTCAGCAGTCTCTTGTACAGAAAATTGAAATGACACCTAAACATCGATTGTTTTCCCCTCGAAAACATAGGGAAAGCCAGCAAGTGCAAGGTCAGCCTTGCGAGAGCCTTCCTTTCTTGAATAGAGAAAAGGTCGCAGCTGAAGGGTCAACAAAGGGAAGGGCCTCTTTCAGAAACTTGAGCGCTGGGCGTGCAAGGAGGACAGCAATCGTTTAAGTGACAGAACTCTCATTATTCTGCTTTTCCGCCATTTTCACCAGAGGCTTTAACCAAGAAATTACTAACAATTAGGTGGCCCCCCTCAGGATTTCCAGTCGCCAGCAGCGCGCAGGGCGGGTATGAATAAGGCGGTGCGAAGAACAGTACGCTGACCGGCCAAGATGGCCACTTTCACATGGCTGAAGGCCACCGGCTCCCTGTCACCCGGGCATCCAACGGCGGGGCGGCCGGAAAGACCCAAGCTAAGAGCCAGAGGACAAAACCTGCACGATTCCCGCTGCCACCGCTGGGGGACGCGACCTCGCGGCCAGATAACCCCGCCAACGGTCGGAAGGGAGGTGCCATGTCACAGCACAGGGGAACAGCCTCATAGCCCTGTCGCGTTTCCTCCCACATCAAACATGGAAGGGTACAACGACCCCGTAGACTCCGGTTTCCACTTACCCCTTGGTATGTGAATGCTTACGATAGCTACATATTCGCTGGAGGGAGGCGTTACCTCCGCGCCCTCCCCACGCCTCGCACAGTGGTTTAGCCTGTGCTTCCCTCGGTGCACCGCCCCCTCTTCCCCGCGCGAGTGACGCAAAGGCGCGCGGCGCCGAGGGGCGGGGCCTGAGTCGGGAGCGCGCGGGCGCTGCATATAAATAGTGGGCCGAGCTGCCTGCCGCCTCGTTCACTCCGCGCCGCCCGCCCGAGTCGAGTAAGACGTTGTCTTCTGCTTGTGCATTTCGCAGTCGTCGGCTCGCCGTTCTTTCCTCTTCAACGTCACTTTCATTCACCGCTGCTGTCACCAACATCAACATGAACGGGCAGCTCAACGGCTTCCACGAGGCATTCATCGAGGAGGGCACGTTCCTCTTCACTTCAGAGTCTGTAGGGGAAGGCCACCCAGGTGAGATGACAGGCCCAGGCGCTGAGCGAGGGGTAGGGCGGGGCGTGCGGCAGGGCTGCGCCGGACCGGATCCTGCTGGCGGCGGTGCCACGCTGGTTGCCCTTGCTTGCCGGGCGGTGGGAAGAGCGGCGGCTGCGCGCCTTCCTCGTGGCGCCGCGGGCGCAGAGCGCGTGGCCGCCGCTCCCCTCCCCCTCCCTCCCCTCCCCTCCCATCCGGCCGCGCGCCCCGACTTGCAGAAGATTCCAGAAAACGGAGAAGGGCGGGAGCCGCGGCAGCTGGTGCTCTACCCGGGGAGGACACTTTCCTCTTGGCCCTGCGGTCCGAAAAACCTCGGGTGGGTGACCCGCCCCGAGCGCTCGCGCCCGGTCCTCGGGAGCGCGCCCCCCGCATTGCAGCCGCAACCACGTGTCTGCAGCTTGTGGCATCTGGCCCCGGGAGCCGTCCCGCTGGGGGAGCGCTCGGGTTGGCGGAGTAGGGGGCCCTTGCCTCTGGACGCCTTCTCTGCCTTGAATTCCTTGGCTTGGGTCCTTCCTACTCACCGAAGAATAGGGACTTGCCTTTTAGGCAGTATATGGCCTCGCCTTCGAGGTGACAGCCTCCAACTAAATATAGCGCGTGTTGAAGACATGCCTTATTTGGGCCGTGGATGAAAAGGATGGGAAGCATGAATTAAGCATGAGCTGCCATTGCGTTTTAAAGTCTTTGGTGCATATGGTTAGAGGCAGGGTTTTATTTCACGTTTCCTTCTCCGGGCTTTGTCCACTGGTCCGCCATTACGGGGATCAGTTTACACGTGAACGAGTGAAGCTATTTCAAGGAACTTTCAATCTCAGTTTGAAATCATTACATGGTAAAGATCATTATTTTGATGGACTGCTTCTGCCCTTTCTTAGGTTGATCACATTGACATGGTTACCTAGTCTGATGGCTTAAGGATCCATTTCTCATTTCTCTGTGCTTTTGTTGAAATCCCACAAGCAACCTAATAGTATAGGACGGGACAAACCCTGAGACCTGATGAGTGAAGGTCAGGTGTTTTGGTGTCCTGTGGGGTTTTTCAGTGGTTGGTTTTTTTTTTTCCAGTGTTGTGTATTCGACCTATCTTTTCTTAACTTAATCATGTAAGTGACAGGCATTTACAACAGTTTGTAAATTGTCTTGAGCCTTTGGCTTGACTGCAGTATACGTTTTACTTTCATTGTTGTGCATGGTTATAGAAAATTCAGGAAAATGTTATTAGGGTTATTTCTGTTCCCCTCTGATTTTTAATAGGTAGTAATCCAGTCGGGAGAAAATGAACAAGGATTCAGAATGCTTTTGGGCATTTGCCAGTCTGTTCATTTCTTGTTCCTGGACTACTCATAACAAAATCAAATGGTTGGCCATTTTATTCCTTTTGTTCATAGTACCCTTGCTTTCATTCTTTAACTCTTTAATTGACATGATTTCTTTGCTCTAATTGGTGTTCATCAGGATCAGGGAGAAATTGATAACAAGACAAACAACAGTTTAACTTTCTGGTTGGTTGGACTTATCATACAGACTTCAAATTTTGGAGATAAACTTAAGGACTATTGTTTGAAAAGCAATACTCTTAAAGCTAAATGTTTCCTAGGTTTGCTTTTGGATTTGAAGATAAACCACTTTATCTCTACTTTCACTTGATTAATCTCAATGTAGCTGTTCTATTTAACAATAGAAATTGCATTGTCTGGGAATTTAATTTTTCAAAATGTCTGGAATACTTTAGAGATGGAAATGAAGTCCATGTCAGTTGTAAAGTGCACGTGCCATGAGTTTAAATGTATTAAAATGCTGGGGGTTCTGCTGGCTTATCTGAATTGGTGAACTTGTGCAGCTATATGAAGCCACGGGGTCAAGTTTTCAAGTAACAAGCAACACTACATCCAGCATTTATTCTTAGACAAATGGTTTCTGGTAAAGTAGCAGTTAGGTGTAGCAGTTAAGATCTCCATACTTGAAATACCACTGAATTGTACACTTGAAAATGTTTAAATTGGTAAATTTTGTTATGGGTTTTACAACTTTATGGGTTACTACAACTTTAAAAAGAAAGCTCTACATAAGTTCTTGACAGCTGTGGTTATATGGAAGGGGGCGTGACATACTTATATTAACAGTAAAGACATTGAGCCAGGACTTGTTTTTTTGCAGATAAGATTTGTGACCAGATCAGTGATGCTGTTCTTGATGCTCACCTGCAGCAGGACCCTGATGCCAAAGTGGCCTGTGGTAAGTTCAGAACACTGCCTCTCTATTGATGAAAAGGTAGCATCGTGAAAATTACGTTACAAAAGTGACATTTGCGTGTGAACTTCTCCTTTCTTAGAAACTGTTGCTAAAACTGGAATGATCCTTCTTGCTGGGGAAATTACGTCCAGAGCTGCTATTGACTACCAGAAAGTGGTTCGTGAAACCATTAAACACGTTGGATATGATGATTCTTCCAAAGGTGCGTTTTAATGAGTTGGCTTTTCTAAGCTCCTCATTTTTCCAGATATTTTCTTCAGCACTTTCTAGCCCTATCGTCTAGGATGTTCCTTCTAATCATTAACTCCAGTTATATAGTTTTACTATCCTTTTGTTTCAACCCTATTCCATTCTCTAAAAGTATTGTTTTAGGAATGTTTGATTTCTTTAGCGTACAGATGACCCTGGAACAACATGGGGGTTAGGGGTGCCAACCTGACGACCGACACCTTGCCCTGCACAACTGAAAATCCATGTATAACTTTTGACTCCCCCCAAATTCATTCATCCCTTGGTATCCACAAGGAATTAGTTCCAGGGACCCCTCTCTCATACCAAAATCCGATGGGGGTAGAATAATGTATACAGTTTGCTGTTCCTCCACATCCGCCGATTGAAAAGTCTGTTTCCAGTTTGCATTGGTTGAATCTGCAGATGTGAAGCCTGGGGATATAGAGGGCCAAGAGTGAGGATACAATCTATCATCTTTACCCAAGTGGCGAGTTTGTTGTGCCTGGATCAACTGTATTTAGAATTCCAGATAATTGCTGTAAGAAGGTATTGCTGTGGCCTTTTTAAAATAATAAGACATTGTTTTGTTACAGGGTTTGACTATAAGACTTGTAATGTGCTAGTAGCCTTGGAGCAACAGTCACCAGATATTGCTCAAGGTGTTCATCTTGACCGAAATGAGGAAGACATTGGTGCAGGAGATCAGGTATCTTGAGAGACGGCTATTTGCAGCTCTTCTAACATTAAATTCTGAGGCTTGGCTTGATCACATTGGTGACTTTTCCTTTCTAGGGTTTGATGTTTGGCTATGCCACTGATGAAACTGAGGAATGTATGCCTTTAACCATTGTCTTAGCACACAAGCTCAATGCCAAACTGGCTGAACTGCGCCGCAATGGCACTTTGCCTTGGTTACGCCCAGATTCTAAAACTCAAGTAAGTGATGACCATAACGCTAGATTACACGTATTATGTTGGCCCGGAATATTAGTAAAAGTTCTTTGATTGAAGCTAACTAAAAACAGAATAGCAGTTGTCTTTTGTATTGTAACTTAGAGGACCAAAAACAAAGCCATTCATGTTCTAATGACATATGTTGCTTTCAAGGTGACTGTGCAGTATATGCAGGATCGAGGTGCTGTGCTTCCCATCAGAGTCCACACAATCGTTATATCTGTTCAGCACGATGAAGAAGTTTGTCTTGATGAGATGAGGGATGCCCTAAAGGAGAAGGTCATCAAAGCAGTTGTGCCTGCAAAGTATCTTGATGAGGATACAGTCTATCATCTACAGCCAAGTGGCAGATTTGTTATTGGTGGGCCTCAGGTAAGACCTTACAATGTCAATTCAGTTTACATTCTTGGATCTTTTGTGATGTTTACTTGCAAAAATTTGGCTTCTACCACCTCTTTTCTAGGTTTTTTGAAGCCTACATGTGAATCTTCTGAGGATATTTGCTGAGTGATAGAGAATAGGCATTTAACAAACTTGACCTAGAACCACTTACTGCAAAGGATAAGGCATAAAGTGACTTAAATCCTGTAATTTCAGGGTGATGCTGGTTTGACTGGTCGGAAAATCATTGTGGATACTTACGGCGGTTGGGGAGCTCATGGAGGAGGTGCCTTTTCAGGAAAAGATTATACCAAGGTGGACCGTTCTGCTGCTTATGCTGCTCGTTGGGTAGCAAAATCCCTTGTTAAAGGAGGTCTATGCAGAAGGGTTCTTGTGCAGGTATATACTCTTATATAATGACTAATTAAAAGGCATGTGGCGGGGGGCATTTAGTTATCTACTAGATATTTTTTATACCAGTGTATTGCACAAGTGTGTGGATCTTTTGATGATTGACTCTTAAATGACATTTTAATCCTTTTAGGTCTCTTATGCTATTGGAGTTTCTCATCCATTGTCTATCTCCATTTTCCATTATGGCACCTCTCAGAAGAGTGAGAGAGAGCTATTAGAGATTGTGAAGAAGAATTTTGACCTCCGCCCTGGGGTCATTGTCAGGTAAAGATGGTAAAGCCTATTGCTAGTGAAAAATATTGAGGGTGTGGGTGTGTGTCTATATTTGACATATATTCAAATCTGAGGTGAAAGTGAAGGAAGATTCCTCAAGTGGGGAAACATTTTAATTCCTAGAATGTGTTGGTGTTATCTTTTAAATTGCCTTCAGTGAAAGCTTAAACTAAGAAAAATCCAAAAGCATAGTGCTCCATGGCTTAGACTTAACCACCCTAGAAAATCTTTTACATTTTATACTGGGGTTTGTGCTCATCGTACCTAAGAATGTTTATTTAAAAGTAATTAGTACAGATAAGTGGGATGTTCAAGGCTGTTATAAAGAAAATAACCATGGTAGGGTGTGGGCATGGACCTTGGTAAGTATTCCATGATCTCAAATGAGCTTTTGACACTTGAAATTTCTCAGAATAATGACAAGTTTTCATATCTGTTGAGCCAGGGACGGAAAAACAAGAACTATAGTTACTAATAAGGACTGTGCAAGGAGTTTGGATACCAGGGAAGTAACAAATATTTTTGCCACAAACTTTTTTCCTAGCATACCCCAGAGAACTGAACTCATTTGCCAGAAGTCTTGAAAATGAGTCTTGCTGATTGTTTTGCTTTATTTTAATTGAATGCTACATATTAAGTTACGGACTTGTATATTCCAGGGATCTGGATCTGAAGAAGCCAATTTATCAGAGGACTGCAGCCTATGGCCACTTTGGTAGGGACAGCTTCCCATGGGAAGTGCCCAAAAAGCTTAAATATTGAAAGTGTTAGCCTTTTTCCCCCAGACTTGTTGGCGTAGGCTACAGAGAAGCCTTCAAGCTCTGAGGGAAAGGGCCCTTCTTCCTAAATTTTCCTGTCCTCTTTCAGCTCCTGATCAGTTGCAGTCACTCTAGTCAATGACATGAATTTTAGCTTGTGTGGGGGACTGTAAGTTCGGCTTGCTATTCTGTCCCTAGGTGTTTTGTTCACCATTATAATGAATTTAGTGAGCATAGGTGATCCATGTAACTGCCTAGAAACAAACCAACAACACTGTAGTAAATAATGCTTTGAAATTGAACCTTTGTTCCCTATCACCCAAACCCCTAAAATTCTAATTGCATTGACTTTCCCACCAGATGCTAAAAATGTCCTTGTAATGTGCACGTAAAGTATTTGTAGTTCCATTATAGCCTGTCTGGCAATGCCACAGCCCTGTCAGCATGAATTTGTAATGTCTCGAGCTCTATTCTGAATGTGAAGCTTTCCCTTATCCTCCCTATAACTTGATCCATTTCTAATTATGTAGCTCTCTGTCAGGGAGTGTTCCCTATTAAATCATTTCTTGCATGTAACGCAAGTTCCAACTGGAGCTCTAGCCTGACATTTAAAAAAAGAAAAGGCAGTTACCATTAAACCATCTCCCTGGTGCTTATGCTCTTAATTGCCAGCTCTTAAACAGCACCAAATCAAATCTCTCCACTTACTCAGCTGTCTTTTGGAGGACGTACGTAATAAGGTTTTTATTTAGTAAACCAATCCTATGCATGGTTTCAGCACTAGCCAAACCACCAACTCCTAGCTCTAGAAAAACAGGCACTTGGCACCTTTGTGATGTCATATGGAAAAGTAACAGGGCAGTACCTGAGGGTCTGTAGGTTGCACACTTTGGTACCAGATAACTTTTTTTTTCTTTATAAGAAAGACTAAGTACTCCACACTGCACAATAACTCCTCCCAGGGTTTTAACTTTGTTTTGTTTTCAAAACCAGGTCCAATGAGCTTTCTGAACAGCTGGTGTAGCTACAGAGAAACCAGCTTCCTTCAGACTGCAGTGCTTTTGGCGGGGAGGAGGAAATCCCTTCATACTTGAACATTTTCTAATTGCTTATTTATTGTATTCTGGGGTATGGCGTAAGTACAGAGAAGCCATCACCTCAGATGGCAGCTTTTAAAAGATTTTTTTTTTCCTCAACACCATGATTCCTTTAACATGTTTCCAGCATTCCCAGGTAGGCCAAGGTGTCCTACAGAAAAACCTTGGGTTAGACCTACAGGGGGTCTGGCTGGTGTTAACAAGGGAGGGCAGAGCTGGTGCAGCTGGCCATGGAGAAAGCTGACTTGGCTGGTGTGGTACAGAGAAGCCAGCTTGTTTACATGCTTATTCCATGACTGCTTGCCCTAAGCAGAAAGTGCCTTTCAGGATCTATTTTTGGAGGTTTATTACGTATGTCTGGTTCTCAATTCCAACAGTTTAATGAAGATCTAAATAAAATGCTAGGTTCTACCCGAACTGTGTCCATTGTTCTTTAAAAGTGTTTTGGTAGGAACATGATCTGAGAACATATTCCTTAACCCTGAATAATTGTAATTCTACCCATGGTTCAGAGAAATCACTTCAACCCTAACTATAGGCATTTAATAGGTTTATAAATCTTATTCCTAGCGCTAAGAAGAAAGTGCAAGACTTGATTTTGGTTTGTCAACCATAGCCTTTTTTGGCCATTGCAATGGCTAAAATTTCATGTGTTTCCTATTGCAGCAGCCTCTTGTACAGCCAAAAATGTTTTAAACTGTCTTAAGGTTAAGGTCACAGAAACCACAAATAGAGTACAGGATTCCCCCACTATCTGAAACCTTTCATAAATGAGTAGTGTAACAGCTTTCTTCATAAACACAAAAGGCCTCATTGGATTCCTTTCCTAGCAAAAATAGGTGGTATTAGCATTGGTCTTTTGGAAAGTGTAAAGTTACATGTTAAGTACAGTGAGGGGCTAGCTTCCAATCAATAAGATACAATAAACTAAAATGAAATTTATTTAAACAAAGTAACAGGAGACAAGTTTCCAAAGGCAGTTTGTAGAAAGTTTATCAGCCACACAGTTTGAACCATCCTTTCTTGAGCATAAATGCTAAAATATAGATAAGCCAGATGGTATAAGACACCAGCACGTATGAAAGCAAGTGGTGTCACTTCAATTTTCATAATATTGAAAAGCTCCAGAATGTTTCAAAAGGCTTTTAGACGTCAATGCAATGCTGCCTACAGACAAGTATAACCGTTAGCCAAATAATGGGATTAAGGATGAGTAGATGCCCATACCAGAGGAGTAACTGGCCTTAAGGTTAGGTTCAATATCTGCTAGGAAGATCACTGCCCTCAAGTGTGTAGACTAAGGAGAGGTGCTTGTCCTCTGTCCAGCTTGGGGAGAAAATAATTTTAGAGATGGGAAGGTGGTGGAGCAAAGGCATGAAACGGGATGAAGTGTGTTATGGAAGATTACCATACTTGCCTTTCTACAAAGTTTGAAAGGGTAATGTCAGGGACAAAAGATGCAAATGCTGGGCATAAAAGGAATACTAAAGCCTGACTGAAAACACTGATTACTCATTTCCACAATAGCCACAGTTGCACAGGGTCTGCTGCCTCCTGTAATCTGAACCCAGATGTACTCCATTGAATAGGTCTTAGCAGTTATTAAGATGAACACCCTCTCCCAACATTTTCATTGGGAAAATGAGTCAACAGAGGTGGGACACCAAGAGTTTCAGAAAAGCAGCAACACTGCCTATATTAAAAGTACTTTCGCAAGAGTCCCCTCCTAAAGTGAAGAGCTACTTTTCTTACCAGGCAAGTAAATGGAGAGTAGTGGGTAGGGGAACAAGATAGCTGAACTTAACTAGCAAAGGACATAGTGCTAAGGTATGTCATTGTGAGATGTGCAAAGGGATTGAAAACCAGTGTTAACCCCACACTATTTTTCACAAAAGCTCAAGGATACCCTGTGGCACAGCCATTGCCAACCCATACAATGCCTGTATGAATCAGGGACTTACTGCCAGGCCCCACTTGGCTTCAGTGGGGTGTCCTTCAGGCCCTATCTGCACAACATGGTAGCCTTGCTCTGGTCTCCCTAACTAGATTACAATATAAAGGCGGAAATAACAGGTAGTAGAGATTAATAGATTTAAGAAATACGAGGTCGAATTTATGGGACTTGAAATTAAATGTGAGGAAAGAAAAGAGTCAAGGCTGATGACTCAGATGGCTCCATCAAAAATAGTTGCCATTCACTCACTGATAAAGGAGACGCAGGTCTTGAGTTGGGGATGAAGGGAAGTCTGTTCAGGACAGTTTGAACACGGATAGCCAGGTGGAGCTACCCTGTTTCCCTGAAAATAAGACCTAGCCGGACATCAGCTCTAATCCATCTTTTGGAGCAAAAAGATGGGGAAACAGTGGTCTAGGGCACAGGAAAGAAATCTAAGCATCACTGGAAACCATGAAATGAACATAATTAGTCATAACTGCCTAGTGAAAACCAATGGCTGTATAGATAATAGAAAAAAGAAGGAACCAGAATTGTAGCGAAAATTTGTGTGTATTCAGAAACCTGGCCACCATCCTAATCATAAGACAAGTTTTAAGCTACATTATTTCAGTTATTGTCAGTGGTTCTGAAAATTACAAGAGGCAGGACACAGAACCTTAAGTCAGACTTGAGTTCAAACCATCAATCTATCCCTGACTAGGTTTGTCTTCGAGCAAATTGTTAACTCTCAGCCTCAGTTTCTCCAACTGTAAAATAGGACTGACCATCAAGCACTAAATGTCATATGTAGGCAGTGCCTCAGAGTGCCTAGCATATAGCGAGCACTTGGGAACAGTGAGCTACTGTTTCCATCATGGAAGTAAGTCTCTCCCCAAGGAGCCAGTCAATTTAAACCTTACTCTTCCCCCTTTATCCGAGAAGGACAATTTCAATTGCTTTTAACCTCCTCTTAGCTCCTCAACCTTAGACTGATAAATCTTATCCTTATTTTACTTCTTTGGCTCCTTTAAACTACCATCTCTGAATTTACAAGCTCTATGGATAAGGAAGAAAAATTTTTTTTAAAAGTCTGTAATATTTTAAATTTTCCCCTGCATCGATAATGGTCCTGTGACTGGCTGCTCCCACATCTGTACCTAACATTGGGCCCACCTCAGAACTCTGAGTGGACAGGGCCGGAATTTGGTTCAGGATTAGGATTCGAAGAATCCGTGTTTGAAGGACTTGACTCTCCAACTGGCTCAAAGGGTCGCAAGTTTGCATAAGTCACCTCTTGCGCCAGCTGCTCCAAGGAAGGGCGGCCTAATGCCAGATTTCGAAGTGAGATACAAGTCATCAGGAAGCTGAAAAAGAGGAAAAAGGCCACCCAGTCCAAACTCCTGTTTCAACATAGGAATATCTGCCAAAGCTCTTAGGGGGTACCTGGTCCTACCTCCTCTCACCCAGGCATAAATGAGAATCTCCCCCCAGGGACCCCCACATCCCAGCTGGAAGGGCAAGCCACTCCTTATAGTCTGGTAGAGGATTCCAGGGTGAAGTGGGAATAACACACAAGGGTGGAGATAAGCTGAAGCAGAGAAGAACAGCAGGCCATAGACACAGGTCATTTACCATCCGTTAAATCGAAGGGGAGAATGGAGAAGAGAAGAGATACTTAGCCTTAGATTGTCTTTCCTGAGAGAGAGTCCCTACTGTTAATCCTCACCAGAGAAAAGTTACCCAGCTTGCAAACATCTGATGACAATGACAAGTATTGTTGGGGGTAAAACTTACCTGCGGCGAAAGATGTAGAGCTTTCGCAGCAAGAAGCGGAAGAATCGCTCATGGAAAGGGGTATTTCGTCGGCGTTCAATCTCCTGGAGCCTTTGCTGTCGTTTAAGAAAGGTCTGAACCAGCGGGGTTGGCTCAGGGCCCCCTTTTACTTCCCCTTCCAGCAGCGGTTGCAGCTCTGGTGGTAGAGGCCCCGTTTCTGCCGGGAAAAGAGCAAAAAGAGGAATCACCGAGAGAGATTATTCTTAGAACTCCTCTTTCACCGGCTAGAGGTTTCAAGTTCACTCTTTAATGGCTAGATCTTCATTCACAACCCTGACTTCCTGTAACCAGGGACTATCTCCACTCAAATCTGTACACACTCACCACTTCCATTCTCCACCTTCTCCTTTAATTCTTGCAGATATGCCAGGTCTTGCTCCAGTGCAACCTCTGTAGTGTTGACATAGACGTACATGTAGCAGGAAGGGCGGGGTGATACTGTATACACCTTATGGTACTCACCAGCAGGCAACTGACGGGGGGAGAAGTGGACATATTTCACTCTTCAAACTGCCTAGGCAGCCTATGGGCTCCCTACACTACCCACCCCCCAGGCATCTTTCTTCTTGGATTTTGGAGTCCAACAGAACTGACCTCTAGAATCCTGGATGAGGCTATTCACAGGCCCAGAGGACCTTGTTCTTTGAGCCCCCACGAGTCTATAAAAAAGGAACTTCACTCATCTAAACTTTTCTGCCACTTTTAATTCCAGCAAAATACCTGCATTTTTTCTCCCTCCTGAAGAGTCTGGTTCTTCTGTTCTGCCACCAGCTCCACAGTCACCTCCCCCTGCAGCAGCTGGATGCTAGTGTTGCCCAGGTCTTCACTCACAAAATTCTCCAGGTGCAGCCCTGATGGGGCAACAAAGTTCCCCGACCCACGCCATGGGAAACTCGCTCCCAGCAGGAACAGAAACATCACACCTTCCCCACTACACCCCTCAGATTTTAAAAACATTCTTCCCACCGGGAGTGTCCCCACCACCACCACCACCACATGCCACATCCCAGGCCAAGGAAACCAGGAGGAGAGACAGCAAAGCCTCCCTTGCTTCCTTCCATACCCGGGAAATCTGCAATGAAGACCACCTCCGTGTGGTTGTCCAGGCTGCTCTTGATTTCCTGTAACTTGGTCCTCCAGGGAGATAGGTCCATCAGCAGTGGCTGCAGCCAAGGTGTACGCTGGAAGGGCGACCAGGCAGCCTGCACAATGTCCACATGAGGGTCGAAAAGCCTTAGGAAAGAAAACCATGTTCTAAGGAGGCCACTGCCACCTACCTAGCAGAATTTCCAGTTTTGTTTTTCATTTATCACTGTTCCAGATAGAGGGAACGGTTTCCAGGTAGAAGAGATGGCCTATGTCAGCATGTTATTGCCAGTCTGGGGCAGAAAGAGAGGGGAAAGAGATTCTGGAGCACCGGGAAGAATGAGGATTAGTGGCCACCTGAGAACTGTGTTAAGTTTCTAGAACAAGTCATTACCTTTTCTTCTTGATGATGGTGCCCCCTGCCGGAAGCAATTAGCTATGCCCACAACCAGGTAAGCAGGGTCATGCACCAGAGGACACACAGCCTTTCAAGCAAGACAACACTGGGGAGCAGGGGCTATTCATCCTGGCAAAAGGAGCTGAACTTCATTCTCCCCCTTCTCTGCTCCCCTTGCCCACCTCTGCTGGAAGCGGTCATTGATGGAGACCCAAATATCAAAGTAGATCTGGGGCTCAGTGACATTGTACTTGGGAAGCAGGCGGCTCAGGCAAGTGGCATATTGCTTCAACATGTCTGCGTGATCCTTCCATCGCCGGCTCTGTGTGAACACCTGTCCCAAACCCCTGTATTAGTCCCACCTCATTGTCAGCGACCTCCTGAATAACTCATGCAATACCAGTGGCACAAAGAGATCCCGGCCTGCTGTCCGTCTTGACCAGGAAAAAACATGAACTTGCCTTTGGGGAAGAATTTCTTTTATTGCTGGGCTAGTGATGGTACTTACCTTACTTAAATCTAATCTTGACTCAAGAAAGTGAATGACAATGCCCTATTTCAACCCACATAAAAGAAGGTTCAACCTGGCTCCTGAGAAAGGGCAGAGTGACCCAAATTTGTTTTATTTTAGAATTGTCTTTAGGACCAAACCAGACCCCAAAGCTCAAAGAGCTCTGAAAAACAATAAATCGTCAGCATCAGACATCTCACCCCAGGGTTAAGGTAGCCCAACTCGCCAGTATGGCCATCGCGGTAGGTGATCTTCACGTGCTGGTGGGAGCGGGAGTGCACCATCATGTCCCAGGAATAGCCATACAGCCCATTGGTCCAATTGTTATAGCCCTGAGAAGGCAGGGCAGAGGTAATCAGCTCAGCGGTTCTCACGCTAATCCCATCCTCTACCGAGAAGGGGCAACAAAACCAGCCCCATTCTTTTCACACTGCTGTCACCTCTGCCACTTTCCAAGCTAAGTCCCAGCTTATACATACCTGGGTGAGGAAATGGGAATAGGGCAGGAAGAGCTGCTCCAGGAGGTAAAGCAGGGTGAAGGCCGCACCTAGCCGATGGCGCAGCCCTGGCTTCTGGCCACCTTTGGCCCGGCTCCTCTTATACAAGCAGGAAGCGCTGGGCTGAGGGGCAGCCCTGAGGGGCAGCAGTTCTTGCAGCCTTTTGGGGCAGTGAGATACCAGCTTCCGAGGCCACTCAGGGGAGCAGAAGAGAGGGCTGCTGGCCAGCATGACATAGGGGAACATACCTAGAAAAACACGGAGAAAATATGCATTTCATGAGTTAGGTTGGGGGGAAAGTGGGTAACCCTCTTAACCCCCTTCCCTTAGGAAGCTTCTCCCAGGTATTCCACTTATGAAAGAAGTTCTTAACTAAAGGGTACTTACTTCCCAGAGATTTCTTCCTACGCAACATGCTAGCTGAGCCCCGAAGCCCCCCATCGCCCCCTCCCAGTGCATTTCCATTTCACAGTTACTGACTGCATCTGGCTCAGTTTAACTCCTATTCCCATTACCACTTCCCACTCCCAAACGATGTTTCTGGCTAGTCCCTCCATGCAAACCTGTGGTTTCCTATTTACTACCAGACTACAGGCACTGACCAATGCTGAAAAGCTGGGAATTCATGCAGTGGAAGTAGGACACAAAAAGGAGGCCAATGGATCTTGACGCATCGAAGAACAGCAGGAAGCCGGCTGAGAGGTCAAGCACCAGTCCGCACCAGTGCACCACCAGGAGGCTAGTCATCTCCTCAGACAGCACCAGTCTGCGGACACCAGGGACACAGGTCAGGCCCCAGCCCACTGGAGAACCCAGCTCACAGCACGTCCACAGCGAACGGACCTCTGCCACCCTATCCTTGCCAAAGGATCTATCCTAGCAGGTGGGGAGAAGAACTGCACAAAGACACCCTGGTAGCGGTTTCTAACCCCTTTCCATTTCCACGCACTTTGCGTGTCCAACTGTTGTCGGCATAGCCTATGTAATAAGCAAGGGCAAACCGGATCGAGAATTGTGTGCGCGATGGCAGGCAGGTTCCTCACGAAGGTTATCCACGAGAAGAAGCTAAGAGGTGACTGCTTGGCTAACATAACAATGAAGTCAAACTGTAGGAACTGGGAAGTAACAGGGAAGAGGCAAAAAACAAAGTAAAACAAGGGGAAAGAAGAAATGGGAGGAGGAGAGAAACCAGAGAGGCGAACCTCTGCTTTGTAGAGTTGTAACACTGGTTTGGTCTGGTCAGTGCACCGGCTGAGGAATCCGGCGAGAGGCTGGGGTGGCAAGTCAAGGACACAGGCCCCACCCGTGGCATCTGCTGGGGCACTGATTCATTCACCAAGTCACCTAGTTCTGGCTTTCCTCTTTTTTTTATTTCCTTTCCCTTCGTTCCCGCCTGTACCGTAAGTCTCACAGGGGCAGCTAGGCCTAGATCTTTTAATACATCCATTCTGCCCTCTGCTGAACAGAGGAAAGCATGTTGCAAATTCAGGCAAAGAAGAAACAGCAGACATTACTGCAGAGCTGACAGAGGTGAGTCACCCATTCTGTCCCCGCGCCCCAGTGAGGCCTCTGCCCTGACTGCCACTCACTTAAAGGGGCTGAAGAGCCAGTGCCGGGACAGGTTCTCCATGGAATAGCCTCCCACCCAGTCTGCATCCAGCTTTTTCACACCAGCAATGAAGTACACAATGAAGATCTGCAAACACAGATACAAATGTTCACACACAAAGACTCGTTTTCTACAGTCAAAAATAAAAGAACTCTCATCTCAGTTCAGGGCCCAAGGAAGATTAGATCCATTCTTCTATTCAATCATCTCAGATACTCATCCAACAATATCTATTGACATCCTACCAATGCCAGGCACAGTATCAGATGCCAAGGAAAGTCATGAGCATAGACGTTATTCTCTCTCTCACGAGGATTCTAATCTGGCAGGGATGAAGCTCTATTCATTCCATGACAAGGTGACAGAACCCAGAGATCAGGGGACTGGATACAATGGCAAAGCCAGCCTAGCCTTCCAGCAAAAGGGAAAAAGACGATCCAGGGAGGCAGAGTACAGTCTGGCAGTGGGACGGCCATGCTGACAACGGCTGTCAAAGAACACCTCCCTCTTTCCTAAAATCCTGTACCTGGCCGCGTAGCACCGCATAGTTCCAAAGGGGCACATGGGCATTCCGCTTCTGGGCATTCAGCAGGCCATCCACAGACCTACACCGAGGGAAGTAAGCACTGAGGAGAGCTTCTTAGTCCAGTTACAGCTCCACCTTTCTTTTGAAATGTCATTATCTATCCATTCCAGGCCATCTCCCATATCCTCTCTGGTCCTCTGGGCTATTCTGAGACCGTTTAGAACTATATGAGCAAATTATAACCCTGATTATTTTAACTCGTAACAGAAATTTCACTAGTGAGTTATAACAACAAAAAGTTCAGTGTTTACCATTAACCATTAGCAAATTAATTTGTCCTAATGGAACAAATCAGGAAAAAGACTACAATGCTAAAATATGACTGAATTTGAAAAAAGAATGAATTTGAGGGAGTGTTTGAAAAGCGTAAGGTATATGGAAATATACACAGTGCATTAAAAAAATTTTTTTCAATATTGGAAACAGACATTTCATCGATCTGGAAGCAGGGATCTAGTGCCAGTAGGTACCTACTAACAGCATTAGGGGAGAACTGATAAACCCAGGCTACTAAGACTAGATGTATTCTGGAGAGGCAGAAGCAAAGCAGGTTTTCAAGAAGACAATGAATGAGCCGAGAAGTTGGGAAAGGGACAGATTGCACTGTCCAGAGCCCTGGAGTCTGCAATTAAGGAGACCTGGATTCTCATTTGTGCCTCTTATCTGCTATGTGACCTTGGCAAATCCTTTACTTCTCTAACCCTTAGTGTCTGCATCTATAAAATGGGAATAGCACTATGGACCTCATGGGGCTTTAATGAGAAAAAATTGAAAGTGTTTAGTATAGTGCCTGGCATATGGAAAACCCTCAGTAAGTAACAGGTATTTTTTTCAATTGTGTAAAAGTCATAAAAATAAAACTTTTCAGGGGTATTCTGTCAAAACTGCCTCTTAATCCTACATGATCAGAGCTAGCCATTCTGAGTGAGTTTAAAGGTTTACAAAAGGGGTATGTGGATGTGTGTATTAATGAATGAAAATTAATGACTGATAAATCAATAAAAAATTCAATGCTTGATATTTTTTTCCTATACCATCTTACTGAGATCTCGTACTTGCTCACTTAATAATGGACAAATCCTTAAATATCATCTGCCCTGCCACCCTGTCTCCACATCCCTTCTCCACCTCCCGTGAAAGATTGTCACCTAAGCCAGAGGTGGGGGAGGGCACCATCCTCCCAGGACAGCACTGCTGAGCAGCCCTGGTGGGCCCTGGCCTTCTGACATGACTCTGCCTCACAGCAACTTCTACTCTTGGCTCTAGCTCTGCCCCTCTGGGTTCACACAGAGAAAGTCTGCTCCCTCTTCCACATGACCACCCTTGAAGTATCTGAGAACAGCTATGTCTGGCTTTAGTCTTCTCTTCTTCTCTCTAAGAGGATTACAGGAAGTAGATAGATCAAGGTACCTGGGGAGATATGGAAAGAGTGAAGGGGAGCAAATGGAGCCATTTTGCTTTTTGTCATCCCAAGTGCCCCAACCTCGCTGACCCTTCCCTCTCCCAAATCCATTCAAATCAAAGTGTGACCTTGTAACCATACTTCACAAAGCATGGTTGAAAATGTGTTTCCTGGGACAAATTCTAGGACAGGTAACCAACGTGACCCCGCCGACCCCTCCCCTCTTTTCCCCTAGACTCATACCAGTAGTGGTTTGCATCCATGAATGTCAGCTGAAAGGCCAACAAACCATAGAGATAGGAGTGGTTGTTCCACGACGTCTTGTCCAGGAGAAACACATACCAGTATGGCAGCAGGAATAACACACAGCTTATCCGGTAGCACAGGCCCAGCATCATGCCCAGTGCCCCTGGGGGGATTTGTGGGGGAGAGGATTAAGAAGTCAGAGGGTCACCACAGGCCCAGCTCCCCTGGGACAGGCTGTGGGTGGGATTAAGAAAAATCATCAGACATTTTATAATCAGTAAAACTACATGAAAATTAAATGTTATTTTAATATTTTTAAAAAGAGCTACGGAATCACAGCTCAGATGACACACAGGTCAGAAGGATGAAATTAGCAGTCATAGCAGAAGTGAAATAAAGAACCTAAGACCTTGCTTATTCACCAGCACGCTTTGTATTTCTGTGTTTTAGGTAGGCCAATCAATATTCCCATTTCTCTCCCACAGTGTGCCTCACCCAGAAACATGATGGTATAGACAAGGTACATCCAGTCAAGTGGCAGTGGCTGCAGGGCATCCAGCAAGGGAAAGCGGCACACCTCCAGCCCATCCAGGTATCTTCGGTCCAGGGAGCTGAGCCCCCGTTCCTGGGGAATATCCAGCACCATCATCAATCCTGAGAAGGCAATCGGGGAGGGGGCCATGAGGCCTTGGCAAAGGAAGCAGTGAAATACATTCGAATACAGTCAAGTGCGCCAGCTCCAGGGTCAGACTTCTTTCCTGACCCTGGTTCTACCGTTTATTCATTCATTCAACAATAATGACTGAGTGCCTACGCTGTGCTAGGCATTATGCCAGTTATGTGATCAGCCACTGCACCTCACTGAGCCAATTTCCTATTTGTAAAAGGAGGCTCATAATATTTTACAGGGTTACGGAGAGGATTAAATGAGAGAGGCATACAAAATGCTATAAAAGCTATTCAGATTTTGATGGTTATGTTTATAGAGGTCTGTCCTACTGAGCTACAGAAAGTGCTCTAGGGTGGTGCTTCTCAACCTTTTCCTCTTCTTGGCACACCTAGAAAACAGCAGTATTTGACCAATACCCTGGGGTAAACAAAAGGGGACTACTCAGATCAGGCACCCAGCTCCAGGTAAGTCAGGGTTTCACAACCTCAGGACTATTCACATTTGGAGCTGGTTAATTATTTGCTGGGAGAGGCTATCCTGTGCGTCAGAGGTCATTTAGTAGCATCTCCGGGCCCTATGTAGATGCCAGTAGCCACCTATTCCCCTTCCCCACCAGTTATGACAAATAAAAATGTCTACAGACATTGTCAAATATCTCCCCTGGGAAGCAAAAATGCCTCCAGTTGTGAACCACTGGGCTAAGGGGATTAATATTTCAGCACTTCTGTAACCCATTTCAAGCACACGTACTATGGCCTAGGAGTTAGGAAGCTCTGGATTAGGGAGTCACAGCCAAAATGTCACCCCTGCCATTTCCCTGAAGTCTAGTCCTTAGCATATTTACCGGGCAACTTCATGACACAAGCAAATGGGTCCCTATTCCTCTGCCTCTATCTTTCCTATAGCCTCAGATCAAAGCACTTCTGGTGTCCAAACCCTAATCAGAGGAGACAAAGCTGGTGTGATCCTAAACGCCAGGATATCGGTATTTTCAGCTCTGAGAAAAGGGGGGTAGGTAAGTCGGCTAAGTAACTGAGAAACGGACATGGGATGGTTGTCCTTCTCCCACCCACCCACACTGGCCCCGTCCAGAAACTGGAATTACCAAAGAGAAAACGGAAGACAGCCAGGCTCGCGGGATCCGTTGGTCGGTTCAGCAGAGTCACCAGCCTTCCCCAGCTGGACACATCTGTCCACTCAAAACCCAAGAGTTTTCTCACGTGGCTGGCCGTACTAGGCCCCGGGGTATGTCCAGCCTTGTCTTTCTGTACTTTATCTGCAACCGATACGTGGAGAAAGTGCGTGTACATGGCTGTGAAAGTGGAGGTGCTTTAAGATAGGCTCCTCCCGAAATCACAGAAATCACAGCCCCAACACCCCCCGGGCTTTTGCCTCCCCCTGCCCTCCGACTACCAGAAACACCCCTGCAGAGCAGCCCCGTCTCCAGGACGTGCCAATGCCCCACCACCTCTCACACTACAGCCCCCCAGGGCGAATCGAATGTCATCATCACCCCAAAGTCGCAGGCTGCACCCTCCCTCTACAAGCCCCGCCACACGGAGGCTCCCTTCCCCTGGTCCCAGAGCGCAGCCCTCCGCCCCCGCCCCACTGAGACCCGCGCCCGCCCCCTCCGGCGCAGGGCTGGGCTCTGAGCCTACCAGAGCCCGGCGGGGCGCGCGCGGACCCGGCAGCCACCGCCATGGCTCCGCAGAAGTCAGCCGGCCACGGCGGCAGCGTCCGAGGAACGTGCGTCGCCAGGGGCCGTGCCCTAAGCTCCGCCCCCGACACATCAGCGTGCAGCGGCGGCCGGAAAGCGCCGCGACTGTCGTGAAGGGCCTTAGCCGGCGGCGGCGGGCTCTCGGCTTGCAGGCAGAGGGCTGAACCAGGGGCCTGGGGGCCCGGGGGCGTCCTTAGCGGGCCTCGCCTCACCTGGTGGCAGCAGAGGCGCGAGGGTGTCCCCAGCCCTCCTGTTCTCTGTGCCACGAGTTCCCTGTCGATCTTGAGACTTCCCGAGGCCCCTCCGCGCTTTCACCCCCGAGAAGGCCCCGAGTTCCCGCAACTTCCCTGGGTCTCTCCCGCCCCCATTAGGCTTCTCCAGGTGGTAGTGTCCCCGCAGTGAACTCTGCGGGCGCAGAGTCAGACTCTTCCTCAGAGAGGCCGAGTCTGGAGGGGTTGCCCGGCCTAGAGAGAGTGTGCGAGTTTTCTTTATTTTCTCAGTAACTGCCCAGAACGAGGGGCTTGAAAGCAGCAGGAGAAACCCGAACAACACACTGAAAAGGTGATGCTGAGTAGGGACGATGAGGATAGTGGGGGCCATCTGGGAAGATTTTTAGAGGCGAGTCTTGAACAGCACTGCATTATCTTCATTCTCTGCACTGGGATTGGCCAGCGGGATAAGAGGAAGGCATCCTACAACAGCGGTTCTCACGGTTTTTTGGTCTCAGGACCCCTTTGCACTGCTACATATGATTGAGAACTTTAAAGAGCTTTTATCTGTGTGGGTTGTATTTTTCCACATTTACCATATTGAGACATGTTTAAAATGTGTATTGATTCACTACAAAAAAAGAGTAATCAACCCATGAAATGTTTACATAAATAACTTTTATGAATAAAAGGATATTTTCCACACACAAAAAAAATTGCACGAAAAGAGTAGTACATCGTTTTACATGTAATCTCTTTAGTGACTGGCTTGACTGAAGACAATTGGACTCATACCTGCTTCTGCGTCGGATCTATTGCTTCTGCATCTGATCTATTGATAAAAGTATGGGAAGGAAATCTGGCCTCAAAGACACTTCGCTTGAAAAGGGAAAAGCATTTTAATGGTCTTTTAGATAATTGTGGATATTCTTCTTTGATACCACATCTAAACTTGCAAGTGGTAGTTTTTTAAAGGTTAGTCAGATGTAGAATCTGAAACCATCTCAATAAACTTTATGCTCTATTACATTAAAATCATTGGTATATCTTGTACTTTGGACATTTTACTCGTGTGATATTGTAAAATCATACATAGGGTCACTTGGAATACATTGTTTCATTGAGTTATGCAGCTCTTCTAAATGCAGAAGCTCTTAAATGTTGGGAAGTTGCCAAGCTCACAGTGGCAGATACAAGTTTTCTGAAATTCTAATTTTCACTTGAAAACTCAAATTTTATCGTTGGCAACAAATACTGTCTATTGTTTTTTTGAAGACAGTGTTGTTTTTTTGCTCACTCCTTTCATTTTGGGGGAAAATATCTGCCAAATGTGCCAGTCTGAATAACCATAGTTTGTATGATGTTCTTTCAAGTAAATTGGTGCTTTGTTTATTTTTAAAAAAAGACAAAAGCAAATTTGCTTAACATTTTATTAGGGAATTGCAAATTAAAACAACAATAAGATACCTGAATCCAAAGCACTGACAACAACAAATGCTAGTTAAGGGTGTGGAGCAACAGGAACTCTCCTTTACTGCTGGTGGGAATGCAAAATGGTAGACACTTTGGAAGACAGGTGGCATTTTCTTACAAAGCTAAACATACTCAACATATGAAATCTGACAATTAAGTTCGGGAACTTGTTGCAACATTGTTGCTAACCTTTTTGTATTTCAGAGGGATTATTGATTATGATTTTGGACCAACCAGACAGACAGTTAACCAAGTTTACTATTTGGAAGTGCTGGAAAGGCTGCATGAAAAGTTAGATGACCTGAACTTTTCGCCAACAATTCATGGCTCTTGCATCACGACAACGCACCAGCTCACATGGCACTGTCTTTGAGGGAGTTTTTAGCCAGTAAACAAATAACTGCATCGGAACACCCTCCCTACTCACCTGATCTGGCCCCCAATGACTTCTTTCTTTTCCCAGAGATGAAAGAAATATTGAAAGGAAGACATTTTGATGACATTAAGGACATCAAAGGTAATACGACGACAGCTCTGATGGCCATTCTGGAAAGAGAGTTCCAAAATTGCTTTGAAGGGTAGACTAGGTGCTGGCGTCAGTGCATAGCTTCCCAAGGAGAGTACTTTGAAGATGACTGTAGTGATATTCAGCAATGAGGTATGTAGCACTTTTTCTAGGATGAGTTCGCAAACTTCATTGTCCGATCTGGTGTGATCCAGCAGTTGTGCTCCTTGGTACTTACCCAAATGAGTTGAAAACTTATCCCTACACAAAACCTGCACACAAATGTATAGAAGCACTATTCATAATTGCCCAAACTTGGAAGCAATCAAGATGTCCTTCGGTAGGTGAATGGATAAACACACTGTGATACATCCATACAATGGAATATTGAGTGATAAAATGAAATGAACTTGTGAGGAACATAAGTGACTCCTTCCTGAAGCTAATCTGCCATCTTGACATCTGGGTGAACCCAGACCCATGACTCTCTCCCCTTCCCCAGGGTGAGCTTTGAAATACATACACAGAGCTCTAGGCTGATCACAGATCTCCCACGAATTCTCTCTCTGGGTCAGGAGCCCTCAATGTTTCTCACCTTGACCCCTTTGATCATCCACACATTCTCACTACTCTTAAAATGGGGAGGGGGGAAGGTGTGAGGATCCATTCGTCTTGTTGCCACCTGAGACTGCATCCTGTACGTAAGTTCCCCACTAAAGTCTCTAAATGGACAAGCTGGACTTGTATGCCTTATTCTTTGGCTTATGGGCCCCCTCAGAATTTGGGGGTCACTTTGCATACATAGCCCTTCCACAAAACAGCTATCAAGCCACTAAAAGACGGAGGAAACTTAAATGCATATTGCAAAGTGAAAGAAACCAATCTGAAAAGGCTACATACTGTACGATCCAAAGTATGTGATATCCTGGAAAAAGGAAAACTGTGGAGATAGGAAAGAGGTCAGTGGTTGCCAGGGATGGAGGGGAAGGAGGGAGGAAGGAAAGAATAGGTGGGATTTTTAGAAAAGTGAAACTATTCTGTATGATAATGTAATGGTGTCATGGTACATAAATGTCACTATACATTTGTCAAAGCCCACAGATTGTAGAGCACAAAGAGTCAATCTTAATGTAAACTAAGGACTTTGTTAATGTATCAATATTATCTCATTGATTGCAACAAATGTAAGATGTTAATGGAAACTGGGAGAGTGTGAAGGGGTGAATGGGAACTGTACTACTCGAAAAAATAAAGTCTGTTAATTTAAAAACAAAGGTTAGTTCAGCTTGCAGTTTAATCGCACAAATGCTTTTTCTTAGAACAACTGTGAAACAACCATCACACTTGGGAATGCAGAAGTGGTGTTTGCATATTTCCCATTTCTTCAAACAAAACAGTAAAAAGATGTGTACTCGAGTGTCAAGAATTAATAAAATTAATAATTTGTATTGCTTCACTGGGGTGGCCCCCAACGACATTTTTCTTAATTGAAAATGGCATTTTTAAAAATTGCAAGTGCACGGCAGGGAGGAATGCAATGACTACGACTACAGCTTGGTGCCACTGTCTCATTCCTCTAAGTCATCAACAGTTTTACCCATCATTGCTTTTGCATCATCATTGCAAATGTCAACACACTTAAAAAGGCAAATAACATCTCGGTATTATTATAGAAGTAGATTTGTCCTTGACTCAAGGGGTTCATGGACCATGTGCTGAGAATCACTATCCTAAAGAAAAAGAATGAATGGCAGAGGTAGATGTAAAAGTAAGGATTACGGGGGACAGATGTGTTTGGCAGGTGGAATCACTGGGCTAAGAGTGTTCCTGCTGTTGAGACTCTAGCCTGCTACTAGATCATCCTGACAGGCAGAGAGAGACAAATCACCTTGGAAGCCATAAATCTATTTAGGGGATGGATCTCTTAATCCACCGTCAAACCACAGTCCAAATGAATTTAGTGTAGGTTGGAAGTTTCGGCTAGCTCTTCAAAGACCACTCAAAATTAGACGGTTCCATTAAGTTCAGCATTTATGGTCTGTTATGTACCAAGAACTGGGCAAACTACGGAAGAGGAAACAAATTATTAAGTTGTGGCCTCTGTCCTATAAGAGTTTAAGGGTATGGAAACATTAAATAATAAAATATAGAAATAATAGAAGAAGAATAATAGAATGTAGAAAGTATTAAATGAAGTTCAAAGTTCTATGGTAGCACTGAGAAAGACGTGAATTATGACTGGAAAAATCAGGAAAGTTTTTTTTTCAAAAAACTGAACTGGGCTCTGAATGATGAGTACAGTTTTGAGAGGAGAGAGGAAAATCAACAGTTCTTAATAGTCGTGGGTGAATTGAGAGCATTCTGGGTAAGAGAAATACAGCTAATAAACGAACGCCTCTCATCTCATGATTTTAACTTGTTTTTGTCCAAGGGGTTTGTTCAGAGTCTGCAGTTACTCTGTCAGAACGAATATACAAAGACTCACCGCATTAGCAATCATTTAACAATAAAGTAGTCCAAATTTTAGGTAAGAAATTTCTTCATGGATCTTTTCTAGTAAAAATTGTTTTCCTGTCTGCACTGCAGAGAAAGAGGTCCTCTTTTAGGTCTTTCAGTCCAATACCCCAAGCATTTAGTGAGTGCCTACTCTGTGCAGGGTATATGCTATTTTCTATGAGGGTGACCAAAATAAAGACAGCCCCTGCTTTCACAGAATTTAGAATCTTGGAGGAGTCAAGTATATATCAGTTAATGGCAAAGCATATTATAGGTTCTATAAAAGATAAAATGTTGATGGAGATCAGAAGGAAGAAGTCAACCTCAGTGGGGAAAGAAAGCAGGAAGGCTTCATGGAAGCAACGTCTTTTTTTTTAAAATAAATTTTATTGGGGAACAGTGTGTTTCTCCAGGGCCTATCAGCTCCAAGTCGTCCTTCAATCTACTTGTGGAGGGCACAGCTCAGCTCCAAGTCCAGTCGCCATTCTCAATCTTTAGTTGCAGGGGGTGCAGCCCACTATCCCACGTGGGAAATGGCGAACTTGTTGAGAGCTTGCACTCTAACCAACTGAGCCATCCGGCCGTCCCTCTGAAAGCTCAGCGGCATCTCCTTGTCTTCAATCTAGTAGTGGAGGGCACAGCTCACTGGCCCATGTGGGAATCGAACTGGCAACCTTGTTGTTCAGAGCTCATGCTCTAATCAACTGACCCACCTGGCCGCCCCCAGAAGCAATGTTTTAAATGTGAATAGACTTTCCGTGGACAGTGATGAGTGAACCAGAATATTCACTCATCATGAGAAAGGTCCACCTGAGCAAAGTTATAAAAGGGGATGGTGTGTTTGGGGAAGGGTGTGTAATTTGGTATGACGAGTCTGGGAGGTGAGTCACAAGGGAGATCAGGTTGGAAAAGCATGTTGAGAACAGTCTTGGAATGCCAAGCTTTGGAGTTTGGGCTTTACCCTGGAGGCAGGGTGGAGTATCCTCAAATCTTTGTTTTGGGAAGATAACAAGTGGAATGGAGGAGAAAAGAAAAGGTCATTTTGGAGGTGGATGGAATTGTCCAGAGATGACATCATGCTAGCGTTACCCAGAAAGCAAGAGCTGGAAAGGAGGGGATGGATATGAGAGACATGCATGTGTAGGATGTCATTGCATGTGTAGGATGTCATTGCATATGTAGGATGTCATTGCATGTGTAGGATGGCTTAGGGATTCCTAGCTTGGGAAACTGGTAGATTGCGAGTACTTACTCCCCAGGAGGAAGAATATGGGGAGAAGATAAAGGAGTTGGTTTGGCTATGGACTGTCCAATGTATTGGAGAGGCAGCAATGGCAATTGGAGAGAGGGCAGGACTGGAGCTACAGATTTGGTGATTGTCCATAAATTGTTGTTGAAGGTATTGCACTTCCCTAGAGAGATAGGGTTTTTCAGCCTTGGCACAGAAGACTGGGATATATACCACTGTACCCCAAAGTTTGCCTGATTGCCGGCTGTTAATATTCCTCTTTCCCTATTTTCTGATTTTTCCAGTCATAATTCACGTCTTTCTCAGTGTTACTATAGCACTTTGATCTTCATTTAATATTTTCTACATTCTATTATTATTCTATTATTTCTATATTTTATTATTGTTTCCATACCCTTAAACTCTTATAGGATAGAGGCCACACTTAATAATTTGTTTCCTCTTCTGTAGTTTGTCCAGTTCTTGGTACATAACAGACCATAAATGCTGAACTTAATGGAACCATCTAATCTTGAGTGGTCTTTGAAGTGCCTATTCCACCCTTCAAAGCAATTTTGGAACTCTTTCTCTGGAATGGCCATCAGAGCTGCCGTCGTATTACCCTTGATGTCCTGAATGTCATCAAAATGTCTTCCTTTCAATATTTCCTTTATCTTCGGGTACAGAAAGAAGTCATTGGGGGCCAGATCAGGTGAGTAGGGAGGGTGTTCCAATACAGTTACTTGTTTCCTGGCTAAAAACTCCCTCACAGACAGTGCTGTGTGAGCTGGTGCATTGTCGTAATGCAAGAGCCATGAATTGTTGGCGAAAGTTCAGGTTGTCTAACTTTTTCACACAGCCTTTTCAGCACTTCCAAATAGTAAACTTGGTTAACTGTCTGTCCAGTTGGTACAAATTCATAATGAATAATCCCTCTGATATCAAAAAACATTAGCAATATCATTGCATCAAGTTTATACACTTAATTGTCAGAACTCGTAGATCAGTGTGTGTAATATAAATATAATTTGTGCCACTTTTGTAATTTTAGATTTTCTACTAGCCAAATTGAAAAGAAACAGGTGAAATTATTTTATCCATTTTTTTTTTTAATTTAACAGTACCGAGGTGCCAAAAAAATATATACGCATGACTTGTATTTATCTTTTGTTTTTGGTATATATTGAGTATTACAATTTTAATACAGTTTTTTCCTTTCTTAACATGTGTATGCATTTTTTTGGCACCCTCTGTATATCCAAAACATAAACTGACATGTCATCAGTATACAAAATTACCAATGGGATATTTATGTTCCTTTTTTCATAGTAAGTCTTTGAAATCCTGTGTGTATTTTACTCTTACATCACATCTCAATTCAGACACATTGCAAGTGCTCAACAGCTACATGGGGCCAGTAACTACTGTATTGGACATCACAAATGTAGATAAAGATTTCTGACCGGCCTCCACTTGGCCACACTGTATCCTTTCTCAGGATGGTGAGGAGTGGGACAGGCCACATTCTCTGTGAGAGCAGGCTGGGATTGTCCACCAAAATTCAGGTCTGCAAAACATAAGAATCTTATCTAATTGGGGATAAGATTTCATTAGAAATTAGAAAAAAGTGTCTCAAGGTGCTACAGAGGCCCAAAACTTATTAAATCCTTTAAAAAGTATTTGTTAGAAAAGCTGACATTTTCCCCTTGGAACTGTTATTTCTGAGATGGGACAGGTATGATTCTCTCTTTCTGCATGTCCCTGTTATTGTTCTATCTTGATAAATACCATCCGGGAAAAGTGAATTTTCTCTGGCCTAGAGCCAGGTTGGTGGAAATCCCTTGCCCTGAGCCCCTTCTCTATTCCACGGGGCAGCCTTCTCACCTTTTTTGACGGGGCTCACCAACCCTGGTAGTGGTGGCCCCTGAGGGAAATAAATGCAAGATTGTTGACCTCTGGAAGGAAAGGAGGGGTTGGTGCATCATCATGCTCTTGTTCTCGCAGTGGACAGTCCTTCATTCAAGGCCCTGGGCTGGGCACATTGCAGGGACACTCTCCTTTTACTCCTCTCCATCGCACTCTGAGATCTCCTTAGCTCCTGCAAAACCCAGACAGGTTCGTTCACACAGGGTCACCCAGCGAGTAACCCAGAGCTTTCTGACACTTGAGCCCAGGATCACAGAATTCCAGACTTTGGGGGGATTACTGCTTTCTGTGCTCCCACAGATATGGGAGCAAGGATTGTCCAGCAAGCAACGTTTATATCTCCTTTCTCTTCCATGTGAACTAGGCCGGGCAGGGCGCTTACAGTTGAGTTCAGTCTCTAAAAACTGGGGTCAGATATTCAGGACTTAAAAAAGGAGCCAGCTGCCCTTTCTATATCAGGGGGTCCAGCCTCAGAAAACCTGGGAGGGCTGTTTCCTCTTTCTTTTCTGGTTCCTGACGAGTTAGAAGACTTCGGGTGCGGGGGAGCCCTGTTGCTTTAAGCCTCAGCCCCGTTTTGGGAGGAGACTGGGAGGGCAATGAAGGGTGCCCGCCTACCTGGGGGAACCCGCGTAAGGTGTGGCTGGATCGGCATGGGATGCGAGGTGAGCAAGGGGCGGGCTGAAAGTTGGAGCAAGCAGGAAGTGAACTGAGGGCCGCCCCGGGAGGAAACAGACGAGGCGAATTCTACAGCTGACAGGCCTGAGACGCTGAAACATGGTGAGTGAGCTGGGAACTAGGAAGGGGCTGATTTAAAGACGAGCCAGAAGGGGCTGGGGATCAGGAAAGTGGAGTTACTGGCAAGTCCGAGGGCTGGGGCAGCGCTGACTGTGGCCTCTCTTTGACAACTAGCTGCAAGTAGCTCTGGGCTGCCCAAGCTGTTGTTCCTGATCCTTCTCTACTCCCTTCCTCCCGTGACCTCAGTGCTGGCCCGGAGCAGGGCTTCGGTGGGGGTGGAGGATCCGAATTCCAGGCAAGGAGTTGCCGAGAGGCCCTTGGTCGCCTCCTCCAGGCCTCCTGCCCTGGGCCAGCTGGGCGTTGTGAAATTCCTAGGCAGCGCCTCTACTGTTCCCAGCGCAGATTCCAGCCCAGCGGCCAGCGCTCTCCCCCTCTGCCCTTCACTTCATCCCTGTAGGGAAACCTGAACTTTCTCTCTCCAAGGAAGAGTCCAAGGAATTGGCCCCCTTTCCATAAACTTGACGAAGAGCTAAGGGTTTGTAAAAGAACCAGAAGTCGGCTCTCTGTGATAATTTAGTTTGGACCCACACCCTAGCCTGTTTCTGGAGATCCAGTGGATCAGGGAAGCGAGGAGCTTAGTAACATTTCCCCCTCCCTGTTCTAAAACCTTAGGAAGTCTCGGGTTGAGGCATTAAGCAGGGAGGACTTGCCCTCCCTTTCGCCCAACGCCCAGACTGCTGTTTTTATTTAATATCTGCTTAAGTGGCGATGGTTTGCTGCCTGCGCATGGTGTTAAGTGCGGCCGGGAAAGCAGAAGTTTGCGGCCCAACGGGTCTCTCTCAGGGGGCCTCGAGAGGGACGGAGAGCCTCGCTGCTGGTCCTCTGGGGTCACAGCAATTAGGCTCCCCAGGAGGCGCTGGCAGACTCAGCTCTCCAGCTGTTGTCTTCAAGAGACAGAGGGTTGGGCCAGGTGAGGGCGTTCTACTGTCCAGCACAGATGTGTCCTGGGAGGACCCGGTGGGATCTGGGAATTGGTTAAATGGTGGTGGTTAAATGCAGCTCAGCTGTCTTCTCTGTCCCTCTTTGACGAGTAAGGAAGCAATGGAAGGGGATTTGGTGGTGTGCTTCTTCTCCTTGTCAGGGGCCCTGAGAGTCTGAAAAGAAGTTTGATCTGGTCTAGCATCAAGGGCTTAAGAAGGCATTTATTTTTGATTTCGTGAGTCGTCCATGAAAGCATTCTCTTTGTAAACAGTTCAAGCATTACGAAAAGCTAAAGTCTACCTTAGCCCTTCCCCTCTTCTAGGCTCTGATGCTGAGTCTCTGTTCCTCCACCATTCGGCCTAATTAACCCCTGTGTTGCTGCCCAGGAGGAGGCCAGTGGAGGTGGAGGAAATGATCGAGTGCGGCACTTGCAGAACGAGGTGGAGGGAGTCAAGAATATTATGACCCAGAATGTGGAGCGGATCCTAGCCCGAGGAGAAAACTTGGACCATCTTCGCAATAAGACAGAGGATCTGGAAGCCACAGTGAGATGGGGAGCCCATGGGGGCAAGAGGAAGAGAGGGAGGGAGGATCTTTGGGGATTTGTTGGGGGCAAAATGAACAATTGGAAAGTCTGCCTCTTCACCTGTTTTGGGAATTGTTGTAAGCTGAGTCCCCACTTATGATCCTGTTCTACTCCACCGATTGGTACTGGCTTCCAGGGAATGGGTCCAATGACTGGGGCTGGGGGTCAGGGGCTGACCCACGGAGGCATTTTCAGAGACAGAGAGATGGTGCAGTGAACCTAGGCATTCGTAGGTTTGTTTCTCTCTTGTGAAACTGATTTTCCCTTTGAAGGCTGCCCTTGACAATCATTTGAACATAACCTCCTCAGGGCAAAATATTGGCTCTGGAAAATCCTCCCAGGGCCTTTGGCCTTCTCCAGGAGTTATTAGGCAGGGGGTGGAAAACTGCTAGAGTCTTGCTGAGTCAGCTTTAAAAAAGAAAAAGCTGGGAAGAGCAGTGAAATTCTTTGATGGGGTCCACTGCTAGCTGAAAGCTAGAATAATATCTCCTACACATCTTGCTAGACCTCATTCTTCCCTCTGCCCACCCAGGGATTGAAGCCAGCTGCTGAGGGAGGGAGTAACTCTAAAGTTCAACAAAGGCTGCAGCCTAAGTTTCCATGCCCACAGGGAGACACTGGCTGCATGCAGCCTTCTGAGTCCTGGGTGTAATCTTGAGCATAACTCCTTTGTCTCCCTGGGACTTATGCTTGTTTCCACAGCCTAACCTGGGGAGTATGGATGGCCTGGTGAAACATAGTTTCCGCAACTCTGGTTTGGAGAGGAAGAGCACTTTCCCTCACTTCCAACCACTGTATCGCCCTGGTCCCTCCTCCAATTTCAACAGTCCCCATGGGGCAAGGAATCCTGGAACCAGGGAACACACGTACCCACCTGGGGCCTATCCCCCTCAGCCCCAGTGTCTGCCCTCCTAAGGGCAGATTGTGCTGCCAGTGTTGCACCCCTGGGTGTGAGCATGTGTAAAAGGCATCTCAGTGTGCGTGACAGTGCAGGGGTAAGAAGAGTAGGGGGTAGGCAGGGGGCCAAGGGGAGCCCAAGAATTCTAAATTTAAACCTGGCCCACCAGGTAGTTATGAAGGTATATTTGTCAAGGTAGGAAGACAGGACATTTTCTATTTAATAGTCTATTACCTCAACTTACCACTTCAGTATTTAGGGGTATGGCATGTGGGCCTCTGTCTGGACTCCTGTTCCAGTGGGAGGAGGCACTGAGTCCTTCTACCTTATCCCCTACAGTCCGAGCACTTCAAGACAACATCGCAGAAAGTGGCGCGGAAGTTCTGGTGGAAGAACGTGAAGATGATTGTCCTCATCTGCGTGATTGTTTTTATCATCATCCTCTTCATCGTGCTCTTTGCCACTAATGTCATCCCCTAAGTACCTTAGGTAGCCCCTCTCACCCTGCCCTCTTCTTCAGGGTTACCCTCCAGGGTGGTCGCCACGAGGGGCCTTCTTTCCCATCCTTCTCCACAGGGAATGCTGCTCAGTCCTCCAGCCCCTGACTCTGAAGCCCCTCGACCACATTGTCTGCCCCAGGGAGTGCCTTGGTCCCCCAGAGGGAGCGAGCTGGACTGTGGCTGCATTTCACTGGTCCTCAGAGTTGGTTGGAGAGACCCGGAGGGCCCAGAATGTAGCTGGGACACTGACAATGGCTGGTAGGCAATAAAGACCCTTCAGTATCCCTAAGTTTGTGAGGTGCTTTCTTCCTCTGCATTTGGCCTTTGGTCCTTTTCTCCCTGAGGACACCTCCTCTGGCTGAGATTCTCTCATTTGTGGCCCAAGTTGTTGGAGGGGTAGAGAGCAGGTGTGTAGAGTAGAAAGACAGAGCCTTCCTATCTTTCTTTATTCCCCTTTGTTCCACTCATTGTCACAGGTCTGAACAAGAAGAACTTTCTGGGAGTTTTGGCATATGGAAAAATTCAAAATCTTCATGGCATTTAGGGTGGTATGCAAGACTTCTAAGTGTCCCCCTTGGGTCTTGCCATGTCCCTTTAATACATTTCTGCTGGAAGCATTAGCTGAAACATAAGGCCTACCTGGGCTGAACATTTAGAATTCTGGTTAAGGGCCTCCTGCCTCTCTCATTGCCATCTCTCTTCTGTGGCCCTGTTGTAGTCTAAAGCAGTGAGTAAGAAGAACTGGACTGCTTTTACCTCTCTTGTGGTTCAGCAAGTTCTATTTGTCTTTTGTCTGCTCCTGCCATTTTGGGACTTAGCAGGGTCTCAGCTGTCCTAAGGGGACGAGCATCTCTCTCCGATGTCCTATGGCTGGGCACAGTCAGTATCGTAGGACAGGGCCTATGACCCTCCTTCCCTTCCATGGAGAATGGGACTCTCTGTCTTTGAGCCTCCCTCCTTCCCACTAGGTTCCACCATCATAGTCACTGTTTATAGTGCCTAGTTGGCCTTGGTTTGGGGGACGGGTTCTTGCCATCTCTACCGTGTTTCCCCGAAAATAAGACCTAGCCGGACAATCAGCTCTAATGTGTCTTTTGGAGCAAAAATTAATATAAGGCCCAGTCTTACTTTACTGTAATATAAGACTGGGTTTTATATAATAATAATATAATATAATATAAGTATAATACCGAGTCTTATATTAATTTTTGCTCCAAAAGATGCTGATTGTTTGGCTAGGTCTTATTTTCAGGGAAACAGAGTGTCTGTCCCTCTGTTTCCCACATAGGGAATTGAAAACAACCTGTTTTGGGGAGAGAGTGGGGAAGGGAGAGAGTTGGGGAACAGGATTTCGGACTAATACTGGCAAGTCAGTTTCTGGAATCATGCTCGAAAAGCTGGGGAGGGAGCAAGAAAGCACAGAAGAGACACTGGGTGGCCTCTGCCACGTCTGTCCATCGTCTCTCTCCTCAGTGCAGTCATGAGCTCCAGGGCCAAGGAACCTGGTGAAACCTTCTTGGGACCTAGACAGGCTAGGATGGGGGTGGGTCCATGTTCACAGGGACTCAACCCCCTTCTTCAAAAGGGGTCACATTTGAGATGTTGGTGGCATGGGGTGGGGTGGAGAACAGGGGACTAGTGACTTCTCTGCAGCAGTGACTGGAGAAGATGGGCAGATTCAGCTCAGGAAGGCTCTAGAAGGGCAGTAGACACACCAGCTTCACCCTTCCTCTAAATGAGCAGGGTCATATCAGGGCCGGTATTCACTTGTCTTCCTGGGGAAGAGGAAAATACAGAAAAGCTAGATCTGGCACATTCTCCATGACAGTTTTTCTTTTTTAGTTGAGGTGAAATTCACAAATCATACAATTGACCATTTTAGAGTGTACAATTCAGTGGCAGGTAGTGCATTCACAGTGTTTATTGTGAATAAACTTCAGTTTCAAAACTTTTTTGGGGGTGGTGGTTTTTAATTATGGTTGAGATGCACTTACACGAAGGTGGCAAAGTCCCCCCTGGCTGTTCAAGGTGTCCCAAGTGCCTAGCACACAGCCAATGGCACTCACACAGCCGTTTGTTGAATGATTAATCATACCTCCCCAGGGAAGCCCAATCTACCTGATCTTGGAAGCAGCCGCAGAGAGGCCTCTCTGAGCCCATTCCGGAGCCCACTCCACTGTGCCCATTTCATAGATTGGGCCCCAAGGTGTCGCCAGCTTGCAGACCTGGTACCAGGCTGCTTAGGTGTAGTAGCCCCAATTCACGAGGCTGGAGAGTCGTAAGAAGCTGGGCGCTGGTGGCCAGAGAGGAGGCGCTCTAAGGACCCCGGTCGGTCGCTGTTGGACATTCGCTTTCGATTTGAACTTGGCTTCTGTCGCAGCTAAGAGAAGGCGCGCCCCCCCCTCCGTCCCGCCCTGCCCCGCCCCTCTGCTTCCTCCTGGCCTCTGGCACCCGAGCCACTCTGCGAGCAGAGGAGCCGGAGCTGGCCAGGCGGCAGCGGCGATGGTGAGGACCCAGGCGGGGCGGGGCGGGTGGCCGGGAGCGGGGCAGAGGGCATGCACCGGGCTGCAAGGCAGGATCTGAAGTCCGAGGGCCGGGGCGGTGCTCCCGCAAGGTGACAGCTCCAGGAGCGGGGCTTGGGCCAGACCCTGCTTCACTCCCCGCGCAGCTGTGGCGTGAGCCCCATCAGGCTGCCCCGGCCGAGCGTACAGGACTCGCTTCCACTTGGTTGAATCAAGTGGTTAGCAGAACCCGCCTCAGAGTCAGGCTGAGATCCTGACTTACACAGTGGCCACTTACCAGTCCGTGACCCTCGGCAAGTCACTTAACCTCCCTGAGCCCCCTTTTCCGCTTCTGTGAAGTGGGGTCAGCAATAACCGCCTTTCTGGGTCTGTGTGAGGTTAAAGGAGATGCAATGGCAGAGACCTGCCTGGCACGCAGACCCTGCTGTTGAGAAGCTGTAGGTAACGTGATGATGACCTCTTCCGCACTTCCTGGGACAGTCAGGAGCCCAGCCTGGCTGGGGAGCAGGAAACCTGAGCGGATGGGGTGGTGGAGGCTGAGCCAGCCCGTGGCAGGGTTTTGGAGGGGAAAGGAAAAGGAAGATTTTTACTATAAAATTTCCACTGAAGTTATCAGAGTGTGGCATAGTCCTGACTCCCTCCTAACCCCTATCTAGGGACACATTCCTGAGCTGAGTCATACCCCTACTCCTGCTGCAGACTCTGGCTTCTGCCTCTGCTTGTCAACTCCAGGCAAAGGTGTTAGGAACAGGTGGTATCAGTTGCTCCCCCCACCACCACCACCACGAAGATGAGCCTGGAAGGAAGCAGGCTTGGTGCTTTAAGATTCTGCCATGGAGAAGCTGGCAGAGGTGTGATGAAAGGGCCTGTCTAGGGGTTGCAATGCCTGGATGGCTTCATCTCCAGGGAACTGCAGGCAGGAAGAGGAAGCTAGGCAGGAAGGTAGTGCTGAGCTCTAAGGCTGTGCCAGGAAACTGAGGGAGGCTCTGAGAATGGGACAGAGCCCAGAGCCCACTTCCCAGTGTGCAGGGCAGGAGATCAGGCTGGGCTAGGGGTGGGCTTCCAGCTGGCAACTAGCATTTCGGGAGAAGAAGAAATTCCTGAAATGAAGACGGAGGCCAGGATACTTTATTGAGGAGTAGTTGAAAACTCTGAGACTTTCACAGGTTCTTTTGAGGCAAATAGTGGATCAGGGCCTGGGGAGGATGTATTGATATTTCTCTCCCCCACCCATCTCCTAGCTTCATCCCTCCATCCTTTTACTTTTGCCCTTTTCTCTTCCCCCAGCTCTTTCTCTCCCTTCTTCCCAGCCCCCTTCTCTACTGGATCCTTCTTCCTTTCCCTTCTCTTCTCTAATTCATTCAATCAACAAATATTTCTTGGGCATTTCCTTTGTGCCAGACATGGTGACGGGTACTGGGGATAAAGTAGGAACGAAATAGTGATAGGAAAGATGGAAATGACTTGAATTCATTCATCTGTAGGTGGTCCTCTCATGTACTGTCCAAAGAATTTGGGTTTTGGCCTCCTTCATATGCACACAAGTTGAGTTGGCAGCACCAATAGGTCTGGTGAGTTTTCAGCCAGCCAGCTAAAAATGATTTGACTGCCTTTTAGCCTGTGTTCCGTTTAGCACCGGGGTTAAGAATGTGATTCTTGGAATCTATGTTGGTTCAACTCTGAGGTCTTCTACCCAGTGGCTCTGTGACCCTGCGTGGGTGATTTAACCGCTCTGAGCCTCACTTTCTTTTAAAAGTGGGATAATAGTACTATCCTCAATGGACTGATGTGAGGATTCAATAAGATAAAGTGAACAGACAGCTGGCAGACAGTGCTTAGCTCAGACTATGTGTCCATTGAATGGCGGCTGTTATTACTGTCAATAGCCTGCTGTGCCCGACAGAAATAAACTAGATACAGTTTCTCAAAGGCCCACCTCAAGTTCTGTCTTTAGGTCAGAAACAATTAAGGGCACAAGTTTGCCATAAGGAAGACCTTGCTTGGCTGAGTATTTTGTAAGAATATCTAAGAGGTTTTATTGATCACAAGTTATGTAGTTCTTGGGATACTGATTGCTAAAAAAACAAAAATGGGGCAGCCGGATGGCTCAGCTGGTTAGAGCGCGAGCTTTCAACAACAAGGTTGCTGGTTCAATTCCCGCATAAGATGGTGGGCTATGCTTCCTGCAACTAAAGATTGAAAACGGCAACTGGACTTGGAGCTGAGTTGTGCCCTCCACAACTAGATTGAAGGACAATGACTTGGAGCTGATGGGCCCTGGAGAAACACATTGTTCCCCCTACCCCCCGCCACCACAAAAAAAAAACCCAAACAAACACAAAAACCTAGGGAAATGGGCTAGATCAATAATAATAGCTGTTTGGTTGTTTTTTTTTAGCATTTAGTATGTGTCAGGTATTGTGCTAAGCACTTTATAATATGTCGTATGTCTTATCTAACATGGTAGATATTATTATGGTCACCACTTTACAGATGAGAAAGTGGTGGGTCAGAAAGGTCATGTTCTCAGTCTTCAGTCACTCAGCTGGTGAGTGGAGGCAGGATTTGAAGGAACCCAGGGCTGCAATGCAGAGCCCTGCTCCTAGTCTCCAAGCTCAGGTGAGGGCTGCCCTAGGAAGGAGTTGATACACCTGATCGCTGCCCAGGTCCATCTGACCACAGGAATAGGGTTTCTTAACCAATAACCAAGAGAGAGGGGAGACAAGAAAAGTATGACAGGGAGGTTTTTGAGAGCTTTGTTTTCAGAGTGGAGGGGATTTGGCCTGGAAAAGCCTGAGGGGACTTTTGAGCATTCAAAGGAGGGATGTTGTATACAGAGGGTGACTGTCTGTCAGAAACATGTGCTGTATAACTACCACCCTCTGTTTGCCAACTATGCTGCTGCTGCCCTCTCCCCCTGCCTCGCAACCTGAAGCCCTGCAGGCTCCTGGCACGGCTCAGAAGTGACTCTCTCACCCACCCATCCTCTCTACACTCTCTGCTCCCCCCAGCCTGGTGAACATCGCCTCACACTCTTGCTGATGATACTTCTACACCCCTTCTGGCTGGCCTCTCTGCCTTCCATCCATGCCAGTCTACCACCAACAGAGAAATTATCCTGCAGCACCTCTCTGGTGTTGCGCTTATTTTAGAAACCTGTACTAGCTCTTGTCCTGTGCCTCCCTCCAAGTAAACTTCCTCTTCTTGACTTTTATGGCTTTCTCCAGCCCACCCTGCCCCTCCATCCTGACCCTCTGCCTGGTCATCACTGTTCAAAGTGTGTCTTTGTCTCTCTATGTCTGGAATGCCCCAGCTCCACCCCATCCTTCAAGGGCTCACCCCACCCTGTCTATGGTGGTTCTCAGGAATCACTTCTCTGCGAACACTGAATCTCCCAGTGTAACTCTTTACTCTCTCTAACTGGATCATATATGTCTCTTTCCCCACCCTATAGTCATCTTAAGAACAGGTACAATTCATTTAGAAAACACTTTCCACACACCCACTGTGTGCCAGGCACTAGGCTGAGTTCAACGTGGCAGCAGGCTGTGTGGCCTTGCCCTTCTTCCACATCCCATAGGTCTTTATTTCTCTCTGTGCCAGTACAGACACCTGTGCAGACTGTGTCATTTTTCCTCTGGTTGGATGGGACCAAAGAGGGCCAGAGACTTGAGCCTGAGGTCCCTGTGTTTCTTGGAGCAAATGTGTTCTTTTAGGCCTGGGCCCACCTTGGCTCCAGACAGGGTGGCTTCCAGTGGGGGAAGGAGGCTGCAGATTACGGTGGAAGGCACAGCCACCTCTCCTGGAAAATCTTTCCCCATGTTGGAGAATATGATAACAGCTGTAGCATTCAGAGTACAAAAAATAGTACCTAACCTCCCACCAATCGCTAGCAGTGATTCTCATTTTCAAATCTTTGACCATTCCCAGGATTTTGCCTTGGACTATTTGAATGTGGGGATATCTCGGATTGTTTGAATGTGAGAGGCTCCAAATGATGGAGCCTTGTTGAATAATCTAGTCATTACGATAGCAGTGGTAATGGTTGACTGAGGAACAGGTAGAGATGAGTGCACCTTCCCAGCTCTCTTAGTTATTCCTCTTTGTTCCCCAGTTACTGCTTCCTCTGCCTGCAAGCACCCCTCTACAGTGGTTTGCCTGCCCCCTCTCCAAGCAGGTTGCTTTTCTAGCTCATAGGCAAATATTGACCTGCTTTTTCAGATGCTGCCCCTTGAAACTCCTGCTGGGCTAGATAAACACACTAGGATAACAGCTCTTGAGAATAAGAGTTGCTTTTGGACAGGCTATAATGCCACTGACCCACTCACTGAGTCCTTGCAATGGTCAGCACTGTGCCGACCTGACCCCTGGGATGGTGGCAGATAAAGGAAAGGCACTGGGCCCTGCCCTCCCTCTGGGAGCTTGTGGCCCCGTTGGGGAGATAGGACTCATGTACTGGGAATGCTTCGAGGTTGGGTGCAAGACAGCTGCAAGGATTCTGAATGTACATTCTTGCCTGAGTGGGAGGTGGCCCTCTGTAACCACCACATCCTTTCTCTTTCTGCGGTTTTAAGTGGAATTTAGTCATGTGCCAAAGTATCTGTGGTAGACAATGGGCAATGTGGTCTGGTAGGAAAGAGAGCTTGGCCAATGCTCTGTAGGGAGGAGAGAAGAGGGACGGGCTGTGGAGAACTAGGCTGGGAGGAGGAAGTTGCTATGGTTTGTTAAACTTCTTGTTTTCACCCCCTGACTCGTCGCTGGACCTGCTCCTGGACCTCCAGCTCTCCCTAGGACCTTGCCCGGGTCTCTCTCAGTTGCATGCATCCAAAGCCTAATTTCTTTCTGGCTTGAGACCCATGTTTCTTTCCTCTCCCCTTTCCTCAACATCCCCCAGCCTAGACCCTGCACCTCCCTTCCCAGTCCTCTGAAACAAGCTGGGTTCCATTGCTCAGTGAGGCTGCACTTGCTAGGCGAGGAGATCTGAGACTTGGTTTCATCTGGGTGAGCTGGACCCCAGTGAAGATCCTAGTTAGCTGAAAGGCTGGAGGTTGGAGGTCAGGAAGTCTGAGGTTCCAGGCAGACAGGGAATCAACTTCGAGCATTGATGCCAAGCAGGTCAGGCCAGGAGGCAGAACTGGCCTGACCGGTCAGAGGCCCAAGGAGGGAGATCTGATCTTCTCGTTTGTCTCTGTGTGTGTATCTGTGGGTTAGGCAGAGACTGTGATGTGTGGTGGTCCAGAATTACCTTTCTAACTGTGGGGTGGATCGCCTCACTGTCTGATCTTTAGGCAAGTAGTTGCTTTCCTATTCTTCGCTATGGGAAGCTGTAGGGCAGGTGCGCATTGGTTAGAGGCCATCCTAGAGCAGGTGAGCAAAGTGTCTGCTTTGTGGGGGGTTGGGATCCTGGGAAGTTCCCATACTGGGGCACCTTAGAGGAAGCTGAGATGCTGGAAGCCAAGGCCGAACTGGGACCTGCCTTGATGGGCAAGAGGAGGGGCCTGTGAGACAAAAGGTGAGCCATACACACCCAGGAGGGTGGCCCTTCACTCCACACACATATCCTTCCATGAAAGATGTTTTCCCTACTCATACACTGTACGCACACAGTGGGGGCAAGGAGACTTCTAGGTCTCAGGACCAGATGAAGGCCAGGTGTGAGTCTCACTCAGCCCTGACCTTGGGCTTGGTGCCCAGGCAGGGAAAGAGTTGGAACGGTGCCAGCGGCAGGCGGATGAGGTGACGGAAATCATGCTCAACAACTTTGACAAGGTCCTGGAGCGCGATGGGAAACTGGCAGAGCTGGAGCAGCGTTCAGATCAACTCCTGGACATGGTGTGAGGCCTGGGGAAGCAGGGAGGGGGCGGCAGAGGGTGGGGGAGCCCTCACGGGGAGCTCTCAGGCTGTGTCCAGGGCCTCCAGGCCCTTGGTGGCACCTGAGTCTCCTGTGAGGGGCAGTGCGCGTTCCTTGAGGCACCCCTAGCCTAGATATGCAATGACTAGGCTTCATGAAGTGAAAAGTCCTGGGTTTGAAGCTGGGCTTCGGTGTCATGCCCAGAACCTCCCTAAAGATTGAGGACTGGCATGATCAACTGGGAATGAGCCTGCAGGTCAAGGGCTCTCCCAGTGTCTGAGACTAGGAGTCAGTCTGGGAGGGT
Organism: Rhinolophus hipposideros; assembly: GCF_964194185.1. Taxonomy (NCBI): domain Eukaryota; kingdom Metazoa; phylum Chordata; class Mammalia; order Chiroptera; family Rhinolophidae; genus Rhinolophus; species Rhinolophus hipposideros. Next base: position 14,912,894 of record NC_138058.1, on the reverse strand, counting down.
CCCAGGGCAGGCTGTGGGAAGGGGAACAGGCAGGATGAAAAGGATTCAGGAAGAGACCACCCTTGCTGGGGCAGGGTTGGGAGGAGCTGGCTGTGGGGCTTCGGGAGAATCACTAACTCCCATTCTGTGTCTGGGGGCATCCACAGAGCTCAGCCTTCAGCAAGACAACCAAGACCTTGGCCCAGAAGAAGCGCTGGGAGAACGTCCGCTGCAGGATCTACTTGGGGCTGGTGGTGGGCGGGGGCGTGCTCATCCTCCTGATTGTGCTGCTGGTCCTGTTTCTCCCACAGAGCAGTGCGGGCAGCAGTGTTCCGCAGGCCCAGAACACAGGTGCTGCCTCAGGGCCTGGGGACTGACCCAGCTGGGCCTGGAAGAGAGGCCGTTCTGGTCTCCAGAGAACCCTGGTGTTTGCTCCCATCTGAGCCACCCCAGTGAGCACTGACGGGCAGCCCCAATGTGTGCACCTTTGCACCTCCTATCACTCCACAGACTGGCCCTTGAGGGCAGTCTGCTGCACTGGCCATGCCAGGCCAGCCCCACCTGGAGCTCAGTAAAAGCTGCTGTTTGATTAAAAGCTGCTGTTTGGTTAAAAGCTGGTGTGTGTGTGTGTGTGTGTGTGTGTGTGTGTGTGTGAGAGAGAGAGAGAGAGAGAGAGAGAGAGAGAGAGAGAGAGAGAGAGAGAGGAGAAGGGAGAGAGAAGAGTGAGAGAGAAAGAGGGAAGGTCTCCAGGCGGCCATCCTGCTGTGCCTCCAGCCCTGGGGCTATTTATTTACATGAAGGCTGCCACCCTTGGGAAGTGGTCTGTTCCTCTCCCTTTCCTACTTGATCCAGCCCTACAGAGACAGATCCTTCTGGAAAGCAGGTGTAAAGACACAACAGGCCCCAAACCAGACCCTTCGGCGATGTTCTCTGAGCCTGTTTCCCTAATAATGAAATCTATTAGTTTTTTGATGTCTTGAGGATGCTCAGAGGACCAAGGGGACACCAAAGGGATGACAAAGAGGACAGCACTTTAGAGATTGATATCATGAGCTTTCACCTTCGGATAGACTGTTCCCACTCTGAACATCTCAATTTCTCTGCCCATGTTCTTCCTCAAGCTTTACATCAGATCACAGATGAGACGGGGGCAGTGAAAACGGGAAGGGCTTCTATGGTGCTGAAATGCAGTCACGAAGGACGGCCTGGAGTTTGGCGTGGAGCAAAGAATTTGGGCTTTTTAAACGCTCTAGGGCTGCACAGGACCACGTAGGCAGTGCCTTCAGAGTCACAGGAAAGATCATTGGGTCAAGTCCATGCAAGAAGGAAAGAAGGCCCTACCGAGACTGGAGAAGCGGGCAGCCTGGGCCTGGGTTTGGGAAGTCCGTCTCACACTGAAGTGTGGGTAGGAGAAGGAATTTAGGGTCAAGTGTGTAACAGAAGCAGTTCCTTATTAGGTACAAAGGGCTGCTTACAGAGAAACTAGAAGAAACTGGAGAGTTGTGTGGATCTTTATCCCTCACAGAGCTTGTTACTTCTACTGGGCTCATGACCGCCTTTCCTGGGAAAGATGGAGGAGAGCACTTGGCCTTGAGGCCTCCACGTAGAGACCACGGGAATTTGGGCAAGCCACTCCCCAGACTTGGGTTTTACAGGTGTAAAACGGGGTAGCACCACTTCGCTCCCAGAATAACCGTGAGGATTATTTATACTGTGTATAGAATACCCGTCAATGTAAAGGTTCTAGAAGCCAAATAAATGGTAGCCATCACCCAAATCACTTAGTGCTGTGTTCAACACTGCCTCATGTTAGAATCACGTGTAGGACTTCCAAAAACACCACACCCAGGCCCAGATCAGTTAAATCAGAATGTTTGCGAGTTAAATATCACGCTTCTTTATCCCCTTAAAGCTGCAACTCCTCCTGTCCTCCCTCCAGGAGATTCGTGGGTAGCCAGGGATGCAAACTACTTAGTATATAATGCAAGCCGCTAGTCCTGCGGGAGCGAGAGGAGAAGTTGAGCAATGGGTTGAAGGTCACGCAGAAAGTCCCATGAGCAGGTAAGGCCCCGGTTTCTCCAGCAGGATCTTCTCTCTGGGTTAGGGAGGTTTGCCCCACCCTTTACTTTTGCGCCTAACTCAGAAAACATGAACAGGAAGTGTTTGTTCGTTTTGTGGGGGTCAGGGAGAAATCGAAGGCCAACTCCTGAACTAACTAGGGCTGGGGGTGGGGCGCGGCGCGAAGTGGCACCGGAGCGGGAAGTGGCACCGGAGCGGGAAGTACCCTGACTCCCGGCTCTCCCCCTTGGCTGGAAGACACGTGGGCCCGGGCCAGCGCCTCCCTCTCCGACAGGCCTGCAGGATCTGCACTACCGAGGCCCTCTGCGCCGCACGGCGGACCGAGGGCTCCCACAGCCCGCAGGGCGCTACGGGCGCAACCCGTACGTCATTCCTACGTCCCCAGCCTAGGCTCGGACTCCGAAAGCTTCCTGATCAGCTCCCGCCCCTGCCATTGGCTGAAGCCTTTAGTCACATGATTTATTCGAGCCAAAAAGAGGTGACGGAAGCAATACTTCCGCTTTCTGTGCGTCTAACGAGCCACTGTGCCCGCCTTCCCGTACCCTGATTGGTTATCTTCCCTCAACTCGCTGGTTTATTGGCGAGCGCCGCGAGGCCGCAGTCCAACGGGTCCGGCAGTCTGCAGTGTCAGACTGCCTGGCTTCTATGGCGTCCTATTTTGATGAACATGACTGCGAGCCATTGGCCCAAGAGCAGGAGGTCCGAACGAACATGCTGCTGGAGCTCGCCAGGTGGGTTCGCGGGGCTGGGAGGTGGGGCCGGGAAGCAGGTTTCTGGACTGGGGCTGGCTGGGAAGGCGGGTTATCTGAGGCAGCAGGTGCTGGGGAGAACGGATGAATGACCTGGAGAGTTAGTCCCGAGGCTAGATTCGAGGGGAGCTCGATGATTTGGATCGTCCGTGAGTCGCCCGGGCAAGGGGATTCTGGGAAAGACTGGAGCTGGACTATGGGGAGTCAAGGGTGGTCGGGCAGCGGGCTCTCCATGGTACAGGAGAAGGCAGGTCGTGGGGTCCGCGTAGGGGCAGTGTAGGTGGGAGTAGGTACATTCTTTAGGAACACCAAGCATGCCGACACTGCCACTTGGAATCTGGCTTTACCAGCTCACTCCTGAGTGGCCTGAGTAACTTCTCTGAACCTGATGCTTATGTAAAATGGAAATAAACAGCCTGTGTGCTTGGGGTTGTCAGATAGTAGCTGTAAAACAATTCTCACTTTGCTTTTTATCTAGTGATCACTACTGAGGGGGTCTTAACTATTATTAATATTACTACTAGCTGGGCAGGGTATTTACCTGTTAATGTTGAGTGAATTGTGGAAGCAAAGAGAAAGTACGGTTTTCTTGGGTTCTGACCTTGCATCTTTATTCCCAGATCACTTTTCAATAGGATGGACTTTGAAGACTTGGGGTTGGTAGTAGACTGGGATCACCAGCTGCCTCCACCTGCTGCCAAGACTGCGGTTGAGAGCCTCCCCAGGACGGTCATCAGGGCCTCTCAGGCTGGTGAGAACACTAGTTTTTTCTGCTCTTTGGGGCAGGTCTGCCAGGCCCACCGCTTCCCAAGCTAGAGTGTGGACTGGCCTTTCAGTTTTCCAGGCCAGGTTGGGGCAAGAGTGTCCTTTAGGAGTGGAAGCTGGGAAGTGGGGCCTGTAGCAGCTCTTCTGATAAACACTCCCTCCTAAAGAGCTCAAGTGCCCCGTGTGTCTTTTGGAATTTGAGGAGGAGGAGACTGCTATTGAGATGCCTTGCCATCACCTGTTCCATTCCAACTGCATTCTGCCCTGGCTAAGCAAGGTACTGCTTCCTTTCTCTCAGCCATCACCCTGCCCAGTTCATAAGACCCTTCTTTTTATGAACTGTTGGGGGATCAGAGAAGGGAGAAGGGTTGGGGTGAACACTGGAAGCAGGGGACGGATATTAGTTTATGAAGACCAGGCTGGGGCTGGAATACTGCCCTGCTTTTCCCAGACTAATTCCTGCCCCCTGTGCCGCCATGAGCTGCCCACTGATGATGACACTTATGAGGAACACAGACGAGAGAAGGTAGGGGCTGGTGGTAAGTGGACCGGGTGGTAATGGAGTTCCCTTAGGGCATCTCCCACCTCAGCAGGCTGGGGTAGGCCTTCGGTCTCTGGCTGCCTTCTCAGTGACTGTGGTGGGGGCAAGAACCTTGGCAACACCGAAGCCAGGGACCTGAAAACAGGGAGAGCCAGCTCTATGGTAGCTGCCCCATCCCATCACCTACAGGCCTTCAGGTATGGCCCTTGCCTCTTTCCTTCAGGCTCGCAAGCAGCAGCAGAAGCACCGACTTGAGAACCTGCACGGAGCCATGTACACATGAGGCGGCTGGGGCTCATGCCCGTCCTCCAAATCTTCCTTTTGCACCTCGAATCCTCATTAAAGTTTTCTTTACCCACGCTGCGGCTACATTGCTCACAGGCCTGGGCAGGGGCTCTACACACTCCACTAGGTCCCTACTGCTATTGGAGGTGGACCTGGACTGCAGAAGGTGCCAGGCTGCATATTCCTCCCTGCCAAGCCTGCTGGCCCGAAGGCAGTGGACCCCAGGTCAAGAACTTGGCCACTAAACTAGCCAGGCTTGGGCCTTTGTGTTCATGGTCGGAAAGCAAAATGTGTCACCGTCTAGCTACTTAAAGATGGTAAGGAAAAACTAGTCTGCATCCCTCTCCCTCTATAATTTTTAGTCAACCTTGGAATCCCAGGGGCTTTTTTGGCTTCTAACATTTTAAAGCTGCTTTCTACACCACCCCTTCCCCATATCCCGTTATACTAAGGAATCAAACTTCAAACCAAACTGAGTAGGGGAAGGAAGAGTGAAACGATCAGCTCCTTCAGTTCTTTAGACTGCTTAAAGGCTTGAAAGGGCTTCAAGCCCTTGCGGGGTATGTTCCCGTTCCTCACAGCTCTGCTCTCAAAGAGCAGTGGGCACTCAGGACTCTCCCTAGGGGCAGGGGCTTCCCATCCTTTGCTTAGGGAAAGCTGGCCTGAATCAGGCCCTCTCTGTCTCTCCAAAATAGACTACAAACATGCAAATTAGAATTCTTTTAATAGATATATATATAAAAAAGTACTAAAGTACCCACATAGTTCTGCTGTGTTATTTGCCCTAAAGAAAGTAAGGGGCAGAGTGAAGAATCCCAGTGCAGTTCAGTGGACCTTCCCACACAGTAAGGAGTGCTCACCCTCCCCTCCCCAACTTCTATCCCTCTTGCTGTTCCCAGCCCCCAATTCCTGCAGCAGGAAACCCCAGCGGTCTGGCCTTGGCACTGGGGAATAGAAGGCACCTGAAGGGCTGGCTGGGTGACTGAGGATATGTGACCTTTAAACATAACACTGCAGAGTGGGGAGCGGGTCATGTGCAGCTCAGGCAGCTGCCAGGGCCTGCTCCTCTATGGCACAGGTGGGTGTGGGATGGCCATTCCTCCAGCAGTGAGGAAGCCTGTGTCCCAACAGAATACTTTCTCAAAATTGTTTTTGGTACAAAATAAATGCAAAGAAGACATGGGGTAGGGAGCAGCAGAAGCAGGGCCAGCCACCCTCCCCAGACCTTCAGATCATGGCGACACTCTCAGGGGCACAGTTGAGGTGAGTAGAGGTGCTACTGTTCCCCGAAGACTTGCAGGCCCGGCCAGGGGCAGGCTGCAGTGCAGCCACCAGTGTCTCTGAGGAGACAGCCCCAAACTCATAGCAGAAGGTGCCATAGAAAACAAGGATGTCAATGACAAACACCCACTCGCACAGGGCTGCCCCGTGCTGTAGCTGAGAACTCTCGTGGATGAAGAAGACACCACCTGGAATGGGGCTAAGGAAATGTTCAGTAGGATGTGTGGGAGCCTGGCGATACCCCTTCTGCCTTCCCAGATGTGTAACTAGGGTAGGGCAAAGGACCAGGCCTCACCTCCCAGGAGAGGGAGCAGAGGACCACACTAGGCAGTGGTACCTGGAAGGTGTGCCATCCTCCCCAGCTCCTCCCCCCTTCAAGGGTGAGAGAAAGGCTGGGCTAGAGGAAGAGTTCCTGGCTGCCCAATCCTCGAAGGATACTGAGGATCAGGGTGACAAAGGCGATGGTTGCCAGCACAATCCGCAGGTAGGCCATAGCCAGGTCCTGGGGGGCGGTGGCCCCATGGTAGGAGAGGACACAGTGCAGGCACACAAATAGCAGCCCGGCGGGGAAGGCCACACCAGCTCCGATGTAGTGCAGAGACTTCGCATGATCCACCTGGGCCCAGAGAGGGGCTCATCAGACAAGCGGTCCCACTTGTTCGTCCCCATCTTCATACCTCCTCTCTGTCTCCCTTCTCCATCCTGTTTTCTGTCTAGGCCCTCCTTCCTCCACCCCCACCCTTGAGGGGTTTCCTCTGCAGGTTAGGTCAATCCTTAGGAGACCGAGGGTCCCTGCAGACAGCCAGGCCCTGATAGGGGCAGTTCAAGAGATGGGTAGGCAGGTGTACCTGGAAGTTGCCGACCACCACAAGGCCTGCAGCGTTGGTGCAGCCTGTGATGAGTGTTGTGGTGTTAATCCAGGAATGACGACTCTGCTCCAGGAACTGCCCGTAGAGCAGGAGGCAGATCAGAGCCACTGGGGGAGGAAAGCATGGGTGGGGCCAGCACTGGTGCCTTCCTCTGGCCTGGTCTAGCCTGGGAGCCTGTTAGCTCCCATCGCCCAGACACTGAGGGCCAGAAGGGAATAGATGGGTGGGCGATAAACTGGGTTTTCTCAGGCTCCAGCCAGCAGGGTAGCTGTGTGGGAATCAGCCTGTTGCCCCTCTTGCTTTAGCCCTTGGGTGGGTGGGCTGTGCTAAGCAAGAGCTTCCTGGGCCCTTTTGGGGTGAGGAGTGGGCTGGACTGGGCTGGGTAGAGGGGCTAAGGGCACAACTCACCCATGAAAGCACCCACGTTGCCAATGAGGCTGAAGAGGCAACTCTCCGGGGGATATGTGCCGCACTTGCTGAGGGGAGGAGGGCAGGAGCAGAGTGAGAGGGGGAGGTGCACCTGAGGGCCCCCATTCTGGCCCACTTGCTCTCTTGCTTTATTTGTGCCTCATTTAAGCCAGAGAAGGGCCAGTGTCTCTCACAAACTGGAGCCAGGATGACGCCCCCTTCCTCCCCAAAAAAGCAGAGCTCGTGTGTGACAGGTTAGGGAGTGTCCAGAATTGCTTGGCAGGCCCCAAGATTCCTTGAACTCCCTGAGACTGTTAGGGCCTCTAGCTGGTTTGGCTTTCCTTGAGCCAGAACTTGGGTTGGGCAATCAGAGGGCTCGAGCTTAAATCCAGGTGTCTCCACTTACTAGCTGTGTGACCTGAATGGATGACATAACTCAGTTTCAGTTTCCTTGCCTATAAAATGGTGAAAACAGTAACTGCCTCAATGCATGTAAAGCACTCACCACAGTGCCTGGCACATAGGAACTGGCAAGTAGTACTGTTATTAAGCGCTCTTAATATGATTATTCCTGTGAGACGCTTTGGGACAGACCTTTGAGGGGCTTGGCTGGGAGTCTATCAGGGCCTTAGGCAGGTATCTCTGCCCTGCCTAGTTTCTAGGCCTTACCTGATGAGGGGGACATCATCCAGGGTGCAGCAGGTCTTGGGGCCCCCTTGCTCAGCGGGGTCAGGAGAGCAGGACTCGTTGTAGGACCTGGCAGGCAGAACAGAGAGTAGCCTGGGGGAAAGGGGTTCCCTTAACCCCTTGGCCTGCACCTCAGGCCTCTCAGATACCACCCTCCCAAACCTCCCTTTTCAGGAGAAGAGCCCACTTCCCAGGGCCCGCCTGAGACAGAAGCCAAAGGGGCGAAGGGAAGTGGGAAGCAGGTAAGTGGGCACGAAGCCATGCCTGGGAGGGGCAGGCGCGCCAATGTCAGAGGAGAGCAGTGAGGCCCAGGGTCTCCGTCTGGCTCGCAGCAGCCCCGGCCCAAGAGGGAACAGAGATGAAGGGAGCTTTAGAGTGAAGATGTCTGCAGAGTGCGCCATACCAGTTCTCCACGGGGCACACGTGGCGGTTCATCACGGCCATGGCGTACCTGTGGGAGCAGAACTGTCATCCTGACCCCATGACCCTCTCAGCCCAGCCTTCCCCCACTGACTCTTCTCTCCCTTGATTCCGGCCCCATTCAGCCTCCTTGTTTTTGCTAGGGAATCAAGTTGGAGTGGCCCTGAGGCCTGACACCAGATCAGAACCCACAGCAATGGCTGCAAACTAGAGGACCTCTGGAAGTTGCCCAGGCTAGAAGTATGTCTGTCAGGGCCACCCTGTTGGACAGCAGTGGTGCAACCTTGTCCCAAGGGGCTGTGTGCCCAGGCACCAGGCCAGGCTTTGGAGACCGCCAGAATGAGCTGGGTTTCACCCTGGGGCCTGCAACAGGATGAGGGGCTTTGTGTGTGCTATCAAGCGCCTGCTGGGTCCCGGGTGGGTCACTGTCCTTCCTCAGCCTGGGCCCATTCTGTCCCCTAATTGTCTTAACCCTCTTCCTCTTTACTCACACAGTCCATAGGCCAGTGATGGAGAATGCTGACAAGCTGACAGGAAGGAGGATCCAGGCGGTCATGAGGGAGGGAAGCCAGGGTGGTGGTGGTGTGGGGGGGATGGCAAGAGGTGGATGGGGAAGAGGGGGCGGGCCCAGCTACCTTAAGATACTTCGTCAAAACCATCAACTGCCCCGGGCCTGGTGGAGAGAGACAGGTCAAAGTTCAGGGTCCAGTGAGTGGTCAAAGCTGGGGGCGGGGGCGGTAGATGGTCACCACCAGATTCCGAGCTCCCGCCCGGGTTCGGAGCGCCCACACTTTGTGGGCCACTCTCTGGCATCCACCCAGAGCCTCCGCGTCCCACCCAAATGCCGAGGGCCTGCTCAGGGACTCAGGCGGGGCCATAACATCTGGACAGGGAGTCAGCCTCCCTCGCCTGAGGGAGCTGGGCTGGGAACCACGGTGCAGTTAGGACGGTCGAGAGGCCACGCCAAAGAAAGCCGGGAGAGGTCGGGGCCCGGTGGAGGAACGGCCGCGCACAGGAAACCACGCGACCACGGCGCCAGGGGAAGGGTGGGCTCATGCTGGAAGCCCAGCCCGGCCCCCGCCCGCGTGGGCGCCAGGAGCCCGCGGCCGAGGAGCCCCCGGGTCCGGAACAGGACCTTCCTTCGGTGATCCCTGGGGGTCCCGGGAAAGGGAGGGGCCCAGTACGCACCTCCCCGGAGTGCCCTGCCGCCGCTGCGCACTGCTCGGCCCCCGCTTGGCGCCGTCCCCGGCTGCGGCCCTCCGAGTGGCCCTGCAGGTTTAAAGGGCCGGCGGCCCCGCCCTGCGCCCCAGGCCGCGCCGCGCCGCCCGCCGGGACCTGGAGTCCGCACCGTCCCGACCCCGGCGCCCGCGCCGGGCTCCGGACTACAACTCCCGAGGTCCCGCGCCGCGTCCCGGTGCAATGAGGGTGACTCCCCAGCTTCGGGGACCTGGGAGCGAGGGCCGTGGCGTGAAACTCGAGCGGCGCCTCTAACTCCGAGATTCCGAAAGGATAGTCCTGTTGTCCCTGTTCCTGCGGTGGAAGCTTTGGGAGATGGGAAGATCGGGGGCTCGCACCACCTTCCAGTTCCACCTGTGGTCGGCATCGTGCACGTGGCTGGAGGAAGCCTCCCTCCGCCGCTGGGCACTTTCTGCAGCCCCGACAGGCCGACAGTGACACTTTTCAGGTCACCCTGCTCAACGTGGCGCCCTGTGTCTGCCTCTGTCCAAGGCGAGGCGGGTCCGCAAAGTCTTGGCTGCCAGTTCCTTCAACTTAAGCTCCCTGTACTTGGCCTATGCTTCATCGACTCAGCAAGCTTTGGAGGATGCTTTCACTGGATACATTTTCAAGGGTGTAAGTACACCGAGTACTGTCCATAGTCAGTGTCCAAAACGTGTCCTGACTGCTTAACGCTTACTTGAAAATGGCCTCAGAGACCAGTGGATATCATTCTAAGTAGACACACACAGTCAGGTGTTGGTAGGCAACAGAAGGTGAGAGACCCAGAGCAATTCGGGAAAAGGAAACAGGATAGTATGGAAATAAATTACCCACCAATTTCACCAAAACTTACAGGCCAAGAGAGCCCTCCTGGTTCTTTCCTGATTAAAAGGGCGAATATTTCCTTGCACCCACCAGAAGGGTGCCCGGCACTCTAAAAGGCAGCCCAGCATCTGTTGGGAGCCCTTGCAAGACAACACTGGGGCCAACAGACTATTACCTGAAGGGAGCGTTGGCCCAGGCGGCCAACAGGCGGGAATCTGAAGTTCCACAGCATTGCTGAGGCAGGCAAAGGTAAAACGGCCCTGTACTGGGGAGGACATGGCACAGGTAAGCTGGACAAGGGCTTGACGAAGAAGAAACCTTTTTGGACCCAGTGGCAGGTAAAAACGGAAAGAGAAAACCTGTTGAAGACCCCTTTGCCAAATCGTATCAGGACAAGTAGTTAAAGCAGGGCCAAGAATTATGGCTGTGCAGAGCAGTCACTGTGTAAGGCTGGCTGAATGGACCAGTGGGGTGTAAAATTCAGTCTACCTTCTGCTGGTCATGCTCTGTGACCCAGGACAAATGGGTGCCTGTTTCTAATTCAGAGGCACCCTCTCCCTGCCCATTGGAGCAGGCCCCCTTTCCTCATCTGCCTAATGGTACCATGGACCCTAGCATTTACCTCAGTAGCTTTATGATTTTTTTTAAAATTAAAGTTTATTGGTGTGACAATTGTTAGTAAAATTACATAGCTTTCAGGTGTACAATTCTGTATTACATCATCTATAAATCCCATTGTGTGTTCACCACCTAGAGTCGGTTCTCCTTCCATCACCATATATTTGAGCTTTATGATTCTTAACTCTTACTATATCCTGTTGATCTGGGTTTGAGACCTTCTAACCTCTATCACAGGGAAGGCCGGAGAGGACTATTCAGGTTCTAAACTGGCTGTTCTAACATAAAGTGGGTAGATAGGTACTCCAGAGCTGTGACAAGGAGGCAGATTTTGGCTTAATATGACAAATCTGAGTAGTCCCTAAAACAGAATTACCCCAAGATAAAGCTCCCTGTGACAGAAGAGCTCTTCCTGGGTAGCTGGTAGGGAAGAGTTGCGTTATCAGACAAGTAGGATCAGATGTCTTTAAAGTCCCTTTCAGCTCTAAAGCTACGTGAGTCTAGATGTTATGCTCCCACCAGGACAGTTCTTAAAATAGTTAGGCAAAGCAAGAGATGAGATTTCAAGTGCTGATTCTGTGGTGCCGAGTGACTCGGGGCAGGCATTTAATCTTCCCTTACGTACACAAGTGATTTCACAACTCTTGGCAAAAACAGTGCTGTAAAAATAGTAAGTTTATTGATTAAAAAGAATACTGTCTTTGAAAAGTAACTTCCTTCCAAGATTTTCAAATAATTTGCATACTCCACTTTATTCATCCACACAGCAAAAACATTGAAACGAGAAAACAAAAGAGTATGGCTTTGTATACATTTAACACAACACAACCACTGCAACCAGTCTGTCATTCTGGTGGCTCTGAGAAGGTAGAGGAGCCATTCACTCAGGTTTTCACTTCTAGCATCACTCCAATCATTGGGGAGGTTTGGGGTGGATGCTTATGGCTTCTTAGCCATCTAATTCCTTAGGGACAGGGCAGGAATTCAAGGAGGGAGCTTAAAATATTTCAAATAATTGTCAACATTCCATGGTGATTCTCCCAAAATGCAGCTCAGAAGTAGGAAAATCATCTGTCCTTATTCCTCCTTCTATATGTAAAGGCCTCATTTACATTTGTGAACCAGCTGGGGGAACCACTACCAGACCATCCAACAGGTGGAGCGAAATGTACAGCAGGTTGGACATTCACTACACCAAAAGGCTTCTTCCAGCTCCACAGGCTAATCGCTAGTTGGCAGTACCCCTCAGGGTAGACTGTGGAGACGGACTGTCTCTCAGAGGCTCATCCATAGGGAAAAGCATTTGGTATAACCCATGCTGGTCTTTACTACTGGCTGGCTAGGCTCCACCAGCTCCTACTCTCACTCAATCCAAAAAGCTTTACATTCTTTTCTTGCTTTACATTCGTCAAAGATTCCACGCTTGCCAGCAGGCTCGAAGTCAAGCTTTCGTGTTTGTTCTTGCACAGCCCAAAGTCCCCGCAAACCCCAGCTTCCTTCTACTTGTAACATTAGCCACTGTGGCCTAGGAAACACACAACCTTAAAATCCAAGGCTTACCCTCAGTAAGTGAAAAATACTTCATTTTGGATGGGCATGAGATGTGCCTATCAGCTTACCAGACAATATTTTACTTTATTTTTTAGATAGCCAAAAATGTATCTAGTCAAGTGAGTGCTGAATCTGAAGCAGCCTGATGGAAAGCTCCAGCCTAGTCCAACACTGTTGCCACTGTACCACACAGCATGGGACAGTCCTCTTTGGGACATTCTCTAGAGCTTGTGGGAAATGCTCTGAACATGTTTCTTGATGACAAAGCACCAATTTTTTTTAAAACAGCTGAAAGATGTCTGGAGGTAAGTCTGGTGAATAAACTGGATAGTACCATTTTGGAAGAGACGAGGCATGGCAATAAGCAATGAGCCTGAGCTATAAGGCTGTCAACTGGTCGAGGACCATCACCAGAGCGGTATTTCAGGCATGCCTGGAACAATGGCAGCCTCACCAATAGGCCTGCTCTGAAAGACAACCTCTCATTTAAGTCCCAGGCTTAGTGCTTTATAGTCATACTGCATAAATTAGCTAAGAATTAGAATGTTTTCTTGGGTGGACAATATTTTATATGCACTTGATAAGCAAAGTGCCTCAAGAAAAAGATTACACGCAAGGAGTTCCCATCAATTTCTTACCTGAGCGTGTGAGGATTACATGACAAACACATAAAGACAATAGGTACACGTTTCCCTTCTCACAAACCAGGAATGGAGGTGAAAATTTCAGGTGCTATGCCCCCAACTTCCTCTTCTGGTCTTGTTTCTAACTTCTGTAATAAATCCAGGAAGCAGGCCATCCAGCTGTGGGAAGATGGACCCCAAAAGTATTTCAAGACTGGCAAGCCTAAAAGCTCCAGTGAAATCTTATGTCCAAGTCAGAAGATCAGATGAAGAGCTGGAAGACTAAAAGGACTGGTCCTCTGAGCTGCAGGGAGATCAGGATGATGGCACAGCCTCCTTAACCCAGGAGGCTCTGGAAGGTAGTTAACATTGTAAGTCGAAAGGCACTTCGAGCCCACCTGAATAAACAGGGCAGACTTTCTCATGTAAAAGTAGAAGTGAGCCCAGGACTGGTAAGTTTGAGGCATTTAACCTTGGGCCAGCTCTGTGGGTCTGGGGCACTCTGGTCCCTGGCTTGGCTCACCTTCCCAGCATTCTTCTGTCACTTCAAGCTGTGACTTGCTGCAATTTAATTACATAGTTTAAGAGTGCCCTCAGGTGTCCTTTAAGAAAAGCTGCGGAGATGGACCAGCCAGTCTGATCTTGAGACCCTGTTGTGGAAAAACCCCTGAGGCAGGGGACGTTTTTTTGTTTCAAGAAGTCTCAGTGCTCACCGGCTCACGTAAACCCCGAATTTCAAGTCACTGAAATTAGGCTGATGTGACGTGTTGGAAAATTGAAGTGGCTTGGAACTGCAGTGCACAGGATGTCTTGTGGATTTCTCAGACCTTAGCCTAACCCTCCGTTAGGAAAAATGTCCACTTAGATGAAAGCAGTGATATTCCTGGGATCTTTATTTTAAGGGTCTCTTGGGAGTTTATATACTCTCGGGAGGTAGGAAAGGAGAAAACGTGGAGCAGAGGAAGAGAAGATGAGAGGTTCATTTTCCTCCCTCTGGTGTGTTGTTTGGGTCTTTTTTGTTTGTTTACAACTAGGGTTCCAAACAGGCAATTATTGCTAATGTTGAATTTCTCTTTGTATGTATGTTCAACTGTGAAATCACATTTGGAGAGGCTGTTTCAAGCTTGTTTTGATAATTTCCCTTTAGGGATAAGGTTGAAAGCTGGAATTCTATTGTCCTAACCAAGGGAGGTTTTGCTGCAAGAAATCCTTGCAGTTTAGTTCGTCATCTTCCTATGTAGGTCTCCTTATCTAGACAGTGCAAATCAGTGGGGCTGACAGAAACTTGCAAAACCCGCAGAAGGGGAGGGAGACACGCTTGCAAGTCAGACCCCAAAATGAAGACCTCCCACTTTATTGGTATCAGAATTACTGGGAGAGTTTGTCAAAAAGGTAGGTTTCCCCCCCAAACCCCACACCTCCAAAGTCCTGAGCAGCGGGAGGTGCAGTCACATTGGGAGGTGGGGGGTGGATGGGAACTGATGAACTCTGATGCAAAAGGATGAAGCAAAGAAGAGAACAAGAAACAGCTGAAAAAAAAACATGGAGAAAAACACGTATGGAAGTGAGCAGAAGCACAGTAACAAAGAACCATAAAATAACAAACATGGCTCAAAGAGCTGGGTGGAGCAGCAGTAGCCAGGTGTCGCGGGGCACACGAACTCAGTGAGAAAGCATGTTGGTGAGAAAGCATGTTGGCACAGGCTTCATAAACCTCAGCTCTCCCTGGAGTTTCTGCTTGGAGAACACCAAGCTAGCCAAATAAAATTCTCAAAAATTCCAAAGTACTAGGCTGGTCAAATGGGCCAATACCCAAGAAAGAGTGGCTACAAGGGATGTGGCCGGGCACAGTCCTGCAACACTCTTTTCCTGTGGGTGTAGCAGCTGTGGGCTATGAGTGTGTGTGTGTCTCAAGATCAGCCCAGACTGGTCCTGGCACCCCACCTAGGGGCGAGCTCCTGGGCAGTGAGTCTCGCCTGCTGGCAGTGCTTCCAGCCTGCTCAGTGTCGGCTCTGGCGCTTTGCAATCTCCTCCTGGATGCGCAGCTCGAGGGCCTCTCGCATGGATGGATCCAGAGGCGTGTGTGCTGACACCTCCTCACTCACCCTTCCTGGGTCATCGTCCTATGTGGAGGAAGAGTCAGGAAGCTCAGGGCCTGGCCTCTCTGGAAAGACAAGCTGCCCTGTCCCTAGACAACACTCCCAAAGAATTCTGTCTGACTTACAACGTCTTGCCAGTGCCTGTCCTTGCCCAGGTATCCCCTGTAATAGTGATTCTCACCTGAGGGCCACGAGCCCTCCCTGATGCCCGCTGAGAACCACCGTGTGCAGGGAGTTGTGCTCAAAAACCTGCCCAGCAGTCTATGCTTCCACGTGGAGCAAACACTTCCCACTGGCCCTGACGAAAACAGTGGCTCAGGGTCTGGGAGTGATTTCTACCGTGTCCCAGGACCTTCAGGCTGTCCTTGTTTCCACCAGGCGTACCTGATACACGATAACCGATGTGACTTCTCCGCTGTCTGCCTCATATTCTAAGCAGAAGAGCTGGTGGCCGGAAGGCTCTGGCTCCGAGCCGCCACTACTGCTGCCGTCACCGGACTCTTCACAGTCGGGGTTGCTTGGGTGGGTAGAGCCATCTGGAAGGATGAAGCAGAGTGAGAAGGAAGAGAGGATGGCTGCTGGAGTTCCTGACCGCAGATAAAAGCCCCCATCTTTTTATGAACCCTGTGCGTGTGTGTGCACGCGTGTGCGTGTGTATGTGTGTGTGCGTGCGCGTGTATGTGTGTGCGTGTGCGTGTGCAACGTGCCCCCACTCAGTTTTACCCCTGCATCCCTGCTGCGGGGCCAGCACAGTCCTGTCGCACACAGTGCACATCTGTGCACATCTGTCTAATGAATAGGACGGGTAGGTCGCTGTAAGGCGAACAGAGCGCTGTGTGGGTTCAAATCCAGGCTCTGCCATTTACGACCTCTGAGATTCGGGGGAAGTTACTTAACGTCTCTGTGCCTACTTTCCCGACTGCGAAACCGACACGAGAACAGTTCCTAACCCACGCAGTCCTGTGAACACGCGTGACAACGCACAGGAACCTTAAGAGCACTTGGAGTCAAGCTCAAGAAGTCCAGCCGCGTGTATGAACTACCGCGATCGCTATGTCCAGGGGCGCTGGGGAGACAGGCCTGTTACTGGCTTTGTCTCGCCGATTCCCAGGCGTGTCCCGCGACAGTGACGTTTCACTGGGGGCCCGGCCCTTCCTTTCCCGGTCTCCAGGAAAGGCCGTCACCGAGCGGAGACGGGAGCGGCGCGGTGCAGGTCCCGGGAAGGAACGGGACGCACTGAATGAACCCTGGAGAATGAGAAGTGTTTCGTTTCCCCCGTTGGAGGAAGGGCGCGCACCGAGGCGGCGGGCAGCGGGCAGCGCGCGCGGGAGGCAGGCTGGACGGGCGGCCTCACCTCGGCGTCGCGGCAGGTACACCGGGAGGTCGGGCTTGCGGGGCCTCGTCGGGGCGGGCGTGTGTCGCCTCCTCACCTTCTGCTTGGCTGCCTGCTTCACCTGCTTGTCGTAGTCATCCCTGCGGAGAGCCGAGCGGGAATCAGGGCCGGCCGGCCGCGCCGGGCCGGGGGCGGGGGGCGGCGGGGGCGGGGCGGTACCGGGCCAGCTGGTTCCGTCGGATGTGGTGCACGAAGCCGTGGCTCATGTCCAGCCGCCCGCCAGGCTTGCAGCACAGCCCCGGCCCGGGATCCGGCGTCGCCGCCATCGGGAGCCCTGGGCGCGGAGCCGCCGCCGCCGCCACGGCCGCAACGGCTCCGATAGTCGCCCTCCCGCCGGGAGAGGTCGGCACCGCCGCCCGCTCGCCTTCCGGCCGCGCAGCCCGACCTTCCGTCGGGAAAGGGCCGCGGGGCCGAGCGGCGCCGCGCGCTGAGTTCCAGGCGCGGACGGCGGGGGCGGGGCGTGCGCGACTTCCACGCCCTGGGCGGGACTTTTCTTTGTGACCTGGAGGAGAAACGAGGTTTTAGGTTTACAGCTGAGAACGTCAAGCAATTCCGCACCCATGACACCACTCGGCGTTCGGTGTGGAGCCTTCCGGCCCTTTCTCCGCGGGCAGGGTGTTGTGAAAGTTCAGTAGCTGCACGGCTTCGGCCGACCACCGGACCCCGCGGTGCCCCCGTTTCCTCACCTGTAAATGGGGACTCGGAGAGCACCTACCTCAAGCAAGCTTGCGGGGCGAGTCCTCTGCAGGGCCCAGCGCCGGGGCTCTGCAGCCGTCCTGCCGGCCGCCCGGCGCGGCGCCCCCGGCCAGCCGCCTGCCTGCCCCGCGGGGGCTCGGGGCGTTTCAGGGGTCTGAGCGCGCGCCCCCTTCCAGTCCTCCTTGAAAGAATCGACAAAATTGGGAGTTGTCATTAGAACGGGGACAAACATTAGTTGTCATTAGAACGGGGACAAACCTTAGGACTTTGTCATTAGAACGGGGACAAACATTAGGACTTTGTCATTAGAACGGGGACAAACATTAGGACTTTGTCATCAGAACGGGGACAAACGTGCGCCCACACAATGTTATACCGCGGAGCCATCTAAAGGAACGCGCGGTGATACGACGTGGATGAATCTCAAAATACAGGCGCCCAGGCAAAGGGGCTGCAGCGCCAAAAAGGACACCGTGTGCTTCCGTGTGCGTGAGTCTAGGAACCGCAAACCCACCTGTAGGGACAAAGCAGACGCGTCCGGGGCCGGCGGGGAGGCTCATCGTCCTGCTCGTGGCGACGGTTCAGAGCGGGCATGCATCGCCCCGGCCGCGCGGAGCAAACGCACACTTCAAAGTGCGGTTTGTCGTACGTCCGAACACCTCGGGAGCACTTGACAAAGCCGTCTCGGGTCCTGAAGGGGGTCGCGAAAGTCACAGCCCTGAAGCCTTAGCTTTATTCGCGTCACCGTCAGTCCCCTTTGTTCCACGTTTCCATTTGCCTGTGCTAATAGGAATGACCCTCTAAGTGTGGAATTATATAGACTCCGGGTTGTTGCAGGAAGGAGATGATTTGGGGGTGTCGCCTAGTTCTCCTGTGCAAGGGGCGTCGGTCCCCGAAGCCCGGAGACCGTGGAGATGATCCCCCCGTCCCATTCTGGTTTCGGGGCACCCAATATATTGAAAATTCCTGGGGTATCTTCAACGACAGCTTCCTTTATCCAGATATTATGCAGCCAATAAAAAGTTCCTGCCTCTTTAAGCTGGAAATTTCGGGTAAGGTGGCAGTAGGCCCGCAGATGGTGCTCAGGTGCGCACGCAGCCGCAAAGAGGCCACCAGAGAAGCAGTAGCGGTACTTCCCAGTTTCCTCCGGTGGAATTTGTCCCCTTCGGCGACTCGTAGAGAACCTCGGGTTCCGTAACAGCGGCGCTCTCCATTGGCTGCTTGCGGCGCCCTCGAGCGTGCCTGGCTCCTGCGCTGGGCGCCTCGGCCGGGTCGTGGCGATGTCTGGCCGGTCCAAGAGGGAGTCTCGTGGTTCCAGCCGCGTGAAGCGCGAGTCCGAGTCCCGGGTCAACTCGAGTCGCGCCAAGCGGGAGCGAGATCGGGAGCGGGAGCCCGAGGCGCCGAGCTCCCGGGGCAGTCCGGTGCGCGTGAAGCGGGAGGTCGACCCGCCGAGCGCGCGCGAGGCCCCGGCGCCCGTCGTCCCGGCCGCGCGGGTGAAGCGGGAGCGCGAGGCGGACGACGACTCGGAGCCGGAGCGGGAGGTGCGAGGTGCGCGGGGCCGGGCTGGGCGCGGGCCGCTCCACGCCTTCCCTTCTCTCCTTCCAGCCTCGCGGGCGGGTCTGGAAAGCCCACGGGGGCCGGTGTGCGGGACCCGACCCGACCGGCGCCGTGAGGAAGATGCCGCTAGTCTTACTAGGCACTGTAGTGACGAGACTTCTTTCTTTCTTTTATTAAATGTATTGGGGTGACAATTGTTAGTGAACTCACATAATTTCAGGTGTACAATTGTGTATGACACCATCTGTACATCCCACTGTGCGTGCCCCACCCAGAGGCCGCTCTCCTTCCGTCACCACGTGTTTGACAAGACGCCTAACGACCACAGCAGCTTTCCTTTATCGGGGGCCTCACGCGGGCCGGGCCTGGTGCTTGTCACCTCACGGGTGTTGCGTCCGTCGGCTTTTATAAAGCACCTGTCACCTCCGGAGTGAAGGCTTCAGCTCTGAGAGCCTGAAGCCGGGTCGCCGCGCCCGCCGCCCGCCCTGTGGCCGGACCGTGGCGGCCACGCAGGCCGCTCGTCCCGCTCTCGGTCCGAACCCGGTCCTCAGTCCCCAAGCCTGGGTACCTCAATATGGATACGCTCGTAGGCTGACTCGGACGTTGTCCTGCTCAGCCTCCTGTGTTGGGCCCCGAGTAGCGCCTCGCTCGTGTCGTAAATGCTTGACAAATAGCCTCTGCGTGACCTCGTTATTTATATAGTTATAACTATATATAATTTCAAGGCCGCCTCTCATTTCCTTTGCGTAAACACTCTGTCAGCCTCAGACTGCCCTGTCTTTAGAAGAGAAGTTGTTCCTTAGAGATGTCGCACAGTTGTGGTGTGGGGATTGTTCTCTCCGGGACACACTTGGGTCCCAGTTGCTCCTGACTTGTCTGTTTAGTTTTCACTTTGTTTTTATCGTGAATCAGATCACAGGTACCGAGATGCACTGCCTGTGTTGCAGAAGGACAGCGTAAGGACGTGTGTGGACGTACACGCTTCAATGTGCTGGTTAAGAATTGTGAAGGGTGGGAGATTTTAGCCCATTTGCAAGCTACCAGGTTGGGCCGCTCTCCTTTCACGCTGAAGGAAGCCGTGGGGCGGTGGGGCCTGAGATGCTGATTGTCGCAGCATTAACGGTAGCCGGAGTGTGGCGTCGCTGTCGGGGCCCCAAGTCAGTTCCCGCAGTGCAGTGCGAAGGGGACCCGGTCGCCCGGTGGGAGGCCCGACCGCAGAGGAATTCTGAGCCTTACAGCCGGCGGTGAGCCCGCCTCCCGTGCTCTGCAGGGGGATAACTCTTTCTGCCTTCCAAGGTTGTTCACTGTATAAACGTCCTGGATAAGACCTGCTGCGTGGAGTTAGTGCCTCTGTTCACAGTACGTGCAGGAGCAGAGAGGCCCACGGAGAACTGCTTCCCAGCACTGCCAGCTTAAGGGGGGTTCAGAACCTTGGACGCTCCCTTAGGCTCTTCCTTAGTTGTGTGTGTGCCTGCCTGCCTCGCTTCGGTGATCACTGTCCGCACGTCTTTTCTAATCACTTCTGCTTTTGTTGTTTATACTTTCATTTTGTATCTGGTACAAGTGGAATCAAACTGTGTAGTTTTCTGATTAACCTTTGTTTTTTTTTTTTGCTGGCCATATTTTCGAGGTACAGCCAGACAGATGGCTACATAGTGTTCCATTAAGGATACACCAAAATGTCTTTTTCCATTTTATCTGTGGTGGACGTTTGGGTTGTTTCCACTTTGGGCTCTTTCAAGTACTGATGCTATAAATAGTTTTTAGTAAAGTACTCCTGGTGCCTGTGTGGCAAAACTTCTCTAGGGTACATAGATAGAGAGATTGCTGGGTCAAAGGGTCTGCAGATTTTCAGGTTTGATCTGTATTATTTTCCAAGAGGCTGTAACAGTCCTTGCTCCCACCAGCAGTGCACAAGCATTCTCATTGCTCCACATATTCGCCAACATTTGGAATTTTCTGATTGTATTTTTTCCCTTGATAGGTGTGACATACGTCATTGTGCAAGATTTGCATTTTCTTGATTATTGATGAGGTTGAGCATCTTGTAATATGTTTGTGGGCTGTGTTCCTCATTTTATTGTGTTGTCTATTTTTTTTTTTAATTGCTTCACCAGATTTCTCTACGTCATCTGCAAACAAATCATTTGTTGGTTATATATGTTTCAAATATATTCTCTCTGTGGCTTGTTCTATTAGTGGGGTTTTTTTGGGTGTTGCTCCCACCTGTATAGGAGCTCCCCTTGATTAGTTTTGCCTGTTTTTTTGTTTGTACTGGTAGTTGCCCCTGAGTACGGGTTTCCCATTTTCACAACCTGTGATGATTTTCCTTTCAGCAAAGAATGGCCGTGTGGATTCCCAGGACCGGAGGAGCCGCCACTGCCCATACCTGGATACCATTAACAGGTCAGTAGGACAGGGATGCCGAGGGCAGCAGAGGCACAGCGGAATCTAGGCAGGAAGTTCCTCGGAACTTCCTATTAATCTTTGCTCTTCAATTTAAAGTGTCAGAGGGCATGCTGTTTTAGGGTGGGCACATGCATAAAGAGCTTGTAGCTCATTTTGAATTCGTGTGATGAAATATCAGGATACGTAGAGTCAATGATAATAACAACTTTAAATGTTTATTGAGCACCCACTATGTGCTAGGCTCAACTCTAGATGCCTGGGATTTAGTAGAGAAAAAAAGAGACAAAAATATGTCCTAAAGCAGTTAGTTACCTCATCCTGATACCCTTTTTTCTGATCCCTGATGGCATCTCAGGATGCTTTTCAGTTTACACTCTAGAGGCACAAGCCACTGTGGCTGTGGCTGTTGAGCACTTGAAATGTGGCTTGAGGGACCGAATTTTAAATTTTATTTAATTTTAATTATTTTAAATTTAAGCGCCAATAATCGTGTGTGGCTAGTGGTTCCTTTATAAAAGAATTTTTCATATTTTTATGTCCTTCCACCCCTACTCTCTTAATTTGGAATGCTGTTGGGGTCCTGTTACTTTAGTGCTATTGTGACTTTTCCTACAGAGAAAGTGACTGCAATGGAATGTTCTCGGTTGTAAATACTAAAAAAGAAAGAGGGTCAGTGGCATCATGTGGCTGGTGGAGGGAGATACCTTGCTTGACACTGTTTTGGGCCTGGTGGTGGAGGTGCCTTGGTGAGGGGTAGTTAATGTTGCCATGGTTTACATGTGGTTATTGAATCACTGGGCATTCCTGTCCTAATGCTGTGTGACATCGTGGAACACGGAGCCAGCGCTGCTTCACTCGGGTGCTCTCCTAGCCATCCATCCCTATTCATTGCTTTTCTTTTGTTTTGGTTCTTTTAGGAGCGTGCTGGACTTTGACTTTGAGAAACTGTGTTCCATCTCCCTCTCACATATCAATGCATATGCCTGTCTGGTGTGTGGCAAGTACTTTCAGGGTAAATAAATGTTTGTATGATAAACTTACTATGTTTTAAAGTAAGTAAGCTGCTGTCAGGAGTCATGTCTAATAATCCCTTTATTCCCAGGAAATTGGAATGCTCTTAGAAAATCAATAGGAGGTTCTCTGGTCAGAACCTGAGTGAAAAGGAGAAAGAACTAGTCCTGTGAAAGACAATGTAGGACATCTCAAAGACGGGGTTATTGATTTTCTGTTGTTTTCTGTACTTAATGTCTTTTTCTGAGACTCCTTTTAGTCTAAGGACTTTTTCATTCTGTTCTTTTCTGGAAATGTATTGTTTCAATTTATTCAGATCAAGCAATTGCTATGTATAGTATAACAGAATAGTCAAAAGAAATGTAAACTACATTCCTTGCTCTTAGAAGTGGTCAAGGTTAACACATAATACAATCAGCAAACAATATGAGACCATACAGATCACTGCTAGGCTGTTGGGCACTGAGTATAAATAAGGACAATAGAAGATGAAATACGCAAAGATCATTGGCGTGTTTGTGTTGAGTTCATGGAGGAAGTGGAGGTGGGAGTTGAACTGACAGGACCTATAGGGTTTGAATGGGTTAAGGGAGGTATTCTAGAAAGGAGTGGCAACAGTGATCAAAGGTACATTAGGTGCAGGATTGTCTTGAATGTGGACAATTGGAAAATCCAGGACTGAGTGATGATGGACTATTGCAGGGTATATATGTGTGTATGTGGATATCTGTATGTATGTGCATGTTTTATATTTAACACAGAAATTCCTAATTTCTGATAATATATAAAATTAGCTTGCATGTATGTACGTATACACGTACACACACACGTATATCATATTCATACATATGAAATTAGTTTTCCCAACCAGTGTCTCATGCCATCCAGGGAATAAAGTTAACTATTGTGTTGTTCTTTCTTGGTAACTTTAGTGATGAGACAATTTATGGGGGAGACTCATTTCATTGATGGCATCCTACTTTGTTTTTGGTGATATTAACACGTTCCAGCACAAAATAATGAAAGGAACATCCGATCCCATCTGTTCCTTGCTGGAATCTGCCCTTCTCTGCAGCCTTTCATTCTTCCCTACAGGCCGAGGTTTGAAGTCTCACGCCTACATCCACAGCGTCCAATTTAGCCACCACGTCTTCCTAAATCTCCACACGCTGAAGTTTTACTGTCTTCCAGACAACTACGAGATCATCGATTCCTCGCTGGAGGACATCACGGTGCGTGTCCCACAGGCCCGGTTTGGAACCAGTGCTCCTGAGAGCTACCCCTGGGATCCTGGGGTCTGCCCCACCCAGGGGAAAATCTTAGCCCTTGGGTCTTGGAGAGACTTCTTTCCCTTTGGAAGGAACCAGGGAAACTGAGTAAGGAGGTCAGGATTCATAATTATGGCCTGTGGTCTGCAACCTAGCCATCATTTCTGCTCTTAATGTGGAAGGTTAGGACTGAAAAAATAGGGCTACTTAGTAAGTGAGGTGAAAGCATTCTTGTGAAATAAATTATCCTTCCAACTTGGAGTAGCGATGTGAATCGGGCCTGGTGTAAGATAGCTCCTTTTGACATGATGTGGCCAGAAGGGCCAGTATGTTCCATCTCTGGGCTCTGGTTTGTAACCTGGGCCAGGAGTCATTCACTGTACTTAAGTGAAAGATCCTCTCGAGCTTTGATTAATGTTGGAACTTTTGATTATTAGTTTCCTTGTCAGCAAATGGCTATATATTCATTGTGCTGAATGCTCCGTTCTCAAGGAAACCTTGGTGTTCAGAGTGTTTGAAATACCACTTAATGCTACTTTTATAACTCTTATAGCCATGTTAATAGAGTTAAAGTGGTTGTGGACAGTATTTACAGAGGGAGAAATAAATTCAGGGTTTCAAAGGGACTTAGTGGTGACCTCTGTCTAGCCTGTGGCACCCCGTGTGGCTGTAGGACTGGGGACGTTCTGCTCCTGCCTCTCTGACCCCCTGAGTCGTGAGGTCTCAGTCCTGGTGGAGGAGCTCCTGCTCCTTCCTGCGCGACACCATGTGCTGGCTCTGTGACGTCCCACCGGACACTCAGGCCCCTGCTGCTTCAGTGTCCCGCAGCTTCTGACAGTCGTTTATCATGGGGTTGGCTGGACCTGAGATTTGAGGAAAAGCCTGGGATTCAGTGATTTTGGGTTAAACACAGAGAAACCCTCTGTGTTAGTAATGTGGGAGGGCCTATTCCACGTTACCTGCCTTTATACTGTTGTTGGGAGCGCTTTGGGGGTGTGGTGAGACATTCGGGACCAAAGTGGTTTTTCTTTTTGGCAGAAAGTGCTGTTCCAAATATATCTTGGGAACTCTGTAGATAGCCCTAAAACAACTTAGAATTTTCTTTTGCTTTGCAGTATGTGTTGAAGCCCACTTTCACAAAGCAGCAGATTGCAAACTTGGATAAGCAAGCCAAATTGTCCCGTGCATATGATGGCACCACTTACCTGCCAGGTATTGTGGGCCTGAATAACATAAAGGCCAACGACTATGCCAACGCTGTCCTTCAGGTAGGTGTCCTTCAGGTAGGCTCCAGATGGGACAGTGAGGGGAAGGGGTAACCCAGGAACACTGGAGGTCAGCCAGGAAATGACTGCTTTCCGGTAGAGTGCGGTCAGATGGCCCCCAGACCCCGGGTCGTACTGAGGACTCGACTGAGTATTTATTTGTTCTGTACCAAGCAGAACATTCCTGTGTGTGCTCAAGGTGCTGCTGCCAAATGCTGAGCCCCTTTCCAGCCTCTGGAGCTGCCAGGGAGTGAGGGGTAGAATCTGTGTGTGGCCTGGCAACGCCTAATAGGAAACACACATGCTAGGTGATGCATTTTTTTTTTTTTTTAATAATGTAGACATTCATTGTGCCAGCTGTTGGATGTCTCGGTCCTGCCGCTCTGCTTAAGCCCCTAAGTGAGAAAGGCAGAAAGCCAAGGTTGTCCTAATTACAATTAAGTTTTGTTATTTTAAAAATTACATGAGTAATATGTGCACATTTTTGAAAAATTAGAAAATGTTGGTAAACGTGAGAAAATTAACAATCTTGTTTCACCAAAAAAAATTTTTTTAATTAAAAATATTATAAATATCAACACTTATTGTGGGGGGCGGAAGATGTAAAAAGTATAAAGTGAAAGCTTAATTCCTTTCTTTCCTTAATATTCTGTCCTGGGGGACTTAACAGTATAGGAAGTTCTTTTTATTTATAAAACTAAGTAGGTGAACAAACCCTCTGTGATGATGATTCCACTAAAATAGGATTGAATGGTCCAAGTACTCCATCTGGAGACTGGATAATTTCTCTCCAAGGACACCCATTATTATTTATATTGTTGCTGGAGCCAGAGCGTGGATATCTGAGAATTAGGATAAACTTTATCCATACTCTTTCACTTTTGAGAATCAGCTATCTTTGTTTGAGTCATTACTCTCTAAGCAGAAAGTCCTTGTTTCTTTAGCTGAGCTTGTAGGGGCTTTCCTCATCACCACTAAGGAGAGGGTGCTCTCTGCATCCTCAGTTGTCTTCCCCAGAGATGCCTGGGTTTATTGTATCTAGCAGAACCCTGTGTCCTCTCTAAATGGATTACTTTGCCAAAGAAAGTTGTGCTCCTAGTAAGCCCAGTGCCGGTGGGGACTCAGGTACCTGTCAAGGAGGACCTGAGGGAAGACTGCCTTTATTTAGAGTCTGTTAGGTGGTCTCCCCCGTTTTGTAGCCCATACTAATGAGTATGTGTTCCTGCCTGAAGAAACATGACTGGTCTGTATCTTTTTGCTGAATGAGCTAGAATTTATTTTTGTTCTAAATCTTTTGACCATTTTCCATCATCACAGAGTACATTCAGTTTTACATACAGTTGTGTGGTTTTATTACCGGTCTCTCAATATGACATTGGGGAAAACAATGCATTTTATTAAGATGATTTTATATTATTTTAATGTGCAGTTGGGAGATGGGGAAACTGGGTTCTCCAGATAGTTAGTTCTGCCTCAGCCAAATGGATGATGGAGAGCATTTGGGCTTCTAGACTTCGATTCCTTATAAGTCCAAACATAGTCACAGGCTTAATTAGAGTAAACAAAGGGAATGATTAAGTAAGCTGGTCAGTGGATAGGGATTTGAATACCTTTTTCAAAAAACTCCTTTGCCTTATCCGTGTCAGTGAAGTGTCTGCGGAACTGGACTTGGTATGAAACTCAGTACAAAGGATGTTGCTTAACATGAACTCTAAATAAAATGAGCGTTTACTTCTGACTCTTAAAGGCTGTCACAGGCACA
Organism: Rhinolophus hipposideros; assembly: GCF_964194185.1. Classification (NCBI taxonomy): domain Eukaryota; kingdom Metazoa; phylum Chordata; class Mammalia; order Chiroptera; family Rhinolophidae; genus Rhinolophus; species Rhinolophus hipposideros. Next base: position 14,886,536 of record NC_138058.1, on the reverse strand, counting down.
GCTCTATTAGAACTTTAGTTGGAAGAGTGTGGTTCCCAGAGGTCCTGCAAAGGGGCTTTGGATTAATCAGACTGTTTGACTTCTAGGCTCTGTCTAATGTTCCTCCTCTCCGGAACTACTTCCTGGAAGAAGACAATTATAAGAACATCAAGCGTCCTCCGGGGGATATCATGTTCTTGTTGGTCCAGCGTTTTGGAGAGCTGATGAGAAAGCTCTGGAACCCTCGAAATTTCAAGGCACATGTCTCTCCCCATGAGATGCTTCAGGCTGTTGTCCTTTGCAGCAAGAAGACTTTTCAGATCACCAAACAAGGTAAGGAGCAAGTCATTCACTTTTTTTGACTTCAGGGCAACAAAACTAGTTTGATGAACAAATTTACTTCCACTTTGCATTGAACCTTATAGTAGCCAGAGTGAGTGTCCAGTGGAGAGCGTGGTTAGATTCCTCACTCTTTTTTCATCAGTCTGCCCTGCTCAGATTCCCAAGAGGTTTCAGGTGGCTAGAAAATCTGTCTCATGGGTAAACCAACCTGTATGGCTCAGGTGGAAACCAGGAGGCTAGGAAAGACACCAACCCTTATTAAGCACCTGCCACCTTTGCCACTCATTTTGTCCTGCTGCAGACTTCAATATTCTGATGAGCCATTTTGACTGTTTTTATCCCTCTAAATCCAGTTAGTTACTGCCATGTGAGTGAAGTGGACACGTGGCTCTGGATGTCAGGTAGTACCCTCTAGCACACATGTCAGTCTACTCCTCATTCATTCGTGGTGCTAGTAGGTTTTAGAGCCGCAGGGATAAGAAACACAGGTTTTCTCTTCTAGGAGTTCCCCTTCTAGTGGAGAAGATAGTTATGTCAAACGGTGATTACAGGGTGTTAAGCGCTGTGTGGGAGGGAGCGTGGAGCAAGGACCTCGGTGGGACATGTGGGAGGTGGGCCAGGTGTCAGAGTGGAGGAAGAGACACCTGAGTCTTAGATAGAGGAGAAGACAGGTCGGGGCACTGCAGGTAGAGAGGACACTGGACAGACGCATGGCGGTGTCTGGCCCAGACAGATGATGGCAATTAGCTGAATGCTTGGATTCCAGCGGAGAATGACAAGAGCTGAGTGGAGATTGGAGGGAGGGACCAGATTGGTGGGTTTGTATATGACACTATAAGGAACTTGACAACAATGGGGAGCCAGGGAAGGCTTTTAAACAAAGATAGGGCATCAGATTTGTGTTTAAAAACATTCTGGCTGAGGAGTGACTTAGAGGGGAAGTTCAATAATGGCTTTTGGTGGGTGATGAGATACAGATTTGGAATAGAGATGATAATCGAAGGTCCTACTTGGATCAGAGAGCTTGACTTTGAAGAATGCCAGCGTTTAATGGCCAAATAGAGGAGGCCGCTCAGGGGACGGGGTGGTGTGGCCCAAGAGGAAGGAGGAACCCGGGACATGCAGTCAGGCCAACCAGCATGTGGTGTGGGTTATCATACTGTCTCCCGGGCCTGACGTGTCCCTCCTTTTCTTCTTTTCCAGGGGATGGAGTTGACTTTTTGTCCTGGTTTCTGAATGCTCTGCACTCAGCTCTGGGGGGCACAAAGAAGAAAAAGAAGAGTAAGTGTCATTTTGTAGAAGGGAGCTGTTTTTGTTTGTTTCCTTTTAAGAACACTGCACTTCCCATCCTTTTCTAATTAACTGTCTTTTTGTGTTAGGGTGGTATCTGTGGACACATGGGCTAAATTTTGTTTCTAAATAAGTTCCTCTCCATTTTTCATTATTAGAATGTGGTTCTATCCAATGGCATTTTTAATAAGTGGAAATGGATATAACTGTGCTCTAGAAATTGTGACCCAGTTTCAAACTGAAGGGCTGGGTAGCGTGTTACAGACTGCTAGGCTTCTGGCGGCACCAGAGGTAATAGGAGGACTCAGTGGCTGGCTTGCCTGGCCTGTAAGTTGACTGGTCATGCAGAGTGAAAAGCTAGTTCCTTGCCCTGAGCCTGTATTTGGAGAAATGAGCCGGCCTTCATACAGATTCTCAGACTTTACGTCCCTTTGTCCCTTAGCATCCATGCTGGCTTAGCTGTAGACATTGTTTATGAATGCCGTCAGGTCAGACTGCCGAGCGAGGTGAATGATTTTGGAGACCTGATACTGTTTTCTTCCTTTCTGTCCTCTCCTGTGTTCTCGGGGTGGTGGTGTTTCTTGATGTGGGGTTGTGGCCTGGCGCTTCTTCTACCAGCTGGGCCTGTACCAAGTGTCTTCAGCCCATGCGTGTCCTCTGAGTTCTCGGACTTGTGTCCTGTGAGGATTCTAGAACCCTGTTGTACATTCTGCCTCAGTTGTTTGGTTCTATTCTGCTCCATCCTGTCATTTTTCCTTTCTGCCCAGTGCATGGTGGACATGGTCTCCCTTGCAGGCAGCATGTGGTTGGGGGAAGTTCTTTGGATGTGCACTTGACTCTTGAACAACACAGGGGTTAAGGGTACTGACCCCCTGTGCAGTTGAAAATCTGCGTATAACTTTTGACTCCCCCAGGAGTTAACTACTAATTGCCTACTGTTAACTGGAAGCCTTACCAATAAGAAAAGTTGATTAACACGTATTTTGTATGTTATATGTATTATATTCTGTATTCTTACAACAAAGTAAGCTAGAAAAATAAGTTATTAAAATCATAAGGAAGAGAAAATAGATTTATAGTACTGTACATGTTTATTGAAAAACATCTCTGTATAAGTGGACTCCCGCAGTTCAAACCCATGTTCTTCAAGGGTCAGCTGTATCTTGTTTTGCTTGTGAATTTTTTGTGATTCATAAATCTCCAGGCTCTGTAAATCATTCACTCATTTCAAACGCATTTAATTTTTCTCTTACGGTCAGGCCCTATGCTAGAGCACCAGAGGGCATTTTCTGGAGAAGATAAATATAAAATTACTTACACAAATAATTATTAAGCTCCCAAGGTGGTATACATTACACAAGGACTTTGTTTAGTGACAGCTTTGGGTCTTAGGCTGGAAGATGCTGGTTTAGTTCAGAAATTGAGAAGTTAGGACTAGATTTTGGAAATGCTTTCCAACCTGACAGAATTTGCATTTTGACTTCTGTTTTGCGCAGCCATTGTGACTGACGTTTTCCAGGGCTCCATGAGGATCTTCACTAAAAAGCTTCCCCATCCTGATCTGGTGAGTGAGTGGAACCTGAGTATCAGACTAATTTAAATTGCCTGAGGGGATGTAGGGTTGACAAAGATTCTTAGAGACCCAGGCAGAGGTTCTACCAGACAGACACCTGCCAAGAGGTAGTTCCCTCAGGTTCTTAGCCGGAGTTAGTGGTTGGGTAGGGTCTGCTGGGTTAAGCGGTCTGGCCACTGGGTGGTGCTGGCGTGTTTTTTGAGAAACACAGGTAAGCCTTCTACATCATCTAAAAGCTTTTAAAATAGTCTGGTATATAAGTAAAATGTCTCTGAAGATGGAAGCCCATTGTTTCTTGCATTAATCTAACCAGGTGGTGGTACTGCACGTCAGACTGCCCAGTCAGTTGACTTCACTTCAATATGAAAAGAAGAGCATGTAAATGTACAAAAGCATTGTTTCTGTCTGGTGATCTCCTGCTGCTCATACTCCTTCCTCCTTTTTGTTTTCACTCACTTTTAGCCAGCGGAAGAAAAAGAGCAGCTGCTCCATAATGACGAGTACCAGGAAACAATGGTGGAGTCCACCTTTATGTACCTGACGCTGGACCTTCCTACTGCCCCCCTCTACAAGGATGAGAAGGAGCAGCTCATCATCCCCCAGGTGCCACTCTTCAACATCCTGGCCAAGTTCAACGGCATCACTGAGAAGGTAGCCCATTTGCACACCTGTCCTGTTAATACCCCTTTCTGTCCCTTGACTTTGTCATTTTCTTTTTATGCTTGGAAATCACCACATGTATGCAATGCATTTATTATAAAGTGTATTATCTTTAGTGAGCCTCCCAGACTCCATGCTGTTTCTAGCTGATCGTCCCCGACTCTTAACTTGAATTACAGTGCCCTCTCTTGTACTTCTCATATATGCCTTTGAACCTTCTGCCTCTGGTTCATATGGAGGAAGGAGAGGTATTTAGAACAGTAGAAACTCGGAAAAGTAGGAAAAACTCCAATATTTAAAAAAATAAATAACATCATTATTAAGGTGGGAAAAAAAAACAGAACCAAAATATAAATAAAATGAAATACTTTATTCTTAGTATATCAAGTTAAAAGCTTCTTTTTATCTGCTGAGTTAACTGTTTCCTGGTTTAATTCCCGTCTTCATCCCAGACAGATTTAATACTTTTTGGTTCTTTACTGGGAGAATTTTTTTTTTTTTTAAACTCAGTGCTTCATTCCAGACCCTTTCTGCTCTTTTTCTTTTTCTTTTGGCTTTATATATGTATATGTGTGTGTGTGTGTGTGTGTGTGTGTGTGTGTGTGTGCATTATTAGTTTCATGTGTACTAAACAACATAATGATTAGACATTTACACCCCTCATAAAGTGATAACCACACGTCTACTACCCATCTGATACTGTATATAGTTACCGTGTTTTCCTGAAAATAAGACCTAACCGGAAAATAAGCCCCAGCATGATTTTTCAGCATGACATCCCCTGAACATAAGCCCTAATGCATCTTTTGGAGCAAAAATTAATATAAGACCCAGTTTTATTTTCAGGGAAACACGGTATTACAATACAATTGACTATATTCCCTATGCTGTACTTTACATTCTGTGACTATATATATGTACATATATATATGTTGACATTCAATATTATTTTTTATTAGTTTCAGGTGTACAGCACAGTGATTAGGCATTTATGTAATAATCTCTGACGTGATTCTTCACATAAGTCCAGTACTCATCTGATACCCTACATAGTCTTTACATTACTGACTGTATTCTCCATACTGTATTTCACATCCCCATGACTATTTTGTGACTACTAATTTGTACTTCCTAATCCCTTCATTTTTCTCACACATCTCCCAATCCCTTCCTATCTAGCTTTGTTCTCTGTCATCAATTTGTTCTCTGTATCTATGAGTCTGTTTCTGTTTTGTTTGTTCATTTATTTTGTTCTTTATATTCCACATATAAGTGAGCTCATATGGTATTTGTCTTTCTCAGTCTGACTTACTGCACTTAGCATAATACCCTCTCAGTCTATCCACGTTCGCAAATGGTAAGATTTCGTTCTTTTTTTTATGGCAGAGTAATACTCCATTGTATAAATGTACCACAATTTCTTCATCCAATTGTCTATTGATGGGCATTTCAGTTATTTCCATATCTTTGCTGTTGTGAATAGCGCTGCAGTGTGTGCATATATCTTTTTGAATCAGTGTTTTGGATTTCTTAGAATAAATACCCAGGAGTGGAATTGCTGGGTCATAAGGTAGTTCTATTTTTAACTTTTTGAGGACCTTCCATACTGTTTTCCATAGTGGCTGCACCAATTTGTAGTCCCACCAGCAGTGCACAAGAGTTCCCTTTTCTCCACATTCTCGCCAACACTTGTTGTTTGTTGACTTAGTTTTAATGGTAGCCATACTGACAGGAGCGAGGTGGTATCTCATTGTGGTTTCTATTTGCATTTCTCTAATGATGAGTGACGTTGAGCATCTTTTCATGTCTATTGGCCATCTGTATGTCCTCTTTGGAGAAATGTGTTCAGGTCCATTTGTTAATTGGATTTTTTTTGGTGTTGTATGAGTTTTTAAAATAAATTCTGGGTATTAACCCCTTATCAGATGTGTTATTGGCAAATATATTCTCCCATGCAGTAGTATGTCTTTTTGTTTTGTTGATGGTTTCTTTTGCTATGAAAAAACTTTTTAGTTTGATATAATCCCATTTGTTGTTGTTTTTGTTTGTTTGTTTCCCTTGCCTGAGGAGACATATCCAGAAAGTTACTGCTAAGAGCGATGTTCAAAGAATTTATTGCCTTTGTTTTCTTCTAGGAGTTTTATGGTTTCAGGTCTTACATTTAAGTGTTTAATCCATTTTTAGTTTATTTTTGTATATAGGGTAAGAAAGTTGCCCAATTTCAGTTTTTTGCCTGTGTCTTTGCAGTTTTCCCAACACCAATTATTGAAGAGACTGTCCTTACTCCATTATATATCCTTGCCTCCTTTGTCATCGATTAATTGATCATAGAAGCGAGGATTTATTTCTGGGCTCTCTATTCTATTCCATTGATCTATATATCTGGTTTTATGCCAGTACCATCTTGTTTTGATTATTATAGCTTTATGGTGTAGTTTGTTATCGATGAGTGTGATACCTCCCACTTTGTTCTTTCTCAAAATTTGTTGGGCTGTTTGGGGTCTTTTGTAGTTCTGTATAAATTTTAGGATTAGTTGTTCTAATTCTGAGAATAATGTCATTGATATTTTAATAGGGAATTGCATTGAATCTGTATATTGCTCTAGGTAATAAGAACATTTAACAATATTAACTTTTCCAGTCCATGAGCCAAGTTATATCCCTCCATTTAGTTGTATCTTCTTCAGTTTCTTTCTTCAGTGTCTTACAGTTTTTAGAGTATAAGTCTTTCACTTCTTTGGTTAAATTTGTTCCTAGATAGTTTATGCTTTTTGATGCAGTTATAAATGGGATTATTTTCTTAATTTCTCCTTCTGATTCTTATTGGTGGATAGAAATGCAACAGATTTTTGTATATTGATTGTCCTGCCACTCCCTTCTGTCTTGTAAAGTTGCTGCTGAGAAATCAGCTGATAGCCTTATTGGGTTTCCTTTGTATATAATTTGTTGTTTTCCTTTTGCTTCCTTTAAGATTGTCCTGCAACTTTACTGAATTCATTTATTAGTTCTAATAGTTTTTTGATGGAGTCTTTAGTGTTTTCTATTTATAGTATCATGTCATCTTCAAATAAAGAGGGTTTTACTATTTCCCTTCTGATTTGGATGCCTTTTATTTCTTTTTTCTTATCTGATTGCTGCGGCTAGGACTTGGAGTAGTATGTTGAATAGAAGTGGTGAAAGTGGGCATCCTCGTCTTGTTCCCAATCTTATAGAAAAGCTTTTAGCTTTTCACCGTTGAGTATGATATTAGCTGTGAGTTTGTCATATGTCATTTATTATGTTGAGATGTGTTCCTATACCCACTTTGAGCCTTAGCATGTCATTTAGTCTTCACTGTACTTTCAATCTCTTGTCTTTCGATTTGAAGTGAATCTCTTGTAAGCAGAATATAGAAGAGTCATGTGTTTTAATCCATTTGGCCACCCTGTGTTTTTTTAGTAGAGCATTTAATCCATTTACATTTGAAGAAATTATTGATAAGTATGTACTTACTGCCGTTTTGTTAACTGTTTGTTCTTATACTTCCCCTCTGTTCCTTTCTTCTCTTGATCTCTTGTGGTTATTATGAGTCTCTATCTATAGAGGTATATTTTAAGCTGATAGTTATTTAAATTCAAATATACTATATAAGGGCTACATTTTTATTCCCTGCTCCATGCTTTGTGATTGAGGTCATGTTTTAGATCTTTTTGTATTGTGTATTTCCTAACTACTTATTGTAGTTTGAATTTGATATTTTTTTCTTTTGACTTTCGTAGTAGCTTTTTACATGTCTGATTCATTGTATTTGTTAAATTTTTGGCTTTACCTGTGGGATTTTTTTTCCTTTTTCATATTTTCTTATTTCTGGTTATAGCCTTTTTTTTTTCCCTTAAAGGAGATCCTTTAACAATTTTTTTGTAAAGCTGGTTTAATGGTGATGAATTTCTTTAGTTTTTGCTTGTTTGGGAAACTCTTTATCTCTCTTTTAATTCTGAATGACAACCTTGCTGGGTAAATTTTTCTGGGTTGTAGGTTCCTTTCATTTCAACACTTTAAAGATGCCCTGCTACTCCCTTCTGTACTGTAAAGTTGCTGCTGAGAAATCAGCTGACAGTCTTAGTGGGTTTCCTTTGTTGTTTTTTCTTTGCTTCCTTCAAGACTGTGTCTTTAACTTTTGCCATTTTAATACAATATGTATTGGTGTGGGTCTCTTTGTGCTCATCTTATTTGGAACTCTGCATTCCCTGAAACTGGATGTCTGTTTTCTTTCCCAGGTTAGTCATTATTTCTTTAAATAAAATGTTCTGGGATCCCTATAATGTGAATGTTTGAGTACTTCATGTTATCCCAGTGACCTCTTTTAAATTATTTTTGTTTTTTAAATTTCTTTTCTGTTCTATGGTTGATTTCCACTAGTCTGTTTTCTGGGTAATGTTCTTTTTTTTTTTTTAAAAATTAAAGTTTATTGGGGTGACAGTCGTTAAGTTAGTGTTCTATATTAGCTAATCTGCTGTTGATTCCTTTTAAAGTGTTTTTTTCTTCTTTTTTTTGGTCCATTTCAGTTATTGTGTTCTTCAGGTCTGCTTGGTTCTTTGTTATACATTCTGATTCTTTATGTTTTCCCTAAATTCCTCTATTCTACCCTCAACTTTGGTGAGCATCCTTATGACCGTTTCTTTGAATTCTTTATCAGGCAGATTACTTGTCTTCGTTTCTTTTGGGTTTTTTTCTGGAGATTTTTCTTGTTCCTTCATTTGAGAGATATTCTTCTTTTCATTTTGTTTGACTTTCTATGTTTGTTAATATGAATTAGGCAAAAATACTTATCTTTCCTAGTCTTGAAATAAAGGCCTTAGAAGAAGTGGTCTCTGTGGAGGCTGTGTGTGCTCAGTGGTTTTGGCAGGCTGGTGGGAGCCCAGTGGGTGCCTAAGGGGTCCAGGGCACTGGCCTATCGAGCTGGAGCGGCTCTGGGTGGGGAGGCCGGTGTCTGTGGTGATGCCCTGTTGATCCTGTTTGCTCCCTTTGTTCGGGGAATCGATATGGGCTCAGGCGATGTGTCCAGGAATGCACTGTGGTGACCTTACAGGTAGACAGAGCACATGGCTAGAGATCCTGCCCACCCTGTGGGGGTGGAGGGGGGTGTAAACAGTGGCGTTCACACACCTCTGACCCTGGAGAAATTCTACAGTCCCCAGAGAGCTCCTGCAGCTCCCCAAGCTTCTGTGCACAGTCTCTCTCGTTTGTCGCACAGAAAATGGTCTTGTGAAGAAGCGAACTCCGTGTAGGCGTTATGTGCCCGGTAGTTTTGGGAAGCTGGTTGGAATCGGGCAGGTGCTTATAGTGACTGGGCACTAACCTGCTGGGCTGGACCTCCCAGAACGGAGGCCAGTGCGTGAGGCCCTGGTGTTCCTGCTCGTTCCCTGTGTTTGGAGGCAAAAGGCTTCGGGCAGTATAGCTGGGAACACACTACATGATCTTGCAGGTAGGCCTAAGCACCCCGATAGAGCTCTCATCCGCCGTATCGAAGAGTTGGGGGACGGAAGCAGTGCTCGCCAGCTCTTTCAGCCTGGAGAGTTCCCGCAGCTCCTGAAGGGCTCCCATGGTTTCCCAGCCTTCCTGTTAGGTCTCTTTCTCTTGTTTGTTGTTCAGAAGCTGTTCATTCAGCCCTCATTCGTCTTGCTGGAGGAATTGCTCTCTGTATACGTGTACTTTGAGTTTGCTCACGGGAGGGGGCTTCTTCAGCCCTCCTATGCCATGGCCATCTTGGACCTCCCATTGTTTGGGCAAACACTGGAACTTAGCTTCAGCTGGGGGCAGAATGAGTAATGCTGACGTCTGGCCTCTCCTGGGAAGATAATTCTCTGCGAGCCAGGGAAGAGAGCCCTGTGCTGTCTGTTTGGAGAGGAGTTTCTGTCTCACTGAGTTAGGAGGGAGAGGAAGGGACAGGTCTCGGTTCAAACACCACAGACTTATTTTTCTTACTGAATTAGATTTTTTTTAGTAACATTTTAGAAAAAAAATTAAAGAAAAACGTTTTCTTTAGTAAATGTTTCTTCATTTGCTTTATGTCCTTAGGACCAATTTGCAGAGAATTTAAATGGTGGCAATGGTCGTGGTTTTTTAAAAATAATTTTCACCAGTTTTGTTGGTGTGCAGCTCTTTGGAGCTACTCATGCTATAATGCTGGAAGTGAAACTTATGTAATATTTTAGAAGGTCATCTAGGTGGTTTTGGAGTATGTATATCCTAAATTATTTTTGTTGCATCCTAATTTTAAATTAAAATATTTTCTTGGGAAGCTTGGGAGTCCCTGAAGGGATCTATTGTTACCTTCAAACTCATCCACTCCAGGGAGGGATGTTCTCATTGGTATTTCATCACTGGTTCTGATTAGTTTTTCACTGCTATATCTTGGGTTTTCCTGTACAGAATTGTGTCATGTAAAGGAAAAATATGTTTATGTGCACTAGTTCTTAAGCCTCTTGGGCTGGAGAAGACGTCCTGGGTCCTCTACCATTCCATCTCCTCAAACATGCTGAGTGAGCCCTCAGTAAATGTTACTTGACATATTGCACTTGACCCATGAGTCTTGGGGACCGTTGGGGAGGAAGGAACGTGGACTGTGTGTGTATTGACACCTCTTCTGGAATACCCTCAATGATGGGGGTGCCTTACAGCTTCAAAAGTACCTGTTCCATGCATCTAATGGTCAGGAAGTTCTTTCTTATTTTGAATTAAGAGAGACTTGCATGGTTTTAATTCTGCAAAACTTGTAACAAATCTTCACTTGACATTTTTGTTTTCCTTATAGAAACAGACAGCGACATTACTGTGGTTAGAGTTCAGCACTATGATCATGTGCTGGCTGAAACAGCCCACATTTGAGGTATTTGAGTCAGCCTTAGCCAAAGTGCTCTTCTGGGATCAGGGGTCTTGTGACTTCTCAGTAAGGCAAAATTATATTAAAAAAACCAAACCACAGCAAAACGAAACTCATGCCCTTGCTCTAATACTCCAGCACTAATTTGATAATTTTCTTTCCGTCTTTAGGAATATAAGACTTACAAGGAGAACTTTTTGAAGCGCTTCCAGCTTACCAAGCTGCCTCCATATCTAATCTTTTGTATTAAGAGATTCACTAAGAACAATTTCTTTGTGGAGAAGAATCCAACTATTGTCAACTTCCCTATTACGTGAGTATTGCCTTGCTTCACTTCTTCTTATGGGGAGTGAGCCTGAATTTCTTTTCATATTTTTGTACCACTATGAATTTTGGACTGCTACCTAGATTACCTACACTGCATAAGTTAAGTAAGGGTTTTTATTGGAAAGCTACAAATAGGTTAGGAGCCTCAAAGATAGATGTTTACCTGGAGACTATCTTCCTTTTACTTTCCCTCCAGTTGCTTGCTGGGAATTGTAGTCTTGAGTGTAGGAAAACCAGTTAATAAAAGTGGGTAGAACAGGTAGGATTCTGCCTGGCCTTGGAGGTAATCCTGAACAGTTAGAATCTGTCCAAGTATTTGTTGGTCATTGTATCTTCTCACACACTAGTTAGCCACGGACAGTGGCGATGACTCCAGGTTTGTTTTCTCATCGTGGGGTCCTTCTATCTTATTTTTTTCTCCAGAGGGTAAAGTCTGGAATGTGTCCAATTTCTCCCTATTGATGAGGAAGTTACAAATTTTGATGTATGGTCTTATTTTTAATTTACCATGCAGTTGTCTTTTTATGAACATTTATGAATATTTTAATGGAAAATTGGGAGGAGGTGTTGTGCCAGTTGCTTTTACTTTGTCGCCTTCTAACTCAGCTCCTGCAAGAACTTGTCAGGGTAGGCAGTTGGCTTTCAGTTCTAAGAGACGCGGTTTTTCACACACGGAAGAAGGTATCTCTGAGAACATGGAGAAGCCTGGTGGCATGGCTGGCAGAAAGAAATGTGGGTCTCTGTGTGCTGGCCTTTAGTTAAGGTAAGAGTGAAAACCTGAGAGTTTCTTATTGAGAAGGCTTTGGATGGATATATGATAGGATTAACATGATGTTTGGTTCAGTAGTGTTTTTTTTAATCTTCACAAAGTATTGTGGGAGCTGTGATGGACAGGTACTCATCTCCTCTTTTCTTTCTCCTTTCATCCCCTCTCCATTACCCGGTTGCCCAAACTACACCATGACTGCCAATTATATTCTTTGGAAATAGTTCCAGTTCTTAATTCTGTGTAGTGTGTAAGAGGTTAGTATCTAAAATTAAAGAGGTATGAGTTCTGGGCTGTCCTAGCTGTGTGACCTTGGGCAGGTCATTTGCATATTTTCTGGATGTGTTCTCTCATGGATAAAATGAGAGGCTTGAACTAAAGGTACTTCCAGGTATAACATTTATTATTTCTGATTCCATAATTACCAAGAATCTGAGAACAGTTGAGGATAAGCATAGGAAACCTTTGTAATTAGAAATATAAGAAAATTTCTTTTTCTTTCCCCATACTTGTCTTTCTGTTCTTCTCTAGCATCTTGTTTGTATGCATTGTTCTACACCATTTTATATAAGGAACTTGAGCAGCCTGGATTTAGGTATCTGTGGGAGGTCCTGGAACTAGTCTCTTGCAGTTACAGAAGGACAAGTGTAATTAATTTTCTGGGGAGTCAAAAGATATACGTGGATTTTCGACTGTGCAGAGGATCAGCAGGCCTCACCTCCACATTGTTCAAGGGTCAGTTGTACTTCTTGACTAGTCAGCCCTGTAGAGAGCGTCAAATTGTATGACTGATTCTGGAAACCTGCACTTTAATTACTTTGTGTACTGCAATTACTTTTAGAGTAATTTGGTTTTAGACTTGCAAAGTCCCTACTTCTTGAAAAAGGTTATTTTCATACATGATTCTTCTCCTGTGTTTCATTCATAATACATCTTTTTTTTTTCCCAGAGACCTATCACACTTGCAGTAATTAGGTGCCCTCTGCTCATTTGGAGATAGGGTTTTTGGAGCAAAGATTTAAAGTTTTGCTTCCAGCTAATTAGGCATTCTCTAAATTGGACTGTTCTGATTGGAAGATGACTATGATTTGCTCCTTTGGCTCTTTTCTAAAACAAAATGATGTGACATGTATTCATTCCCTTTTGCCAATTAAACAGTTCTGGTTCGACCATAAAAACTTGAGTATAAATAAATGCTCCTGAAGATTTGTCCAGGACTCGTTCAGACAAATCCGACAGTTATTGTTGAAGCAGAGGAGACGAGCACATGGAAAGTCAGCTCTTAGCAGCAGCAGGCAGGTTGGCTATCTGGAGCTCGCATGGATTTCTTCAAACTCATATTGAAACTGTTTAGCAATGAAAATGTACTGCAGTCTATATGGGACACTATCAGTCTGTAGAAATAAATAGCTGTCACCAACAGACAGCTGTACAGCGATTGGAAACATGATACCATCTCTCTTATTCCACCTTGTATTATTTAAATTTTTATAAGTATTTGTAGGCTACAAAAAGATATATTTTCCCTGAAATTATATAGTTAACGTATTCTCTTCTTTTTCTTAATAAAAAAAAAATATTTTTAATTGGGGAATATTGGTGAATAGTGTGTTTCTCCAGGGCCCATCAGCTCCAAGTCGTTGTCCTTCAATCTAGTAGTGGAGGGCACAACTCAACTCCAAGTCCAGTCGCTGTTTGCAATCTTAGTTGCAGGGGGCGCAGCCCACCTTCCCATGTGGGAATTAAACCGGCAGCCTTGTTGTTAAGAGCTTACGCTCTAACTGAGCCATCCGGCCGTCCCTTGGGAAGCTCAGCGGCAGCTCATTGTCTTCCACCTAGTTGTGGAGGGCGCAGTTCACTGGCCCATGTGGGAATCGAACCAGCAACCCTGTTGTTCAGAGCTCGTGCTCTAACCAACTGAGCCATCTGGCTGCCCCGTTAACTTATTCTCTTAATATTCACATTAACTGTCAGTCTGTTTCCCTATTTAACTATTTGAAAGTTCTTAATAACTATCTTTGTACAGTCTTCACAGTGAGCATTTATTATAACACTTTCCTTTGCAATAACAGTATACATTTATACTTCAGCTGGTGGATAGAGTTCAATAAGTAAAACACAAAAGGAGATTTTATTCCAGGTATGGCAAGAATGGTTTTCTATATTTGAAAGTGAATGTTCAGGTATTAGAAGTAAATTTCATGTTTCCAAATCCTAGTGGATGGAACCTTTTGGCAACCACGTAGGTCTCATAAAGAAGAGAAAGGCAGGCTGCAAAAGGAGGAAGAAGAATAGAGCTGATATCTAAAGCAGGAGAGAGGGCAAGTAGCTGTCTTAGATCCTGCATCTTCTCCTGTGCCTGGTTCTAGCTGCATTCCCTGGTCTGTAAACCTTGAATACATTCCCCTTTTGTGCTTCGGCTACCTTGTGTTGCTTTCTGTTACTTGTAACTATTCTGCTTGGCTAAGAGAAAGACAATCAGATAAAGAAGCAAGGTCCCAGAAATTCAAAGAAAAAAACAAATTGGGACTATCTGCCTGGTTTGCCGTATTGAAGTTGTTACCGTGATTACGTATATACAGTGGCAACCACATAATCATGTGCTCAGGCCTTCCAGAGCCTGAGGCCAGAGATCCAGTGTCGCCTGAGCATCGCGGCAGAGGGTGAGGTGGTTACACCTGCTGTCCCACTTCATCCCCATCATCTCAGCGATGGCGACTCTCACTCTCAGAGTGTGGAGGAGCCTTAGGTTATTGTCTGCTTAAACTCACAAAGAGCTCGGAGGTGGCAGAGCCATCTAGTTCAAGTCCGAATGACTCCAGGCCCTGTATTTTGTCTGAGACATACTTTTAACATGTGCCTTTCCCTAGAGCCAGTCTTTCTAGTTGGACGCATTTTTACGGCAAGTTAGGTGAATTTCCACAAACCTGGGCTTCCTTGGATCTGCAACCTTACCCAGATCCAGTGTCCTAAAATGGGGTTCAACAGCTTTGTGATCCATTTGTGAAGGACAGTCTTCCTAACCTGGTGGCCTGTCTGATCTTCTGGCTTTATTTTCATTCTTACCAGAAACGTGGATCTGAGAGAGTACTTGTCCGAGGAAGTACAAGCAGTGCACAAGGACACCACGTATGACCTGATCGCCAACATTGTACACGACGGCAAGCCCTCCGAGGGCTCCTACCGGATCCACGTGCTTCATCACGTGAGTGCTGCTGGCTTCTCGTGGCACAGAGGGGCTCTTCAGATGGCAGCGCCCTTCAGTTTGCTCTTGCTTCACCTGGACTTTGGGATTCTGCAAGTAGTAGAGCTGTCAGTGCTTAGTTTAAGGCAGTGGGTCTCAATTTTGGTTGCATGTTAGACTCACCTGCGGAGATTTTAAAATTCTGATACTGGGGCGCCAGCCCAGGCCAATTACATTAGAACCACGTAATTTGTGCCTGTTGGTTTTCAACTGTGGTGGAGGGCAGGGATGCTGTGAAATGTCCTACGGTGCACAGGCAGCCCCCACAACCAAGAATTCTTTGGCTTCAAATGTTAGTCAGGGTTAAGAGACTGCATTAGATTATCTGGAGGTGGGAACCAAGCATCATGAAGTTTTAAAGTTCCCCAGGAGGTTCCACTGTGCAGCCAGGTTTGAGAACCACTGCCCTAGACGCGAGCCTTACCACCAAAGTGGGATCCTTGGACCAGTGGCATGGACATCATGAGAACATCATTAGGAACGCAGAACCTCAGGCCCCCCCCAAACCTACTGAACCAGACGCTGCATTTCCACAAGGCCCTCTGATAGGAAGTTAAAGTTTACTACGAAGTCTTGGTTTCCTGGAGGCTCCCTTTCAGCTGAAAAATGTGAATTTTTCTTCAGCTGAAAAATGGATGAAACACGTACTGAAGATATATTTAGTATCACATTATTAGCACAGATTGTCCCAATTTGCTGAGTCTTCTGGGACTGTGGGTTTAACAGTAACTAGCTTCTGTTGACCAAGCAATGTCCTGTGCACTGGAAAGTACACAAGTGTTGCATGTATGTTCATCTTATTTATATCCTTAAAACACACCTCCAAGCTGGGTGTTATACCAACCATTGTGTCGTGCAGCGTGTCATGCGGGTCTCCTGTCCCGCTCCCCACATAAGAACGCAGGACATGGTGAGGCCAAAGAGGAACACCCACGGAGCCATAGACGGGAGTCATACCACTATAGTCTTGCTGGCGGCTGGGTTGCAGACACAGGAAACAGGAGCCACACGATCCGCAACCCGCCGTCCGCTTCTCTGCCAACTAACCAATCCCACTTGTTAGCTGCAATCCGCCTCTCTGTAATCCACGCTTGCCAGCCACCATCTTCTTGCTAGCCCCCATTTGCTGCTAGCGTAGTCACAGCAGTTATATTAGTGGCCAATGGCTCACTGGTTACAGCTGACGGCCAACTAGCCACAGCTGATGGCCAGCCAATCACAGTTGATGGCCATTTACTACCTGAGCCAGCACCTTTCCATGTGAGGCCGAGAGCCTGGAAACTGCACTCCTGGCTCTGTCCCCACACATTGTTTCACAAATGAGGAAACCTAGGCTCAGAGTTGGAGTAATTTATTTACTGAAGTCAGTAGAATTGGGATTTGAACCCAGATGCTTGGTTTCACCCTGTTGGTAACCAGACCTCATACTTTTTTTCAGGGGACGGGCAAATGGTATGAGTTACAAGACCTCCAGGTGACTGACATCCTTCCTCAGATGATCACACTGTCGGAGGCTTACATTCAGGTGTGTTGGCCGCAGACTTGGTCAGTGCTGAACGGATGGGGTGGGGTCAGTGAGGAATGATGTGTGTGAAGGTAGGAAGTGGGACTGAGTTAGAGCCTTGGTTGGGTTGAGGGCCTGTTGGGATGCACTGAGGGGCGAGATTATATGGCCTTGAAAGTTCCAGGAGTGATTTTCAGAGAAGAGAAGTCACGGAAGCATGGAAGATTTATGAGTGAGCAAGGAGGTTATGTGTATGGCCAGGTTAGTTTTGCAGAGGTCTGTGACCTGGAGTCTGTGAGTCTGACCACACTCTTTCAAGGAAGAAGAGCCTGGAGTCATCAGGACACCAACTAGGAGTCTGCTCTGAAACTTTCCGCAGTTCTCTGTCGGATCGAGAGCTGGTGGAGCAGAGTATCTCTGTCTTCTCTTTATAACTGCCCTAGTACCTGGCGAAGAAAGAAGACTGAGACTAAGAAAAAGCTATAGCTTTATAAAAAAGAGGGGAGACTGTTTTCATTCTAGAAATAACTCTTAGCAACTTTGTCTAAGATTGAGATGAGTTCTTTTTTTCTTAAGAAGGGCGCAGCTCACCGTGGCCCATGTGGGGATTGAACTGGCAGCCTTGGTGTTATCAGCACTACGCTCTAACCTCTGAGCTAACCGGCTACCCTATGAGTTCGTTTTTAGAAAGGGAGTTCGGAATAGGAAGTAAGAAAGCAAGAGGGGGATGGGTGAAAAAGTGAAAATTGAATGAAAGGGAATTTTCTGAAAGATTGAGTTAGATTGAGACTTTGCAAGTGGAGCTGCAGGCTGTCCATTATCTAGGGTAGAGCAGGTATTTGAGAAATATTTGTAGATTGAATGCCAGCTCCTAAATATCTGTTCATTTCTTACAGATTTGGAAGAGGCGAGATAATGATGAAACCAACCAGCAGGGGGCTTGAAGGAGGTGTCTAAGGCTTTGCTTTCAAGGGCTTTGGCTACAGATGTAAATGAGAATACTGAATATGGTCTGACTGGCAGTTCCCTGGGTCAGCCCAGTTTTTGTGGGTTTCGATTCACACCAGAGCACCAGCGGGCCCACCCACCGGGGGGGGCTCTGTGCTGTCACCAAGCTGTTCTTAGATCAATTTCTTGTGGATTGATGTTCCTTTTCCTTCCTATCTAGCTCCCCTCTAGCTTCAGCAGGCCAGAACTCTTTTACAGATGTTGGTAATTTATTTCTGAGTAGCTGGGAATATCTGAAGGACAAGACAATTTCTTCTAAGCATCAAAGCCTCAGGATTCCAGGAATAAGAACATGAAGTCAGTAACATCCTTCTTCGATCATGGGTAGATAGTCTTCCTGTGGTTCTCTTCATTTCCTGACTGTTTTGGAATGAATTAAATATTTTCCTGTTTTCAAATCAGCCTCTTGTTTCATATCCTTCCCTTAGTAGCCTAAGGGAAGGATTTTTTTTGTTTGTCTGGTTTTTTTTAAGCCTCGCAAACTATACCCTACAGTCTGTCATCTGGTGGATATCATGCTTGTGTCTTCCTGGCGTCTTGTGCGTGGTGTGTCAGTTCAGATACATTTGTCTCTGAGTAACAAAATATCTGGTTAAAAGTGATAAATTATAATTGTGCTTTATAAGAAGTCTGGATGGCTTCAGCCTGTAGTGCAGGACTGCGTGAGAGAAGAGGGAAGGAAGGACTGTGGAAAAAGCACCCTAGAGTCTCAGCCAGGCCAGTGGGGAGCCCAGAGCAGATTGCCTGTCAGAAGAATCAAGCAGAAATGGCTTTCGTTAAGCTCAGTCATTGATGGGGAACAGCCTGGAGAAGTGTGACGTTGGCCTGCGCACTGCGGCCGGTCTGAAGATGTGGGAGAGCTGAAGGTACAGCAGCTGCTGGCAGGCAGTCAGCTACAGCAAGTTCTCTTAAAGGAGGTGGGAGCCGTGCAGCCCTGTGGCTGCCACCCTTTACTTCTGGAGCACGACACTGTCCTGTTTCCCTCCACCTCGCTAACAGCTGCGGTGTTTCCCTTGCAGGCTCGTCTTCCTCTATCCAGCTATTAAAAGTTGGCAGTCCTCAGGCCAGGCCCTCTCTTCTCACTGTTTACTTTTTCCCTGGGCCATTTCAACTCTACCTGTATCACTTTAAGGGAGGTGGCTCCCATCTTATTCCCAGACGTCTCTATTTGAGGATTTAGAGCCAACTGCCTATGTTTTGTATTTTGAGTATCACAAAGTCAACGCCAGCTCAGCATTGTTCAAAACTGAACCTGTGAGTGTTCCTCTCATTCTTGGCCCCTTCCGGTGGTTTCTATGTTGCTGAGGGGTTCCACCATTCATCCAGTTACATAAGCTGAAAATGTATCCTTCCGCCTGCCTCACTTACCTTGTCTACTCTATTACCAGGTCCTATTGATTTTACTTTGTGTTTTCTTGAATTTTCCCACTTCTTTTCATTCTCTGCCACTGTCGAGTCTAAGCTGGTGTTGGTTTAGTTTAAGTCTAATCTGGAGAGAGAAACCATACTATAATTTGATCAGGAAAAATGTAATTTCAAGAATTATTAACTCTAATGGGATTGGAGTAGCCAGGGATTGGTTAGTAATAGAATTCTAAAGAACGTAGGAATAGCAGATAAAAGGAATGGCTACTACCCTACCCCTAGGGCTGACCTAGCGTATCCAAGGCTGAGATCCGGACCTCGCTGAAAATGTGCCCCTGGGACCTGTCAGAAATCTGCTGTCTAGTGTGTTAGGAAAAACTTACAGGGCAGTCTGCTACCAAACTGCCCGGGAGGAGGGCAGTGCCCGGGGAAGCTGCTGGGTGCTGCAGCCTGCTGTGCACTGCAGGGGCCCGGCACGCGGAACAGAACGGCAGGGGCCTCACGCGCGAGAACGCTGCACACGCTGCTTTCCAGTGAGCACACCAGAACTGGGAAGCACAGCCTTCCTCCTGTCGTGTCTCCACCCTCTCTGACCGCACCCTTCAGTGGCAGCTGGCAAGGAAAAATCTAAAGGGCCCCAATCCACCTTCCTTGACACAGCAGGCAAAAAAGGTAAATTTTGAACTGAGAGGTACTAAATTGATAATTGACACATTCTACCCCTTGGATAACTCAGCTTCCATATGCACTCTTACACACATTGAATTTCCATACAAAAACAACAAAGAAACTATATTTCTGCCTAACAAAAACAGCTACTCACAAGGGAACAATTTTCCCAACTTTTCCAGAATGAGATGCACAGTCGTGTATCCACTGATGGCTGTATTGGTTGCTCAAATTCAGCCTCAGTCCCACTGACTGTTCTGGTACCTACAGACTACGTTGTAAAGTTAATTTCCAATACATTTTATATGAAAATGGGAAGAAGAGGAAAACTGGTTGTTAGCATGTACGCATCACCATGCACATATAACAAGCAAATAGAAAATAAGCAAAGTCACAGTCTTCATTTCTGTAATTAGTCACAGTGTTGTAACTGACATCTGTTCTTCCACTCCCTCTGCCATGTTTACTCTGCCCTAAGCCTGAACCTCAGCGCGGGGCTCTTTACCTGGTAGTGACCCAAATCTTCAGTCCCTACGGGCCTGACTCCTTAATTATATTGCCCCCACCCCTTTTTTTTGGTTGCTAGTTTTCCATTAACCGTTACTATTGGACATACTCCATTTTGCCTGCGTTGTGTAGGAGCTACCAATTTCCTCTTGATAATCAGGAGTCATTCTGACAAGTAGATTACACTTCCCCACCCTCCTTTTATTTGTTTTTTTCCTGTTGGTTCAGGAGCATAAGGAGCCCAAAATGTCAGGTGGCAGTCTCATCTTCCAATTTAGTGGAACCATTGTTGAGTCTTCTGGTAGAAGCATTCCTCCCTTGGAACTAAGCTCTCCAAACCAGCAGAGCTTAAAGTTTCTGGGACAGGAAGCAAAAATTCTGCAAGGTTATTAGGTGTGACAGAGCAGTCACTCCAACGTCCACCCATTTTTTGAGGACCATTTTTTGGATACATGTTTTTTTTGGCTAAGGGGGAGAGAGCACCATGTCGTGGTCTCAGATTCAAAGCATGAACTGCATCCTGAAAGATGAGTGCCAAATGGTATTATTGTAGCTGAGTTTTCAGTAAGTCATTCCACCATTCAGTTAGGCTAGTGGCTTCCTTAGGGGGTATATGTGTTAAGACCAGTTAAATCTATGGGTGTGAGCCCATTGCTGCACTTCTTTGCTGTGAAAAGAGCTCCTTGATCAGATGCAGTGCTGTGTGGAATGCCCTGATGGTTGATGAGGCTTTCTGAGAGTCCATGGCTGGTGGTGCTGGCAGAAAAATGATGGGCAGGGAAGGCAAATTCATATCCAGAATGTTTCCATTCCTCTGAGGACACATCTCTGCCTTCTCCATAATAGAGATGGTAATCAGCCTGGCACCAGGTAGGTGGCCAATCCCCACAAGGAATGGTGCCCTGTTGGGGACTCAGTGTTAATCCCTGCTGTTAGCACGTTAGCAGGATACTCAGCAGAAGTAGGACTCAGGTCACGGGAAGGGGAAATCCCATGGTGCTGAGCCCATGCATAGCCTCCATCCACCATGGCTCATGGGCTCATTGAGCAAGCACTGGCGGTGGCTGGAGAAAGGCTGCTGGCTGACATCCACAGAGCGTGTCACTGGTATGTATGTAAGAGACATCCCTGCAGTGGATGTCTTTTGGCAGGCAGCCACATGGAATGCCAATATTTCATAGTATATATTCATTCAAGGAGTCCATCCATATACCTCTTCTCCAGACTTCCTTTTCACTAGTCTTACAATCCTGTTCCTTCTGAATCCCTGATCATCAGCCAAACCATTGGCAACTGCCCATGAATTAGTCTAGATCTGTATTTCTGGCCATCTCACACTCCAAATACAATGAACAACAAAATGTACCTCTTGAAGTTTTGCCCACTAGAACCTTTTTCTTCACTACTGTCCTTCAGAGTCACCCTGAGTGGGGATGAAGTGCTGCGGCTGCCCACTTACAGGTTTACCAGCCTGCTGTACAAACCCATCAATAAAGCAGGCTTGAGCCTTGTCTTCCTTGCTCACTCGGTCTTAAGGAACCCCCAGGGGGCGATGCATCAGGAGCCGATGTCAAAGGAATGTGAGCCTCCTGCTCATGTAACTTTGTGTTCTTTGGACCTGCCCGAGCTTGGTCTCATGTACTAGTTCCATATGCTAGATGGCAGCTGCCTGTGCCAAACATGGCTAGTGACTCAGACAACAGCCAGTTCAGGAGGGGAGGCTCAGGCTGTGTGGTTACCTGATGTCCCATGGTCAGGTGTTCAGTCTCTACCATGGCGCAGTAGCTAGCCAGGAGCTGTTCTCAAAAGCAGAACAGGTATCTGCAGACGAGGTCATAGACTTGCTCCAAAATCCAGGAGTTCAGCACTGATTCCCCGATTGGTCTTCACCAGGAACTCCGTACAGCATTCCTATTTGCCATGCACACTTCAGAATGTCCCTGGATGTCCGGGAGTATACGGCAAAGTAATAGGGCAGCCCATTGTGCAGCCTAACTTGCTGTGGAACATTCTCTTGTTATGGTCTCCCCCTGAAATGAGCAGCTTTACAGCTGTGTCTAATTGGGTCAAAGTAACACACTGAAATGTGGTATATGTTGTCCAAAACCCAAAAAAGCCTGCCAAACATTATGCCTTTTTAATTTTTTGAACCTTGCTGAGCAGGTGGGGCAGGTAGTGGTGGTGGTGGGTGGTAGGTACAGTAACTTGTCTTTCACTGTGGAGGGGATATTTTGATACTCTAGATAATTGACCCCCAGAAACTTCTCTGAGGTGGCAGGACTCATTGTTTTGGGGTTAAATCCTACCTCTTCGTTTGCTTATGTCTTACAAAGGCATCTAAAAGCTCAGGTAGTTAGAACATGATGCTGATAACAACCTTGAGGTTGCCAGTTTGATCCCCGCATGGGCCACTGTGAGCTCCACCCTCCTTAAAATTTTTTTTTAAAAAATTAAAGTACTTAGTACTTCCTGCTCATCAGAGCCAATCATCGTGTTATCAATGCAGTAGACTAGTGTGATGTTTACATAGTGGACTATATGATGGTAGAGAACAGAACTGACAGTGTTCTGAGGCAACACTGAAGGTATACTACTGGCCCCTGCCACGTAGAAGCAAACTACTCTGGTGATCTTTAGAAATTGGTCTGGACACAAAGACTTTAGCTGCATGCTGAGTGCGGGGGCCTCTGCTGTGCTACATTTAGGACAACAGCTTCAATTGGAGTCACCATCTGATTAAGCTTATGGTTGTCTGAAGTCATTCTCCAAGATCCATGTGACTTCTGCACAGGCCCTCTGTCACTGTCATTCTGGTCTAAGCTATTGACCAGTGTCTGTTCACAATGGTCTCCTAACAGGAGACCATTCCCTTGTCCCCTCCCCCTAATTCATTCACACTTTAGCCAGAGTCACTTTTTGAAACATGAGTCTAACCGAGACACTTCTCCCTCACACCACACCGTGATCTCCCTGATGGAGGCTTGGATCTGCAACCTTTCCAGCCTCACCTCTCAGGAGGTTTCTCCTGGTCCTCGGTGCCAGGCTCACTGACCTTGTTGCTCAGATGTGCCACAGGACACAAGGCCTTGTGCCATCTGGTTCCCCTGCTAGGGACTCCTTTCCTTTTAACTCTTGCTCTTCTTTTACTTCTCTGACCTTGTCTGATCTCCACCTTCTTGTGCCACATTAACTATACATGTCTGAGTTCTGCTCTTCTCAAGGTCCACAAAATCTGTCAGTGCTTTGTCCCCAATCACAGGCTCTTTGGGCCCCCCATTTTGTCCAGAGCGGTTCTGATAGCTTCTTGGGCTATGGGGTGTGATTGCTTTCCTGCATCAGGCAGGAGGCGCCCGCTGAGGCCATCCTCAGGCCTGTCTGTCTAGGTCCGTCTTTAAGGCTGTTCTGTTCACTCTTTCTGATGTCAGATTGGAGGTAGGCTTCTCTAAGGGACTCGTATTTTCCTCACGCCACACTCTGGAAAGTGAAGAACAAGTCCCCTCTGCTTTTGGGCCCTAACCCCTCCTGGGGCTTCTTCCCGACCTTCTTCCAGGTTGCAGGATGTTGGCCGCGCCTCAGGGACCCTCTGACTCTCAGTTGTAGCCACTTCCTTTCAGTTCTCTCCTCCTACCAGCTGGTCAGCTCCTGACCTCTTGTTGAGTAGGAGCTCATCCCCACGCTTGCTTGTGGGATAAACTATTAATACCTCCTCTCATTCACACTGGCTCTTCATCTTCCCAATCAAGCTTTTTAAAAAATTGAACTCTTCTCTCAGGGACTTTGGTCTTGCAATTGAAATAATGGCTTTCAAGACAATAGTCTGCTATAGATTGACAAAAGCCTCCTTAAAAGTTTAAATTCAGAGGCAAAGATTTGTGTGTGTTATCCCTACTTCAAGAGCAAGTTGTCTAGAAAGCTCTCCTTTGGTGCTTGAATGGTGGAGGGCTGCAGAAAATGGATTGAAAAGTCTGTAACTCAGTGTCAAAGTATTACATTCTACTATAGTGCTTTCCTGGGATTGGTGGTATTGTGGTGGGATTGGTCTGCAGTTTCTGAATAAACATGTATTTCTTTTATAATAGGAAATACAATGACAAAAGTTCTTGTATAAATAACAGGATACTTCCAGGCACTTAGGTCTTTAATGCTAAAGATTTATTTATTCGTTTTTCTGTATATTTTGATTTTTCGTACCCTAACAACTTCACTTCATCATCGTGAGTAGCCTCTGGGAGAGGGGAGAGGAAGAGGTGGGGGCCAGGCTGGAAGCCGTTTGAAGAGGGGGAGGTGATATAGATACCTGCTTCTCGGTCAAGGAGGGGAGTGAGGTAGGCCCCCACTCAGCCAACTTCGGGGTGAAGCTGGGGCTTCTGCAGCATCTTAAAGGACAGTGTCCTTTGCTTTTTAGTCCAAGGAACTAGGACTTTGTAAGCATTGCTACAGGCATTGTATTACATAGGGACTGATCCTTCGCATGCACAATCCCAAATGAGCTTTGAGGAGATAAATCATAGCAGAAAGCGAATCAGCCTGCAGTTTCAAACAAAAGTTGGAAGTTCACTTTACAAAAAGACAGAAAGAAAACCCCTTTTTACATCTCAACAAAACAACAGCTCTTAAGCAGCAGAACATTTCAAATCTGAAAGTTTGCTCAGTGACCTGCCCACTACGCTTGAGCCCCTGACCACGCCAGGTATGTCCTGAATTTTTAAAAAAACGTTTAAAGATTTCATGTCCATCTTTTATGGTACTTTATGTTTTCATTTTTTATTCTTCTGAAGTTTGAATTTTGTGAAAGTGTTAGCAAGATCATTGTAAAGCCGAGTGTCTTTCCTACATGGAGATCGAGTGAGGCAGGGCCAGCTTCTACCCCACCGCCCTCTAGGAGCTGGGGAAGGACCGTGGCCCAGCTCGGGGGCATCTATGGGAAGCGGGCTGGTTGCGGTGGGGTGACAGGGCTGGAGCCGGTTCTCACAGACAACCTCCAGAATACGCTGCCCTGGACGCGTGTCACACCCACAGAGGATGGAAGTGGCTTTGGTTACAGTAGGATGTACAAGACTGACAGGACTGAAGGCACAAGTTACAGGCTCATGATCCACCAGCTTGAGGTTCTTTTGAGGAAAGGAGGAGGGGAAGAGTGAAGCCTTTTCAGTGGGGGCAGGGAGCTTGAGGAGTCGTCTTGTCATGTGGGAGAGCTCGGGAGTCCTGGAGATGGCCTCACTGGGCCTCACTTGGCTCCCCTTTGCCACTGAGGAGAATGAGGACCAGCGAGGGGGTGGCATATCTTGGCTGGGGACCAGTGGTCAGTTGATGACAGAGTTGGCACAGGAACCCAGGCCTCCTGTCCCAACCCACTGCTCTTCCTGTTTCAACAGAGAGAGAGAGAAGGCCCAGTTCTTCCGGCTGCGGGAGCCCTGGGAGCTGGGGAAAGGTGGCTCCGTTTCCTGGGCAGCCCCCAGCTCCTACTAGCTGTCACCAGTGGGGGAGAAATAATATTAAACTGGTCCCTGAGGGATAGGCCTGAGTTGGGGCAGGCATTTCCTCCCCACCACCTCCCACAGGGACTTGTGATTCTGGAGCATTTCAGGAGCAGGGCTGGGCTTCCCCCTCAAGATGGAAGAGGTGGACCCTGGCGTGTGTGCTCCAGGAGGGCGGGGTGCTCACTGTTTTGTCATAGCTCTAGCCCTTGCCACTAAAATGTGGCCTGGCCATAGGCATGCACTACATTTTTAAAAACTGAGTCAAGAAATGAGTAAGTGACCAATGTGTTAGGGTCTGGCTCTAAGCAGAATTGTAAAGTGGACCAAGTTTGCTCTCCAGAGACTTCATGGCTACTATTTTTGTGTCTGTCGCTCTCTGGGTCACTGCCCTGCCCCGAAGCACCTGGTTACAGAGGCTGCAGGTGACCCCTCCATCCTAAGGCGCTCCCTCTGACTTAGACAGTGATAGTCAGAGAGAGGGAAAGTGACTCAGGAGGGAGGGTCGGTGATGGCAGACTTCCTGGCTCCTGAGGGGACGACACTTTGGGGCAGCAAAGTATGATTTCCCCTGAGTTTCAGGAAAGGTTGGCCTTGGTCTGAACATAGCAAATAGTGAAGATGAAGGAGGCGAGAGGGTGAGGGGCCCTTAGAAGCCGTGAGTGGTGGCCTGTGAGAAGGAGGAGGGAACAGCCAGCTGCAATGGCTGCCTCTTCCTGCTTGGGGAGCAGAGGACCACCTCCGGATGGGTGCAGGACCCTCCCACTATCCCTGTCCCCAACTGGGGGCTTGTACTCACCTGGCGCAGCTTTGAGTTCTCATCAGAAGTGGGGGCTGTGGACACACTGGAGAGGACTGAGCGCAGCCGCACATGCCCCCAGCGCCTGCCACAGGGACAGCATCAGGGCCTATCCCTCGACTCCCTATTTCCAGCTCTGAGGGGATTGGAGGCTCCTCCCAGCAGGCAGCTCTCACTGCACCTGCCCGCTGGTGGGTGCCCTTGGTGTGAACTCCTAGACCCCCTCAGGCCACTCCCCAAGCCACTGCCTTCCAGCTTCTGGGTTGGTCCAGAGCTCCCAGGACCCCCACGCTGCACCCCCCCAGGCTCTGTGAACAACCCCATCTCATAATGTACATCACACCATGTTCCTTAAAGCTGCCCCCGCCCTTCCCAAACTCCTCCTTTTTCATTCTTTTCGCCGCTTTTTCTTGACCCTTCTGAGTTTTCCTTTGCTATATTAAAACAGTGGTGGGGGAGTTTGCCCTGGACCAAGACAGTGAGGCCTCTGCAGACCATGGACCAGTGAGGGTGGGGGCTCTGGGAGCTGAGCAAGTCCTGGGACCATCTGGGAGGGGGGGGGCCGTACCTGGCAGGCGGCGCGGGCGTCCCAGCCCCTGGACAGCAGGCTCTGC
The DNA here is from genome assembly GCF_964194185.1 of Rhinolophus hipposideros. Classification (NCBI taxonomy): domain Eukaryota; kingdom Metazoa; phylum Chordata; class Mammalia; order Chiroptera; family Rhinolophidae; genus Rhinolophus; species Rhinolophus hipposideros. Next base: position 14,859,550 of record NC_138058.1, on the reverse strand, counting down.
AGCTGCGATGACTGCTGCTCCACAAACTGCTCGCACTGCGGAAGGACACGGACACAGTGTGGGTGGACCTAAGCCCCTTTCAGGCCTCTCCTGCCTGCCTGTCCTGGCCTCTCCACTTATCTGGGTCACTCTAGGGCTCCCTGTGACCTGGTGCACTTCCAGGCATCAGCCCCCTGAACAGTTGGCGTGGACTGAAATGTAGGTTTCTGTCGGGAAAAGCCAGCGACGTTGGCGGAGGGTCCTGAAACCCACACAGAGGGCCAGAATCTTAGCTACCACCATGCCCTCCTCCCATTTTTCAGTTCTAGAGGAAATCTTAAAGTTCATCTGGTCTTGACACCTGATGTGGTGGGCAGGGGGGAGCCCTGAAAGTTGCTGGCCAGAAGAATACTGTTCGGAAAGCTGCCTCCTTGGATCTGTCTTACTTTTTGAACGGAGTTTACTGTCACCCACAGTTAGTCCTGGGACTGTAGGATCTCTCCTTCGGCAGGTGGGTGTGTCCCCAGTGAGACACGGGGAGGAGGGATGCCGCTGAGACAGGACTGGGACCACAGAGAGAAAGCCCGGCCCTGCCCTGCACAGGTGGCCCCAGCATTACTCATCTCCTGATGTGTAACCAGCCTCATGCTCGGTTCCCAGGGGGGGCCTGCTGCTCCTCCACGCCCACGCCCTTTGTCCAGAGGCCACTCCTGACCGTAGTGGGTTTTACCTTATTATAGTCTCACCGTTGTTTGGCCTACGTCCTGTCTGAGCTCCTCAAGGGCAGGGGCCCAGCCCACTCTGTGCGTCTCTGGCTGCGAAGCCTTTCCTGGCTCATCCTTCCACCCCGGGTAGACCCTGTGTCCTGAGGCCCTATTGCCTGTCCTCACCTTTTGCCTGTCCAGCCAGGAGCTGAGGCAGGCCTGGCGCATTGCCTGTGGCATGGCCTGCTCACTGCTGTTTCCTGCCTGGGTGGTCACGAACATGCAGAGGTGGCACTTGGAGTCTTGCGGCAGCCATTCTCCCGGCAGCGCCCCCAGAGCGGCAAGGCCTAGGCAGGAAACAGTCAAGGCTGCCCTCCAGAGGTGTTCAGCTCCTGTCCTTGCTGGTGCAGTGCAGGGGGACTGGAGAGAGGGTTGTGCAGGGCTGGGGGGAGGGGATGGGAGTGGGCAATGGCAGGGCTGGGGCGGCAGGCTCACCTGTGTCAGAGCCATCCTTGCTGGAGCACCGAAGGACAAGGCCGCAGACCATCTGGGGCAGCATATGGCCCAGCAGTGAATCCAACAGTAGGACAGTGTAGCGCTCAGCCAGGCACTGGCAGATGCCGCCCATCACCAGGGGTATCACGCGGCACACCTGGGACACACTCATCGCCAGGACACCCTAGGGCAGGGCCGAGGGAGGGCAGGGTGGAACTTCCCTTGCAAGTCTACTCTGTGCCTGCACCAGCTGGGCACTTTGTAGACACCCTCTCGCTTCCTTCTGAGAATTATTATGCCGTTGACAGATAAGGGCACTGAGTATCATAGAGTCCAGGGGACTTACCCAGAGTCAATAAGCAAGCATAGGAGCCAGACCGTGAACCAGCTCTGACTCTAAAGACCGGACTTGCTGAAAGGGTCACGGCTAGCCCGGAGATGTGGACATTGGCAAGGTCACACACGGCCTGGAGGGGAGGTGGAGCCACAGCTGTGATTCCCTCTCCTGACGCCAGGATAAGTCTGTGGCTCCCAGAGACAGTCCTCAGTGCGTTCCTGCTTTCAGGAGCTCTGGGGGAAGCCAGATGTTCCCCACCCACCACAGTTCCAAACACAGGGTCTGAGCTGGAAAGCAGGGAGGGAGGAGGCAAGCACGTTGGCCCGCGCCTTCACTCCTTCATTCCCTCGAGCAATACATGTAAAGGACCCCGTCAGCAGGCCGGCCTGGCCCCCGCTCCTGCTTGCAGCCCCTGCGAGCAGTGAGCACAGGGAAGTGTATTCTCTGGGGTGTGATCCCTTCCACACGAGTGCATTTCACCAATTGTGCCCACGTGCTTGCGTGGGAACCACACTCGGCCTCCCCTCCCGCTGCGAGGGCAGATGAGTGATTCTCGCTCTGCCCCATCCACGCCTGGACCTGTCCCCACCTTCACAAGCGCTTCACCCTGCACTGTCCTCGCTGTCCTGTCTCATTACTTCTCCCATCTGCCCATTGACTGGTCTCATCGGCATGTGAACACGCTAATGTGACTTCCAGCATCAAAAGCCTCACCCATCTCTGCTCCCCCTCCCAGAAAAAGTTCTTGAAAGAGTTGTCCCTACTCGCTGCTCCCCCTTCTTCCCCTCCATTCTCCCCGGAGCCCACTCGATTTGGGCTTCTGCCCCATCACGCCTCCAAAACAGCTCTCAAGGTCACAACAACCTCTGTCGTCAGTCCTCGGGTCGTCTTGATCTCCCTGCAGCTTCCAGCCGCGGTGACCACTCCTTCCTTCTGGAAATGCTTTCTTCTTTCAGCGTCCCCCCACTTCACTGGCTGTCCTCCTCCCGCTCTTTTGCTGGTGTTTGCTTTTGCTTGACCGGGCCTCTTCCCCCACTCTGTCCCCACCAGTCCCTGGCTGATCCCACCCAGTCCCTCAGATTTAAATCTTGTCCATAGCCAGAAACTCTCAGATTGCTGTCTGTGACCTGACCTTTCCCCTAAGGCTTGGGTGTTCGGCTGCCGGCTTGTACGTCCCATAAGGTGTCTTGAACTTAACACGGATAGGAAAGAACTCCTCTTTTGCTCTGCCCAAGCCTGTTTTTTCTCAGGTTTATCCACCTCAGCTGGTGGCGTTATCAAGGATCTGCTTCCTCAAGCCAAAGTCCACAGTCATCCTTGGTTCCTTGCTTGCCCTCACTCCCCAAGTCCCATTCGTCACCCAATCCTGCTGAGCCGACCTCCCAAACACATCCCGTCTCCCCTCTTGGTTCCATCCCTTCCCCTATCTTTTCTCATTTTGATGTCTGCAGAGATCTCCTAATTATTCTCCTTGCTTTCACACATGCCTCCCATCTGCCCGATGCATTCTTCAAACAGCAGGAGAGTGATCTCTCTAATAAATCAGATCATGGCATCCCCTGCTTGAAACCCTTCACTAGCTGTAAATTGCATTCAGAATCAAATCTGCGCTTCTTACCTCAGCTTAGCTCTTTCCACGTGGCCCTGCTGTGTCTACCTTTCTGCTCCCTTCTCCGACGACTCCCGCAGGCCTGCTTGCTGGAACCACACTGGCTGTCTGTTCCTCAAGCTTTGCCAAGCTCATTCTTGATCGAGGCCCTTTGCCCATCAGGGCTTTGTTGACCTCCAGGTCTCAGCTTAATCGTCACCTCCTCAGAGACTGTCCCTGACCAACCAGCCTAACCCCCACCCTCACGTCACCGTCCATCACCTCATTTTTACTTTATTTTTTGACTGGACTGGGTAATGTGAGCTGCTCTCCCCTTGGCCCTGCTGCCCACACCCACCCACCCAGACATCCACCCACAGCCAGAGTGACCCAGCTGGCATCCAGCAGAACTGAGCTTCCCATAGGGGTTTCCTCGCATCTGTGAGAGGTCAGCAGGCCCTGACTGTGGGTCTCTAGGAAGGTGTGCTGGCACTCAGTGTAAATAACAATAAGGAAAGCCGAGCTTGGTGGTGACCAGGACGTCGCTTTCTGTGGGCACCTTTGCTAGTGTGGATCTGCTGTCACAGGTCCTAGCTATGGAGGACAGGAGGAGGGTGGCACCAGGTGGTAGCGGCACTGGCCCAGCCCCTCCTTGAAGGACCTACCACAGCCACTAACATAGGCTGAGCTGTTGGCCTCAGCAGGTGTTGGCCTTCAGCCTAGAGTCTCCTGCCCAGAGTCTGACACTTGTCACCTCTGTCACCAACCTGCATCCTAAACCTTCAAGCTGGCTCCAACTCCTGCCTCGATGCCTGTCCACAGTTGTCCACCCTATATGAAACCTTGCAGCGGAAATGCTGAAATGTAGGCAGTCTGTTTGGGATTATGGTGGGGCTTTGTGGAGAGTTGTGGCTGGGGATGTAGTTTGGCGTCTGCTCAAGGGCTTGCCCGAAGAGTGGAGAACTGCTTACCTCATCTGTTTTAATTTTCTGCTCAGAACCTATTACTACCCGAAAAAAAGAAAATCTCTCCACCACAGTGCAAACTCAGGAAAGCAGGGACTTCGTCTGTTGCCATGAGCCCTCAGTGACCAGATGGCTGGGGGGTCCATCTGAGAGCGGCTGATGGGGCAGAGCCTCTCCTCACTTGGGCCTCATTTCAGGGCAGGGGAAGACTGGGCGATGGTCACTACAGGTCTGGAAGATTCCAAATTCTGCACAGGTAGGGAGGGGAGTCCATCTGTGAAAGTTCTCCTTTTGAAAAACTAAGACACCTTTTCTACAGAGACCACTGGAGATTCTTTTCCATCAGGTGCTGAGCTGCTGGAGGACAACACCGGGTCTTGTCCATTTTTGTGCTTTGATGCTTGGCATAGTGCCTGCCTGGCATATAGTGGGGGCCTAACATTTGATGAATGCACTTTAGGCTTGGCAGCTACTGAGCCTGAGCCTGAGCTCCAGGGACTGCAGGGTGAGGGCAATGCATGAGAATGGCACTCCTCCTAACTTCCAGCAGCCAGCTGGCCCCTGAAGGGGGTGTGAGGAGGGGTGGGAGAAGGTAGGGCTGTGGGGGGTGGGGCTCACCTTGGGAACCACAGCTTGGATCCGTTTGATCAAAGTCCTGCAGAACCAGCAGATGGGGAGGGGGATGGGGAACTGCTGCTCGGAGAGCTCCTGGGGGAGAGAATGACAGGTGGGAGCTGGGCTGGGCACTGGGCGCCGGCATCCTCCGAGCTCTGCCCTCCTCCCCCTCCTGCCTCAGGCTCTGCCTAAAGGTCTCCCGGTCGGTTCTGCCTCTCCCAGGGCCCAAGTGCTCACAGGCCTTGTCTGTGTCCTAGCGTTTTGGATCCCCACCAGTATGGGGCCTCTCTCACCTGTGTCTGAGGCCCGGGCCTCGCGTGGTGGGCCTGGGGCAGCACGGCCGGGACCAGCTTGTCCAGCAGACGGTCTGACAGCTCTGGCTCCTGCCCTGGCTCTGGATGCCCGGGTTTGCACAGGCCCAGGTGCTCACAGATGGACTGTGGGTTCTAGGGAACAATGCAGGGGGAAAGGGTGGTCAGGCTGGCTCAAGGACTCAGGGACTAGGACCACTGTCTTTGGGCCTGGAGTGGGGGAGCAGGCTGGGTGGGGCTGTGGGGGAGACAAGAGGCAGAGATGGGGCCAGGTGGAGACGTTGGGGCAGATATCTGGGAATGTCTGTGAATGAACGTGAGCATGTATGTTCGTGAGAATGAATGAGCGTACACATGTGTGTGTATGTGAGAGTGTTTGTATGTGTGAGTGTGTAATGGGTGGGTTTTGTGTGAGATTGAGTGTGTATCTGAGAGTATGACCAACTGTGTTTGTGTGAAGGGTGTGTGTGGTGCTCGTAAGTGTGCAGGCCCACTGTGTGCAGCTGAGCCGCTGGGGCTGTGAGCTGTGTGCCTGGCTGAGGGGCACTGTTTCCTGGACCGGTTGTGGGCAGGGTCTGCGTGTGTGGTGTGTGTGCTGGGCTGGCGTTCTGTGGGTGTGTGTGTCTCTGGGTTGGGTGGGCATGGCAGGCAGGGCAGGGTCCTCACGATCTGGTTCTGGAAGTAGTCGATGACCAGCGGGAAGTAAATGTCCACTATTTGGTGGCAATGGGGCACCAGCAGCTTCATGGGGAGGATGTCACACTCATGCTCCAGGGCCTTCCGCATCATGTCCTGGCAGGCAGGCAGGAGCCAACAGGGAAGGAAAGGGGACAGTCAGCCTAGCCTCCTGAGGTCTGCCTCTGCCCCAGTCCCTGCACGCCGGCCACCACCTGGCAGGCTGGTGACCTTTTCCCCAGGGCACTGGAGTTCAGAGAGCACCAAAGAGTTAAGTAGCTGGGCACAGGTAGGGACCCTTCCCCGTGGGAATAACCGAGCTTACTCCCCGCGCCCTCTTCTGGCCAGGAGGCACCCGGAGGGCGCACCCATGGCCTGGAAATGGTCCCTTTAAGGGGCTAACCTCTTCTTCCTACTCTGTCCCCCATCTCTTGGTCCCCAAGCCTCATCCAGGGTCTGGGCCTCATTACCTGGACAGTGGCCTCCTGGGTCATCTTGGTGAGGGTGCGGACGATGTCCTCACATTCCTGGCACAGGTCATCCTGGGGAGGGGTCCCACAGTGGGAGACATGAGCTGGGCCATGCTCCCAGCTCAAGTAGGTGAGGCTCTTTCAGGCAGAGGGCGACAGGGCACGCCCAGGCACAGGCAACTGCCCGCAGCCTCACCCCACCCCATCCATCCCATGTGGGGGCTCCTCCAATCCCTCAGGCCCATCCAGAGCCTGCTGAGCACCCTGTACCCCAGCCCTCAGTCCCGTGGGTCCGTGGGCGGTACTCACAGCTCCTGCGTGTCCCCAGACCTCCTGTAGGCAGTGCCCCAGTGCTCTGCACTGCAGTGCTTGCTCCAGGCTTTGGCACCAAAACTCGGGGCCCTGGGCACAGGCCTGGGACGAGGTGGCCCACACAGCTGCTGTTTGGGGCCAGAGCAACCTCGGGATCCAGGCCACACCTGGTGCCCTGACCTCACCCACACTCCAAACCCAGATTCATGGGTAACGCGTGGCCGTTACACATGCTGGAGTCAGCTCTGGGTTCCACCTGCTCTAGTGCCCACCAGCTGTGTGACCTTGGACAAGCCCTGGAGCCTCTCTGAGCTTCAGCTCGTTCACCTTCCAAATGAGGATAATATACAGAGCAGGGAAATGCCTGGCACAGAGCCAGGGCTCAGTAAATGGTGGAGACGGCCCTGATACCTGTCCAAACCTGGCCCCAGGTTGGAGGGAGTGAGGAGTGGCTGGGGAGACTCACCAGCACCTGGGCCACAGAGTGTGGGCAGCAGCAGCAGCCACAGCAGCAGGTGTGCCTTGGCCATGACACCTCCACAGCCTGGACAGTCTGCTTGGGGCGGCGGCCCTTATAGCTGGGGGCAGGGGTGCGGGGACAGGGCTGTGCGGCAGCAGCAGTGACCTCAGTGTTTGTCTTTGTCCTGGAGGGCCCTCCAGGTGCTTTGATCCCACCTTTTCCCAGCAGAGACACTCCTGCCTGCCCCTTCCCCCCGTGCCTGTTCCTGCTCCCTTTGCGCTCTGCCTTAACTCCCATGGGCCTAGACGGCACTCCTGGCTCCCTCTAACCAGGGGGCTTTTGAGCCTCCACATCTGGTCCCATCTCTCTGGGCTATGGCAGGGAAACTGAAGCAAGACCAGGGAAGCCAGAGTGACCCCCTCCCTTCCCCACCCCAGGCCTCTTGGGCTTCCTCTGCTCTTGAGCAAAGCTCTGAAGAGCTTCCTGCCTGGCTCTTGAGTCAGGGCAAGCACCAGAGGGCAAATGGAGGACCCTCCTAGGCCACATACCCCCCCTTGTCCTTACCCTTCCTCCCAGAAAACTCCTCTGTTTCTATGGACTCATGATTTACGGTTGACCTTAGTTAGAAAAGTGTTTACATGAAACAAGAGGAAACAAAATGCTGGGAAGTCTGAGACAAGAACATGGGAGCTGAGGTTCCCAGGTGGATCTAGGACAGCTCCATCCAGGGGATGTGACTGTGTCCCCAGGGTGGGGGCTGGGGCACAGCAGGTGGTTGAGGAGAAGGAAACTGTTCTCTGCACCTGCGGAGGCTCTCAGGTCAGGCCCCACGGGGAAGGGCACACCCAAGAAAAAAACACCCTCTGATGCTGGGGCGGACACGATTGCCAGTGAAGGGAGGAGAGCATTGCTCATTGCCGTCTCCTGGCTGATCAGTTTACCTGCTTACTGAGAAGCCCTCTAGACGCTGGGAGGTGCTCCAATATTCACAGTGCGGGCAAGGCAGGGGTTCGTACCATGAGGAAAATAGTGGGACACACGGTGGTCAAGTGACACCCTCGAGGTCACACAGGGATTTGTGTAGCTTCTGTTGGCCTCAAGCCTGTGTCAACATGACAAACACAGTGGCCATCATGGGAGTTGACCAAGAGTGTATGTACGTGTGTGACCAAAGGCTGGGAGCCCTGTGAGTTCCATACAAGCTGAAGAAGGCAGGATTGGCATGTGCTTGTAATTTAGTGTCAAACAAACGATCCCAGTTGTGTCTGGTGTGGATACAATCAGGCCCGACTGAGCAGAAGAGTGGGGATTCTGGACGCTTGCCGGCAGGGCTCTATTGGTCAGGGTGGTCTCACTGCTGTGACAAAGAGCCCTGGAGTCCACGGGCTTCCCACAGGGCACACTTATTTCTCACCCACGTCGCAGTGCCTCGGGTGGGGAGGCTCTGGTCCAGCCTCAGGACTCCAGGCGCCTCCCTCTGCTTGCCCTGCCATCCCTTAGGGCTTGGAGTCCCCCTGGGATCCTGTGCATTTGGCCGCAGGGCACAGAGCGAAAGAGTGGAAGGCAGTGAGGGAAGTTTTGGGGACCAGGCCTGAGGGTGGTGTCCTTCATTTCTTCCGTCAGTTCAGTGGGTAGAACTCAGTCACATGTTCCCACTAAACCAGGGGGAAGGCTGGCAGATATAATGTTCCTGTGTGCCCAGAGGGAAAGGGAAATGGAGTAGTCGCAAATCCACCAAACTGAATACAAAACTATGTGTTTATGTGGAGTTTTCTGAATACCGATTTCATGGCTCCCATCAAATCCTCAAGGAGGGATCAGTACCTGATGAGAACTGCCATTCAAGACATTAATAAAATAAAGGAAACACAAAAAAACCAGCCCTTGGCCAAGCTGCCCTGGCCCTGGGCTTGGGGAGGGTGTCCTGCCTCATGGTGGCTGCGATGGGTCCCTGCTTCCTCTTGCTCTGGCTCCACCCTCACCACAATCTCTGATTAAAATTTGGCTTCTGTGATGTTGCTCTGGGACTGAATCATCAGGGCCTGTGACTTTCCTCACTTCTGTCACCCTCACTCCATCTGTCTATTATCTATCTATTTATCTATCTATCTATCTATCTATCTATCTATCTATCTATCTATCTATCTATCCATCCATCCTGCCCAGCAGCCCTAGGCTGAGGTGCTAAGGAGTGTGATAAAGGGGCCCCACGTGACAATTCTGTGGGGTTTTTTGTTTGTTTATTACTGTTAACATTTACATAAACTTTATGCTGCATGTGTATATATAAAAGTAAACATATATATATGTACACATCCTATTAATGTTTTTATTACAATGTACTTTTTTGTTACCAAATATCTGTCGACATAAGAACATCCAAACTTGTAGAGAATTTTTATAAAAGTTTATTTGAGCCCAAACTGACAACATTTGCTGGGGAATAAGATCTCAAATGCTCTGGAGAGCGACAGTTTTGCTGTTTCTTTTGTGCATTTGGAATTAAGGAGGGAATTTAAGGAAGAAGACGTGAAGGTGGGGAAAGCAAGGCAGGGATTGGATTACAGGGTAATTAACAAGACGTGCTCTCTTGAGGGTTAATACCTGCGTCCAGGGGTATTTCTTCTGGTATTTCAAAGGTGCCTTAACCTCATAGCAGCCTTTCTTAGCACAGTTCTTTCTTATATCTTGCTTTCTTTCAAAAGAAGGAATTTCCCCTGGAGGGGGAAGGAGTATGGACAATAAAACTTAGGAGTTTATGAAGCGCTTTCATTCACTCATTCATCTGACCAGATAACAGCTAATGATGTAGGAATTGGAAAACGGAGGTCACTGACCTTGTGGACTTGAAGGCTCTTGGGGGCCACTGACCAATGGTCAGAGTTGGGGCACTGCCCAGGCCTGGGGAGACAGAGGAGACTCTAGGGGCCATGGGACAGCTCAACCGAGATTGAGGAAGAATAGAAGTTGGCCTCAAAATAAGGGGACAGGATTGGAAAAAGGCTCTTGGCACGGGGAATGGCTCATGCAAAGAAAGGCCTGGGCAAAGGGAGCTCGGGGGGCAGGGACAGAGGTCATTTTGTCCCAGTTTGATGTGAGGCCCTGCTGCACAGTGAGTTCAGAATGGTGAGGAGTTTAGTGGGGAGTAATGGCCAGACACCCACCTCCAGCTCCCTGGTCTATTCCTGAGCAGCCCAGTGGCTCTGCACCCTGGATATGGATGGGCACCAGGACCACTCTTTTTTTCTTCCCTCTGTCTCCCCAGGCTCCCCAAGATTCTGATGCTAATGGCCAATGTTGAGTTTGATCTTCCTCACGACCCTTTCTTCTTGGTTGGTGACTTCTCGATCAATAAAACTTCCTTTACTCCGAACTCTGACGTTTTGAGTTTTGGCCTTTTGAAACTTCAGGCATATGGAATTTGGACCGATAACATTACCATGAGGTCACACTGGATTAGCATGGGACTTGATTCAAGACTGGTGTCCTTATAAGAAGAGGAAGATGGGGACATAGAATATCACGTGATGATGGAGGCAGAGATTGAAGCAGCCATTAGTCAAGGACCACCAAGAATTGTAGCAAACACCAGAAACTGGGAAGGACGCTCCCTCAGAGCCCTCAGAGGGAGCATGGCCCTGACAACACCTTGATTTCAGACTTCCAGCCTCCAGAACTGCAAGAGGATAAATGTTTTGTTTTAGGCCACTCAGTTTGGTAATTTGTTATGTCAGGCCCAGGAAACTAACAGAGCTGCCCACCCCATTTCTCCTTTGCCCACGTCAGGAGCCTGAGCTCATATTTTCCAAACCTGAATGAACAGTTGCCACGTACGTGGCAAGCGAAATGCTGGTCAAAGCGGCTGTGTGTGTGTGTTCTGTGCCAAAGCGTCTGACCACAGTGGGGCCCTGGGGAGGATCTGGGTTTTACATCTCGAGGCAGAATAGGTTTCGAGAGTGTCTGCAATGGGTGACACTTGGCTTCAGCGTCACAGATGTTCTTTTTCCACCTCTGTCAGGTGTTCCTTCCCTCCATCTCTAACTGGACACTTTCACAGGAAGGAAATGTGCCTGTCTTGTTCATCATTGATTCTCAGGACCCAGTGCAATGCTGGGGGCATTGGTGGCTGCCTAACCAGCTGAATATCATTCCTTCTTTTTTTGTGCTAATAGAACCCAAATTTTGTCCAGGTTCTGGGTGTTTTGGAGAGCTGATTTTTCTGCTCTCAGCTCCGGAGATGCACCATAATTAGGCCAAGCCATTCCCCTTTGCCAGTAATTACTTTGGGGTGAGCATGTGTTCAAGTTATAGTTAATTAGACCTGATGGAAATCTGCTGGGGGCAGCAGAGGTTGGTGTACTTCTGGGAAATGTTTCTTTTCTGGTTAAAAAGGACAGACGGGGAGAAATGCCTCTCTGTCCCTTTGGACATTCTTATGCAAATATGTGATGTTGGAGCAATGGCAGCCATTCTGTGCCAAGAAGGGAGAAACAAGAGAAGCACAGAGAAGCAACTCAGAACCCTATCCTGACTGAGCTGCCAATTTAACTAATCTTGAACCCTTTTTATTCTGTGTATATAATCTCTCATCAGATGTTCTGTTATGTGCAGCCCAAATCATCTTAACTAAAGTTAGAAGGAAGGTTAGACAGAAAGAAAGAAGGAATAAGGAAAGAAAGAAGTAAATAAAAAATGAAGAAAGAAAGGGAGAGAGAAAAGGAAGGAAGGAAGGAAGGAAGGAAGGAAGGAAGGAAGGAAGGAAGGAAGGAAGGAAGAAAGGAAGGAAGGAAGGAAGTCCATTCTTTCCATCCTTTATATAAGCAGATTAAATGTTATATACTCTAAGGAGGTCTCCCAGGTTCTCCACACCTGGAGTCCATCTCTCCTGTCTCTTGCTGCCATCTGTCCTTTGTGACAGCTCTCAGTACGACCAGGCATGAATATCCATTTGACTAGGAGGCTACGACTGGAGCCTCAGCCATGACGCCTCCTGAGGTTCACACACATTCGATTCTGTGGCCTGCAGTGCAGAGGCACAGGGGTCTGGGGACCCTCTTGGGAGAATCCTCTCCCTAAGGGATGGGGGAGTCAGCCTGCCAGACTTGTCCTTCTAACAATAAGCCTCGGTGACCAGAAAAGAGGTGGGGGGTGGAATCTGTGCTTTGTATGACACTGATCATCCGCTAGCCCAGCTCTGTCCCCTCGACCAAGGCCTGGGTTCTAGAAAAGGAGAGGCTCGAGAGAGCTGTCCCAATAACACCTCTGTGAGAGGCTAGGACGCAAGGATGCCATGTACAGCATAACCCAAGAAAAGTCGAAAAAGGCATTTCTTTCACTGTTGACACCAGGATATGCCTAGAGACTTCCAGAAATACTTGTGAGTGGAGGAGATTTGAAAGGGATAAAATTCTCACAATAGCTGGAAGGGAGGAACCCTGGAAGTTCAAGACATTAATTCTGGCTTCGACTCCATTATTAAGCCCATGTGGGATAACATGAAGAGATAAAGTTTCCATTCATTTATTCATTTTTATTCATGCATTTGTGTTAAAAAATATATCATTGACAATGTGCCAGTCACTATTGCAGACATTGGAGATACAGAAGTGAAGCAACCTGATAACATTCTTGTCTGCGTGAGCTCCCCTCCTTGTGGGTAGTGTTTAGGGAGGCAGGTGTCTCGCTCAGTGAACTGTGGGTCCCGGGCAGGGAGCTCATCTAATTCATGTCTGTGGTTTTCACAGCAGCCTTGATGGGGCTTTGAGCATAAGCGTGTGCATAATTTTGTTTGTGGGTATGCAAACATAATTCCCGAATCAGGTGCTCTTGATGGATTAATCCTGCTCAGGAGATCAACAGCTTAACAGGTGAACAGCTTCCAAAATGGCACTTTTGTCTTTTACCCAGAAACAAGACCTCTCGGAGGGCAAATGATGAACTAAAATGACCTTGCAGGCTTTCTTAAAGCTAGCAAGAAAAAAATTTGACGTTGGGGAACATTTTGTGTGTGTGTGTGTGTGTGTGTGTACATTAATTAATTTTTGATAGCAAAAACACTTGTATCAGATATTTTAATGTTACAAATAAGAGAGAACTTGATTCAAACTGACTTACATATGAAGGAAATTTTTGGTTTATGTAATTGAAAAGTCCAGAATAAATCAAGTAGTTGTACACATAGCTTGGTCCATATGCTCAAAGCATGTCACCAGCTCCTGGTTCTCCCCTCACTCAGTGAAATGTGTGCAGCTGTTCCGGATGACACAGCTTCTCCTCTCCCCACCCCCACATACTGTCCAGGCAGAGTGGGGCTCCTCTGGTAGCTCTGCTGATAGTCAGAGGAAGCCTTTCTTCTATGAAGCCACAGCAAACATCTCATGTTTTATTCGCTCAAATTGGGGTATTGACCCATCCCTGAACCCATCACTCTGCTGGGACAGTGGGACACACTGATTGGCTGATAACAGACAGGGTCTGTCCCTGTAGATGGCTGAAATGACAGTGCCCATTGGTACTGACGTAGAAGGCAGTGGAGACTGGAAGGAGATATTGATAACTGGCATTTTTCACAGAACAAGAACAAACAATCCTAAAATTTATATTGAACCATAAAAAACCCTGAATAGCCACAGCCAGCATGAGAAAGAAGAGCACAGCTGGAAGTATTACGTTATCTGATATCAAATTATACTGAAAGGCCATAGTAATCAAAACAGCATGGTACTGGCATAAAAACAAATATCACTGGAACAGAATAGAGAGCCCAGAAATAAATCCATGCCTATATGGTCATTTAATCTATGATAAAGGAAGCAAAAATTTACATTGGGGGTAAAGATAGTCTGTTCAATAAATGGTGCTGGGAAAAGACATACATGCAAAAAAATGAAACTAGACCGCCTTCTTACACTGTATACAGAATAAACGCAAAATAGATTAAAGAGTTAAATGTAAGACCCGAAACCATAAAACTCCTAGAAGAAAATATAGGAAGTAAACTCTCAGACATTATCCTTACTAATATTTTTACTGATATATATCCTCAGGCAAGGGAAACAAAAGAAAAAATAAACAAATGGGACTACATCAAACGAAAAAGTTTTCCACAGCAAAGGAAACCATTAACAAAACGAAAAGACATCATACTGAATAAGAGAAGATATTTGCCAATGATACATCTGATAAGGGGTTAATATGCAAAATTTATAAAGAACTCATACAACTCTACCACCAAACCAGTATTGTAAGGAACTTCTTTAAGATGAAAAAAAGATAAAAAATATGAATACTAAAATGACAATAACTACTACCTATCAACAACTACTTTAAATGTAAATGGATTAAATGCTCCAATCAAAAGACTGGACAAGGTGACTGAATGGATAAAAAAACAAGACCCTTACATATGCCGCCTACAAGGACTCGCTTCAGATGAAAAGACACACACAGACTGAAAGTAAAGGAACGGAAAAAGATATTTCATGAAAATGGAAACAAACAAACAAAAAAGTTGGGTTAGTAATACAGACACCACAGACTTTAAAACAAAGGCTATAACAAGAGACGAAGAAGGACCCAGTACTACCACTTCTGGGTATTTATCCAAAGAACCTCCAAGTGCTACTTGGAGGGGACAAGTGCATCCATATGTTGGTCACAGCATTGTTTACAATGGCCAAGATGTGGAGGCACCATGGGTGGTCCTGAATGGATGAATGGATAAAGAAGGGGTGACACATGTATACAATGGAATATTACTCAGCCATTAAAAAAGAATGAAATCTTGCCATCTAGAACAATATGGATTGACTTAGAGGGTATTGTGCTGAGAGTAAGTCAGACAGAGAAAGACAGAGAAATGTCACATGATTTCATTTATAAGTAAAATCTAAAGAACAAAATAAACAAACAAACAAAACAGAAGCAAACTCAGATACAGAGAACATTTTGATGGTTACCCAATGGCAGGGGGTTTTGAGGGGTGCATGAAAAAGGAAAGGATTAAAAAGTACAAATTGGCTGTTACAGAATAATCATGGGGATGTAGGGTATAGCGTAAAGAATATAGTCAATAATATTGTAATAACTATGTGTCGTGTCAGATGGGCACTAGATTTATTGGAGTGCTGGATGGAAGGGGCTGTAGCGGTGGGTGAAAAGGTTGAAGGGATTAAGAAGTACAAATTGGTAGTTAGAAAATAGTCACGGGCATGTAAAGTACAAAATAGAGAATATAGTCAATAATGTTGCAATAACTATGTATAATGCCAGATTGGTAGTAATCGGGGGGCCCACTGGATAAATTATGCATAAATCACTGCGTAAATGTCTAACCACTATGCTGTACACCTGAAATATAATCTAAAATAGTACTGAATGTCAACTGTAACTGGAAAAAATAATAATAGAAAAAGAATTTCTGAGAGCAGAGGTCTGAGGGGAGGCTCAGCCCCTCTTGTGGTCTGGAAACTTGAGAAACTTGTCATAGGCAGCTCAGATGAGGTTTGCTAACGCCTTGAGAAACTATTGACCTCTCCTTTGTGTCATATGCTGGTGTGACTCATATGGTGCTGGCCATGTGGTTAGCTCTGATCACCAAGGAGAGGTTCGAGAGTCAGTCCTCACCATTTGATCTGTCATTAGTTGGCCACAGTGGTGCATTCAGGGGCTTCTGCTTAAGACACAATGCAGGCACGCCTGTCATTTCTCAACAGCCAGTCAAGCTTCCAGGGTCAGGAGGCGACTAAGCACCAGAATAGGCCCTTCGAGTCCGCTGATACATGAACTGTCTCTGTGACATCTATTTGTAGAAGGTATCCAGGGAGGTACATCCAAAATGGTGAGAGGAAACTATACCATGCAAGGCTCTTTCTAGTCATTCACCATCCATTTCATCCATCATGTGGATTTCCTTCCTTCATTTTGTCCATGCAGACCAACTCCATCCTCCCGTCCAAAAGGACACAAGGAGGTGATGGTATGTTCACCTTCCTGACTGCTGTGATGGTTTCACAGGTGTATACATGTGTCAAAACTCATCAAGTTGTACACTTTAGATGTATGCAGGCAAGTGCACTTTAATTACATCCGAACAAATTTGGAAAAAAAGAAGAGAATTAGTGTGTATTAGCAGGTCAAAGCAGATAACAACACAAACACCTATCAACAGGAGAGTTGATAAATTATGGATTATTCACACAATAAAATAGTGCTCAGCAATGGAAAAGACTAAACTTTTCCCTCCGCAACAACATGGATGAATCTCATGTTGATCCAAAGAAGTTGGACACACAAAAATCCATTCTGTATGATTCTAATTACATATGTTTCAAAACCAGAGAAAACAGAACTACTGTATTGAAGAGTATGCGCTTAGATGGTAAAGCTATAGAGAAAAACAAGGACGTGATCATCATTCAGGTCAGGGTAGTATTACCTTAGGGCAGCAGAGGAGGGAGATGGAAAGGGCTTCTGGGGTGCCGGCGGGATTCTTGTCCTGGGTGGTGGTTACATGGATGTTTGCTTTAGAATGAACCATTGAGTTGTCCATTTTGTTCTGTGCGAACTTCTGAATATGTTTTACCTTTCATAATTAAGAATGGAGCAATGTATATGTACTTGTATGCTTGTATCCAAAGACGAAAAAGAAAGTTTTAACCGTAGTTTCCTCTGAGGAGAGAGACTATGAAATAATGGGAAAGTGGGGCTTTTATTTGTTTTCCTTATGCTTTTCATAACTAAAAAAAAAATCAACTTTCTTATGCTGCTCATAAATAAAAGTTTAAATCATAAACTCATAGATGACAAAGCAAGAAGAGGGATCTCCTTGAACAGGCAGGGTGGCTTGTGTATCAATGTGAGTGTGTTTGTGTGGAGTGGGAGACCAGAGATGAGGCAGAAGGGACGTCAGGGAGGTTCAAAACATCAGGAAGACTTGACCCGCAATTGCTGGCTTTGAAGATGGAGAGGGCCATGAGCTAGCTTAAGCCAAAGTAAAGCCTTTTGGTACTGGAAATGCTCCTGCCCCTAAACCTCGCATTTTCATGACTTTGCTTGCCAGCAAAAACAGTAAGGGGACAGAAAAATGGCCTTGGGGTCACTCTCCCAAATCCCATGCGAGTGCGTCTAATTAATTGTAGAACCTGATTTGACATCCAGATCCAAGTTGCAATGAGTTCTGGGAAGTGTAAGTGGAACTTCCCAACCCTCCAGCTATACGGACGGAGAAATAGTGAGAGTTTAACGACAGTAGCCACTTGAAGGTCTTTTTCTTCATCTTGCTTTCCTCTCCAACATTTATGTTTTGGGTGGCAAGCTGCTGCTGAGTGTTCTTGTTTTGTGTGTGTGTGTTTTAAAATTTGATATTAATAAAAAATGTTTATTTGAGTTTGTATCTTAAAATTGACAGTGAATTTCAATTACATAAATTTGCATCCAGTAGTTTTTTTGGGTAACAAAGATCAGTATAGCCAAATGTTAATTCATTTCACTTTTGTGTTAATAACAAATTAACATTTGTAATATACAATATTCCCGAAGAGGTATAAACACTTCCTTTGGAATTACTTTGTTTTTAAAAGAAAACACTATCTAATAAATAGTACCATAGCCACAAGAGATACATTATGAAAAGGTATGAAATTTAAGGGAAAGCATTAGTTCAGTTCAATTTTTGTATGTCCTGAGTTATCATTCTTTCTCATTTTAAAAATTAGATTCTTATTGTAGTTGTAAGTTTTGATTAAACTGTAAAAGGTAAATTGTTAAAACATTAACAGATTATTATTATTGATATAGGATTTCCAATTTGCTCAAAATTATGAATTGTAAGGGAATGAAACAGCATTTCCAGCTGACAAATGGAACCACAAGCAATGTGGTATCTAAATTAAGTTTATGACAATTAAACCAATCAACTGTAGCAATGAGAAAACTATTGATAAAGTACAACAAGGGAATGTTCATTTCAAAATACACTGAAGGATGTACTTTAAGTAAAAGGATGATTATTTGAAGTAATACAAATGGTAACTAGGTACGAAGAAAATAGACTACGAGCTTGGGCAAGAGTATTTTTTAGAGTTCACATTATAACTGGAATGGGGTGAAAAGGGAAAATAGAGGATCATCTCATTCATCCAGCTACCCTAACAGCTTGTACCAAGGTCATGACTTCTGACCAGAGGGTATAAAAGCCATAAATAAAGTCATCACCATGGAAAACGACAGGCAGTCATCCTGAGTGCTGATGTAAAAGAGACATTGATTAAAAGCAAACATTCTGTGCCTTCAGGTTGCGTCTCCCAAAACATGAACCCTTAAACAAGGACCGAAATCCAAATTAAAATTAAAGAAATAAAAATAATTTTGACACCAAAATGGAAACTTGGTGATTTTAGAGAAATTAGGTAATAATCTATACAAGCTATCAGGAAACTGGATGATACAAAAAGCCCTGAGTAAAGGACATAGTTTGATTAAATAGGCAGATGTAGTAGTACTTACAAACCTAATACCTAATAGTACAAAACCCCTGAAATAGGATATAATGGAAATGTTCAGCAAAAGAAAAAGATCGATGAATGCCAGTGAAATGCAAAATATTCCTACAATTTTGATTGGTGTGTTTTCTTCTTATTCCAAGCGTGAAAATGTTTAATAATATTTTCCCAAGTATAACCAAGAATAGCAGCAGACCCTTACCAGGGAGGGGGCTGGTTTGAGTCCCATAACTGGAACTGCACAGAGCAGTTCTCTAAAGAAAGAGCAGTCATTTTTTAGTTAAATTTCAGGCGGCCAGCTGTAATACATCATGATAAAACCCTGCTTTCCTTTAGCTTCATCCTCGGCTTTCTCCACGGGTCATTCTTGGCTGATGACCTTTCAATTTTATTTCAGTTTTCTGCTTTCAATTACCTTACTTTTGATTCCTTGCGTTTCATTCTGCTGTACCAAATACCATGTGAATAAACTCCCAGTCATGTGCGCAAGTGTGCGACAGAGCGAGTGCGTTTCCTCCCTGCTGCACCTTGGTCTATTTATTGGCTGTCGGTGCGCAGGCCTCAGGGGCCACCAGCTCCCCAGGCCCCCCTGCACCGCGGCTCCCCGCTGGCGCTCCGTGTCTCTGCGCTTCAGAGTTCTTCCTAAAACTTTTTTTTTTTTAACTGTTTTTTGAGAGATGTAAAAGACGACTTTGTAAAAAGAGAAAATTACGCTCATGGTTGGAAAAGTGACGAATTTCTCCCATGTTAATGATCCGTTCTAACAAAATTTAAAATGAGAATTACAGTGTGATATTTTATTTATCAAATAATTTCTAAAGTATTATCTTTAGTAGTTAGTATGTAAGTATCCGTTGGTATACTTTTGGTAAATCATGTATTACAGTGTATAAAATATCTAAAGTATAACTTTAATGTACAGTAACATCAAAGAAAAATCTGAAAAAGAAAGCTGCGGTAAACAATATAACACTGGATATTCAGGTGGATGAGACAGAATAGATAGCCCAGAATTTGATCTTATTACATATACCTTAATATATAATAAAAAAAATCATTTCAAATCAGTAGAGAGGAGGAGGGAGAAATACACAATGAACAGTTTTAGATGAAGTGAATCGTATTTTGAAAAGAATAAATTTTGATCCCCCATACTTTTTAAAAAAAATTATTTACTTTTTTCAGTTATAGTTGACATTCAAAATTATCTTGTATTAATTTCAGGTGTACAGCACAGTGGTTAGACATTTATATTATTTATGTGCTGATACCCCTGGTTAGACTAGTACCTACCTGGCACTATACATAGTTGTTGCAACATTGTTCACTATATTCTCTATGTTGTACTTTACATCCCTATGACTATTTTGTAACAACCAATTTGTATTAACCCCCCCATACCTTATAAAAACAAGTTCCAGAGGATTAAAGTGTTACACACACACACACACACACACACACATATATCTGTAAAAATTAGAAAAAAAATAATTATTTTTTAGGGAGAAGGGGGTAATGGAACCTTTCTAAACTGAAAAAAGATCTCATCACGAAAGAGACATATTTGACTACAGAAAATGAAAAATTTCTATACATAAAAAAATACTAAAATTTAAAGGTTAACCAAGAAGTGACAAAATATTTGGAGCAAATATATCATACCATTAATATATTTGTTACATAAAAAATTCTTACAAATGGAAAAAAAGTAGAGTCCAGTAGATAATGGGCAAGGGATACAAAAAGACAATTCCTCCAAAATAAATTTAACAGTAAGAAAAAAAAAGGGAAAATATTAAACTTAGTTTGTAGTCATAAGTGGAAATAAAAAAAGTTGCTATTTTTAATAGAATAAAATTACATTTGCAAATTAAAGACTGAAAATATAATATTTCCAGTCAAGATGGCAGAGTAGGTAAATGCTGTGCTTGCCTCTCATGGCCACATAAAAATTACAACTAAAATATAGAACAACCATTGTTAAGAATCACCTGAAGTCTAGCTGAAGAGAAGTCCTACAACTAACAACATACAGAAGAAGCCACTTTGAGACTGGTAGGAGGGGTGGAAATATGGAATGGGCTTGTCCCACACCCAGGTATGGTGGAGGTTCCCCACTGAAGAATGAGGGGTCCCAGGCCCACACCAGGCTACCCAGGGTAAGGTTCCAGTGCCAGGAAGAGAAGTCCCCACAACTTCTGGCTGTGAAAACCAGCAGAGATTGTGACTGAGTGAGATGAAGGGTGGCTGGAGTCCCAGGTGCTCTTCTGAAAGGGCTCATGTAGGGACTTACCATAATACTTTCAAGGTTTGCCCATATTGGTTTGCCCCTATTGTAGCATGTATCATTACTTCATTCCTTTTTTGTTTTCAATTGGGGAATATTGGGGAACAGTGTGTTTCTCCAGGGCCCATCAGCTCTAAGTCGTTGTCCTTCCATCTAGTTGTGGAGGGCACAACTCAGCTCCAAGTCCAGTCACCATTTTCAATCTTAGTTGCAGAGGGTGCAGCCCACCATCCCATGTGGGAATTGAACCAGCAACCAAGTTGTTGAGAGCTCACACTCTAACCAACTGAGCCATCCGGCCGCCCCACAAATAGACTCACATTTATGCTGTCAGTTGATTTCTGACCAAGGTGCCAAAACAATTCATGGGTGAAAATTCAATGGAAAAAGGAAAATATTTTCACTAATCGATTCTGAAATAATGGAACCTCAACCTAGCTCATTTGAGATGAATCATAGACCTAAATGTAAAAGTTAAAACTATAAAATTCCTAGAAGAAAAGAAGAGTCTATCTTCATCACTTTGGAGAAAGCAAAGGGTTCTTGAAGAAGATACAGAAATCAATAACCTTCACATAGGAACTCCTGGGATTCTGGGCACAACTTGCAGTGGACCAGCCCATGAAGCCCACGAATAGGAAGACAGTAGGATCTGTGCTCTTGACATGGGACCCTTGAGGCCTGGGTAGAGGCCTGCGACTAACTACTCGAAATGAGTCCTGTACTCCTCAAAGCCTCAGGCAAGGACTTATGGAATATCTGGTCTTATTGAATACCCCACAACAATGAAACATGAGTCATCTTCTGGGGGCCTTTTCCCACAACAAAGAAATGTGAGTCATCTTCCGGGGGCCTTTTCCCTTTAATTAATGAATGTGGTCTTCACACATTAGACCAAAGTCTCTACAATTGGGTAGAGTAGAGATGGCCTGCTGATAGGAGGGGGAGCAGTGTCTGAGTGGCCGCCAGAGGAGTAGCAGCTCTGCACTGGAAACCTAGAGATATGAACAGTGTGGAGTGGGGCAGAAACTTGGGGCCTGGAGTCAGATGGTCCTGGGTTCAAGTCCTCAGACCTATCTTCTTGGAGAAGTGTGTCCTTGGGCAACACACTAGACCTCTCTGAATACTGGTTTCCTTGTATGAGGTGAACTGAGTCGGATATCAGCAGACCATTTGACCTGAGGGATGAAGGATGTTCTAGGCCCAATGGGAGATCCTGATTGCAAGGCGAACCTTCTCTCAAGCAGCTCACACAGAGCTGGACGCGAGTGGAACACCTCAAACTCAGCTTTTCACACACAAGCTCCTTTTCCTAACTTTCCTGCTTCACAACCAGTCCCTCAGCCTCCCAGGCCCCAAATATTGTCAAACTTTAGATTCCACTCTTCTACTTCCTGTATCCAACTAGCTACAAAGTCCTATCGATTCTTCCTTCAAAATGCCTTTTAGCAAGAAGGCCTCAGCTATTGCCTACCTGATTCCCATTCTTTCTCCTCCTTCCTGGTAGAATCTCAATTTTGTTCAAAGTTGCAACAAAAATCCAGTAAAAGACTCCCTTCCCTATAGCTCATTGCACTTGGGGGTAGCTACTGAGGTGTACCAATGAGATCTAAGCTGAAGATTTCTAGGAAAGCTTTTCTTTTCTTATATTAGTACCACCCCTCCCTGATTCACGCTTTATGATTTTTCACCCGGGATGAGGCCCTGAGGTCTGGAGGAGCTACAGCAGCCATCTTGAGATTAGGAGGCACCCTGTCTGAACAAGTGTTTCTATCAGTCACCTGGACTATTGCATGAGCCTCCGAGGGCTTTCTTAGCCCCTGCTGTGCAAGTGGAAGCATCAAAGTAGACACATGTGTCCCAGAATCAAAGGACTCCAGTTTTGGCTCATCCCTAAAGTACAAAATTAGGCAACCGGTGGAAATGATGAAGGAAATCTAAATTTATTGACATGGAAAGATGTTCCTTATATTTTGTTAACTTTAAAAAGCTGTTTAAAAATAGTTTTTTTTATGGTATGTAGTTATTCATAAACATATGTGTATTTATAAATATATGCATTTAAAAGTGTAAATGGATATTCCTGTAAGTGTTTAACAAGCTTATATCTATTTGGTGAGCTTATAAGTGATTTCATTTATTTCTTCTCCCTTATAGGATAAATTTTTTTAATAAAAAATAAAAATTAGAGACACAAAAGTACTCACAATGCTTAAATTCAATTTTCCTTAGTATGGCATTCAGTGGCTTCCACAAAGAGCAGAAATAAAGGTGGTGTGTTTGTGCATGAGTGTGTGTGTGTGTGTTTGAATTTGCGAGTGTTTGAGAGTATGTGACTGTGAGTTCGTGTGACAGTGTGTGAGTGATGTGAGTGTGTGTGTTGAGTGTGTAAGTGTGTCTGCCCCCCTCGGGTTGGGGTGAACAGCCAGGAAGGATTCAGGGGGGCCCCCACCCTTCTGGGTTCAGTCTGATACATTGTGGGGTGCAGCAAACCTGCTTTCCCCCACGCTCAACTCTGCCCTCATTGAGCAGGAAAGCAGGTGAGAATGAGGAGGGCCCCAGTCTGACTCTGGGGAGGTGTGTCTGTGTTTTGTTTCTATGACAGCTGCCAGTCAGGCCCCAGAGGGTGCCAGGCCGGTAACTGTTTTGGTTGTACCACCTGAGAAGGTGCCCATATCCGCTTTTGTCACTCCATCTTTCAAGGAACTCCTTCACCAAACGGATTTTGTGACCAAAGACGTTTTGAAAAAGCTGAGAATTTAGTTTCAGAGATCCATAACATATTCCGGTAAGTTCAAGGTACTGAGAAGTCACTGGTGAATCCTGCTAGTCCAACATTTCCACGTGAGGACAGGGACGCCCCTCTCCACTGCCCGACAGCACCTTTTAACCTCCCACAGAGCCAGCCTTCACAGAAGATACTGGGGGGAATGCTGAGCCATGCTAACAACCTGCATCTGCCCAGCCCATGTGAGTCTGCAAAGGCTGTACAAACAGGCTTCCTGGGAGCCTTATGAGCAGGTGACATTGCACCCATTTTACAGATAAGGAAACTGGGAATCCAAGAAATGGAGAATCTTGCTTAAGGTTCCCCAGTTTATAAGAGGCCTGTCTGCCTTAGGACTCCATCCTCTTCCCTTTTCACCAAAGCTGAGTAGAGAGCAGGGCCATGAATGGGCTCAGGAAAGATGCAATGTTTTAGACAAGAAGGCTGGGCAGAAGGTAAGGACTCAGCCATGATGGGACTCCTGGGGAGGTGGATGAGGTGGAGTCATTAGCCATGACACTGAAGCGGGATGGGGTGGGAGGTGCTGAACGGAGGGTGCCAACTGGTTCTGGCTGGGTGCCTCTGCCATCTCAGCAGCTGGAGGTGAAAGGCCTCAAAGCAGGTAGAAGCCAGGTTCTACTCATGGCAGTGCCTCCAGCAGGCCGTGTGGCTTAGGTCAGTCCCTCCCTCTGTGGCCTCAGTTTCCTCATCTGAGCCAGGAAAGAGTTGGACCAATTATAGGATGCTCTATTTATCAAATATTTCAAGTGAACGGTAAATAATTTTTAGTATAAGTATGTCCCACACTATATTTGGGACATACTTATCCTAAACATTTATTTATCGTATATCTGATATTCAAATTTCCCTGGGCAGCCTGCATTTTTATTACAGATGAGAGCCAACAGCCTTTATGAGACAGATGAAAGTCAGTAGCCCAGGAGTTGGGATGAGAGCCTGAGCCAGGGCTCACTTCCTTCCCCCTGGCTGGCTCTCCCCATTGACCAGGTCACTGAAAGTCTGGGGTTGAACCTGGCTCGAAGTGAAAGACTGAGCCTCTGTAATGGTGGTGAGGGGCTGGAGGACCTGGGGTGCCTGTGGCGTTCATACTTGGGGTTCCCCAAGCCTGAGAAAGCAGGGCCGCGAAGAGCTGTCAGGATGTACACTAAGAGGGCCTTTTTCTAAACCTGGTAGTGCTGTTACATTAAATGGCTTGGGGGTGGGGGCAGGGAGCAAGGATCTGAGTAGAGAACTGATGTGGAAACAGGACTCTAGGGAGAGGAGGGGAGAGGAGGGAGGGGAAGGAGCAGAGGGGTTGGGATGCTTACAGAGCTGATGGCTCTACCCGACCCCTTGGTTGCAGGGATTTTGCGTTCTATTACCACATCTCAGCAACGCTGCCACCCCCACACACTCAGCTCAAAAAGCTGTAACAGTGTGTGTGGGGGGGTTGGATGACGGGCAATGTGGAACCTCTGAGATAACACTTCTCCCTCAAGTTCTTCACAAACTGGTGTTAGTGTTTGTGGTAAACCCAGTGAGAGGGGAGGTGGCTACCAGAAGAGAAGGACCTGGCAAGGTCAGACTGCTGGGTTCCCAGCCTCCATAAAACAGGTGTGGAGAGTGCATTGGTAGCTGCCCACCATGACCTCCGGGGCCCTCCTGCTCCTTGCCTCCATGCTCCTGGGCGCTCCAGGTAAGGACAGTCCCCTCAGTGTAGAAACTGATAGCTCCCCTACCCTCTCACCATCACCACAAAAGCCTTTCTCTCAGAGCCAGGTGTAGCCCCAGCCTGTCAGTGACCTGGCCAATGGTTAGAGCCAGCCAGGGGGAAGGACGTGAGCCCTGGCTAGGGCTCCAGTACCAACCCTGTTGGTCATGCTGTGTGGGGAAAAGGGTCATGCCCCGCTTTTCCTCCCTGGGCCTCTGACTCTTCATCTGTCTTATGAAGGTCGTTGGTCCTCATCAGAGGGTCTGATGCTTCTTCTGGCCCACACTGGCTAGAATTACGACAGGGCTTGTGAGCAAATGGGGACCTCTCACTGTTCAAACCTCACTTCTTGTTCTGCACACTCCTCTTCTCTCCCAGGCCCTGAGGTCATTGTAAGCGCCAAGGGCTTAGCTGAGGGTAAGGATTCTTCTGGAAGGAAGAATGGGTGGAGCTGGGCCACCTGACAGTTTTTGGAAGGAAAAAGATAGACAATCTCTTGAAGGAAGATGAGGGAAGTTTCATTTTGGATCCAGGCCCAGTTCTGTATGTGTGTGTGTGTGTGTGTGTGTGTGTGTGTGTGTGTGTGTGTGTGTGAGAGAGAGAGAGAGAGAGAGAGAGAGAGAGAGGTGGGTGCATGAGAATAAGGAAGAGGGGGGCAGTGTTTTCCTCCTGGCTTTAAGAAGGAACTTGAGAGCATGGGTTTGTTTGTTTCTCTGAGAGTGGATCAGAGCAGTCCCAGGGCAGAGTGGGAGGAGAGGGCCTCCTGGACACCTCCCAAGGCCCCACTCCTGTCTTGGGCCCTGGGCACCTCCTGGACTCCCCGCCAGCCAGGAAAATGGACTTTTCTCTTTCTTCCCACCTGTGGAGGGTGGCTGATGCTGTTTCTTCCCCAGATCGGGCCTTTTTTGGTCTGACCCCTGAGAGCTATGACCTGGGTACAGCCGACTTGTACAGCGGAGAGCAGTCCAGCCAGGGCCTGACCCAGGAGGAGCCCCAGGTACATGGAGTCCTGCTCATCTCCCACATCCCCTCTCATTTCTCTTCTCCCTGGAAGGTGCCAGGGCAAGGGCTGGAGGTGTCTACTAAACAGGCAGAGGGGAAGGAGAGGCTGGGAGCTGAAGAGGCTGCTTTTGTTCACACTCATGCCTCGAGCGGGTGGGGAGCTGTATTAGTCGGGCTGGGCCTTCCCCACGAGGGTCCTCTGGGGTCTGACTGAAGAATGGAAGAGGAGTCCATGCTGGACTGGATTGGTGCTGTGGGTGTGGGGCAGGTTCCAGGGTCTCCCAGCCCCTCCAAGACTAGCAGGACGGTGGTCAGGGACCGGCCAGTCTAGTTCAGGCCTTTAAGGACACAAAAGTCATAGACGATCCTGCCAGTCATGGAAGCATCCAAAGGCCCCTTCCTGCAGTACTTCCCAGGGTCCTTGGGGTGTTTGAGAGACCACCTCGAGGGGCTTCCTTTCCTGACAGGATGACCTGCTGATCACAAAAGAGCGTATCCACTGTAAGGCCTGCCGGAACATAATCCAGAAGCTGGAGGAAATTGTGGGAAAGTCGCCTAACAAGGTAAGGGGATTAGACCCTTTGGCCTGCTGGTCAATGGAGTGGGTGGCCTGGGGCACGCAGCACAGCAACCCCAGAGGGGGACACTGGGGGCCTGATGATCCCTGTTGGGACAGAGCTTCTCAGCAGGAGAACTGTGGGCCCTCTCATGTGTCCGTGGATGGACTTCAGAGAATCCTGGGAAACTGACACTCTGGGAGTGTGAAAGTGGGAGGAAATGTGCATGGTTTCTGTCCAATTCTCAGGGCAGAGTTTTGAGAGGCTGGTTCCAGGGGGTCTAAATACTGGTAAATTCTAGATCTGCCATTTCCTAGCTGCATGGCCTGACAAGTCATTAACGTGTTCTGAGCCTCAGTTTTCTTATCTATGAAATGGGATGGATAATAATTTCCACATGGCAAGTTACCTAGGCCTTTTAAGGAGCGGAAAGGTGGGATGTGCTCAGCTCCACGTCAGGCACTGAGTAAATGCTAAACAAGTGGATGTATCATTATCAAGAACCATTGTTTCACCCTCCCTCTCTCCTTCCCTCTCGGTTGATCCCGCAACCCGCTCAGCATCTTGGTACTACAGGGCCCACCTTCAGCCCTGGGTACTCAGATGTATCCTTCTCCACTGGGATGGCAGTAGAAGGTATTTTAAAATCAAATGTGCCAAGGCTCCAAGCTCTGATCCCCTCCTAACCTTTCCCACATACCTCCTGTAGGTGGAGAACCCATCTAGTCAGGCCCTGGACCCAGGAAGCTATATAGGCAGAGGCTTTCATGTGGGTTTAGAAGCCATTTATGGGCATCATTCTCCATACAGAAGACATGGGGTGGGTGTACAGAAGCCTGAGACCCTGGCAGGATCAACTGTCTTCTTAAGAGTCCCTGCTGGCCAGACTTGGGCCAGGGCCTTTAGCATTGGGAGTGGAGTTGGGCCTTGTCTCTCTATGCGCTGCTCTGATGGCCACCTGGCACCAGCTCTTCGCACCCAGCACTCCCATGCCAGAGCTGCCCAGGGCCCAGAGCTGCTGGGGCCTGCAGGGTGGCAAAGCTGGGCAGGGCTCACCGGATTCCCGTGTTTCACCATGGCGCCGCCACTGTAGGAAGACATTGCCCAGGCTGCATCCCAGGTGTGCAACAAGAGCAAGCTGTGGTTCAAGAGAGGCCTTTGTAAGAAGATCATGAAGACAGTTTTTCGTCGTGTCTCCAAGGACATCATGGAGGGCAAAACACCCCATGAAATCTGTGTGGACGTCAAGA
Organism: Rhinolophus hipposideros; assembly: GCF_964194185.1. Lineage (NCBI taxonomy): Eukaryota > Metazoa > Chordata > Mammalia > Chiroptera > Rhinolophidae > Rhinolophus > Rhinolophus hipposideros. The sequence continues at coordinate 14,831,564 of NC_138058.1, read as the reverse complement.
TGTGCAAACCTCAAGCAGGTGAGTGCTGAGGTGACAGCAGGGACTCATTCCTGGAGGACCCCAGAGAGCCTCCTCAAGCATGTGTGACATGGTTGAAAAACACAAAAATGTATCTGTTATAGAGAACTTCATAAGCAGCTCATTTGTGTCCCTGCAAGCTTCCTTGTTATGAAACATTACTCCCCTCACTTCCAACATGAGAAAGTGTGGAGAAGTTGGGTAGGTGGGCTTTAGTTAGAAACGTTTGAGAAATGCTCATTAAGAGCTTTAAGAAACACTCATAAGATTTTGGGTTTTTTTTTTACCTCAGGTAATCCTGGGGTACAATCAGGTCTCCACCTCTCCTGCGCTGTGTGACCCTGGGCAAGTAACTTAACCTCTCTGAGCTCCAATTTTCTCATTTGTGAAGGGAGGATAATAATCCCTATTTCTGAGGTTGGAATGAGGACTGAATAAGCTCATCATGTATACAAAGTTTGACAGCAAGGAAACGTCCTTAGACTGGGATATGCAAGAGACATCAGAGCCCCAATCAAACTCCAATCCCCAGAGCAGCACAGATCCTTGGGGACAGAAACCAAGGCTCCATCCTCAGTTTGGATGACACTAGAGCCCTGAGAGCTCGGCTCAGGAATCCCGCTGGGTGGGGAGAGCTGTCCTGGCTTCTCCCTCCAGAGCTGTCCAGGCTTTGCCCGGAGAGAACAGGCTGCAGCTGCAGGAGGTGGAACTGTGACTGGCACTGGCAGCTCCTCTCACCCTCTCTGATGCTGCGGCACTTGATGCTGGCAGGTCCAGGCTTGCTCCTTAGTGTGCAGTCCCCATTATTTCCTGTCATTAGAGCCTGTGGCTTTTATCTTCAAAGCTCCATACATGCACAGGCTCCTGACTGGCTTCCAGGATGTCACTTGTGTGTTCGGCAGGTACAGGGGGCTCTGACTCCCCATTTCCCCTGCAGACCTCACACATCTCACAGCCGGCTCTTTTCTCCACTCCAGGTTTCATGTGAGCCTCTGAGGCCCCTGGGCCCACCGTGAGGGGAGAAAGCGAAAACTTCAGCACTCAAGGCCAGCTCCTCCCTCCCTAAATCCAGAGTCTGCCTCCAGTTTCTCTCACCTCCCTCCTCCCCTGCCTTCCCTTCTCACGAGTAAAAAAAATGTCATGCAAGCTTTTAATGCAGTTTCTTTTTCTTTGGTGGATTTGAGAGGAGGGGCTTGGAGGCAAGCTTGGGTGACTCATGCATTCATTTGGGAAATGTTTGTTCTCTGTCCCCCACACTTTCCTAGATGTCAGGGGTCTAGTGGTGAACAAGACAACCTTAGCTGCTCTCACACATGTTTGGGCACGCACTAGAGCCACATGTTACTACAGAAGCTGGGGTACACAGCAAGTATATCCCCAGATGCTCTAAGAATGGCTGGGGAGACCAGAAAAGTTACTGTGAGAGTTTTTGTGGTCATAAGGAACAGAAACTCATCCTTTTGCTTCTCTCGGCAGCCAGCCTTCTTTTGCTGTTTTGGGCGAGTGTATTACTTAGGATTCTTTTGGTTTTAAGCAACTTCTGTCTTAGCTCATTCTAGTTTAAATAACAAAGTTACTTTATTGACTCAAATAATTGACCAGTCCACAGATAGCTTCAGGCACAGAATGATCCAGAAATTTGTGGTGTCACTAGAGCTCTAGTCCTTTTTCTCTGCTATTCTCTCATTTCTTCCCATCTCCACATACTGAAATTGACTTCAGGCAGGCGTTCTTCTTGGCAGCAGAAACAGCTGCCTCAGGTCAAAACTTTACATCTACACAGTAGAGGTCATCAGAAGGGAGAGAAAGTTTTCTGGTAGCTTCTCTTGCAGTAGCTGCTTTGGAAGAGAAAAGAAGCTTCTTTCCCCGAAGCCCCCATCAGATTTTTCCTCAGTTCTCATTGGCCTGAATAGGTCAGGTGCCACAACACTTGAACCAATCACTAGGTCCAGGGGCCTGGGAAACACTGATTAGCATAAGACAAGGCAGGGCATATTCCTGGGACTGAAGTGGGTTCCATGTCACCCTAATCATTTGGTTGAGAATGGACATGAAAATCTGGGAAGAGATTGTCGCTGGAAGAGGGGGAACAATAGGCGCTGGCGACCACAGCAGCAATGGTGTATCACGCGGGGTTCAATCAAACAACCGCTCAAAGGGACTCCCAGTGGTAGAATCCGGAAAAATAGTCAATGACAGTAACAGATTATAAACTATTGAGTACATTAGAATCCATGAATTCATATAGAAATAAATAGTGAATTAATAAATAAATGAAAGGAAAGTGTTACCTTACAGTAGAATGCCAACTAGTAAATGTAGATATAGTTGCAAAGTATACCCTCTCAAAATACTTACTGATTTGATATTAATTAATAAATTCCACGATTAGTTAACTTGATAGTGGAGAAACCTGCAGACAGGTGATGAAAGTTAACGTCACTACTAATGGGACACAGCAACATTATGGGCCGTATGATAAAATTCACTGAGAGGAATATAACAGCACTTTTCTGCTATTTCTGCTAAAAATGCATAAATCACAAGCAAACCTCAAACTCAAACTGACATTCTACATAGTAGCTGGCCTGTACTCTTCAAAAATGCCAAGGTCACGAAAGACGAGGAAAGATTGAAGAACTGTTCCAGATCAAAGGAAGCTAAAGAGATACATGGATGTAATTGCAACCCAGGGTCCTGGTCTGGATGTGTGTTAAGTACCGTTGAGTCAGTTCCGACTTCTGGTAATGAATGAGTGACGTCCACTATGTCCTGTCCCCCACAACTCCGCTCAGTCTTTCCAGGAACTTTGAGGGCTTTCTGACCTGGGAGACTCATCTTTCAACACTATCTCATATTTCATTTTGTGCCGTCTCTTCATAGAGTTTTCAAGGCAAAATGAACAGAATAAAGAGAGAGAGTAAATCCAAACCACATGTCCTTGGCTCCATGGTGTCGCAATCACCAAACGCCTACGTAATGCAGGCACACCTGTCTGTGTGTTTGGATCTGGATGTATGAAGGACATTATGGGGGGCAACCTATGAACTGATGATGGTAATATTGTGTCAATGTTAACTTTCTTTTTTTTAATTTTTTTTTTTATTAGGGAATACTGGGGTACACTGTGTTTCTCCAGGGCCCATCAGCTCCAAGTCATTGTCCTTCAATCTAGGTGGAGGGCACAGCTCAGCTCCAAGTCCAGTCTCTGTTTTCAATCTTAGTTGCAGGGGGCGCAGCCCACCATCCCATGCGGGAATTGAACCGGCAACCTTGTTGTTGAGAACCCACGCTCTAACCAACTGAGCCATCCGGCTGCCCCTCAATGTTAATTTTCTGATTTTGATGGTTGTACTAGGTTTATATGAGTGTCCTTGTAAGGAAATACACACTTGCAACTTCTCTCAATGTGAAATTATTTTAAAATAGAAGTAAATGATTTATAGTAACCTGACCTCAGCAAATGGATAGATGGTGGTAACAGGGATAGAGGTGAGGAAGATATTTGGCTGGGTGGATTTGGAGGGAATAATGAAGAGCTCTGCTACGGCCAGGTGAAGCTTATCTGTCAGATAGCCAATTAGAGACGTCAAACATGTTGAGCGGGAGAGGCGACTGGGCCAAGATCCACACCGAAGTCCTGGAATCAGATGAGATGGCCTAGGAGTGAGTGCAGAAGGATACAGCCAGGACACACCAGCTACTCAACATGTGGAGGCCTGGGAGGTAACGGAAGAGGCACCAGTAAGGAGACTAGGAAAAGGAGCCCGTGAGACAGGAGGAAAACCAGGCATGGGGCGAAGAAGTCAGGAGAACAAAGTGCTGCTGGGAGGTCAAGAAAGCAAAGAACAGAGGACTGGCCACTGGCTTTGTGTGCCTTTGGGTCTTGGTGACCCTGATAAGAGCTGTTTCTGTCCCTAGGAAGGGACAACATCCCACTGGAGTCAGAGGAGAAGATGTGATGTGAACACGTATCCACAGCTTTATTAAGCGTTTACTGCAAAGGGTTGGAGAGAAATGGGACAGAGCTGGAGGCCAGGTGGAGCTGGAGGTGGGGTCTGTGTTTAAGGTGTTTTCACGCTGATGGGAATGGCTGACCGTGCAGGACAGAGCTGGGAGAACAGCATAGAGGAGGCCTTGAGAGGGGAGAGGCTGGGACCAGGGCCCAAAGGAGGGTCAGCATGGACTTCTAAAGGTGGGAGTATTAGGGATTAGACTCACTCTTATAGATAAACAAATAAAGGACAGAGGACCAAGCCAACTTCTGGTAACCTCTCAGAAGGGAGCATGAGTGGATTGGCTTCATAATACAGACTGCTTTTGAGATGAAACTGGTCATCTCCAGTTTCTTTTCTGTTCTCTAACATTACCTCTCTCACCCACTAGGGCAGCCCTTGGATGCCAAGCTGTGTCATGTGACTCCCTCGCTCCTGGCCACTTCATTGACCCCTGACCCAAGCTAGAGCACATGACCCTCTCTCTTAGGAATTTGGAATTACCCCATCTTAGTCCGAGCTACCTTAGCCAGCCCGGGAGGTCGCTGGAACTGTCTCCCAAGTGGTCTTCAGACTTCTTTCTGCCTTTGTTCCCTCAATCCCTTTCTCCACACAGCAGCCAAAGGGCTCTTTTAAAAATGCAAACCACATCTCTCTACTTTCTTGGGAGAACCCTCTAGTGTCTCTTCACAGAACTCTGGACAAAGTTCCGACTCTGTGATAGATCCAAATAAAATAAGACACCTGCCTCAGGCTACTTACAACCTGAAAACATCATGATAAGGTCACCTTAAATTTACCTAGCACACTAAATCTCTGTTATTAGAAGTAAAAATTATTAATTTTATTACATTGCGCCCCTTGAGTAGTACATGTGTTTTTAGTATTCTGTGTGATGAAACATGAAGTATGCGTAAAACACTTCTGCATATAGAGGTTTCATGGTTATCTCAAGGAAAAGTACTTGTGTGATTGAGTTGCAAGCTAAATTACCTCATTTTATCAGAGAAAAGTACTTTTAAAATTGTGGTAAAAAAACACATAACATAAACTTTACCACTGTAACCATTTCAAAATGTTCAGTTTAGCAGTATCCAGTATTGTTTTGAAACAGATATGTAGAGCTTTTTAATCTTGTAAAACTGAAACCCCCTACTCGTTAAACAACTCTCCTTTTCCCTTCTCTCCAGTCCCTGGCAATTACCATTCTACTTTCTGTCTCTATGAATTTGATTACTCAAGACATCTTATACTGGTATAACTGGAATCATACAGTACGAAGTCTGACAATTAAGTTCGCAAACTCACCAGCATGCACTTATATCGGCAGCACTGGACAAACAGCTCGGTGAGGTTTCATAACCTTGGCATATCAGTGTCTCACAGTTGTGTTCATGTCCACATGTGGTGGTGTCTTGCTGAGTGGCGTTCATTATTGTTGCGTGTTTTTGTGTGCCACCAGGAGAATGTCTGAGTTTGAATTAAAGCAACGAACAAATATTCAATTTCTAGTTAAACTTGGCAAGAGTGGAAGTGAAATCAGGGACATATTAGTCCAAGTGTATGGGGATAATGCCATGAGGAAAACAGCAGTGTACAAATGGATTAAATGTTTTTCTGAGGGGAGAAAATGCGTCACTGGTGAAGAGAGGCCAGGGTGGTCAATAATGAGCAGAACTGACGAAAACATTGCAAAAATTCGTCAAATTGTGCATCAAAATTGTCGGCTGACTGTGAGAAGCACAGCAGACCAAGTAAACATCAGTAGAGAAACAGGAAAATCTTAACTGAAAATCTTAGCATGAGAAAAGTGTGTGCAAGAATAGTCCTGAAGAGGCTCACTGATGAACAAAAGCAAAGGTTTGCCAAGACCTTTTGGAGAGGCAAGATGATGTTTTGGGCCGTGTTATCACTGGTGATGAAATATGGGTGTACCAGTACGACCCTGAAACAAAGCGTCAAAGTGCACAATGGAAGTCAGCCAGTTCTCCACAACCAAAAAAGTTCTGTCAGTCCAAATCAAGAGTCAAAACAATGTTGCTAACCTTTTTTGATATCAGAGGGATTATTCATTATGAATTTGTACCAACTGGACAAATAGTTAACCAAGTTTACTATTTGGAAATTCTGAAAAACTGTGTGAGAAAGTTAGACAAAAAAGACCTCTACTTTTTGCCAACAATTCATGGTTCTTGCATCACGACAATGCACCAGTTCACATGGCACTGTCTGTGAGGGAGTTTTTAGCCAGTAAATAAATAACTGTATTGGAACACACCTCCCTACTCACCTTATCTGGCCCCAATGACTTCTGTATTTACACGAAGATAAAGGAAATATTGAAAGGAAGATGTTTTGATGACATTCAGGACATGAAGTGTAATGTGAAGACAGCTCTGATGGCCATTCCAGAAAAAGACCTCCAAAATTGCTTTGAAGGTGGACTAGGCACTGGCTTCAGTGCGTAGCTGCCCAAGGGGAGTACTTTGAAGGTGACGGTAGTGATATTCAGCAGTGAGGTATCTAGCACTTTTTCTAGGATGAGTTCGTGAACATAATTGCCAGACCACGTATACCTCATTTTCCCTTTCTGTATCTGAACCTCTCGTGTTATGTGGGGTCTCTGACTCTTATGTATGTGGGGTTCCCATATGTACACATGCAATTAAATTTGGTCGTTTTCTCTTGTTAATCTGTCTTGTGTCTATTTGATAATTAGAACAGCAGAAGTAACCTAGGAGAGTAGAGGAAAGTTTTTTTCTCTCACACAATCTCATGCTGTTATGCTGGTAGTAAAACTTCCTTGAATGTCTTCATTTGACAAGTGTAACTTCAAATAAACAAGAGAAGGCAGGTCATATAGCTTCAGTAAGCTGCTCCATGTTTAGTCGCTTATTTGGTGGTCTGATGCCATGGCAATGTTGGGAAGACAATGATGTGAAATAAGTGTGTTTCCAATTCTAAATGCTTTCCCCATATTGACTCTGAAGCCACATTTTACAAATGTGGAGGCTGAGGCACAGAGAGATTAAATGATATGTCCAAGGTCCCACAGCCTTGGCAGATTTGGGATTTGAACCCAGGCAGTCTGGACTGTGTACCTCCACGCAATGCTGCCTTTTGCAAGGGATGAGGTTTGGGTTCCCTTATAACTTGGGGGTAAATGTCGGTCATAGTAAGTAACCTTGGCACGTGTCCTTGAGGAAGAGCAGGACCAGAATGCTCTGAATACGACTGGAATGGTTAGAAACAGAAAAACAAGGAAATTGACCACTTTGACTGTTTCTTCCATCCTAGGATACAGTGAGCTTGACCCTGCAACGTTCCCAGCACAGATCTGAGGAATGGTGCGATAGAGAGTAGGTAATCACTAGGCTTTTCTTGTGCGTCGAATAAGCACTTGAAATTCCACGCCTCCCTTCCCTTTTCATAACAGGTAGCCTAACTTTGTCAAGTGAACTGAAGTTTTCTATGCTCTGCTCAGAAATTGTGAGCTGGAAGATGGTTAGAGGTAGCAAATCACATAAGCTTCTTTTCTTTTTGGTTAAGAATCTTGGGAAGTTCATTCCCCAGAGGTAGAAGGGTCACCTTTGGCCTTGGGATTTCACACTGGACTTCCCTAGGGAGGGGAAATGCGGAATTTTTTTTCTTTAGGATAAGATGGTGTATTAGCCAGATTCATGGATGGCAAGCAACCCAAACTGACTCAGGCTAATTTAAGAAGCAGGAAGTGATTAGGTGGCCATAGACGCCACAGGGCGGAAGGGAAAGCTTAGAACTAAGCTTGAACAGACAGGAGCAAGGCAGCTCAGAGGTTCTTGGAAGCAGGGACAGCTCCACGATCTTGCTCAGTTTCAGTCATGGGGCTGCAAGAACTTCCCCCATTCCTCTGTCCTTGTCTTTCTTACTCCAAAGCCAAATTCCCAGGAAAGCAACTGGCTAAGCTTAGATCAGATGCCTGCCTTTGGTTATTCTAAGGTGGTGAAAGGGAAGTCAGGCTGCAGGAGATCTCAGTGACTCTTTTGGCTTATGAAGTGGGAGGATATATGCCTGGATGGCTTAGCAACTGTCTACCAAGTTGTCTACCAAGACTGTATACAATAGGTGCCAGATTGTTTCCCAGAGGAAATTAGAGTGATTTTAGATGCTGTGTGGCTGAGTAGTGTCAAACGTCCAGCCCAGCTTCTAATGACAGGTAGGTGCTATCCTTGTAGTACTTTCAAGTTGGAAGACATTTCGGTGACAGCAGCCGGGAACTAAAGCTTCCTGGATCTAGGGACTTGCCTGCACCTAAATAAAATGTGCTTTCCTGTATATTCAGGCTGAGAACTTTGGAGTTTACTCAACAGATCTCCAGAGTACCTCCTGTGGGCCAGCAGGAAATGGTCCCTGTCCTGGGGGCAATGCTGTCAACCCCAGTACTCTGTGGCACAGTGTGAATGAAGGTCAGAGTTGAGGGGCTGCACAGATGTGTTACTACTCAGAGCTAAAGTCCCAGAATTTGTGGGTGACTTATTTTTAAGAAAAGCTTCAAGGTTAACTCTGAAATAATGTCACTGTGTGATATGATATGTTGAGTGAAGAAGAAAGGTGAAGTATGCTGCCAGGAATGCTAGGGACATCCCCAGAGATATGTCAGGGTTGTGAATGAGGCTTAGTGGGATGGATATGGCTTTCATTTTACACACTTTTTTTGAACTCTGGACCCAGTTGACCACTTGGGAGCCCTCTTCTGCTGTATGTATCAGTTTCATTTGATGAATGAAAGTATTTTTTAGGGACTAAAGATTGTGCCACTTCAGGATTGGCACCCACCCTGAGGGACCCTCAGCATGAATGTTGCTTTGCTTACCTACCTGGAATTACCTTCTCAGAAGATGCTGTGCTCATCTGGAACTACCCACTGGGAACAGAGGGGCACAGAGTACCCAGACATTTCACCCTAGGGAGCCATGGCTCTCAGGGACCTAGCGTAGCCTCCAGTCAGTCAAGTTCCTCCCACCCACTATTCTTCTCTTTTTTTTAATTGATTATAATGGACACACAATGAAGTACTTCATTGGGTGAAATTTGACAACAGGGAGTAACCACCATCCCTATAAAGATACAGAACAATTCTCAGCCCAGAGCATTCCCTCTATGCCCTTTTGTGGTCAGTAACCAAGCTTCAGTGAGAAACTTCTCCCAGAAGCAGAATCACTGCCCGTGGGGCCCACCTTCCTCCCCAGCGACACCCATCAGGGGATATAGCCCGATGAAGTTCTGAGGCTTCCTTAGCGTCCTGCCTTGGCCTAGGGAGGGTCTATCCTTTGGGTAGAGCCCCAGGCCACACAGCTCAGGGCCCCAGACAGGGTGGGTTTTATTCTGATGCTGCTGCTTGATAGATGTTGATCTTGGCCAGCTTTTGCCTCTTTGGCTTCCTTATCTGACACACAGGACCAACAACACGTTCCTTGCAAGACCCGTGCAATGCTCTGCTGAGACAACTCGCCTGTGTGCCTAGCATGGTGTAAGCTGTGCTGTGAGGATGGGGAGTTACCTAGAAGGCACTGGGGAGTCAGTGAAGAATTTTAGGCAGAGGATGAGGTGATCAGAATTGCAGTCGTTCATAGTTAATGACAATTCTCCTCTGCAGGCTGTACCCCAGACGAAGTTGGAGCCATCACTCTGCCTTGCTGCAGACTTGGCCCCTGTTCCAGCAGTTGGGCACCTGCTCTTTCCCACACCTTTGGAGCCCCAAGCCTGGAGGTGGGCTCCTGTCTCCAGGCACAAGACTCACCCCACGTGCCTGCCTTACGTGTCTGCCTTAGAGGCCATGATCTGTCTATTGTCCTCCTGAGGACGGAATCTCACTGTCTCCTCAGTCATCGTTGGATGCCCCTCCCCACTGGATGTCCATTCCCATTCAAAGAGATGCCTTGGTTGGGAGTGGGGATGATGCTCAAGGAGAACACTACAGGTGCCCCTAAAAATCAGAATCCCTCAGGCAGTGGCTGTCACTCTACCTCTACCCAGATACTGCAGGTGGGGTGCTGGGGCAGAAGCCAAGGGTGGGGAGGGGCGTGAACTCCAGGCCAGTGGGACCCCAGGTGAAGGGGTGGGGTGGGAGTGTGGGCTGGTCCAGGGATTTAAGGCTCAGTCAGCTCCTTTGAAGGTGATTTTGAAACAGTCCAATGTAGTATAGGGGATAAAGGTGCTTTACTGTCAAAACAGTCTATGGAGACCACACAATAAATTTTATACCTTTAGTTATAGTAATTAACTAATATAATTAATATTTATCATCACAATAAATATAATGTAAGTATTAATTAAATATTGTTATACAAAATAGAAATATTATTAATAATAAAAATTAAGGAAGTTACTATGTTCAATAACACCTTTAGATGAATTTATATTTTATTCACAGTGGCATGTACAAATCTTTAAAAGATGTTTCACATCTTAATGTGAAACATTAATGTGAAACATCTAGATGTTTCACAGGTTAAGATGTTACTCATCTATTTCTGGCTGCCTACCCCTGGGAAAGAACCCCTGGCCATGGAGCCGGCTGCCTTCATGGCCTTGGGACCAGCCAAACCTGACCGGATCAGGGACGAGTCCATCCATATGGGTGGAGCCCAGTCTGTGGCCTGGGGCGCAGTGATGAGAGGCCTTGCTCTGGAACTGGAACTACTAATAAAAGACCCAAAAGAAGGAGGCTGCTAATAGTTACAGTCTTGGAGCTGGGATAGCCATAATGGCTGTAAGCAAGCAGGAGCTACGGGAGACCGGAAACCATAATGAAGCCGTCAATGAAAATGAAAGTAATAATAATTGTAGCAATAAAAATAAAAACTATCTTTTGTTGAGCATTCTCTATATGGTAGGCTCACTTCTAAGTGCTTTACAATATTATGTCATGTAGTTCTCATGAAAACCCAAGAGAACTGTGTGGTTTCCAGGTGAGGAAGCTGAGGCACAGAGAGGGCACATCACTTGGTCAAGGTCTACAGCTATGAATTAGCAGATCTAGGATTACAGCCCAGGCCATCTCTTGCCGTCTTCTGCCACTCAAGGGAGCTGGACTGGTAGTGCTAGCAGAGTGACAGGAGACAGTGACTCCCTGTAGCCACCTTGATTTCCTGAAGTCTGCATGTCTCGTTCTGTGGTTGCATTACCACAGGACTCCACTGTGGGGTCCCGCTGTCCTTCTCCAACCCTTCTTCCGCCTTGTAGAGTGGATCTGTTTCTTGCCTCAGACAGAGACTCTAGCCCGAGGCAGTCAGGGTGCACAGAGGGTTCATGTCCATTTATAAGTTCCTCGGGACCTCAGGGTACAAAAGGACAGACACCTGACAAACTGTTCAGCTCCTTGCCTGGCTGTGGGACATTCAGTAAGTCCTGTCCCACTCGCCCCCCCCCCCCATATCCCCAGCCCAGAGATGACGTTCATTTGGAGGCCTAGGGGACCTGACTGGCATCCACCTGGGGAAGCAGGTGTTCTGTGGCTTGGGCCTGGTGTGGGCAGACTTGCGTGAATTCCCTGCTGGTCCTTCACAAGTGTGCTTAGATGTGGGACAATTTTTTCTTTCCTTATTGGGGAATATAAAAGGAATCAGTGCTCCATGGAGAAATGGCTGATTCTAGGGCTGGCACAGGGAAAATATAAATGAAGTTGGAAGATTTTGTAGTGTTAGAAAAAAGTGCTCAAAAATGATGAGCACATTACGAAAGAACATAGAAACCATATTGAAGGGACTCCCAGTGGCCAAATCTGAGATAATTTGAATAATAAAGAAATAATGATAGTAATAGATTATAATTCATAGACTAACACAAATATCCATGATTCATATTGGTATAAATAGTTGCATAAATAAATAAATCAATAAATAAGGAAGAAGGGAAAATTCTTTTTTTTTTTTTTTGGAAAATTCTTTCTTATAGTGAAATTCCAATTAATAAATGTAGAAGGAATGATGGAAACAGGAAATAGCCATTTGGCTAACATCACAGTAATAATTGTTGCAGGCAAGAACCATCAATGGAATGCTGACATTAGTGGGTAAAAGTGTGATGAGAAAAAAGACATGTTATAGTCTCAAGCTATCTCCCCACAAGATGCTTACTAATTACAAAGGGAAAAAAAAGTAACTTTGCAGTGGATAAATCTGGTAGGCACCACATTCGAGTGGTCCAATTTTGTATCACCAGGAATGAGATGTCTCAGCTTCACGGGCCTCCAGGTGTGATGCATTGAAAAGGACACAACATCCCTTTTGTGATGTTCATGCCCAAAATGCATAAACTCAGTCTAATCTTGGAAAAACACTCTACACACCCAAAATGAGGAGCGGTCTACAAAATAATTGGCCACTGATCTTCAAAAGTGTTATGATCATGAAAAATAAAGACTGAGGAGACTAAGGTGACATGAAAACTCAATGCAATGTTTAAGCCTGAATGAATCCCGGAGCAGAAGAACCTCAGTGGGACAAGTGACAAAGTTGCAACAAGGTCTGGAGATGGTGTTGTATCAATGTCCATAGCATGGTTTTGATAATTATGCTGTGGTTATATACGATGCTAACACTTGGAAAAACAAGGAGAAGCATATATAGGAATTTTTTGTACTATTTTTGCAATGTGTTTTAAGTCTAAAATTATTTCAAAATGAAAGATTTAAAAACAAGGGTAACGACCCCTATGCTACCCCGGTTTTCATATATATATATATATATATATATATATATATATATATATATATATATATATATATATATATGAATATGAAAAATGCCTTTAAAGAGGCATTACAAAGCATATCAGGGTTTAATTGCCAAAAGTTTAAGGACTCCCCCCACTGCACACACCAGGCCAGAGCCCAAACTCTTTACCGGTCACATGAAAACCTCCATCTGACTTCTACGTGCAGCACAACACAGAAGTAGAGGGGAAGTATTTGGGTAAATATTAAGCAACCCACCTGTCAATGTTCACTAGATGTCCTCGCTGAATGGTAGAACACACACCAGACTGACCAAACCCTCCATTCCAGTTTTGGAATGTTCTGACCCCAGCTCCTGGCTTATGTTTCTACATTTCTAGACACCCCCAAGCTGAGGATCACAGGTCTTACACTTCCTGCTTTCACAACGCTGGCCCTTGGGTGATACACTTAAGGGGGCTAACGGAAGCAGGTCGTATCTGCTGAGTGCTTGAAATAATAGCAATGATGACAATGACAACTAAGAGATCACATGCCAGGCGGTGTTCCAAATGCTTTAATACTTAAAGCAACCCTGCAGGAAGGGTGTATTACTCTACACTCTTTACTGACAGGTGAGTGACTTGACCAGGATCTTTCTGTCTCACATGCACAGCTAGTGACGAGCGGAGCCACCACGTGACCCCAGGCAGACTGCCTCAGAGCCCACATGCTGACCAACGAGAATGTGCAGGGGCTGAGGGACTGAGTTATGGGGTGCTGGATGCCAGGTTAACGAAGGGTTAGCCCAAACCCCTGTTAGTGTAAATCTTTCTCACTGAGTCTCAGAACAGGGCCTCTGGGAGGTCATCCTGAACCCAGCTCTCATTTTCCAGGACTGTAGATATAACTAGAGGGGCTGGTGTGTGGACTTGCCATGGTACCAACTCTTTTTATTAGCCTTTTACCCAGCCATTTAGCACTTTCTCCTGTTAAATGCCACAGCTGGAATCCTTGGGGGTTCTGATTTATGGGGGTTCCTGATATTCCCTCTTCTGAGCAGAGTCATCCCTGATACCCGGAGTGATTGAGACCATTCCTACTGCTGAGGGGGTCCCCAGTGCTGACTCCTGAGGTGGGACAAGCACCCCTTCTGGACAAGTATAGAACTGAAACCTGAATAGGAGCAACCCTGAACAGCTACACACTCCCCCCAGTTTTCCTCCCACCTCCTCTTGTCTTCTGAGAAGTGTATGTTACAGAAGCAAAAGACTGGACTAGGAGTTCTGACCTTGCTGTGTGACCTTGAACGGGGCCCTGTCCTTGCTGGGCTTTGGTGAACTCAGCTGGGAAGGTGGGAGGAAGTGGGATTTGGTGATTTCTAGGGTCTCTTCCGGCTCTTGCATTGTGTGGTGCTAGGAGCTCATGACAGGACAGAAGGAAGCCAGGCCTGTTCCGGATGGACTTGAAGGTGTTTGCTCTTGACTCTCAGAAGAGCTTGGCTGAGGTGTTAGGGAGGGGTTGTCACTGCTCTGGCCACACACAATTAGAGCTGAGGTGACTCAGAAGTGAACACGCCATGTGTTAAAATAAGAGTTGGTATTTCTGAGAAGGGAAGTCCAGGAGCCGGCCAGGATGGGATTAACTGTTGATAAGGGGCTCGGCATTGTTTTCGATCTCCCCTGAGACCCACACCACATCCTAGAAGAGGAGAAGCCAGGTCCTTGGGCCCTAACAGGGCTAGGACAAAGTAGAGGCAGCGCTGAGGATGGGGCTCTGGGGGCTGTCAGGGGCCGTGCCAGCAGGAGGTGGGGGCCTAGCGGTTAGAAGTGCAGCTTGGAGTCAAGGCCGCTCTGCTCTGAGTAGCTGAGTGCCCTGGCCTGTCACTTGACTCTGATTCTCACTCCAGGGCCAGAGGACGGTGGAGTGGAGACAGTGGAACTAGATACTGAAGGCCTGAGAGCTGACATGAAACTGCTGTAGAAGCCCAACAACCCTCAGCAGTCACCCACCCCCACCCCCAAAGGTCTGGGTAAGAGCCAAGGCATGCAGCGTGGAGGAATGGGAGCTCTCCAGTTTAAGACTCTTCAGTCTTGAAAGACAAAGGCTGACAGGAATGTGAGGAAACCACTATTTACTCTGTTTTCAAAAGTGTTCCATCAAAATGTGTTCTAAAATGTTCCTAGGCAGAGAACGATGGGGGAAGCGAGGCCTGAGTCATGGGAACCGGACATGTGGGTGAGGACCCTAGGCTCTGCAGAAGCCAAGGCAAGGACGCTTGAAATGGCAAAAAAAGCCATTTCTCCTTGAACTCTGGGGACCAGACCTACAGGGGAGGTGGGTGCCAGCCCTTTTTGGAGCTGAAAAATAGCCAGGAAAGAAGAAAGGGATCTTGTAAGAGCTGGAAAGGCCCAGATTTGGGTGCCTCTCCCAGGGATTGGTTGGTGGCAGAAATCGGCTATTGCTGACTTAGCTAAAGAGAAAATTAGGGCAAGGATCTCATAGAACATGAGGGTACCAGGAGGATGAGGAGGGGCACCCGGAAACTTTTAGGGACAATGTCAGGCTCTGGGTCACCGTCAGCCCTCCTCAGTAGGCTGTCTTCTTGCCAGTCGTTGTAGTATGTCTGCAGACCTAGTTTCCCAGTTTGATCACTGTTGCTCGTGACCTCAAATGACATTTCCCTGCGTGGCAACCACTCAAGGCCTTGAGACTTGCGACCTTCCAGATACAGCACAGGAAGCTGGCTCACCAGAGACCTTGTGGCTGAGCCCCAGATTCTAGTGAGAAAGAGGGCTTGATCTGGCCAGGTGAGGGGTTCACCTCTGTCCAATGGGCTGGCCAGGTGAGATGAGGAACAGTGTGGAAACCCTCCATTTCTGCATCCCAGAGAGGTAAACTACAGAAACAAGAGAGCTACGGGGCCAGGAGGTCAGATAGAACTAGAAGTACAGGATAGGACCAAGGAAACTTCTGAAGCTGTGGCTCCAGGTGAGAAGCCCAGGAGGGAGCTGGGAAGGAAGAGGGATCCAGAATGCGCTTCTACACCCAGGAGTTGGGCAATTTACTCATAGATGATAAAGAGTGGTTTGAATTTTTATGTTAGAATTTCCCGTGAAGAGAATCTATAACCCGATTGCCATTGGTATAGTAAAAGGTTCTGGTTTCTCTAGGAGCCATTTTTGCTCAAGATAATCTCAGAGAGAGAATTAGAGAAAGTTTAGGAGTGACACATTTTTCATAGCCAGGAGAGAAATTTCTTGCTTAGAAACAAACCAGGGAGGGGGATGGGAGATGAGGGTAAAGGGGATCCAACATATAGTGATGGAAGGAGAACTGATTCCGGGTGGTAAACACACAATGTGATATATAGACGATGTATTACAGAATTGTACACCTGCAACCTATGTAACTTTACTAACCATTGTCACCCCAATAAACTTTAATTAAAAAAAAAGAAACAAAAGGGGAAATGTCCAGAAGAAGTGTGTATGTGTGTACAAACCTGGGCCCCCCTCCAGACCAATGAAATCAGAATCTCTGGGGGTAAGACCTAAACTCCCCAGAGGATTCCCATGGACATCCAGGGCCCTGAATCACTAGTCTCAGGACAGACAACAGGTCTTGCCGTTTTTCTTTATGACAGGAACTCAGATATTTAGACAGTGTTGATGGAAGTCAACGTGGCAGAGCTTGCTCCAACTTGCATCTCAGAGCCTCACAGTGCAGAGGGGTGCTTTGGCTATCCCTGTTTCTGTCAACAAAGCAACTTGATGCTTAGCAGGGCAGCTCTAACTCCATTTCCTCTAAGTGTTCAGGCTGTCAGCAGGCCAAATTGGGGAGGCTGTTGGAACATCCTGCCCATCAGAAGCTTCTAGCAGTATTGAGAGATGGAAGTGTTGCCCACAGACCCACAGCACTTATAGGGTGACTGTCTCCGTTTTCCAGAATTTTCCCAGTTTTAGCACTGAAAGTCTCGCATCCCAGGAAACCCCTCAGTCTTAAGCAAACTGGGGCGATTGGTCACACTGCACAGTGGCTTACCGAGGTGGAGCACATGTAAGGAGACATGCTAAGTAGAGGGTCAGAGGAACCCATCTGATTGCCTCCAGCACCTACCCAAGCCCCACCCTTATGGCCTTCCAGAGGCGTCTCTTACCAGGGTGTTCCAAGTCCTATGCCATTCTCAGCACTGGGCTCTACCCTGTCTTGGAGAATGTTAACATTTCTCACACCCACACATGCACATACACAAGCAAAAAAAAGCAAAACAAAAAAACCCTCAAAACGGCAGGCATTGTTTAAACTTATAGCAGGTTATATTCTAGGAAAAGGTGGTGTAAGTAAAAAAGATAAAAATTGGATAAATTTCCCCACAGAAACAATACCATAATGAGAAACACCAGCAAGGGAAACAGTTCTATAACAATTCTATCGTGGCCATAAAAATTTCTCTGAACTTCTCTAATTTTCTAAACTTCTCTAATTATTTCTCTGAAGTAACACAGAGCAAAGTGGCCTCTTAGAGAAATCAGACCACAAATGTAATTAACTGAGCTCTGAGCAGTGTAAGATCCCTCAAAATGTATATACATTAAAAAGAAAAAAAAAGAAAAAAAGAGAGAGCTCTCTCAAATCAGTAGTCACACGCAATGTTATTTCATTTGTTAAAAATGTTCCCTACTAAGTGTTCACGCACAGCAGTTAGAGCCACGGTCCTCTACATGGCTGTATGTCAGGATCACTGGAGAGCTGTAAAACCTACTGATGCCTGTGTCCCACCCTAGAGATGCTGATGAACTTGGGTATGGCTTGGGCGCTGATGGGTGGCGGCCAAACCTGGGGCGAAGTGCCAGTGAGGCTTGCTGAGAGGGAGGGGGAGAGAGGAGGGGAAGTCTGTCTGAGGTATGGGGTTAAGGCCTAGGGTCTTGAGTGCTGAAACAATGAGACACATACTAATTGAAAACGAACCTTAGTGCTCATGAAGTCTGCCTTCTCAATCTGCAGATGGGGAAACAGATCTAGAGAATTGAAGGGATGTGTTCAAGTCCCTCAGCATTTAGAAGTAAAATTAGAACACAGGCATTTTGACTCATTATCCTGTACTCTTTTCACAATTTGGTGGTTTTGAAATATGCCCACAAATTCCTTGATACGCCTCTCTTCAAAAAGTAAAGCTTAATTCCCTTCTGCTTGAGAATGAGCTGACTTAGTGACTCATTTCTAATGAATAGAATATGGGGGAACTGATGGTTTGTGACTTCTGAGGCTGGATCATAAATGCTCTTGCTCTTGGATCACTTATTCTGGGGAAAGTTAGCTGACATGTCTGTGAGGACACTCGAGCAGCTAAATGGAGAAGCCATGTGGTGAAGATCTGAGGCCTCCTGCCAACAGCTTTGTGAGGGCGCCATCTTGGACGCGGATCCTCCAGCCCCAGGCAAGTCCTCAGATGACTGTAGCCCTGCCTGCCATCGTGACTGCAGCCTCATGGGAATCCCTGAGCCGCAACCATCCAACTAAGTCTCTCCTGAATTCCTGACTCACGGAAATGGTGAGGCAATAAAAGTTTATTGTTTTAAGCAGTTAAATTTTGAGGTAATTTGTTATGTAGCCCATGATAACAAATACACACTCCACCCTAAAAATGCAATCTTTCGTAGTCAGTAATATAGTTCGAGAACAAACTCTAGGAGAGAGGGAGAAAATGAATGAAAGAAACAGAAAGTACAGCAGCCTTTTCCTTCCAGGGGAGGATGAGGTTGGGGTGGTGGGAAAAACCACTCTCTATACTAATCCTTTCTTTTGTGGAGGCTGGTGGGGAATGGAGAAAGGAAAGGAGGAAACTTCAAGTTGTCTGGCTGATCTGCACTCTGTTGATACTTATAACCTAGAGTAGGCGACTTGGTTTAGCAGAGCTTATGAAACAGGACTGAAACTGAGTAGGGGTGGAAAAGAAGGATGGAGCAACTTTTCAGAATCATTGTGTCTGACATTCCATCACCTCATTTGTACTGGTGTGAGGCAAACTCTCGTCACTGCTAAGTGTTCTGTGAAGTCCACTACACACACAATGTCCTGAGGAGCTCTAGGAAGGGGGCTGAGCTTTGTGGGTCACTCCTGAGTAGGGGGTCGGAATGGAGTCAGGAGAAGGCGTATGTGAGGCTAAGTGTTGAGTGGAAGCTGGAGCCCAGGGCATCCTTGAGGGTAGTGGCAGCCGTCAGGATAGGTCAAGAAAAGGAAGCCATTCTGAGTCATGAAGACCTTAGCTTGAAGACTGGAGTGAGAGGGGAGAAGCTGGCAGGAAGAGGGAGTGCTCAGAGTTCTGTGATGTGCTTGTATCTGATGAAGCTTCCATGCTGGTTCTCACAAGCCCCTGAGAAAAATATCTTCTGCTTCACGTCTGCCTTCTAAATCTTGCAGAAGATCCTCTCATCGGCAAAGTCTAACCTGGGAACTTATGAGGAAGGGGGTTGTGGGAAGCAGTTTCCAGCCCTAGACAGGAGTGTTGCTGGTGGTGAGCTGACACACTGGGGTTCAACACTGGACTTCCCCGTAGGCAGGGCTGGCGGAAGTGCAGCTGAGAGTTGGGTTACCTGAGAAATGCTCCCTTTACTTAGTATAAAGATAGCAAACAATTCTATTTGCTATTTACTTTCCAGATGTCATCTTTAAGAATTTTCCACAGAAAGGTCTTCATGCTATCTAGAAACTGCTGGTCAGGAAGCAAATAATGGTTGGTCACCATGGCTGGTGACACAGGACTCCCCAGTGACAGCCGGTAGATACCTGGCCTCTGCTGCATAATTTTGAACCCTCCTCAGTCACTCCTTCATTTAATGCTTTAATCTTTGGTCTATGTACAAAGCTTCTCTTCAGCTCTTTGGAGACCCTTACCTTTGCAATGGTCAAATATGTTTGTGAAACATTGCCTGCTACATCTGTTTAGGGTGATTCTCAGTGTCCATGAGGATATTAATGACCGAGAACATTCTTTTCAGAGCATGTCTGTTAACAGCCTGCAGTGTTAGAAGTGAATGGGCATTAACAGTCAATGCTCGATTAAAAAGAGAACTTGGACTTGCTGGCAGCTAGTGAAGAAAACAACTTGAGAAAAGTTTGTGAACACTTGCCGTGTTCAGGCACGCAAAATAGGAATTGTCACATAGTCCCCAAATTCATATATATGGCTTAAAACAATGAATTATCAGTGCTGTTGACAGCACAGTGTTGTGGGATACACTCCCCATTCCCCCAACACCTCCAAAGCAGATGAGATAAAGTCTGTTTTCCTTAATTTGGACCTATGTAATTAAGAATGGATGCTAGCTCATTTCAACCTTCACATACTCTAGAAAGAAAGGGCTGTCATGCAAATGAGTAGAACAGGCAAGTTTGCACTAGAGATATTTTAACTTCTGAAGAGGAAAAAGTTGATTTCAAGCTTCCTGGAATATCTCTTTGAAGAGCTATACTAGCCCAACAAAATAAAAAAAGATGCCCCTTTGACAACTGACTTCCAGAGAACTGTCATAAATGTTCAGGTTCATAATCACTGCAATGTGAGGGGGGCCCCTGGAGTTGTGCAGTGTGCTTGTGGGACCTATGTGCGTAGAACCTGGCATGCTCACAAAATACGGGTCATTCAGGTTCTGAGGGCTGTCTACTTCAGGACATGTACCAGCTTTTACTCAGACCTATTGGATGTCTTTTCAATACAAACAGTGTATTTCTCTCCCCTCCCCCCAAATTCCACCTTTCATTCTTTCCTAATTCCTATATCTCCTCTGTCTGTTGTAATCTGATTAGTAGAAACCTACTAGGTGCCACCCTGTCCTGTCCTATTCAAAGGGACAGCCACCCACCTTTATGGGCTTCTCCCTACCCTCCCCCAGCTGCCTGCGCTGCCCAGGTGTCTCATAAGTTTCCCTTCCCACACCTGCTCCAGCCAGTCCTCTGGTCTCCCTTATTTATGCTCCTGCTCTTTCCTCCCACAACCGTGGGAAGCCCCAAGAGAAGGGAGTCTGGGAGTCCTGCTCAAACAAATGGCTGATGAAGCTGGTAGCTAGACCCCCCTCAAAGTCCTCAGCCTTCTTCATTAGAGGAGAGAGTATTTTGTGGGTACGAACACAGTGATTTGGGTGGTCGGGCCAGCTGGAGGGTCTGGTGAATTGAGCTGGGCAAGCAGTTAGAGTATGCAGGACCAGAGGTGAAAATAGACTCTGTGGATTCAGGCAGAAAAGAGCTGGGTCCCAGGGAAATCAGCGGAGGCTGGCAGCTGAAGATGCTAAACTGCTCTCCCAATGCCAGGATATAGGGTCAGAGTCAAATAGGGTAAAGAGCCCCTAAGAGCAAGTGACACCTAGATGAGATCGGTTCTAGGGCAGAGGCTGTGAGACTCTCTTAAGCACATCCCTTCTGTGGAAGGTTCGGCTGGAATGAAGCACTGACTCTAGGATAAGTCTCTACACTTGAATCAGGTGAGATCATCAGTCAGCTCACCATGTGAACTTGGAAGAAACCCTTGACCTCCCTGAGCCACAGTGTCCTATATGTGAGATGGGGTAAAGCCTGCTCTCTCCACCTCAGAAATGTGGTGGGAAGAGAGAGGGTTGGAGGCCTGGGGGTTCTTTGAGAGCAGTGAGGAATGGAGGGGTCTGTGGAGAAGTGGTTGGAAATCAGGGAGCTCCTGACTAGGGTCAGGGATCCCAGTAGTGGGGTGGAAGAATATCCAGGACTAGAGTCCCCCCAGACTTCTCCATCTGCAGGGTGGAAGCACCCCACCTTGACCTTGGTCAATTTCTAGAGAGCTGGCTAGGCCATTCTCTCCATGATGGCATCAGCTAGCTGCCTCCCTCTTGGGGCTGGCTGCCCACTCCTTGCTCTTTGGGCCTGGCTGGACCTGCTCCAGCCTGGGCTGTCACCTGGTGAGCTGTCCGAGTGGAAAGGGAGCACAGAGTCCAAGCCTGGCCCTCTGGAGAAGCCCAAGTATTTCAGATGCATTTTAACTTCTGAGGGGAATAAAATACCTCGAGAGGAGTTTGGCCCCTGTCACCTGAAAGGAGCCATCCTGCAGGGTGAGGTTGATTGGTCAATTGGTCAGTGATATTTACCAGCCCCATTACTACCATAGCTTTACGTGTGCTCAGCACATTACCCTTTGCAGGCCTTTTCATTCAGTCATTCCTCCATTCAATAAATATTTATTGAGGGCTGATGGGGCTCCCATACAGTACTATTTAGTGAATAAACAAGTAAATAAGCATGAAAAACAAAGACAAATTGTGCCAACTTGTGGTAAGAGCTAAGAAGGAAATGAACAAGGTGTAGTCATGGGGGGCTTCCCTAAGGAGGTGTCATTTAAGCTGAGGCTCAAAGGACGAGCAAGAGCCAGCTGTGCACATAGTGTGGGGAAGTGTTCCAGGCAGAGGGAGCAGCATATGTGAAAGCTCTGAGTCAGGAAGGGCCCAGTGCCTTAGAGACAGCAAGGAGCTGAGGAGGACTGGATTGTAATGAGTGAGGAAGACAGGGTGGGAGACCAGGTCAGGGTGACAGGCAGGGCTCACATTGTGCAGGGCCTTTTAGGCTAAAAGAAGAAGTTTGGATTTTCTTCCAGGTATAATGAGAAACTGTCCAAAGGTTTTAAGGAGGGAGTGATGGGGTCTGATTTGAATTCCTAGGAATCTCAGTAAAAAGGTTACTCTGACTGCTATGTGGAAGGAGAGGAGGGTAGAGGTAGGTGGCTGTTGGAGGAGTTTGGGTGCTTGGACTACGATAGTGTCTGAGACAGGGTGGGCTAGGTGGTACTGCAGAAACAAACAGTCCCTAACCTCAATGCTTAACATTACAAATAATTATTTTTTCTTCATATTCAGTTTTTTGTGGGTCAGCCAAGGGGCTCTTCTCATTTTAATCATTCAGGGATCCAGGCTGACAGGGTCCCCATCTCAATACAATTTCTATAATCCCCACGGCAGGAAGAAGAGAAGTGTGTTGGCTGTTACAATTCCCCACCAGAAGTGACAGATGTCTCCTTCTCTCGTATGCTGTTGGCCAAGACATTCACAAGGGCATGTCTAACTTCAGAGGGGGTGGGAAAGTGCCATCCTACCATGCACCCAGGAAGAGAGAAGCTGGACCACGTTAATGACCATTATAGGCACGAAAGTGAAGATGGAGAGAGGTAAATGAATTTAAGATAAGTTTTGGAAGCAAAAGTGGTAGGTCTTCCTGATGAGTCACATGTAGAGAGGGAAGAGTCTAGATGGTTCCCAGGTTTGTGGTTTAAACCATCTGGTTGGTTTGTGGACCCAATTGCTAAGAACAGTGGGTGTGAAACAGGCTTTGAGTGGAGCTAGAATGGAAGATTTGGAGTTGGGCATACTCAAGTATGGCAATTGAATTATGACATGTTCTATAGCTTGGAAAAGAGATTTGGGCTGGATACAAATCTGGGTGTCCGAGCAGAAGCAGAGAAGCCAGAGAGACGGGAGGGAGCTCGAGGAGTATGTACCATAGACCCCAAGACAGCGTGGGCTTCCTAAAAGAGGCTGCTAAGAGGTGGGTTCTGATGAAGCAGAAAAGTGACCCTGGATTTGACACGTGCATTCTTTGCCCGAGTGGTAGAGCAAAAAGCTCCTGTGGGTTGAGAAATGAATGGGAGGCCTGGAAGTGGATACAGCATATGCAGACAATCCAGTCGAGAAGTACAGCAATCTAGGCCCGAATGATGCCCCAGGAGCTAGTTTTCTTCCTCCATTCCTTGTTTCTTATCAGATAGGCCTTCCCCAGGAGGTAAGATGGCTGCCTCAGCTTCATCCCTATTTCCTTTCTGTGAGCTAGTAAGGGCATTCTTAGGAAAAAAATTCCTAGGAATCTCTGTAGAATTATCATTGCTTCTACTGGGTCACGTTTCTTTCTTTGCCTGGACTAATCCCAGAGCTAGGGAATTCAAAGTTCTGATTGTCCCAGCCTGAATTGTGTTTATGGCCCTAGAGCTAAGGGTGGGGTTAACGACACCAGAAGTTCCACTGGAGAGGTGGCTGATCCTAGAGGGATATTAAAGCACACATTCCAGAAGAATGAGTTAATACTGGGTAGCAAAAATAATAGCTGTTCCCTAAATCAAGTTATATCCAAATTTTCCATGTCTAAATTGGTATTTGCTATAGTATTTACATAAAAACGAGGAGCCACTGGGGGAAAGAATTGCCCAAAGCATTTTCTTTCTGGCCCCTTTGCACTCCCATGCAGAATCACTGTATGTCCAGATGGGCTGTTGCCCTTTCAGAGCCTGAGATGCCTGACAGCCCTGGGACACCCCAAGGAGGAGGTGTCCTGACCCCAGAAGGTGCCAGCTCATCTGGGTGTGGAGTACATCCTGGCCACTGCTCCCAGAGGCAGGAACCCCTGGAATGGACCCATTTTCTAAGTCATAGAGCTAATAACTATATTTTTAAACTAATAATTTAGTTTAAAAAAATCCAGAAGGTACAGAAAGATATGAGTGAACTGCAGAGTTGACAAACACTGATCTCCCCACTGACACAGTGTCCAATTAGCTTAAACTTTTAAAAATTTTGAAATGTTATATATACAGAGAGCATAAACTGTATGGTATGTGATCAAACAACATGGTGAATGTTTAAATAAAAAATAATTTATTACAGTAAAAGACACATTGCCTTTAATTCCCCTCAAAATACTCCCCTCACTTCTAAGACATGTACCCTTTCGTTTTTGCTACTTTCTGAAGCAGTTCTGGAAGCCCTCTTTCGTGAGTGTCTTTAGTTGCACTGTTGTGGCTGCCTCGATGTCCTGAATCAATTCAAAATGTTTTCCTTTCATGGTCATTTTGATTTTGGGGAAGAGCCAGAAGTTGCACGGTGCCAGAACTGGTGAATAAGGTGGATGAGGACACATCGTAATGTTTTTATTTGACAGAAATTGCCATGCCAGAGTGATGTGTGACATGGAGCGTTGTCATGATGCAGGATGAAACTATTTGTCTATTTCAAGGTAATGTGTTGTTCGTCATCCATGATTTATGGCACACTTTAAAACACACCTTCTCTCAACTGTAGCTCACACCGGACTTACCACACTGAACAAGTTGAAACTTGTCACACCTGTTACTAAGGTTCGGCGTGCTGCTTCCGATATTGAAGATCCCCGCCTTTCCGTTGGATGGCACTCGGCAGCAGCATTCGCTGTATTTTTTGATCACACCTTGTATATGTACAGTTTCAAGAGTGATTATAAAATGCACCACCAGTGACCTGAGTGGCAGGTGAAAGGACAGGACATTCCCCAGTACCTTTGAGGCCCTTGGGTCCCCTCTGTGTGGCATCCCACCCGCTCACCCTTGTACCACTATCTGGACCTCTGTCTTGATCAGCCTCTTGCCTCCCTCTGTAGTTTAACCCCCAATATAGACCCCCATCTAAGCAGCGTATTGTCATGAACACGGAGTGGCCAGCTCACATCGTGCTGTGTGAGGAGAGGGCCGTTGACACCGTTGGGTGAAAGCTCCTAGGAGTGAAGCAGCTGAACAAAGTCTGCCTCAGCCTCTCTGGGAGTTTCCGAGAGGCCCTTTGGAAAAGTCATCTGCTGAGGTCAGGAGTGGACCTTGAAAACTCAGGGCCATCACACAGAGGGGATTTGGCTGGGCTGCTGTGTGGACCAGGGTAGGATTTCCAGCAGAGATGTGGTCAGAGGATGGCTGCTCACTGTGGCTGAGCCCCAGCTGCCAGGAGCAGGTCTGAGCGGAACATCTGGGGGGTGAAATGAGGGTCCTCAGCTGGACCTCTCCTAGAGGGGAGAACAGGGACTTCATCAGCCCACCGTCATGACAAGCAGCTGAGCCTGGGCCAGACTCCCCAGGCAGCCTTCTGTCCTCAGGTGAAACAGATGGCGTAAGGCAGTGAGCATACCGGTGATGGCAGCCTTCACCATGCCTGTGCCCAGTAGGCATCCATTGTTCTCCACATCAAGCTCAGTTCCCTTCCTCCTCGCCCTTCCCCATCACCCTGGACTACAACTGCTAGGCTGCCTTGCTCCTATCTGAGAACACCCGTCACCTAACTTCCTGCTTCCTTCCGTCCTTCCAGATTTTCTCTCTTGCTGTGGTACAGCACATCTTCTAGTAGCTTCTGGAGAAAGGATGTACCTCAGGTGAATATTTTGGGACGTCACATGCCTGAAAATGTTTTTTTCCCTCCCCAATTGATTGAGAGTTTGCTAGGTTTATAAAGCTAGATTGGAAATAAGTTTTCTTGCAAAATTGCTTTGATGTCTCCGTGCTTAAGGTTGCTATTGAGCAGTCAGCAAACATTCTGATTCCAATCATCTTTTACTTGTTCTCGTTTTCCTCCCTGAATCTTCTCAGATCAAACCTTATTCCCCAGTGCTCTGAAATGTTACAATAGTGCACCTTGGGGTGGGTCCATTTTTTTCTGGGCACATATAGGCCTTATCAGTCTGGAAATGTATGTCCTTCAGTTCTGTGTACTTTTATTAAATTGTTTCTTTATTGGTTCCTTCCTTTTTTTTTTTTTTTTAAACCGATCCTTTCTGAAACTCAGGAAGAGTGACTTTGATTTTGGACTTCCCATCCGGTTTCTCTGATTTTCCATCGTTTTGCTTTTTGCTCTACTTTCTGGGAAATTTCCTCAGTTTTTCTTCTGTTGAGTTTTTCATCACTGCTATGATGTTTTTCACTTTTAAAAGCTTCTAAAAATTCTCTTAGTGCTTTTTTTAAAAAAGCAATCTCTTCCTATTTGATGGATACAATAGATTTTCTCATAGCTCTGAAGATGTTAAATTAATATATTAACATTAGCAGTAGTCCTCCCCTCACACACACACACAGTGCCTGTTCCCAGGTTCTTTTTCTTTTTTTCATGTGATGGTTTTTTAAATTGAGATATAATTGATATATAACATTGTATTAGTTTTAGGTGTGCAACATAATGATTTCATATATATGTATATATTGTGAAATGATCACCAAAATCAATCTAGTGAACATCCATCACCACATATAATTACAATTTCTTTTTTTCTTGTGATGAGAACTTTCAAGATCTACTTTCCTGGGCAGCCGGATGGCTCAGTTGGTTAGAGCACGAGCTCTCAACACCAAGGTTGGCGGTTCAATTCCTGCATGGGATGGTGGGCTGCGCCCCCTGCAAGCAAAGATTGAAAATGGCGACTGGACTTGGAGCTGAGCTGTGCCCTCCACAACTAGATTGAAGGACAGTGACTTGGAGCTGATGGGCCCTGGAGAAACACACTGTCCCCCAATATTCCCCAATAAAATAAAAAAAAATCTACTTTCTTAGCAACTGTCAAATATGCAATACAGTTTTATTAACTATAGTCACCATGCTGTACATTACATCCCCGTGACTTACTTATTTTATACCTGGAAATTTGTACCTTTGACCATTTTCACCCATTTCCCCCCTCCCCACTCCCTGTCTCTGGCAACCAGCAATTTGTTCTCTGTGTCTGTGAGTTTGTGTGTTGTTTTTTTTTTTTTTAAGATTCCACAAATAATTGAGATCATACAGTATTTGTCTTTCTCTGTCACAAATATCAGGATTATCTTGTTTTTTATAGCTGAAATCTATATCTATATCTATATCATCTATATATCACATTTTCTTTATTAATTTATCCATCGATGGACACCTAGGTTGTTTCTATGGCTTGTCTATTGTAAATAATGCTGCAACGAACATGGGGTTCAGATAGCTTTTTGAGTCAGTGTCTTTGTTTCCTTCAGATAAATACCCAGAAGTAGAATTGCTGCTCATATGGTAGTTCCATTTTTAATTTTTTGAGGAACCTGCATACTGTTTTCCATCGTGGCTGCCCAATTTACATTCCCACCAACAGTGTACGAGGGTTCCCTTTTCTCCACATCCTCACCAACATTCGTTATTTCTTGTCTTTTTGATAACAACCATTCTAACAGGTGTGAGGTGTTATATCTCATTGTGGTTTTGATTTGAATTTCTCTGATGATTAGTGATATTGAGCATCTTTTCACATACCTGTTGGCCATTTGTATGTTCTCTTTGGAAAAATGTCTATTCAGATCCTCTGCCTATTTTTAAATCAGGGTTTTTGTTTTTGTTTTTGTTTTTTGGCTGTTGAGTTGTATAAGCTATTTATAGTTGTTGGATATTACCCTCTTACGAGATGTACGATTTGTACATATTTTCTCCCATTAGGTAAGTTGCTTTTTCATTTAGTTGATGGTTTCATTTGCTGTGCCCGGCTTGTTTTTTTTTTTTTTTTTTTCTTTCTGTTTGTTTGTTTGTGTCAAGGACTTTAGGTCTTTCCTCACTGGCTTCTTAGATTCAAAGTTTTCTAAAATCTTCCACCTGGAGGTAAAGATCTGGCTGGGTGACTCTTAGGGTCCAGTGGGGAAGGAGAACCAGGGACCTTAGCATTCAGCGTACTGTGCAGTAAAACCATTTGTTTCTCTTCTGGAGCTCACACTCTCACCTGTGCCACCTCTAGTCCAGAAATCCTCAGTTTCCTCCTTGCCAGAGAAGACACTTTAGGGCTCAGACGGTGGGGCAGTGCAGCTGCCTGGAGTTGCAGGGGAGGGAGAGGCCAGGGAGCTGCTGCCTCTCACCCAGCTTTCCCCGCATCCCCTCAGTTCAGGCCCTCCTGCGCCCTCAACCCTAGAGTTTCCAGGGGCTGATCTCCTGCAAATGTTGTAGCAGAGGTTGGGGAGGTTCTTAGCTGTCCCCACTTCTGGCATCAGCTTTTCCTGGCCTCCATTAAATCAGTCCCTACTCACCCATCTGCTTTCCAGCTTCCACAGTTTGGTTGTGGTCCCTGCTCATGTTTTCCTGTTCTTTTGGTTTCTCTCTCCCCTTTTCGGCGTTAATCTCTTTACTGTAGTATGGATGGGGTTTCAGGAGGGAGCAATGTAGGAAGTGTGTATTCAACCCGACATATTAACCTGGAAGCTCCAATCAGCTATTTACTATAACCTTTTTAAATATGAGCAGACAGCCAGAGACTGGCAAAAAATTGAGGAAAGCCTCAGTAAGAGTACGGGAGCAAACCAAGCCAAAGAAAAACAGAAGAACAAGTGCAAGGGAACAAAAGACAATGCAGGAAATAGAGAAAAACTTCAAAAGAATATAATATCCCTAACATATTCATGGGAGGGTCAGTATACATGGGTTTATTCTTGAAATGGATAACTAGATCACTTTAGGGCCAAGTAGTCTTTTAAAATCTTAAAAACACACACAGATGCACATACAAGAGTGTTTATCACAACATGGTTTCTAATAGCAGAAAATGTGTACAACCCAAATGTCTAAAAGTAGAGCAGTAATTTAATAAATTGTGTATATAACTATAGTGGAATATCATGCAGCCATTACAAATGATGTGGTAGAAATGTGTTTATGCAAATGGAAAACCATGCACAGCATATCATTAAAAGATGAGAGCAGAGAATCAAACTATTTACAGTAAAATCTCATTTTGGAAAAAATATGTATATGTGCACAGAAAAATCTACTATCCTAGCTAAAAGATGAAGCCTGTCAAACTAGATTTAAAACATTTATGCACAGATAAAAAGTAGGTATCAAAAATATTAGCAGTGATTATCTGGAGGTAGTGGGATTACAGGTAAGCATTATTTTCTTCTTTGTACTTTTCGGTATTTTGTCAATTATTTTCCAAAATGCATATATTACTAAAAACCAAGATTCAGTGGTTTTTTTCTTTTGTTTTGTTTTGTTTCAAATGTTTATTTTGTTTGATCTAATAATTCTTTTTCTAGGAAAATATCCTCGAGAAATAATCATAGCAGATCATAAAAATTATCTAAAAGGATTTTTTATCCTAGAGTTATTTATAATTGTGAAAAGTTGGAAATGTGCTAATAACAGTCTCAGATTGGTTAGATCATATTAAACGTATATGTTGGGATACTTGGCTGTTAAAACAATTCATGCAAGGATTATTTTTTTTTTAATAAATAGCATGTGTAGATATAGGCAATGTGAGTTCAGTGTGGTTTAAAATAACTAGATATAGATTTTGGTATATTTAGGAAAAAGACTTAAAGAAAGCACATCAGAGTGTTATGAGTGGTTATCTGGGGTGATGGGATTCCTCTGCCTGAGGGTGATTTCTGGGAGTGTTGAGATGGGGGTCTCTTACCCATTTTTCTATTTCCAGGATCTGGTGGCTGCTCAGAAGTTATCTGCTGAACGAGCGAATGTAATATAAGTGGTTTTAATTTTATTTTTTGTACTTTCCTGTATGTTCCAAAATTTCTACAATAAACATATTTACTTGTATCATTACAATACATTAAATTTTTTAAATGAGGAAATGTATAAAGAAAGGGAAGACAGCAGGGGAGGTGGTACAGAAAAACACACCCTTTCCTGAATTGACTCCATTCTCTTTCTTAAAGTGGTGGTAGCAATAAGTGAGGTGAGCTGACTTCTACTCCTACCTCAACCCCCACCTCCCCAAATTGGCCAAGGTTTGGGCTTCCAGACCACCCAACGTGCAAAACACTGCTACCTGACCTGATTTCTTGGAGAGAGCCGGCCTGGGTCGGAAGGGGAGTGTGGCACTTCTGTTCAGATTCTCCAGCCCAGCCAGGAGTCCCTGGGCCAGGCTTGGTGAGTTTCACATTATTGATTTTGGTCTTGCAGATGTTTAGTCCACCAAGGGCATCATAGTTACTTCCTTGGGTGCAGATTCTTTGCCAGCACTGGGAGATGGTGGTAGAGGGGTGGGGGTGGAGAAGATGGACTTATGGAGAGAGGGTCTCATGGAGAAAGGGGATGGCAGAGAGAGATGGAGGAGTGAGATAGAGTGTCACCAAAATTCTTTTTGTTATAATAATTGCAATAGTAGTTAGTGCTTTTGGTCTTTACAATGTGCCAGCCATTGTGCTAAGTGATTTTCACACATTATCTGCTTTAATCCACACAAAACCCATGTGAGGTAGGATCCATATAATCATCCCCATTTTACAGATGAGAAAACTAAGGCTTAGATAGGTGAGGAAGTCCACTGCAGACCACACATGAGTTAAACTGCAAAGCTCTGAGTTGAAAAACACCTTAAGCCCTGTTCTTCGCTTTTCCTGAAGCCATGTTGCAAAGAAACATTGCCCGGACAGCTGTGAAATGGGAGCTCCAATGAAAACTCTCAGTCTTCAGGGTTGAGGTTGAGAAGTTTCCCAGACCCCAGAAGCTGGGGCCCTTGGAGACACTGCTCACCGGAGGCCCCAGGCGCCACCAGGGGGCAGCAGAGGCCTGCTCTGGTGAGCCTTCTCTGTCCCCAGCTGACTGCAGGTTCCCGCAGCTGTCCTGAATCAAAACCTGAACCGCTGGTGGCCAAGAATAGCAAGGGGCTGTAATTCACGTGGGTCTCCTTCCCAAGGTTTCGAAAGCCCCTCACGTCATCCTGATTATTTCACAATCCCGCTCACAGAGCACTTTTTCCATCTTCCTTCAACAGGTCGTCTATTGGCTGGTGAGGAGAAGAGCTCCCGGACACACAGCTCCTAAAGATGGCATGTTAGATTCTGGGCTGGGCACGGGGATGAAAACAAAACAAAAAACAGGTCTTGTCCCCAAGGAAGCCTGCTATGTAAACAAATAACCAAGGTACACTGTGTAAAGTGCAATAATAGATGCACGTGTGAGATTTGGTGACAGCACAAAGTGGAAGAAAGAGGGGCAGAATTATAATACAGGGATTTAGCTCAGAGGTAGCCCAAGGGAGTGTGTCTGCCAGCAGGAGTCATCTTTCCCGCGAGCTGAAGCAGAGAAAGAGGCTGAGAATTCTGGTCTAGAAGGATCTCGGGTCCCAGGATGAAAAATACTGATGCTAAGAAAATGTCAAATGTTCTAGAAATCATAAAGTTTGCACCTCTAAGTCGTTTGTTGGGGTGTGGGTTGGGATAGTTTCAACCTGGGCTCAGGAAGATGGTGAGAGAAGGTGGAGGAGGGTGGGTAGGAGGTTGTTATCGTCAGTGGGCTCTAGGACCCAGCAAAGCTAGTGGGGAAGAGACCCAGCCTTGTCTACTACCTCTGGGCTAGGCCCACAGCAGCCACCAAGGGGGACAGGAGAGGTGGGACCAGCCAGACGCTCCTTCCCTAAGCCTCTCAGGTTCATCCCAGCTGGGATTATCCCAGTGGGATTCCAGGTCTCTACCCTGGCCACTCCCTCCTGCCAGAGTTTGCAATGGGCCTGGCTCGGTGAGGGACTCTGACAACTTGGACTCATTCTTGGCTGGTCATCTGTGTGGTCCCTGGAGCTCTGTCCTCTCCCAAGATTGGCCCAGAATGGGTTGGAAGGGGAAGTGGGGGCACTGGAGATACGGGCACAGCTCTATTTAGCCCCTGCAGCCCAGTAGCCTTCAGTCATGCCCTCCTCATGGCACTGCGGACACAGGTGTGCTGCCCCATGGCCACAGAATGCCTTTGCCAATCTTTAATTTTATGCCCACGTAACTTCTCTCTGTGCAGGTTAATCCCAGATGGTGGTTATGGACAGCTGTCCTTCGCCCAGTCCAGGGCAATGGAGAGGGCGGGCACCCTGGCCTGGGTGCTCAATGTGCAGTGGCCCCACCGCCAGCAAAACATTGTTTTGTACTTGTATGCTTTTTCTTAAAAGCTCACGTGCATTTTGCCTCCTACTTTTTAGTATGTCCTGGCAAGTTCTAACATAAAAACAATGTTTTAAATGACTTACAGTTTCTTTTAAAGTGAGTTCAATGGCTGGTTTATTTTATTTCTAAGATTTTACATATATCTATATCTCTCTATCTCTATTTCTATCTCTATCTCTATATATCAGGGGGGCCAAAAATGTATACAAGTGGACACTTTGGTCAGTGTTGCTTAAGCAGTAGTTCACCATGATCAGAAGTGTCTGGACGCTGATGGTAACCACTTTGAGCACCTCTTGTAATTGCAGAAGTCAAACGTGACTCGTATTCATCTTTTGTTATCGGTATACATTGAGTATTGCTATTTTAATACAATTTTTTCCTTTCTTAAAACGTCAAAAAATATATACACATTTTATGAAAGGAAAAACGGTATTAAAATAGCAATACAATGAATGACGCTAGCATTCGTTTTATTAACGTCATCTTTTGAGCAAATGTCATACTACACATTGCTCCCATAATTCAATTCAACTTCGAAAAGTAATACGTAGATAACATTTCTTAAAATGTGTACATTTTTGGCACCCCTGGTGAGTGTGTGTGTGTGCGCGTGTGTGTATTTTTTGAGGAGCAAGGAACATGGTCACATTAAACAAATACATCACTGCATTCAGATTTTTAGAAATGCTAATATATGAAAAAATGTACATCTTAGAATTAGGGAAATTTTTGTTGGTAATTTTCAGCCTCCAAAAAAACTTCAGAGTAAAATTGTCTCTCCCAGAAGATGTGTGAAGCCCATGGCTTCATGTCCCCATGGTGTAGCCCTGGGCAGCACAGGGCTAGGTCATGCTTATTGAGAGCTGGCCCCCAGGTTCTCCCAGAAAGAATTTTTTTTTGTCACCCAGAATGTTTAGGGGTTGGAGTTCCAGTTAATCAAACCATTCTGGTTAAATAAGGGCCATGCTCAATACATTAAAAATTTTAGACTCTTGGAGTTAGACATCATTCTAATATATAATCTCACCAATAAGCGTTTAATGAATACCTAATATGGGCCTGTCTTTCTTCCTTTATATTGTCATCTCTAGAACATGAATGACTTTCCCACCATAACAGTTGATGATTTCACAGTCCTCAGGGCCTTTGTAACTGACACAATTAAAGATGTGGGAGATGGGGCTGAATGAGAATTTACGCCATGGTCATTTTATAGTTTTTGGCCAAGCGCTTTGTCACGTGTCATCTCATTTGTTTCTTGCGACAACACTGGGCATATTATTACCATAGATATTCTCATTGGACCAAGGAAGAAATTGAAGCTCTGCCTGATTAAGCTCCTTGCCTGGCACCGTGTAGCTAGTGAGTGGACAACAGGCCTCCACCAGGCTCCTGGCCCTCAGTCCCCAGGCTTCCCTCTTCTTCGTGTGATTTCTGTGCTGTGGGAAACACTAGGGCAGCTTTGGTTTTGTTTGTTCCAACAAAATAAGAGTTTTGTTTTAAATATCTTTTCCCCACCCTGAGGGGCAACCCCCAAATAATTCTAAGACTTTGAAGAGAGAGAGAGAGAGAGAGAGAGAGAGAGAGAGAGAGAGACCTCTGGGTTGTGTGTGGGTCTATGACAAAGGCCTATTTAAATGCATTCAAAGTAATTATTTGTTTTGTTTGAGTCCCAACTGTGTGCTCTGCAAGGGGCAATCAAGTCACCAAAGTGGGCTCCTCCAGCGGGTCCTCATGCCTGTGTATCAAGCCCCCAAGGGCAAGCCCTGGTGATCACATGTCTATAAAAGACCAAGTCACCCCTGAGCTCTGCCAGACTGCTTCAGCCTGCCCTTGAGGCATCGCTTGTCAGTGGGGAGATGGGGGGTTATGCTGTGACCCCATCTGCTAACACAGCAGTGTGAGCTCAGTTTGGTTAAAGAGCTGCCAGAGCTCAGACAAGGGCTCTCATGAATCTGCTAGTGGAGGAGGGGCAGAGGGTGGGGTCATTGGGGGGTGGGGAGATGTATCACTGAGGAGGTGACATTTGCACTGCCCTCTGAAGGATGAAAGAAATTCACCAAGTGGATGGAGGGCATTCTTGGCAAAGGAACAGCATGAGCAAAGCTCAAAGGCTTGGGACTACATAGCACTTAGATGGTATGGGTAGGAAAGTACGAGAGAGAGGGAAAAAGAGAGAGAGAGAGAAAGAGAAGCTCCTATTTATGTTCTATCTTTCCTCAGTCTCTGGCTTCCCCCTCCAGACCCTGAACTCTATGGGCCTCTCCCTACTCCCCTCTGGGCTCAGAGCGTCTGCACTTCAGCCCCACAAGTGCTTCCCTGTTCCCTCAGCAGCTCCCTGCCCTGACTTGGTTCTTTCTAAACCTGCCCTAAGCTTGGCTTCCAGAAGGACACTTGATCCCATCTCATGGCTGGCAGTGGGGCACGGCCCTTGGAGCAGCTGCAAGGATGGTGTTGACTCCAGATGGAAAGTGTTTCGAGAATTCTGATGTGACATCACCTCACCACGACATTGCAGTAACTGATCTGGGAGTGGCCAGGTGAAATCATCCCCAACTTTGCCCCTTGTCAAGGGCTGGCTCAGATCCAGGAGCTCGGCTTGGTGTGTGGGAATCTAGAACCGAGAGAGAAGCCTTCTGGGTGTCCAGACCATTGCTGAGAGCAGCCTGGAGGCAAACGGATGCCCTTCATTAATCCTCTGTGACTTGAGCCCAGTGGAGGCCCTGCACTCATGTCACTGGCTGTGGGCAACGCTCAGTTTGGCTGCTTAGGACTTTCCTACCACACCACCCTCCCCTCATCCAAGGCCATGTTCTCACAGGCCAGCCCCCCCCCCATCCGAAAGGTCAGCTAAATCTCTGCATGTGGCCTCTTGCAACTCAGCCCTCCCAGCCCTGCTAAGCCCTACTCAGCCAGTGAAGAGCTGGGGCTGCCCTAGCAGCATACCAGAGGATGAAAGGGGAGCGCCCTGTCACAGCTGACATCCGCACCCTGGGCCCAGACCCAGGACTTGTCTTCAAGGCACCATCTGTTGCCTGTGAGGGCTGATTAGGGACAGAAGGCTGGCACTGAGGCTCAGAGGGCAGGGCTGGGAGGGGGAAGTCACAGGAGCCTGCACAGTGGTTTTGAGGTCCTCCTGGTGAGAGTTCACCCTTATTGCTGCCCCTTCCTTTGCCACTATCACCTACTTGTGCAGAGTTTGGACCTGGGGCTGAAGAAGAAATGAGAAGTGGTCAGCCCCAAGCTCAGGCTGGCCTGAGCTTCCCTGAGAGCACTGTCTGCTGGGGAAGCCAGAGGGCACAGCCAGATGGTTTCCAGCCTAAGTGGGCCAGTTCCAGGCATCACAGGGTCACCATAGAATCATGAGATAGGAGTCGGGCACTGGGCATCAGGCCACAGGATAGGCTGCCTGGGGTTGGCGCCCTGGCTGGCTCTCTGCCCCTCCCCGGGAGCAGGCTATCTTCAGAGCACAGAGCTGGACATGGCCAGAGACTCCTCTGGCTGGGAAAAAACCCCCACTGGTCAGGGTCTCTGGACAGTCACACATTCACAGGGACTCTGGAGCAGGAGGGCTGTGGATACCTCCATTGTCTACTCCTGCCACCTGCTACTTTGGTAGGGGTCAGTGAGTTGGGGAGAAGAGAGAAGCGGAAGGTGAGTGGATTCAAAGATCGGGGGGGAAAGGGAGAAGGAAGAGAGAAACATGGGAGAGAAGAGGAGAAAGAAATGGAGGAGAGGCGAGAGGAAGTGTTGGGCTACAGGTAACAGAGACCCCATAATAAGAGTGTCTTGAAGAAGTTGGCAGTTTCTCTTACATACAGCTCTAGGTGGGTGGTCCAGGGCTAGTGTGGGAACCCAGGCTCCTCTTCCCACCATTCCTAACAATCCCAAACTGCAGCATGGAAAAAGGGGTGGGGGAAGGGCACACCCCTCACTTTAGGGATGAGAGTGGGAGTTGCCCTCCTCACTTCCCCTGCCATCTCACCAC
This sequence comes from Rhinolophus hipposideros, assembly GCF_964194185.1. Lineage (NCBI taxonomy): Eukaryota > Metazoa > Chordata > Mammalia > Chiroptera > Rhinolophidae > Rhinolophus > Rhinolophus hipposideros. The sequence goes on along the minus strand of NC_138058.1, from coordinate 14,795,184 downwards.
CCAGAATGCAGTCACAAGAACTACATCTAGCTACAAGGGAGGCTGGGAAATGTAGTCTTTGTTCCGAGCACCTATGTGTCCTGAGTAAAAAGCTCAAAAAGAAAGAAGGAGACAATGGATATTGGGGCAGAGGAAAATAAAGAGGAAGAGAAGCTCTCGGAAGGAGGAGGGAGGAAACAGGAAGGGAAGGAGGGAAAGATTCTTTGGAGCAGCTTGCACCCACAGTTAGACCAGGGTGACCAGGTTTAGGGGTTTGTCAGAGGCAAGTTCCTTGGGGGCCAGGAGCTCTTTCCCTCCCCAGAGATTGATTAACCTGCAACTGGGCCCAGACCTAAAGTGGGCTGTGGAGAAAGGCTTGCGTCTAACAAAAGGAAAGAAGACAAAGTGCAGGGTTTGACTTTCCAACTCAGCCAAGAAGAGACTTCAGAGTGTATCTGGTGGTGTGAAAAAGGATGTAATAACTCATACTGAGTCATATTCTTTCAGATGTAAGGAAGGAACTCGTCCAGTTTTCTTCAAGATCTGTGAAGGTACATAAAACATGGGACCATTTCACATATCAATTAGGTCGTTTTGGGGCACGAGTAACAGAAAACCCAACCACAATGTTCAAGAAGAGTATTTATTATCTCTCCGAACAAGAAGTCAGAGGAGGGCAGTTCCAGGATCAATTAATTCAATAGCTTCAAGATGCCTGGGCTCTGGTTCCATTTCCCAGAAATTCTCATAACTATTCTTTTTGGTTGTAAGATAGTAGCTGGACCTCCAAGCATTATGTTCTAAAATTGCTTGAAGAAGGAAGTCATCTTCTCACCAATGTCATTTATCCGGGAGGAAAATCTTTCCCAGAATCTCTCTCAGAATTCCCCTTCTCTTGGTTGGACTGGGTTATATCTCTATCCCTCAATCGAGCACTGGCAAGGCGGAATGGGATCACCCTCTCTCATGGGATGGTTGGTTTAGGCCAATGATGATTCATCATCTGGGGACCACCTTCTCTGAGCTCATTGCAGCTGGATCCTGAACAAAGACAAATTCTGTTTTCAGAGAAATAGGGAGCCATGGCTGTTGGTTAGGCCTAAGGCAGACATTAATAATCAATTATAGCTCTCCTTCTCACAAGATCTTTACTAATCAAACAACATTGGCACAGGAGATAAAGCGTATGTCATCTTGGCCTTAGATAATGGGAAGCAAGGAAGTCATAAATCAGGGCATCTTCAGTGACCCAGTCATCTTGTCATTGCTTCACACGGTGCCTTTAAATAAATCTACAAATTCTTTGACATTCCTTCAAAGCATGGCAGCTAATTCCTCTCCCTTTGAGTGTGATCTGGACCTAGTCATTCATTTCTAGCGAATAGAAAATAGCAGAAGTGATGATGTGTGACTTTTGAGACTAGGTTATAAAAGGCAGTGTAGATTTTGCCTTGCTGTCTCTTGGATCCCTTGCTTTGGGGGAGGCCAGCTACCATGCCATGAGAATGCTCCAGCGGCCGTATGAAGAGGTCCCTGTGGGGAGGAACTGAGACCTCCTGCCAATAGCCATGTGAGGGAGCCATTTTGGAAGCAGATCTTTCAGCCCCAGTCAAGTCTTCAGAGGACTGCAGTCTTGGCCAACATCTTGACTGCCAACTCATGAGAGACCCCAAGCCAGAACCCGCCAGCAAGCCACTTTCAAATTCCCGAGTCACAGAAACCATGAGGTAATAAATGTTTATTGTTCGTAGCTACCAAGTTTTGGGGTAATTTGTTATGCACCCAGGGCTGGGACTAAGGTGAAGCAAGAGAGGAACCTAGGGCACAAAATTTGAGGCCCGAACCTGAAAGTGAGAACCTTCTTAAATTTTGTGCCGTAGGTTCGTCACTTGCCTCACCCTAGTCTCGACCTTGTGGCTAGTAGCACATGTGAGTAAACCCTTCCCATTTCCCAATACACTCTAGCTTGTACATGGAGATCCTTGGAGATCTGAAGAAGCTGGCTCCTTCTCTGGTTCCAAGGGTGGAACATGTGACTAAGCTTGTCAGCACATTGCAGTGCTCTTAGGTCACAGTGATGGGCTCAGTTGTGGCATATGACCCAGTCCTATCTAATCAGAGTAGATATCAAGCCATTTCCTAGGGATGCTGGGATAGATGTGATTCCACTCTTATGATTGAACAGGTAAGCGTAACCGTGAGGATTTCTGGCAGCCTTTTTGGGACCTCTGCGGAGAGCCAGTTTGGAGAGAAATTTGCTAGCAGGATACAAAGAAGCTGGGTCCTTGGTGATATTGTTCAGCTGCTAGATTAATGTGTACCTGAAGCCAGCCCCATCTCTGGACGTTTCAGCCTAGTGAGCTAAGAATTTCCCCTTTAAAAATTTAAACCAGTTTGAGTCTGGTTTTCTGTTACTGGCAAAGGAAAGTACAACTGTAATGTTAAACACACAGAGGAGACCCCACTTTGCTTATTCACACAGATGCTACCAAGGATCCAGCTGCTTCACACTGTGCAGAGTGAGTATCCAGATGTTTCCATTAAAGTGTTGTTTCAGCCAGATGTTGAGTATCTTGTAGATGGAAGGTTAACATGATTTAATCCTTAAAAACAAACATCCTTCCCTCCCCCTCCCACACCCCCATCTAGTGCTTGTCCACTCATAGTCCCTTCCAGGTGGCCATGTCCCACCCGAATCCTCAGGCAGGTGCCATATTTCATATTATGTGCTACCCGCCACCACCACTTATCCCCTTCCTCTACTGTTTGGGCCAGGGATTGGCATCTATCCCAGAGAGCCAGTCTAGAGGTTGGGCAACAATCCATGTGTGGCCTGGCACGAAGAGATGAGCCGGGGCAAACCGCGTCTTTCTTGGTCTCTCTGAACTAAGGTATCCTGAAGGAAGCAGTTACAGGCAGAGCCACAAAGCAGAGACAGGGCCATGGGAGAAGGTTAAGCAAGCAAAAGTGATGTGGGAGCAGAAATGAGGAGCAGGTGAGGCTACAGGGAAAGAACTATCCTAGAGTCCATGGAAAGAATAAGCCCTTTGGTAGTGAGACGGATGGAGTCAATTCACAGAGAGAACAGGCTCCCGAGAGAGGGGGAGGTACCACTGAGGAGGAGATGGAGAGCAATGAGTCAGGATGGGCTAGATTCTGCTATAGAAACAAACAACCCCCAGCTCTCAGTTTCTTAACCCAACAAGAGTTTATTCTTGACCATCCATGACCTGTCTTTCACAGGTCAGCATGCAATGTTCTGCACAGCCTGATAGCAGGAGAACTCAGGCCAATGGAGGCTCGACCTAGACATGTGCGTCCACGATTGCGGAGGCAGGGAAAGGAAATGCAGCTAATCGCTCATCAGCTGTTAAGGCTTCTGCCCAGAGGTAACACATGTCCCTTCCGCTTGCAAGTCATTGGTGAAAGCAGGTATAATGGCTGTACCTCATTTTAAAGGTAGAAGAGTCATGAGATACTACTGTGTGTATGGAAAGAGGAGAAAAGCAGGAATATTTGTGACCAGACTTGTTGGTGTCCACAGAGAGGGGAGCTATTAATAGTACCTGAGATTCCACAGGTCCAGATTTTACGAGGCCCTGCCATTCTGTGGTCCTGGTTTGTACTCACACAAATTCTTCATCATTCTTACTGCCCCACATATGCCCTGCCATGCCCACCACCCTCCACACACATTGACTTATTTCTTGCAGCTTAAGGCATCCCTCTGGGAACTTCTTATTTCCCTTGAATGCCCCTTTCTCAATCTGGGACTCCCTCCCTCAAAAGCCTAAAGCCAGCACAAATCACCTTTGTGTCTGTTTTACAGCACGGTGGGGATCTACAGGACGTCTTGTCTTGGGAATGTCAGAGAAGACTGTTGGAAGCTCTTTTTGCACAACCAAGACTTCATAGTTCCCCTGGCAGGTAATAATACAAATCTATAAAGATTTTTAGTGCTTACTGTTAGCCAAGCACTGTGCTAAGACCTTTGTCTGAATTCCTTATTTAAAATACTTTCAGCCTCACTTTTCAATTGAAGAAACTATGGCGAGGTAAGAGAGGTAAGCAACTCCCTTGAGGTCTGACTTTGTATCTGTGTTCTCACATTACAGTATCACCCAGAGAGATTGTGAGGGGGCTTTTAGGGCTGATGGGCCAGCCCTGGCAGACTGAGGTTAATCTTGGGGAGGAGAGAGGAAAGACGGAGGCTGCCTCAGGTGGATAGAGAGCTCACTTCCAAGGAGGAAATAGCCGGGGATCCAGGAGAAGCACACTTAATGGGGCAGGCTATGGTAGCCTTCAGAGGCTCCTGGGCCCAGACTTAAGTCCTTTTTGGAGAAGACTGAGAAATTGAAAGAAAATAAGCTGCCTTTGATTGAGCACATATAGTGACCAAACTGTGGTCTCTAAACTTCTTTTCCCACCCAAAGGAACCAAGGCTTCTTGGAGAATTGGTTGTTTCCAGGTCCGGAGCATAAATATACAAGACAAACCCAGAACATATTGTACCAGAAGGCAAGAAAGCTATGAAACTGGGGTCCTGTCAAGTGGACTCAAGTGCAAACTTGAAGGAGATCCTATTGGATAGAAGGGGATCATTTGTGCATCAAAAACAAAACTACACAAACAAACCAAAACCCTGCAATGAATTGAAAACACATAGATTCAAAATGATAGTAATAAAAAAAGATATTTGGAGGATGTTGAGATAAAACTATTCTGGGAACTAATAAACAGAAAGAAGTTTTTTAAAAGCAAACTTTGGGGTCTCCCGATGACACAGTGAATTTGAGGGCTAGTTGCAAGGCTTCCCATGTACTCCCCAAATTCCCCCTCTGGCTTTCTTCAGGCCTGAATTTCTATCAGAGACTCTTTTTCTTTGGGTTGAGGAATGTCGTGAATCAAAGCGAAAGTGTCCTTGGAAAAGATTTGTTACCTACTTTCCTCACAGATTATGATAGAGGAAAAGAGGAAAGTCCTATGGTTCCTGGGGTCTGGACAGAAAGGGGTACAGCCAGAGGACGGGCTGGGAGGGACAAAGAGCTGGCCACATCACAGAGGGTAGGAGAACTCTCTGGGATGACCACCCAAAGTTCAGGGTCTCGGGAGCCCAATCAGATGGAGTGTGATCCAGTACGTGGAAAGAATGGCAGAAATGTGCATTTTATTACACAGCCCAGGTGATTCAGACACATGTTGTCCTGCCACCATTTTCTGGGAGACACTGGACCTCCCCACTGGCCTGTGCGACTTCTGTTCCAGCAGTGCTGAATATTACAGCACTGCTGTGATATCTGTCAATTTCACTAGGCCCCTACCGTGGGATCTCTTTACCACTGCGCTTTAAGATGCCAGGGCTTTCCCTGCGTGGGAAAGCTGGTACCATGGAAAAGGGACTCAGTCACGTGGGTCCCAGTGTGAGCTCTAAGCTGCCTGCTCTCCCCCTCTCTCATGGCTTCCCATACTGTCCTGACATGCCCAGCTTCTCGTGTGACAGCCCACTCACTCCTGGCGCCTGAAGCTTGACTACCCTTCTTGGGCTCTGCTGGGTCTAGGACCTTACATCTCAGCCCAGGCCCTGAGGTGCCCTTGGTCCTGGGGTCCCTCTTTCCTTGCTGGTGCCCTCATGGGACCCTTGTCCCTAGGCAGGAGGTTCTTTGCAGCCCTGCTGATGAGCTCTGTGGCTCAACCAGATTTGTGGCTGGTCTGCCCTCACTCTAGAGTCTACTAGCCCCCATCACTGTCCTTTATCCCACCCAACCACCTCCCCCAACTCCTTCTGTCCTTTGGGCCTCTCCTAATCCCTCCCTCCCTGCTGCACAGCCCTCCCCTACTGAGAAGAACACCCTTATTTCAGGCCTGAGCCCATCCTTTCCTAGTAATGCTTCTCAGCCTACCTCGGCCCTGGGACTGAGCGCCCAATTTGGGGCTGACCTTCCAAGCCCCGTCCCCACACGCCCAGCCCATGACTAATGGGCCCTGGCCGAGCTCCCCTGTTCTGAAAGCTGGCCTTTGCCTGACCCCATGGGCAGGCCTGGGCGCCAGCCTCGGCCCTCCCTGGCTGGCCTGTCCCTCTTACCCTGCCTTCTGAGCCTGGGTTATGATATCTTTCCACTGAGCGACTCTTATTTTGAGAAGGCAAACACGGCAGCACCCACAGGCATGTATACACGCTAGCACACATACACACGCACCCGTCCTCACCCTGATGCCTCACGCACTGGCGTGAAAATCTGGCTGGCTATGTTTATTTTTCTTCCTCTCATTTCCCCTTTAGAACAAACACTGGTCCTGTAACATCGACCACCCTCTCCCGTCCTCCCCTGGCAGCTGTGAATGAGAACACAGTCAGTCTTTTAGCAGGAGGCAGCAGCCTGAATGAATTGGTCATAGCCTGTGAGCATTTGTGTTTGCTTCTTAGAAACTCTTTGCACTTCCCGAAGCTATTTTTCCATGTGCCTTGGAGCAAAAGCCTCCCCATCTCACCCCCTCCTTTCAAATTTTATTTTAGTTCATTTTTGGTCCCATGCATTTTGTTTTCTGTTTTCTACAAGGGAGCCTGAATCAGGGCCTCAGAAAAACAAGGCCGAGCTGCCAACTGGAAATGTTTGCTCTGGGGGCGAGTTCGGAGGCTGGCGTCAGGCGGGGCAAGATCCGTGCCAGTGGAATGTGATTTGGGGGGGAAGCTGCAGGTCACTCAATTGCTGGCAGCCTGCCCAGGAGCAACTGGATGCTTTCTGGGCTGTGTGTGTGTGTAGGCTTTTTTCCCTCATGCAAACAGAGCCCTGGAGACACGGAGACAGAAGCATTAGGAAGAAACTAGACAGGGGGTTGGAAAATCGGGGGAACTGGAGCGATTAGGTGGGCGGGGTGAGGCGAGGGTGCCAGGATCAGCGCAGCCACTTTATCCAGCATCCATTGTGTTCTCTGCCTGGAGCTGGGGGCTCTTGGGAGCAAGAGGAGATGCAAACCACCCCGGCCCCCAGTGACTCATGGGCTCTTTGGAGAAACAAGGCTCCCAGTACAGGACACAGGGAGCCAGCCTGAAAGTTTTCCAGAGCTGCATCAATGGCTGAGGGCATTCGAGCTTCCTGGAGGAGGTGTGGTAGGGTCTGAGCCCTGAAGCACGAAGCATTGCTTTGAAAGGAAAGGAGAGGTGCTCAAGATACTGTTGGTAGCTACCATGTGCCAAGCCCCGTGCTAAGCCCTTTACATTGATGATCCCCTTTAATCCTCCCAACAACCCTACGAGGGTCACTGAGGCCCAGAGAGATTAGGGAATTTGGCCAAGCTCCCGGCTTGCAAGTGGTAAGCTAGGGTTCAACTCAGGGCTGTCCCACTTGAAAGCCCGACTTCTCCCACCACACTGAGGGTCCTTTTCCACTGGGTAAGGACCTGTTTTTAGTTTTTGATTTTTCAGGCTTTTTTTTTTTTTTTTTGCCCCTGGAAAGATAGAACTCTTAAACTCAAGGTGAGAATCTAAGAAGCGAAGGTAGATTTCCCAGAGGGCAATATGGAAAGTACTTGGAGATCAGAGAGGAACCTACCTTGTTTTACCATTCCCAGGAGGTGGTGGTTTCACACCAAGCCTTTCCTACAGCCTGGCTCACCTCACCAATGACCCATGTCCCCTCCTGCACTCCCCAGCATACCTCTTTCACATGCCAAGTTCTTCCCCACCCCAGATGTTCACTCTGGGATTGCCCTCTTCGGGGGTCCTCAGAAGTGGGCCATGCTACTCTGAGTAGTGCATGAAACCAAGGTGAACCAGACAGAATGGATTTATCCAGGGCAATCAGCATGGCCCTAGAGTTGGAGTCAGGAGACCTGGAGCTGCCACTACTTTCCAGTGATGTCAAGCGAGTTGTTTCCCTGCTCACGTCTCAGTTTCCTCAGTTCTAAAACGAGGAGTGGCCAGGATGGCCTTTGAGCTATCACAGATAGGAGGAGAGAATCCCGGATGGCAGTTGCCATACAGGTGTTGGGTCGGGGTGAGAGGAGCTTGTCTAAGGCGTCCAGCCCACCCCAGGAGAATACTCTGCTGTAGAAAGCAGGATCTACCACAGGAGAGAAGGAAATAAGTCAGGAGAAGATGGGGTGTATCGTGCGGAGCGGCCTGTGGGGCCTCTGGTCCCGCTCCCCACATAAGAACACAGGATATGGTGAGGCCAAAAAGGAACACCCACGAAGCCATAGATAGGGGAGTCACACCACTGTGTTCTCTCTGGCGGCCTGGCGAGACACACGCAGTAGTAGGGACATGATCCGCAGTCTGCCATTCACTTCTCTGCCTGCCAACTAACCAACTAATCAACGCAGCCGCAGTTACATCAATAGCCAATTGGCTAACTGGTTACAGCTGATGGCCAACCAGTCACAGTTGGTGGTCATTCACTACCCAAGCCAGCACCTCCCCACGCGAGACGGAGGGCCTGGAAACTGCTCTCTGGGACTCTGTCCCCACAGGGTGAGTCACGGTCAGGACGATTAGACCCAAGCTTGTTGGACGGGGATCAGATGGACAGTAATCTATCTGATTAGAACAACTCCATTGGCCACCTGGGAATTTTATTGTCTTGAGGTTAGAGGTTGGTTAGTCTCAGTAACCATTGATTCTTGTTGACCCAACTGACCACTAGTGGTAGGTAAACACTGGCTTGGAGGTCACCTGGGCTTGTCAGATCATCTACATTGGTTGAACTGACTTGTCAATTCCATGAGATAACTGATTTTACCAATTATTTCCAGGAAACAGGCAATTAACCGAGTTAACCAAACTCAGTAACTGTTTTGGTTTTTCAGAGACAGTCTGGATCTGACATCTTTGGTCCTCAAGAGATAGGCCACCTACCACTTACCAATAATAGCCACATCCCAGAGAAGGCTGGGAAAAACCCTATAAACAATGGGCTTTGGGATTCAGTCTCCTCTATCAATAAAATGGGAATGTTGGACTAGACCAAGAGTAGCAAACATATGGGGGTGAATACTGCCACTTACTCTTCCATCCATAGCAGACATTGCTAATCAATTATAGCACTCATTCCCATGGGATCCAGATGCAGCCTTAGAATCCTTTTCAATATAGGGCTTTACGCAGCCCTACTAATCAATTAGATTTGGCATGCGTGAAAAAAAGCATTTGTCCTCCAGGCACTAGACGATCTCCAAGCCTCCCTCCAGCTGTGCTGATCTAGAATTGCAACTGATTAGGTGTCTGAGGCCTCAGCCTGGAGACCACCAGATCTCCAGCTGTCCCTGGGGCTTCCCAGGTCTGTGGAGCTGCCCTTGAATGGGGCCACGGCTGAGCTGGTGCCTTATTAATTTTCCTCACTGCTAATAAATGTGCATTGCGTCAGCTCCGTCCTGCCCCCTCCGTTCTCCGGCTGCCGCCATCAGCAGGGACTTTTTCAGAGAGCTGTAAAAATAGTTTTTTTGAGGAGACTGTACAGAAGAAGCAGCCAAGCCTTTTTGTTTCCTTTCTTTTTTGAGGGAATGGGGGAGATGGGTAGAGAATACTTCACAATGAAGGAATGTGCTCCTTGGGGAATTTAAAGTTGTTTTCCTTAAAACAATAAAAAAAAAAAAAAAGAAGTTATCACACTCTGGTTTCACATCGAGCCACAGAGAGCGTCTGTGAGGATTGGTAACAGCTCCCAGGAGATCACCAGCTTAAGCCGAAAGAGTCTTGTTAGGCTGTTGTTGGCTGACAGCTGGGTCCTGATGAACAAAGCTCTAATGAGCTGCTCGCTACCCGCCCGCTCCCTGGCTGACTCAGCTTCGGTGGTCCAGTAGGCTTCATGGTTCTATGAAGAACTTCCCTTACCTGTGATGGAGGTTAGGCATGGAGGAAAGCTTTCTTTCTCACAAGTGAATGTTTCACTTTCCCCCACTGGTGTTTTGGATTTTGAAGAGGCTTAAGACAGATGCAAAGATGCTAAGGATGGGAGGCTCCTGAGTATGTAGGATCCAACGTCCCTTCACTCTTCCCATTCTACAGATGAAGAAACTGAGGCTTGCAGGTAAAGGGGGACAGGGGAAGCAGGTGCTGGACAGAAGGGTACATAGCTGGTCCTGGGAAGAGGGTGCAGCTCTTGACTCCCAGACCAGCAAGTCGAAGCTGCAGGAAAACTCCGATAGCATCTAACCCAGAGTTTCTCAAACCTGAGTAACGTATGCCCCTGTCTCGAAAGGCAACACATTGTCACAGAGCCCTAGGACATAATTATACTCTTATGCCTTATGCTTTTAATTCGTATGTAACTATAAACCAAAACAAATTAGTAAATTAACAAACAAAACCACAAAGGTAATAAAATTCACATTAACAACAGTAAGTTAACAGGATGAATAATATTGTTTTGTGGAAACAGAACCTGTAGGGCATAGAAGAAGAGCGAAGGAGAGCAGCAAAAGGCTCTGGGCCTTCCCCATCAGAGCCACTAGAATGAAGGAATCTGGGGGACAGTACGGTATCAGGGGGAGAGGGCAGGGCCAAGTCAGGTGTTGGTCAGAGGAAGCTGAGAGACGTGGTTGTTTCAGGGCAGCCTTTGTGTCTTCTTTGGGGTGTATTTACCCAGCACAGCCTGGCTTGCAGTGTTTCTTCTTTGGACAGGTCTCCTCAAGGCTCAGATCATCCTGTCACGTCTTAGCACATCCTTGACAGTGAACCCACACTGGGCTCGGCAAGGGGGTAGGCACTGCTCCTGCCTGCCCCCTTTCATCTTTTCCGGTGAGAACACAGACTGTCAACAGAATGTATATAGTGTGTTACAGCAGAAAAGGGCTGGCGTTTTGTTGTAAACGGTGGTGAGGGAAGGTCTCATTGAGGAAGTGACCTAACAGCAAAGGCTTGAAGGAGGTGAGGGGTAAGCCATGGCCTTTGTCAGGGAAGTGGTCTGCCAGGCCAAATTCTACTGTCCTGCCAGCCTGCTTCAAATGCCTCTTCTTCGAGGAAGTCTCCCAGAGATGCCACACTCAGAATTCCCATCGGTTTTCCTGCAGTGTGTAGCATGTTGTACCATGTCTTACAGCTCTTGAAGACTTGTATAATCTTTCTCCTGGACCAGAACGTCACTCCCTGAGGGTAGGGGTTTTTGCTCTGTTCACTGCTCTATCCCGTCTCAGTAGGTGTTCTACAAATGCGTATTGAATTGTCAGAGGTGGATCAAGTTGAGAATGGGAATTGTCTATCCTCAGTGCTTGTCCTGACAGGACACTTCCTCTTTCTGCCTCAGTCTCATCTTGGGCTTGGCCTAATATTTGTCAAATGAATGAACAGCTATTGATAGAACCCGTTGTCTCCCACGCAACTGCTCAGGCCGGGAGACCCAAAGGCAGAGAAAACAGAGTGAATTTGACATGACTACCAGTTCTTGTGACGTGATCAGCTCTGTCTCTGGCTCTACTGGTTTCTTCTGGCAAAACAGCTGGCTGAATAACTGAGCAAGCTCTGGTCCAAACTGAGCAGTGGAACTTCTTTCATTCAGTATTTACTGAGTGCCTACTGTGTACCAGGGATTATTCTAGAGACTGGGGTATAGCCGTGAACAGGGCAGGCAAAATCCCTGCCCTTATGGAGCTGACCTTCTAGTGGGGGAGACGAACAAACAACAGAACAAAACATGTTAGATGATGGTAAGTGCTTGAAAAATTAAAACAGAAAGAGATAGAAAATTCATCATGTTAATGTTATATGGGGTGTTCAGGGACAGCCTCACTGAAAAGGTGACAGAAAACACCCGAAGGGGGTAAGGGAGTGAGCCACGAGGCTACCCAGGGGAGAGCATTCCAGGCAAATAAAACTGCCAATGCGAGGGCATTGATGGGTAGGTTTGAGTAGGAAGGAGCCCACTGTGGTGGGAGCAGAGGGGGTAGGAGGTGGGAAAGAGTAGAGGGGATGAGGTCAGAGAGGAATGGGGGACCAGATATCAACTTTGGCTCCTATTCTAATGTTCCAGTTTGCCACTACTGTATAACAAACGACCCCACAATGCAGTGGCTTAACACACAATTCAGTATTTGTTCTCATGGTTCGGTGGGTTGACTGGGCTCAGCCGGGTGGTGGTTGCGCCAGTTCTCCCACATGGTTGCAGCCAGCAGAGGCTGGGGCTGGAGGCATCTGAAGGCTCCACAGGAGAGGATGTTCAAGGTGCCTTTTTCACTCACACGTCTGGCACCACGGAGCTGTCCATGTTACCTCTTTCCAGCACAATAACCTGGATTCCTAATACAGTGACTAAGGGCTCCAATTGGCAGGAATTGGAAAAAGCCAGTCCCCTTAAAGCACAGCGTCACTTCCACGTCCACAAGGCTCCATTAGCTGAAGTAGTCACAGGCTAGCCCAGATTCACTGGGGTGAAGGAACAGACTCCACCTGTCCATGCATGCAGGGAGAGAAGGAATTGATGGTATCCCCTAACACATCTGAGAAAAACAGGAAGTCCCCGGGAGATTTTGAGCAGAGGAATGACATGATATGTCCTATGTTTTAACAGGATACCTGGCCAACTGTATGTAAACTTGGCAGTTGCCTGCTCATCTTGCCAGGCTACTGTTGCCTGTTGAGCACCTTCTCTCACTTCACCCCACCCTCCTCCCCGCAACCCCCCAGCCATGCCCTCTGCAGGGAGACCTGCTCCATTAACAGCAGAGCACATAATCACTGCTGGAGAAGGTATGCCCTATCAGGTCTCAGAGACGAGTGCTGAAGGCTCCTCTCCTTCCTACAGTGCCCTCATCTGGCTCCTGTCCCAGCCCAAAACACTCGTTCAATTTTTCATAATTGGGTGGTCACATGGATAGAGGAAGTCAGATGGAAGACTGGAGAGTAAGTCTGGAAGAGCTTCCTGCCTGGATACCTCATTGCTGTCCAACATCCCGCTAATTAATGGTGGCAGTGCGGGCACTGTCGCTTGGGGGACACCAAGCTGATGGTATTCTATTTTCTCCTTACTCCCGTGGGTGGTCTTGTCCAGGGCTGCTACTGAGTACAACTCCAGGGGCACCAATCACATGTCTTCTGTTTCCCTCTGGCAGTCTAATTTCCATTCTTCCTCCCCTTCTCTAATGGGTGACACACCCACTTTGGAACAATCTGGACATTCAGATATAGGGACTCCAGATTCAGGAATGTAGAGCTTCATGGAACAAGTATCCCAGGTTCCATCCCATCTGGTCAAAAAGATGACACTCGCTGGCTGCCACCCCCAGAGCTGTCCTGTCCTCACCCGTGGGGTGGCACCAATGCCTGGATACCAAGATCTGGGATCCATAGGCCCGAGGCTCTTGAATGTCCAGAGGTGTTGCCCTGACATCTAACCCTGACCTGGAAGGAGCTAGAGGGAAACTGGGCTGACCCAAGGGAAGCCAGCAGCTTCAGCTGAGAAGTGGACGGCAAGAAGCTCACTCAGGCTGGCAGCACTGTACGGACAGCCAGGCTGTCAAACAGGCCAGCCCTATCGATGGGCCAGTTACTCATCTCCCCAGATGCTAGTCACTGAGCTCTCAGAAGGCATGGGAGCTCAGTGACTAGGTTCAAAGTTTGGGTGTTGGCGGTCAATTGGTCTGGGTTCAAAATCTCGCTTCTGTTATTTCCTTTATGTAGGCAAGGTTTGTCCTCTAGGAGCCTCCATTTCCTATCTGCAGAATGGGTTTACCTCCCTGGGTTGTTACAGGGGTTTAGTGAAATCACTTACTGCATGGCAGTAATTATTACTGCCTGGCATTCTAGCATTTGTTCATAGTGGCCTAAGCCCTAAGCTCTTGCCTTCCCTTCCCTTCTTAGTTTCTCTCCTGTTCCCTGGATCAGCCATCCAGGGGACCATTATGCTAGACCAGGCTAACCTCAAACAGTTGATTCAGTGGTGGATGTTTTTAATGTAGGGCATAGGCTTTCTTGGGGTATGTGCACTGTCCCAGCCCAAGCAGGGAGTGAGATCGCCTGGAGTCTTGATAGCTTTTTCATCCTGGCAATTCTATGAATTCACAAAATCCATATTATTGTCATTGAAGGGCCACCACCTTGGCTCCAGAATCAGGAAGAAGTTCCTTGTAGGAGACAGCACTCATTTGCAGGTCAGGCAGTGTCGTACCACCAGGGGGCGCTGCCTAGCTGGGCTCTCTTCCCAATTCTCAAGGAGGCTGAGGGAAGGCAGAATTTGGAAGGCGAAGGTTTGAGGCTTAGGCTAGGGGGCCATGGGCAGGTAGACTGGACTTTGAAGGTATGCCACCTGGCAGGCTTGGAATGGTAACAGGGACCCTTCACATCACTTGGGCTCTTTGCAGGTTTTCTCCTGTTCCTGTAAATGCCGTTTCATCTTATGATTAAGGGGATAATGCCCAGATAACGAGATGGGGCTCAGAGAGGTGATGGGGCTGCTGACGGCCACACAGCTGGTAAGTGGCAAAGCTGAGATCCCTCCTAGGCTTGCCTGATGCCAACCCTAGGACTCTAGCATTTGACCAGACGGAGGAGCAGCATGTTGAGGGGGAAGGAGTGTTTTCTGGGAGACTGAAGCCAGGGTCTGTGTCCCACTCTGCCTCCACCCAGCACAGCTGACCATTCCTATCCACTTCCTTCCCTTCCTCCCACTCCATGGGAACTTCTCAGGGAGCTTCTCCTCTACTTGGGGCAGTCAGTAAGGGGCTCAGGATAAACAGAGTGGAGGCCTCGATACTCAACAAAGACGTGATTTTCCTGGTACACAGCCTGGCCTCTTTAGGGACGAATTTCAGTCTTGCCAGAGACTTCCACAAGCTCCAACTAGCCATGGACAACCCAGCCTGAAATGCACCCCAAATCTGGGGCAGATGCTGGGCTGGATGGAGCCTGGGTGTCTGTGCTAACCCAGGGTGCTGAAGGCCACCATTTACTCCACTGTGGTGCCCCATGCTGAATGCTGTACAGGCAGCCTCATTTAACCCTCATGCCAGTCCTGTGAGGCACACTATTATGATCTCCATTTTACAGAGGGGGAAACTGAGGCACAGAGAGTATCTTAGCAGCTCTGGAGAGGGGCCTTGGCTTTTCCTCCATCTTTGCTACTGACTGGCTAGATGCCCGAGGAGAGGGCAAGCTGGGGTCTTAGCCTCTGCTTGGGATCTGGAGAATGTAAAGGGCATGACGGCTCGCTGTCCTTCAGCAAAGGTTTCCTGGGCACTGACTCTTGGAGACAGGGAGGAAGGAAACAGCGATCTTCCAGAAGCCCACAAGCCCAGGAGCTCAGTCTGCAGTGGAGGGTAAGTGGAAGCAATACTTGTGAGTGAGCCTGTGTGGAGGCCAGCAAGGGTGACGGGGGCTTTGGTGATCAGCCAACACTTACAGGAGGAGGGACACTGGAGGGTGAGGAAGAGCAGAGGGGACGTGTGGAAGACCTGCGAGCAAAGGTCAGCAGGTTCGGGTCACAGACTTGGTAGGGAAACAGTAGGAGAATGAGGGCCCTCTCTGGAGCACAGCCGTGGCCTTCAGGACATAGATCAAGGGCAGAATGACACTGGGTGTTCAGGGAAGGGAGGCCTTAAGGAGCATGTGCACCATGATGCTGAAACCAACTTCGGTGGAAAAAATGAAGTTTTGCCTTTACTATAAGAAAACTGCATGCCTCCATGTGTGTCCCCGTGGGAATGCGGATATGTGAGCGTTCATTTGAAGCCTTGTGTCTGAAGTCCGTTTACATCCATGATCTCTTTCTACTTACTCAAGTACTCTGAGAGGCTGGCTGGACAGAGATATCCTCAAGGATAGATGAGAAAACAGAACCCCAGTGGGTTGAAATGTCTTGGCTAGGGTCACGGGGCTCGATAGTTGAAAAGCCAAGACCCATCCTGGGCTCCTGGTCCCAGCTTTATGCTCCTGCTCTTGGACCTTCTACCCAGACCCCTTCAGGACCCCACTTGCCACAGGCCACCCCACCCCCAGGGCATTCTCCCCTGAACTGTGTGTGAAGCCTGCATTTTCATAGAAAACCCCCCACTGGGTCTGGTGGGTCTGGGGGTGGGAGTGAAGGACTGAAACCAGAAAGATTATGTGGCTGCAGAGGCCAGAGCCCAAGGCCAGGCCAAGGGTCCATCTTCTCCTCCCAAACTGCTTTTAGCATCCACCACTGTCTTAAGTAGGAGCTGTCATAGAAGGGACCTGAGAGGAGTGAAGCCCTGTGCTGGTCGTTCAGGGCAACCTTGAGATGTGGGTCTTGGATGAGGGCCCACTAGTTTGACCTCATTTCCCCAGAATCTCCAGTGGAATTGCACAGAGGACAGAGGGCTGGGGAGTCCACAGCTGCCCCTTGCCAATAACAATGGGCATTTACAAAGGTCTCACTTTGTGCCGGGCACTGCTCTGAGTGGTTTGCACATCTATGTTCAATGAATCTTCATAAGCACCTTGGGAGGAAGGTACCCTTGTTACTTCTGTTTACAGATGAAGAAACGGAAGCACAGACAGTTCAGTGACTTGCCCAAGGTCACTCAGTATGTAAGTGGCAGAGCTCGGGTTTGAACCCAGAAAACCTCTAAGAGCTATTCTACCTTTGTTATTAATAATAACCAAAGCTACCATTTTACTAGTATCTCCTATGTGTCCGGTACTTAATTCCTCACAGCAATGCAGTGGTTTAGGCATTGATTTTCTCCACACTTCATAGACAAATCCCGGCTTAGTGGGCAGCCTGGGGTGAGGTGATTTCAGATTCTCACAGGTGCTAGGTCTGGCTGAAGAAGGGCTGTTTGATGCTGTGTGACAACAGGAAAGCACATTCCTTTTCAGAGCCTCAGTTTCCCTGTGGTTTAGGCCTTCTGCTCCTGGCCTCCTTGCTCCAGCAAGTGCCAGAGGGCATGGGGTTGTGGTGCTGTGGAATGCGGGTCTCGGGGAGACTCCAGACCCCTTCCCTTCCCCCACAGACACCCCCAACCCCAGGAGAAGTCGCTGCTCCGTTGTTTTCTCAATTGGTTAGTTAGAGTGGAGGGGTGGACCCGGAGGTGCTGGTGCTGAAGGTCGATACTGCGTTCGGAGAGGTCGGTAAAGGCCGGTTAGAGAAGGTCCAGCAATGATCTGGGGAAGGGCTGAAGTGCCCAGAAGCCACGTGCTCGGGCAGTTTTATAGGGAGCTGACCGTCCTCTGGAAAAGAGCAGCACCCCCGACTGGAGGAGGGGGCAGGGAAGGAGAGACAGAGGAGGCCGATTCTGGGCAGAAGGGGTGGGGGTGGGGGGAGGTAGAAAGGACGCGGACAAAGGAGGCGGCCGGTAGCCCAGCTGTTTTGAAAAATGCTTCCTGTTTCTTTAAAGGCTCTCGCCGCTCGGGCGGCCGGGCTGGGAGGCGGCGGCGGCGGGAGCTGCCTGCTCTCCGGCCGGCGGCGCTGACTGATCTCGCGAACTGGGCTTCTGTGTAAACTGAGGCTAAACAAACACAGATGGAGCGCAGCGGGCGTGCTCCAAAAATGCTGGCACGGCGGCAGTGACTTCAGATGACACTCTGAGCGCTCCGGGAACGGACTGCCCGGCGGCTTCCCGGAGCCGGCGGCGCAGCTGCCCCGGGCGCGGGGGAGCGAGGAGAGCGGCCGGGAGGAGGGCGCGGGGGGGGGGCGGGCGGGGGGGGGGCCGGGCGGACCCGGCGCCGCGTGCGGAGGGAGCGAGGCGGGCGCGCATCCCCGGCAGCCGCCCGGCCCTGCCTCGCGCGCCGCCCGCGCCATGAAGCACATACCGGTTCTCGAGGACGGGCCGTGGAAGACCGTGTGCGTGAAGGAGCTGAACGGCCTCAAGAAGCTCAAGAGGAAAGGCAAGGAGCCGGCGCGGCGCGCGAACGGTTACAAAACTTTCCGATTGGACTTGGAAGCGCCCGAGCGCGGCGCCACCGCCACCAACGGGCTGCGGGACAGGACCCAGCGGCTGCAGCCGGTCCCGGCCCCGGCGCCAGCCCCGGCGGCGCCCGCCGTGCCCTCAGGTGGGGGCGCGGACCCGGCCGGGGAGCGCGGGGGCGCCCGGGCGCCGGAGGTCTTGCACGCGCGGAAACGCGGCTTCGCGCTGGGCGCAGTGGGGCCGGGACTCCCCACGCCGCCGCCGCCGCCCCCAGCGCCCCAGAGCCACGTACCTGGAGGCCCCGAGGTACAGCCGTTTCGGGAACCCAGCCTGCGTCCCCGCATCTTGCTGTGCGCGCCGCCCGCCCGCCCCACGCCGGCCGCGCCCCCCGCGCCCCCCGAGACCTCAGTGCGCGCTGCGCCCCCCACGCGCCCGGGGGAAAGTTCCTACTCGTCAATTTCACACGTAATTTACAATAACCACCCGGATTCCTCCGCGTCGCCTAGGAAACGGCCGGGCGAAGCGACCGCCGCCTCCTCGGAGATGAAAGCTCTGCAGCAGACCCGGAGGCTCCTGGCGAACGCCCGCGAGCGGACGCGCGTGCACACCATCAGCGCCGCCTTCGAGGCGCTGCGGAAGCAGGTACCGGCTGCCGGCCGCACACCCTCACCGCGCCGGGGACGACGGCCCGAGTGGGTGGGTGAGTGGCCGAGGACGTTAGGGAGGAGGAGGGCGCGTGTGAGGGGCGAGGGGCGCGTCGTTCCCGCCTGGGCGGCCCCAGGACCCAGATTTGGAGCCCGCTAAGGTATTGACCTTTGCCACAGAGTTGATGGGCATTTTCAGTTTGCAAACTGGGAATGACGGTCCCCCCGAGGCATGCCCTGGTCCTCCACGCTCCTCCCCTGGGGGTGACCGCACGTCTGACTTCAGCTCTCCTAGTTCACTTTTATGGCAGCGAGTATTTGTCTCCCAGAGTCCCTTGGCGCGGTGGGGAGTGGAGAGGGGGAACGTGGGAATCTGTCGGGCGGGGCAGGGGAGACCCTTCCCTTCGGGCATTTGGTCTGCGGAGGGGCCTGGGGTTGCCGGAATATAAGGGTCCTGCATTCCCTCTTCAGCCCCTAGCTCCCAGTAGGGATGCCCCTACACTCAGGTTGCTTTTGGGCTCTGCACCCCTTGCCCTAGCGTCCCTAGGGACCTGCGACCCCCAGGAGATCTCCTCCACCGCTGCCCTTCACCCCGTGGTGCAGCAGGCCTGCTAAAGGGACTAGTCAGTTGGGGGTACCTTCAGAGCCTAATTCTGGGGTGGAGCTGGTGAGGGCTGCCCTCACTGGACAGTATTCTGGCAGAGAGATGGGGAAGAATATTTACCTAAAAATTATCCGTGGTAGAGAGGGGCAGTTTTATAATTCCACTTTAGGCCAGATTGGGATTGCCCTGGGGTTCTAGGCTTCTCATTTTCTTAGAAAGAAGGGAGGTCTAGAAAGAGGATGGCAAGTGCCCCCTGTCCCCACCCCACACAGGACATGGGGAAGAGTAGGGCTTGGATATGACTGGTTTGAGTAATCAGGTTTTTTCTTGCTGGGCAGCTGACTTCCTGTGTGACTCTAGGAAAGTTACTCAACCTCTCTGGGCTTAAGCCAACCACAAAAAAGTTCAGAAAACATGACCTTCTTTTGGTATCACACTCTGCTCTTCCTCCTGCAGGTGGGGTGGGCAGCGGTGCCTGTGTCCATCATGGGAAGGGAATTGAACTGCTGGGGAAAATAGCCCCTATGACTTTTGAGCCAAAGTGTCTTCTTTGGGTTTGGGTGAGATGTTTACCCAATGAGGTGGGGTGGAGGGGTCAAGTAGATGTCACAGCCCAGGCTGGGCCACTGACCATAGCCGTGCCAGTTGGGACCCTGGGCGGTGGGCCCCGTGGAGCATTCAGTAACCCCTTGGGCAGCGGTCTGTGTCTGAATGCCTGGGTAGGGCAGCAGCCTGTAGTGTCCTGCAACCCACTGCCCAGGACGGAAGGATGACAGAATGTCAGAGAGATACCTGTCTACCTGCTCTGCTTACAACTAGGGACATCCTTTCTAGACTGGGGAGACCACATGTCCAGAGCATCACAGCTGGTGAGTAGCAGGGCAGGACTGGCACCTAGGTTCTTTGACTGCCATTTCAGGGCCTTTCTACCCCTCTGGCTACCTCTTTCAGTGCCGAGAAAATATTTCACAAAATGGTGAGACTGAGGCCAGAGAGCTCTGTCGGGTGATCGAGGCCGTGTGGGCTTTGTGCTGTACACCAATTTGACATGCCACTCACTAGACTCCACTGTGCCGGTCCCTCCTTGGCATGGTGCAGTCACAGCCTGCATAGCTCTGTGCCACTGTCATTGAAGAGCCTGGCTTTGCGTCAGTGTCAGTGAGTTGCTCCAATGCCCAGGCTCTTAACAGCTCTGCTCCTCAGCCTGTTGAATGCCCCAGAGCTGTCCACTGTCAGCACAGGCAAGCCAGGCAGCCTTTCGTTTTGTCTGTCCCACTATCCTCTCAATCAGGAAGGGATCACAAAGGTGGCGGTGGGGACAGGTCTGGGAGGGTGTGTGGCAGTGGGGCCGGGGTGGTGGGTGTGTGGGGCAGATGGTCAGGCGAAGCACATGCCACTAGCCCAGCTGCACAGGGCCCTCCCCACTGCCTCATGTGAAGGCCATGTGTGCACAGCTGGGCCTGGCCCATGTGCAGGGCTGCTCGAGGGCCAGGTGGGAGGGGATTGAAGTGGAAGCCTGTCCTTACTGGGTGGGTGAGAGGAGGGGCCAGCGCTGTGGGCCTGCGGCTCCTGGCACAACCTTCTGGCTCACAGACTGTGCTCATCCTTGGGGCATCTGGTGTGTATGTATACAGATTTTCTCTCTCCCCTGAAAGCGCGAAGCCCCTCAGCCTTGATGGAGGAATCTCAGCCTTGCAGGCAGAAGCCTGAGGCAGCAGTGAGAAACACTCAGGATCTGCTAAGGTGCCTCTTAATGAAGGAGGCGCTGAGTGAGTGTTGCCTGGGCTCCCTCCTCTGCTGTCCCTAGAGTCTCCCAGGGGACCCTCACCAAGGGAACTCAGGATGGCCCAGGAGGGGCTGTGGAGATGGTCCCCTCCCTCCCCGCACATCCTTCAGTCTCAGACTCTTCTATACCTGACCTCCTCATGTCCACAGTTACCAGGGTGACAGCTTAGGAGCCTGGTGCATTGAGCCTGTGGTTGCATACCTGTAGTGCTACCTTCCCATGTTACAGGTGAGGACACTTTTACATAGAGGTTAAGCAAGTGACCAGGATTTATATCCAGGCCTGTTCGGACCTTGGGCCATGGCTCTTAATTACTAGCCTCGTTGCTGTGTAGAAAGTTAGGATTTTAAAGAACCTCTTTAAATAGAGCATGACAAGGACCTTGAGCAGCTCTGCATAGAGTAGCTTTGTCTCAGGAAGCCTGCACTCACTGACATAGGAGATTAGAGAATAGTAATTTCAAATGGAATAAAGTACTGAGTTGTGTTCCATGGACAGGGTTGGAGCTCTTTGGGTCCACGAGTCTCTGAGGGCTTTCAGGAGGGCATCTTGGGCTGGGTGGATAGGAGCTGGCACAAAGGCCAGAGGGCCGAGGGCTTCCAGGCCTGTCCCACACTGGCTGATAAGTTCTTGGCTTTGTTTCTCTGTAGCACCTTCCTGCATTTGCCCACAGCTCTTCCATCCTGAGGTAGCAGGTATTCTGATGCCCATTTTATTGGTGAGGAAACTGCAGTCCCCTCAGGTTATGGACCTGCGTAAGGTAATGGGAATGGCCAGAGGTAGAGCCAGGTCCTAAAGCTCCCAGGCTGGGGCCCTTTTCGCCTTTTCTTGCTTCCTGGAGCTTGGAGAGGGTCCAGCTTGGGGTGGGTGGGATGGAATGTTCTGGGGGCATATGGAACCTTGTGAAAATCCCCAAATTTGCTCCTCTGAAGCTTGAGAGTCTTTGTGGGGTGAGCATAAGATAAGTCCTTTTACTCTCCCGGAAGTTGGACAGTCTCTCAGCAGCTGGAGCCAAGTGACCCTGTTGCGTCCTGTGGCCTGTGTCCCCTGACCAGGGTGAGCAGACATCTGCTGTGGGGTCCTCTGCATGCAGTGGGATGGCTGGGCACTAAAGTTGCTGTGGACGCTCAGAGGTAATGCACAAAGGCCAGGATCCTCTGGGATCAGTGCAAAGCTCTCTATCTGTGGCTTAGAAAGAGGCGCTACCCACCTCCCCACCTTAGGCTGTAGATGCCCATCCAAATCCCCAAGCAATTGCTTCTGGCTAATCGGAAAGAGGCAGTTAAGGTGGGAGTTCAAAACCCAAAAAATCTCCCACCAACTGAGAGTCGTGGGAAATTCTTACACCTACTCTGTAAAGCAGGAGTGATGCTTTCTACCTCGTGGAGCTGTTTAAAGATGAGTGTAGGCATTGCATTCAAAATTCCCCATCCTTTGCCTGCCTTAGTAGATAGACCGCAATAAACAGAAAGTGGTGGCCTGGTCCCAGTGGTCATGGAGGGGTGGCAGGGGCTGTTAGCCCCAATCTCCTGATGAGGAAACCAAGGCTCAGAGGTGAAAGGCCCTTGCCCAAAGTCACACTGCTGGTCAGTGCCCAGGGTTCAGACCCACTCTTTCCTCCCTACCTCAGCCTCCTAGAACTAGAACTTGTCATGGATTCTCACTTTGAGGCAGCCGCCCAGGCTGGGTGCCTCTGTGTTGGGTTGTCCGACTGAGGTGCTGCTTGCTGGGCACCAGGAGGAACTGGAATTAGCCAGGTGAGCTGAGAGCACACCCCTTTCCCCCACGGGGGAGGGGGAGGGGGAAGGGGAGGAGGGATCTGACCAAAAGTGCCCTTGTTGTCCCATATGTGGCCACCTCTGATGGTGGGAGCCGGAGAGCCCTGTGGCCTTGTGCCTTCCTTGGGCACCAGACAGACAAGCTTCTGGTTCCAACCAGGTCTTAGCTGAGGGACCTGGGGCCCAATATGTCACCTCTTTGTTTCCTCATGTGCAGATGGGATAATAATCTTTTTTTTTGCAGGGAAGGGGGGAGTTTTAAATAGGATAAAACTACTTGTAAATAGCTACCTCAGTGCCAGGTAATACAACCAGAGCTCAATAGGTCATATTCTTGTTACACCTGGACTTTGACAGAAGCAAAATGGGACAGAGTAACAAATCTGGGACAAAACTGGCCCAGAACCTGGCATGGGACCCCTCGGTTGGCCTTGACCTCACCTGTTGCTCTGTATTCCCCCAGTGACCCTGGATCCCCACGTGCAGACCCCACCTGAGATCCCCGTTCCCAACTGGCAGGGTGGCTAGCTGTTCAGGGACGGGCTCACCGAGCTGATCACTCCCAGCTTGGTCTGTGGGTGAAAGCAACGAGGGGCCTGTGTCACAGAGCTGTGCCCTGTGTCCAGGGCCTCCACCAGGCAGGCAGGCCCTCCCCAGGGTGCCCCGTCTCAGGATTCTCAGGAACCTTTCTGTACCACAGACCTTGTTTATTTGTTCAGGCTGATAAAGCAGGATTCTCTGGCCTCTAGCTGGGAACAGGCAAAGTGCATTGTTCTGCTGGCTTTTCTTGGATGGGTTTGGAGCTGCAGCCAGGGTGGGAGTAGGAGGTGGGAAGGGGAAATGCATGGGAGCTGGCATTCTCTCTGTCACCTCCCTGCCCCTCCCTGGGTTTCCTAGCCTGGTGAGGGGCAACTTCTTGGCTGCTGGAGCATTTTAAAAGGTGACAGCCAACCTTGCTTCTGGTGTGGGTGCGTCTCAGGACCCCCAGGGGGTGGGGGATAAGCAGGTGCTGTGTCCTGTGTCCTGGCTCCGCATTTCCTGCCTCTGACCCTCTCTGGAGCCTCTCTTCGGAGACCTGCAACACCAACTGTATTAATTTCACTAACTTGTTTCAGACCTTACTCTGGGCAGTACATATGCCATCTCATTGAATCCCTACCATTATGTGAGGTCAGTCCTGTTAGCAATATGACGAGGACACCAAAGCTCAGAGAGGTTATGTCACTCGCCCAGGGTCTCATAGCTAGGAAGAGCTACAGCTAAGACCAGGAGTTGAACCAGGTCACCAAAAGGTACGTGTGTTTAAGCTTTAGGCCAAATAGCTAAATGTTTATTCTCAGAATGAGGAAAGGTTTTTGAATCTAGTTCGAAACATTCTGTAGTCACCTGGTGAATATGGAGGGAAATCATTCATTTTTTCCCCAATCATTCCCTCATTCAACAAACCCTGTTGAGGGCCTGTTATGGACAGGACCTGTGCTGGGCTCTGCAGACAGGGTCCTTCCCCCACAGCTTGCAGGGAGACTGACCACTAAATCAGGAGTTAAGGACAGATGGGGGGCTACTAGAGCACTATCAAGGGCAGGTGCCCCCACTTCCCCCCAGCCCCTGCTTTAGGGTTGGGGTGAGGCAGGCAGATAAAACTCCTGGACAAAGAGAGGCTTCACGTGAGATCAAAGTGGATGTTACACTTAGGGTCCCCATCTGAAGTGACTGTCTTGTTCATGCTTTATCCCTAGGACGTAGAATAGGGTTTCTCATCTTCAGCACTGTTGCCGTTTGGGTATTTCCTTGTTGTGGGGCATCATAGGATCCTGTGCATGATAGGACGTTTAGCAGCATTTCTGGCCTCTACCTACTACAGACCAGTAGCACCTCCCCACTTGTTCCCTCCTGGTGACAAATCAAGAATGTCTGCAGACATTGCTAACTGTCCCTGAGGGACAAAATTATCTCTGGTAGAGAACCACTGACCTAAAACTGTACCTGGCAGATGGGGGTGCTCACTAAATCCTTGTTGAATGCATGCGCCATGGTGGTCCCACTCTGTGGCATGAGGGTTAATCAATGCCAGATACTGGTAGCAGGGATGCATGCTGGGTACAGGTCCTGGAGAGCCAGAGAGAGAGACGGAAACCTGGAGCCTTGGGTGCCAGGCGAGCTCATTTCGGACGTTTAGATGAAGGGTGCCTCATGGCAGCAGTGGCTCTGCTGGTTAGGCCCTGTCAGATGGACTGTGTGGTGACCTTTCCACGTTACAACTCGTAACTCTGCTGCAGCCTTCATAGCTTTTTGCTCATACAGCACACACTTTGGTGGACAATGTTAAAAATATTAGAGGCTCTGTCTCTTCGCCCAGTGTAAATCCCTGTGCAATTAGAGAGTGTCTGGTTGGTCATGAATCACTGACAAACATGACAAGTCTGGTTTGAGCCCTAAGTATTTATTATGCACCTATTGTATGTATGCCTAGCTGCATCCCAGGTTCAGAGGGCACAAACAAAAAGAAAACCAACCCTGTGTGTGCCCTCCCAGCCGAGAACTGGTACTTTAGCTTTTAGTATGTTCCCAGAGTCCCTAACTCTGTTGTGACATTATAACATCCCTCTTGAGTGAGTTCTGTGAAGGCAGGAATCACGTTATGATTCGTTGTCAGAACCTCAAGTGCCTGGCAAAACGAGCGTCCCTGAATGAGTAAATGAATGGGATATCAGAGCTGAAAAAAAATGTCTGTTCTCTCAGACAGACTCCTTCTTAGGGAGCGCTGGGGAGGGAGCTCTGTCATGATGGGAACTCAGGCGCTTCATTCAGACTGACTCTCAGGTACGCGTTGAGCCTCCGTTTCTTCCCCTACAAAATAGGAATGTGGATACCTCCCTGAGTTTGTGAGTGGATGAGCTGAGATGTGTGTGAGGAAACAGAGGGTGCTCAGAACAGAGAACGAAATCCAGGTCGAGGGCTTCTACAGGCCCCTCCGGTGCTAGGCCGTCCCCTCTCAGGTGGTGCAGATGTCACTGAGGCCCTATGCCTGCCTGGCCAGGGCACCCCGCAGGGTCGCGTTCAGCCCTGAGACCCCGGCAGCAACTGCTGATGCCGTCTCACCCCACAGGTGCCGTGTTACTCATACGGGCAGAAGCTGTCCAAACTGGCTATCCTGAGGATCGCCTGTAACTACATCCTGTCCCTGGCGCGGCTGGCTGATCTGGACTACAGCGCCGACCGCAGCAACCTCAGCTTCTCCGAGTGTGTGCAGCGCTGCACGCGCACCCTGCAGGCCGAGGGACGTGCCAAGAAGCGCAAGGTATGCATGCGGCAGCCACTCAGGCAGCAAGCTGTGGGGGGAGGACAGGGACGTGGGGTGCCACACACTCACCCCGGCTTCCAGAGGCCCAGCAGGGTCGGCCTCTTGGAGCTCTGCTGCGGTTGCCCCAGCTTCAGAGCTCCTCAGACCCTTGGGATTATGGACACGACCCTGCCCTGGTAAAGGGGCTGCTGGGGACCTTGGACAGTCACCCAGGACCTCTGGGCCTCGCTTTGCTTGTCAATGAAATGAGGACAGTTTATCTCTGAAACTCTTTCTGGCCTTCTGTGCTTTGGTGCTGAGTTCCCCACGCAGCCTCTAATAGCCGTTGTGTCAGGATGAGATCCCCTGAGCAGGTGACAGCCCAGGAAAGCTCTAGGGCATGTTTTGGGAAGGTGACTTAGCCTGTGGATTACTTGAGGCTGTGCGTTAAGGCAGGTGATATTCATTCATTCATTCATTCATTCTGGAGGGATTTGCTGAACCCCAACCCAAGCATGCTGGGCAAGACCATAAAGATGATAGACATGTGGTCCCAGTCCCCACACACTTCACAACATGGTCACAGAGACCCTTGCCAGTAAATAAGGGCAGGACAGTGTGGTGAGGAGGTCCTAGAGGCCTGTGCTAGGGGCTGTGGAAAGCCAGGCAGAGGGGGACAGGTTACCTCTCCTGCCCAAGGGAATTTGAAAGGGCACCTCAGTGTAAGTGGTGTTTCAGCTGGAACCAGCAGGACAACCAAGAGGCCACCAGGCAGATGAAGCAGGGAACAGCATCCAAGGAAGAGGGAACAGCCTGTATAAAGCTGATGTATTTGGAGAAATGTGCAGGAAGAAAAGGGTTGTGTACAACTACGGTTCCCAGATGGCCTGTGCTTCCAGCATTTCCACTTGGGGGCCAGTGCCAGGCAGTGCTTATGACAACCCTCCACATCTCTGTTCCCACGAAACTAGAGGGAGAGCAACAGAGGGTGGATCCAGTGTGTGTCTGTGAGGAGGGTGGTCGGCTCCCCCAGGCATCCAGGGATGGGGAGGGTGGGGAGCCGGGTAACTGGCACCTTCCACTGGTTCCTTTCTTCCTGGCCCACCCCTCCCTCTATCCCTGACATTCACCACCCCCATCTGCTCCTCTTCCTAGCAGGCCCTCTCGGGGTTCTCCAGGTTTCTGAGGGGCCCCTCGGCCCTGAATCAGGGAGGCCCTCCATGGGCTCTCCTGCCTACACCAGGGAGGGCCACAGCATGTCCTTATAGCCAGCTGCCGCCGCTGCTACGGTAATTGCACATTACATTCCTGGGAGTGATTAACGTGGACCAATTAGATGAAATCTTCATCAAGTGGGTGAGAGAGGAAGTGCCACTGGCTGCTGGCAGGGCGGCTTTCCACTGGAAAGTGACACGGGTAAATTAAGGGCGTGATTGATGGCTCCATGCAGTGCTTTGTGACAAAGGGGGTTTGTAAACTCTCTGTGAACTTCCCCTGGCATTTGGGCGGTCTGGAGGTATGGATGGGCAGAGTGGGCAGGCTCCATTTTCTCCATCTGTGTCCCTTGTTAACCCCTCTCCCCAAGTTCCCCCCTCACCTGCCAAAGACAGGAGCACTGAGGCCCCCTCCCTTCCTTGTTCCTTGATTGTAGTAGATAGTGTTCTGGGTTGGGGAGGAGGCTGACGCCTGGGAGGTGAGAAAAGAAGGGAGAGTGGAGTGAAGATGCCCAGTGGAGACGAGCTCTTGGCTTCCCCTGAAATCATCTCAAGACACCTTAGAGACCATTTGGTGCAACCTCCCCACTGTCCAGATTAGGAGACTGAGGCGGAAGATTGTGCTTAAGAGCATCAAACAGCTCTGACTTCAAAGTCCTGGCTCACCACCTACCAGCTGTGTCATCTTGGACCCATTTCCTAACCTCTCTGAGTCTCAGTTTTTTCGTTGATAAATGGGATGGTGGAAACATCATCAGTGATTTCTAAGGTCCTTTCCAGTTTGGCTTTCCAAGAGGAGGTCTTGCCTCACCTCAGAAGGACACTGGGTAGCTTGAGTCCTACATTGTCCTGTCTCACCAGTCACACTGTCCCAGGGCTGCCATCTCCCAAATGCTGGGCCTGGGCAGTCAGTACTGCCGCTGACTTAGATGGAGGGACAGGACAGGGTCCTGGAGCTGCTGGGACCTCTGAGGGCTTCTCTGGGCCCAGCATTCTTCCCCGACAGGTTAGGGGCTCACAGGACTAACTTACTCCTGCTGCTGTGCCTCTGTCATCATGCAGGTGTGAGTTCTAGGGTGTCCTCAGGGATGGTCTCCAGTGACCTGCCCAGTGGGTTTGGATGGGTGGCTGGGTCAGGCCTCTGTTTTATGAACCAGAGCCAAGGAGGATGGTGTTTCTAGAGATTCATTCATTCATTCATTCATTCAATGTTTATTGAGCATTTATAGTGAGTTACACACTGAAGAAATTCTATGCTGAGTACATACTTGGGCGTGGTGATGGGATGTCGGTGGTAGGGCTCTCCATAGTCCCTATACACTGAGGGTGTGGATTTGGGGCTCAGATCAAGCCCTTATTCCCCTTCCCCTGCAGCCACTGAGGACAGCCTGAGGGTTTGGGGATAGGAGAGAGCCAGGCTTACATCTTAATGAGGGAGACAGAAAGCCATGAAAGTAAGAAACTAGAAAATGGGCCAATGTAAGTGATTGGCTCAAAGGAAGTCCTCGCTAAATGGCACCTGGAACGGTGATGGTCACCAATGCGGATGATGACGCTTTGAGCTGTCCTGCTTGAGGATGGCTCCCTCACAGTTAACGTGCCCTGAAAAGCTGGGCACTCCTTTTTCAGGTCGCCTCCTTGACAGATTGTGCTCAAGTCCTCTGAGGTCCTTGGCAGTTCTGATGAGTTGCCCTGTCCCTCCAGACCTGGGTTAAGAATGGGATTTCAGGTGAACCTGGCTCATCCCCTGAGATTCCGGGCGCATCCGTTTGCCTACCTCAGCCCTTTCCTGCCGGGGTGGGGGACCTGCATTCCTTGACTGGTGAGTCCTCCATCTCTGGGCCTCACAGGATGTGACTTTGAGGGTTCAGAGCCCCCTTTGGGAGCTCCAGTTGTGCAGAGGGCAGTGTTGGTGGTGGAGCAGCAGAGAGATGGGCGGGAGGAGTGGAAGGGCTCTGGAGAGCTCAGTTCTAACTCCGGCTGCAGCCGGAGATAATGCACGTTAAGCAGCTGGCTCTGGGCCATGTTTCCGCAGCTCCTGTTTTTAAAGCAGCAACTCCTTGGAGCTGGGGAGGAGGGGGAAGGGAGAAGAAGGGGGAGAAGGAAGAGGAGCAGGGAGGAAGAGTAGCAGAACTGTTCCACACCTGGGCAGGGCGGGCCTTGCCAGACCTTCATAATAGGAAAGGACCAATTTCCCACAATCTACTGTATCCCCTTCCAGAGATTTAAAGCCACTGAATATTAACACAATAACAACAACAACAACAACAGCAACAACTACTGACATTAATGGCATAATTTAAATCCTTGTGATAAATGGCCAGTAAGTCCCCACATCAAGTTGCTCTCAGGCCCAGGGTTGGGGGTGGGGAGAGAGAATAGGAACCATGATGCATTGAGTTAAGGGCTTGGGTAGAGGCCTGGGCAGCAACTGGGGACCCCTGGGCCATGTGACTGTTGCCTGCTGGCACAGTCCAGGAAGGCTGGCTCTGCAAGGCCAGGAGTCTGCTCCTCACGCTGTGGGTGACCTGGAGTCAGAGGAGGCATGACGCTGGTGCAACTCCCTCTGACCTGTATCTTTTCCCTTTTCCTGCTGATTTCTTGGGAGGGGAGACTTTTCTTGGTGACGGCAAATCCAAGAGTGGCCTAACTCCTCTTTGGAACAATGTCGTGGCTGTCACCTTCCATAGCTTCGGTGCTGGGGACAAGCTGAGGTGGCACGTTGGTTTGGGGTTGGGGGGTGCCAGTGGGAGCGGAGAGTGTTCCGAAGGGGCCCCTTACTCTCTGAGCAGCTGAGCCCAGGCCTTGGGTAGCACCTGGTGGTGGTACCTGCTCTTTCTGTGGACTGTTCCAGAGCCCCTGAGTGTGCGAGGCAGAGTCTCGAGAGCTCCTGCTCTGGCTGGATGCAGCCCCCTGTGTGCAGGGCCTCCTGCACCTGCAGAGTCCCCACTGGCCTGGCTCTGCCCCACCTACCATGTACGTAGTCACCCTCCTTGGGGCCTCCCCAGTCTCTAGTTCTGTAAGGTGAGTTGTTGCCGGAAGTAAAGGCCCTTTATAGTTAACACTTTCTGTGCTTAGATCTCCTTCGCTCCTTTTTCTGTCTAAAAAAGGCATTACTCTCAAAAGTGACTCACAGAGATTTTGGAGACCCTGGTGTAGTGCCCTGAGAACACTGCTAACACCTGATGTTTTCAGAGCCGGGATTACGTGCCAGGCATGATGTTTAGTGTTTCTGGTATATCACCTCATTGACTCATCCCCACCAGCCCTGCAAGGTAGGTGCTGGTGTTGTCCCAACACACGGACAGAGAAAGTGAGACGAAGGCCTGAGGAACTGCCCAGGGTCACCCAGCCAGTCAGAGAAGTGGGCTGGAGGCGGGCTCCACTTCCTCACCCCCTCCCCGCACCCTCCCTCTTGGGAAGTGCCGCTGGGTGAGAGGAGGTTCTGTTTCCAAATCCTCTGGCCAACTTATTGAGTTAAATACCATTTGCTTTCAAAGCCCACAGAGTCCATCTATGCTGGGAAAAAAGGGAGGTGGGTGGGAAACCACCATCAAATTTCCTTTTAGTCATAAAAATGGATGCAATTTATTTTTTTCTGGCATTCCAATTACATAGACGTTTGTCGCCAGCTGTTTGTTCTAACATGGAGTGTTCTCTCAGCTGCCATTTCTCCTCTCACATTTGACACCATTAGGTTACAAGTCTGGCAGGGACTGGGCTGGAGGGAACATTAGCTGGGGAACCGCACAGGTGAGCTCCGAGCAGCTCCCCCTGCCCCACGCTAAATTCAGCCCTCAGATATTCCTCATGTGGTCCCAAGGTGGGTAGAGGCTGGGGATGCTGTTTTCCTCTTTCCTTTCACATTCTTTTTAGCCCACCCTTTCTCTCTCCATTTCCTGATTGCCCCCCTCCTGACATGCACTCATAGATCTCACCTTTTCCCTCCAACGTGCTGTGTATGAATGAAGACTTGGGGTCTCGGGCATAGTGAACAAGTACTAACCAACAACTTATGTTCAGAAAGTCACAGAGACATGGGAAGCCCCCTCTACTGCTCTGATAACCCTTGGGAATGCAGAGACTCTTCAGAGAACCCCCTTGGAGCACCTCTTCGAGCCAGTGTGCCCCTCTAGAAACCCCTACAGAGGCTCTGTGACCCTTGGCCCTGGACCCTGGAGAAAGAGTGTCTGTGTAGGTGGGGGTTAAGTCGAGAGAGCATTACAGTTCCCTGTGGTGCGGTCATTTAATTTTAAGGCACACAAAAATATAACAGGGAGACCCTTGGCAAGACCATGAAGTAAGTGAAGCATAGAGCATTGGGGCTGGAGACCTGTGTTTGAGTCCTGGCACTGGCACCTCCTAGCTGTGTGACTTTGAGTGTGTTACCTAACCTCTCTGATCCCCAGTTCTCTAACCTCTCCGATCCTCAGTTCTTTCATCGCTAAAATGAGAGCCTACTCACCTTCATTGCTGTCTTGCTGGAAGATTTAAACAAAATCCAGTTTGAGAAAGGGCTGGCATTTTCTCAGTGAGTGCCAGAAAGGAAATCTCATGAATTTACGGCTACAAGGTAACAACTTCATATGGAACACCAGGAAGGAACATCTCAGAAAAGGGCAGTCCCCAGGGGTGGATGAATGACTGACCAGCCAAAATGTAAATGAGGGTGAATAGTTCTAAATGGGGGACTCCTCTGTCTCCAGCACTTCAGGGCAAAGCTCTACTCCTGCACCCTTAAAGGGGGGCAAGTGTGCAGCCAACTCAGTAATCCCTGGGCTTCTAAAGTTCATGGACTCATACCAAAATACATGCATGGCATTGGTTGCATACAGTAATAATGCCAATAAACAGACTACCACCAACAATCACATTGACTATGTGGTGAGTGCTCATTGTGTGCCAGGCACCTCACATACGTTATCTCTGCCGCCTATTACACAAACCCCTTCCCCCATAGCACAGAGGGGAAACTAAGGCTCTCTTGCCCAAGTCCACGCGACTAGAACTGGTGGAGCTATTTCGAGCCTGTGTCTCTTTGGTTCCAAACTCCCAGCTCTTCATTCCTGAGGCCTGCCTGTCCCTGAAGTTCACACACTGCCCAGCAGGATGGCCTGCTCCCAAGAGGCCCCCAGCAAATGCTGGGTGCAGGGCCTTGCCCAGAGCAACCGCTCTTATGTAAGCAGCCAGGCTGCAGCACGTGGAGGCTTCATTAATCTGCGGGAAGCCAATAGCCTGGTGGTGGCGCTGGGGGTGGTTCAGGGTGGGGTGGGCTAGGGGGTGTCATCAGCCCTGAGCACCCCCAGCGCTCTGCCGCCAGCGAGGCCTGACACCGGGTTAAGTCGCCTGGCGGCCTCTGGCTGCAGCTGGGAGCACGCCTGGTTCCCATTCCAGCGCTGTGGTTTTGATTAGCTGTTCTCCGAGGCGGGCCTGGTGGTGAGTCCATGGGAGCTCCGCTGGAACAGAGGGTCCCCCGCCCGCCGCCGCCACGGCCCCCCCTCCTGGCAGCCCCAGACTCCAGATGTTCCGAGCTCTCGCTGGGAAGGCCTGCTGGCGCCACGGAGGGCAGAGGGCAGGGAAAGCACGCGAGCTGGAAGCCCAAGCACTCAGCCACCGCGGGCCTTGGCAGCCCGCCCAGCCCTCTGCTGGCACATTCCCCAGCTCTCCCCTAGCCATCTGTTCCCAAAAAACCCTTTCAGAGCCTCATCATCACTCAGGATACAACAGCGTGAGCAGCTGGTTTGGAGGCAGCAGGGAAAACCGTGCAAAAGGTCCTTTGTGAGAGAGGAAACTCGCTTATGAATAACAGGGCTGGACACCGTAAAAGTTGGCGGCTGGAATTCTTGTTTCTCAGGCGCCGCTGTTTTCTCTTGACTTTTTATCTCTGGTTTTTATTTTGTTCCTTCTTGTTTTCTTTTAATGTTGTTTTTTCCTCTTCTTACACCAGTTGTGACTTTTCTTCCTCCTCTAAGGTGCCTGAAGGCCACCTAATTAGTTCCCCTGGATACTGCTGAACTTTTTTTTTCCCCTCAAAGCTGTTAAAATTGAGAATGGTTGGAAGTGATTGTTTTCATAAAACCTCAGCTGGAGTAGACAGGCGAGAAAGAGGTGCCTGGGAAGGCACGGCGTGGGCAGGGCCAAGACCCATCAATGTGTTCAGCAGAGAGTCATATGCTGAGCGATGTGAACAGTGTCCGCACAGAGAGGGTGAGGGGCCAGAGGTAGCATGGAGACCCCCATCAGCTCATCAGAGAGCAACACGGGACATTTGGGAGAAGAGTGTCATTAATTCACATCCCAGGGCCTGGACCCCTCAGCTGATTGCAGTATGACATGAAGCCTTTTAAAAGAACTGGTTGCCTCCACTGCCAGAAACTTCTGGAAGATGCGTATCTGGGCACCTCCTGGGAGCAGGCACCAGGTGGCCTTTTGGGGGCCTGTGGGATGCTGGGGCAGAGCTGGCAGCTGGGAGGCCAGCACTGGGGATGAAAGGAGAGGACGAGGCCCGGCCACCGTCCTCACACCCCCCTGGACCCCTGAGCAGGAGGCTAAGAGTCAGGCCTGGGTCTGCCAGGTGGACGTGAGGAGAGAGACCCTTCCTAGTGTCAGAGGATGTGATGTGATGATGGGGGGCACAGGTCAGGGGCAGGAGACTGGGGGTTTCCCCTTTACTTCCTCAATTCCCTGTACCCCTTTCCATCGCTGCCTCTCCCCCAGATGTCTCCCGGCAGCCCCTCACCCCAGCAGTGGAAAAAGCCTGTCATCCATGGTGCTGTGGGGGGTCAGCTCTTCTCAGTGAGGATCTGAGCTTTGCAGGATTCTTGTGCTTTCACCTGCACTCCGCTCTGGCCTCCATGCTTCGTTCCTCTCGCCTTCCTCTCCTCTCTCCTCCCCGTTTCTTTCTTTCTTTCTTTTTCTCCTCGCAGTTTCAGAGAGATGGCAGCTCCAGTAGGCCCACATATTTATGTTTATCACAACTTCAGGACCATTAATCTTACCGTCTAAAGGGCTCCGTGCAGGCCGACGAGATCCAGCCTCCCGACCCGGGCGTCTCTGGACAGGTGTCTGGGTCTGGACTCTGCCCCAGGGGCTGTGTGACTGACTGGATGGTCTTGCTCGAGTCTGTTATGTGGGGGCTGCCCAGCCTGCCTTCCAGGTCTAGTAGGGATCAGTGGCACAAAAGGATGTGAAATTGTGTTGTGAACTTCATCCTCCCTCCCATGTCTCCTGCCTGAGAGGTTGGTCTTCATGGGGCTGAAAGTGAGGAAGACCTGGGGAAGGAGGAGTGGCTACTGGCCCAGGCCCCTGGGGATAATGTGGAGTTGGCCTAGTGACTAGAAATGCTTCCAGAGGAAAAGGGGGGAGGCAGAAGGACAGAGGTGAGCGGGCCTGCTCTGCCCACTGCCCAGCACCCAGCACAGTGGGGGGCCTGGGACGGGGTGCACCAGCAGGCCCTCGTTCCCCACCTGTCCTCCAGCAGATCGTCCCCTTACTACCTGCCCCAGCAGACCAGAAAGCGTGTTCTAGGGGAAATACAAATCCTTGCCTTCCTTAGCTCCTAGAACAAATATTTCTAGAAGGCGAAGTAGGAGCCATTCCTTCCTTTGAGGCCTTCCACTCTCTGCCCAGAATTCATGGCCATCTGGGGCCTGGCCCAGTGCCCAGCTGCTCCCCTATTCAGTCTGTCCCCTCCTGAGCTCCGCCCAGCAACTCTGCCAGAAACCAGGTCGGACCACCTCACCTCCCTGCTTGGGACCTTCAGGGGCTCCCCACGGGCCAAGGATAGAAGCCAGACTCCCTTGTAGGACACCTAACCCTCCCCCTCAGTGACCTAGCTCCAGCCGGTCACTCCCTGTGTCCCAATTTACACTCCAGCAACACGGAACTCCTCACCCAAAGGGGCTATTTATGGCCTCTGTGCTCATGCTGTCCCTTCTGTCTGGCTAACTCCTGCTCATTCTGGAAGGCTCAGCTCCTCTGGGAAGCACTCCTTGACCCCTACCCCAGCCTCCTCCTCAGAGACCCATGGCATGGCCCCCTCTCCCCTCACTTCTCTTACCATAGGGGTGTGTGCTGTCTAATTCAGGCGAGTTTCATATGATATACTATGAAGTAATGATATAAAATGTGCTATTATGTGATAGTCTATTCTGTGATAGAGTGCGGTTTATGTCATTACATTACATTTGCAGGTGACCTATTACATGATATATTATGCGATACAGCCAATACACTACGTTATTTACACAATGTTTATTGGGTGCCTGCCTCTTGAGCTAGACTGTGAGCCTTTTCATCTTTATGTCCGAGCTCCTGTCACATAGTAGGCCCCCAGATAATTACACACTGTTCTTTCAACTAAAATTCACACTACGGGGGCCAAATATTCCTGTGCTGAAGGCAAAGACTTTAGGGAATGATGAGCTAGGGGCTTCAGGACACAGCCAGGGAAAGGCCGGGGCTCCCCCATACCTCCATGTGGGCGTCTTGTGCCCTCGTTCCCTTGAATCACTGAGAACAGCTTTGCGTTTCAGACCACAGAAAACACTCAAGCAGCAGCTTAAATTAACATAGGCCCCCCCTTTCTCACAGTTCAGGAGGGAAGCGGCTGCTTCCTGGTCTCCAAGACGTTGGTGATGTCGGGGCTCCCAGCTCCTTTGGGTCCTCACCTCATGGCTGCACAGTGGCTGCCGTAACACCGAGCACTTCATCCTCACACTGCATCCGAAGGCAGGGCAGAGGCCTCACCTCAAAGAACGTTTTTCTCTTTACCAGTTCAGTCAGTCCTATCCAGACATTCCCGACCTGCCCGGAGAGAAGGGGTGCTCCTGCAACGGAGAAAGACTTGAAGTCTCTCAGCTGGGAGGGCAGCACTGTGAACAGTCCGTCACACGGCTCATTCCTGGAGGGTTGCTTTGTGATGAGGTGGTTTTCTTCCCAGTGGGGCGAACCAGTGTCATAACCTTAACCACAGTGACAGAACCCCTTTCATGAGCTGGTCCACTCCTCACTGCAGCCTGCAAGGTGACAGACATTAGCCCCATTTTCTGTTGATTGAAGTTCAGAGAGCCTCGGTGGCCAGGCCAGGCCCCTGGCGGTCTGGTACCTCTGTACAGCGCTTTACAGTTTGCAGAGCCCTCTCATGCCCGTTATTGTCTTGACTCTTGCAGCGGCCCCCTGAGGTTACATTACTCACCATGGAGGCGAAGTGAGGAGGCTGGGACTTAGAGAGATGAGCTCCCCCAGGATTGTACAGCTGGGCGGGGCCAGGCAGGACCAAGGCAGGCTCTTCCAGCCCCGTGAAATAAGCGCTCCTGAATGCACACTATCACTCTCCTCTGCTCCCTGCAAGAAGCTGTGAGCTGCACAGGTGTTGGCAGCACCGGGCCCGGGGCTGGGAGACGTGGGTCTCCAGCCCAGCCACTCATGAGCTTTGTAACCTCAGACACTTGCCTACTCCAAGCTCCACTTTCCTCATAAAAAATGGATAAAAATGTCTGTGGGTGAGGTGAGTTCAGGAAACAATGGCCATGAAAGGGCTTGTCAGTTCAGTTGGAAATGTAGTGCAGTCAGAAGGGGTTCCTGGAGGACACTGCTAATCCATCAGGAAGGTGGCCAGAGGGACCTCGAGTGTCCCTTCCCCACCCACTTACCTAGAGAATGGATACCAGACTGGGCTGCCCACCAAGGACTTGATTTTGCTGCCAGGCCCGGGATACCAGGTCTGTCCCTCTGCTGTCTGCCGTGTGTGTGTGTGTGTGTGTGTGTGTGTGTGTGTGTGTGTGTACACACCTGCTCAGGTGTGCTGGCACGTCTACAGGCGCCGTCTGTCAGGATCAGATGGAGGGCCTCCCACGTGGTGGGCCGAGTTCCTGTCCAGGTAGAAATGGGGTGCACACTGGCAGATGATTGAAGGTCTCTGTTTCTCCCTCAGGGGTCGGGAGCCCCTAGAGATGGCCCCTTGATAGCAGGCATGGCAGAGCCAGGCAGCTGGGTTCAGGCGGGGGCAGCTCCACGAGCCCCCTCAGAACGTGTAGGACAGCTATACGGTGTTGCTGAGAGTCACCCACCTGCTCCATAACAGTGATGTGCTCCTGCCACTGTGTCCCCACCGCTGCGTGCACCCACAGGACATGGGTAGGCAGCCTGCATGGTTATTCGCAAACCCACCCCCTCCACACATACAGTGACTCTTCACTTGTTCGCTCTCTTTAGTTACATGAGCAGAAAAAGATGAAGAAAGCGTGACGGTCCTGCGCATTTGTTTAATAATAAATATTTGAGTGTTTACTATGTGCCAGGCATTGTTCTAGGTGCTGGGTCCTTTAGAAAACAACACAGACAAAGGCCCCGCCCTTTGGAACACAGCGCTAAATGACACAGAGGCCATGCACAAAAGCTCACAGGAGAGCCAGTCCAGACCTTCTTTGGAGCCCACGCCTTGCAGTCTGTGCAGTTCTTACAAGCTTCACTCCCTGGTGTCTCAGATCAGAGCAGCTGAACAGAAACAAGCAATCGAAGTGGGAGGCCAGCTCCTGGAGCAGGTGCAGTGACAGCACCCAGAATCACAGCCAGTGGCCTAATTGTGTGGGAAGAAACAAAAACAAAAGGCGCAACGCCAGAGGCTGAGAAGAGCCAAGAGGCTTGGGGCCATTTAGTGTCGGGGCAAAGGGCCCCAGAAGCCTCAAGGACCTGGGGAGTCTTATGGAGACTGACGTTTCTGGGCTTGACCTTGAGTTGTTAAGAGGAAGCTAAAGTACATCCAGTAACATCTGGCTGAGAATGCAGGGAAGTGCATCAGTTATTGGGAGAGGACCTGCCCAAGCTGTTTGGCACAGAAAGCAAGAGGCTTCCTTTCTCTAGGGAAAGTTCCTTCTGCATCGGGGCTGCTCCTCCTAGGATGTCAGTGTAGGGAGGGCAGGGCTCCTTGTCTGTTTCGTGCACGGCAGTAACCCCAGGGCTTCAAGTGGTGCCTGGCTTGGTCTAAACATGCAGAAATATTTACCAAATGAATGGAAGAATGGAAGCACAAGGAAATAAGGTGTTTCCAATTGTCTTCCACAGCTAATGGCAGCTCCTCTGTGCCATGTACTGAGTGGGCCCTGGCAATCTACAGTGGAGACCCCGTTCTTGCCTCGAGGAGCTGACGGGAAGACACACACGTGCACACACAGACACACGTGTGTGTGCTCTGACATATGGTGCCTAATGCTGATGGCGTGGCTTTGCAGCCATTGTGTTCTTTAATCCTGCCTACAGTACTACCTCACGTAGTAGATTACTATTCCTACCATTTTTTAGGTGAAGAGGTGGAGGCACAAAGAGGTGAAGCTCAAAGTCACACAGCTGGTCGAGTGGGGAAGGCAGGATTCAAACAGAGGCTGTCTGATGCCAGAGCTGGCACGCTTAACACAAGTGCCACTCAGTGGGTGTGCGTAGGGGAGTGTGTGTGTGTGTGTGTGTGTGTACGCGTGAGTGTGGGTGAAAGAATTGTTTCTTTTCCCAGTCTTGGCCTCTCCTTTGTGCATCTGGAGGTGTCCCTAATGGTCAGGGTGGTAGTAAGTAAAGAGCCCTGATCAGACCTCTCCCACCCCTGCCTGAATTCCACAGTGGCGCTAGAATCTGGCTATGAAGGGCTAAGGGATGATGGGAAGGGCTAGGGAAGGTGTTTTTCCCATCTTAAAACTGCATTTTCACCCTGTTTTTGCAGAAATCATTTGATTATTTGGTCTGTCCAGGGGCCTCATGGCCCCTCTCAGCTACCCCATTGTTACCTGCACTGGTCCTGAAATATCCAGAGCTAGACTCCTTCCTGGGGGTCTCCTGGAGACACACTGTGGTCTGTACAAAGGCTGGCTGGCCAGTACTTTGGCATGAATTGGCTTGTCTGGTTAGTGCCCCATCACTGCTGCTGTCACTTTGTGGTAAGGACTGGGGAGGGGAGGACTGAGAGATGCAAAAGAGTGATGGGAGTAGTTCCCAGCCCTGAGGAGGCAGGTCCCTCCACACTGTGATTGGGTGTGTGTGTATGTGTGTAGTGTGGGACAGCTGTGAGTCAGGGAGCAGCGGGAAGCTGCAAGAGGGAGGGCCTTCCTTACCTGGCGGGGGCACCTATCTGCTCAGCTGTCAGCTCCTCTCCAGCCTGGGTACCTCCTCTAGCTTTGGGGCAAGGTCATGGGCTCCTTGAGCTTCTGGGTCTGGCAGAGCAGCATGTAGCCAAGTGGAATTGGCTGGACAACATCACAGGATGGGAAACAGATGGGAAGCTGCAGCAGCTGGGCCTCAGGCCTCACCCAGGCCAGCTCGACCCTCACAGTGCCCTGTACTGTGGGTGGGGTGGGGGCCAAGAAAGACAGACAGGCTGACGGACATGGAGAGATAAACACAGGAGAGGCCAAGAGATAGTTGGCACAGAGACATGCAGGCAGAGCGCAGAGAGAGAAACAGAGAGATTGGCAGCCAGAGAGAGTGGCCTGCAGCCCAAGAAGGCGTCAGCACGGCGGTGGCCTTGGGTCTCCCTGGCCATCCCTTGTGGGCCTAGTGGGCTCCTTACGAGGTCTGGCCCTGGCTCCGGAAGTGCCAAGACTCCCATGGCCAGCCACCTTCCCTCAGGTTTCAAGGGACAAAGGCTGAGGTTTTCTTAGAGCCGAGGGATGAAAGCCAGGTGGGTAGTTTGGGGACTTGCCAGTCCCATTTCCCAGGGAAAAAGCTGAACTCTCTAGGAGTCAAGGGTCTGCCTTGCTCTGCTTCATCCTAGCAGTGTGATGGACAAGTGAATAAACTGTTCAGGCCCCCCATTTCCTGCAAAATGGAAGCAGCAATGGCCCTGTGTGAGAAAACACAGTCCCCGGGAGTGCTGCGTGGTGCCTGGCCTGAGGCTGCTTGCAATAATGGTCGCTCTGAGCACTGTCACTTGCTCCTTTTCCCAGGCCTGGGAGGACGGATGTGGGGATCCTTCTCTCAGGACCTCTGGTGGAGGCATGTGGGGTGAGCTAGGAGATGATGGCAGTCGCACTAACAATAATTTGGGGCACAGAGGGATGTAGGAGGAGTTAGTGTGATATGCTTCGGGAGTTCAGAGCAAAAACACGTTTTCTCAGACTGCAGTGGAGGCGGGGCTGAGGGTTACAAGAGGCTGGACTAGAGCTGGTCCTCCATTGTCCTGGATCAGGGACACAGCCAGCAAAACCCCATCCCCCTAGCACAGTGTGGGGTGTGTGCACAGTGCGTGGACAGGATACCTGAGACCCAGCTCTGCCCTAGCATCTTAGCACGGGAGGGGTCTGCTGGGTTACTTGCTCTCATCCTCAACATTGTCTGATGTGGCTGTTTCTTACTGGTAGGAAAGTTCTTCTGTATGTCATTGACTGACTCTGAGGTTTGAGCATACCCACTGGCCTTAGTAAATGAGGGGTTTGGCCTGCTGCACCCAACCTGGGGTGTTGGGGCCTGTGGGGCGGGGTGGCTTCTGAGCAGCACAGGCAGCTGTCCACACACCGCAGCTGGGATCCCCAGCCAGCTCAGTCACTGCTGGTCAGCAGCCCGAAGAACACCCGGGGGGGATGGGCAGAACCGACGGCACTTATCAGCAGTAGTGGTTTTCATCTTTACCCTGGAGTTGGACTGTAAGCTGCCCCAGGACAGGGATTGTAACCCCAGTGCCTGTCACAGAACTGGCACCCAGTAGGAATTTAATATATCTTTGTTGAATAAATGAATTTTTCTCCCAATTCATGGTTCCCAGGCAGATTCTTCTGGCTCACAAGGGGCTCTGGCCATAACTTTGCAACTCTCAGACGCCTGGGACTTCTGAGGGCCCTCCCAGCCTGGACACAGTGTGATCCTTGATTCACGCCATGTTCCTGCCCTCGGCAAATAGCAGCCAACTCCAGCTGCTCATAAATTTCCTGCCTGTCACCCATGGCGCCCAGGCCAGGCGGGGCGGGAGGCTCTGGGGGTGGGTTGGTCATACCTGCTTCCAGTTCCCTGGGAAGTTTGGAGGCTGGAAGCCCAAGCTTGTGCCTGTGCCCAGAATAACCTCAGCAAAGCCTGGCCCTTGGAGAAGATGTGAACGCAGATCTGCCAAATGCAAAGATGTATGGGCTGGAGTCTTAGAGACAATACAAACACCAGCTACGGTGCAGTTTGCACAACATAATTCCACTTTCATAAAATACTATATAGGTGTGTCTAAGCATAGGGAAGCAGTCCCCCAATACTGTTAGTGGTTTTCGCTCGGTGGGAAGATTGGCGTGATTAAAGAAATTGTTTTTCTGTTCACTCTTCTATATTTTCTAATTTTTCTAAAATTAACGTGCTACCTACGCAAATTTTTAAAAAATTTAGAAGAGGCCACAAGTCCTGTGACGGCAGCTTTCAGAGGAACCTGTCTTTGAAGTTGTCCCTGAAGTGATAGCAGGCAGCCCGGAACCCTGTTGCCGGGAGATCCAGGCAGGCCAGAAAACTGGATAACTGGTGCCACTGTGCCCTGTGTTCAGGCCTGGGCCCACAGGTGGCACGGGTGGTGAGCTGGAATAGGAGAGGATGTCCTTTCCGCTTTCCTTTGGGCTTAGATCTTGGGGGGGTGGGGCGGAGGAGTGGGCTAAAGCGTGGATTTTGAACCTATGGGAGAAAGGGGTTCATCATGGCAAATGACCTAAAGTGATTCCTGTATAAAAAATTACCAAGTGTTGAAGGGTTCCACGCTAGTGTTGTATCAGATAGAGATGGAAGGCCTGTTATGAAAGTGGCCAATGATAATGCTCCAGAGCATGCGTTGAGACCTTGTTTCTTATCTACCTTTGCCCTCGCAGCAGACCAAGGGAGAAAACTTGGACTTTCAAAAAATAAAAGTATCATCTGTTACTATAATGGCTACTAGGTGGTTCAATTCAGTTGTTTACTTTCGGTGGTGAGTTTCATAGCCAGCAGCAATGCCAATACAGGACTCATTGTCAGCCTAGAGGTGGAACTTGCTCCATTATTTGAAGAATTGAGACAAATTGTGGAAGTTTCTTAATCTGACCACGGTTTTGATGTCTACCTTATCTTCGTTGTAACAGACATATCAATTCAGCA
This sequence comes from Rhinolophus hipposideros, assembly GCF_964194185.1. Taxonomy (NCBI): domain Eukaryota; kingdom Metazoa; phylum Chordata; class Mammalia; order Chiroptera; family Rhinolophidae; genus Rhinolophus; species Rhinolophus hipposideros. The sequence goes on along the minus strand of NC_138058.1, from coordinate 14,753,025 downwards.
GTTTTTAGACCACAACAGTACTTGTATCCATGTACTCAAGAAAGGGCCCCTTTTCCCAACTTACACTAAAGAAAGAGCCTACAGATGTAATTTATGGACAGATTGTTATTTTTTCTTGTATAGGATCTTTTCTTATTTACTGAGATCTGGGGATTCCACAGAAATAGGTTCAGTCTATTACAGACCCAATGGAGCTAGTCCAGTTACCAAATCTGCATGAGATTCTATTTGGTGGGTCAGAATCAAAATGGGACTTTGATCTACTTGAGCCACGAAGTGTTTCCTATTGTACAATATGCCCAGGCCTGCAGAATGAAGCAGACTCTTTATTGTGAATAATAATGAGGACTTACCCTTTTTCATTTTGTTTTATTTCTTTGCGTTGAGTGTGAGGAAGATAAAATGGCTTAGTAAAAGTAATAAAATCAGTACAGTCAGTAACTTTCCTATGTATATATTATTTTGCAGAATAGATGAATGTTACTAATTGATTTGATTCTTCTCAGAGGGTGCTGCTTTTTGATGAAAATGAAAATGATAGCTAATGGTTTTCCCCCCTACTCTGTTTTCTATAACCAGTGTCCTAATGTTTGTGTATTCTTTACAAAATTTAGATGTGATTCATTATCAAATTCTGTTTCCAATATTGGTAATGTATGTAAATATGGTAGTACAGTCATTTCTTTCATACACGAGTAGGAATAAAATAACATTTTTAAAGTAAAAAAATAAAAAGCTTAACAGCTTTATTGAGATTATAGTTCACCCATTTAAAGTATGCAATGCAGTGATTTTTAGTATTTTCACGAATATGTGCAACCATCTCCACAGTCAATTTTAGAACATTTTCATCAGCCTGAAAAGAAACCGTGTATGCTTTAGTTTACCACTTCCTACTCCTCAGTCCCCCCTACCTCTACCCCCCAGCCCTAGGCAACCACTAATCTATAGATTTCCTTGTTCTGGACATTTCATGTGAATGAAATCATACGATATGTGGTCTCTTGTGGCTCATTTCATTTAGCATACTGTTTTCAAAGTTCAGCCATATTTTATCATGTATATTGGTACTTCATTCCTTTTTATGGCTAAATAATATTCCATTGTCTAGATATACCACACTTTGGTTATCCATTCATCAGATAATAAACATGACTTATGTAATTTTAAAAATTGTGCTTATTTTTTTCAAAAAAGATTATGTTGAAAGCAAATTGGTCAAGAGGACAGTTGGTTCAAAGTGACTATTTCTGGTTACTTGTTTTGAGGCTTCTCAACCTGTTTATTCTATGTTTTCAAACACCATTTAGTCAAACTTAGGACTCAGCTCTTTGTGGGAATGTGAGCCAGCATGTTCCAGCGATTCTGCTAGGTGCCAGGTCTTGACAAGGGCACGGCCCCATTGTCTCGTTGATTCTTTGTAACTTACCTACTGTGCTTATTTTAAAGATGAGGAAACTGAGGCTTGGATACATGAACCAGCCTACCCAGGGCCCCACAGCTCGCTGACTTTGGTGCCATGATGAACCCCAGAGTTCAGCATTCAGAATGGAACATGAAACCCCCTTTCTAGCCCACACATTGGTGTACTTAAAAGTGAAAGGTAAAATAATGCTTAATGGTGTAGGTCTTGAGAAATACATCCTCCCTGCTTGTCTTCCGTATTTTAATTTTAAAATAATATTGGAAATTTGACTTCTCGTTTTGGAACAACCCAATTTAAAAAAACTGTCAGGATTTCAACCCTACTGGACAACTTTTTCTGTAGGTAGAAGACTATATACAAATTGCTTAAATATAGGAAAATGTATAATTTGAAAATAGTGAAAAATGGTTAAGTAGGTACAGTGGACATCAGAGACTGAAAATGAATTTAAAATGTAAAATAACTTAGAAGGCAGATGTAATTGTTTTTTTTGTTGTTGTAATGCCTCCAACGTGGTAAAAATTACCCTGCATCACACAGGAGTGGTCAAGAGAGGAAAGCAATATGCTTAAAGCCAGAGGCAAACTTAGTAAGCAGAGGAGTTATAATTAGGAAATAAAAAGAAACTGGAAGTGGACAAAAGCAAAAAACATGCAAAATTGTTCCAGGGTTCATGATGACCAAAAGTTTACCCAAAGCACAAGCACATTTACGAAAATTCTCAATGTAACATTTGACATAGGAGACATATCCTGTGGTATATAAAAGCTCCAGTCAATAAAATACCTGCAACTAGAAATATTTATTTACTCACTCAACAAATTTTTATTGAGATGCTGCTCTGCGTCCAGCACTGTTCTAGGCACTGGGGCCACAGCAGGGAATAAAGCAGACCACGTCCCTGTCTTCGCGGAGCTGACGTTCTGGCTACAAACGAGTGAACAGATAAAAGGATGGTTTCTAAATGTGATAAATTCAACCACTTGGCGACACTGACCAAATCACCTCGATCAGACTCAGCATGTCAGACCAGCTGAAAGGGACCGGAGAGGATATCTTGTCTAGTGGTTTTCAGAGTTTGTATTAGCAGCAGAACCTGTGTTGAAAGGGCATCTTCTGTGATGAGCGGCTGTGATTCAGGGGCTCCGTAGGACAAGGAACCAAGAGCCTTACCTAGATGTACCTAGAGCCTTGGCCCACAGTGGAAACAGCACCCACAGGAAGCCAGAGCACGAGGGTTGCGAGAGGTCCTCTCAAGCTGTGCTTCTCACACTCAGTGATGTCACCTGGCAGGGGTCTCTGGTGTGGTTGTACTTGTCAGCCTCCTCCTCTGTATGTGCAATTACTCACGCATACTCACACCCCTTATCCCCCCACACAGCACCTTCTGAAAGGGTAGCATTGGTAGATTTGTCTCCCATTCCTCAGCGACAACTGATTGGTCCAGGGGAAAAAATCTGACTGAGGCTGGACCAACTGGGGTCTCTGCTGGGCATTTGGGGTTGGGGTGCTGAGAGACTGCGCCAGTTAGTAGTCTGGCAGGAAAGAAGCTGATCACTGCAAGTGGCCTTGTGCTGTTTTCCACAGGTGCCTACAGGGAAAGGGTCAGACATTGCCCCCATTGAGGTTTGCAAGCCCTTGGCTGCCTTTCCTGAGTCTTCCCCCGGCCTCTCTGCAATGTCCTTTTCCATCCTTCAATAAGCTTCACTTTACCAGAAGGTTGGCGTGAGCTTCTACTTATGATGTGGTTGTAATCCCACCATCAGTTGCGTGAGTTCACAAAACCCTGGGTAAAGTCACATGAATTTCTTCACTGCAGAACTGTACAGAGCCTTTAGTATGCTAATAGTCATAGTGATTTTCCAGGATGGGGCCAAGGTTTGTGGTGTTTCCAAACTCATGGGCTGTACCTCAGCTGGCGCGTGTTCTGCAGAGCACCTCTTGTTGGGCGCTAACCCCCTTGCTGTACAAGTGAAGGAATTAAAACAGAGAGTGAGGTGCGCTCCCCTAGGTCACACAGCTGGTTAACTGTAGAGAAGGTTCTGGCACCTAAGGCCTTCCAGTGTTCTTCCCCCCACGCCCTGTTTGATAAGAGGCTTCCTGGGGTGGAAGATACATATGCTGGGACTTCTGGGCCCAGGTAGGTGGTGGGAACGTAGGTCCATGTAGACACAAGGGAAAGGTGGGGTCAAGAATTGAGTGTCAGGCTTTGGCCAGAGACACTGTCTCCCTTGCTCATGGGTGGTAGCTGTGGCTTCAGCAGAGTGTGAGAGCCGACAGAGGTCTTCGGGCTGGGGTCCGGCTGCCCGGACACTCCAGCTGATCCAGCGTTCCACGCCTTCCCCCAGGCCGCAGGCAGGCTGAACAAGAAAGGAACTTGGCTGTCCTTGGCAGGGCCCGCCCAGGCAGTCAGCGCCGGGATGACGAGGGCTGTAAATCAGCCCGTGGACCACAGACCCAGTGCCATCCCCACGGGTTTCCTTTCCGCTTCTTAATCCTTCTCCTCAGACTCGGTAACAAAAAGCAGATTCCTGCTGGGGCCAGCCATGCACCGTGGGCTCCGAGAATGAGAGCCTGGACTCACCACATCAAGATGCTTCCTCCTCTCACTTTCCCTTTTCCCCTCCTTCGCCTCTGTTAGCTAGATGACACACCCTCCCCCTGGCCCAGCTTCCTTGCCCTCCTTGGACGCCCCTTCCGGCCTTGCCCCAGCTTGCACCTTGGCTGCTTGCCGAGCCGGCCACCCCAGGACTGTGGTTCACAGCACTCCAGTCTCGAGGTTTGGCTCCATCCCGGCTCCCCGAGCCTCCGTTTCAGCAGGCGCAGCCCCTGTGTGTGGCAGAATAAACACTGCTGATCTGGATTCAAATCCTGATGCTGCCAACTTCTAGCACTTCTTTCTCTGAGCTGGGGATTGCTCACCTCTGAAATGCAGACATGAGGAAGCTCCCTGGCATGTCAGAGGTGCCTGACAAATGTTTTGCTTCAAAAGTGCTTGGCTGTTCGTTCAGGGCGGTTGCAAGAATCAGGAGAGAAGAAGTATTTGGAACTGCTTTATTAAGGCTGTGCTGAGCCGGGTTAAGGGACTGCTGGTACTGGTTTGCGTGTTCTGGGTGGACTGGAGCCCTCGCAGAGCCTCTCCACCAGCTCTCACTTCCCCTAGAGGCTAAAACCCCAGCAGCTCCCATGACCCTCCCCATCTCCTGTGCCTTCCTGGTAGTAGGTCACACCCTCCAGTCAGTTTTCTCATGATCAAACACCAAGTTTCGCTGCCAGTGTAAAGTTTCCACAGGTCAGGACTGCGAGGAACTTTTGGTCGAACCTACGGATTTTCAAATTATGCTCCTTAGTGCCCTGAGTTCTCAAGATGTCCCGGGGAATACAATACTAGAGGAAATGCAGTAGGACTCTGGGTCCCCTCTCGGTGTGTCTCCCCGACTTCGCTGCTCCCAATAGACCAGAACCAGGTTTATCTGTGTTCTGTGTTAGGATCAACAGCTCAGACTTCATTTCTGCGGCTCAAAAGAAAGCTTGAACGTTACTGACCTGCTTCAGTTGTGTCATTTTAAAGACGAGGACACTGAGGCACAGAAAGTTAAGTGACTTGTCTCAGATCATCCAGTTGGCAGGTTGCAACTAGTCTGCCTCTTGACACCTGGTGTAGTGCTCTTGTCTGCAGGGTAGGGAAGAGCGCGGTGGATGGCCATCTCTGTGGGGCAGGCCTCACTCTGCATCCCTCTGAGGTGTGACTGCCGTCTAAGGACCAGGTGGCCCTGAGTGCCCTCTAACCCCTGCGTCCCTGCCCATTGCCCCAAACCAACACAAGCAGCAGTGGCTCTGAAATGCCGAGAGGGAAGTAAGGGGGACAAGTGGGCTCTGGAGGCAGCCAGCCCTAGGTCCAAATGCTGGCTCCACCACTTTCTGAAGCCCTCAAGATGCAGTCCCCTGCCTGAGCCGTACCACTTCCTCCCAGGGCAGCTGCAATGATTAAGTGAGAGGAGGTCTGGCACCTGGTACAGGTCAACCTTCTGGAAACAAGAGTCAGGACAAGTAGGGGCGGCTTCTGATGGTTGGTTGTTTCTTTCAGGAGTGACCGGCCATGGGCTAGACCAAGGACGCTGCTGTGGGCCCTCTTTCCGGTCGAGCCTGAGGAGAAGGTGAGCTCGCCAAGTCCAGCCTCATCTTCTCCAAGAAGCTTCCAGATGCTCAGACCACTGCCTCTCAGGGTCACACAGGAGCACACCTGCCTCCCTCCCCCTTCTGCCCTCCCCCAGCCACTCCACAGTGACTTCGCACTTTGCCCTCTGCCTGGTGGGGAGGGGAGAGCTCAGCCTTCCCCTTGCCTGGGGCCCGAGGCCCACCATCCGGCTGCAGAAATTCGTTGCCAAAGAGTCCACAGAGACACTGAACAAAATGTGGTGAGAAAACCCCACAGAGAAAAGCCACACCGTTGCCCTATGACTTTTGCCCCTCCTGTTGCCCGACTTCCATCTCAAGCCAAAGACGAGTCAGCAGTTCCACTAGGAAGTCACGGAAGGGATGGACATTTGGTGACTGTTGGAAGCACCTGACTCTTCACCGTGGCCCTATGTTTCTACATTGGGCCCTGAGCTAGCTCGGCGCAAGATGAGCCCCCTGAGGCTGTGAGAGGCAGCAAGGATACCAGTAGGAAGTGGGATCTGAGATCCCGGCCCCCTTTTCTCCCTCCCACTGGCTGCTCAGGTCTTTGACCCTGATTCTTAATGTTCCCTTCTTGGGCCCCGAGCATCACGGGAAGGGGGTCATTGGGGGAAAGAAGGAATATTGACCACTCCACACCCCATCCCAGGGACCTGCCCCAAGGCGACCTGCCTAAGGGTCTTTTCTCCGGAGGTCACCCCAGGCAGCCCAGCCAGCCACTCCGTGCCTGTGGCCCGCCTACCTGGCTGGGCAAACAAGATGGCGCCCTGCTTGGAGGCCAGTGGTCTGTTACTGGTTATGCAGGGGGCAGAAGGGAGGAAAGGACCAGGGGAATAGGTCAGTATGTCGGGGAGTGGGGCATGTTCAAAGCCAAGGCCTGCTCCTTTCTTCGCTCAGGAGGCCAAAGCTGTTCACATCTGTGCTCAACCATCTGCTTCAAATTGAAGTAAAAGCCCCAACATGTAAAGAAAACACTTGCGTGTGTTTAGTGGACTCTGTGGGTAGGGTGACCAAGATTTTTGGCTGGTCAGTTGAGGGGGGCTGCAGTGGTGGGGGAGATAGGTTGGCCTCCCCCTAGAGGTTGAGAGCCCTCCAGGAAGTGGGCAGTGTGTGAATGCGTGTGTGTGTGTGTGTGTGTGTGTGTGTGTGTGTGTACGCGTGTGTGTGTAAGGAGGTAGAGGGGGCCCTCACCATGACCTCAACCTAGACTAGTGACCAGGAGGCCCGGTCAGGGACATGTGGGGAGCTCTCTCCACTTTGTACCTCACTTAATCCATACCATGAGTTTATGAGGTGTGGGCTTTATTTTTAATCCCGTTTTATAGATGAAGAAACCAAGGCCCCAAGGAGAAAGGGCCAGTTAGTGACAGCTGGTTCTCAAATCATGGTGGCCTCCCTCCAAGTTCTGTGCTTTGAACCCCTTTCCAGCCCCATAGTCCAGTCCCAGCCCAAAGTCTTCGAGTAGCCTTGCCATGGCATCTCACCTCAGTGGGCCTGTCTAAAATAGGGACAATAAAGGCCCATGGGGATGGCGGAGGGGGTAGTAAGATTAGAACTAGGAAAGGGCTGTCAGGATGGAAGTGCTGTGCCGGTGGGGCAGGGCTGCCCCAAATGAGGGCGGCTGCTCAGGAAAGAAGGCTGTGCTCCTGCGGATACAGGTCTGTCCCTTGGTTCCACCCAGGGTCACCCTCCCTTACCTGTTCCTAAGGCTCCTGGGCTGGGGTTGGAGTGTCTGCAGGTGGAGCTGGCTGTAGCGGGCCTCCTCTTCTTGCACTCCTGTTTTCCCCCCTGCGTGGCTGTTTGCCAAGGACCAAAATCTGGGCCAGAAGCAGGGGACCCAGATCACGCAGAGCACTCCTCCTAGCACAGGTGCCACAGAAGCAGGCCAGACAAAGTGAGCTTGGAATGGGGCCTGATAGGGACAGGGGTCAGGCTCCCCGATATTCCAGGCACAGGTCACAGCCCCTCAGTGGTACCTCTGAACTTCTGAGTGATGCTGGTGGCAGGAAATGTGGACCAGTCAGCATCAAACTTCTTGACACCAGTGGACCCTTTCTGTTACCAAAGGGCGGGATGGGGATTACCCCATCCCACTGCCAGGGGACCTTACCCATGGCCTTACCACCCAGAAACAACCCATGGCCTCCCCTCCCCACCCTTCTTCTACTCATGGCCTTCGTTACTCACTTCCCTTTCACTCCCTGGCATCTATTGATGGTCAGCTGCATATCGACACTAAGCTAGGTATTGGCAATAGAGAAATGAATCCCATGTAGTGTCTGTCTTCACAGAACTCATGTTCTGTGAACTCAGACAGACAAGCAAATAATTATGATATAGTCAGATGACTAAGATATTGTTGGGAACTTCAGGAAAGAAAAAAACTAACTCTCCCTGGGGAAGTATCAGGAAGGCCTTTCCTAGAAAGGGGCCATGGGAGTTGGGTCTTGAGGGGTGACTAGAAGTTTTCTGTGCAAAGGAATACTTAGCCCTGACAGGACATTGGAATCACTGAAGGAGAATATTAAGTATTTATATAAAGTATTAATGCCGCCAAAGTCTCATCACCATAAATTCTGATGTATTGGTCTGGGGTGTAACTGGGGCATGGAGAATTAGAAAAGCTCCCCAAGTGATTCTAACAAGCAGACAAGGTTGAGCCACTGGTTTAAGTGGGCTTAGGTCTCTGACAAAAAAGTGATTTAGAATCACTGATTGTGGGATACAGGCTGTGCCAAAAATGTGGAGGTGTGTGTGTGTGCGCACACACATACACATGCTCGTATGTATATGACTGATTAAGAAGTCCATGCTGTTCTTTCTTTTCCAGCTTCTTCCCCAATACAGCAGCTTGTGTTCTTGTGCATCTCTCTCTCTCTCACACACACACACACACACACACACACACATACACACACGCACACACACACACACACACACACACTCATCCTTCTTGTGTGCACATGCACCTCCAGACACATGCTTGTGTACATTCCCAGGTAGGGGAAATCCATTTCAGACAGATTTAAATTCCATCAGCAGTCTCTAAACAGTTTTCTGTAAGCAACCATGCAAGAAGACACTCACCAAAATAAAAATTTTGAAGAGCCACCCTCCTGGGGCCTTGTGAGGGCATTCCCAGGCCAGCCGAGGCTTCATGGTCATAATCATTGTCTGATTGTTTTTTGGCACACCCTCCTTGCTTTGTCGCTTGCTCTGGGTCCTGGCCCCGCATTCCAGTGATGACTCATCAGCCACCAGCCACAGAGGCAGAAGGGGACCCTCTTCAGGGACGATGGGGACCTATGTGAGAGGCCCACGTGAGCACCTCTGTGTGCATTCCTGGTTCCTGCAGTACCATGCTTCCTCCTCTTGGCAGGAAGAAAAAACAAAGAATGGCTCAGAGTTGGAGATCTCCCCAGCTCACAGGCTGAGCCTTACAAGGCTCTTCAAAAACTCCACGCATATATGAAGTTCAGACAATTAAGTTCGTGAACTCATCCTAGAAAAAGTGCTACATACCTCACTGCTGAATATCACTATGGTCACCTTTGAAGTACTCCCCTTGGGAAACTATGCACTGATGCCAGAGCCTAGTCCACCCTTCAAAGCAATTTTGGAACTCTTTTTCTGGAATGGCCATCAGAGCTGTCGTCGTATTACCCTTGAAGTCCTGAATGTCATCAAAATGTCTTTCTTTCAATATTTCCTTTATCTTTGGGTAAAGAAAGATGTCATTGGGGCAGATCAGATGAGTAGGCAGGGTGTTCCAATACAGCTATTTGTTTACTGGCTAAAAACTCCCTCATAGATAGGGTCATGTGAGCTGGTGCATTGTCGTGATGCAAGAGCCGTGAATTGCTGGCGAAAAGTTCAGGTCGTGTAACTTTTTCACGCAAACTTTTCAGCACTTCCAAAGAATGAACTTGGTTTGTCCATTTGGTACAAATTCCTAATGAATAATCCCTCTGATATAAAAAAATGTTAGTAACATCGTTGCAACAAGTTCGCGAACTTAATTGTCCCACCTCGTAGGCTGCACTGCTTCCTGATTGTGGCATCAGACTGCCCCAGGAGAGAGGCTTAAGTTCTGGAGAAGGGGGTTCCATGAGTCCCTTTCTGGGCTCACAGATTGGCTAAGGTCTGAAGTGGGTTCCATCTCCCCACACTGTACTCCTTTCTGTCCCCATAGCCCACCATTCTGTCCTGGGACCTCCTCCTTCCAACTCACCATATCCTCCAAGGCCCTGTGCTGTCCTATTTATTTTCCTGATGACCCCCCACCCATCTCCCCTTTCTCACCAGCGCGTGAGACATGAGTGGGCAGGTTCCAGGGGCCGAGAACTGGAGAGCATAGTCGTGTGCAGAGACTGTGCTGAGAGCTGGAGGAGGAGAGCTCCCTGTGCCTGTAATACAGGGCAGAGATGTGGGGAGCTGATGAGGCTGAGACAGGCGCTGTGTGGTCAGCCATGGTAAGCCTGCTAGGCAGCTGGGGCAGGGAATGCATTTACCTTCCTCCTTCCATGATGTTTTCTGAGCTACCAAGGGGTCATTGCCAGCAGCCGGAGTGACAAATAAGCTGGCCTTTTCAGAGCAAGTCTTGGACATCTCCAAGTGTTTCCTTCAAGGGGATCTATATTGCCATTCTCACTCTGACCTCTTGCTGCCACCCCACCTGCATAGCTGCATTCTGTTTCCAGGCTCCAGGGGGACAGGGAGGCATGGAAGGGGCCCTGCCTGGGCTGGGTTGGGCAGGGAATGGAGCAAAGGGCAGCTGGCCTCTCCCTTTTCTCCATGGGTTTTCACCTACCCATGCATCTCCCCTCTGCTCCCCTGCACCCCAGACAAGCTATATCTGCCTTCCTGAAGCCAGGCTCCCCAAGGAACTTGGATTTATAACTGATGACTTTGTTTTACAGATATCTGGGCACAAGTCTAATCTCTGGATAGTGCTAAGAATTCCTAGAGGGCAAAGGTTGGGTCTGATTCATCTCCAAATCTTTGAAAAGGTCTTGCAAAATGTATATATTGGTTTCTTTGTTAAATGAATGAATAAAAATTGGAAAATATGACTGATAATTCACGCATTTATTTTCTTCCTTCCATAAATAACTACCAAACAACTAATTTGCCCAAGACTCTGAGAAAATGGGACACAGGTCTTTCCTAAGGCCTGAAAGAGGCTCAACGGGAGAAGGTCCAGACAGAGTGGAGTCTGGGCTTGGGGCTTTTTGCTCTTTCTTGGCTGAGCCCTTGAGAACTGAGCTCCTGCAAAGAGGCTAGCTTCGTAGCACCCTCATAGCCTGGCATGTAGTAGGTACTAAATAAACATTTAATGAATATATGTGGATGAATTAATGAACCCTGCCACACTCCCTTACCGCCCCACCTCAGACGTCGCTGATCAGTAGTGGTTTTTTCCTCAGAGACCCTGAAGCTGCTTGAGTTCATGACAGTGTTCCAGGCAATCACTTTGCATCAACTGAAGATATGTGCTTTCTTTGCCATTCTGGTCTCAGGGCTGCCCTGGAGTAAGTTACAATGGGAACAACCTCAGGCAGCCTTCTGGGGCACTACCAGGGTGATGTGACTGAGGCCATGTTGGGACGTCCCCTTGTTATTGCTCATGGGGCTGTGTGGCCACCTCCTGGCTGGCCTCCCTCTCTATTTCGGATTTGTTTGTGGCTGACCCTTCCTCTGCTATGGCTGATAGAGGTTTATTTCTGAAGCCCCTCCCCTGTGCCCATCGCCTCATACCAAAGTCCAGGCTCCTTAGCTGCCCATCGGACCTTTCACGGATGGTCCCATCCTCTCCTCTAGTGTCCCCAACAGCTCTCCAGTCGTCGCGACTCCCAGTTTGGCCGTCCAGGGGCACTGTCCGAATCCCAACCTGAGACCCTAATAGCCTCTCTTTCTCACTCATGTCCCAGTTTCCTTTTCTCTGGCTGCCCATGAAACAAGATTCTTTCTGAACTCTATTGTTTGCTGCAATGGAAACAGTTCTTTTTAATCTAACTTTCCTCTGCTTGTATCTACCCAGGCCCCCTGGTACCCCAGAACTCGAGTCCTCTCAATCGCAGAACGTGGCCAGGCAGACAGACCCTAGCCTGCTTTCCCCAACGGCAGTGGCCTATGTGCCTGCCCTCCCATCTTAAGTGCCCTTGTTCATATATAAATAAAAGCATCTCCCCCGCCACCCATTTCACTGGGAAACCCAGCATTGCACCAGATCTCTGCGGATTCTTGGGGGCTTATATCCCCGGGGTTATCCTTAGCTTTGATCTCTTGGGTCCTCTGAATTCATAATCTCTTTCTCAACTACCTCCTATGGCTGATGGCTTCTCTCTACCCTGGGAGCATAGCCACCTTTCCTTGATTTCCCCAAAACATCACTCACATATGGCAGTTGTGTGTACAGGAATTATTTTTCTCTTTCTTAATGATTTAAAAAAATGTTTACACTCACACAAAAATAAAGAAGACCTTGCTATTTTCTTTCCAATTTATTTAGCTGATTTTATGTATTTTTGACAGGTTCATCATGTTTCCAGCAGTTAAAACTATTTTCCTCTCTGGCTTCACTCCCTGACACTACATTTCTGGGCTGTAACTCACACAAAGTTGTCCCATAGCTGGGGCTTGTATCCAATCTTTTTTCTTCAATCTAACATCCTGCTATCCAACCCCAGGTCACCATCAAACCTGGTGCTCACCCATCCTCATCTGAGCAGTTATCCAGGGTCTCCCCTCTGGGAGGAGAGACGCATATCCTGGACCAGCCATCATCCCACTCTGCGGCGCCCTGAACTTATCCCTGTGCCAAGTACATACCCCTAACCACCGTCAAAGCCATCTGGCCTACAGACACCATGCATTCATCCTATGTGTTTTCATTTCCAACTCCACAACCAGAAGTTGCTAGAGAATTTCCCTTTGCACGCACACACATGCATGGAACACACACATTTTTTTTTTCTTAAAGAACCCAAAAGGCTCCCAACTTCCAGGAAAGAAATCTCCATTTTTGAAGAAGAAAACAGAACAACAAAACTGCAAGTTTTGGGGTACACACACTTTGGGATAGCTATGCTGACCTTTATTTTCTAAATGAAAATCAGGGCAAGGGGTTTGACAAAGATTTTTATGCCTCTTCCATCTATGAGAGGCAGCCTAGGAAGTCAGATGTTGCAATTTAATGAAGCGCTCTAAGATGGATGGGACTAGGCCTTCTAAGGACAAAGTGTTCAATGACCCTCTCCACTGGGATCACGGCATAATATATCCCTTTCGTAAAGGCTCTGAAAAGTCCTGCAGTAAGAAAACCCATTTAAATTTGAGAACTGATTGTCTCCCAAACTTATATGACGCACTTACTTTTTTTTTTTTTTTTAAGATTTTATTGGAAAAGGGGAACAGGGCTTTATTGGGGAACAGTGTGTACTTCCAGGACTTTTTTTCCCCAAGTCAAGTTGTTGTCTTTCAATCTTAGTTGTGCAGGGCGCAGCTCAGCTTCAAGTTGTTGTCCTTTCAGTCTTAGTTGTGGAGGGCGCAGCTCAGCTCCAGGTCCAGTTGCCGTTGCTAGTTGCAGGGGGCACAGCCCACCATCCCTTGCGGGAGTCAAACGGGCAACATAGATTTCCATCTTTCGGTAGAGACCATAGTTAAGTAGCAAATTGTGAGTCATGCGGATTCGGTGAGGCTTCATTGGGTGGCCTTGTCCATAATAGTAATTTCCAACATCCCCGTCATAGTAGTAACAGACTTTCCTCTTGGTGCCCTGAGTCTGCGCCATCTTGCTTGCCTCCCGTCCCTCCCGTCTGTCCGTCGGTTTGTCTGGCCTCCCCCGCACTTACTCTTTAAATGGTTTTTATTGTGGTAAAATATACCTAGTATAGCATTTGAAATTTTAATCATTTTAAAGTATAGAATTCAGTGACATTAAATACAATGTTGTGTAACCATCACCACTATATCCCAAATTTTTCATCGCCCCCAACAAAAACTCTGTACCCATTAAACAATAACTCCTCCCTTCCCACCTCCATCCAACCCCTCGTAGCCTCTATTCCACTTTCTCTCTCTGCGACTATGCTTATTCTATATACCTCATATAAATGGAATCATGCAATATCTGTCCTTCCCTGTTGGGTTTATCTCACTAAGCACAATGTTTCTAAGGTCTATCCACATTGTAGCATGTATCAGAACATTGTTCCTTTTTATGGCTGACTAATGTTCCATTATCTGGATCTGCTACATTTGGTTTATCCAGTCATCTGTTGGAAGGCACTTATTCTTTATTTCATGCCCTGACCTCTCGTGGGACACCAAGGAGGGTCCTTGAAACACAGTTCGAGAACTGTTGGTGTATGGAGTCACTGGATGTTTGCATTATGGATAGGCCAGGGTTTCCTTACCCACACAGTTGCCCCAGGCACTACAAGGGCTCTGGGCTGCTTGGTGTCCATACTCAAGGCAGAGGCTGAAGCCCCTAAGATGAAACCGTGTGGAAAGTTGCCGAGAGGGGTAATCAGCGGTCTGCCCAAGGGGAAGGCAAGGGAGAGCGTTTTCCTGTAACCCTCAAGGGACATGTGGCCCTGCTGTGCTGTGGGGACCTGCTGAGATGACTGACAGCTCAGTGTTGGTGACATCTGTCAGGGCTGCCTTGCCTGTCTTTGATGACAGGACTGAACAGCAGCCAAGCTTGAGGGGAGCAGTTGCCTGAGAGGCCCTGGCCCCCTTTTGGCGGCCTCACAGGTGCTCCCTGTCCTGTTCCTCCAGGGAGCTGGACAGGCTGTTCCGAGCCACTGCCTGCTCCCTGCCCTTCCTTGTCAGGCCTTCCCATATAGACCCCTTTGTGGCAGGCAGACCTGCTGGGGACAAGTGGGGTACATGCTCTCTTGGTTCAACCCCCTTTTCAAAGGACCGTGCTGCAGCCCTCTTCTCCCACAGGAAGGGATTTGGGATGGGCCAGTGAGGAAATGCCCAGGGTCCAGGCTCTTGTGATTGGGGGAGAACGTGGGCCCCCTGGGAAACTGGGAGGCCTGGAGTCTAGCTTGGCCTGAACTTCAACTCTGTGTGTGCCCCTCTTGAGTACAAGTAGACAGTGGCTCTGTGACTCAAGACCCCTCCCAGCGATTTCCCACTTGGGCCCCAAACTTCCTTGTCCTGACTGCTTGCTGGGTTCAGGGCTCAGATTACAACTCCCCACAGGAGCCTGAGCCTTGTTCTTGCTAGAATGGCTGTATTTCTCCTCCTGAGGGATTATCTTTTGAGCCAGATAATTATTTAAAGGTGCAAAGACCTTTTGGAGTTGTCAAACAAAGCAAAAACAACAGAGTATCCTTAGCAAAATTACAAATAAATGAGTGTTCATCCTTCTAATCTGGGTACGGGTCACCTCACCGGACCCCAGACCTGCCTTTCAACTAAAGGTCCTTTAACATTTGTCCAAATAGTGTGCACCTTGGGCCTCCCCGGACACCCCCTTTTCTTCACATGCACTATTACCTGCCTCTCCATCCACCTTCCTGGCTCGGTTGTACACTCCCCGAGGGTGCTGTGCACATCTGGCTGTCCCCAGTGCAGGGACAGCCCTCAGGACCCGAGGCATCGATGCACAGTGCTGCTGGCCTGGGCCAGAAGAGCACCTGGCTTCTCTGCCCTGGGAGGGGTTGCAGGGCGAGGGTCCCGCCCATCCCACTCTAGCCTGCAGGTAATCTTGCAGAGCACAGCAGAGATTCAGGTGAGGGAGAAAAGTATTAAGTAGATGAGCACTTGCAGTGGGAACTGAATAAGGAGCAGGAGCCAGGTGGAACACAGAGAGGTACCCAGCAAGTACTGAGCTTCTCCAATCCACAGCTGTGCACAGGACTGAAGTGGCATTGCCTCCCCTGCATGACAGGGTGGAGGGTGTTCGTTCCTACCAGCCTGTCTGTGCCTCCTTCCCAGGGGTTGAGGCCACCTTGAGATCTGCCTTCTCCCAGAGCTCCCTCTTCTTCCACTTGGGCCAGGACTGTTCTCAGGATGTCTTTTGCCTGCTCCTAGAGCCCAACCCTGCTTGCAGCCAGGCTTCTCCCTGTTCTCCCTCCTCTGCCAGAGCCCATATTGCCTCTCTTGGGTTCTGCTTCCTCTCAACAGTGTGGTGTCCTCAGTGTATGGAATCAAGTGGCAGCAACAGTTCCCAGGCAGCCCCTGGCATGCAGATTATCAAAGATGTCAGGGGCCCAGATGCTGGTTCTCAACCCTGCCACTCACTGGCCGTGTGATCCAGGGCAAATCACTGCCCTCTCTGAGCCTCAGTTTCTCCATTTATAAAATATGTGGTTGGAGGACATGATGACTGAAGCCTCTTCCAGCTACATAATTCCATCTCTCTAGAAAATATCACTCAAAGACAGGCTGAGTTAAAAATCTGCTTAATTTCTACTCTAAATTTACCATTGTAGACTGCCCTGCCCCACCAGGCATTACCCAGAATGGGCAGGAAGAGGCATTTCATTCCATCTGCTTTTCTCACTGAGAGCTGGCCTCAGCTAGCCTGTCTCTCCCCAGACCCTCTGGCCCCTCCCAGGGCTGTGACCTTCCTCTTGGTCAGGGGCTCATTTCCTCCTCCAGGCCTGTGTACTTTCCCAAGGAGGCAGCGTCTGTCCCTGCTGCCTGGACGCTTCCTCAGAGGCAGGGTCTGGGTCAGCTTGGCAAACAGCTACTTGCTGTTGTTGGGACTTAATTAACGTAGGGATCTGCTTTCCTCCTGGCCCTGGTGAGAGGCGCCTCCTCTGGAGCTCAAGGACACAGGGTACTCCATTGTTCTCTGGAGAAACCCAGCTGCCCGCTGTCACGGCTCGTCAGGGTCTGTCAGCTGCTGCCCTCTTGCTCCTTGTGCTCCGCAGTTCTTTCCATTTGTCCAAGTGCCCATTCTCAATGTTATAGTCCTTTTCAGGGCTGGCATTCTTCTTCTTCTTCAGGATGTCCACGCTAGGTTCACGGTTATTCCTAGTCCTCATCAGACTTGACCCGTTAGCACATTTGGCGTAGCCCAGGCCCCTCCCCGAACTAGAGTTCAGTCTCTCTGGGTTGTCTCCTACCTCAGACTGCTCCTCCTCAACCTCCTTTGCTTGTTGGCATGCCCTGGGGCTCGGTCCTCGGGTCTCTGTTCTTCTCTTTTCTTCCTTACTCAGGGAGCCATGCCCTTTGTAGGCTGTTGATTTCCAAACGCCTATCTGCATCCCAGAGATGGCTAGATCCCATTCAGAGTCAAGCCCAATCCTTACAGCGACCTCCAAGGCTTGCTCCCCCTGCCGTCACCTCGCTGACCTCGCTGCCTACTACAGTCCTCTGTGTGGTTCTCTAGACCTCTAGGTCTTTGCATTGGCTGTTCCCCCCACCTAGAATACTCTACCCTCAAATATGACTTGTTCCTTCATCTTCAGGTCTTTGATCAAATGCCACCTTCTCAGTGAGGCCTTCCTTGATTACTCTTTTTATTTATTTATTTGTTTGTTTTTTTGTTTGTTTGTTTTTGTGAGCCATTTTATTTATTTTCATTTAAAAATATTTTTATTAAAGATATAGCTAACATACTGTATTATATTAGTTTCAGGGTCCATCAGAGTTACTCAACATTCATATACCCAAAGAAGTGATCACCATGAGAAGTCCAGCAACCATCTGACACCGTACCACGCTGTCACAATATTATTGACTACGAGAAAGGCTCGGTGTCACACATCACTTCTGGTACGGCAATTTTTGTCACATAAAAACATTACGGTGTGTCTCCATCCACCTTATTCACCGGATCTGGCACCGTGAAACTTCTGGCTCTTCCCCAAAGTCAAAATGACCATGAAAGGTAAACATTTTGAATCAATTTAGGACATCGAGGCAGCTATGACAGCGCAACTAAAGACTAGTCCTCACTAAAGAGGACTTCCAGAGCTGCTTCAGAAAGTGGCAAGAATGATGGGAAAAGTGTGTTCAAAATGAAGGGGAGTATTTTGAGGGGGATTAATGGCAATGTGTCTTTTATTGTAATACATTTTTAAAATTTAAACATTCACCATATTTTCTGTTCACACCTTGGATATTCCCTATCTAAGGGTTACAGCCCATGACTTACTTGTTCTATACCTGGAAATTTGGACCTCTTATTCCCCTTAACCTTTCCCTCCCTTTTAAATTTTTCTTTTCTTTTTTATTTTTTAATGTTTTCTTTATTGGGGAACAGTGTGTACTTCCAGGACTTTTTCCAAGTCAAGTTGTTGTCCTTTCAGTCTTAGTTGTGGAGGGCGCAGTTCAGCCCCAGGTCCAGTTGCCACTGCTGGTTGCAGGGGGCACAGCCCACCATCCCTTGCGGGAGTCGAACCGGGAACTTTGTGGTTGAGAGCCTGCACTCCAACCAACTGAGCCATCTGGCCACCTGGGAGCTGAGTGGCAGCTCATTGACTTCATTCTAGTTGTGGAGGGCACAGCTCGCTGACCCATGTGGGAATCGGACCCGTTGCTCAGAGCTCGCGCTCTAATCGACTGAGCACCCGTCCACCCCTAATTTTTCAATTACAGTTGACAGTCAATATTATTTTATATTAATTTCAAGTGTACAGCCTGGTGGTTAGACAGTAATATAATTTAAGAAATGATCCCCCTGATTAGTCTAGTACTCACCTGGCACTATACATAGTTATTACCATATTATTGACTATATTCTCTGTGCTTTACTCTACATCCCCATGTCTATTTTGTAACTACCAGTGTGTATTTCTTAATGCCTTCACCTTTTTCACCCTGCCTCCCAAATTCCTTCCATCTATCACCTCAACAAATCTAGTACCCATATGACACCATACATAGTTATTACAATGTTATTGACTATATTCTTTATGCTATAACCTACATGACAACTGTGTGACAACTAATTTGTACTTCTTAATCCCTTCCCCTTTTTCACTCACTCCCAAACCCCCTCTCATCTGGCAGTCATTAAATTGTTTGCTGCATCTATTAGTTTGTTTCTGTTTAGTTTGTTTGTTTATTTTGTTCTTTAGATTCGCATATAAACGATATCACACTGCATCTGTCTTTCTCTGTCTGACATAACTCTGCTCAGCACAACACCCTCCAAGTCCATCCATGCCACGGCAGATGGCAAGAACCCATTCCCTTCGATGGCTGAACAATATTCCATTGTATATATGTACCACCTCCTTTTTATCCATTCATCCATCGACAGACACCCAGAAGGAGTCCACACCTTGGCCACTGTAAACAATGCTGCAATGAACATATGGATACACACATACCCACAAAGTACTAGCATTTTGGGTTTCTTCAGATAAATACCCTGAAGTGGGATTACTGGGTCTTTCTTTGTCTCTTGTTGTAGCTTTTGTTTTAAAGCCTATTTTGTCTGGTATAAGTGTTGTTTCCCCAGATTTTTGTTGTTGTTTTTTCATGTCCATTTTCATGAAATATCTTTTTCCATTCTTTATACTTTCCGTCTGTGTGTG
Source organism: Rhinolophus hipposideros (assembly GCF_964194185.1). Lineage (NCBI taxonomy): Eukaryota > Metazoa > Chordata > Mammalia > Chiroptera > Rhinolophidae > Rhinolophus > Rhinolophus hipposideros. Next base: position 14,733,912 of record NC_138058.1, on the reverse strand, counting down.
TCTTTCAATCTGAAGTGAGTCTCTTGTAGGCAGCATATGTAAGGGTCTTGTTTTCTTATCCATTCAACTCTCTTTTGAGTAGAGCATTTAATCCATTTACATGGAAAGTAATTGTTAATAGACATATAGCTATTTACATTTTATTATTCATAATTTGTATTATTATTTTTTTCCATCTTAAAGAAGTTCCTCTAACTTTCCTTGCAATACTGGTTTGGTGATGATGAACTCCTTTAACTTTTTCTTGTCTGGGAAGAGCCCTTTATTTGTCCTTCGATTCTAAATGATAGCTTGGGTAGAGTAATTTTGGTTGTAGGTCCTTGCTTTTCATCATGTCAAATATTTTCTGCCAATCCTTTCAGGCCTGCAAAGTTTCTGTTGAAAAATCAGCTGACAATCTTATGGGAGCTCCTTTATAAATTACTAGTTCCCTTTCTCTTGCTGCTTTTAGGATTCGCTCTTTGTCTTTAACCTTTGCTATTCTAATTATAATGTGTCTTGGTGTGAGCCTGTTTGGGTTCATCTTGTTTGGGACTGTCTGTGCTTTCTGGACTTGTATATCTAGTTCCTTTTTAGGTTAGGAAAGTTTTCAGTCATTATTTCTTCAAATAGATTCTCAATGCATTGCTTTCTCTGTTCTCCTTCTGGTACTCCTATCATGTGGATGTTGTTACATGTGATGTTGTCCCAGAGGTCTCTTAAACTATCCTCATTTTTCTGGATTCTATTTTTTCTTTTTTGCTGTTCTGATTGGGTGTTTTCTGCTACCTTGTCTTTCAAATCACTGATTTGAACCTCTGCTTCATCTAGTCTGTTGGTGCTTCCTTCTAGTGCATTCTTCATTTCAGTTATTGTATTCTTCACTTATGACTTTTTAAAAAAAATGGTTTCTATGTCTTTTTTTATGCTTGCTATCTCTTTGTTGAAGTTCTCATTAAGTTCTTTGAGCATCCTTATAACCATTGTTTTGAACTCTGTCTCTGGTAGGTTGCTTTCCTCCATTTTGTTTAGTTCTTTTCCTGGAGTTTTCTCCTGTTCTTTCATTTGGGAATATTTCTTTGTTTCCTAATTTTGGCTGCATTTCTGTTTGTTTCTATGTATAGGTAGATCTGCTACATCCCCCATTCTTGGCCGGGTGGCCTTATGTAGTAGGTGTCCTATAAGGGCCACTGGCACAGTGTCCCTGGTCATTGTGTGGGTGGTGTGTGCCCTCCTGTTATAGTTGAGCCTTGGTTGCTATTGGCACATCAGTGGATGGACCCTCAGGCTGAGTGGCTGTGGGGTTTGGCCACATCCACAGCTTATAGGCTGCTGTGGAGGAGGGGGGCGGGTACCCCACTGAGTGGGATTTGCCCCAGTGGGCTCTGGTCCCTGTTGAGACCACTCTTTGAGTGTGCCACTTGTGGGGCTAATTGGGTGCTGTTCTGCTGTGGAAAAACCATTTGCAATTAGTGTGTACTTTTTGATGACAGCTACATGAAAAGGTTCTCTGTATATAGAACCTCTAGCAGTGAATCAACCAAAAAAGAAAAGGGGGAACTGTGGGTAATTTTTTCTTGTTATGGGAGGCAGGGAAAGAAGGTGAAGGTGAAGCCCTGGTGGAAAAGAATGAGCTGTTGAACTGACGATACTCAGGCTACAACCCTCACCTCTGTGCCCTGGCAGACATCACTAATCAATCACTTCAGTGGTCCCTCCTAGGCCCAGACTTGGCCTTAGAATCTTTCTTCATCCAGTAGTCAGTCCAGGGAGCTACTAGTTACAGATCAGAGCTGGCAGGCAAGAGCAAATCTCTTCACCCATCCTTCCTGGGCAGAAGGCAGTACAGTCACACCAGCTCCACAGAGGCCTCTCTTGCTGGGGCAGTGACATGCTGTCCAGCGGCCTCATGGTTGCATTGGAGCTGTAGTCCAGCTGGCTGCTCTTGCTCAGCAATGCCCTGGCTGGGACACCTGGGGTCTTTTCAACCTGCATTGGCTCCCATCACTGATACTGAGCATCACTTTCTGGAGTCTCTTTTCCTCCTGGACCTTGGGGCTTGATGGAAGCAGGAATGCTGTCCTCGGCCAGATGTGACTTTGCCCAGACCCTGGCACATCCACGCGGGTACCACACCTTGGCCACTCTGGCTTTTGGCCTGGCTCTCTAGCCTCCGACTTCTGTTCTTATGCTTCCTGGCATGCCCCCTGCCCCGTGGTCCCAGCTGTGATTTTGTGCCATGATATTGTGTCCACTGGCACCTCCTGGCTGTCTAACGAGGCCCCTGGCCCTGTCCCTCCTGCCTGCGCAGTGCTTGGCTTGACTCAGAGGACAGCTTCACTAGCAAGATTACTACTGGAGGATGCTGAGGAATTCCTCCCCAACGCTCCTTCCTCTAGACCAGCTTGGAAAGATAGGTTGGTTAGAACGGATAGGAAGAAAACATTTTTATAGCTTTTTCTGTTTGGGGAAAAACAGTAGGTAATATAGAAAAAAATGACATAGACATGTATGAAAAAATGGTCAGTAATTCAACCACCTGGAGATAAGCACAGTTATTGTGTTGGTGAACTTCCTTCCAGTCACCTCTGCCTCCAGGCCCATTGAGATATGTGTATATAATTGTCTTAAATGGGATCACGCTATTATTCAGCCTGCGATTTTCACTCACTCATATGTCATGAGCATCTTAAAGGACGCCAGTGATGAAAAGCAGGTTTTCCCTCCCCTAGAATGTAAATTATATTCCACAGGATTTTTTTTTCCGAGCGTATCTTCATTTTTGTTTCTTCTCAGGCAGAAATTTTCTTCATTCCTCCTTTCTTTCCCATAGTAATAGACCACCAATTCTTAGGTGGGTGACTAGCCACTACAATAAAGACAATATATCCCAGCTCCCCTGGGCTATGTGTGGTCAATGGACTGAGTTCTAGCCAAGGGGGTGTGAGCAGAAGAGGTATGTGAACAACTTCCTGAGTGTGCCCTGGGGTGGTTTTATATAGGTCCACAAATTCTTTGACACTTCTTCTTTTATTAAAGGTGAAGCCTAATTCCCCTCCCCTTAAGTGTATGCTGTACTTAGTGACTTGCTTCTCATGAATAGATGTGGCTGAAGTCATTGTGTGTGACATCTGAGATTAGGACAGAAGAAGTAGTTGATCTCTCTCTCTCTCTCTCTCTCTCTCTCTTCCCCCCACCCCCCCATCACCCATTCTGGGGAAGCCAGCTGCCATACCATGAGGACAATCAAGAAGCCCTATGGAGGGGCTGGCCCGGTGGCTCAGGCAGTTAGAGCTCCCTGCTCCTAACGCCGAAGGCTGCCTGTTCGATTCCCACATGGGCCAGTGGGCTCTCAACCACAAGGTTGTCAGTTCAATTCCTCGAGTCCAGCAAAGGATGGTGGGCTCCGCCCCCTGCAACTAAGATTGAGCACAGCACCTTGAGCTGAGCTGCCTCCTGGATGGCTCAGTTGTTGGTTGGAGCAAGGGCTCTCAACCACAACGTTGTCAGTTCAATTCCTCCAGTCCCACAAGGGATGGTGGGCTGCGCCCCCTGCAACTAGCAACGGCAACTGGACCTGGAGCTGAGCTGCACCCTCCACAACTAAGACTGAAAGGACAACAACTTGACTTGGAAAAAAGTCCTGGAAGTACACACCATTCCCCAATAAAGTCCTGTTCCTCTTCCCCAATAAAATCTTTAAAAAAAACCCACAAAAAACAAAGAAGCCCTATAGAGAGACCCATGTAGTAAGGAAGTTTGGCATCTTGCCAATAGCCAGGTGAGTGTGCCATCATTTTGGGAAAAAATCCTTAGGCCCCAGTCTAGCCTTCAGATAACTGTAGTCCTGACTAATGTCTTGACTGCAACGTCTGACTTCCTGACTCACAGAAATTTGTAAGCTCACAGAGATAATAATGGTTTATTGTTTTAAGCAACTGTTTAGGGGTAATTTGTTATGCAGCAGTAGACAACTAATACATGCCCTTAACGGGATGGATGGGGGTGTTCCCCCTCCCCTTCCCCCTTCTGGCTGAAAGTCAATGTGTGGTGTGCTATTTTGGATCTTGCAGATAAGGGCAAAGTGCTAGAGGTGGAAGAGCAACAATATAGATGGTGTCTAGGCCCTTGAAGGCTTCATGGAGCGGTCAGCTAACAACTGACTCTTTTATATGAGAGGGAAATAAATGTCTGTATTAATTAAGCCAGAACTTCCCAGCCAATGTTGGCCTCCCTAGTGTGTGTAAATGGGTTATGGGTGTGTGAAGCTACTGATTGCCTCCAACCCTGGGCCAGTGGTCTCTGCACACAAACAACCTCGTGCTTTCACCCCACTGAGCTTTATAATTGTTATCATTTTCTCTGTGTGCCATAATGGGAATAAGATTTGGGAAGCTTTGGATCTCTGTTACAACAGCCAAATTTTATCCTAACAAATATACCCTGCAAAATGAGATGTTGCTTAGTACATTTAACATATGCTACTCTCTTTAATAATGGCCCTGAGTAATTATGCTCCAAAGAGGTTTGACAGCTCTGGGCAGAGGACGTTGGTGGGTGTTGCAGGTGGTCAGGCTTTCCTCACGTCCAGTAGGCCCCACCTTGCTGGTCGGCACTCACCCTGCCTGCACAGAGACTCTGCAAACAACAGGAACGAGCTCTTTTCCCCAGCCTCAGAGAACTCCTTTTGGTCTGCTTTTGACTCCTGCTCTCGTTCCCCTGAGCTGCGTCCATACCCCAATCTCCCTTCCTTCTTGTTGTCTACCTCAGGAATAGAGACGGCAACAGAGTTGAGGTGGATGCCCCCCATCTTCTCATATGCTGCTGAATAATGTCATTTCTCCCTAATGACTGTCATGGGTCACATATCCAAACAGACAAGCCTCACTTGGACACAAGTCTATTAAGAGGGATGGGAGTAAGTCTTTCCTGATTTTACCCTCTCAGAACAGCAGAATCTCAATTTTAGTAGCTTGGTAATCAGGTAATCAGCTGAAGGGGGCCCCCCTTTGTTTAAACTCAGGACTCAACGAAAGGATTTGTTTGAGTGTGATGACCTCACATGGTGACATGACAACAGTATATATTTTATGCTATTGCTTATGTAAAAACAGACTCAAATCTAGTATATGACCATAAACGTTCTCAGTGGCATTCTGGTATCACTGTCCAGCGGCTCCTCAGTAATAACTGGGGGGAACCTCGAGCGGTGGGGCCAGGAGAGTGCCAGCTGGGACCTGTGGCTCCTCTCCTGCCTAGCCCTGCTTCTCCCTCTGCTCTCCACATTGCACTGTGCCTACACTGCTGGTATTGGAGTTGGTCTTCTTGTTTCAGGGCCCTTATTTCAGATTGGTTTCAGTGTCTGCTAAGGTGATTGCACAAAGTTCGCTTGGAGCATTGAGGGTTTTTCTCCTTTTGGGGGAAGATTTTTTATTGTGATAAAATATACATAACATAAAAATGTCCCATTTATCCATTTATAAGTGTACAATGTGGTGGCACTAGGTACATTCACAGTATTTTACAACCATCACCATTATCCATCTCCAGAACTTTTTTATCACCCCAAAATGAAACTCAGACCTATTAAACAATAACTCCCATTTCTCCCTTCCTCAGCCTGTTACCTCTGTTCTACTTCCTGTCTCTATAACTCTGTCTGTTCTAGGTACCACTTATAAATGGGATCATATAATGTTTGTCCTTTTCTGTCTGGCTTATTAGCATAAGCCAGACATATCACTTAGCATAATGTCTTCAACATTTGTCCAAGTTGTAGCATGTGTCAGAGTTTTATTCCTTCTCATAGCTGAGGATTAAGTTTTTAATCAGTGGATTTTCACCAAGGTTGATGTTTCCAGTCCATTCTACAAAATTCCTGCAGACATTTATAAAACCTGGAAACAGCTTCTCTCTTTCCTGCATCTTTGTTCACTTTACCCTCTACGTGGCATCTGACCTCCGGTAGTGCCAGGCAAGGTGTTTCATTCCGTTCTCTTGGGTGAGAAGAGGTGCTCCTAAGTTGGACGCCCCATAGAGTGGCACCAGTGGTCCACGGGAAAAGCCCTCTCTTTGATGATGGTGCAAGAACACCCACTGTTACAGTCCACTCCCATGTTCTGTAAGCCTGGTTAACACCATGCTTTTTTTCCCCAGTGTAGTTTCACATTTCTTATTTGATTTAATCCAAGCCCCATGATATATGCTAGGTATCACTAACCCCTTTTTACTCTAAGGAAACTAAGGTGGTGATGTGCCTTGCCTCCCCAGGAGATCAGAGACATTGGTGAGGCTGGACGAGAGCACACAAGTCCAGGAATTCTTTCTACTACCTCATGGACCTCTCCATGGCAGCAAAGGCGTCAGGCTCCCTTCTTTTGGCATGTCCTTCCTCCTCCTGCCTTAAGGGAGTTCGATGGAGAGGTAGGGTTTGGAAAGCATGATGAAATGGGGAAGAATGAACACCAGTCCTTCCCATTCCTCAGCTTGTAGCAAATGCAGCTGTCCTTTGAGCTACCATTAGGGCTGAGTCTGGCGCCCTCAAGAGGCAAGGGTGGGACAGTGGGAAACCCGGCTGTGCCACCTCCTGGGGACCAGGGGCTAAAGCTATGGGGCTTGAAGCCGCCTTCTCGCCTGTGTGGCCTTCCTACAGAAAGTGCCAGGAACTACAGCCTATTTGAGAATACATGATCCATACACATGGTTCAAAAACTACTAGATACAAAGGGAATGCAATGAAAAATCTCTTCTCACTCCTGCCACCAGCATCCAGTTCCTTCCTTGAAGGAATCAATGTTTTCTACTTTTGTATATCTTTTCTGAGAAATATGACATATACATGCAAGTACATACACACGTATGTATGAGTGTGTGTGTGTGTGTGTTTGTGTGTGTGTGTGTATAGGATATATATACCGGGGGTGTCAAAAAATGTATACATATGACTTGTATTCATCTTTTTTATTGGTATATATTGAGTATTACAATTTTAATCAGTTTTTTCCTTTCTTAAAATGCGTATACATTTTTGGGGGACCCTCTGTGTGTGTGTGTGTGTGTATGTGTGTGTGATATATCCTACATCCTTGCTTCCTGTTTTTTTCATAAATAGTAGCATGTTATACATACTGCTCTGTGCCTTGCTTTTTCCCTCACGCCCACTTAATATATAATGGTAATAACAATGAGCATTTTTAATTGCTTACTATGTACTGGGTACTGTTCTAAGAACTTGATAGGTATTAATTGTTTTAATTAATGTAATCTTCACAACAACACTATGAGACAGCACTATTTTTCAACCCTACTCATAATAAAAACCATGCAAATTAAAACAACAGTGAGATACATGCTGTTAAAGACCAGAAAGCTTACTAACAGATCGTGTGGGAAAAAGTATGGGGAAATTGATACTCTGTAGGTCATTGGCAAGCAATTTAGCAATATGCATCAAAATTCTACAACACCTCACTTTGATCCAGTAATTCTACTTCTAGAAAATTTCCCTGCAGATGGGTGTGGAATGACTTGGGTACAAATTATTCGTGCAACATTGTTTGTAATAGCAAAAACTTGGAAACAGCTTAAATGTACATCAATAGGGACAGGCTAAATAATTATGGTATATTAACACCACTCATTGGAATATTAGGCTGTGATTTTTAAAATGAGCAAACTCTTTATGCACAGAGGTGGGATGTTTTCCAAGATGGAGTGTCTTAGTCCACCGGGCTGCTGTAACAAGATACCATAAACTGGGCACCTTATAAGAACCAGAAATTTGTTTCTCACAGTTTTAGAGACTGAGAAGTTCAAGATCAAGACACTGGCAGATTTGCACAAAGGGCTATCTCTTCCCGGTGTCCTCATGTGATGGAAGAGGTAAGAGAGCTCTCTGGTCCCTTTGATGTGGGCACTAATCCCATTCATGAGGGCTCCACCCACCCTCAGGGGCTAATCACCTCCTAAAGGTCCCACCTCAAAACACCATCACACTGCGATTAAGTTTTAACATATGAATTTGTGGGGAGAGGACACAAACATTCAACCTGTAGCAAAGAGGCAGTGTGCCTAATGGTTAAGAATCCAGACTTGAGCCAGGCTTGCTGGGTTTTCATTCTGGCTCTGCTGCTTATCCACTGTGCAAATTTGGATTATTACTTTAGTTCTCTGTATCTCCGGTTTCCTTGGTGTGAAAAGTGAGGCTTTTGATACGAGCACCTTGTAAGACCCCCAGCCAACCCAAGACAAGTGAGAAATACATGCTCATGGTTGTACGCCTTTGGGATCTTGTGGGTATTTTTTACATAGCATGATTGTGGTGATAGCTAACTGATACAAGCATAGTAGGTGCTCAATAAATACTGCTTCATAGGAAACTGAGCAAACCCTTTCCTTATAGCGGGGACTTTACAGGTTACTTGAAGAGTGTAGAATTCCATATAGAATCCAAATGAAGCTCAGGGTTAATATTCAAAGTATAATCAAAGCACAGGTATTTTCTTTATTCAATAGTCTGCTTTTTTGAGTACTGGCTGTGCTGGAAACTAAAGCACATACAAATAAATAGAAAAAGGATTGACCCTTGTCCTCAGAGCTCACCATCTCTGGAAGGAAAAATCTGTAAACAAGTAATTACAATGGTGTTGTGCCACTCACAGTAACAAAGGTATGTAGAAAGAGAGCAAAGGAGGGCACAAGCCCTCCCCCATGGTGGATGCTGGGCAATTGAGATGCATTACGTCATGGAAGTGGGTGGTGCCTGGTGAGGAAAAAAGGGATTGAAATCTTCAAAGGTAAACTGAATCCAGGGCGGGAAGCATTTGGGGGCTTCGGAAAGGAATCTGAATGCAGTCTCAGATTTGTTTGTTTTGTTTTGTTTTGCACGTACACTACCATTCTGCCAGTAGATGGCACTACAAAGTTTGGGGGAAGGATTTCATGAGGACAGTTAGGCTACAAGGAAAAAAAAAATTTACAAATATATGGTGATGGAAGGAGAACTGACTCTGGGGTGGTGAACACACAATGGGATTTATAGAGGATGTAATACAGAATTGTACACCTGAAATCTATGTAATTTCACTAACAATTGTCACTCCAATAAATTTTTTTAAAAAATTTAAACCTGCTCTGAAAATACACAAATGCGTTTAGTTTGAGGGTAAAATAGAACCCTTATGTGTAACCATTAATTACAGACAAACCAATAAGAGGGATGAAACTAGGCCACCTGAAAAATTTTAAACAATTTATATGAATGAAAACACATGCTTAACACAAACAATGTCTTTAGAACTACACAGTACATACTTTGAAGTAAATGCTCAGAGAAAGAAGTGACCAAGCTGAGGGAAGCTGGTAGAATTTCTTGGCAGAGGCATGCCCTATCCAGGTTTGTGTTTGGGGCAAAACTCTGTAGGTGTGGAAGATGCAGAAGCTCGTGCTGCAGAGCCCAATGTGTAGGGCAGCTTCCGTCATGCTTCCCGCTGTGGGTCAGAATTGATGGGGGACAACTTCTGGGGACAGGACTGATTTGGGGGCCATATGACTCCAGGTCAAGAAAGAGGAGAAATACAGGGGTTGGTAACTAGAAAAAGTCCTTACTTCCAACTCCCTTGCTAGGAGCTGCACTAGTGAGAAAGGCATTTGGCTGCAAGGAGCAGGAAACTTGGCTATAGAGGATTAAACACACAGGAGAGTATTTTTCTAACAAGAAATCAGGACGGTTGTTGCTAACATTGCTGTCACAACTTGACAACTCTGAGATTCTTTTGCCTTTTCCTCCTGGTCTTAGATGGTTGGTACAATGCTAGGTATCGTGCCCACATTCAAAAGAAAGAGACAGAAAGATGGGAAGAGGGGGACCACAGCTGTCCTCTTTGATCAGAAAAGCAGCAGCTCTACTTGACTTACACACACACACACACACACACACACACACACACACACACGGCAGACTTTCACCTGTATCTTATGGTCCGATCTTGGATGCAGAGGGGCTGGGAATGGAGGAATGTGCTTGTGATACTTGGTTTAGACCAGCCATTAATTCTGTGCTTGGAGCTGGGTGCATTTCCATCCCAAACAAATTAGGTTTGTTAACAGGAAGAAAGGAAATGAACAGTGGTAGGCAACGGCTGTGTGTGTGTGTGTGTGTGTGTTTCTGAAATGGAGCTTCTGGTGACATGGCAAGAATTCAGAAACCCTGCCTTCTGGATTTGACATTGTGAAGTCCACTGTGTCCCTTGCTCAGTAGACTGCTTTTCAGTGGCTGACAGTTTGTCCCCATTCCTCTTTTAGGGGCCCTTAGAAGTAGATCCAGCTGCTGGGTTGGGGGCAATGACTAAGCAGAGTGGAGTGGTCTCCCTGGGTCACTCGACACAAGCACCATTGCCAAATTTCTGCAGGCTTTTCCTGAGCCGAGCAGGAGGCCTGGGGACAGCTGCAGCTTGGAGTCTGGGGTTCTGGTATCAGAGAGGACTCACATAGAGCCATCTAAACGCTCCTGCTTGTCCCCTCTTTTGGCAAGTGACAGTGAGTCATGAGGACACTTGAGAACAGATGGGAAGATCCTGTGACAGTGCCGAGCATAGTGCACTGATCCTGGAGTGACGGGACCTGGATTCTTCCAAAGTCCAGCGTGGCGATTGTATCAGTCAGGGTAGGCTGGGTCATGCTGGGGTAACAAATGGCCCTATAAGTGTTAATAGCTTAAACACAGGTTTATTTCTTGTTCGTTCTAAATGTCCGTCATGAGTCCACTTCTCCCCACTCTGGACCCAGGCTAATGGAGCGACTACCAGTTTGAACTTGCTGGTTGCCATAACAGAGCGAGAGGAGATCTGGAGCGTCTTGCAACAGCATTTAAGTGCTCTGTGTTGGGAGAGACTTGTATAATTTCTGCTCACAACTCACTGGTGAAGACCCGTCACATGGTCCTGCCCAACCACCAGGGAGCCCAGAGGTGTGACCCTTCCACGTACCTGGCAGACAAGAGAGCAGGAAATGTTTATTGAGCGGCACTCATGATGACCACATCCACCTTGGGAAAGTCATGTCATTTCTCCCGGCCTTCTTTACTTCATCTAAGAGTGGTGCTCCCAAAGCAAAAACGGGATATGGTCAAATGGCTCGTACGATCTCTTCAACCACTTGATATCCACAGGCAAAAAAAGAACCTTGGCTTAACCTCACACCTTACACAAAAATTAACTAAAATGGACCATGGACTTAAATGGACTTAAACACGAAATTATGAAACTTGAAAAAGCATCGTATAAAATCTTTGGGACCTAGGCCTAGACATGACCCACAAAAGGAAAAATTGATAAATTGAGCCTCATTAAAGTGAAAAACTTTTGTTCTGTAGAAGCCCCTGTTAAGAGCATCAAAGACAAATTTTATACAAGCTACACATGATAAAATGCAAAGAGGTACACAACACAAATAAGTGCATATATATCTGGTAAAATCTGAGTATATTCTAAAAATTGTACAAAAATGTCGGTTTCCTAGTTTTGATATTGCACTATGGAAATGAAAGATGTTGACATTGGGGGAGGCTTTGTGAAGACGGCATGGGACCTCCGTGTTCATTTCTTTACACCTGCCTGTGAATATATAATTATTTCAAAATGAAAACCTAAAAAAACAAAAATCTCTTCAACCACCCTGTAGGGGCCATATTGCCCTTTAGCATCCATTTATTTATTTATTAAAAGAATCTTTCAATAACAGCTGACATTCAATATTATATTAGTTTCAAGTGTACAGAGTAATGGTTAGACATTTATATAATTTACAAAGTAATCCCCTAATAAGCCTAATGCCCACCTGACACCATACATGGTTATTAAAATATTATTGACTATATTCCCTATGTTGTATTCCCGTGACTATTTTGTAACTGCCAATTTACACTTCTTAATCCATTCACCTTTTTCATCCTGCCTTCAACCTTCCTCCTCCTACCTGGCAACCATCAGTTTGTTCTCTGTATCCATGAGTTTGTTTCTGTTTTGTTTCTTCATTTATTTTGTTTTGTTTTTTACATTCAATGTAAGTGAAATAATATGGTATTTGTCTTTCTCTGACTTATTTCACTTAACATGACACCCTTTAGGTCCATCCATGTTGTCACAAATGGCAAGATTTCATTCTTTTTTATGGCTGAATAATATTCCACTGAATATATGTGCCACTTCTTTTTTATCCATTTGTCTATCTATAGACACGTAGGTTGCTGCCATATCTTGGCTATTATAAATAATGCTGCAATGAACATAGGGGTGCTTATATCTTTTTGAATTAGTGCTTTGGATTTCTTTGGTTAAATACCCAGAAGTAGGATTACTAGGTCATTATAGTAGTTCTATTTTTAATATTTTGACGAACCTCCATATTGGTTTCCATAGTGGCTGCACCAAATTGCAATCCCACCAATAGTGCACGAGGGTTCCCTTTTCTCCACATCCTCGCTAACACTTGTTGTTTGTTGTTTTATTGATGACAGCCATTCTGACAGGTGTGAGGTGGTATCTCATTGTGGTTTTAATTTGTATTTCTCTGATGATTAGTGATGTTGAGCATCTTTTCATATGTCTATTGACCTTCTGTATGTTTTGTTTTGAGAAATGTCTATTCAGGTCTTCTGCCCATTTTTGTTTATTTATTGGATTGCTTGTCTTTTTAGTGTTAAGTTGCATGAGTTCATTATGTATTTTGGGTATTAACTCCTTATGGAATGTATCATTGGCTAATGTCTTCTCCCATTCAGTATATTGTCTTTTCATTTTGTTGATGGTTTCCTTTGCTGTACAAAAACCTTTTAGTCTGATGTAATCCCATATGTTTATTTTTTCTTTTGTTTCCCTTGCCTGAGGAGACATATCAAATAAAATATTACTAAGAACAATGTCAGAGAGTTTATTGCCTATGTTTTCTTCTAAGAGTTTTATGGGTCTTACATTTAAATCTTTAATCCATTTTGAGTTTATTCTTGTATATGGTGTAAGAAAGTGGTCTAGTTTCAATTTTTTTTTGTATGTATCTGTCCAGTTTTCCCAACACCATTCATTGAAGAGACTGTCTTTATCCCATTGTATTTTCTTGCCTCTTTTGTCATAGATTAATTGTCCATATAGGCATGGGTTTATTTCTGGGCTTTCCATTCTGTTCCATTGATCTATGTGTCTATTTTTATACTAGTACCATGCTGTTTTGAGTGCTATAGCCTTGTAGTATAGTTTGTTATCAGGTAGCGTGATACTTCCAACTCTGTTCTTCTTTCTGAAGATTGCTTTGGCTATTCAGGGTCTTTTGTGGTTCCATATAAATTTTAGGGTTATTTGTTCTAGTTCTGCCATTGGTGTTTTAATAGAGATTGCATCGAATCTGTAGATTGTTTTGGGCAGTATGGACGTTTTAGTGATGTTAATTCTTCCTATCCATGAACAATGTATTATGCTCCCATTCATTTGTATCTTCTTTAATTTCTCTCCTCAATATCTTACAATTTTTTTGAATACAGGGCTTTTACCTGTTTGGTTAAATTTATCCCTAGGTATTTTTTTTTATGCAATTGTAATTGGGATTATTTTCTTAATTCCTTTTTCTGATAGTTCATTATTGATATATAAAAATGCAGTTAATTTCTGAATATTAAATTTGTATCCTGCTACTTTACTGAACTCATTTGTCAATTCTAATAGTTTTTGGTGGAATTTTAGGGTTTTCTGTATATAGTATCATGTCATCTGCAAATATTGACAGTTTTACTTCTTCCTTTTTAATTTGAATGCCTTTTATTTCTTTTTCTTTTTCTTTTTTTTTGTCTGATTACTGTCGTTAGGACTTCCTAGGCATATATTTAAACACCAAAGTCACTCTTGTATCTATAAGATGCTCCCAATATGGTGGCCTCCAGGAACTGAGGTCGGTGTGTCACAGTGTGGAATGTATCATAGAACCGCCTGAATCACTGCCACTGCCATTTCTCTCTGTTTTGTGATTTTCACTGATCCACAGTTTTTTTTATCTGAAACTCTTGGGGCCCGGGAGTCTTTAAGTTTTGTTTGTTTGTTTGTTTGTTTTTTAGGGGAGTTAGAAAAGTAATGTAATGCTATGGCGTTTATGATGTGGCTCCCTCCCCAAGGAGGGTGGGCAGCAGTCTCCTGCAATCAAACACATTCACATTAATACCCATCAATGCAATGTATGAGTAGTCCCAGTAAATGGGATAAGCAGATTAAGGTTAAATGTCTGTTCAAGTCAACAAATGAGTTCTGTTCAGGTCATATTTAGCCACAAACAAGACACACGTGCATGGGCACACACGTTTGGTCTTCAGAGCTCTTGGATTTTGGAATTGCTGAGCAGCAATAGTGAAGCTCAGGTGGAATGTGGTGGCTCCCAGGACTTCACTGCGTGAGGCCCAGGCCCTGTGTGACTTTAGCTATGTCCACACAGGCAGCTGTGTTCAGGGTGTGAATGACCCCTGAAAGGCCCTGACCAGCCCCCCAGAGTGAGGTTCCCTTGGATCTCTCTTACCAGTCCTGAAACACAGCCCTCCCCGTTACTGACTGCTAATACATGTCACAGCCCCTGGAGGAGATCCTGGCCTCCCTCCCTCAGAGAACCTTGCCTGCAGCCCAGGCTGCTCACAGCCTCCCCAGAGTCCAAGATAGTAGAGCAGGAGCTCAGGCTAGAGCCAGCAGGGGCTGAGATGGAGCCCCACCAGCCCCTTTGTACAGATGAGGAAACTGGGACCTAAAGAGGGTGAGTTGTGTAGACTTACACAGCTAGTCAAGGAACAGGAGGGGAGGTGCTGGGGCATGTTTAAAAGCCGGGGCTAGAAAAGCCTCCCTTCCCCAGGGGTCCAGGACTCCGAAAAGGAGTCTGGATCAGCTCGGCAGCCACGGGGAGCGCCCCACCCCACCGGATGAAGTGTGAGGGGTTTCCAGCCCACCCTGTCTTCCTTGGGACCCAGGGGGAGGACCGGGGTCACGCAATCTCTCCCACCCCCACCGTGAGCCTGGCCATGGAATGGGGGCGCCCCTGCCCTTAGCTTCCCTGCGGCGCCCGGCCCTGTGTGGGCTGCTCTGACTGCGCCGGAGCCGAGCTCAGGCAAACCACGTCTCACTGGACGCCATTCAAGCTTTTACAGGCACTCAAATTGGGGCTGGAGCCGGAGAGGAAACACTAAAATCCTGTGTACACAACTTCTGTCTGTGCGCGGGGCGCCCGCCAGAGTCGGGAGTGGCGAGGGACACGTTTGTACTGTTACGGGCTCCACTCCTTTCACCCAGCTCTGTTTTTAACAGGCAGCATTGATGTGTCGCCTAAAACCAAGTCTCCTGGGTGTGGGTGCGGGGAGGAGGGTGAGGAAGGAGCCCACCTCCACCCCCTCCCACCCAGTCCCAGGCACACAAAGCTGGGTCAGGGTCCCTGCTCCGTGAAGCACACACTCTGCAGGCGCAGGTCCCTCCCCCTCCCCCTTCCCCTCCGGCAGGAAGATTAGCAGAAGAGCCTGGACCGGCTTAGAGGTCAGCAGAGCCAGGATTTCCAAGTCAGGGGACTGGTGGGACCCCCGCTCACTGTTTTGCAGTTCTGTGACTACCGGCATCTGTAAAATGGGTGTGATATTGGTAAGCCACCTTTGAGGTTCCTGTGAACATTAAAGAGATGATGTAGGCAGGGAAACTCCGAGTCTGGCATGTTGTCGGCGCTCACTAAATGGTAGATGTTATTATTTATATGAAGTATAGTAATAGCCCCATTTGAGCCGGGTACATGCTGCTAAGTGCTGCATACTGTTTAATTCATTTAATCCTTACAGTACTTTAACGACATTTTAATGGTGGAAAACTAAAATACCAAGGAACTGACTGACTTACCCAAGGTCAAACAGCTAGTGATCGGCTGGGACGGGATTTGAACCCAGGCCACCTGTTTCAGGGTCTAGATGGTTTGATTTGCTGACACTCTGAACTGCTGGTCAGCTGTACATGCCCATGGTGACCTCCGTCTGCCACAAAGCTCCTGTACCTAGGCGCCAGCCCACCTTCTCAGTTTCATTCCTGCCAAGTGCTCCAAGCACCTCCCACTGGAACCCACAAGGCATCTCCCTACTTAGTCCTGTTGTTCTGAACCCCTGCTCTCCCCTCCCACCTCCTGGCCTTGCTCAGTCTCTTCCCCTAGTACAAAGCTCTGTCTGCTGACTGTAAGGTTCACTCCCTCTCTGAGCTGCCCTTCCCCCTTGTCCCATCCATTTGAACTTGGGCCACCCTGGTCTGTGGATGTTTGTCTTCCTCATTTTGGTCTCTTGTCTAGACCCCTCAAGGTCTAACCCAGTCTCTTGTGCAGAGCAGGGTCCCCTGTTTGGGGGAAATGAATTTTCACTGATGGCAAATCTAGCGTGATGGGTGACAGCCCTGTGAGGGAAGCTGAAGAGAGGCCCAGGCTAGCTTGCTTTAAGGAGGTGGGGACAAGGTGGGCATAGCCACATGTTCCTGACACCTGCTGCCGGCACAGGAGACAGCAGGACAGCAAAATGTGGTCTCTGCTCCCCTACTCACAGGTTTTTGTGAGGGCCTGACACCCCCTTGCCTCCATCTCCCCCTTAATGGTCTTCTCATCAGGGCGTCCCAGGAGCCTTGCTCAGTCTCAGGGAAGGACAGACACCTCAAAGGGGTCTGAACTGTTTCTGGCAGGGCTGCCTCAAATCAGCAGCCTGCAAAGGGCATGTGTTCTCCAGGCCTGTCCATGCCTACATGGCACCATCCTCGGCTTCAGACATGCCAGCCTGTACCCACATGGTGAATCTTCCGAACCTCTGCTGGGCAGTTAGCAAGCCCATGCTGCCTCCCGCAAAGAGCTGGAACCCCCAGTGCCCACACCCAAGAGATCTGACAGTGTTGTAGGAATCATATGGCCTTTGGATGGGAGGTCTGGGTTTGAGTCTTCGAACTGCAGTTCCGTGAGGTCTTGGGCAAGTTACTTAACCTCTCCGGAAGCTGTTTCCCCATGGGGGTGGTGCGGTCTGTCTCATTTTCTCGAGATGAAGTGACATGAGAAGCCCTGGAACACTATCGGAGCTGAAGCGTCGGTTTGTTCAGTGGGAGTCATACACTTGGGGTGACCTGGGCCCTCAAAGTCATCTGGGAGCTGGCGTGAGGGGTGACACAGTAACCTGGCTCCAGCTGTGAGAAGGGAGGAATTGATGATAGGAAGGCGGTGTCTCTGGTCTGGCCCCTGCAGGACTCACAGCTGAATCCTCATTCCTCTCACAGAGAGAGGGGAGGGTGTTTTCTACCCTGATGGCTTCTCAGCTTTGACCCCTGGGGGAGGAGAAGCTGCTGTGAGTCTGTCTGCCACAGATACCATGCATAACAGCCCAGATGCCTGGCAGAGCTGCAGTGGTGCTCTGTAGGAGAAGATGGGTTTGTCACCACAAGGAAGCCACCCCAGGGGCTTCCAAATAGCACATAATGCTGAGAGTGCTAAGATCTGTGAGTGGGAGCCTCAGGGCCAGAGAACCTGGAGACATGTCACCTTATGCCTACAGGTTGGTGAGACCTGAGGGTCTAGGCATCTGGACTGCTCCACTGAAAGGGGGATGAATGCTGGACCCCACGTCCTGCTCCATACAGCCCTGAGATGTGGTGGCTTTGAGTGGCCCATCCTGCAGGTTAAGCAGAAACAGTCTGCACGATGTGGTAGCGCCCTCTGCTGGCCAGCCTGGGCCAGCACAGGCTGCTCCTTGGAGGGTGACTAACCACCTCAGCCGGGAGCACCTCCAAGGCCCTCCACTCAGGCAGGTGAGCCGCGCCCCGGTCTGGGAGGGACCCTGGCAGATGGAAAGCCAATTTCTGTTTTACAAATGAGAAAACTGAGGGCTGGAGAAATGAAGTAAATTGCTTGGGGTCCCGCAGCTATCGAATGGCTGAGCCAGACCCATCCTGCAATGCTCTTCCTCCTACTCCAGAAGGAATCATTTTATGCGAATATAACAGAACTCAGACATGCCGCACTCTTATTTATTTCATTAAAATCAAATCAGATCTGATTGCACCTTTGCCAGGGCTGTAGAAAAATTCACTCTTGCTTGCTTTTGGCAGTGGGAGTGGGGCCCTTCTTCCCTGGGCCTGTGCAAGAGCCCAGGAGTCTAACGTGATGTTAGAAAATGCGGTGGGGCGGGGGAGGGAAATGAGGGGGTTGAAATCTTCAGTGTGCCATGTCCAAGCCTCAGGGGGTCTCTGCTGCTATCTTACCAAGATTGGCAGGCTTGGGCCTTGGGCCATGTCCACTCCCTCCCCTGATGCCCACAGAGCCCAGCCCTGCCACCTGAGGTCCTGCCCCCTCCCTGGTGGGTACTGCTACTCCTTGCCACTGAGTTTTCCTCCAAACCACCTCTTTCTCCTCTTCCCACACCTGCCCCCGCCCCCCAGCCTAAACCCCTTAAATTGCTCAAGATCTTGAAAATAAAAGCAAGAAAGGTAGGTTGAATAAGGGGAGGAAAATCAAGAACAAACAAATGATTATTTCCAGAAAAGTTCCTGGCCCTCTGCACCTTGTGCTGGGCAGCAACATGTGCCTGGGGGGAAATGCTGCCCTTCCTGATGCAGCTGGAGCCAGCAAGACATACTTTAGACAGTGAGTAGGTTGGCTGAATCCAATTGAAGAATTCTCGGGAAAGGGGACAGGCATGGGGGATGGGCATGCTATCTCCCCAGCTAAACCAATCAATAAAAGTTGAAAAAGAAGTTATAGAAAGTTGGGTAAGGGTCCAAATGCCCCCAAGAGCCTGGGTTGCAAAGTCAGTCCTACCTGAAAGAAATGGACTTGGGGTTCACTGTTGTCATCCCAAGGATAAAAAGGATGGACAGGAGGGTTCTACTGCGGCCCTGTGGATTTGGCAGCTCCTCCATCCGCAATCCTCAGTCTTGAAGCCCCGACCAAAAGATCACCTTGTGGCCGTGTACTCCCAGCCCGGTGTCAGCAGTTCCCTGAGGGTGGCGTCCTCAGCCTACTAGACATGATGCAGCTGCTTCTTCAAGGGCCCTTTCCTAACCTGGGAAAGTTTAGGTTTAAACATAAAAGATGACAAAACAAATTGTGCCCTAAGAGTCAAACTTTCATAAGTGTAGGGGTAACCTGAATATATTTGTATCTTTACACTATTGTTAATAGTCAAGAGACTCTAACGTGTTAAAGACTACAGATTAACCTGATCCTTCCAGTTTGAACTATGTAATAGAATTTAGACTTTTGATTTTAGGTTAGAAGAAGAAAACCAATTTGAGCCCACTTTTGTGAATATTAATGGGATTTTAAAGAAAACCAGTGCTTTACTATGGCAATACAATTTATTCCTTAGGCTAATAAGAATTTATTACTTGGAGATAGTGTTATATCTTGTTAAAGTCATATGTTTGCTTTGTTAGGCAACTGAAGTGCTTACAAAGGAAATGTAATATATTAAATTTATAAACACAGTTCAAAGTGCTTAGGGGAATTTAATTAATTGAATTTACAAATGATTCTTAAAGGGATTTAGGGTCTTTAAGTGGAGTTAATAGAACATTAATCAAAGAAAACTGAAGGTCACTGTTCTCATTTTGCCATATTTATAAACAGACTAACAAGATTTGTAAACTGAACATAACAGCTTAGGGATAACTAGGTTATTTCTATTTTAATGAATGGAACATTAATTTAAAACCTAAGTAATTGTAAGTGGTCCTTTCTGGACTGTCCTCAGACATAAAAAAAATAATTCACAGTGACAGCTATTAATACTAACAGCTAACATTTATGGAGTGCTTTACACTGATTATCTCATTTACTCTTCTACTACAGATGAGAGACACTGGGATGGAAGGTCAGGAACTTGCTCAAGTCCACCCCTCTAAGAAGTAGTACAAGTTGGACTTGAGTTGGCTTGTTGACTTCAGGGGCTACACTATTAACCACAGTGTTTGATGATCTTTGGGGCTCGGGTTTCTAGGGTCTGCACTTAGGCCCCTGGAGAATGGACTCACACTTCCCTAATTTATACCAGTGAATGCTATCTTGTCAGCACCCCCACCTGCCCAACAACTTTGGTTCTCAACAGAAATGGGGGTGGGCGTGGGGGGTTCCTGAGTGCCTGGATCTAAACTCCAAAGTACCATTTGTACAACTGCCACATATTTGTGTCTTACAAACACATGATTTTTGATATCAGCCAAGGCCTTGTGGTCAGTTAGAGGTACGTATATTTTCTTCCTTGTTGTATACATTAATCATTTTCCCTCCTGTCTTTAATCATTTGCCTAAGAAATGTTGATGGGGTATAACATAACAACATAGTTTCTAGGTAACAGAAAATTCCGGTGGGTTTGGTGACTGAACTAGAAGAGGAATTAACATGTCCCAGAGATGGGGGCAGTGACCAGTTGGATTTATGTCTAATGTTTTGTGGAGAGGGTGAGTGTGTCCTCGTTTGTACGCGTGATGATGGTTTCCTGCCAGGCAGAAGCATGGGGCATAGTGATTGTTACCGTTTGGAAGTTTAAATATGGGTGGTGGAGGCTGAGGAGGTAAAGGGGTGGGCTGTGCTGGCTCATGTCTGTGTCTCCCCGTTGCCTGTCTATACCATCCTCTAGCCTGGGGGGGTTCCACATCTGAAAACCATATTCGTTTCTTGCCTTTCTTCCTGTTAGGATCTGCCAATGAGAGGAAATGGTGGGAGATTGGAAGGGGGAGGTGGGAGAAACTTTTTGGGGGTAGGGTATCTGGAAGCAACTCTCCCCGCAGCAAAGGTAACAATGGTGGTACCAGTTGACAACAGCAGCAACAGCTGGTGAGGATGGGCTCTTGGTAACACTGCTTCCTTTGTGCTTCCTGCACTGTAGGTAGCCTTACCTTCTGCTTTAGTTCCTACGGCAATTCCAACTCCTTTATCACTAATGCTCTGTGTTAAATTCCCTCTGTTTAAATTGTTTATGGTGGTTTCCATTTGGCTAATGGGACACTGACTGACACAGATCTCATTTTCTCGTTTACTTTTTGTGCTCAGCTCTTTGCTTTGAAGAGAGATCCATCTTGTAGCACCCACACCAGGTTTGTCCCTTCTAACCCCTGTATCATAATTCAGGGGTGGGCAACAACCACATTAAACCTGTTGCCTCTCCCCAGGGTTGACACCCAGAGGTTGCCACCCAACATGCTGTGATAAATATTCTCATAAATGGCCCCTTTTTAAACCTGTGTGAGAATTTCTCTGCAATAAAAATACGTACCCAGGAGTGAAATTGCTTTGCCATAGATCATAGATATGTCTGTACTCCATTTGACTAAGTACTGTAAGACTGTGTTCCTGAAAGCTGCACCTGCCCACATATAATACTACATATACTATTTTGTAACTGGATTTCTCCCACTTTATGGAAGACAAAGACAGTTCCAACAGTTTAAAAATTAAGGTACCAACTGTAATTTACTCCTACTGACTCAACTGAAGCAGTGTTCAGGACAACAGCTTCTAGAAGGAGACTACAAAACCCAGCTCTACCACACACTAGCTGTGCGACCTTGGGCCATTGATTTACCTCCTCTTTTTACCCATTTTAAAATGGAGATAATAATAGTACCTACCTCATTAGGATGTTGTGAGAATTCAATGAGATAATGCATATAAAGTAATCAGAATATTGCCTGGCATTTAGCAAGAACCCAAGGAACGTTGGCTATTATTATTGGACATTTAGGTAATTTCCAGTTTTTTTGCTATTTTTTAACAATGCTGCAATGAAGTTCAAGATTCTCTCATCATCATCATCATCATCATTATTTAAAAAAACCATAACATTAAATTTGCTATCAAAGTTCAGGATTCTTCATAGACTGCCTGACTACTGGAGCTCTGGCAGCACATGCCAGCCTGGGTCTAACAACCTTTTGGCTTGGGACACCTGGATCTCTATAGCAGTAGCAGGATTTCTCCAGACTGTCTGGCCCATTGCTGTATGATCAATGCTTGTGTCTGGGAAAGCCCTTCCTATGGTTTCCTGATTCCTGCAGAGCCATGGTCCTTCCCGGGGCCTGCCTGAGCCCCTGGGGTTGGTGAGACTCAGAGCTCTCACCTTGGGTCAGGCAGAGAGGGGACTATCTGTGCAAGGTTTTAGCATTGATTCAAATCCCAAGGCTTTGCCATCTGTGTGGTCTGCAAGTGATGCCACCTCTCTGAACCCCTGAGGCCTCACCTGTGAAGTGAATCCCGGCCTGTAGACTCATTGGCAGTATAGCTTGAGGAAGTCACCTTTCCTTCTTGGGAACTTAGCTTTCTTACCTGTGAAGGGAGGGGTACCGTGTGCCTTTATAGGTTTATCGTAAGATTAGCGACAACATTTGCAAAGTGCTTGGCA
Organism: Rhinolophus hipposideros; assembly: GCF_964194185.1. Classification (NCBI taxonomy): domain Eukaryota; kingdom Metazoa; phylum Chordata; class Mammalia; order Chiroptera; family Rhinolophidae; genus Rhinolophus; species Rhinolophus hipposideros. The sequence continues at coordinate 14,711,524 of NC_138058.1, read as the reverse complement.
CAGTGCCTGGTAGAGATTTTTATGGTTGATAGGGAGTTTCAGCACTGAATATTCTGTCTGCCTGAGCTTATAAAACCACTGGAGTGCCTTGTGAATTCTGACTGGTTGGCATCCAACCTGCATACTGAACATAAGGCCCCCAGAACTCTTCATGCTTACACTCCAGGGTCTCTGTGAGTTTGTAAATCCTCTTTCAGAATGCCCTGTGGGAACCCCAGGCTGCCCTCTGTCCGTGGTACTGAGGCCATAGACTCAAGAGCCCCTTAGAAACTTCTTTCTCCTTCTCTGTCCCCATTTTCATCCCATCTTTATTTGTTACACTGCAAAGGCCACCTTTTCCCTCTCCAACATACATGGATGAAGATTTGCATCCTCCAAGGGCACTTTCCCACCTCCTATTTGTAACTCCCTCTGGTTCAAAAAAAAAAAAAAAAAAAGCAAAGCAGAGAATTTCAGCTCAACAAGTAAAGAGCTTAGAAGTTGTTGGTCCCATGCTGACAACAAGAAAAAAGCTGAGCAAACCGACAGATCCAACACTTTTTATTACCTATTATCTATTATTATTGTTATTGTTGTTATTATTATTATTATTATTATTACCATCCTAGTGGGTGTGAAGTGGTATCTCATTATGGTTTGGATTCACATTTCTTTGATAGCTAATGATATTTCTTCATGTGCTTATTGGCCACTTGCATATGTTCTTTAGAGAATTGTCTATTCAGATCCTTTGCCCATTTTTAAATTGAGCTATTTGTCTTTTCATTTTTAAGTTGCAATAGTTCTTTATATATTCTAGATACAAATCTATTATCAAGTATATGATTTGCAAAAATTTTCTCCCATCCTGTGAGTTGTCTTCTTTCTTTCTTGACGGTGTCCTTTGAAGCACAAAAGTTTTAAATTATGATGACATCTAGTTTATCCATTCTTTTGTTTTAGTTGTTTCTCCTGCTTTTGGTGTCATATTTAAGAAGCCAATGCCAAATCCAAGATGATGAAGATTTACCTTTATGCTTTCTTCTAAGAATTTTATATAGTTTTAACTCTTATATTTAGGTCATTGATTCATTTTGAATTAGTTTTTGTGTGAGTTAGAGTGATTTAGTGTGAGTTAGGGATCCGACTTTATTTATTTAGGGATCTGACTTTTGCATGTGGAAATCTGGTTGTCCCAGCACCATTTATTGAGAAGACTCTTCTTTCCCCATTGGCTAGACTTGGAACAGTCGTTGAAAATCAGTTTGCCATTGATGTATGATTTTATTTCTGGACTTTCAATTTTCTCCCATTGGTCTATATATCTATCCTTATGCCAGTACCACTGTTTTGATTACTGTCACTTTGTAATTCGTTTTGAAATTGGGAATTGTGAATCCTCCAACTTTGTTTTACTTTTTCAAAATTACTTTTTGGGTTTTCTTGCATATGAAGGTTAGGATCAGCTTACCCACTACTGCAAAACAGGCAGTTGAAATTTTGATAGGATTGCATTGAATCTGTAGATCGATTTGGGGGAGTATTGTCATCTTGATGATATTTTTTAAATCTATGAATGTCTTACCATTTATTTAGGGTTTCTTTACTTTTTTTCAACAATGTTTTGTAGTTTTCAGAGTATGAGTTTTGCACTTCATTTGTTAAAAGGACAGTTTTGTACTCATATTATTCTTTTTGATGCTATTATAAATTGAATTGTTTTCTTAATTTTATTTTTGGTGTGCTCATAGCTACTGTGTAGAAGTACAATTGATTTTTGTACATTGATCTTGTATCCTGCAAACTTGCTGAATTCATTTCTTAGTTTAATCATTTATAGTGGATTCCTCAGGATTTTTTACATATAAGACCATGTCATTTGCATATAGAGATTGCTGTGCTTGTTCCTTTCCTATCTGGATGGTTTTTATTTCATTTTCTTGCCTAGCTGCCCTGGATAGACTCTCCAGCACACTGTTAAATGGAAACTGTGAGAGGAGAGATACTTGTCTTGTTCTTGATCTTTGGGCGAAAGCTTTTAGTCTTTCACCATTAAGTGAAAATCCATTAGCTGGGATAAACCCCAGGTCATGGTGTATAATTCTTTTTATACATTGCTGGGTTCAATTTGATAGTATTTTTTGATGATCTTTGCATGTATATTCATAAGAGATATTATTCAGTAGTTTTCTTGTGGTCTCTTTCCTGGTTTTGGTATCAGGGTAATACTGGCCTCATAGAATGAGTTGGGAAGTATTCTCTTCTGTTTTGGAAGAGTTTGTGAGGACTTGGTATTAATTCTTTAAAGTTTTGGTAAAATAAAACCATCTGGTCCTGAACTATTCTTTGTGGAAAGTTTATTGATTACTAATTCAATCTCTTTACTTGTTGTAATTCTATTTATATTTTTAATTTTTCTTGAGATAGTTTGTATCCTTCTAAGGATACATACAGTTGGCATACAGTTGTTTTTAGTAGCCCCTTATGATTCTTTTTTTATTTCTGTAAGGTCAGTAGTAATATCCCCTCTTTGATTTTTGAATTTAGTAATAGGAGTATTATTTTTTCTGATCAATGCAGCTAAAGATTTATTAGTTTTGTTGATCTTTTCAAAGAAATAACTTTTGGGTTTGTTGATTCTATCATTTTTCTATTCTCTGTTTTATTAATTTCTACTCTAATTCTTATAATTTTCCTCTATGTGCTTGCTTTTCGGTTTAGGTTGCTACTTTGAGATCTTCTTTTTAAATGTAAGCATTTACAGCTATGAATTTCCTTCTAAGCACTGCATTAGCTGCGTCTAACCCAGGCAGGGGCTGAGTGGAGGAAAGGAATCCCCAACCTCTTGGCCACACTCATCTCTTCAATTTGGAGTTGGAGGGGATGAGAGATGTTGGTAGATTTTCACTACTGGTGAGATTCCATATAGTAACTCTCGTGTCTGCATTTTCATTAATTTCAAAGTATTTTCTAATTTTCCTTGATTTTTTTATTTGACTATTTGGCTATTCAGTAGGGTGTTATTTAATTTCCACATCATTGTGAATTTCCCCAATTTGTTTCTTTTATTAATTTCTAATTTTATTCCACTGTGGTTGGAGAACAGATTCTTTGCATCACTTCAATCCATTTAATTTCATTAAGGTTTGTTTTATGACCCAATATATGTTTTATCCTTGAGAATATTCCATGTGGACTTCAGAAGAATGTGTATTCTGCTGTTGTTGGGTGTGCTACAGACACCTCCTAGACCAAGTTTGTGTAGAGTGTTGTTCAAGTCTTTTATTTTCCTGTTGATCTCCTGCCCAGTTGTTTTATCCAAGATTGAAAGTGGGTATTGAAGTCTCCAACTATTATTGTTTAACTGTTGATTTCTTCCCTCAATTCTGTCAGCCTGCCATGAAACCTCAGCATGGAATGAGTGAGCTGGGGTGAAGGCAATTGGCACCCCAGCATTCTTGGTGTACCAGGCCTAGGGTATAACCTCCATTCTGTGGGTAGGGCCTGAGTAGAGGAAAGGAATCCCCAACCTCTTGGCCACACTCATCTCTTCACTTTGGAGTTGGAGGGGATGAGAGATGCTGGTAGCTTTTCACTGCTGGTGAGATACAGTAACTTGATCAGTTCCTGAGGGGAGAAGAAACTTGTCTTGTCCACACCCACTTGGAATGAAGTTTTCATCAAGCTGAAATGGTTGGGGGGTGGGAGAGAGGGAGAGGCTGGTGCTTCAAATACCACATCCTCTTTGATGTTCTTACCAAATTTTAGTAGATTTTTTTGAATAAGTGTTTCTTCACTTGCTGTATGCCCTTAGGATAATCCCCCCACACAATTCTTTTTCCATAGTTTTCATCAGCTTTGCTTATTTCACTGGGGAGGGGCTATGGAGCTCCTCATGTTTTCATCTTGGAAGTGGAACCAAAGAATATATTTTTTAAAAATTAAAGTGTTCTTATAAAATTATTAGAAAAATGATGAATACCCCTATAGAAAAATGTGCAAAGTGCAATAGGCAATTTACTTTAGAAAAAATAGAAGTGGTTAATTAACACAGAAAAATATTGAGTCTCTCAAAAATATTTGAGATAAAGATATTCAACTCAAAAGAACATATCATTTTTCTATTATCAAACTGTCAAAAAAGAGAAGTAATAATACCCAGGATTGTCAAGACCATTTGTAAACAGATACTTTCCTACGTGGTTGAGGGAAGTATAAATTACACCATTTTGGAGGGCAATTTGATAATATGTACCAAGATTAAAAAAAGAAAAAGTATCCCTTTAACCTAGCAATTCTATTACTAGGGATTTATCCTAAGAAAATTATCTAATAAGAATTCAAATGTATATTATTTATAGTATTAAAATTCAAAACAATCTAATTATCTTTTCTTAGGGGATTGGTTTAATCAATGATGGTGTACCCATAACCATAAGAGATAACCATAAAAATGATTGGGTAGCTCTCTAAGAATTAACACATATGTTAAAGGTGGGGAGTATATAACAGAGAAGTATGGCCCATATGATTCCATTTGCTAAAGCTAACCTATCTGTAATCACTCTGTCTAAATTATATGTATGCACATGCATAGAAAAATACCCTTGGAGAATATATCTTAAAATCTTAATATTGGGTACCTCTGGATGGGAATGTAGGTGATGTTAATTTTCTTATTTTTATCTTTCTGTATGTGTGTTTAAATGTATCTCAGTGACATGTATTATTTGAACCAAAAAGGAAAATCACAAGTAGTGTTTCTTTCTGATAGTGGGCCTAGGAGTTGGGGGCTGTGGGTGGGTACAGACCAGCAGGTCAAGGAAGTGTCACGGCAGAGCTGGGCCCTGCAAGGCCTGCGGGTGCCCCACTGCCTTCCGGGACCTCATTCTTCCAAAACATCCATTTCACAAGTGGCAAAGTTGCATGTAAGAGACATTGCAGAGGGAGAATCCACCTGACCTGCCAGCAGTTGGCCAGAACTGAGTCGCGGTGCCTCTGAGATGGTGCCTATCAGAGCTGCGTCAGCTCCGGCATGAGGCCGAGCATTTTCCACCTTTGGAGTCTGAGGTCCAGGCTAGTGGGTAGCAGGGGAGGAAGCAGTGTCCTGCAGAAGGTAGACATGCTTGGCTGGGGCTTTGGAGATTTGATGGGAGTCCCCACAGCAGACCTGGGTAGGGGGATAAAAGTGGACAGTGACAAAGTGGGTAGTTTGACCCATGGGAATGGCCGATCTCCCGGGAAGAGATTATAGCAAGAAAGGGAGAAAGAAGCAAAAGAGGTTCAAGGACAGAGGTATGGGAGGAGGAAGGGAGCCCGAGGAGAAGCGGTCAGAGAGTGGGGGCACACACCTCCCGGACTCTAGGAACCCTGTGGCCCACTCTTATGGCCACTTCTTCTAGCATCAGACAGTTTATTTTTATTAAAGAGAAGTTGCTGTGTGCTGGGGCCCTGCTAATGCCCCGGTTAACAGACAAGAAGTCCAGAGAGGGGCTGTGACTTGTCCCAGAGCATCTATGGGTGTCATGACAGAGGTAGGCAGACCTCCTCGCCCCTGGGTTCCTGTCCCAGGTTCTCTCTCCAGCCCCCCACATCTCCCAGAGACAAATCTGGAAAAATGGCTGGTGGAATCCCAGGTCAGAAGGCAGCCTGGAGGGTTGTGAGACACACCAGACCAAAATCTTCAGCACCACCTACTTTTGAGTCTTGCCCACAGTGAAATCACCTTCCTCGGTTTTCCCATCCTTTCTTTCCACTTCCCCACCCACCACATACCTCATTCCCTTTCCACTTGCAGCCACTGATGTTTTTCAGAGCAAGTTGGATCAAATGAGTCCCTCGTTAACACCCTTACCTGACATTTGTCTTAACCTGGCCTGCGGGGGAGGGGAGCCTTCATCCCTGCACCTGTACTTGCCTTTTGGATTTGGTCTGATAAAGCTTGTCATGCTGTGTCGCCTCAGCAAATCTCTTTATCCTGCCAGGAATTCTCCTCCCCACTCTGCCCCTCAACTCTTGGACCATCGCTTTGGCCTCAGGCTGACATCCCTGACAGCCCCTTATGCTCCACGGCGTCCTTTCCCTTTGCTATAACACCTACTAGTGTCATGTTTCTTTTCCCCTCTAGACTGAACTTCAGGGTGGTAGGACAGGGTCCATTTTGTTTATAGCCATGGTCTCTGAGGCTCTCGGGCCTAAGATTGACCAGGCTGGCAGAGCAGGAGAGGAGCTGGTGCCAGGTGGCACAGGCCAGTGTCTGTAGGACAGCCCTGCTGGGGACTAAGATCCAGTCAAGTGTATCTGCCTGGCATTGTGGGCAGAGCATCAGCTGTTTTCAGCATTTGAACAAATGTTGTTCGAAACAGAATGTCTGCCAGAGCCACAGAATTGAGTGTCCTGCACAAGGGCGCCACTGTCAGCCTCACGAACATAGTCTAACACCTGGTATATTGTAGTGTGTTTGCAAATAAAGCAATTGCTGGGTTTGCTTTCAGTTCCATATTTTGTGTGAGGGCATCTGGAGCGGGTAGCTCTCCGCATGGCCTTTTCCCCCGACCTAGTCGGAGCTCTCCCAGAGTTAGGACCAAGAGACCCTTGGCTGGCAATGAGAGCAACACGGAGGGACCCACAGAGCTGAGGCTGGACACTGAGGCCTTACCTGTATGAGCTGTTGGCTCACAGGAGCAACACTTAGAAACATTTCTCTCTGTCCTCTCTCTTACAACAGTTTTAAGTGGCTATTAATAGAGGTTTTGTATTTTGCAGGGCTAAATACAAGTTTGTTACACAAAGGTCATATCTTCTCTTTATTCACAAAGAGACTTCAGAAAGGCTAAATAAATGAAAAATGATCTAAATAAACATTTCTTCTATTTCATATTTCAATGTTAAATAGTATTTAAAATCTTAACATCTTTTTCCGGGAGTATTCAAAATTGGAGTCCTTGGTTTCTGAAGGAAGTTTTGACATCTGACAAATAGGAACAAAGTCATGGTCCTTGCCCCTTGTCACTTGCCAGAGTCTCCTCGATCACCAGCCCAATTCTGTCATCTTCCTGAAGAGGAAGGATACTTTCTGGTGGGAGGAAAGCTACATCAGTGTTCATGCTCACAGGATGTGAGCAGGGCTGGGGATGGCAGAGAACGAAGAGGGGAAGAAAATCAGGGCTAGCTCTCTATGAACAGTGGTCTGGGGAAAATTTTGGAGACTTTGAAGTCACTGCAGGCTGAGATGGAAGTGGTCAGGAGCACCCTTAGTAAGAGTGACTCCAAATGTATCTGGATCAATATTTTAAAAAGCACAAAATAGGTCCCTAGAAATAAGTATATGAAGCAATGAGTATGGGGATTATATTGTCCAAAGTAACAATCAGGATACTTGACCTGCTGATTAGATGGGGTAATTGGAACTGAGACTGCACACTCCTTCCAGACGAGGGTGCAGGCTCGTGTTAGGAGCCCTAAAATGAAATGCTTGTCTGTGAAGCACAAAAGGTTGCACCAGGTGGTTCCTCCCTCCGTCAGTCTTCTGTGTGACTAGTGGTGGCCAGGCTGGGAGAGTAGGAGAGGTCAGCAAGAGGACAGAAGCTCTGTCCCTTCTGACCGCTCCTCAGCTCAGGCCCTGGGTTCGCAGTGCATACATGTTCCTATGTTTAGGTCTGGTTTGCAGAGAAAAGTGACACAGATGAGCCACAGGCAAAAGATGGGAAGGGAAAGCCACTGCTGTGATTTTCCACTCTGCCTTTCATTGGACAAGACTCTTGGTTTAGACTAGACTCTAGTTTTGCTTGTTGGGAGTGTGTGTGTGTTTTGAATCTCACTCACTCTTCATGTTGCATGTCACACTGAAAGAGAAAGCAGCTCCAGTGCAAAAGCTGTCAGGTCTTTTGTCCACCATTATTTTAAAGATGGGGCTACATAGTCCAAAATGATCAAATATTTAGCATTACCATCTTTTAAAAATAGTCTTTATTGAGTAAAATATGTATAGCCAAAAAAAAAAGCAGACAAATATATAGATACAACAGAGGTATATTATCTTGGTTTCCAAATTCCATATAATAAGTTCACTATGGCTGCCTTGAATACAAAACATAAAGCCTTTGACGCAGGAGCTTTCCTGTTACAGTCTGAAACCCCAACCCATACCTTGATGCACCTTGGCAGGCCTTTTGTGTTCTGAGCACCTGATTTTGATGTCTGTGTTTGTGGGGTTCCCCACACCCGACGAGCAATGCTCAGACACCAGCAGGGTGTCAGGGCTCAGTTCTGACACTATTTATACCTGGAGATAGCATCAGATTCCACAGGCTGAGGGCTCAGTCCTACAAGACTGCCCCCACCCCTCGTTTAAGATGCCAATTGCAGGCTTATGTTTCTGACAAACTGGCTACAAACTGGAGGTTCCAACGGCCCCCTCCAACACAGGGTGCCAGTCCCAAGGCTGTAACCTGTACTTCTGACTGACTGGCTATAAATTGGAGGTTCCCAAGATTCCCAGCTTGGGTTTGATTAATTTGCTAGAGCGGCTCACAGAACTCAGAGAAACCTGTTACTAAACCACTGTTTACTGTAAGAGGATATAACTCAAGAAGAGCCAGATGGAAGAGAAGCAGAGGGCAAAGTATAGGGAAAGGACGAGCTCCTTCCCTGTCCTCTCTGCATGTACCACTCTCCCTGAATTGCCTGGTGTTCACAAACCCAGAAGCTCTCTGAACCCAGTCCTTTTGGGTTTTTCTGGGGGCTTCATTACATAGGCATGATAAAATCCTTGGCCACTGACGATTGATTCAACCTCCAGCCCCTCTCCTCTCCCCAGAGGTCAGGGGATGGGAATAAAAGTTCCAACCCTCTAATCAAGTGGTGTCTCTACTGGCAACCAGCCCCCATCCTTAGGTGCTTTCCAAAAGTCATCCTTCACATAACAACACATACCTTTATCACTCGTTACTTAGGAAATTTCAAGGGTTTGGGGAGTTCTGTGCCAGAAAAGGGAGGACGACCAAATATATATTTCTTATTAAAACTCACAACAACACAGCAGGTATTTGAAAAGACAAGGTGCACACCTGTTTTGCGAACTTCAGCAATAAGCTGGTTTTCCAAAATGTATGGATATGTATACAGCTATTAAACAGGCCTATTCAGCTTTTGGCATATTCTTTTAAAGTATTATTTAAGTCACCAGGATAAGTACATAGAGAAAAGGTGACTGTTCATTTATTGCTTTAGTTACCTGTATTCTGTTCCTCTTAGCATAAAAGACACTCTTCACCCAGCTTCGAGACCCAAGAGCTCTCCATTCCGTTCAATCTTAGACCATCAGCTGCCCATCTTTAAATTCCATTAAAGATATCAAATCAAAAGCATATTTATTTAATGCCAACAATACCTGTAGTCAAGGCCTTGTTAATAAGTGCTATACTTGGAATAAAGTATAAAATTCTGTCACTTAGATACAGATGTAATCTCAAATTTTCATTTCTTTAGGGCTGATGGGTCAATTTCTTCCCACCCTAAATGAGCTTGCCTGATAGGGTACCTTGATACGTTATGGGTAACCACTTTTGTATTTGACTATTGTTCTTAATTGCCCCTCATTGCACACGCTCTGTCCTTAGTCATCTGTCACATTCATGTTACTGTCTGGTAACTTAGAGTGGTCTTTCAAATCAAGGATCTAACCAACATTTTAAATAAACTCATCATTTTTAATATCAATTTTTCTTAGAACTGATCTCATTTTCTTCGATAAGTCAAAAGTCATAGGCCAGGTAACACAGCATACTGTGGAAATCTATTGCTCTTTTAGAAGATACAAATTGTTAGTGTACAGTTATTAGCATTGCTGCTATGAGTTATCTACTGAATAGTTAGCTTCTTTAATGTCTACATTTCCTGAAAATTTACTTTGTTACATTTCCAGCTGCACAAAGGCTGTAACATATGCCAAATCTTGGAGGGCAGCCTGACACCAATGCAACACTTGACATTTCACTTCCTGTCTTCCTACATGTTTTGTTTGTTGAAGCAGCTCACTGGAAAAACCTGCTTTTAAAAAAGTTAGAACTAGTTTTATAGCATGTTATTTACTCGTGTTGCACCATAGCCTGCTGATATGGATGTTTTTCTTCTTGCTAAATGGGTTGAAATTTAATATTGGAAATTAGTCAAATCTAATCATTCTGATAATGCAAGTCAAACTACTAAGATTGCAATTTCCTTTTGGGGAACATTAATTTTTAGTCAATAAAATTTGAGTGTGCATGTTTAATGAATAGTTCGCCTTCCCAATTTACTCCCGTCTTATCCTGAGTGTTGGTTGTAGGCAAATACAGATAAATACCATATTTTGAGAACACAAATCCATGCTGTCTAAAAAGATCTTGGGAAGTACAAAAGGAGAGAATAGATGCATTAGGTTGGGCCAGGGTGTCTTGACCTCCAGGGAAAGGGCAAGGAGACCTGTTTTTGGGTCTCCAAAAACAGGTCTGTGTCTTGGACCTGCTTCCCTTGTCTGTTCTGGTCTGAGAGCTGAGTGTGTCGCCATCTGGGATTCCTCCATGATGGAGGGTCAGTGCCTGGGAAGAGGGCATTGGTCGCATGGGCAGCAAACACAGGGTCCTCTGTTTGAGGGCAATTTAGTTACCATGTGCATGAATAAAAGGCCCGGGTGTCACATGGTTCTTGCTTGCTACTCAAGCACACTAAAAGCTCACTTCATTCTGAGGCAAATTCTGCTAAATCACAGGTACTCTTCCTTTTCTTCTTTTTTAATAGGCTTCACTGAAGTGTCCGGAAAAAAAAGATGAAAAAATAACTTATACTTGGATGCTGTAAACCTGCCAAGGGGGAGACTAAGTCACCATTTCTTAATCTTCCTACAGCGCTGGTCTGACAGGTTCTCTGTCAGACAATAATTAGACAAATTCCAGAGTCCCTTTCATATCAAGTCACAAAGCATGGGGGTTAGAAAGTAGCTAAAACAGAGTGGACCTTGTTTTTAGAAATCTAATGACCTGGGGAGACTAGAGTGTGACCACTTCTTTTTCTTTTACAACTAAGCCCCTGCCACACAAACCGGACTGACAGCTGATGGCCAAGAGGTTCAACACAAGCAGTTTAGCCAAAAAGCTGGTTTGACAACTTATTTTAACCAGTGGGTCCAACAACTGATAAGACCCTCTCCTCCCAAATCTGTGGAAAGACATTGTCAATGCCTTATTAACACATTCTTGGAAATGAAAAAAACAAAACAACAGAGTGACACAAAAGGGGCAATGAAACACGAAAAGTAACACCTAGAATATAGGAAGCTGTATAGATCCTAATTTAGCTTTGCCTAAAAACATGAGACATGTCTCCAGGAGGTACCCATCCCAGCCCCAGAGCATTTTTCTAAGGCCAGCCTAGGTTTCTGGACAGAATATGCTCTCTGAAGGCGATACAAACAAAAACGAAAAAACCCCTAACGTTCACTGATACTTTCTATGGCTCAAAGTTCCCATAAGAAGTATGTTAAAATACACAACACGTATAAGTCGTCCTAGGTTGCCTCAAAACCAATGACGATAACCACCTCAGGGGGGTGTGCGCTGTGCCTACAAAGCCATAGGAAGTTGCAAGAGTGATGGCCAAAACCTCAGCTACTGGGGAGCAATCTCATGACAGCCTGAAGCAGACAGCCAGGTCTATTTTCAGAAAAGCCAGTGTGTGGGGAGGGTGGGGGTAAGGGAGGAGCAACTCTGCAGCGAAGAAGAAACTTCTAATAACCACCAAAGTGCTAAGGTTCTTGAAGGAGGCGTCTGATCAGCTCCAACTGGCTGAGGGACTCCATAAAAGGTCTTTGAAAAAAATATGCCTTTTTATTCAGTTAGGGCACTTACTGCCTGCTAGTAATGAAAAGTTGAGAATTGTGGGTAAAGCGATAGAAGGATGCAAAAACGGACGTGCAGATGAGGAGGGGCAGGGATGGACGAGGCCTGACGTGTGCTGAAAGCTGACCAAGTGCTGGGCATGAGCTAGCTACACATTTCTTCGCAGCCTTGCAAGGACATGAGTCCACAGGAACCCATGAGGGTGTGCTCACAACGCTGGGAAAGTGGTCTGAGGAAGTTACAAACCCTGGCTTTAAAAAACAGAAAACAAATTCAGGCTTCCAGTAGCCCCTGAAGGATGAGCAACCGGAGATGCGTGGTGTGGGCCTGGCCCTACCTCAGTCACAGGACAGCTGTGGACCATCTTTCCAAGTCTCAATCTTTAAGTCATTTAACTGGGGAGAATTTTTAAAGCATTTTCTCTTAAACAGTAGCTTATAAAGTAGAAAGCAAAATCCGTAGAAAATTTGAAGACACAAAACCAGAAAAATATTATTTTGTTACGTTGGCCACTCTGGGCTTGAGCCCTGGAGATCCAAGGGACTCTGGTTGAAATGCTATGACTTGGCTCCCTGACCTGCAGCATATGGAAGACAGAATGGGCTGGGCATCAGAGCTGTACTGGGGCTGCAGGAGCAGTTAAGAGAAATGAGGATTGAGGGAGGGGCAGCAGCAGGAGCAACGGAGAGACAGAGACGCAGCTGCCGGCAAAGTCGAGAGCAATTAAGAGACAGAAGCTAGAACAAGCCTGTTCGCAGGGAAGAAGCCAGCAACACCCAACATGTCTCCAGAGGAGCTCACAGCTGTCTGGGAAGAAGCCCCTCACAAGACAAGGCAGCTTTCATTCTCAGTCCCTCACTGGTCTCCATCTAGCAGCGTCCACGGACATTTCAGGTAGACTCATAAACTTGTTTTCTTAAAAACAAAAACACTCAAATTAACTATACTGTGAGAGCTCCTCAAAAAACTTTTATTCTGTTTTTATTTATTTATTTTTTTGGACCAGCACACTGCCTGGTACACACTGCCAGGCAGCAATTCAAAAAAAAAAAATTTTTTTTAAATACGTAATTTATAACACTGGGAAGGTTTCATTTCAGTGTTTGAGAAAATGTGGTTATTCTTGGAAAGAGTTTATACTTTCACAACTCTGCATAACAGAGGCTTTGTCCTAATTTGTATAAGTCACCTCAGACAGACAGTAGAACACCTTAGATTAACATTTAAGTGCTTTGGAAGGGTAGTAAAAAACTCTCAAGAAATTCAAGAGTTGTAACTGCAGGGAAGACGGCGGCTTCTGCAGCCCGGGGCAGATTCGCAGTACTGACAGGGCAGGGGAAATGTCTTCGGTGTCTCACCCGGACCGGGTACCTCCAGGACAGTTCCCCTGCTTGATTCCTGCAAGAATTCAGGCAGGAGGCAGACCAACGGAGAGAGACCGTGAACTTCTCCAACCGGCTCAGGCCTCACACTGCAGCGTGGCTAAACCAGTACCCGCTGTTTAGCTGCTGTGCACATCATCCTGAAAGTGCCTCCGACATCTGGCCCACCACAGAGAGGACCAGAACCAGGATCGGGCATTCTGACCTTCCTTCTCCTTCCACGTAATTACCTGAAGTTCTATGTGTACTAGACATGGGCAGAGTTTTTACAAATTAAATAACTTTCGTAAAATACAGTAAAACATCATGACATACAATTCTCTTTGAAAAGTCTTTCTAATTAATTTACAAAATTTTGTGCAAAAACAATGACCTCAAATAAATAGGGAGAAAAAAGTGGGAAGAACTAAACAATTATTTTTGTTGTTGTTTTTTAAATTAAAACTTAAAAACACTAGCTGCACTTCAAAGTATTTGCAGGATGAAATGCATCAAGAAGGCCATGAAAAACAGCCCTCAGAGTCAGAGTTGCATTTTCAAGTGAGGTTTTCTGTGTTCAAAACTCACAATGGACGCCCCCGCTGAGGTCCTTCACCACACCCTCTTTGACCAGCTTTAGGAGCAACCTAGTCTCGGTTGTCACGTTATGCATGGTCTGAAAGTTCATGGCAGCCATGCAGAGATTGTCAAAGTAATGCAAAGGGGTTTTGGGTTGATTGAGGTCATATCCAAAGCCTGCCAAACTGACTTCATCACATAGATGTGTGGCTAAGACAACCGCAATGACACCAATTGTGGGGACATTCTGAAAAAGAGAAAAGACAAAAGAGCCTAAGCACAAGTCATTGTTTCCCACGCAGCAAGCATGCCATGCCACATAATAAAGGCTGCACTGGGGGCTGCAATTTTAAACATCACACCATTTTATATGTCACCGAATTCTAAAGTTTGACTTCCCATTCAATTCAGGATTCTATACTCCAAAACATGGTCTGTGATGTGAATTCTTTTACCACCAAGAGGCAGCCTGGCAGTTCTTGCACCAAGCTAAAAGGTGTTTTCTTCTTATACTTTGAGAGTATTTACTGCCATATGTATGCTATATTTCCTCCCACTTATTTTGTGTTCTAACTTTTGCTTCTGGTACCTTTCGCCATTCAGCAATTTCATATTTTATATAATCAAGTTTGTCCAGTTTTTATTTTTATTTATTTATGAAAAAATTTTTTTTTATTAGGAAACAGTGTGGTTTTCTAAGACTCATCAGCTCCAAGTCAAGTCGTTGTCTTCAATCTAGTTGTGGAGGGTGCAGCTCACTTGCCTACGTGGGAACTGAACCGGCGACCTGGGTGTTATGAGCACTGTGCTCTAACCAACTGAGGCAACTGGCCACCCACTGGCGGCTTAGCTCCAAGTCAAGCCATTGTTTTCACTCTAGTTGTGGAGGGCACAGCTCACTGACCCATGTGGGAATCGAACCACTGACGTTGGTGTTATGAGCACTGCGCTCTAACCAACTAAGCCAACCAGCAGCCCCAAGTTAGTCCATTTTTTAAAGATTACTCTTTAAAATCTACAGCTAAACAAATGAGCATTTGCCTATGCTTAAAAAACAAACCACTGAAATTTAATAAAGAAACAGTTTAAAAGATACAGAAATCTAAAAATATTGAACAATACCTAACTATTAGGTTGGTGCAAAAGTAATTGTGGTTTAAAAGGTTAAACATTGCAAAAACTGCAATTAATTTGCACCAACCTAATATATTTACAGCAAAACATCTTTATAACTTAGTTTAAGAATCTTGCTAAAGTCTGTTTAAGTCTTCTTTTTTTAAACTGTTTTGTTAAAAGTGATGCTGTTAGATTAAAAGTTGTTAAGTCTGTGTTCAATGGTTAGGAACTACATGGCCTGTGGGCTTGCCATGGATGGAGAGGCAGGAGAGGACCAGAGGGGGCAGAGCACCTGAGGAAAAGCGCGGCCTGCTGGGAGATGAGCTTCAATACTGTGAAACGTCTCAGGTAAGTTGGGTCATCAAGCCTGAGGCTGGAGCCAGAGCTCAATTTAGCTGTCACTGATCACAGTAAAGAACTAGGTTTTGTTTTCAAGGAGACTATTAGGTGTTTGTTTCCCTCAATAACCACAGAATTCTTCCTTTAAAATTTACACAGTTGTTTGCAAGAATCTTTATACTTAGAATTTGATTCATAGGGCAAATAGAAGAACCTGCTAATCTGCCTATCGGTTGACCACACCTAAAAGTCTAGCTCAGTGTTTGCAAACTGTGACCCTGACCAGCATCACTTCCTGATATATCTCAGGCCCTCAGTGTGAGCTGCAGCCCCCACATTTCAAAATTATTCACTTTCCTTTACATGTAGAGGTTTCGCTCGAAGTTTTGTTTAAGAGTGATTTCCTGCTTTAAAACAAAGCTTAAAGACACAGGTCTAGTTATTCAGATGATGAAGAAATAGGAACTAAAGGACTCTCCACCCCCTGGTGGCAGCACAGGCGAATTGCAGGTAAAGAATCAACTGCAGTGAACACCTTGGAGCTGAGATTCTCAAATTAGGCTATAAAATAAAATCGCCCCAGGAACTCTGAAAATCCCAATGTATAGACCACAGCACAGACCAGTTAAATCAGAATGTCTGGGTGGGACCCAGGCATCAACAGAAAAGCACTGTTCTGGGGGCTGATTTTATTGACCACTACCTATAAAGTGATGATAAATGTCAATTCTCACCTGAGTGGCCCACAGAACTTTCCAGACCACTACAGTGCCTTTCAGGATCCTGCAATTAGTTACACTGAGTTCCGAGTAAGCATACCTTAAATAATATCTCGGTGACCTAAGTGTTAATGTGCTGACTACTCTAAAGAGATGAGTCGCCGGAGGGAGGGCCAACTAAACAGTAAGGCCCTGAGGTGAAGGTGCAGAGCGGTGAACACACATGGAGCATGCGATCACAGTGCAGGTTTCCCTACTGAAAGGTACTTCTGGGGATACACTGAGCCTAACTGAAATCTGTACGGATGTCACCGCTCCAACGCAGAGAATAGTTAACTTTCAGTAGCAACACAAATACCTTATCTCGGCCCCAGAACCTTGACTGAGGCTCTGAATATTGCAGGATGTCAAAGGCAGTCTCTTTGATAATGACTGGATTCAAAATCCTGAAATGTTTTGGCTGTAATGGGATTTTCTCTGCCACCTGCTTCCAAAAGAAGAGTCGCACCCAAAATGGCTAAGGAAAGAAAGCAAATAGTCATGAGGGGTATTTAACAAAGTTATCCAATTAGTAGACAGTGAAACTGCAACCCCTCATAATCAGGCCACGCTGTGGCTGTCACCCCGTGGCTGTCAACCCTAGTGAGCATGCATTTGCGGCAAAGTCACAGATCTTTGCAAATTCAGTACCTCAACTCAAAAGAGCAACTCTAAAGCATCTATTTATGAAGGTGGCATTGGACAAGAGGAGGAACTGCAGAGGCCATTCTTGTTTGTTTGGGGAAGAAATTCCTCAGAGAACTTTTTAGGGCCGAAAGCCACCATTGTGCCCAGGGAAGACTAAGCAAACAGAGCCAATTCAAGGGTATTCAGCGCTGTGAGTACCCTGGTCTGATCTGGCCCTCACCCAGTGTCCTCTCTCTCCACTCACTGTTTCCCAGTCCTGTGAAGTCTCTTGGTAACTGACTGTGAATCACTTCATATGTGCTTCATCTTCCAACTAGAACAACTTCCACCCAACAGAAAGTCCAGAAGACCATGACAACCTGTACAGAATCAAGCTCTGGAGATACAAAGTCTCCATCCTACAAAGCTTATGTGAAAAGTCTAATATGTCCTATCAATTTTGCAGACAGCCAGTTTGTGCAAGTGCATATAAGTGCACACACACTCATGACAGTTGGCCTCTAAAACATAATGCGAGAGACTATATAGTAATGTGATCATAATTGTAAAATAAAAGGAATATGACCAGGTGGGGGGCCATCCGCTCCACATCTGTCCCTCTGGAGGGCTGTGAATTTACTCCTACAAGAACACCACCAATTGAAGCATTTTTGGAGAATCTCTGAGAGTATTCCTTAGAGATTTTATGTATATTCTTTCGCATATCCTCAATAATGGTTTATATTAATCCATGTAAACCTAAATTCTGGAACGAGCCAAAAGCCATGTAAGTTCAAGTCTGGTGAATAAGTTGAGTCATCAACCTTAGTAATAGTGACTCTGGTCCAAAACTTGATATTCCCACTAAGTCATGATCATGATTTCTACATGTGACTCGATCAAGTTCTGAAAGCAATTTCCAGCAAGGAGTTCTGAAGGATTTCTATAAAGGGAGTGGTTATTTGACAGACAACACAAAAGTATGCATTCCATTGTTTGTTTAAAAGTAAAAGTCTATAATTACAACTAGACACGCCTTTACTTTTCACAAAGACATTTGATAGCTGAATTTCTAGTGCTTACCAGGGTTTCGTTTTTAACCATTGCTTGAAGCCAGTTGAAGTCGACACTCTTAAATAACACAGCAACAAACAAGTCATTAGAATAATATTCGAGGTCAGACAGTGGTGCACCCTCTGGATAAGTCATCCTTATAGTAGTTTTATTTCCAACATGCTCTGAATATCCCTCAACTGGTGCACTGTTTAATCTATTTAAATAAAAAGGACAAAATAAATTGACAAAGCAAGCCATCAACTATCTTATCACATAACCATAGAAACCCCCCATCCTGTTCTCCACACTTTTTTAGGACGGGGAATGAGTCTGTGGTTGGGGGTGGGGTGTCCCTGCCATTAGCCTGGTCATCACGCCTCCTAGTTCCGCCCTCTCCAGGTGCTTGGAGAATGCAGCCTTCAGTCAGGGAGGGACGCCCAAATCTAATCTCTGAATGTCCAGCAGTTCTCTCTAGTCCTGCCACTTTTAAGCCAATCCGATCATTACATTTTGGGCTTTCTCTAGGCACTAGTAATGCTTCCTTGAAAGCTTCCCATCATGCTTAGATATTAGTGGCTCTTGCCAGAATTTCAAAAAGGTAATCAGAGAGGAAAACCTAGAAACCCGGACAAGGCAGACACATGTGGCAGTTACATGGACAGGGTTGGACCAAGGCGGGCAATGGGCTCAGGTGCAACCTGTTCTAAAAGCAAGGTTTTGGGGCACTTGCAACTGTTAGATCAGTGAAGGCTTTACCAGGGTGGTGGTTTGCGGGAAAATTCTAAGAATTCTTCCCTAAGTAATGCCACTCACCAAGTCACACAATTTGTAGTCTGTTTGTTTCTTCACCTGTATTATGACACCTGTTCTTAATCTCTCTTTGCTATTTCACTGCCACTTCCTCATCGAGATCTCAGACACCTAACCCCTGGATTATTAAAAGATATCAGACATGACAACTAAATGCAAGGCACGATCCTGGGAACGGTTTTTCTTTCTAGTTCCCCCCTCCTTTTTTTAAAATAAAGGACATTAGTAGGATAACTTGTGAAATCTGAATAAAGACTGTAGATAAGCTCTACTGTATCAGTGTTAATTTCCTAATTCTAAATATTTTTTGTGGTTCTATAATAGAATGTCCTGATTCTTAGGAAACACACACTGAAGTATCTAGGGGTAAAGGAGCTAGATATTTGCAACTAATTCTGAAAGCGTTCAGAAAACAATAGTATATATGTGTGTGTGTGTGTGTGTGTATGTATTTATATATATGTTATATATATATTATATATATATTATATATAATATATATATATTATATATATATATATATAGAGAGAGAGAGAGAGAGAATTACAAAGCAGTTATAAAATGATAAAGCATTATCAATTGGGGAATCTGGAAAAACGGTGAATGGGAGTTCTTTGTACTATTTTTGCAACTTTCTGTTAAGTTTGGAATCACTTTAAGCCTGAAAGTTACTCAAAAAAAGCTTCGTAACTGATCTTCTCCCTCCTTATCACACTCAGTCACGCTTTCTCTGTCCCGTGTTCACTGGCCTCCCAGTGCCTAGGCATCAAATCCACGCCCCCCAGCCTGGAACCTGCCTGTACTAGGCACCTTCCCAGCCCCCTTTCCTGCCCTCCCAGGACCCCGCCCTCCTTCTGCCAGATGAAGCTCCTCACCCAGATCTCCCCGCCCGCCCTCCTCTTCCCTGAAGAGCCAAACCCCACTGTTGTGCTCAAGGCTGCCCTTCTCTTCCACATCTCTCCCCAGCCCAGAATGCGCACCATTGGCACCCGATTTCTCACTTCTTCTCCCACATCCCTGTCATGCACCATTAGATGGGCATGGGGTCCAGCCTGCCTCCCTCAGTGTTGTCTCTGCACAGAAGACTATTCAGCTGCTCCAGAAGGCCAGGGTTGAGGTGCTGGAAGCCTCAGAACCCCGCATTTGTAATGCTGGGGTCTGGCCTGGGCCCTGAGCCCCATGGTGTCCTCATCTATGACACTGGCCAATAGTGAAGACTTCACCGAGGAATGAGGATATCTAAAGCACCTGACACGCTGTGACACAGAGACAGCCACCAGTGAAAGGCAACAATTATATCTGTCTTCACCCCAACCTTTACATTCCCACTTCACATCATTCCTGCTTTCTGTTCACTGGGGACTATAGTACTCCTTTTGCCTTAAAACTCAGTTTTTAGCTGTTTCTTCGATCTCTTAGCCCTTACGAAAACCTGGTTCTTTTCTACAAACACCTTATATCCCCTGTGTTCTCCTCCTTAGCCCCCACCTTCCTACACATTCTCCAACTAGAGCTGCTAACATTTACTGAGCATTCACTACAAGCCTAACACTATTCTAACTGCTTTTAATCTGTTAACTCATCTTATTTTCACAGTCACTCTATAAGGTATGTGCTACTAGTATTGCCTCCAATTTCAGATGAAGAAATGAAGGCACAAGACAGTTAGGAAACTTGCCTGAGATCTCAGCTACTGGGGACAAAGGCATTATGTGAATATATCATCCCTTTTTTTTAGTTCAAAATATCTGAAATGGATCTTGTCACCCTCCCTCACTAACCAGAGGTTTTCCTCAACTCCATTTCTGACAGCCGTTCCACTATTGTCTTAGACACACAAGCTAGAAATCTTGGTGTCCTCTGACAGGAACTGTCAAACTATCAGAAAGCCCTGTAATCTACTTTTTCAATATACCTCTTCTATTTGATCCTTAGCCTCTAGTTCTTCTTTCTGTCTCACACCAGGCCCAAACACTACATGCTCTGATTGCAGCCTCTAAACCCAGGCTCCCACCTGTATTTTCTCCTGCCGTCAATCAAATCCATACCCTACTGCTGGACAAATTTAATTAAGACCCAACTTTCATCATGCTCCTGACTCTGCACACCCTTCAAGATAGGGGCAATTTACTAAAATGTATCAAGAGCCTTAAAAACACTCAAATATCTTTAAGCCAATACTTCTAAAAATTCTTGGGATTATTTCCAAGGAAATAATCAGAGATGTACATAAAGACGTATGTATGATATGAGAATATGCAAAGCATTTTCACAATAACAAACTGGGAACATTCTAAATGTCAGTAATAGGAGTGGCTAAATAACTTATGATACACTCATGTAAAGGAACAGTAAATTACTTAAAGTTAGCTTTCTAAAGAATATTTAATACCCTCAGAAATAGTTCCTAATGTTAAGTAAAAAAAGCAAAAGACTTCGTAAGAATATAAATGTATTTGTTAGTATGTGCATAGCACAAAAGTGGAAAAAAATAAAGCAAATTAATAGTAGTTGGTTATTTGCGCTATGAGAGTGGTATTTTCTTCCTTGTATTTTCTGTATTTTTTTAATCTTCAAGAATGAACATAATTTACTTATAATCAGAAACACAATTTTTAGCTGGCTAAACTAAGAAGAATTTAGGCTGGCTGCCTTATGGCCGGCCTGTTCAGAGTTTCCTGTGTGCTTCCTGCACCCCAACCAATGTGCTCACCCCCCATAGCTCTGCCAGGCAGCCCCTCCTCCTCTTAGCCCTGTCTGGCACGGATAAGCCCTCCGCTGGCTTATCTGAATCTATCCATCCTTCTAAACCTTACCTCCTCTGAAAAGGTTTTGCCAAATTAGGGTCAACACAGCAGTTTGGGGCATCTCATCATTTCATGTTTTTGTTTCAACTTCTCCAACAGTGAAGCCCCCTGATGGCAGGGACATGCAGTGCTGCCTGTTTCCCTCAGTGTACCTGGTGTCAAATTGAGCGACAGCAGTGCACTTAACTCTAGAAGAGAAAGGTTGGTTGAAAACCAATGTACCTTATCACAACATCGAACTGGTTCAGGGCATGGCCCAGGGCCAGTCCGTGGAGTATTCCGCCACTTCCGATAACCACACAACGCCTACAGCTCTTTGCTTTCAAATGTTCAGGAAAGTCGTGCTCAGGCAACAGTTCCAAGAGGGTCTGGACTTTACTGGAGAACTTCCGGAATCCAAAAGGAGGATCGTACTTGTACTCGGCCTCATTCACTTTAGGAGCTTTCTGCACGAAAGGCAGTAAGTCCATGCTGTACCTGTGTTCAAACAACTGTGCCATTGACTTCTGGGCGAACTTGGGGCGGCATTCCTTTCGCAAGACTTGCTGAGCATATTTCTGAGCTCTCTGGAATGGAATCATACCAATCTGAGTTTAAAATGCTCTCATGCATTAGAAATACACCCTTACAGATAACACTCTGACCTGTGATGTCTGATGCAGCTCCCCTTTTGATCACTGTCTTTTAACATAGAACGTCTGCTTTTAAGAGTTAATTTATGCTAGAAACTGGAAGGAAAAAAAACACCTAGGAGAATCACACTGACAAGGAGATAAACTCAACAAGAATATTTTTCATTGCATAAGTAAAGCAGGAGGGACCCCCACCTACCTACGATCCTGAAGGCTAACCTTGTTCAAATAAATTTGGGGGTAAAAAATCCCCAACTTAAGATTTCATGTGTTTAAGCTTTCATGTTTTATATAAAATACTCTCACATCCTAAAACACAGATGAACTTTGAGGACATTATACTACGTGAAGTCAGTCACAAAACGTCAAATACTGTATGATTCCGTTTATATAAGGTATCTACAGTAGTCAAATTAATCAAAACAGGAAGTAGAATGGTGGTTAACAGGGACTGGGGAAGGGGAAAACGGGGAGTTGTTTAATGGGTAGAGTTTCAGTTTTCTGAGAAATTGAAAACTTCTTGAAATCTGTTTCACAACAATGTGAATATACGAGGTCGGACAATTAAGTTCGTGAACTGATCCTAGAAAAAGTGCTACATACCTCATTGCAGAATATCATTACAGTCACCTTCGAAGTACTCCTCTTGGGAAGCTATGCACCAATGCCAGTACCTAGTCCACCCTTCAAAGCAATTTTGGAACTCTTTTTCTGGAATGGCCATCAGAGCTGTCATCGTATTACCCTTTATGTCCTGAATGTCATCAAAATATCTTCCTTTTTTGGGAAAGAAAGGAGTCATTGGAGGCCAGATCAGGTGAGTAGGAAGGGTGTTCTAATAACAGTTATTTGTTTATTGGTTAAACACTCCCTCACAGACAGTGCCGTGTGAGCTGGTGCATTGTCATGATGCAAGAGCCGTGAATTGTTGGTGAAAAGTTCAGGTCGTGTAACTTTTTTATGCAGCCTTTTCAGCACTTCCACATAGTAAACTTGGTTAACTGTCTAGTTGGTACAAATTTCTAATGAATAATCCCTCTGATACCAAAAAAAGGTTAGCAACATCATTGCAACAAGTTCACGAACTGAATTGTCAGACCTCGTACTTAGTCCTTAAAAATGGTTAAGACGGTAAGTTTTATGTTATGTGTTTTTTTACCACAATTAAAGCATTTTTCATATTTCAGGTTCCAATCTAGCAGGATGAAAAACAGCCTTATTCATCAGTTGGGGCAATGAGCTTCCTACAGTCTGGAATGCAAATTACTCTAACTGTAATCAGGGAACTATGTCATATCAACACAGAAGTTGCTTTAGTTTCATAAACAATTTTCCCTGTACATTAACATTTTGCATCAAGAAGGAACAACTACGAAATGTCAAGTATACTAGCCCAAGTGAATACAGCAAGCCACGAGGAACATGGCACCAATGCTCACTGGCCCCACAGTCTCACTCTTGGCTTAGTCTGGCTAAATACTGCCTCAGAACCAACCGCTGGGCAGGAAGTTCTCCCTCATCACTGTGCATTTTGTCCTCATCTCCACATTTAGCAGCTTGGGCTCTGCTTTCACCGCCTACCATCAAACTGCCTTCTCACACACACATACACACATAGATATTTTCAGGATTAAACATGTCTTCTGAACTGTGTCAGTACTACTATGAGGGTTATTATTGTTGTACATAATAATAAAATTATAATATAATTTTAAAAATATTATAAATATTTTAAAATAATAAAATTATAATATAATTTTAAATGTTTAAGCCAACTACATTTTTTTCAAAGCCTTGTTAATTTTATCATCTAATTTTTGTATAATAATGTTTTTTTGTATTTTTCGATTACAGTTGGCGTAACATATTATATTGGTTTCAGGTATACAACATAATGACCAGACATTTATAGAACTTACAAATAGATTACCCCAATAAGTCTAGTACCCACCTGACACTATACATAACTACTACAATATTATTGGCCACATTCCCTATACTATATTTTATACTCTTGTGACTATTTTGTAACCGCCAATTTGTATTTCTTAATCCCTTCACCTTGTTCACCAGCCCCCCAACTCTCCTCCTATCTGGCAACTATTAATTTGTTCTCTGTATCCATGAGTTTGTTTCTGTTTTGTTTGTTCATTTATTTTGTTATTTTATATTCCATGTAAGTGAAATAATATGGTATTTGTCTTTCTTTGACTTATTTCACTTAATAACCACTAGGTCCATCCATGTTGTCACAAATGGCAAGATTTCATTCTTTTTTATGGCTGAGTAATATTCCACTGAATATATGTACCACTTCTTTTTTATCCATTTGTCTATCTAGAGACACTTAGGTTGCTGCCATATCTTGGCTATTATAAATAATGCTGCAATAAACATAGGGCTGCTTGTATCTTTTTGAATTAGTGCTTTGGATTTCTTTGGTTAAATACCCAGAAGTAGGATTGCTAGGTCATATAGTAGTTCTATTTTTAATATTTTGAGGAACCTCTACACTAGTTTCCATAGTGGCTGCACCAAATTACAATTCCACCAAAAGTGCACAAGGATTCCCTTTTCTTCACATCCTCACAAGCACTTGTTGTTTGTTGACTTCTTGACGATAGAAATTCTGACAGGAGTGAGGTGGTACCTCATTATGGTTTTAATTTGTATTTCTCTGATGATTAATGATGTTGAGTATCTTTTCATATGTCTATTGGCCATCTGTATGTGCTCTTTGGAAAAAGGTCTATTCAGGTCCTCTGCCCATTTTTAAATTAGAGTGTTTGTCTCTTTGGTCTTAAGTTGTATGAGCTCCTTATATATTTTGGATATTAACCTTTTATCAAATGTATCATTGGCGAATATCTTCTTCCATTCAGTAGGTTGTCTTTGTTTTGATGGTGTCCTTTGCTGTGCAAAAACTTTTCAGTTTGATGTAGTCCTATATATTTATTTTTTCTTTTGTATCCTTTGCCCAAGGAGACAGTTCCAAAAAAATATTACTAAGAGCAATGTCAGAGTTTATGTCTACATTTTCTTCTAGGAGTTTTATAGTTTCTGGTGTTATATTTAAGTCTTTAATTCAAAATGTGCTTAAAACAAATTGTTTTTAAAAATCTTCCTCCCTGACCACCTCAGGGATACTGTGGATACCTGATCATGGCATTGTACATCAGAAGCTAAACATTAATGAATGCCAACTATAATTTTATATATATAATGTGATGGTTCAGTGTGAGGTCGGAGGGATAGTGGATGGGGGGAGGGGGGTTCACAGTATGAGGGATATAAATGATGAACGTCTAAGTATTACCTTGTTTTGTACACCTGAAACTAATAAATAAATTAATTAATAAAAAAAAAAAAAAAAAATCTTCCTCCCTGACTTTATTTTAATAATTCAAAGGTAATGGCAATTTAGAGATGTGAGATAATTAAAAAAAAAAATCAGGGGCCGGCCGGGTGGCGCAGGTGGTTAGAGCTCTATGCTCCTAACTCCGAAGGCTGCTGGTTCGATTCCCACATGGGCCAGTGGGCTCTCAAAAACCAAAAAAAAAAAAAAAAAAAAAAAAAAAAATCAGAGGCAAACGATTAGAATGTTAAATAATGAGAGATTTCACTACATTGTCCAAGATTTTACTGGATTCACTGGTAAACAAAACAAGCTAATTTTTAAAAAGCTAATTTTTAACCTTGATGAAGTGACACTGTGGCCAAGATGAATATTTTCAACTCAATACCTGTACATCTTGATTTAGCTTCTGTATTACTAGCATCATCTGCTTCTTGGCCATCTTGATAAGATCCTCTTGGGCAATGTTTTCAGCCTTTCACTCCTCAGGGAGCCTGCTAGTCAGGATTCTCTTCACCTTAGATTTCCCGGGGAATAGGATCGTCCACGGCCAGCTGCCCTCTGTGGCCCTGCAGCCCAGCCGCCACCACCTCTGTACTTCTGTCTGCAGCTGCTATAATAAATGTTTTGTAGAAACACATCTATCATATTATAGCAGAATTGCCCATGCCATCAACTTTAAAAAAAAAAAAATTAGTTTCAAAAAGTTATTAGTACCTGGGAAGATCACACTGTCTACATCTTGGGACTCCAACCCTGGTTCTGACAAGGGGAACTTACTGATATTCTCTGAGCCTCAGACGACGCTGCAGACACTCTGCATAGTCAACAACACCTTGGAAGTCCATCTCTGATAGCGTCACTTTGTGTGCTCAAGGGGGCATAACCGGTGAGGGCTAAGCTGGCAAGCTAACCTGGGCTGATTACTTCCCAAACTCCAAAAAACCACAGCCTCTGCAGACAGAGAGCAGCACACAAACTCCGCCCCTGAGAACAAGAGTCTGAATACGAATTGGCATCTTCACGAGGAATCCGTGGGAAAGCCCGGGAGGAACCGGTCACGACCTGCAGCAGCCCCAGAATGGAGGGCCAGCCGCTGACCCCACAGGCCCTTCACACCTCATTGCTGGGGGCAGGGCAAACAGAGAAGCTGCCCGTACTACACACACTCATCTCTAGATTCTGGGCCTGAAGGTTAGGGACAGCAACTTTTAGAGAACAAAGGTCTAATTCTTCACTGCAGAATGACGCCCCAAGCATCTGGTTTTACAAATCTCCCAGGACAGAAGGGAACATGTGAGAAGTGCCAAGAGAGAGACCTAACGAAGCTGACTGACGGACTCACGACTGCAGAGAGGTCGGTGATCAGCTGGAAACCTGTGTACGACACTGCTGGGCTGCCAAATTTTCTCTCTAGAAGTTTCATTTGGAAGGAGTGAAATTTCATTCCATTTCCACTTTGGCAATGAGTTCCATTTCAGGCTTCAAACTTAATTTTCTAGACTGGGCAGAGCACAAGGCTTAGAAGTGTCTTCAGTGACCCCTCCTGCGCCTCATTCACAGTGGGCACAATCAATCAATCCCCAGCAAATAAACGTTCCAAATGCCACTAGAAATGTTTAAAGTCACAGCAATTCTTTTTCTTCTTTTGTTTCAACTCATTCAAAGATGTATAATAAACCCCGAGAGAGCCCCCAGAATAATTTCTTCTAACCAGAAACTTCCAGCTTCTCTCCTCCCTCTTCCATGCTTCAAAGCTCAGAAGAAAAACGGCTTGGGAGGAGCACCTCACCTTGCAGGGCTGTGATAGAGGAACACTTTCATCTTCTTTGCTGCAGACAGCTCCAAAGCTGGAAGCCAAAGCAGGCAAACAAGGAAGGCCGTGGGGGGTGGGTGAGGGTGGGTGGGTAAGGGTGTCTGGATAGCATTGCCCAGGGTGAGGCCCACTGGGAAGCAGAAAATGGGTGACTCTCAAAGATATAGGAACTTCCACTTCTTTCAAATCAAGGCATAGAAATGAGGGCTTCAGTTTTTAAAAGTCTTCCAGGCTAAGCTTGCTGGCTGCCCACAATTAAGAATAAACAGACATCTGGTAGTTCCAACTGTCAATGATGTGATTTGCCACGGAAAATCAGTGTGAAATTTCACCAAAGAGTATTTTAAACAAAACCAAAGTATGTTGCCTTTTCTTTTATATCCCACATATAAGTGAGATCATATGCATACAGTATTTGTCTTTCTCTCTTTGACTTTTTTCACTTAGCGTAATACCCTTGAGGTTCATCCATGTTATTGCAAATGGCAGGATCTCCTTCTTTTATATGGCTGAGTATTATTCCATTGTATAGCTGTACCACTTCTTCTTTATCCAATCAAACAAATTCATAGACACAGTAAACAGAAAGGTGGTTCCCAGAGGGGAAGGGGGATGGTGGGGGGATGAAGAGGGTAAGGGGTCAAATATATGGTGATGGAAGGGCACTAGACTTTGGGTGGTGAGCACACAGTGCAATATACAGATGATATATTATATAGTTGTATACCTGAAACTTATATAATGTTATTAACCAAGGTTACCCCAATACATTTAAAAAAACCATCAAATGGTTTAAAAAAAAAACCAACATAATTTTCCTCAGGAAAATCTCCACTTTCATTTCCACTTCATAATTTTTAAGCTAATTCTCTTCAGAAATATAGGTAAGTTGCATCATTCTTAGTAAAAGGCAATGTTCTCATGTATTTATTTATTTAAATCCAGGAGAGGGCACAGCATTCAGGTTGAAGGAGAGTTTGGGATCTGGAGCTAATCAAACTTGGATAGGAGCCCAACTCCGCCACAGACCCCATGAACTGAGGGTGTAAGTTACCGTATGACATTTTCCTTTCCACGTTTGTAAACTTTGGCCCTGCTCTCTTCCTCACAGGGCTGCTATGATGCCTAAGCATTGGCACTGTGCCTGAAACGTGTGAAGACCTGAATACCATCTTATAAGAACAACAACTATTGGCAAAGCTGTTGCTACATTTAACTCACATTAAAGTTACCTGTCCATAATTTTTACTTAGTTAAAAGCAGAAAAAATTTTGAATAACCGAGTTACAGAAAGACTACCACAGGAAAAGCTCAACCAGTCATTGGCATTGACTACCGAGAGAATGAGAGGGACTAACTTGGGAGATGAAACATTCTAAAACTGGATTGTCGTGATAGAGGTATAACTGTATAAATTTACTCATCAAACCATAAGCTTCAAAGAAGTAAAAAAAAAAAAAAAAAAAGAGGCATTTTGTCACAATAAGCCGTGAAAAAAATCAGAGATTGAGGCCTAGTTCTAGATCTCTTTAACCAGTAGTGGAAACTTGGTGAAAGCATGTAACTCTAGGTCACGGCTTCAGCTTCCTCGTCTCTGTGATATTTATTCAAAGATGGTCTGGGGAAACGCAGACAGCACTGAGGAGAAAAAAGAACTGGTTTGGAAGTGCGAATGCCTGGACTGATTTAATAACTCAGCTTGGGGTTACTCTGCTTACTTTAAATACGTGAGTGTAGGTCTGCAGAGTCAGAGAATAAGTAAATTGGGCCATAATTAATTACACAACACAGAATGCAGTCCCCAGGGTGATATGTGGTCTTTGGCTCTCTGAGAGGAGGGAGGGCCAAGTTCTAATTGCTGCCACCACGCAGCCCAAACCTAAATTGACATGAATGTGCCCTCATTGTCCCTCAAACATCTTGTAAGCGCAATTTCAATCTGAATCACACTTTCAAAGTATCCAAGCATCCCTGCAGAGACCACTGTTAGCCTTTTTAAAAAAGTGGCACATTAAGGGATATCTTTAAATAGAAAATATAAAACTCACAACTAATACTTCTGTCATATTACTACCGCAGGCCAGGTCCAGTGCAACCTGCAAATTCTCAGAGCCCAACAGGGTCAGCAGCGTTCCACTAACACTACTAGTTGCTGAACGTCAACAACCAAGGCACCAGGGCTCCACCCTCATGGCTTTGAGACCCTCTTCTACTAAGATACATCCACAATAATTCAAGTTTGTCCAAAGGCTTTGGTGTTAAGGATCAATCTCCACAGGTAGCCTGGAGGCAGCATTTTCTCTGTAGAGAGCTCATACTGAACATCATTTCACAGCCATTCTGAACATGACCACACCAGTCAGCTTCCTGTGCCCTTTACTCTACTCTGGGAACTTGACAGAGGGTTTCTGTTGTTTTAAGGATACACAACCAGATATCAAACTTAGGAGCTGCTTAGTGTGGCATTCAAAGCCTTGCACTCACTGGCTCTTTCTCATTTTCAGTCTCATTCTGCTATTCCCTACCTCAAATCCTCAGTGCTATCCAACTCTTGCTTTCCTCTAATTTGCAAAGCCTTCTTTAGGCACGTGCTGTTTGCGCACACTTCTCCCTCTTCCTGGAATGAAGCTGGACAACCTGTGTGGACCATTGTGAAAAGTGGCATTTTGACAGGGTTAACAATGTTAAAAAGCTACATTTAAAAAAAAAGTCTCAAGTTATAGAATAAAAGACACCCCTAATTCCAACATGGATATAGCAGGCTTTCACTTTCCACTTTATTAATTTCTGAACTGACTGGAACTTTCACAAATATGTGTGACTTAAACAACTGCCCCTCTAGTCCTCCCTCTTTCCCCACTAATTACAGGGGACTTTCTACTTTATTCATTTCTGTGGTATTTAAATTTTTGCAATGTTATTTTTATCACTGGAAAAAATAATCTTTTAGAAATCTTTTAGCACTGGGCTGATGCGGTGGTCACCGTGGGCTGCCGCCTACTGGGTCTGAATTTCCCTCTCCTCTGCAGGTAACCGCAGTTTTACTCACCCCTCCTCCATTCAGGCAGTGGGCTTGCAAGGCTGACCCCATCCATCAGGTACTCCCATCCCCTTTGTCAGTGATTGGTCAGGAATCCTCACTGGAGCCAATCAGGGCAGGGTACTGGTAGCTGTCAGAGTCTGTTATCATTGGTCCAGCAGCGAACTGTACGTTTTAAAACTGGCCCCATAAGCCAAAGTGGAGGACTCATATTCCATGGTTTAGTGCCAAAGTGATGGGGGAGTTTTCTGTCTACTGTCTACTGGTGGATATAGAGAGTTGAACAGTAGGTGTCTGCTACTCCTCAAAGGGATTTTAAACTTAATGTATGTTACTGAAAGTACTCAAACAATTGCCTGTTGTTTAACTGTCGATTTTCTGTACAATTTAGAGTTCAAAGATGAAGACACCACATTGTGGTTCAAGTCATATCTCCTCTCCCTCTGGAGTTTAATACACGTAAGTATATATATTCATTAATGTAAAATGTTAGCACACGCTCGCTAACTCCCAAAGGCTTGTTTGGTGCACAGTGAGGAAGACAAATATTAAAATACTACAGTGATAAGTGCTATGAATTGGCACGAATAAGGCTTCCAGAAGACAGAAAGAAGGATAAGCAGAGAGGACTTCTTAGAAAAGGTAAGCTCTGAGCTGAGATTTGATGTGAAAGATGAGTAACAGAGAGGCAAAAAAAAGGGAAGGGCTGCAGGCAGAGAAGAAAGAATGCAGCAAACACAGGGGAAAGTCTTTTCAACAAATGGTGCTGGGGCGATTGGAGAGCCACACGCAAAAGAATGAAGTTGGATCCCCTACCTCCCTCCATATATAAAAACTAACTCAAAAAAGGATCAAAGACAAACTATAAAGAGCTAAACTTTAACATATAAAACTCTTAGAAGAAAACAGCATTAAGCAATGTTTTCTTAGGTGTGACATGAAAAGCATGAGGAACAAGAGGAAAAATAAGCAAACTGGACTTCATCAACTTTAGAAACTTCTGTGCTGAAAATCAGCATCAAGTGAGAAGCGACGCAGCACATGCCCTCTCCGTGCCATGCCCCTCCCCTCCCCATGGCTGCCTGCCCCAAGTGGCAGAGCACGTGTGCTGGCAGCACAGCGGCCTCCTCGCATGTGGGCAGAGCTACCTGCAGCTTCCAGGACTGGAGACTCTGGCATCAACTGGCAGGGGCCAACCTGGCAGCAGTGGGTTCTAGGTCAATGGCCTCTAAGACTCTATTTGGATTCACTGAACTAGGCAACATGCGGAATCCAATGACAAAAGAATTTCACGAAACATGGCTACCCATTCATGATTTATGATGTGTTCCCTGACGCATGCAAAGAGTTTCCAGAACTCTTTGAAGGGGTAGTGTCTTCACTAGCAGATGTAGCTGAAAAAGCTGACAGAATTATTACAACGTTGCCCACCATATAAAAGTAATATTATTACCACATTATAGTAATAAAAGCTTATTCTGGAGCAAATAGAATTATAAAAAGTGTGAAGGAAGTCTCACTATTAACAGATTCAAGTACTATTGATCCTGTGGTTTCGACAGAATTGCCTGAGACGTTGAGAAAACGGGAGCAGTTTTCATGGCTGACCCTGTTTCTGGTGGTGTGGGAGCTGCTGGGTCTGGGAACCTCACGTTTATGGTGGAAGGAACTGAAGATGAAGTTGCTGCTGCCCAAGAGTTGCTGGGCTGCAAGGGCTCAATGTGGAATACTGTGGGGCTGTTGGGACCCAGCAGGCTTGACAAAGATCTGCAACAACCAGGTCTTATATTAATTTTTGCTCCAAAAGATGCATTAGAGCTGATTGTCCGGCTAGGTCTTACTTTTGGGGAAACATGGTATTTTTTTATAAACACAGTCACGGTTCTCAAATAACTTATACTTTAGATGGGACAACGAAATGCTTACATAAATTATTATAATACCTGATTAAGTCTGGTAAGTTTCTGAGGAGCTTCAAAGTACTGTTGAAGTCCAATTTGAAATTCACTGAGTTGGGGACTAGTGGTGCCCGCAAGCCACATTCAGAACGGGGAAAGCCCCAAGTTATAAAACCAACCTAAACTTTCCAGCCTGGTACCGTCAAATTGCAGGGAACCACAGAATCTCAGGGCTAGAAAGGATCTGAAACACCCCTGAGCCACCCACTGTCGAGGCCTGAATTCTACCTACAGACTCCCAAAATAGTTACCCTGGCTTTGCTGAAAGAACTCTAGCGTTGTGCCAGAAAGATGGGCCATGTATTCCATCTTTGGATGTCTTGAACCGTCAAACCCTTCTCCTTTCAGCTTGGCTGCCATCCCGTGGTCCACATCTCTGCCATTAAGGCCACGGAGCAGGGCGACCCTTGGGCTAGGCCTCTGGCATATTGACAGTCACTGCTATATGTTCTGCACCAGGTCTTCTCTCCTTCAGGCTATGCAGATGTTCCCATCCCTTCAAAGGGTCCTCAGGGACATGGTCTTGAGTCTCTTCTCTGGTCATTCTCAGAAGTCGCTATGATTCCTTGGCAGGAACCTTAGAGAGTAATGGCCATATTGTTCAGAGCACTTGTCTGAACACTGCAGAGATAAGCAGACCATCCCTAATCTATTAATGCAGCTTAAGGAAAATGGCCGTAGGCAGCCACGGCACAGGCCGGCACACATGGCACTCGCTGAGTGTGCACTAAAAACTGCTAAGTTGACTTCACCCAGAGTGTTACTAAACCACATCTTCCTCATCTTGTACTTGTGAAATGGTGTAACCAAACCTGTACAGAGAGCTCACATTTTTCAGTTAACCCTGACTTGAGAGAAATGATCTTTGCAGCTGGTCAGGGGGCCAACACTGTGCAAGAGGACGCATAGAAGATGCATGAAGAGTGCAGCAAATAAACTGAGGGAAGGGTCAACAGAGTGCAGTAAGGCCTATCAAGTGTCATTCTTCTGGGCCTTTCCCAGGAGACAAAAAAAGAGACAAGATATCTACAAACTTTATCCAAGAGAGCTGTGAGTGGCCTTGGAATTGAAAGGGCTCTGGGGATGTCCGCAAAGCCAGCCAGATCAGGAGAGGAATAGCCTGAGCAGAGGCTCCAGCAAAGCAGATGTGCTGAGGAGATGAAATGAGTCAGCGAAAGTCTGAGGGCAGACACAGCAAAGACAGGAAGGCTCTGCTATCAGCAACACCGAAGACACAATGGGTCTGCAGAGACCGAGCTGGGTATTTAAAACTGAAGCGCTGTCCTTCAGTTTGCATTGACTTGTTTATACCTGTTTTGAGACACTTAGGACAGACAAGATTAAGTCAGAAAACAATTTAGTAACTTGCCCAAGGTCTCAGTGTTACTAAGTGGCATTTACATTTGAATCTGGGTCTGGAACTTAAGCTCTCTCCGTTCTGCATCACACTGCCTGCCACTCCGGGCTTCTTCTCTGTGGATATTCCAGACCC
Source organism: Rhinolophus hipposideros (assembly GCF_964194185.1). Lineage (NCBI taxonomy): Eukaryota > Metazoa > Chordata > Mammalia > Chiroptera > Rhinolophidae > Rhinolophus > Rhinolophus hipposideros. Next base: position 14,677,923 of record NC_138058.1, on the reverse strand, counting down.
AGGCAAACAGCAGAGTCATCAGAGGCTCAAACTCAAACTACACTGCTGGGTCCAAGCGCTGACTCCACCCCTTTCTAAGGTAACCTGGGACTCGTGACTTAATCTCCCTGCTCCTCCATTTTCTCAGCTGGGAGCTGGGAATAATAATAGTACCAACATCCACAGGACTGTTCAGAGGGTTAAATGAGCTTGTATCACTAAAGCACTTTCAGAACAGTTACATTCTACACACTAAACTAGATTAACTAGATTAGTTAACTAAACTAGATGTGAACTTGGGCAAAGAGTAGATCTTGCCCAAGTAATCTAAAACCAAGTGATAGATCTCCCAGGCCACCCTCTCTAAAATGGAGAGAATACGAGGGTATCTCCCAGTCATGATGATAACTATATGAGATAATACTTGTAAAGCACCTACATATATGTTTGGTTATCATTGTCACTAGGCTACTTTACTTAAAATTGTCTGCTCTTTCATCCAGGGCTGAACATTATTGGATAATTTAACCACTCAATCAGTGAAATCAACATGTCAATTGATCTAGAAAGATAAATATAAATTGAAGGAAAAATCTTGACATACAATGTGAAATTATTAAAAAGAAACATGAAACACAGGAATGACCGGGGATACCAAAAGAAATTCTTCCCATCTATTTTAAGCAGTATTGTGGCATTTTAACGACATGACAAGTGTTCTAGAATGTGCTGACTGGAACTCACCCCCTACTTCATGGCTTCAGTGAACGGGGAAGAATACTGCGGGTTGGGTGGGTTATCCCGGATTCTGGTTTTGGAGTGCTCAGACTAAGTGATTTCTTTGTTTATAACTCATGAACATTTATCTATAATACTTTAGAGATGATATTACTGTTCAGGTGTATGCTTGGAAATGTTTTAAGTTTAAACCACACCCGTGGAATATCTAACCTTTACGCGGTCAGGGTCCACATAATGCACTTTTTTCATATCACATTCTTCAGTAGTATAGTTTAACTTGAGGATATAAAGGATCCATACTCCAAACACAAGCAATATACACCTAGAAAAAAAAATTAGGGATAATGATGCAGCCATGGGATAATCAAGAGAAATCACGTGAAATAAGTGAAAACCTAACCCAAGTTGAGTTTGCCTGCTGTGCAGCACGACCTGCGTGGTCAAGTTAAGGCACTCTGTTTTATTTCCTGGCAAGACAAACTAGTCATTTATGACTGTCTTTGTACAAGTAAATATAGAAAACAACTTTCTTTCCACGAAGGCACCATAATGAAATCTGAATCAAAATGCAGATTAACTGGACTTAAAAAAAACCAAGTAATAGATTTTGAACTACAGAATCTCACCTTCAATTTTTTGCCACTTTAAAATACTGTCAACCCTTCAAATGCTATCTGATTCCACTCTATGAAATACGTAATATAGTCAAAATCACAGAGATAGAAGTAGAGTGGTGGTTGCCAGGGACCAGGAGAAGGGGAAATGGGGAATTAGTGTTTGATGGGTACAGTTTCACTTTTTTTTTTTTCAATTATGAGTGATTTTTATTTTCTTTTTACTCTTAGGTCCCCACTTTTTGCAAAAATATTTCATTTGAAATAGAAAATAAGAAAAGAATCTATTGTGTAGTTACAGGTGAAACAGTAATATTTGTAAAATTAATACATACATTTTTGTAAAATTATATATTAAATATGTACATATATCATACGAATATTATTAAACTTCAGCTATCATTTTGATACTTTTAAAAGTGTATCATACTGTTATTTTGTATTTAATTACTACTATGAGCTAATACTAAGCTAAACATTTATTTTTAATATGCATAATTTTATTTAATTTTTCTAAGACCCCCTAATAGACAGGTGTTGTTTTCATCCCCATTTTACAGACTTGCATAAAGTTGAACAGTTTCTAAGAGGCGCGTCAAGACGTGCATCCAGGCAGCTTACACCAGACCACAACCATACTCTCTGTCAGCACCTCAGTTTCACTTTTACAAGACGAAAAGAGTTGTGGAGATGGACGGGGTGATGGTTGCACAACAATGTGAATGTACGTAATGTCGCTAAACTGTACCCTTAGAAATGGTGAAGATGGTAAATTATATGTTATGTGTATTTTACCACAATAAAAGAAATTGGGGAAAAGATACAAAAAAAAAAAAAAAAAAGGAAAAGAAAAGACCCAATTTACTCATTATTCCTCTAAAGAATGCTACCCAGAAATGAGCTGACTAAGGTGAGATAGTACCACCAGTCAGCCTTAAGATTGTCTACAAAAATAGCTTTTAAAGAGCTGATAAATTCACACTATTATATAGTTTAAAACACATACAAGCACACTCACTCACAGGATTAGGAGAGAAGAACTGAGTCTAGAAGCAGGTGGGACACACACACATAATTTCTTACATACACAAGACTGGTAACATTGGTTATCTACAAGTAAATGAAGAGGGGAAATACGGGGAGCAGGGATGAAAAGATGCTTCACTGAGTCCCTTTAATATCTATTGAATTTTGAATCTTGTGAATGTAGTATTACCCATTCCTCTCAGTAGCCCCAAGAAAAGATATCACATTCAGTACATGTAATAATTCCCTTATTTTGATTAAAAAAAAAAAAAAGGAAGGACAAAGGGGTTAGAAGCAGGCCGTTGTCCATAGCACTGACCCTGATGTACGGTAACTCCTGGTCTCGTGTCTGTCTTGCCCACACTGCAAGCAGCATGGGGTGCAGCTCTATTCCATTCGCTGCCAGGTGGCCAGCACCCAACACAATGCCAGACACGTGCAGGCCTCAATAAACATTGGTTGATGACCAAAAGGAGATGGAAAATGATACGAATGCTTATGAAGATATATTTTCCTTCCTCACGTTTCCCTGTCTATACCTCCTGAACTAGTAAAGTGAGATGAAAACTAGATTTCAGATTTCTATCTTTAGACACGAAAAAGAAGTAATTTTCAACTTGGTTCAGTTGGTACCAAATAAAACTGACAAGTTCCTCCTTTAACAATTCTACCACTTATTAGGATATAAGGGTGACCTGGCTAAAAACACCTGTCACCTTTTTAGTATTCAATATTTAATGTAATTCAAATGCCTTTGGGGGCCTTTAATTAACCATATTTTAGATTAACATAACATAGCTAAGGAAAAAAAAAAGCCCTTTTCTTGTTATATAATGGTGGGAAGAGCTGCCCTCTGCGGGCATCCACACTCAGGTACTGCCTGAGCGGCCCCTGGGCTGGGCACGGTATTCTGACCAAGTACAGTCTGATGCATAAAGCCAGGGTGTCTGTGCACTGAATCTCTACTCAATGTGCCTTTAAATGATCCTGTGACCAATAATGAGAGCCATCGTTAGAGCTCTCAGTGAGATTATTCCCAATAATATGAGTTACCCATTTCAGGGGAATCTTATGGTCCAAGGGCTCAGACTTACTTGAAGATATCTTTTAACAACAGGCTGGGTCTTCTCATCTTGTTTTGAGCTCGAGTGTACCATTGCAGGGAGGGTCTTGAGCAATCGCTTCTCAGTTTCACACAGCGATAGTCCCTTGGCATTGCTGTGAAGAGAAGGGAAGAGGACAAGAAGAGGAAAAAGAGGGACGAATTAGGAGGATAATGTTTTTAAAGAGCCTTTTTGTGCTACATCCATACTATGGAACACTACTCAGTAATAAAGAGGAATGAACTAGCGATACATGCAACAACTTGAAGAAATCTAGAAAGAATTACGCTGCACCAAAATACTAAAAGGTTACATATTTTCTGATCACATTTATAGAACATTCCTGAAATAGCAAAATTATAGAAATGGAGATTAGTAGTTGTCAGGAGTTATATAGCAGGTCATGGGGATGGCTATAAAAAGGCAACGTGAGGGATCCTTGCGGTGGTCCTGTGTCTTGCCTGTATCCATGGCGGTATCCCAGCTGTGATACTGTACTATGGTTTTGCAAGATGCTACCATGGGTAGAAATGAGTAAAGATTACATGGGATCTCACTGTATTATTTCTTACAACTACAAATGAACCTAAAGTTATCTCAAAATAAAAAGTCCATTTTTTTTAAGAGAGCCTTTACCTTTTAGAGATACATATGAAAATACATACAGATTGAAGAGCAGAAATGAGATCTGCTTCAAAAAAAATCAGGAAGGGGATAAGTACATGGCAGGGGAATAGATGAGACAAGACTAGCTTTAAACTGTTAACTGTTGAAGCTGGGTGATGGCTACATGGGGCTCATGATATAATTCTCAATACTCTCACACTTCTGTATGAAGTTATAATATAAAAAGTTTAAAAAGAAAGTGTAACATTAAAAGAAGTTTAAAAGAAAGTGTGACAGAAGTGTTACACTAAGAAAAAAGAAAAGGTGGTAATTTTAAAAGTTTGAATTAATTTTATTCTCAATTTTTCCATTTCTAAATACTATTCTAAAAGGTACTGCAGGAGAAATTGACACATCTCCCACCCAAATCAGGTTCCCCCTTCCTCTCAACTTAATAGAACTCTGGATTTTGAGCTGGGCACATGGTCTCCCAGAATAAAGACTACATTTCCTAGCTTCCCTTGGACGTAGGTACGGCCTCATGACTAAGTTCTGATCAATGGGATATGAGCAGAAGTGACTTGCACAACTTCCAGGGCACAACTTTCCTTGGCATACTCCCCTTTTTCCTTTATCTCCCTTCCTACTGACTGAAAAACTGACACATGATGAGCCACGCTAGCCCACACAGACAGCACATCACCAAGGATGGTGGTGGAGCAACAACACAGGAGACTGGGTCCCTGGACAACCCTAAGGGCAGAGCCACCATTCCACCCCAGACTGCCTGCCTCTGGACTGTTACATGATAGAGCAATAAACTTCTGTCTTATTTGATCAATTGTTAGTTAAATGCAAAGTCATATCTCAACTAATATAGGTACCTATTGCTATGAAAATAAATTTATATATTAAGAAATGTCTTTACTATACTTAGTCTTTCAGCCAGGAGGAAGTTACAACTCATTATTCACTTCATTTCTCCCATTAGGGTTGTGCCATTTTCTTTGAATTAAAAACAAACAAACAAAAAAAGCTTTTTATCAAACTGACATTTGATTTAATTTTAATTTAATTTATGAATAGTATTTCAAATTTTTTGCTACTGTAAACAATCTCTCCCTCAATGCCAATTCTAACTGTGTAGCACTAGAGTGTAAGAATTTTCAGATATGTCATTCTATTTTAGTAGTTTCAAAAAATAATGCCAAGGACCTCCCTAGTAAACATTTGCTAAAGAATCTACTGAATTCTTAAATGAGAAATCAGAACAACTGAGACCCTGGAAGGTTTTCAAACACCACAACTTTGTGGTTACTTAAATAACATGATCAGCCAAGTGGTGGAGACCAGCAGCCTACCTATAACCATTACATATATAAAATTGAAGTTTCTAAGATGTCTGTTTTTATGAGCAGAATGACACTCAATTCCCACCAAAGTGGACCTCCAGAGAACTGTGGTAGCAGAAAGAACCCGGTTTCCACCTCTGCCTATCATTAGTGCTCTCCACTCTACTCGCCCCTCAGGCTGTACTCCTGTAACCGACATTTCCCAGACTCTCTCTTGCCAGCCGGCTTCCTGTTCGGTTGTGATTGTGTGACATCTGGAAGGTAGACTGGAAGACAAGAGGACAGAACCAGCCCTTCCATTCCCCTGATTCGGTGGAGCTTCTGATGGGGGCAGCAACAGGAGCAGGTGATGGAGGGTGACAAAATGTGACTCTAGCAGCAGGGGTGGGCATTCAGCGTCCGTCCGAGGTTTCTACTTAATGGAAATGAAGACACCTCCAGAAGCTTTGTGACAAGTACGAGCTTCAGCCCAGGGTGACGGCAGTTTTTTCATCTCTGGCTAACACTTCTTTCTCACTTTGGCACCTTCTAGCCTGCCAACGTCTTTGTAATCAATCCCTTGCACGAAAGCCCTTAAGTCTCTATGTGGTTTCTGGTTTCCTCCTAGACGCTGACTGGTAATTGGGTGATCTTCTTCTGCGCTTTCAGGAAAGTGGACTCAAGCAAGCAAGGGAGGCGCTCTGGGGGTGATAGGAGGGTGTACAGTCCTGAACACCTTCCTTTTCTTACCATCAGTGCCACATGATGCTCACACAATCCATTCAAATGCTCCAAAAAAAAAAAAAAAGTTGTGTTTTTTGCCTCTGATCACACTGGAAAGGACTTCAGGAGAGGTAGCAGGAGAGCACGGCAGCTACAGCCTGACAGCTGGGCTCAGTTCCTCCACTTACCCGCTGTAAAGCTTTGGGCAAGTTACTGTAACTCTTGCATTAACAGCTCAGATTCCTCATCCGTGAAATGGCTGTGATACTATTACCTACCACAGAAGATTAACATGGGGACCAGTGGATGTCATAACAAGCCCTACATAAGTGTTGATTGCCGCTGCTATTATTACACAGAAAAGGAAATTAGAGGCGCCCAGTTTCGTTTTCGACAACTCATCTGATAGGGCTTTGAGCCCCTCAAAAAATGTGTTTTCTCAATATACTTAAGACTAAAACTGAAATTGAATGTTAACAGAAATTGCAATAGCGAAGAATAAAGCATAAACTCTACTGAAACATTTAAAATGTCCAAAACCAGGATATTTGTTGTTACATGATGGGGTAAAGCACACCCGTGGAATACACTGTGGGCCTTAGAGCCTGGCTACATGAAGTGGAAGCTGTGAACACGGCCTCAGCAGCACTGGGAACAGGTTAGAAATTCAGCTTCAGCCACCCCCAGACTTGCTGAATCAGGGGAATTCATATGAACGTTAAAGTTTGAGAAGCACTAGCTTAAAATATTCAGTACATACATTTATTGATACAGAAAGATATCGTAAACATTTTTTTTTTTGTAAAAATGTATGTACGTATACATATAATCATTTCTGGGATGTTGAAGGTGGGAGAATTTGACTTCCCACCGGGTTTCATCAAACTTTCTTCCATGGGCTTAGAAGGTATTCTTCCTAATTTACAAGCGACCATTTGAATTCCATGGCCCTCAACATCACAAAAGGGCCAACCTGAGTCATCGTCACAGCTGTACAGCTGACCCACAGCTAGGTAGCCTTAAGATGTTCCCTCAGGGACCTGGGGTTTACCAGTTTATTGTTGTGTCACCTCTGCACCATTTGCACTGTTTTCATTCATTTCTTTTGTCTTCAATGTTCTGGTTGGTTGAGGATGGGTTGCAATTTAAAGGTTAAATTACATAAACATTGAATGAACCATGGACATTTTAACTACTGAATAACTGCATGCCATCAATCTCAAAGGTAATTATACTTTTAACTAACAAAAATTATCATAATGCTGTTCATATGTCCATAGGTGTATACAGATATAAAGCTATCTGGAAGAAGGTACACGTAAGTGTTATCAACGATGGTGGGGGGTGGGGGGAGCAACTGTGGGTAAGTTAATTTCTCATTTTGAATTCCTTTTTAAACTACCTGAATTCTGTACATCACTACTTTCATTTCTGAAAAATTAAAGATAATTTCAGCTGGTGGAGAAAGTCCTTTTGCTGTGATGAAAAGACATTTGAAAACCACTCAAACAAAAAATATTGCTAGGAATTCTGAATCATCTCTTCAGTGTGTTAAGGACAATAAATATCTCATAAATCAAGCATTTAAAGGTGAAAAAGTAGAAACTAAATTACTATATTTGGGGGAGGTCTGCAGAACTGGAAAAAATATATATTTATGCAGAAACAAAGTGAAGAACATTGGCACAGAGCAAGTTCAGCTTGCTCCAGGGCGCCCAGCTCTACTGAAGCATTAGGGGGCTGGTGAATAAATCAATGGATGAACATGGCAGGACAGAGGCTGCTTTGTCTCAGGGGGCTTGCACTCACCTGATCTGGCCTGACACTGCTTCATTAGCTGGAGAAGCAGGCTGTCACAAACATCTTCCCACACGAAAGCCACCCCCACAGACCGCACTCATTTTAGTGATCTGGACCCTCTACTCAATTGACTTAATTTACGTAATGTGAAGAATGCTTAGAATAATAAAACTGCTATAGATCTCGCTTACCAAAACTGCTTATAGGATACTCCTTTTTGCACACTTTCTTTTGTCTTTATAACACTTACCATCATGAGACACATTCGTCATTTTTTTTAAATATATATTTTTGTCTCTTGTCCCCTCCACTAGAATGTTTTCCATGGAGGCAGGAGTCTGCTTTGCTCACAATGCCCTCATAGTGCCTAGGGTGGCACGAAGCACATAACAGGCATCTAGTACACATTCACTGAACAAATAGTTTCTCAGGAGGGTTTCAAGGTGATGGTGGTTTCAGGCACTCCTCCAAGGATTTTTGTTGGCAGACTATCATCAAGGGCTTGGCTGTCTTCTGTGCTGTGGCACCCTTCTGGTTTTCCTTCTCCACATCCTTCCCAGGCAGCTCTTCTACTATCATCTCCTGCTAAGTGCTAGGGTCCCAGGGTTCATAAATTTGAGCCTCTTTTCACACAGACTGCAGGGGTGAAAGCCTCCACATCATGGCTTCACTAACCATCTTTATGCAGAAAAGGGTGGGCGTTCAAAAGTACGTATTTCTACTCACATACAAAAATGGAAGCATTTAAGAAGCCCTTGAGGATTTTATTCAGGAGGGGTTAGGAAACACGTGGAAGAAAATCACTGGGGAAGCAGCTGGGGCAGCAGAGGAGGGGGAAGACGAGTCTGAGATGGGAGGCTGGTGAGGCACTACTGCAGTTCTCTGACAGCACGTCCTGTCTGTTTCAGCAAAGATGGCGGAAGCCAGGTGGAGAGGAAGGGCTTCCAGTCGCAGAACCGACAAAGCTTGAGATCGATCAGATGTGGAGAGCAGGCAGGAGGGAAGATAATTCAAGTGACAGGGAGGACGATGGGGCCCTTTGTGGACAGAGGTCACAGGATGAGGGAAACCTGTGGAGATGGTAAATTCCCTACTTTCTAGAAACCCAAGGTCTAGGGAAATGATTAACAGGAATGTAATTACAAAAGTGTGGGGAAGACTGTGAGAGAAAAGGAGACTATTGAGAAGTGTGGTGTCTGAAACCAGAACAGACACAGAGGCAATGTGGTCAGGGAGCTGACTCCCTAGGCCGTCTTGGCAAAGCCCATCCACGGCACCATGACAAACGCGGTGGGTGTGAGTGAACTTCTAAACTTTCTTCTGCCCCCACCCATCAAGGAGGGGAAGCTGGGCGTGGGAAGACAATGGTTTAATCATAAATGCTCAGAAGTATACTGGTCCACTGTCCTACCTGTGTCGTACAGAGCTCTTGATGCCATTGTTACTTACTTCTCTTACTGATGCCAGAAGTCGACCTGACCACCCAAGCAGACTACCATCCTCACATGATCTAGGTAATTTCAAACGAGTTTTAACTGTGGAACTCTTTTTTTTTTTTTTTTTATAGGAAGGTCACTTACAATTCTAACATGTAATACAGATAAGACACATTCAATTGTTTTCTTGCAGGGTTTCCTTACTCTGCACTATTGACATTTTGGGCTGGGTATTTCTGTTGTAGGAGGCTGTCTTGCCGTCACAGGATGTCACAGAGATGCCGTCACAGCATCCCTGGCCTCTACCCACCTCTGGTCTTCCCCCTCTCTACCAGTTGTGACAACTGAAAACATCTCCAGACATTGCCAAGTGTCCCCGGGTTGGGGGAGGGAGGAAAGGGTGGTAAAATCACCGCAACTTTACCCACCGGAACAAAGTCATTACATATATTAAAATTACAACATTGCCGTATCTTTAAAGTATGAAAGGCATAAAAAAAATAACATAAACTGAGCCACTTTAAAATGGAGTTGGAGCTGCCATCCCCAGAGGAACAGCCTTGCATGTCTTACTCCTCAAATCACTGGAATGTTAAAAGTGGGCAAAATCACCTTTGGACTGAGCCTAAAGCAGCACTGTATTCCAAACAACTGTTTGGTATGACCATCGGACTGAAAATTAAAGATATTATTTGGAATTAGCATCACTATATTAGCTAATCCACACTTACAGCAATTCCTTCCTTCTATTTGCATAATCATTCCCCTTCCCTTTCTCATACCCCTTGCCATCACCTCCTAATTGGAACACTATTTGGGTTTCTGCCTGAATCAGTGCTTCCTGAATAGATATTTTTGGGATATCAAATAAATGCTCATTGCCTCTTACTTTGGCCTTTTATTTTTAGGTTGACAATGGTTATTAAACTTCATGCAAAAACTGAAAATCAAAGCCTGTGGGTTAAAAACTGATAATACTTGAGCTTCAGTCTCTAACAGGGAGCCAATAGACACACACCAGCCTGCATTCACACACCAGCCTGACAAGGTAGACTTCACAGATGTGCACGGGGGGGTGGAAGGACAACATTCACTCCTGGATCCATCCAACCAAAGCAGAGCACCTTTAACCATCTCATTCCACTCCCACTGTAACAGTGAAATGCCGGGTCTAACTCCATCTTGTTCAAGGCCGCGTAGTTCCCATGGCCTCCAGCTGAATAGCTCCTGCTTTGTCTTGCATATAGACATGTTAATCATCAGAGAAATTCTGTTGGCGGCTTGTGGTTCATAAACACAGCCCCTCCCATTTCCCCTTCCCTTGACCTAAAAGAAGCCTGGACTCTGTACTTTCTTCAGATAGATTTGAGGAACCACTAGGGTTCCTATATTCTTCGTTGGCAGTTGGCGCCTTCTCAATCAACAAACCTGTCCTAATTCCAAACTCTGACATTTTGAATTTTGGCCTTTTGAAGTATTGGGCACACAGACTTTGGAATACCCACTAAAGGGGGGAAACCCCAACTATATGGTACTTTCCCTATTTCCACTGGGTAGGTAGTGTCTCATTTGTCTTTAAGGAATGTGAAATTTCACCCATGATATCAAAACCTCCAAGAAAGTGCTGGCGAGAGCACTGGTGCTGAGATCACACCTAAGCCTCTCCGATATCTTACAGTATTTATTCAAGTTAATGTACCAGTGCCTCCACAGCTCCAGTCCGATCATGAACAAGAATCACTGAACGAAGCCCAGATCTCACCTCGAGAACCTCTCACCTGATAAGGCCAGGGAAGGACGTCAAATGTGCAGTCAGCAAGTTTTCCCTTTGAGTTATGTGGGTGCAGCTCTTTGAGAAACCCTGCTCTCCAGCAAGCTTCTCACAGCTGTAATTAACATATTTTAGTCTAAGGATTTTCAGATCCTACAAACTGCGCAGAGTTATGAAGACCTGTCTCCTGCAATGCAAACTAGAAGTGTTGCTCTGTGAATGCACAGTCTACACTCCAGTGTCAACTCGGCAAAATAACTCTCCAAAAAAAACCAAGAGTGGTTTACTTGGGAAAAGAAAAAAAACAACAAAAAAACCGAGGTCACCCCAGCAGTGCCAATGCATACTTCCAACCTGCACTCCAACTGGCCGCACACGTGGGAAAAGCCCCGAGTCCAAGATGGCTTCTCTATTTACTAGCTTTCCTCCCACCCGAAGTTACAGCAAAGTTTAACCAGAAGTCAGGACTAGAGAGTTAACAAGAGGGCCGAGCTCCACCCATAGTCTTCCCAGTTCTATGGTTAAGCATTTTAAGATGCCAGTTTGCTTTTATCACCACCAACCAAGATGCAAGCACTTCAATGATTCTGAGATATGCTTTTTAATCTACTTCTAATTAACCGCTTTTCCTCTAATGTTGAGCCTACATCATTACTATCATTCAATTGCCTGCTTTTTACATGTTTAAAAGTGTTACAATTAATCTGAGTTCTTGGATTACAAAAACATTCTCCCAAATAAGACCATACCCAGAAACTACAGATGGTATTTCTTCAAGATTTCACTGAAGTGGCAAAGATGTTAAGAGGGCAGCAACTCTTGCAGGGTCAAAGCCAGAGCCCTCTCCCCTCTCCACCTTTCTTACACTCTCCTTACTCCACTTCAGCCTAGCAAGCCTACTGCTGTTCCGCACACCCCCATCCCGGCCTCAAGGTCTCCACTTGCAGTTCCCTCTGCCTCCTCCAGATGGCTCCCTCTCTCACCATCTTTATTCTGGTCTATGTTGAAAAGCCACCTTCCTTGACTACCCCATTTCTTTGTAAAACAGCATTCCAATGCCCAAGCCACGTTATTGGCTTCCCTGCTTTACTTTCCTTCAGAGCACTCACTGCATACATATCAGCCTATTGTCTTCTCTCCCCACTAGAAGATTCCTAGAGAAGGGACTCTGTTAATTTTGTTTACTGCTATAACCTTAGAACTTAAAATAGTGCCTAGCACACAAAAGGCACTTAACAAATACTTGTTGAATGAACAAACTGATGAATGAATAGATACACTGGTCAGGGGACTATACTGAGATCCCCACAGAAAAGCTAACCCAAATTCAGCATGGTCCTAACAAGAACATGAAGACTGGACCTTTCCATGTGTTCATATATCACAACCATGGGGCATTAATGAGGTGTACACAGCACACCTGGCCCATGGAGACCAGGGATGGGAATCCTTTTTCAAACAAAAGTTACTGTATGTTGAAGAAGGAGATAAAATCAAATGATGGTCCCACCCACCACCACCACGGAAAGAAAAGAACACCTGGGCGTGTTTTTTCTTCCTTTCTTTCTTCTTTTTCTTTTTTAAATTAGTTTCAGGTATACAGAACAATGTATTAGTTAGATATTTACATCCCTCACAAAGTGATAACCCCATTCCCCCAATCTACTACGTCTCTAACATTGTATATAGCTGTTACAATTCCATTGACTCTATTCCCTATGCTGACTCCACATCCTGTGACTATATATATTAAATTATAGTTGACATTCAGGAACCCTTTCTTTTTTTTAAAGAGAAGAAAGAGATAAAATACTCAACTGTTCACTGTTCGCTATTTGATTGTGGCCAAGTCACCTCTGAGTATGTTTGTCAATATGTAAAATGCAGGGTTGGGTGAGAACTTTCCCACTGCTCCTCTGTCCAGTAAAATTTTATGAATCTTACCCACTTTTCAAAGTAAGAACAGGAAACATAAAACGTAGCTTATTCAATGAATGCTAATCTGTTACGGCTATTTCCAAGAGAGAGACAGAAACCTGGAATAAGTTGAAGACCGATTTTAAAAGATAAAAGGGGAAAGACAGAGGGGACACAAGAGTGGAGAAAATGGAGTAGGGGTGGAGGATAGGACATTCTGGGAAAGGAGAGCTAGAAGGGAAACACAGAAAGGAAAAACAGAAACTTTATTACCATTCGTACCATGTTCTGTTCCCTGCGGTTCCAGTTTCAGAGGAACTCCTCTTTGCAAATAAGGAGACCTACCCATAAACCAACCTCAGGCCCCAGCTTAGAGCTCCCTTTCTGAATCTAAGAACTACTCCTGCCACCTCCACCCCAAAGGAGAGATTGCAGGGCCTGGGACTTATTTGCTGCCAAGGGCTCTACCAAAGCACTGTGGTATGGAAGAAAAAAGGGGTTCTATGGAAAGTAACCTCACAGGGTGATCTGATTATAAATTCCTAACTGGATAGGTGATGGTGGGTAGTCACACCCCAGGCCTATAACTTCTTTAGTGAAAGGTTTTAAGCCAGCCCTGTCCACTGTTCTTGTACATCCAGGTTAAGACACCTTCGAAGAGCCAGAAGTAACACCCCTCAAACTGCAAGAGAGTACTCATTATCCTTGCTTTTTCCAATCATCCTTACATCTCCTCCTTAATTTCAAATGCATAAAAGCTGCAAAGCTTATTCTCCAGAGTATTTGAGAGCTTGCTCTCTAGCATATGTAGTCAGTTTGGCTCAAACAAACTTTTATAAAAATTCTCTCCAGGTTTGGATGTTTCTTACGTCAACATTGGTGAATTACACTGATTTCACGCACAAATACTCTGAACTGCATTTAAATATATTTTCAAAATCACATCTTGCCTGGGAAGCTTCTTTCACAGGACAGCTGTAGGTCTAGTCTAAATCTGGTGAATGTGTGGGTCAGAGATGGTTGACCAGATATCTGAGGATAAGCAGCATGAGTGAAGTCTCCTGGAGTAGCAGCAGCAGCTGCCACCACAGGCAGCTGAAGAAAGAAACCTTCCTATCAGTAGCCACATGATTAGTAGTCAACATCCACTAGTGTTCTGCCGAGGCCAGAGAAAGCAAAACCAATTCTGAAACACAGCTCAGGACTGTAGGAAATAATTTCAATAACCGCCACAGAAAGGGCCCTGAGAAGACCCACCCGTGTTTAAACTTTATTTTTTGACATAACCTCGAACCTATGGAAAGATTGCAAGAATGGTACACAGAATTCTATATACCCTTCACCCAGACTCCCAATTGTTAACATTCAACACATCTGCTCTGTTACCACATTTTGTTATATAATATGCATATTACTTCCTTAACCATTTGAAAGTAGGTTGAAGACATGATGACATTTACCCCTAAATATTTTAGTATTTCCTAAAGACAACGACAGACCCTTCCTTACACAACCATAGTATTATGATAAAAATCAGGGAATTACAGTTTCTACAATAGTGTTTGTTATCTAAAGACCTTATACACATTTGTCTAGTAGTCCCCAGAATGGCCTTAGAGCAAAAACTGGATCACATGTCCAGGATCACATGTGGCATTCAGCTGTCATGTCTTTTCAGCCTCCTTTCATCTGAAACAGTTTTTTTATCTTTCATGACTTTGGCATTTTTGGAAAAGTACAGGCCAATTACTTTCTGTGTGTCCCTCAATTGAGATCTGTTTCTTCATGATTAGATTCAAGTTACCCATTTTGGGCAGGAATATCACAAAAGTGATTCTGTGCCCTTCTTGATGCATTTTCCTGGAGACACATGACATTGATTTGTCCCAACACTGGTGGTATTAAATTTGATCAATTGGTTAAAGTGGTGTAAGGCAGGTTTCTCCACTGTCAAGTTACAATTTCCCCCTTGTAATTAAAAAGTAACTTGCTGAGAGATACTTAGAGACTAAGCAAATATCCTGTTCCTCACCAAATCTGCTTGATTCAGCACTCACTAGTGGATTCTTGCCCGGATAAAGATAAAATTCTGTGTGAGGTCAAAGTCAAACTCGAGGGGAAAAAACTAGGGCTGGTAGCAGCAGTAGCTGATGAGCAAGAATGAGTATGTGAGGCTCCTCTATCAGATTTAATTCAAATAACCCGATTGTGTCCACTCTTCGCTATTAAGAAAAAAACAACACCTCTAGATTTGCTTGTGAGTAGTCACGAGTATCCATGAGTATGCTATCTTCTCTGAGCCTTGCCTGCTGGGAACTCAGCCCTTCCGTTCACAAGGTGTCCAATGGCAGCAAAATGAGACACCCAGGTGCCAAGAGCTGACCGCTAATCATCCTCACCCCAAGGCCCAATTCACCACAGGCAACGGTGAGGGGCTCAGCTCAGTGATTCCTGCTCCGCTGCAGCAGTGCACAGGGAGTTATATTTAAAAACAAAAACTCCAGCACTCCACCACCTTATACTGAGGTATAACTGGTTTGGGAACTCTGATTTAGCTTATTCAAGAAACATTTTTTAAAACTCTGTTGTCACAAAGTGAGGAACCTCAGAAATTACATAAAAGCAGAGAGACCATTTTGAAATCACATACTGGTTGTTACACTCCAGCACACTGATTTCCACTATTCACACGGCGGTCTATATTCTATGTGTCTTTTCTCTTTGCCTATGTATATTTTATCAGGATTGGGAGCATGCTGTCTATACCAGCCTTCTTCAAGCTGGGTTGCATTGGAGAATTTAGCCCTACAGGAAAGGATACCAGTGTCTATGTTCTCAAATCTCCCAGGAGTGGTCTATACTTAAATTCATTTCAAAAGCATAGGAGAGCGGTTATTCACAACACACAATGGTTGCCTTAGGGCTAAATTCCCTTGTAGAGCCCAGCTGAGGAGGGCTGGTCTGTACTGTTGTATAATTTGTTTTTGTTTGGGTAATATTTCTTTAAATAAGGATTTAATAAGCACCTTCCCTACACCAGGCACTGGGAATATAAAGATAAATAAGACACAGCTCCTTTCCTCTTTAAGTGAATAATCCAGCCAGGGAAAGCAAAAGTACCTAAATACCCCAAATATGGAGTAATGCTATGAGAGGAACGGCAGTGAACCTGGATTGCCGTAAACAAGGAGCCACAAGCTCCCTCAGAGGAAATCGGAGAGGTTTTGCTGAGGAGATGATGTACAAATGGGTTCTTGAAGGATGGGCAAGACTGCAGAGAGAGAGGAGCAGATGGAAGGAAGGGCATGCCAAACGCCCAGAGAGGCGAGTTCAGGCCAGATTACCGGGGCCCTGAGGGAGATCTGGCTAAGAAAGAACCAGCCCTCTAAACTGGCCCCAAAGGAAGAGGCATCAAGCGAACCCAAGTGGTTCCTAAGCAGGGGGGTGGTGAGCTCACCTGGGATGAAGGTCACCAAGGGGGAGAGGCGTCAAGGGGCCACTGAGATCATTGCAGCCAGAGGTGAGTGGGGAGCTGAGCCAGTGCAGGGACGGCAAGAAGGGAGAGCCAACCAAGAGATGTGCGGGAAGAAGATGCCGCAGAACCTGGTGACACAGCAGGCAGGGGCGATTCTTACAGCACCCGGTCAGCCAGGACCGGCCTGCGTAACAAAATCAGGCAACTAACGGAAAAAAAAATAAAAAGCATACAAGAAGGCTCCACGTGCTGCTGCCATTCTCTGCAGTGACTTAACAGCAGAGGTGGGGCTAACCCTGAAAGAGGAAGAGGCCTGAGGGAATAAGACATGACACTGGGGTAAAGTGAAGAAACTGCCCAAAGAACTGTCCCTCCTCTTGGGGTCCCTCCAAGCTCTATCAAAAGGCCTTACATAACAGCTCTGTGCTGGGCTCCTGTGACAGCAAAGTATACTACATGCAGAATATGCTATAAGAGAACAAGTCTATGGCAATCCCACGAATGCCACAAATAAAGCAAAATCTGGAAGCTACCTTGCTACCTTTTTAATGAAAAATTTCCTTCTTAATTGAAGGGAAACACCAGTAGTTGGGCTGAATTACTAATGCTTAATAGGAGAAAGAATTAACAGTAAACAAAAGCAACTCTAGGACCCAATATGAACAGGCTCCAACACAGGGTCCTTCGCCCAAACTTGAAGATAATGGGAAACGCAGGGAATGAGATGATGGAAAAGTGTATGCAAGTACCATTATAAATAACCTAAACCCTACCGCCAAAAAGAAAGGGTAAGATTGTGGGTTCTTAAGGTTTGGGATTATGAAGGGACATCACTTAAACAGGACCTTAGTAATATTCCTCAGCCTGGCTGGGTGGATGGAGAAGGGAAGGTGGAAGATTTGCTAGGCAGTTGATGCAATCGTCTTGTATTCAATAATCCTATTTGTCCTGTGGGAACAGAAGCACCAGATCAGTCACATAAAACCTCAAATCAGAAAGTGGTAATGACCCTCACAAAAACCACCTCACTGGAAACCACCTCGAGTTTGACAGGCCCTGGCAGTTTAGAGACAGAAGGAGAGAGAACAGTCATAAAGGAGATAAAGGAAAGTTTTGTTTGGACCACTTTAAACCCAGAACAAGTTAAACATGTTTGAATTCCTAAAACCAACATGTATTTAGATCTGTAAGAGGCATAGCTGAAATATCCCATTTATTTTTATACTCTAATCATACATCCCTTTTGGGAAAAATTTAGGAAACCAGCATTTGGGCAAGCTCCGAAACAGGCATACTGTCACTCACATAACCAGTTTTTAATCAAGCATGGAGCATGTACCTGGGGGATGTAGCAATAAGCAACACGGACAGTCTCTTCCTCAAACAACTTTCATAATCTCATTTTTAAAATTGGACAAGTAGATCTATCACCAGTGTAATTATTTTCATAGTTTTTCTTGTTAACTTACTCTACATTGGACATGAGGGCGGTGTTAGGAGTTTTAGATTTGGGGTGCGTGTGTGTGTGTGTGTGTGTGTGTATACATGTACGTCTGGGAGATGGCACAGACAAGGCGCCCCCCAGGAAAAAATGAGTAGGACTTGGTGAAAGGACCAAGGTGGGGCAGGTGCCACCTGAGCGGGAAGAGCAGGAACCAAGAGGAAAACTCCCAGTGAAGTGTCTGAAGGTCCAGCCCAGAAGGGAACAAGGTACCGAGAGAGGTTGTAAAAGGAAGCAGGCTGAGCCATGTGGGTTGGAATTTTATCCTAAAAGGAGCAACTGGTGGAGAGGGGTGGGGATTGAAACTGGAATTGGGTTTTGGAGAGGCCTCTCTTGAGGCTGGACTGGAGACTGTGAACTGAGACCAGTCAGGAGGTGTGCCTGGAATGCACGACCTGGCCCAGGGAACAGAGTCATCCCAGCCACCCTCCTAAGAATCTCCACAGCAGCCGTGCTGAGGGGTGGGGTGGGAGTGCACTATATGCTACAAAGACTGGGGTGCACCTGCCTCACCTACCAGCTGCAGGCCAGACTGCTTGAGTCTGAATCCTAGCTCTGTCCCCTAGAGTTTCTAAACTTCTTAACCTCTTTGAGTCTCAATATACTCATCTGTAAAATGGGGGTGATAATCGAATCAAACTCATGACCTTGTGAAAAAATGGGCTGACACGCGCTACATGTCTAGAACAGGGAGGCTCAAGTGAGTGAGTCAGTATAATATTTACCATTTTTTCTGCCCTACCTATGTTTGGTGGCGTGTGCGTTTGTTGGGGGTGAGGATGTTTAGCATCAAGATTTTCATAAGAGCCCACTCTCGCTGCCAACTACAAAACACTGCTAGATTACCATGATCCTAGATTCGCTTGGCAGATAAGTGAATCCCACCACTGTTAGCTCTGACTGTTCCCTTTATCAAGATAAATCAGCTCAACGTTTACTGGCTAAGATTTAGGGCGGTGCTATCCAATACAGTTGCCACCCGCCACAGGTGGCTGTTATACGTGGCCAGACCAAATTGAATGTGCTCCATGTAAGTGTAAGATGCACACCACGTGTTGAAGACTTAGTAGGAACAGAAAAGTGTAAAATAGCTCCTGAACAATTTTTGCAGATTTGATAATATATTGGACATATTAGGTTAACCAAACTATATTACTAAAATTAATTTCACCTGTTTTTAAATAAATTCCTTCCTTCTCATTCAATAGAAGCTATGTTCCTAACTTCTTAATTTAGTTGATTAGCTCATTAATTTTTGCCTTTTTTTCTTGCTCCTCTGAGCAATTAAGACTGAACATTTCCCTCCAAAGGCGGATTTAGTTGTATCCCACAAATTTTTTTAAAGTGTACAATTTATCCTATAAGCTTTGATGTATATTTTCATTATTACTTCTTTATCTTTCAAATATAAATATTTTCAAATTCAAATTTTCAAAAAGGTTTTATAATTATCTTTTAAAATTGATACATAATTTAGTTGCATTGTATTTAGAGAACTTTGTATGCTACCGATTATTTTAAAATACATTAGAACTTACTTTATGACCAGGTGTATACTCAATTTTTGTAAGAGTATTATTTTCACTTGCTGGGATTATGTTTCTTTATATAATCAGATTGACCAAGCTTATTAATTGTGTTTTTTTGGAATAATTCCTTGTTGGCTTTTAGTCAGCTTGTTCTATCAGTTACTGAAAGAGGTATACTGAAATCTCTCACTATGATGGCAGGTTTATAAACTTTTTTCCCCTCATTCTGTCACATTTTAATTTATATAGTTTGGAGCTGTGTTATTAGGTATTTAGAAGTTGAAAGTTTTTAATCTTCCTGGAAAATTAAAACTTTGATCTACTTTTTTATTAAATTTTTTGATTGATTTTATTAAATTGATTTGATCCACTTTTTATTAAATGTAGCTACTTGAAAATTTTAAATTATATGTGTGGCTTGGGTTGTATTTCCATTGGACAGTGCTGGTCCAGAGGAAGGATAAGCAAGAAGCCTGCGCCAGCCACCAAGTCCTGAACGACTAAGGATTTGATCGCAGAAAATGACAAGCAAAGAGAAGAGAGTATTAGCGACCTTGATAAAATACCCTCTTGACCTCCTGTCTTGCTGCTGCAGTCCAGAAAGGATATGAGAACAAGAAAGAAAGAAAGAAAAAGCAGCTGAGGAGAGAGGAAGGCCAGGGAAGAAGGAACTCTACATGTGTAATAGATGTGTAATAGATAAAACTGCTCCTGCCCTAAGGGTAAGACATACAAACCTTTAATTATGAAAATGACTCCTCATCTTAAAAAAAAAGCCTTAACTTCCAAAAGACAGCACTATTTCATCAAACTTTCCAAGTTGTCTCACTAAAGGTCATCTGGTCCTTCACGTTGCTGATGAGGAAAACTGAAATCTAAAGTGGTGACATGATTTGGAAAGAATCTCACAGCCAGCTAGAGAAAACCAGGTGGAAAGCAGGTCTTCTCATTCTTGAACCCTTGATCTTTCCGCTCTGGGTGTCCCTGCTCCACTCTCTCTGGAACCTCAGTTCCAACCCAAGCTCCACTTTAGGCTCATTGCAATGAAAGCAGAGATCCTGACTTCCATCCACAGTAGTCGATGAGGAGAAGGAAAGGGCAGACTTTTAAAATTTAATTTGTTTTCATCACTTCCCCTCTTTGAATTAACCAAATCATATGATACTTAACTATTATAATTTAAAATATTAAAGACTTAAAGGGAAAGGGGGAAAATTCATGGGGATAGGAGTTGGTGAAACATTCCATCACTTAATCCTGTATATTTCTCCACACCATGTAAGAGAACAAAAATGTCTTGTATGTCCTCAAAAGACCAAACAAAAGAAATGGGCTTTTCCTTTAGAGCTGGGGAATTCTTAAGAAAAAATCCAGAGGTGTAGGGAAGACAGGTCAGGGAAGTAGAAACAAAGTATAGAAACAACAATGTTACCAAAGCTAGAGGAAGAGTGGTTCCCAGGAGCCTATGCAGTAAGAAGCAAAGGAGCTGAGACAAAGAAAAGCGGTTTGGCCAGAGAAATTCTTCCCTGAAGACAGAGTTCTTGAAGCTACAGGGTTCCTACTGTTCAGCCTGTCCTGCTGCCTGGCCCAGGGGAGACGGGGGCCTAGAGGTGACTACACTTGCCAAGAACATACAGGGCACAGCCAGATAGAAACTGATTGTAACTCCTGGTCTGACTCCTACCTTAGTCTTCTGGGTGAGAAGTGACAGAGAAAAGTGATGTTGCACTCATCAGCTAGTAGCAAAGAACTACCAATGTAGTTATTCCAAAAATTGGGATAAAACATCTTTGTCTGTAGCTCCCAAAGCTGAGCATACACACCCAGGACCCAGCAATCACCCCTCTTTGTATATATATATCCTCATCAGGAACGCATACATATCTATACCAAAGACCCGTAGGAGAATAATCACAACAGCATTATTTGCAGTAGCCAAATGCTGGAAACTGCCCAAATGTCCATCAGTAGTGCACAAATTAATATGTGGTTTATTATTTACCCCATGGCCCAATCAGCAATGAGACTGAACACACTACGAGAGGCAGCATCATGAGTGAATCACAGAAAACTAACTGTAAGGAAAGAAGACAGACACTGTAGGATGCCATTGATATAAGTACAGGAAGTCAGGCAGTGGTTACCCTGGAGGAAGCAGTGACTGGAAAGGAGTGCAAGGGCAGACAAATCTTCCCTTCTTCCCTTCTAGGTTCTTTGGCTGGTCTAATAATTAAATTGCTATAAGACAGGTTAACAGGAGAAAAATTTAATGCGTACCTATAGAAGCCCCATAAAGATACAATGACTGAAAAGGCAGTCAGATAATTGTTAAATCCTCTTTCATTGTCCATTCACCTCCCAAGAGCCAACCTGCCAGATAAATGCCCCTCACTGCTGCCAAATAGCCCAGCAAGGAAAGCAGGGCTGGAGGCGAATCAGAGAACAAAGGGTTTGTTCTTATTCTGCCTTGAACATATCCTTAAAATTCAATACCAATCTATTTTGATGACAGGGTACAATTTGGTAGTTTGTGCCAAAATTATAAGCATTTTCAAAATAGGCAGTCATAAATTCAAGTTTTTAGAATTTATGCCCGTCGGCCCTGTCTCTCTTCCATAAACCCCTTCATGCCTTCTTATCTCACCCATTAATTTTCTTGCCTAGAGGAAGAAACGACTACTAATTATAAGCAAGGTACACTTCATCTCACAGAAACAGCAGCCCTCATAATGGACAGACATGTAAAAAGACCCATGACATCTGGTTACAATGCTCTTGCAGCTCATAGTAGCCTCTCCTGGCCCAAGCACTGGTTGGAATTTAGGTGATCCCAAGCTCTAGGAGAGATGTAAGACATTCTAAGCTGTCAGCTTTCAGGGCTACACAAGTGAAAAACCACAACCCTTTTTGTTTTGGAGTCTATGCCCCTTCACCAAACTGATACCAATTCCTCTTCCAGTTTTACGATATGCATCTTACTGTGGAAGAGGATTTGTAGTCATAAACCAAGAGAAGGGTCAGCTAAACACCAGAGGACAGATGAGTCTCCTTCCTCTTTGTAACCCTAATACCCAGCACCCTGCTTGGCACACAAACAGCTGGCAGCCCAAGGGTGCCGGATAAAAGCACAGCACCATTTTCCCTTTTAAACGAATGATATTTCATTAGGCAGAGGCCATACACATACACGAACTATAAAACGTGAGGACATAAAATTAGTCTTTCAAGTCAGCTAGTGCTTCTGTAGGACCCTCTTCACTCCTAAACACATTTTGCTGTCCGAACCATTAAACCAGGGGCCTGGAAGGGGCCTCGGCCATAAGCAGGTCAAGCCTCCCAGTACAGACAGACCAAGAGACAGAGCCCCACGGGGCATCCGTGTTGGCCAAGGTCACCCAGCTGGTGTGGGATAGGGGCAAGATCCCACCTCTCCCTATTCGCCAGGCTCCTCAGAGATGCTCTCTGAAAACCTTGGTGAATTACACACTAAAGGCGCATAATGAATGCATACCCAGGTGAAGTCACTGCTTGCAATTCACAAAAAACCACAAGTCACCAAAACGTTTCTCTTCCGCAGGGCTGGACGCAGAGAGGGGGCAGCGAAGGTCACTGGCGAATTTCTACCTGCAGACATCACACTTTAAGCCTTCCCGATGGATGCGAAGGGCTTTTCGGGAGCTATCCCCCCAATCCCGTCCGGGGAAAATGAGTTCACTCGGCTCTGCCGGCTCGGAAGCTTCCAGCAATGAATTAAACGGAGCCGATAGGGAAAGCTAGGGGAAAGGACCACTGCGGCTGGACTCCACACGGCGGCGGTTCACCCTGCGCCTCCACCTCGTCCACAGCTGCGCGGGCCGCAGCGCCCCACGCTCGTCCTCGCAGCCGGAGGCCACGACTCTCAGCCCGCGTTCCAGCGAGGCGCGTCTGGGGGCGCCGAACCCTGGACGCGGCCCTTGGGGGATGGGGCGGAGCCGCTAGGCCCAGCTGCACGGATCGCGGCCGCAGACCCCTGCTCGCGGGCCCCGCTCCGCCTCGGGAGGGGGCTGCGCCACGTACCTTGGCCGGCAGGTGCCGCCGCCGCTACCGCCGCCTCGGTCCGCGGCTGCAGGGGACGCAGCTCCGCGCCGCCCGCCGCCTTCGTCCGCATACTAGGGAGGCGGCGCCGGCCGGTCGCCAGCCCCCGGCCCCGAGCCCCTGCCTGTCCTGGGGGCCCGGCTCCTGCCCATTCAGTCCCGGACCATCAGCTTCCAGCGCAGATGCGGAGGAGGGGTGTGGGGGCGGGGCCTCCCATCACGAGGACACGGGAGACCAATCCGAGAGCGCGAGGGCTACAACGGCGGCCCCACCCCCAGGACGAGCAGCCCCTCCACCCAGCTGGGTTGGGGGGAGCAGGGCGCCCCCAGCTGGACGCACCCAGCCGGGGGTTCAGAGCCCTCACTGCTCTCTCACTGCGTGCGGGTAGATGGTGGAAAGTTGTATCAGACTAGTTATAGGCTTTTACTGCATAGAGGACTCGTAGGTGCAGAACTGGTGAATGAAGGGACTTGACGTCGTCGCGTGCTTTCTTTACGAGGCAGCACAGCTTCCCAGGCCAGCACGGTTCCGAGCTCCTGGGGCCCTAGAGACCATCACCTAGGCAGCCTGGGCGTGTCTGGAGACTTGCGGGACAGCGTCATGTTGTTCCACGTGTAGGATAAAAGAGGGAGAGCGCTGATTACCCACCTGTTTTACAGATGGGTAATTGAAGCCCAGAGAGCAGAACTGAGTCACCCTAAGTCATTGGGGAATATAGTGGAGGAGCCAGTATCAGAACTTGCGCTTGGAGCACCTACTTCCATACCTCCGAAGTCCCCTTGGATTCTGGAGAGGAAATGTGTCACGAGCGAGTGCTAGGCTCACGGTCTGTGCTGCAATCGCTTCCTGCAAGTCAGGGTGACTAACCCTGGAGAGACCCTCAGACCCCCAGGATCTACCTGGCACTGACTGAGGCCTCCGTGTGGCACCAGCGAAGATCAGAGCAGGCAAGATCTTAAATGCCTTTCAATATGCTCTTTACTCAAACATCAACCATCAACACACCACACAGTAAAGCACACAGAGAGATACAATAATTGTAAAATAGAGTAACGAACCAGGCCCAAAGTCAATCAGAGTCCTGGGGGAGCAAGGAAGGGTGGCTGGTTTGGGAGGTCGGTGAGCAGAGGTTTGGTCTGAGCAGAGCAGAGTGGAGGGTACTCGGAGCAGAGTGGCAGCGTGGTCACCTCTCAGTAGAGACCGGCTCTCTGAGCTACAAAATCCTCAGTTCTTAGATAGTTCTGAGTGCCTTCCTGATGTCACCTTATCAGGGCAGCAGCAGACCTTCTGATGTCCTTATAACTTTGGTAGCAGACCTTCGGGGCGTGGCTGGTTACACCCAATTACCAGGGCAACCCGGCAGCTCCCTGGGCGTTGTCTGCTGAGTTCTCTGAGCATCTCCAGAATGGAGTTAAACTCTTGCTCATTCAATATGGAGTCACTCTTGTTCACACAAAACTCATTCTAACAGCTTCCAGGGGCGCTCTACACAAAATGTCACACAATTTTTAAAAACATAAATATTAGTGAGTCCCAAAATTGAGAGATTAAAAAGAGTGTACTTAAAAACACTGACTATTATTTCTGTGACATAGCTGCGTGTGTATTATGCGGTTGTGACACTTTTGTGACTTTGGACTTGTTGACTCTTCAGTGATGTTGGTCTGCTTTCAGAATTTACTTTCAGGTTAAAGAGCGTATTGGTCATGTGCCCGTGATACTGCTTCTGGTGTGAAAAGCAGGATCATAGACTGTGAGCCAAATACATTTGCATAAACAAAAAATCTTGTTACTCTTGTTTTGCAACAGCTTTCACAGGGTTTGCACAGCTCCAAACAGGGTTTAGAATGTCTGTGTTCTTCCCCTGGTGGGGGCAGGGGTGCTGGAAAAAAGTGTGTATCTGGCTTACAAAGGTCAGGAGGGAAAAAAGTGTGTATCTGGCTTACAAAGGTCAGGAGGGAGGACAGACGGCCTTCACATCTCTCAAAGAGAGCTGTTCCCTGCGGACCTTTCAGGGACTCTCTGAAGTCCAAATGATTTCATAATAATCTAAAACATTACTTACCTTTCGCACTGATGGTACAAAAGCAAAGAAGCACAAAACTGCTGGTGCCTTCACACATCAAGACTGGCACCAAACTACTAATATTCTCCACAACTATGTATTCATGGTTAAAAAAATGCAGTTTCACTTAAGAATGTTCTTGATGGAGCAGTAAAAACTATATACTTTATTAAAATCTCAATCTTTGAATATGCATCTTTTAAATATATGACAAAATGAAAACTGTACAGAAAACACTTGCTACAAACTGAAGTATATGATGGTTGCCTAAGGAGAAGCAGTTGTCAATCATTTGCATTGCAAGCTGAACTAGCTGCTTGTTTTATTTTATGGAACACCATTTTTACTTGAGAAAACAACTGACAATTGGTTATTCCAATTTGGGTAGCTGATAGGCATTTTCTTGAAAATGAACTAAGTGAGCTTGTCTGTTCAAGGAAAACTATCGACTATTTGTTGCCAATGATGAAAAAATTCTAGGTTTCAGAAGAAATTTAGAATTTTGGAAAACTTCTGTCATCATGAGTATGACAGCTTCTCAATATTTTAGGACTTTTCTGATGGGATCAATGGTGGTATTAATGAATGTGATTTTTGGATATTGGATAATGTGTAATGTATCAACATTTGGAAGACCTGAATTTACTCAGTGAATCAATGTTTTCCAAATGGCTAACGCATGATGTTATGAAATCATTGATTTTTAAATGCAAGGCAGACAATGGATTTTAATTTAACGATACGAAAAGTTTATAGACAAGGTTTTAGATTCCACAGTGCAACAATTAAGAAATTACCTCTTGGAAAGTTTCGGTATAGTATCAAAGAAGCATATCCACAATTTTCTTAAAAAGCTATTAAAATACTCCTCCCTTTTCCAATTGCATATCAATGTGAAGTAAATTTTCTTCATGTACTTTAACCAAGCAATTTGCAACAGGTTGAATGCAGAAGCAGATATGAAAATTCAGCTGTTGTCTATTAATCCAGTCTTAAAGAGCATTTAAATTCTAATTTGGCAAATATCAATTGATAAAACCTCCATTAAAAAGATTCTTTGGGTTCCTCAGTAATTTTTAGGAGTGTAAAAGAGTCCTGAGAACAGAGTTTGAGACCTGCTGGTCTAAGCCACCTAGAGTCATTCCCATCCTTGTTGCCATTATAATTGATTCATGGGTGGCCAGAGGAACCAGACTGATCCAATCAGAGGAAATCTCAGAAATTTATTCGATAGGGGAGAGAAGTGCTTTCATTTCCTACTAGACAGTAGCCAGGCAGTAGGTAGACTCAGGAGTACCTGATAAATCAGGCTACAGGAAGAATTTATGTTAGTAAGAGAACAATGCTGTGGGAAGCAGAGAGAGAGATTAAAGAGAAACCATTTCCTTTTGGTATTTTTGAACCACTAGATCAAACCAGCCCTACAGCTCACCCTACCGCTATACATTCCAGTTTTATGAGCCAATCAATTCCACTATGGGTTAAACTACTTAATGTCAGTTGCCCCAATTGATGCACTGTGGACCTGTTTATACATATTTTCACCTAAACAAATATAATGTCTCAAATAATATACTTTCTGGGTTTTACTCACTGAGCCATTATTACAATACCAGATCGCTTCTGAATTAAAGTTGGAAGGTAGAGCAGGATCTTTGAGGAAAGGAACATAGCACAGACAAGTGGGGTCAAAAGTTAACAACATTTTTGAGGACAAAAAAATAACAGTGGCATATGATCTTGAATAGCAAAATTACAGCAGATTTTTTATTTTTTTGGCTTTTATGTATTTCTCAAATCAGACAACATGAGCATGTATTGCTTTTATTTTAAGGAAAAACTAGAACTACATGATTAGTTTTTAATAGCCCACTGGGGCATGGGCTCAGAGAGCAGGCTGGGATTGCGATATAGCAAAAGAACTCTTGGGCAAAAATTGCTAGCAGGAAACAAAAATAAAATAAAATAAAATTGCTAGCAGGGAAGAAAAAAGATATGTAAGGAATGCTGATAGGCCCAGAAAACAAATTTCCTTTTATTACAGTTTGCCAAGAGCCAACCTCAAAGATTCAAGGGGATGAGCAAGTATCCCCAATGGTTAAGGAATCATTAATTGTGCTTCAATCAAATCAGCTGGAATATTTGCAGTTGAAAACCAAAAAGGGAGACAGAGGCCAATGTGAAGATTATGTCAACACTGGAAAAGGCTTAAGTGAAAAGAAATAAGAGAACACAGATTATATGCAAACTTCCATCATGTGGCCAAAAACTGGAAGTGAGCTTGGAAAAAGGAAACAGTTGTGGTGTTAGGGTGGTGGAATTATGACTAATCTTTTCTTCTTTTTAAAGAAATGTCCTTTCATGTTGTTATTGTGTTTTTTTGTGTGTTTGTGGGTTTGTTTGTTTTTTACAATAAATAAAAAAGAGGAGTCATTGGTTCAAATTACTGAGGTCTTGGAGTCCTTTCTATATGATCTGTTTCTTTGCACTGGCCATATGGCTCTCATCTGACACCAAGACAAAACAGTGCCTTTCTCAGGGCCTGCATTTTCAAAGGTCTTAGGGGTGATGCTGATGTCTTCTTTTGTAGGTGGCCAGAAAGAAAGAAGGGAAGGAAGTTGTAGCGGCCAAGACTGAGGATGTGTGTGAGATGGGGGATCTGGCATTCCTGGCCCTCTAGCACCACCTTGTTATGGGGTTCTGGCCCAGCCATTTCTCTGTCTTTTTTATCCTAGTGGACTCTACCTTCTGTTCAACTACTCTCCTCATCTTCCTGAGATGCTGTTCCTCCGTCAGTCCCCAGGGGCTGGAGCACAGCTGCTGTCAAGAGAACACAGACTCTGTCTGCTGCCCTGAAGTACAAAAGAAGTCAGTCCCTTGAGGTTTTTCTAGAAGTGTTTCCTGTGAGCAATCACTGGAGAGGCAGGAGTAACACAAACAAAGAAGGGAAAGAGATGCTACAAAAACATCAGGGGAAGGCTGTCTGCTGGCAGAGGACAGCTCAAATTGAGGAAACAGTTCCACATTTTGAAAGCTGTGGTACAGGTCTTCACACACGTAGATTCAAGCATGTCTGTGGGCCCTCATTCTGTCCGTCCTTCACCCATATATTAAATTGCACAAACATTTACGGAGTGCCTATCATGTGCCAGGTATTACACTAAGTGCTTTACATAATTTAATTCATCTTATCTTCACAACACCCCTTTGAGGTAGAATCTTCTTATCCTCATATTTATATAAGAAAGATGAGGCTTGGAAAAGCTTAGGGAAATAAAGCAAATTGCCCAAGTTCTCATGGCTAAGCAAAGACAGCATTTGAACTTAGGCCATCACACTCTAGAGCCCACCTAAGACCTGGTCCTTACCCTGAAGAACCAAATGGCCTAACTGAAGAGAAAGATATTTTAAAACAAATAAACAGACAAAATCAGGAACACAATGAGATATAAGAGAAAAAAGCTATTAAAAAAGAGCCACAGGAACATCAAGGAGGGGCACGGCTGGACCTGCCTCAGAGCTGCAGGATACCTCTGGGAGGGGTGTAGAAATCAATCCTGACCAAGAGCTGCAAGACAAACAAAAACTTTATTTAAGGGTCTTTTTTAGGAATTGCAATTCAGTAGCCACAGATTTGGGTAGAAATCCCAACTTGTGTTCCAAGGGGGAAAGAATGGGTCAGAGTTTATAAAGACAGAAAAAGGGGTTTTCAAAAGGATTACAACTTGTTTAGAAAGAGCTGTGATTGGTGCTGGCAAGCAGACTTACATTATGCTATACCGGATTAATTGCTTATGTCTATTGCTAGGTGCAATTTTTTTTATTTAATTGGGAAATATTAGGGAACAGTGTGTTTTTCCAGGACCCATCAGCTCCAAGTCAAGTGGTTGTCTTCAATCTAGTGTGGAGGGAGCAGCTCACTGGCCCATGTGGGAATCGAACCAGCAACCTTGATGTTATGAGCACTGCGCTCTCACCAACTGAGCCAACTGGCTGCCACCTGAACATTTTGTTTTTTAATAGCAGGTTCAGTGATGCAGAACTAGTTCCAGGAACTGTATCAGGATATAGCCATTTGATTTAGCCTAGTTCAAAAGTTTGGTTTCACATGGAGGGTGTGAGTGAGCTCAGCTTCCCAGAGGCCTCCAGGGTCCATTTTAAACTGATCTCTTAGCAATACCAATTTTATTTCTCTGATTTTCTTTTACATGTACCCATTTTGATCAAGATCTTTCTTTAGAAAGCATTGAGGATCAACTAGGAAATATTTTGGTCTGTCGTTTAAAAAGCAACATTGAACCCTCGTCACCAGGAAGGCTCATTCCCGGTATGTCATGTCCCATGTAGGAAGGAAGGCAGTCTCCTGAGTGTACAATAGGAGAGATTATGGCTACATTTGAGCAACAAGGAGTTTTGTTGGAAGCAGAGCTAAATCACTTATTCTTCAGATCAAAAATTGCTTTGTAGAGGTGGTCTCAGTCAGATTTATTTTGTTGTAACATCTCTAGGCATTGGGCTACCATTATTCTGGTAGTGGCTGTGAGTCATTGTTCAATGCACCTGGCAAGGCATTAAGGTGGTGAACAGTATAATCACAAAAACCATTCATTATATAGAATGAAGCTGTGTCTCTATTCCTACAGGCAGCCAGCTAAAAACATCAGTCCAAAACCAAACGAAAGTGTAATGTTCTGTCTGTTCAAGGATTCAAATGTTTTGTTTCAGAACCTCAAGTTGTTGTATCACTTTACCTGATTGTTAATATAGAAACAACATTCTTCTCCCCATAGGGCATAAGTACCACCTTGCTGTGTGGCTAGCATATCTGGAGCCCTGCAGTTTGGTAGTACTACCTCAGATGGTCAATCATTCCTTGTTGTTCTTTAAAAGCAGTTGCAGTAGCATTCAGTGTTTGTGCTATAAGGATAGAAAGGTTTCTCATGGACTTGTCTAGTTCAGCAATTCCATGTCAAGGAAAGAAAGCTCTAGCATAAGCATATCCAAAGTCTTGTTTATCTATTACAGGGTTTTGGGTGGAGAGGGGATCCACAAGACCCTGCCCCAAATCCCAATTCCATTTGGTCTATTTTGGACAAAAGAGTCTAGATTGGGACTAATGGCAAAAGAAGGGAGAGTCTTTCTGGTGACAGCATCAAATACTAACATGACAATATCACATCTGCCTAGCCAGCAGGTTGGCAAGGTGACATATATTTGGGTTCCATATAACAGGAAACACCAAGTGCCCTCAAGTAACAATACATAATTAGACCCTTCAACCCAGACTCTGAGGGAAGTATTAAGTCCTATTTCTGAGGCAGGGACTTCATGTCCTCCATATATTGGATGATCATAAACCTCAGGTGCTCTCTATATATTTGGGTCAGGATCAAAAGATTAGTATGGGTTTGATTCTTCCCAGTTTTCCAGCTGGGATGCCCTAAGAGATAGATTTCATTTATTTTTCCATTAAATACTAGATTTTGATCTAGTCTCCCAATAGTATTTGGGAGTGGAAGGGCATCTGCTTTTCAGCATTCAGCGGCATTATTCCCGGAATTTCTCCACATTAGAGAGACATTGTAAGAAGCAACATGGTAGTTGCTTAAGGCCCATTGAGTTGTGAACTCACAGTCATCTGAATCATACAAAAGATTGTAGATACACATTTTCAAAGGGACAAAACCCAAGATTCTGTCTGAACCATTTATTTTTTCAAAACATATAGAAAAGTTATCAGAGTACAGATTGTATTTATGGGTATTCCCTTATAAGTTGGGGGAATCTTATGGATGGCTCTGGCTACAGAAACGTCATATGTTCCATCAATACTTTTTGAAGTTGCGAATAAAGCAGGACTTTAAATCCAGCATTGTGTACTGTTAGGTTTTGTAAGCTTTCAAAGCCTAAGAGCTAAGCCACTAATTCTGGTTCATCATGAATATGGTTAGCTTGGGTATATATCCAACAGTCAGTTAAATTGGCACTTTTGGATAATCATTGGATAGCAGGAACAAAATGATGTTGAAGGGCAAATAGGGTAGTCATTGCATTAAGCAGACATAGAAATTGAGTATGTTCATCTTGAAAAATAGAATAAAGAGTTAGGAAAAGGAAGAATGTTTTCTCAAGAGTTTTGTTCAGGCAAAAATTAGGTTATGAGAGCAATATAATCAATAAATGAAACAAAGGTGGTTCAAAGGAAGACCAAGTGCAAGGGTTTCTGGGTGAAATCATGTATGACTGACCTGGTCCGGGGTCTTGGGAGAGCCATTTACATCAGGTGTTGCCTGCTTTGATCCTGGAATGAGAACTCTAGTGAATGGTCTTGGGTTGTTTAGAGATTTTCAACTTAAGACCAGCAATAGGCTGAGGTGAATCCATGTGTCAATACCCTTAAGTTTAGCAGTACAAGTGTTAGTAAGTAATACCTGATATGGCCCTTCCCATCAGGACTGAAGGGAATCTTTATGGAGATGGTGTTTCCAACAGTTATCATCTTAGGCGTGGAGGTCATGATGTTATAGGTCTGTCTCCCAGGAGTTCACTATGGACTGATTGTTCCTTGAGCTGTTAGTCTTAAAGGCCCTTATAAATTCTTTCAGTAGGTCAGGAAGTCTCCTTTCAGTAGTGCAGCATTCCATATTCTTTGATCTAATCTCAGGGGTCTGCTGGTAATGATTTTAAACAGAGATAGTTTATGTTTGCTGAAAGGAGTAGATTTTAGGTTGAGCAATACCAAGGAAAGAGCCTTAGGTCAAGGCAGATCAAAAAACTCTATGAATGGTAAGATATCGTTCTTCTTTGTGGCTGCGTAATACTCCATTGTATAAATATACCACAGTTTCTTAATCCAGTTGTCTACCGATGGGCATTTCGGTTGTTTCCATGTCTTGGCTATTGTGTATAGTGCTGCAATAAACATAGGAGTGCACAAATTTTTTTGAATTAAAGTTTTGGATTTCTCCGGGTAGATACCTAGGAGTGGAATTGCTGGGTCATAAGGTAGTTCCATTTTCAGATTTTTGAGATACCTCCATACTATTTTCTATAGATGGACCTAGAGAACATTATGTTAAGTGAAATAAGTCAGACAGAGAAAGACAAATACCATATGATCTCACTTATATGTGGAATCTAAAGAAAAGAATAAGTGAATGAATTAATTAGAAACAGTTTTGGAGACATAGAGGAAAAACTGAGGGTTGCCAGGTGGGAGGGGGGTTGGGGATAAAGGAGAAGGTGAGGGGAATAGAAAACAGTCAGTTACCACAAAATTGCCAAGGGGTTCTTAAAATTAATTTGGGGAATGTAATCAATAATGTAAAGATTTTGTAGGGTATCCAATGGACACTTGTCTCATTAGGGAGACCACCTCAGGGATGATGTAGATGCCTGATCACTGCACTGTACACCTGAAGCTGAAGCTGAACAATAATGAATGTCAACTACAAGTTTATATATATATATAATATATATATATATATATATGTATGTATGTATATATATATTATATATATATATGTATGTATGTATATACTTACAAGAAGCAGAGTACAGCATTAGGAATAGAGACAGTGGAAATGTATTGGCTGTGTGCAATGTCAGAGGGATAGTGGATGGGGGAGGGGATTGACACAGTGTGAGGGATATAAATGATAAATGTCTAACTATTACTTTGTTTTGTGCACCTAAAACTAATAAAAAAATAAATAAAATAAAAAAG
Source organism: Rhinolophus hipposideros (assembly GCF_964194185.1). Lineage (NCBI taxonomy): Eukaryota > Metazoa > Chordata > Mammalia > Chiroptera > Rhinolophidae > Rhinolophus > Rhinolophus hipposideros. The sequence goes on along the minus strand of NC_138058.1, from coordinate 14,644,506 downwards.
ACTCTACGAGTTTTGCCAATTGAATTTTGATTACCTTGTTAGTTCATTCTGCAAGGCCAGAGGACTGGGGATGATAAGCACAGTGGAAATATTGTAAAATCCGCCACGTTTTACAAACAGATTGTATAATTTGTCTTGGGAAATGAGTTCCCGGGTCGCTATGGAGCTCTGAGAAGATTCCCCAAGTGAGGAAACTCTTCTCTATGAATATTTTACTAACTGCTGAGGCTGTGTCTCTCTGGCATGGGAATGCTTCCACCCACTGAGAAAACATACAAATCATCACTAACACAGATTTGTATCCTTGGGAAAGGGGTGACTGAAGAAAATCTATTTGCCAGACGTCAAAGCCTCCTAAAGTCAAGGGAAAATGCCCCATGGAGGTATGAATGGGCTTTCCAGGGTTGTACTTTGGGCAGATTTGGCATTTTTGTTATACCTGGGAAGCTATCTTTGGAGATGGCTTACAGTAGTATTTTTTCCTCATAAAACCATTTTATCATTATTCCAGTGATTTAAGTCATGTACTTATTTTAATATATGATGTTGTATGCAATCAGGGAGCAGAAGTCAGTCGTTTGGACCTACGCATACATTTTTATTAGGGTCAAAGTTACAGCCTTGTTCTAACCACTACTTCTTATTTTGTCAGATATCTAAATGCTGTGCTTCCATAATCTTATCTCTTAACTCTCCAATTGCTTCAGCTGATAGCACAGGTGCTTCCATTACAATGCTGCTAAAATAGCAGCACTGTATGCCAAACATCACCTCTACTTTCCTCTGTGTTTTCCATTGAATGTCCAAGGACTTTTATGATTGCTAAAGATTTAGATAATTGGATAGCCTCTAAGAGTTCTAAAACAGAGGAATTGTTTTTTATCTTTTGTCTTTTGTTCTTAACAAAGAAGTCAAGAATCCTCTTTGTTTCCAGAGCATGCCAAAATTTGCTTACCTTTGGCTAAATTGCAACCTTGAATTAATGCATAGAGCTCTGCTTGTTGAGCAAAAGTTGCCTGAGTCATCAGACTAGCCTCAGTGGTTTCATTTAGAGAGACAATTGCATAGTCTACTTGGTAGTGGCTTGTTTCATCTTTTAGGTAAGAACCACCAGTAAACCAAACGAATCCAGCATTTTCAAGAGGTGTTTCCTGTAAATCAGTTTGAGAAGTTAGTAGTTGTTATGCAGTCGTGAGGGATTTCATTAGAGGGAAGAAAGAGGAGAGTAGCAGGGTTCAGAGTATTACAGAGAGCAATGGTTGTATTAGATGAAGATGATAAAAGAATTTCATAGGAGGTTAGTCTGCTGGCAGAGAGGTGCTGCGTTTTATGATTGCTAAAGATTGTTAAGTAAGGCATACACTGAATGAGGCACATAAAGAGTCAGTGGAGAGCCCATTATTATCTCTTCTACATGTTGTAGTAAATTGGCAATGGCTACAATACTCTCATACAGGTAGGGAGACCTCTGGTCATCAGATCTACTAGTAATTATTGACTATAATATTCAGTGGGCCTGTGTTGGCTTCCATATTGTTGGTTCAAGACACCTAAGGCGTTTTCCTCTCTTTCATGGACAAAAAGGAAAAAGGGAAATTGATAATTAGAATGTCCTAAAGCAAGGCAGACCATAAGACTGCCTTTTATTTCACTGAAGGCTTTCTGAGATTCTTCTGTCCATGTGAGGGGCTCTGTCTGGTCAGCCTTGAGAAGAGAGTATGAAGGTTAAGCCATGACAGAAAAATTAGGAAATAATTTCCACACTATCCAGCCAAACCTAGGAACCCTCTGAGTTGCCTTTGACTATTGGGTATAGGGAAAGTTAAAATGCCCTGGATCCTATCGGAATCCAAGAGGAGATATTTATCAGTAACTAAATGTCCCAGATATTTAACTTGAGTCTTACAGAACTAAGTTTCTCTTTGATACCTTATGTCCCTTTTTTGCTAGTTCTCAAAGGAGTTGGAGGCTATATTCAGGGGATGTTTCTTCAGGGGGTGACAGGAGGAGGTCATTCACATTGTAAAAAGACGGACTGGTAAGAGAATTCAATATCTACAATATCTGTCTTTAAAATTTGGAAAAAGTAAGACTTTCAGTGCAGCCTTGAGGCATTATTGTCAAAGTATATTGCGGTCCTTCCCATGTGGAAGTGAGCAAGAACTGGCTTTCAGTATCAGCAGGGATGCTAAAGAAAGTACCACAAAGATCTGTAACGGAAAAGAATTTACTTTCTGGTGGTATGGCTGAGAGTAAGTTATGAGTGTTAGGTAAAACTGGGTGTTGAGGTATGGCTGTATTATTTATGGCTCTTAGATCTTGAACAAAGCTCCAATCCCCTCCCATGATGTTATTTTATTTTATTTTTAACAGGGAAGATAGGAGTATTACGAGGGCTTGTGTAAGGAACGATGAGGCCTTGTTTGAGGTATTCCTCAATGATGGGTTTGATTCTTTGAATGGCCTCACATTTAAAGGGTAGTGATGGATGTTAGGCAAAGGTTTGTTTTTGTCAATTCGAATTTTCATCATTGGTGTGGAATGAATGTGACTGATGTTGGTGGCATTTTTTTGACCCAAGTTCATTTGGAATAGAATTTAAAAGAGGCTTTGGGTCAGTTAAGTTGACTGAAAAACTTTAGTAGCTTTAATGAGTCCTCTTAAGGGTCATTAGTTAGAAACTCAAGATGTAAGAATATTTCCCCCTTTTGAGAGCTGAAAAATATGGACTTTGTGAACTTCGAGAAAGTCTCATCCTGAGAGTTGAATAGGGGCAGAGGGAAACAAAAGACATTGGTGGTTTCCTTGAATAGGTCCAAATTGAAAAGAAACTGGAAAGAATTTGGAGGCATTCATGGGTTGACTGGATACACCTATCATTTATATGATTTTCAATATTCTGAAGAAGAAGAGTGGAGAGGCTGTGGTGGGGTTAAGAGCTGATAGGTTGCCTTCAGTATCTATTAGGACTTTGGTTACCTCATTCACAATAGTTAGATCGATTTCCCCTAAAGTAATTGCTAGAAGCATGGGATAAATCTCCTTTTCATTCTCAGAGCAACCCTACTGCTGAGAAAACTTAGTGGGTAATCCTTGAGAAGGATTCACAGACTCTTTGGGCTGTTGGTCTTGAAATTACTTTTGAGATTTACACAAATTTTTCCCAATATCCAGGGTTTTTTTTGTTTGCTTGTTTGTTTGTTTTTGCAATAATTACAAATCCTTTTGAATGATGGTTTGCCTTGGGGATCTTAAAAGGCAAATGTAGACAATTGTTGCAATTGCAAACTCGGTACTTGAATTGCCTGAATTTGGGCATTTGAGGCTTTTTTAGCTTTCTTTTTGGTATCTTTTTGGATAGCTCTGAAAGCTGCTCAGTGTAGTTTACTAATTCTTAGTTTTGCATGGTGGTCCAATGAAGTTGTAATTTTTTTTTCCTGTTATCCAAGTTCATCATGTATATACTGAAAAAAGCTTTGAGGTGTCATCATGGACTTCATTTATGCCGGAATACTGTTTTAAAACTTTTAAAAATCAATAATAATAATAAAAAACAGTTTCATCAGGTTTTTGAACATATTTTTGAACTTTATTCTAGTCAATAACTTGAGGAAAAGCCTCAAGAATCTTTTCATGAAGCTGCTTAGCCAGCTTTGAGCTTCATTCATGGCTTCTTGTCTTTATTGGGAAAAGCCTCATAGGGCTTTGCCATTCCACCTTGTTTAGCCATGCTCTGGCGTGTCCTTCTACAAACATACGGTGAAGCTGTTAGAGATCAGAGAACCCTGGCTCATATGTTTGGATAGTGAACAGAAATTTTCTCACAAACATAATGGAGTCCTCTTTGGGATTAAGGAAATCTTTTAGTAGTGGCACGGAGCTTAGCTTTAGTCCATGGGGGTATAAGAAATAAGGGGTTGTTATCCTGGGCCAGGCCTATCCAATGGTTTAACTTTAAATGGGGTGGTAAGAGCAAGGGGGTCTAATGGAGCCTCATACTCATCGCTCTAAAAAGGGAGGTCAGCAAGTGAAGGGTAAAGAGTGAAGGACAGGCAGGCAGCAAAAGAGAAAAAGGTACAGATAATGAGACATCAGAACATTTAGAAGTTTTCTCAGTTTATTCAGCCTCAGACAACTTAGAGTTTGTTTTGGCTAATTTAGAATTTTTATCCTAGAAGGAAGCAATTTTTGAATCACTTATATGTATAGCAGCCACAAAATGCCAGTTAAAATATGCTTCCCATTCAGTTTGCTTAGTTTTGTAATCGTTTTCCAAGTGATTACCCAGATAGACTAACTTAGGGATTTCAAAAGAACCCCAACTTGGCCAGTTTAACTGTAAATCATCCTAGTTAATTATGGCCCAATGAGACAGAAAGTTTCAGGATCAGGGCCCATAATTTTTGTACATAAATCTAGCAGGAGTTCCAGAAGGTTCAGCAGCTGTTCCTTTAGAAAGTGAACTTCCCATTTTTCAAAAGAGTAATTATTCACCAGACAGGCATTTTAAATCCCATAGACAAAAAGCCAGCATCGGAGGACACGCAAATAGAGCCTGAACCTCAACTAAGGCAGGAGGTTTGGGAACAGGAGGGCTTACCACAATGATCTGGGACCACTGGGGAGATGATAAGAGTGCAATAGATTCCTGTAGGTGTTGTACTAAGATTCATGGAGGCACCAAAGGAGGAGGCAAGTCACCTGGATCCCGTTTCTTTGACGCCATGTAAGAAAATCAAGTTTGACCAAGAACTGCAAGACAAATGAAAGCTTTATTTGAGGGTCTTTTTTAGGAATTGCAACAGAGAGACAGATTTGGGTAGAAACCCCATCTGTGTACTGAGGGAGAAAGAAGGGGACAGAGTTTATAAAAACAGAAAATGAGGGGCCTCCAAAGAGATCACACAAGATACTTTGAAAGAGCTGTGATTGGTGCCGCCAGGCGGACTTACAGTATGCTCTACCTGATTAATTGCTTAGGTGTTTTGCTAGGTGAAGATTTTATTTTTTAATAGACAGCTCGGTGATGCAGAGCCAGTTCTAAGAACTATATCAAGATATAGCCATTTGGTTTAGTTTAGCCCAGTTCAAAAGTTTGGTTTCACATGGAGGGGGTGCGTGAACTCAGCTTCGCACAGGCCTCCTGCCTCCATTTTACATTGCTCTCTTGACAATATCAACTCTGTTTTGCTGTTTTTCTTTCACAAGTGAAACTTGAGTTTGTCTTTCAAAGACAAGGTAGATATGTTGATAGGTATATTAGTTTAGGGCTGTAATGGTTTCTTTATTGTTGTGTAATATATTACCACAAATTTAGTGAGTTAAAACAACACAAATTTATTACCTCACAGTTTAAGTATGGGTACAGTGTCACTGGATTCTCTGCTCAGGGTCTCACGTGACTGAAATCAAGGTGTTGGCCGTGACTGCAGTTCTTTGTGGGCTCAGAGTTCTCGCCCCAGCTCACTGGTTTTTGATGGAATTTATTTCCTTGCAGTTACCGGATTGAGATCCTAATTTTTTTGCTAGCTGTCAGCAAAGAACCACCCTCAGCTACTAGGGGTTGCCCATAGTTCCTTGCCCTGTAGCCCCATAAGAACCACACAACATGGATGTTTGCTTTCTTCCAGGCCAGCCAGAGCACAGCTACATGATTTTCTCTTCTGCTACCAATAAAACTCTTGGCTTTTAAAAACCTCACGTGATTAAGTCAGGCCCCACCCAGATCACCTACTAATTTTAAAATCAACTGATTTGGGATGTTAATTAAATCTGTAAAATCCTTTCACAGCAGTACTTAGATTAGTGTTTTATGGAATAACTGGGAGAATGTGTGCATACACCAGAGACTAAGAATTTGGGGAGCCATCTTAGAATTCTGCCAATGGTAGGATTTAGCAAATGGAGAAGATGAGGAAGATCAACCCAGGAAGACAAAATAGGATGAGCAAAGGATTCAGGGAGACTGTTGGAAAATGAAGATAGGAAAGTGAGTTTCATGTTTCTAACAACATGGCAGAATAGATGCTGGAGATATCTGCCAACTGAAAATCCCTAAGATGCTGGGGAAACTATTAAAAATATGTTTTAATAGGAAGGCTGAGCTGGTAGGAATGGGAGAAAACCACTCTGAGGCAGAAAAATGAGAACATGGTGGTCCAGAGAGGTGAGCAGAGTCCAGAGTTTGCCTTAGAACCATCTGTTACTTATGGCCAAGTGGGCTGGAGGTAGGAGACAAAACCTAGACTGAAGCAGTATGTGAAGTTAGATTGGAGATCATTACACATACCTAGAACCCTCAAAGGGTGGACATTTCAGTGGGTGTACTCTGATCTTGCTTCCCAAGGGAAATAGAGGGGTACTTGTCATAGATAATTATTTGCTTTAAGATACCTGATCTTAGTTCAGAGTGGAACAAAAATAAAAATAAAAGTTTCCCCTAAAAATACCCAACCAAAAGGCTGCACTCATGCAGCTTGGGGCTGGAATTCATACCACCTTTGTGACCAACAACCTTTTAAAGTGGTCCCAGGTTGACAGTTCTCTAGGGCATCTATAAGAAGCAAGTTACCTCTAGGGACATGCTTTTTAGACCCAACCCTAAGACAATTACCACAAAGTTCCAAGGAGTTTGACTTTGCAATTTAAAATATTGCATTACACTTAGGGGAACAAACCACTATACCCAAGAGTCAGCAGAAATAATAAAATAAAGACTCAGACCCACAAAAACTATAGAGAATAGAATTAGGAGATTCAAAATATCAAATAAGCTTGTTCAATGTGTTTATAGAAATAAAAGAAGGTATTGAAAGCATGACTAAGAAATAAAAGAAACAAGACTATTAGCAATAACTCAGTAGACAAATGAAACAATAGAATGGAGAGGTAAAGACATAATTAGTAAGTTGATATATAGATACAAAGAAATTACCTAAAGTCCAGCACCAAGAGAAAAAAGTTATAGAAAAAAATGAGATTGAGACATGGAGGATAACATAAGTAAGTCAAAAGTCTAGCACAAGCCTAACCAGATTTCCAAGGGGGAAAAAAGGAGAAAATGGTATAGAGGCAATTGATAACTGAAGAAATAATAACTGAAAAATTTCCAGAATGATGAAAACACAATCCTCACATTCAGGAACCCCAAGAAATCATAAGTAGGAAAGTTATCAGAAATCCTAGACACCTCAGAAGGAAACTGCAGAACACTAAAGAAAAGGAAAATCTTAAAAGCAGTCAGAGAAAGAAGACAGATTACCTACAGAGAAATAGCAATTATGCAGTTATATCGGCAAACTTGGGGGAGAAAACAAATGTCAACCTAGAATTGTATATAGAAAAGGAAATCGTCTTTCAAGATCCAGGGAAAAATAAAAACATTTTCCTACAACAAAAATTAATTAGCCTACCCTAAGTAATGGAACTGCTAAGGGATATACAGTAGAGAAAAAGAAAATAATCTTGGAAGTTTTGAGATGCCAAGAGTAGAGTTTCAATCAAAGGCACAGGTGAAAGAATTAAAAAGTAAAACTTGATTCTGGGAAAACAACCAGCTGAATGCACAAAACCATGGAAATTATTTGTGTGCATCCTAATATTGGGAGAAAAACATGTCTAGGAGAGCAATGGGAGATTAGATTGGGACCAGATTTTGAAAGATTGACCAACCTAAGGCATTTGGAATTTATTCTTCTGGCAGGAGGAAGGAATTGGATTTTTATATTTAAAAAAAGGAAAAGATTAGATGCCTGTGGAGAACAAGCAGGTAACTTAAATGAGTGTAGTAGGCTGGGTGTGAGACAATAGAAAAGGGGGACATTATGGGGGGACTATGGCAGCTCGAGAGGATAGCCATCTAAAAGGGATAATTGCCTCTTGCCAATTGTTACCATATGGGAATTGAGCACCCTGTGTTGCCAGATCTTCAGATTTTTCCAGAGAGGCTAGGAATCTGGATTTTTAGGTCAATTCTCTTAGTTTTTAAAAGTTAGCCACAAACTCAATTTTTTAAATTACAGTGCAGATGAGCACCATATGGGTGAAACAAAACGTCCACGTAAAGGGCCTGAAGGTTTATGATCTCTGGAGTGAGAAAGAGGATGAAGAAAAAACACGGGCATGGTGGAGTGTACAAGATCAACTTGAGAGCTTGTCCCAGGCCTCTGTTGCCTCTTCAAAAATTACCTTGTCTAGTCAGGTTTGGTTTTGTTTTGCTCAGGAATGTCCTCTCAAGTCCTTACAAGCAAAGATCTCATCTTCGCTCAACATTCTACAGGACAGAGCATATTGTTTGGCTTTTAGAGGGTAGAACAAACAACCTGGTGAGAAATTAGCTCTCTTCTTCCCCCCTCCCAAGTTTCATTCTCAAAAAATTAGAGGTATTGTTTCCTGCCTCCATCCTCTCAAGATGGCAGTATTCTTGGGATTTTGGTCTCCCTTGCCTAAGCTTTAGTGGATGGCCTCCTAGAGAGGCTTCTTGGCCCATGGCTGGTGCCATTGTTACCACTGACCTTTATGTCTGGCTCTGGACATCTGCTGCTCCAAGGCCCACAGCGATGTCCTCATCACACGTAGCTCAGCCATACACTTGACCACAGGTTCTTCAGCTTCCTGCACAGCTGTGGCATTTAGTGCTCAGTCCCTGGGCATCCATAGACATTCCCATAGATGGTTCTCTAGTTCCTAGGGCAGTTCAGAAGAACTGGGTATAGGTGTCAGTGTCTCTAGTAAGCTATCCACTCATACCTAGAGTCTGGACATTTAGACAAGGATGAATGACCATGCTGAATTCGTTTTCATGTCCTCAGCACTCACCACAGACCCTGACTCAACTAGGCCCTCATGGTGCTATGTTGAAGTAAATGACAGTCATTCGGCCATCAAGAACGTTAAATCGTGAAAGATGTTCTAATGGGTCACAGATGAATTCCTATCTGGTCATTTTTAATGATTATTTATTTTAAAATAAGATATTAGAGATATGATCTGAGCCCAGGGATTGGGGAGAGGCCTTTCACAGTCTCTTATTCTTCCCCTGTGAGTCCTGAGGGAAAGGGGCAAGGAAGTGGTCATCCAGTTTCATTATGGGTCATGGGTCCTTCGACTGGCGTCCTTAGATAGGCAATAAACCTCAGTAATCATGTGCAAACTGTTGGATAAATGTGCACTTTGGTGGTGGGGAGGGACAGGAGGATGGCCCCAGAGCTCAACTTGAATTCCCTAAGGGGCCCAGCTCCAAAGAGCACTCTGGCCTTCCTCCTTCCTTTCTTTGGCCTTGAAGATAAAGGAGTTCTTGATGAGCTTCACGTCTGAGGTTGGGTTAAAGTACCCACAAGTTATAAATTATCCCTTCTGAGCTTTTCCCATGTGCATGGATCTCCCACAGGGGCCTCGAAGAAGGGTAGCTTTTGTCCCAAGAAGCAGCTTATCAGTGTCCAGGGCACTGGAGGCAAGGTTCTCTGCGTAGAGTATCAGCTCCCACACCAAGAGCAGCCTCCTTGCTTACCATGGACAGTGGGCTCACCCACGGACAGTCAACTCCCAGCTCTAAGCACTTTGGGAATCTTGGAGTGTGAGCTGGGGGGGTCACATGACTTGTGGGTGGGGGACAGAATTCCCCAAGAGACGCCAAGCTCCTACACGGTGATCTTGCCTCTGAGAGGGAATCTGGAGCTATAGTGATTGTAGAGCTGGCTCTCCAGGACAGAGCTGGCTCCCGGAGGAGCAAAGAACGAGAAAGGAGCGTTGCATTTTAGGATTGATGAGTGGCCCAGGTTCTACTGCATTCCAATGTCAAGCTGGTTAAAGGGCAGACACCTGCCAGAAAGTTTGGTCACGTTTGCAGTCTCCTGTCATGTTCAAGGTGTTTTCATTTGGATAGGTTGGCAGCTGCTTTCTTTCTCTCTTGCTCAATCATTCTTTCTGCATTCCATTGGAGTTCTTGTTTCCCATCCAAAAGGCTCAATTCCTTTTTAAGCACTTTCAGTTTCCTAGTCTCCCATTTCCTCCTCATCCTACACATATGGACACTGGTTAGTCTCAGAGTTTTCTAGTTAACCTTGGTGTAGCCCCACATCATCCCTCTCAGCGTCTGGCTCAAATTAATTCATCCTTCAATCTACGGTAACTCAATTCTATACGTCACTCTCCTGTTTCCAAACTCGCATCAGGTTATCTCCTGAATTAACTTCCATCTCTTAAGCCTGGCCTTAGAGACCTTCTTCCACCTGGTCCCCACGGCAGCAGCCGGCACAGACGCAGGACCAGGGTGCATGGCTCTGAAAGGGGAATTTGTCCTGGATATTAGACCCCTTGTATCCACTCACCCTGGTCTGCACATTTGTTATATTATTCGTGTCACTCAAAGTTCTTTAATTTCCCTCTTAAAGTCCCCCAAGGCTCATCTCAGATGGCACTTCCTCATCAGTCACACTTGCGTGGCTAGAACCTGATCATTCTGTAAGGGGACCTGGGTGGGCTGTTTACCAGGCAACAGTATCTTTACATATTTCCTCTTGAGCTGCTCAAACTTCCCAGAGAGGAATTTCCAGGTTCCTGCCTGAAACACGGTCCGGCTGCCTGCGTGTTCTGGGCCCCACTTGGTGAGAAAAGCTGGAAGTCCCTGAGATGAGAAATCAATGGCATCAGTCGTCAATTTTTCTGTTTTCCATTCTGCACCCTACACTCCACTGTCCCTTGGCCCTCAATACAGAGACCCATTCTGTTACCTCCTCCAGAGAGAAAAACTCGACTTCTGTTGGGGGCAGAGAGGGACAGGTGCCCAGAGGAATAGAGTTGGCTAGGACCTCAGGAGACCTAGAGAGTACAGTAACAGCAGGAACTCATAGGCTGCTTACCAACTTACTATATATCCAAAGTAATGTACACATACAAACTCTATTTGCCTGTATATACATATCTTTACATACACTGACTACCCTCTCCTCCTAAGTGCCACTCTTCCTAGTTGTCTGCACTTAACCACCCATCACCTGCCTCCCGGGTCCAGAGGTTCCCGGGACTTCTGCTTCCTCTTGTTGAGGAGTCTGCAGTATGAAACATTTGGTTGGTCTTTCTGCACGTCAGACTTGGGACTGAGCTCAAAATTCTGCTGAGTCAGTTATTCCTCATTTGTTTGCTTTCCTGCTTCCCAAATGTTGTTGCTATTGCCTCCTCATAAAATTCTTTCTGACAAAACATCACTGTAAGTATGCTAGTGGGCTAACAGATGTTTATGTATATGGAGAGGGTTGTCCGTGCACCTGGCCTGCCACAGCCAACTCCCCACACCTGCCCACCTGCCCACCTGCACGAGGCCACACCATGAGTCAAACCCAGGTTTGAGGATGGGCTTCTGGTTCTCAGTGCACTTACTTGTACTTGCTCTCAAAGCAGCAAATAAACAGTATAAAAGATGGTTACAAATGGACCGAGAGAACTCACCCTGTATGTCATATGGGCAGGCCTGAAATTCAGCAGTCTTGGTGGCCTGGATGGAGTAGCTGAGAGCTGCGGGCTCTCAGGCTTTTAGAGACCCAACCACATTGGCATCCTAAAACCACTTATACTCTCATAGATGACATTAGTCCTGCCCTTCAGGAAGAGACACTATTCAGCTCCTGTGTGCATTCTGAGCCCTGAACTTGTGGCTGAGCCTACCCTGGGTTTTCTCTCTCTCTCTCTCTCTGCTCCTGGGTGACAAGGCTTCAGAGGTTTCCATTGTTGTCCATTTGGGGGCTTCCCATGCACAGGCCTCACCATGGCCAGCCACACCTCAAGATTCTGAGGAGTGGTAAATGCAGAGAGGTGCCACCCTCAACCCTGACGCTGCCTCCAGCTAGACAAGGCTGGACCTTGTGAAAGCTTGGCCTGGACCTGCCTACCAACAGCCTTTGAACAAATCAGAAAAAGGCACTTCTTGGATTTTGCATAATAAATACATGCAAAGCCCTAATGTCTATAAGGCCAATGTACCTCCCTTGATGTGGTGCCCCGAGCAGTGTACTGCCTGGCCAGTCATACACAGTGGCCTTGGGTCCAAAGCCACAGCAGGCCAAGTGAGCTCTTGTGGCATTTCTTCTGCGCTCACAACAAAATCTCTTTCTTTATTTTTCCATTCTGTTGCTTAGGGGAGGTCCAGCTGAGAAAGAGTAATAACAGACAGTGAGAAAGAATGAGAGCATTTCTCCTCCTCCTCCTCCTCCTCCTCCTCCTTCTCCTCCTCCTCCTCCTCCTCCTCCTCCTCCTTCTTTTAAATGAACACTCTTTTGTTGAGGAATTACAGGTTTACAGAAAAATTAAGTGGAAAATACAGAGTTCCTTTCTGCATGCTCATCCCCACAAAGTTTCCCTTGTTCCTAACATCTTGCATTAATGTGGTGTGTTAGTTACAATTGATGAACCAATATTAGTACATTATTATTAATTAAAGTCCATGGTTTACATTAGGGTTTACTTTTTGTGCTGTGCATTCTATGGGTTTTGACAAATGTAGAATGACATGTATCCATCATTATAGCCCCATACAGAAGAGTGTCATTGCCCTACAAATCCCCATATGCTCTAAATGTCATCCCGTCCTCCCACTCGTGCCCTGAACCAGGCTCTGGCTATGTTTCTTTTTAAATCCTGAACACTTTATTCCCTCCAAACCTCGATGCTGACGAACCCACCTCAGTGCCCCTCCTCGATGGGGTAGAGTAAGAAAGGGAGAAGTGGGGAGAGAGTGGACGTGCTGGAATCTTCCCTCTGAGGCCAGCATTCCTCAGGGCTTTGTTCTTTCTTCTGCTCACTCACTATCCCTCCAGGAAGGAAGTTAGCTACACAAATCAATAAAAGCCAAACCTACTAATTTTCTCCACTTCCTCCCTGAGCTGCCTCACATCAGATTCAAGATAAGTGGCAGGAAGTTGGCACTCACGAAAGAAATGCATCCAATGACACATATGTCCTTTTATTTTGTGGTGATGTATTTAAACAAGTTTATAAATACGCATTTTACTATTTTATCTGAATGTTGGTAGAAAGCATCTGTTTCATTATACTGGCAAAGTTTATGTGTTAAAAATAGGGTTTGAGAATACTGCTGTGCCTTGTGTAATTTTGAGAAAGAATTTCTTATAATAGTCAAGCTATGTTCCTTCCAAGAAAACAACTCTGGTTGTCCTGTTTGGGTGTCAAGGAGACAACTATTTGGGCAGGGTGACAGTCAAAATATATAGAAACTCGCAGGACATTGGTACATATTAGTCAGGATGCACTAATTCGCTGCAGTAACCATCAACCCTGCAACACCAGTGTCTTCAAATAGATTTATTTCTTGGTCACACTCCTTGCTCCCTGCATTGGTGGGGGTAAAGGGTGTGTTTGGTTAAATGCTCTGCTGTCCCTGTCTTGAAATTCTTGATAATTTTTCAACAAGGAGTTCTGAGTTTTTATTTTACACTGGACTCTGAAAATTACTGTGTGTAGCCATCCTCATCCCGGGGAGGAGCCAAGAAAATCAAAATGGTAGAAGGGCATTCTAGGTGTAGGGAGCAGCAATCATTTACTAACCAGCATGAGTATTTCCGTATTTTAACAATTAGTATGGCAACTAGCGCATATCAGCTGAATATCAGCCCGGCATGTGAGTTGACATGATAATCCCCCAAAAGGCCCACATTCACTAGGATAGTCATGGGGATAGGAGTGATTCCTTAGCTGGAAACCAGAATTCAGATGGCAGGCAACACACTCTCATTGCTCTCTGAGTCTCCCTTTCGTGACTCTAGATTTTGAGGAGGAGAAATAAAAAGACATGAGCTCTTGGGTGGTGAAGGTTAAACATGGCACCCGCTACATGGCATTCAGATAGGAGCTAAAGTGGATGGGTCTTACATGTTCTAATAAGCAAGTCTTCATTTGCAAACAGCAAATGGTTATTCCCTTTTAAAAAAATCCCTTAACCCAGAGTTAGTAAGTGCCCAACATGCACGCTATCATGCTCCTCTTCTTATCTTCTTTTATGCCAAGACTGTCATGACTCCTTCCAGTGGACCCTGGATGTCGCCTCAGAATTCCCGACATAGAACCCTAGGCACCCGCTAGGATCACAGAGGGTTGGGATCCAAGGAAAACCCTAGCATGGCAGCACTAGCCTTAGTCAGGTCCCACTTAAATATTTCAGCCTTCTGACCCATGCTATGGGATATGGTTGTATAATAACTTATTTGGTCTTTGTCCTAGATTTCTGTGATGGAGCTTCTAAATTCTTGAATGTTAGGTGTGTCTTATTCAGACTGGGCCCCCGGGACCACACCTGAGTTTATGCTAATGAGGTGACTCCCAGCAGGCCCTAGATAGTTCCAGGATGGGGGCTGGCCATGCCAGAAAGGTCAACCATGTGATTGGAGAGTTGGGGCTTTTTAAGAAATTGTGGTAAGTTGGTTTATTTCATGTGTATACATTATAATTTGGTATTTGTATACACTGCATAGTGCTTACAATTGTAGTCTAGTTACCATCCATCACCATGCAGTTGATCTCCTTCACTCATTTCACCATCCCCTAACCCTTTTCCCTTCTGGTAACCACCAATTTGTTCTCTGTATCTATGAGTTTGGTTTTGTTTTATTTTGTTTGTTTTGTTGTTGTTTTTTAGATTCTACATGTAAGTGAAATCACATGCTATTTGTCTTTCTCCATCTGACTTATTTCACTTAGCAATATACTAAGCTGCTTGACATCAGTCTTAGTGGTGTTTATTTGGATCTGACTCCATACTCAAGGGAAACAAAAGCAAAAATAAACAAATACGACTACTAAAAAGCTTCTGCATAGTGAAAGAAACCATCAACAAAACAAAAAGGCAACCTACCAAACAGGAAAAGATATTTGTAGATCATACTTGTATATCAGATAAGGGGTTAATGTCCAAAATACATAAAGATCTCAGACAACTCAACAACATAAAAACAAACAACCCAATTTAAAAATGGGCAGAGGATCTGAATAAAGATTTTTCCAAAGAAGACATACAGATGGCCGATAGACATATGAAAAGATGTTCAACATCACTAATTATGAGGGAAATGCAAATCAAAACCACAATGAGGTATCACCTCACACCTGTTAGAATGGCTATTGTCAATACATCAACAAACTACAAGTGTTGATGAGGATGTGGAGAAAAGGGAACCCTTGTGCATTGCTGGTGGGTTCATAAGCTGGTGCAGCCACTATGGAAAACAGTATAGAGGTTCCTCAAAAAATTAAAAATAGAATTACCCATGTGATCCAGCTATTTCACTTCTGGGTATTTAATCAAAGGATATGAAAACACTAATTCAAAAAGACATACACACACCTATGTTCATTGCAGCATTATTTACAAGCCAAGATATGGAAGCAACCTAACTGCCCACCCATGGATAAATGGATGAAGAAGCTATGGTACATATATACAACGGAATATTACTCAACCATGTTGGGTTTTTTTTTTGTTTTTTTCTTTTTTTTTTGTTGAGAGCCCGCTGGCCCATGTGGGAATCGAACCGGCAGCCTTCGGAGTTAGGAGCATGGAGCTCCAACCACCTGAGCCACCGGGCCGGCCCTCAACCATGAAAAGAAGGAAATCTTGCTATTTGCAACAACGTGGATGGTCCTTGAAGGTATTAAGTTGAGAGTTGCAGCTTTGAGCCAGGTGATATCAATCCCCAGGGGTGCAGAAGCTGAAGATTGAATTCAATCATGTGGCCAGTGATTCAACTAATCATGCCTATGTAATGAAGCCCCAAGAAAAACTCTGGACCCTAAGACTTGGGTGAACTTCCTGGCAAATGAACTCATCAGTGTCCTGGGAGGGTGATGTGCTCAGGCTCTCATATGGACATAGAAGCTCCAAGTTCAGGACCCTCCCACATTTCCCCCTACGTGCTTCCTCATTTGACTAGTGCTAATGTGTATCCATTATAATAAAACAGAAACTGTAAGTATAGCACTTTCCTGAGTACTGTGAGTCATTCTAGTGAATTATCAACCTGAGAGAGTGGTGGGAATCCCCAAATTTGTAGCCAGTTGGTCAGAAGTGTGGGTGTCCTGGGGATCTCTGAACTTGGGACTGACTTATGCAGCATGACAGTCTTGTTGGAGACTGTGCCCTTCACCTGTGGAGTTTGGGTAGTTAGTATCAGAACTGCACTGCAGTATTGCAGATACGAAAGACAAGAAGGAAGCCACACTTCACTGAAGTTGTCATTCGTAGCAAGAGTCTCAGAGGTGAAGAGGTGTCCAAGGGCAAAGTGAACCTTTCCAGACCTCACCTGACATTGTAACCAGGGCATTCTCCCTCCACTGCCAACCTCAGAGGAGCTGGGTCTTAGTCACAAAGTATGTGAGTTTTCCCAGGTCTCATAGGGAAAAATGAGGTCACATTCATGTCCTTATTTCCACAGTTCTTCCTTATGTCTGCCCGTGCAAAGTGCCTGTCCAGGGAGAATTTCTGGGAGTTCCCAAGGTGGCTCAAGCATGCTCGTGAAGAAGCATAGTCAGCTCTTTCTGAGGTCTGCTGGACGCTGCTGCTTCTACTGGATGGCACAGTGTTGGATAAATTCTGCTAACCCCTCCAGATCCCCTCCCCACCCTCCTCAGCCATATTTGGTATCCTGAAATGCTGACCTTTACGAATTGCATCATCCAGGCTACTTTGCCCTGGCTTCTGGTCAGGTTCAGCCAAGGAAGGCCCTGCAGGGAGGAGGAGCGTGGGGCCATGGTATTTATTCCCTGCTCTCTCCCTGAAGTGAGTTGGCGGACTCCCCTGAGAAAGGCTGCAGCTCTTACCAGGTGGCCTATATTCTAACTACTCACTCTTGTCTCCTCATGTCTAGGAGAGGTAAAGGCTTCCTGCTCTGGCTAGCCCTGATGCTTCACCACCCCTGTAAGTTTCCTTTAACACTGCCCACATCTTTGTAAATGGTCTTTTAAACTCTACTCAGATACCCAGTTTGAGATACCATTTCTTGCTGTTGGGACCCTGATCACCCAGAGGTCACTGCGATTTCCACTGAATACACATCTTCAGGCCACCCCTCCCCCCTCTCCCCGCCCTTCACCCCCTACATCACCAGTAATTCCTGTCCTGTTGGAGCGGAGCTGACATGGTGCCAACCCTGCATAGTTGCCTATGGCAATGTGGGAGG
Organism: Rhinolophus hipposideros; assembly: GCF_964194185.1. Lineage (NCBI taxonomy): Eukaryota > Metazoa > Chordata > Mammalia > Chiroptera > Rhinolophidae > Rhinolophus > Rhinolophus hipposideros. The sequence goes on along the minus strand of NC_138058.1, from coordinate 14,627,326 downwards.
GAACATCTCTCCTTGTTCCATTCCCCTCTGTTAGAGAGTCTCAGACATGTTCTGCTTGTGCTCCAATGTCTTCTAGAATTTTGAGTGAAACAACTCCTTTTGTTTCACTTGCATGAGCAGGAATCCAGAGAGTGGGAGTTGCTGAGCTGGAAGGAGGAGTCCAGGAGCGGTGCTTTCACAGAGAGGGCACTGCAATGAGGCCCAGGGGCTGGAGCTGGCAGCTGGCTCTGCCTACATGGCTGTGTGACCTTGGACAAGTCACTCTCATTTTTAGGCTTCAATTTCCTCACCTGTATCGCAAGGATTGGACTTGGTGATTCTCAAACCTTCTGGGCCCCCAGCCTCACATTAACCAGAGCAGCTCCTATTTGATCTATTTTTAGAATTTGGGCTTTTGTGAAGATTTCCTTTAAAGCATGGATTCCACTGCTTTCAAAATGCTCAAAAACAACTGGACTAGATGATTCTAAGATCCCTTCCAGCCCCTCAATTTTTTTTAGCATAAAATCAACCTTGTCTTCCTTACCATTGTGCCAAGGAGGGTCTGGTTCCAAGAATTAATGGAGAACTGATGTGTACAGGCCTGTCTCCTGCCAGGCTTTCTGCCATGGCAAATTCACCATGACTGAGTAAATGGTTCCCCATCTATCCTCAGCACCTTCTCACTTATTTTTCGTTTACTTCTGCCACTAGTCACAGGCGAGAAGAAGAAAAAGAAATTTTAAATCAGTTGTATAAAATGCAGACCATCCCAGCAAACAAAAATGTGGAAAAGATATCAGCTTCACTCAACTGATCTTGAGAGCTTTGTAAAAGTTTGGCCCACAACAATGGAAGCTGGCAGCCCCTCAGTAGTTCATCCCAGACGTTTGGTGTTGAAGAGAATTACAGAGCAGTGATGAATAGTTTGGGATCTGGGGTCAGAAAGATATGGGTCAAATCCCAGCACCACCATTTACTAATTGGATGATCCTGACCAAGTTACTTAACCATGCTGACCCTTTTCTCATAATCTGTAAAATCAGAGTGATAATAATACCTACTTTATAGAGTTGTCTTGAGGTTTGAGAGTGAGATAATACATGTAAGATGCTTGGCATAGTGCCTGGAACACAGAAAGTACCTGCTTGATACATCAGCTATTTATGGTTATTGTCATTAGAACGATTCCCCTGGCTTCCAGGAAACTCAGAGATCAGCGCTCCATTAACTGCTCAACTGAAAAACCCTCCAAAGTGTCATTCTCTCCTCCTCCTCTCCCATTTCATAGCTTCTTTTAAGATAGTTATGATTGAATGCTTATCAGGTGCCAGGATTTAGAGATGCCACCCAACACCTAGACCAGTGCTAGGAATAGTCTAGATAACTCAATAAATGATGGTAGAAGAAATGAATGATCTTATTCAACGCTCCCCACATCCCTGAGAAGTAGATATTATTGTCTCAATTATAGTGGACATATTATTGTCATAATCATGCAGCATCTGAGACTGCGTCCTGATTGTGGAGAATCTGCCCTTGTGTGAGGATCCCCGTCTGGACACTGAGAAGGAGACAGCTCCCCTTTGACCTCTGGCAGCTGGAGCACAGACATGTTATGAACGAAGTACAGGCAATCAGATCCTCACCTGAGATTTTGAAATCCAAACTGAACAAGGTAATTGGAATTCCTCCTGGTGGGGCTGATAGCTAAGGCATTGGACATCCAGGGTCCTGTGGGTTTGGTAGCTCTGGGGCCAACAGTGACCACGGTGCTGGCAGAAGGCCCAGTGTTCAACTACCTACAATCCATTTTGAAAGGGAGGGAGGTATTGTAAATAACATTATATGATGTTAGTTTTGCAAGAGAGTTTCTACATCTTGCCAGGCTGTGGCTTTTCCAACTTTCCCTTTTCTTCTGAAGTTTGTGAGTGTCCTTGACAGTCCCAGGGGATTAATTTCTTGGGGTGCTTGCCTTCCATCTCCTCAGCAAATGTTTAGGCAGCTCTTGTTGCCTCTAAGAAGATGAAGCCACACCTCTCCTGCTTTTCTTCCCCCATCCTCCTTCTGCCCCTTTTATGCCTAAGCTCTGCCAATACAAGGCTGTCGGTACTCTTCTCTTGGAAATGAAAACCCCAGGGCTAGTCTTGCTGTCACACACATATGTGCTGGGGTTGAGGGCTGAGTCATAAATCTTACTTAAGGGAAAAGGGTCCTTGGAGAAGCTGACCAAGTTTTCGCTTTCCTTTATTTCTTTTTCCTTCCCTTCTTAAACTCTTCCTCTGTTCCAGGTCTGTGGTAGATCTCATGGGTTTCTGAGGAGCAAACACATGTACAAAATAAGGAAAAGAATGTAGAACTTTGAATTGGGAGACCTGGGTTGGAACCCTGGCTAAGTCACTCACTCACTATCTGTGAGATCTTGGGAAGGTTACCTAGCCTCTCTGAGCTTCAGTTTCCTTATCTGCAAAATGTGTTCCCGAATGCTCATATTCTATGGATTGTTGGGGAATTTAAGTAAGAACGCATTCAAGCAGTCATCAAAATCACTGGTTCTTAGGAGACCTCCCATAAATTTGGGCTGCTCTTAATGGAAAGTCCCCCAGAAGTTGGAGCCCTGAAGGGAGGTGCCCTACATCTCCAGCCATCCTTAGTCGGGGGGCATTTGAAATTGGGGTACCTGGAAACATGGGAAAAACTACTTGCAATTGTGTTATATGTTGGTTTATATGTTATATGTTGTATGTTGGTTATATGTTGGTCAAATATCTTTTTATATTTCTTGGCAAGAATGCTTGTAAAGTAGAGTGGTCAGGGCCCCTGAACAACCCGGGCAGTTGACTACATGGAAAAGAGCACCATGCCACAAAGAAGAGCTGTAAACAAGCTGTACCTATAGTTCAGTTCTGTCTAGTCCTGAGTCCAGTTTCTCTGTGGTCCTACGGCAGGGGTGGCGAACATGCTACAGGAGTGGGGTGGGGTGGAAGCAACATGGGTGCTGTGTTGGGAGACCTGAGTTCCAGTTTTGTCTCTGACATTTATGAGGTGAAAGAACTGGGAGGGTTACTGAAGCTCTCTGAGCCTTAGTTGCATCTACTGTGACAGGGGAAATACTAGTACCTGCCCCACAATGGTGTAAACAATGAATAAGCCATTGATTTTTTAGTTTATTGAGATATGATTCACATACCACAAAACTCACCTTTTGAAAGTGTACAGTTCCTTTGCTTTTCGTAAATTCACAGAGTCATGCGACCATCATACTATCGTGCATTAGAACATTTTTATCGTCCCTCCAAAAAACCTGTGACCATTATCAGTCACTCCCATTCCCTCTCTCAAAAGACTTACTTTGAAACTGTAGTGCTATATCCGTTTTGATTAGTATCATACAGTTGATTTGTAGTAACAATTGATCGTTGCTGCACAATAGTCTGCTTCTAAGTAATACCACAATTTTTGAATCAGATTTAGTAAAGGTGATGTGAGAAGTGTATCAGGGGTAAACTCAGCAGCAGTATTTTAAAGATAAACAGGCTTTAAGAACACAATTTATTTCTGTCTTATAGAATAGTCTAGGTAGCTCCAGGGAGCTCACTTCTCCATCTTCCCTAGGATATGGCTTTCTTCCTCTGGATCCAAAATGTCAGCCAGCACTCCAGCCATCATATCCTTGCTCCAGATAGCAAGATGCAGGAAGGGATGAACACTGCATATCACAAGGCTTTAAGGAAGGGTCTCAGAAGCTGCCACACAACACTTCTACTAACATCTCATTGACCAAAACTCGTCATATGGCCACACCTAGCTGCAAGGAAGGCTGGGGGATTTAGCCTTATTCCAAACAGCCAGTTAAAAATTTGGTTTTGCATTGTTATGAAAGAGGGGAGAACAGCATCCGTGTCAGTCATCAAATGCTATAATAATTCTGCAGAACAAATCACACCAAAACTCAATGGCAAAAAACAATTAACATTAATTTTTCTTGCTCTCAGGTTGGCTGGGAAAGCTCTGCTTGAGGCTACAAGTGTGCTGGACTAAGATGAAAGCTTCAAAATGACTCAAGTCTACCTGTCTCCATGTTTTCCTTGAATCAGCCCTTCCAGGGCATGTCCTTTTCATGGCAAATTGCAGGAGAACAGGAAGTTGAACACTTGTTGCCTCTTGAAGCCTCTTGAGTCACTTCTGCCCACATTCCATTCACCAAAGCAAGTCACATGGCCATCCCCACATCAGTGGCAGGATGTGTACTCCACTCACACTAAGGGGGACACTGCAAAGTCACTTGGCAAAGGATCTGAGTGTAAAATTATAACACATGAAGGGCCTGAAGAATGGTGAACAATGATGCATCCTATGACAGAAGACAACCAACATTGCCAGGAGATGCAGTTATCAGTGGTTTGGGTCTCCCAAGATCTCCCAGGGGCCTGCTAATGCTGCTCTTCTTAAAATTGCAGTTTCCTGGTCTAGCTTCCCGCTTTTGATGGCTCCACTTTTCACGTGGAAAACTACACTAGTACAGACTCTCACATCAACTTTCTAAGGCAAAATTCCTAGTTCCTCACCAGCTACCCTGCAACCATTTCTTTTGAAGTCTTGCCAAGAGAAGCAGGGCTTCCAAGGGGTTCAGGACTCCTCCATGTGGGACCAGCTGTGGTCAGACCCCTTTGCTCCTGTTCTCAGGGGTCCAACCAGGGTCAGATCCCTTTCTCCTATTCAATTTCCTAAACACAAAAGCTTTCTCGTGTTGCGTTCTTGCAAAATATGGTTCGATAATACATCTGGCAGAGTGAAGGCCCTCAAATCATAAAAAAGCCTGTTTATCTTTTCTGGGGTAGGGTGGAGTCCAGAGCAGTGAAAGTTCAGAACTCAGATTAGCTTTTCAAAGGGTGACCTCACCACAGTTTACATTCTCAATAAATCACACTACTAAATTGTAATTGGTTGAGCTTAAAGTAAAATTCCTAAAGGTTTTGTCAACATTTTAGCATAAGTAACCTTCAGGCTATTTCAGTATTGTTACTCTGCTTAGTCCATTCCCATTAGTAATGTGAATAAGAGATTTTCTTGGGTACAGCCCAAAGTTAGCACCAATTATAAAACCTACTCAGAAATTGGTTAATTCAGGAACTGTTGAAAAACAGCTTTTTTCAATAAGAGCTCTCTGTTACCACTTTCTCTCTGTGGAGATTGTTTTGGTGTGGTCTTTACTTCCTTTCTAAACATTCTTTCAGGAAGGTTTCTAAACCTCCTTTCAGGAAGCCTACATAAAAAACAAGTCACAAGTTTGTTTGTTTGTTTTGTTTTCATAAAGTTAAACATACATTTATAACCCAGGAATTCCACGCCTAGGTAATTTTACCCTAGACAAATGAAACTTCTATCCACTCCACATACACTTGCACATAAAAGTTCATAGCAGCTTTATTCTTAGCACCCCAAAACTGCAAAAACAAGTATCCATTCACAGACGAATGGATAAACAAATTGTGGAATATACATACAATGGAAAACTCTTCTGCAATAAAAAGGAAGGGACTGCCAATACATGTGACAACATAGATGAATCTCATAGATATTATGCTGAGTGAAAGAAACCAGACACAAAAGACTATACTATATACTATTTGATTTCATTTATCTGACGCTTCTTAGTCAGTTCTGGCTGCTTAACCGAATACCATAGACTGGGTGGCTTATAAACAACAGAAGTTTATTTCTGGAGGCTGGAAGTCCAAGATCAAGGTGCAGGCAGATATGGTGTCTGGTGAGAGCCATATTCCTGGCTCACAGATGGCTGTCTTGTCACTGTGCCCTCACATGGCAGAAAAGGCACAGGCACTCTCTGGTATCCCCCCTGTAAGGCACTAATCCTATTCATGACATTTCCACCCCCCGGGGACCTAAACACCTCCTCAAAACCCTACCTCCTAATCTCACCACATTGGGGGGTTAAGGTTTCAACATATTGTTGGCAAAGGAGAGAGAATTCCCCCTTTATCCTTCTTTAGGTCTTCTGGCTGGACTAATTAGAAAAGAATAAAATTGACTCAAGACTAGATTAACAGGAGAAAAAAAACAATTTAATGTGTGTGCACGGGAGAATCATACAATATGATGCTCAGATAATAAAATGAGGCTTAAAAAGTGATTAAACTAGGCACACTTTTAGACTTTTTAGACAAAGGAACAATACATCTGTGAGAAATTGACAGGACAAAGAAAGTTAGTCGTCCTTAGAGAGGAATCTAAGCAGGTTTGGGTATTCATTAATGAGGAATTGAAACAAGGTCTGGGCTTGGGTTGTCAATTAGTAAAGGTGATACAAGGTTTATTTATACATGCTTTTTTGACTCTGGATTTTCTAACTCTCATGATAATGTTATCTCAGTACTTCAGAGTGGGGAGGGCACCCATCTTGGAGATTTATTTCCTGCTTTTATGGTGACAGAGGAGAGTCAGAGAACTCTTCTTGTTCTTGCTGCTTCTCAGGTGATTTTAGTTCAAAATAATGAATGTGCCATTGTGGAAATCTTGGGGCAGCCTACGTGGGGCACCAACAATCGAATTTTAGAGAGACACATTCAGTTCATAACAGACACTCTAGAAAAGTCAAAAGAAATCTATGGTGATGGAAGTCAGGACAGTTGGGATTGATTGGAAAAGGGTGAGAAGGAATGTTCCAGATGATGAAAATGTATTGTGTCTTAATGGAGGTGGTGGTTATAATGTATATACACCAAGGTCTGACGATTAAGTTCGTAAGCTTGTTGCAATGATGTTACTAACCTTTTTTGATATCAGAGGGATTATTCATCATGAATTTGTACCAACAGCACAAACAGTTAACCAAGTTTATTATTTGGAAGTGCTGAAAAGGCTGCGTGAAAAAGTTAGACGAAAATGACCTGAACTTTTCGCCAACAATTCATGATTCTTGCATCATGACAATGCCCCAGCTCACACGACACTGTCCGTGAGGGAGTTTTTAGCCAGTAAACAAATAACTGTATTGGAAAACACCTCCCTACTCACTTGATCTGGCCCCAATGACTTCTGTATTTACCCAAAGATAAAGGAAATATTAAAAGGAAGATGTTTTGATGACATTCAGGACATCAAGGGTAATACGAAGACACCTCTGATGGCCATTCCAGAAAAAGAGTTCCAAAATTGCTTTGAAGGGTGGACTAGGTGCGGCATCAGTGCAGAGCTTCCCAAGGGGAGTACTTCAAAGCTGACCATCATGATATTCAGCAATGAGGTATGTAGAACTATTTCTAGGATGAGCTTGAGAACTTAATTGTCAAACCTCGTATATTTGTCAAAATCATAATATCTATAGATTAGATAGTTCTGAGAATTTCACTGTATATAAGTTATACCTCAGTGAAAAGTATTTTTTAAAAATCAGGCTATTTTCTTAAATGTCCCAAGAACAAATAGGATATCTGTGTCCTGAATGTTAATGGAAACATTGGTGACCTTCAAGATGGAGAAGTGTTTTGTAATGTATGATCCACAGCCAACTGGCAACATTTTCGTTTTGTTATCAATCATTTATGAAAGGATTTTGTGAAAATGGAGCATAAGGCTCATCCAATTAGGTCTTTAAAATAGTTTTGTAGTTGAATTGCAGGTTTTGTACAGTGAACTCGAGATGTCATTATGGGTGGCTTTTATGTCAAGGCTCCAGGATGTTCCCTTGCTGAGAAGCAGGGCTTGTCTAAGCCTTCAGAACTTGGATTTGAAGAGACTGTGACATGTCGGTCAGAAAGAGCACCTCTCCAAACTCAGGCAAAACATGAGGTTCTGAAGGCATCAGAGTTGGAGGAGACCACAGATTCAGTTTAGATGATAGAAAGAGCTCTGGACTTGGGGTCCGGAAGCTTGAAGTGAGACTTTGCCATTCCAGTAAACTGCACTGAGCAATAAAGTCATCTGGGGTCCTGCAGACACTCCACCAGGCGGACACAGTGCTGTGACCTTGGGCAAGGCACGATTGCCTCTCCTCCAATCTGCCCAGGGCCTTGGGACTCTTAGAACAGGACATTCATTATCACACTCCCATGACCAAAATCCTTTATAATTCTGCCAGGAAAAGCAAAAATCACTTGTGTTGATGGCCTTGCTTTGTTTAATGTGACCTGGGACTGACCTGGGTCATGAGTTTTCCCCTACATGCTCAGTTGGGCAGGCTCTTTTGACATAGAGCTATACTGAAAGAACAAACAAACAAACAAAACCCCGCACATAAAACAGTGCATAAGCTGCAAAGGAAGCTGGACGGCCCCTTCTCCCCTTCTTGTCAAATGTTCTTTGGAATGTGTTTTCCTTCCCACTCTGCAGAGGTATCCCTCCTAATCATGGGGGACCATCACTGGGTGCTGTCACTTGCTGGGTGGCCCAGCTAGTCTTCTGCTCACTCAGCCCCTCGGGGTAGCTTCATGTATAATGCACGTAAGCGCTTGGTTAAGGGTCCCCTCCATTCTTTTCTCTTCTGGTCGCCATCTTCTCAGTCTCATCAAGAATATATGCCTCAGCAGCTTCCTACCATGCTGACACAGAGCCATGTCCACATTGGCACATTACACGCCACATCTATGGCACAGTGCAGAAACACACACCACACATACATAACCACATATCACACACATACAGTGCATATCTAGACCACACACACACACACACACACACACACACACACACACACACCCCTATTTTTCTGGGCAGAAACTGAGTCAGTACTGGTTTCTGTCCTCCCACAGCCTCCAGTGCTTCTCAAACCCCAGGTCACAGGAAAATGTCACTGAGGGCTAAATGTCCATCTCCCCATCTTGACCATGAATAATTTGCTGACGCCCACCAGTAACGTTATTTTAGGCAACTAGCAGACAAGTTGTCTTTCCAATCATTCAGCTCACTCCAGTTCTGGATAGTCCTGCCAATGACTGTGGTTGGTCGCTCCAGGGAAGTCACTGGTAGAATAAACAATACACACAGCTAGAGCATGCCACAGTGGCATTCTTAGTTGTTAAAGTATTGAAATGCTTCTGTACCAGTTGGTAAACACCTGCTGTCCCTGGCTCCCTGAAGGTCATAGCTCCTGCAGCTCTGGCCCTTCTCCTGGGCCTTTCCAGATTCAGCAACGAAAAGGTCAGTGCGCAGCATATTGAGGGAGCCCAGATACCGGTCCCTTGCCATTAGCTGCCTGTCCATGCTGTACCAGTTATTTGTAGTTTAACCACCATTCCTGTGCTCAGGGAATGAGGGAAATGTCGCCTTACCTGCTTTGAGATTTTTTTTATGATTGTCACACATATTTTGTCCAAGTATGGATTAAGCCCTTCTCTGTGAATGGCTTAACCCTCTGTGATTAAGGATTAATCCTCTTAATCCTCTGTGTCCAAGTATGGATTAAGCCTTTCTCTGTGAATGGGGCCACCATTAGAGACTCAATAGATAGGGCCCAGTTGGTGGCAGTGGAATGAGAGTCCCAGGAGAGACCACAACCAGCCAGACCTACTCACCAGGCGGGGCAGACACGGGGCTCAGCGAGGACGATTGGTCCAGCAGACGAACAATTGGTCTGGAACATGAGACAGCAGCGGCAGGCGGTTTCTCGGCCAGCAGTCAGCACCAAGGAGATGCAAGGCAGAGCCTGACTGCTAGGTGGGTGTATCTCAGAAAGGAAGGCAGCAATCCAGTGAGAGACATGCACAGTACAAGGTGGAGGCAGGGCAGGGTGTATCGACAGTGAGGGAGGCAGTGTGAGCAGTCATTATTAGTATGTTTTCCACCAAGTGAGCATGGAACACCTAGTGTCAGAAGCTAACCAGTCAGGATACAGCAGTGAGCGAGATTGACACCAGAGGAAAGGCACACAGCGCTCGTGCTGATAGACAGGTAGACAGAGATGGCAAAGGCAATCCCAATACCGAGTGATGAATCCTCCAACAGGGAAGAGGATTCTGCTAGAGGAACGCAGAATTAGGGGCATTCATTCAGTCTGAGATTTCAAGTGATTGTTACTTTTGTCTTTGTAGTTCCTGCATTGTTTGAATCTTCATTATTAACTATTTTCATAATCAGAGACTCAATAAAGCTAGATGTTTTCTGCTTTAAATTTTTTTAATTGAAGTATAATTGACCTATACATTTGTATACATTGTGAAATGATCACAAGTCTGTACCGTCTGTCACCAAAGTTGATACAATATTATTGACTGTATTCTCCATGCTGTGCATTACATCCCCATTTTTTGTCTTTTTTTTTTAAAATAAACTTTTAATTTTAGAATAGTTTTACAGAAACTTGAGAAGATAGTAGAGTTCCCATATATCCCTAACCCAGTTTGCTGGTTAACCGAGCTGGAATCCTTCATTTATGTGGAGGACCTAAATGGGAAACACACTTATAGATTAACCATGCCTTTTTTTGTTCTCTCCGGAGCACCTGAGGTTGCTACTGAAATGTGTGACTCACAGATTACAATCCTTTTTTGCGCAAATAAATGCTATTTGTTCTTTATTGCAGGCTAAATCTCTTTCTTGGTTAACAAGCTCTTCTGAATCAGGGATTTCTCTCTTCTCCCCCATTTATTTCATTATTATCATTTATTTATTCACTTATTTTTTATCGGTATGGACTCATGGATATTTATGGTATATTTTGGGTTATAATTCCATATTACTTTGATTATTTTGTTACTCAAAATAATTTGTTTCAGTTTTGGCCATTGGGAGCTTTCCTTTGGCTCTTTCCCAAGCCTCTTGGACATACACCCATCAATGTGGCTTTGTTTGGTGCCTGCATGGCTTCTTCCTACCTTTTTCCCTTTTGCCCTCCCTCTCTCTCTCTCTCTCTCTCCCTCTCTCTTTCTCTCTCTCTCTCTCTCTCCACCCCACCCCCTTTCTTTCTTTGTAACTCTCCTTATGTTCTGGCACTACAAGATGCTCCAGACTCATCTTGTGTATTCCTTGCCCCAATCCTAGAATCAATCTCTCCTCCGAGGAGCCCTAGTTCCCTTTTTATTGGAGAATGGTATTAGAAACCAGGATGTATGCAGGAGGTGTGCATAGTACAACAGTGGGAATAACACCAGTGAAGTCAAGTCAGCAGCCATGTATGTAGGCAGACAATTCTGCACAGTGGCAGAATGAGGGTCCTTTTCAGGAGGGTGGTCAGGCCTAGGGACTGTCCCTGGAAGAAGGGTCCACCGGGGATCAGTTACAAGAGACTTGCAGGACAAGGAGAGTCCACCTGGCCCTGCCCTGAACCCATCTCAGGGTTTCTCTTGAGTGGCCAGCGGGGTGGGGGAAGAGGAAGCGACGTCTCCCTCCTCTAGACTCCAGGGTCACTGCAGAGCATATGGGAGGGGAGTAGGAATGCATGGCCCCTTCAGGGACTGGCAGCCCCCAGCTCCTGCCCTACTCTGTTATGCGGTAAGATCTTCCTTGGCAACACCTCTGAGGTGATATCTGAGCCTATGGCCACAGGTCTTCAAACCCAATCCAGAGTTGGGATAATCCTGCCCAGGAGCCTTGAAGAAGGGGGGCCTTGCTGTACAGACGCCTGGGAGACAGCTCTCCTCCTCCCAGTATCCCCTGTGGCATGTGACCAGGCTGTTCTCACGCATGCACATCAGGGCCAGGTGGGGGACTGGCTTCCCAGGGGGGACAGAGGGAAGCGTAACCTGAAGCCTGCTGAGCCCTGGTCCACTGCTCAAAGGTCTAGACTAGGGATTCAACATTGGCTGCACTCAGGATAAGGATATACTGATGGAACATGATTATAATTTTAAAAAATTATTCCTAGTTTATGCGAAATGAAAACTTGTATTTGATCTGACAAGAAACCTGTCTAAGGACTGTCTCAAGACAGAGCAAGGTTAGAATGGGTTTGGGCCCCAGAGTGTCCTTTCCTAAATCACTTACCATGTCCTCTCTTATCTAGCTATTTTACCTGAAATCTTGATAATGTACAACACAAACTTCTCCGGCTGATAAAAGACAATCAGAAGTGCCAGTATTTGATTTGCCCCAAGGCAGGCCTAGGGACCCTGACTGTCATTTACTTCAGTGCTGAGCTCAGGACCTGGGGCTCACTGTCAGGGTGATGTCCAAGAGGCAATGTCAAAGAAGCTGAGGCATGCACCCCAAAGGGTTTGGAAAAGCCAAAGAAGGCACTTGAAGAAAGAATCAGGAGCTCACCTACTGAGCTGACCAGAATGGGAGAACCAGGATATATGACAGAGCAGCAAATTGTTATGGAACTATGGGGACATATGGATGAATTCAGCTGACATGGGTCAACCCTCAGTTAGATTTGTACCCTTTCTACTGTGTGTGTTAAAACGGGTGGGATGACTGAGGCAGTGAGGAATCAAAGGTCAGCAAGCTGATTAATATGCAAGCAGGGTTTATTAGTGATACATTCTCAGGGAAAAGAATGGGCCTAGCTGAGATGGGGGAAAGGGTGGAGAGGGAGAGAAAGAAAGGGGGAGAGAGAAAGGGAGAGAGAGTGAGTGCCAGAGAGCTCAAGAGAAAGAGCCTCTGTCCAGAGGGTTTATAGTTTGCTGGGTGGAGGGAGGGAGTTACGTATTGATTTGGCAGGAAAAATGGTGCAAGCTCTTCCATGGCAGGGTGTGACCTCCTAAAATGGGTGGAGGTCTGTTGACTCAGATCGTTATCTTGCTCCAGACCACGTCTTGTCATCTGTGGTGGTAAAAACAGATCCGTGGCTGGAGGCAGTTAATCTAAGCTAGTTATGAGCTTTTTCCGTAGGCACTACGGACCCCCTCCCACCTCTCCTCCTACTTTTTCTAACTTCTACTTAACAACCCCTCTCCTAACCCCATATAAATGACATAAGTGAGACAGCCAATAACTTGTCCTGATTAATCGAGACTTTCTCAAATGAAAAGAAAACGTTAGAGAAGACATAGCAAATATGGCTAGTTGATAACTGGACTCTTTCCTGTTGGATTTGGACACTGCCTCAGAATCATTTCAGCACTTTACACTGTCCTTACTAATCAAGATAAAAGCCTTATTCCATTTCTGCTTTATAGCTGCTTATCCCAACTTTGTCCACTTTCCTGATCCCTAGACAACATTATGGGACTTCTCAAGTCAAATGGCCCTGTATTTGTGAAGATTTTTCCTTTCTGTCTAGTCAAGTGGGCTTGATGCTGCTGAGCAAGTTTTCAAGTCATTATTGCATTCCCCCTTCCCTGAAAGGGAGGCCCTGTAGAGAACATCACACACTGAGACAGGTAGAATCTGTAATGGAGGCCAGGGGAGTGACCCCAGGAAGGTTTCTTACCTGCAGCCTGAGTCACAATGCTGGAAGGTGAGTGTCAGGCTTGTGTTCGAATCTCTAGCTGTTTTGAAAGTCAGAGGAAAAGTGATATCAATCACATTGTGATATGTCGATCAGTCTAAAATCTCACTTTAAAACAGTACATATTTTCATGGTTAGAAACTCAGTCTAAATTGTTTCTTCTTTGAATTGCATAGTTTATTTGAAAATTGCAGTGTACGTATCATTAGCTTGTAAACCTTTATGTTAACTTTTGACCCAAAACACTGACGTTCTGGAGAATACGATGAAATAAATGTTACTGACTTCGTTTACACATTTAGCACTATGCCTGAAGCAGAAAAGATGCTCAATAGATGGTAGCAATGTTCATTCTCTTTCATTATTTTTTTATAAGTAAACATTTAAAAAATTTATATCTAAGCCAAAGGAGTTAGAAGAAACAGTTAGCAGTCACACCTGTACTTGAGACTCCTATAGGAAGCTTTTTAAGACTTTATAATTACTATCCAGGGTTTCTCAATTATAACATTACTGAATTTGGGGCCAGATAATCTTTGTTGTATATGGGTATTCTGGGCATTGTAGGATGTTCAGCAGCCTCTCTGTTTTCTACCCACTAGATACCAGTAGTACCCCCTCTCAATTGTGACAACCAAAAATGTCTTCAGGCATTGCCAAATATCCTCTGGAGGGGAAGGAAGGTGCAAAATTGCTCCCAGTTGAGAGCAACTGATCACTGTCGAAACTTCTGTAGGAACAAATTCTATCTTATAAAGAAGTAAATTTGTCATGCATTAGGCCTTTTTGCCTAACTCTGGTCACCTGACAGGTTGAGATATGCTCGGGTTAGCTTGGAGCTGAATTTGTCGGTGAGCAGCCATCCAGAAGTGATTATTCCCAGCAGAGATGCCAGAGAAACCCTGCAAATGTAGAATATTTAAAAATGCTAAATACAATATTTTTTTAAAAGATGTTTTAAAATGTAGGTTAAAGTAGTGGGTAAGCAAGGGAAATCCTCGGAGGCCCACGATGAGAAAACCCAAATACAGAGGTAAGTAAATGCTGAAGTCTGAACTCACCCTAAATATAGTATCCGCCAATCCCCGGGGGCCTAGAGCTGGGTGTTGATAGATCTTATATACTGGGAAAAGGAGCCAAACTCTGGGACCTATGTGGGATGGAGGTAGAATTAGAGACTCCTTCATCAGTACCTCTGAAAAGTAATTAGGAAAAGAAAGGAAAAACTCATACTCAAAGTTCTGTCTAGGCCTTGGCTCTGAGTGGCATGGAATAAAAGATCTCTCCTAATTCCTAATGATAAGCTACTCACACTTGTTTTAGGAATTCACACTTCTTACTTAACTACAAATTCAAAGCTAAAAATTTTGTGTAAAAGAGTACCAAGCTGGTAGTACCTCTTTGCATCTGGCAGAAGAAATGCAAATCCTCTTGAGAGGAACATATGCTAAACCCATACCTCAAAACATCCCAACAGATAAAACACTGAGAAATGTGAGATAACAATAAAGAAACCATAAAATATTTAAGGAAAAAGCCACAATGAGCTAGTAAGCAGAAACAACAAACTGCAGGATCAGACCCCCAAAGATAATAGATATGCAATGAATAGATACATAATAGAAAATAAATATGTTTAAAGAAGTAAAAGAGAGACTAGGAAGTGTGACAGAGAAGTAAGACTCTATCAATATTGACCAAACGGAAAGGAAGAAATATAAGTGTTATTATTTGTAGATGATATATATATATGTATATAGAAAATCCAAAAGAATCTTCAAACTATTAAAATTAAATGCATTTAGCAAGGATGAGGGATACAAAAGTAATATACCAAAATTAATTGTACCCAGAATAGCCAAAATAATTTTGAAAAAAACGAAACAAATTTGGAGCACTCATATATCCTAGCTTTAAAACTTACCACAGAGCTACAATAAGTAAGACATAGATCCATGGAATAGAATCAACAGTCCAGAAATAAACTCTTATGTTTACAGTCAATTGATTTTAAACTAAGGTGCCAAAGCAGTTCAATGGGAGAAAGAAGAATCTTTTCAGCAAATGGTGTTGTTGAGACAACTGGATATCCACATGCAAAAGAACCAAGATGGACCCCTAACTCATCCCATATATAGAAAGTAATTCTAAGTGGACCAAAGATCTAAATATCAGAGCTAACACCATAAAGCTCTTAGAAGAAAACATAGGTGTAAGTCTTTATTACCTCGGATTAGATACGGCACTAAAAACACAAGTGACAAAAGAAAAAATAGACTTCGTCAAAATTAAAAACTTTTGTGCCCCAAGGGACATGATCAGGAAAGTGAAAAGACTGAGAAAATTTTTGCAAATATGCTTGATGAAGGACTTGACCTAGAATATATGAAGAGCTTCTACAATGCAATAATAACATGACAGATAACCCAATTTTTTAAATGGGTAAAGAACCTGAATAAACATTTCTCCAAAAAAATATGCAAATGGCCAATAAGCATATGAAAACATGCTCAACATCATTAGGCATCAGGGAAATGCAAATCAACGCATATATGTTCACCTGATTGATGGCAAGGGTGACACAATACGTTGGGTAACAGGGAAAAAATATGTTCTTTTCGCAATTGAATTGCGAAAGGGACAAAATAAATCTTGACTCTTACCTCAAATTAGTCACAAAAATCAATTCCAGGTGGACTGTAGGTGTAAATGTGAACGGTTAAAAAAAACCCTTTTTTAAAATAAAACTTGGCGTTGGCAAATATTTCATAACATGACACAAAAATAACCATAGAGGGGGAAAATGATGAATTGGACTATATTAAGATCAAGAACTTGTGTTCATCAAAAGATGCTATTAAAAGTGTGAAAGGCAAGAATAGAGTGGGAGTAGATAAGTAAAATAGAGGACTCACGTGGCAGCATGAATGCACCATTCAGATTGCCCTTCAGGTAAGGACCCACTGCTGCGCTGTGAGGAGTGTGGTTAACTCACAACCTCCTGCTGTTAGCTCCTTCAGGTCCATATCAGCTTCTTCTTGTGGTGGTCTTTGACCAATGATTGAGAAAGACACTGATGACTCAGCATATTCTTTGTGGAATGTTCCCTCCCAACAATAAACAAGGCACTGGTACAAGAACCTAGCTATTTCCACCTGCTGTGGGACTCCTAATGAGCAGCGTTGGCTCCAGAGTACCCTGTTGGGCTTTCAGAGACCTTCAGGTCTCACTGGCAGTCTACTTGAATTGGCACTTCATAAAAGGGAATATCCAAATGGCCAATAAACAAATGAAATGTTATTATATTAGTTTCCTGCGATGGCTATAATAAATTCCCACAAACTCGGTGGCTTAAAACCACATGAATTGATTTTCTTACAGTTCTGGAGGCTGGAAGTCTAACATCAATGTTTTGGCAAGGCCAACCTCCTTCTGGAGGCTTTGGGGGAAAACCCATTCCTTGTGTTTTCTGGTTTCTGATGGCATTCCTTAGCTTGTGGCTACATCTTTCCAATCTCTGCCTCCATCTTCCCCTTGCCTTCTCTTCTGTGGATGTCTAATTTCCGTCTTCCTTTCTCTTATAAGGACTCCTGTTATGGCATTTAGGGCCCAACAAATAATCCAAGATAACCTTCTCACCTCAAAATCCTTAATCACATCTACAAAAACTTTACCATGTAAGGTAATGGTCACAGCTTCCAGGAGTTAGGACATGATAACTTTAGGGGGCACCATCCAGCCCACTAACGTTTATATCATTAGTCAGCAGGGAAATGCAAAAGAAATGTAAGTTAAGGTCAAAATGTGCTACTACTGGTACTTCACAACCACCAGAACAGCTGAAATGGAAAAGGTAACATCAAGTGTTGGCAGGAATGCAGAGCAACCAGCACTGGCACATATTGCTCACTGATAAGTTGCTACAACTATTCCGTACAGCTGGTTGGCAGTACTAAAGCTGAGCATATGCATATGCTATGACCCAGAAATTTTGTTCCTAGGTATGTAGCAGATTTAAAACATAGTTGCAAATTCTTTGACACTCCTTTCATTAATAAATGGGTGTCTCTGGGGTGGGAGGAGGGAGATAAGGGTAAGGGGGATCAAATATATGGTGATGGAAGGAGAACTGACTCTTGGTGGTGAACACACAATGGGATTTAAAGATTATGTAATACAGAATTGAACACCTGAAATCTATGTAATTTCACGAACAATTGTCACCCCAATAAATTAAAAAAATAATAATAAAATAAAATAAAATAAAGAAGTGGGTGTCTCTATCCTTTGCCTTAGAGTCATGGGGGGTTTACAGTTGTTTTCATGGATAAAGCATCGTGTTGATGATGACCCTGTGTGACTTCTGAAGCTAGGTCATGAAAGGTCTTACAGTTTCCATTTTGCTGCTAGAATACTTGCTCTTAGAGCTTCAAGCCCCCAGGTAAGAAGCCTGACTATAAGAGGCCACCAAACTGTGAGGAAGCCTAAGCCTCATGGAGAGGTTGTGGATAAGTTGTGGAGCAGAGTCCCAGCTAAGCCCAGCCATGGAGTTATTCCAGCCCAGACACCAGATAAGTGAGTGAAAAGCTCACATGATTCCAGCCCCTAGCCATCGAATTACTCCCCAGCCGTCTGAGTTTTCCCAGCTGAGACCTCAGACAGGGTGGGGCAGAGACAAACCATACCTTCTGTGCCCTGTCCAAATTTCCCACCCACAGAATCCATGAGTACAATAAAACGATTATTGTTTGATGCCACTTAATTTGGGTGGCATCTTGTCATGCAACTGGGATAATATCTATCAGAAATATGTATACAAATTCATCAAAAGACAAACAGAAAAATATTCATAGTTACACTGTTGTACTAACCCCAAACAGTTGACTACACCAAAACACCCATCAGCAGTGGTATAGATAGATAATTTGTGGTATATTCACACAATGGAATACTATACAACAATAAGAATAAAGAAATTATAACCACACACAATATGGATGATTCCCACAAACATTCAGGGCTTTGAAAAACAGAAGCCAGACACAAAAAGAACATACACTTATTGTTCCTCTTATACATATTTTATACATAATTTTTACATAATTTAAAATAGACAAAACAAATCTACGATGTTAGAAGTCAGGATAGTGGTTACCCTTGAGGGGAACAGTAACTAGAAGGTTTATTTTATGGGTAATGTTCTGTTTCTTAATCTGGGTGTTGGTCACACAGGTGTGATTACTTTGTGAAAATTTATCAAGCTATACACTGTGATTTGTACACTTTTATGTAAATATATTAATACCTCAATAAAATGTTCAAGAAAGGTGTATCTTAGAAGCAATAAAATAGAGAATGGGCAGAGTAGTCAGTAACTAAAAAATGATGGTCTCAAGGCTTAAAAAAACAGTCTTGATTCTAGGTGGGAACCTACAAGCCTACTAAGTGTTCAAGGGAACTGTACAGCCAAAAAATCCCAAGACTGGTCTGCTACCACTTGTGACAGGTAAGCCCCCCAAAGCACACCCAAGCCCCAAATCTGAACAGCAGAAGCAGACTGTGTAGGCAGCGTAGCTCCAAAAAGCAGAGCTTCCAGGTCCACTCAGATGAGGCTATGGAGGATGAGGAACAAGGAAGAATCTCAGAGGAGGCAGAGCCATGACCGCAAAGGATACTCATATAGAGTAGCATGTCCTCTTGGAGGAACTTGGCATTGCCAGAGGAGCTAACCAGGCAGGAAATTCTGCAGCCAGGGTTGAAAGTCTCCACTAGTCCTATTCAACTGCGCTGGTGATTCTTATGGACCAGTGACTGCTGCATGCTTCCCATTCTCCCCTTTTCTGAATGAGACCTTTATTCATATTAACCTATTCCTCTCAATTGTTGTTCATCAGATGGCTTGTCTTTTAGTTTATAGTTCACTAGAATATAAAGAGTCACATCTGAGCCTAACAGGAAGGACTTCATGTCACACACAAAAAAACACACACAAAAAAAACTGGACTTTGAGCGAGATGGAATAGGGTAGGACGTTTGAGGTTTCCTTTTTTTGGAGAATAAGTGTGTCCTATAGGGAAGGCAGTGTAAAATGGATGTTTAATAGCTAAAAGGTAAACTGTGGCAGTTTGTCTATTTCAACAGCCATTGTCGTCCTCTTCCTTACGGATGAGGAAGTGGGGAGGCAATGCAACCTACTAAAGTTGTGTAATTCCCAGCCTCTTTTGCATCCAGGTGTGGACATGAACTAAATTCCGGAAATGGAAGTATAAGCAAAAGTGTGTAAGACTTCTGGGAAGTAGCCTTAGAAATAATGGGCAAGCCCTCTTTCACTTGCACTGTATAACTTACTGGAATTCAGGTATGAGGGCTGGATTTCCAGAAGTCAACCTGGACCTTGAGAAAGGAAGCCCATAACAGCTCAAGATTGTCTAACATCTGACCACTTTTGTGTGAGAAATAATCTTTTGTCTTTTACAAACCACTGTCATTTTGAGTTTTCGTTCACATGGGCTTAATCTAGCTCTAACTGGTATAGACATAGGTTATCAGATTCAGACTGCCCAACAAATCCCTTGCAATAAAAATGAAAGGAAATTTATATCTAGGTAGTTTTGTCATAAAATTGCAGAACACCAGAGACAAAGAGATCTTAAAGGCGGACAGAGAGAAAAGACAAAGAATGACAAACTGGTTGTTGACTTAATATAAAAACAGAAGCCAATACACAATTCAATGATGTCTTCAAAATATTAATTTGACTTATTCATCATCACAATGGCAGATTTCAATGTACAGACCAAGTAAATAAAAAACAAAATAAAAGTCTGTAAGAATATTGATGATCTGAACAACACAAATGAAGCTTGACTTACATAGAACTCTGCACTAATCAATTTAGGGAAATATTCTGTTACTGTCTTTTAAAAAAGTTAGTTTCAGGTGTACAAAACAACATAATGATTAGACATTTACACCCCTCACAAAGTGATAATCTCCCTCAAGTCGACTACCTCTCTGACATCGTACATAGCTATTACAATATAGGGAAATATTCTTTTCAACCCGCCATGTTTTATAAAAATTGGACACATACAAGTACATAAAGCAAATAAATTTCAAAGCACTGAACATACAGATCATATAAAGATTCATACAGATCATATTCTCTAACAAAACCAATGAAGTTAATCAGCAACAACAACAAAAATCTATAGATTTGAAAATTAAAACATATTGTCTAAATAACTCGTGCCATGAGGAAAACTGATGGTGTGAGGCTTCAAACTTTCATGAGGTGAAACAGATAGTGAAAAATCTCTGATGGTAGAAGTACTAAAGAACCTTTAATAAAAGAGGGTCTACTGTTGAATTTGAAGCTGCTTTTACTTCTTCAGTATTCTCTGGGTAAGGAGGACCTTTCTTATCCAATGCAGGTATGTCAATCATGATTGGCCTTGCTAAGGTCACATATCCATACTATGGCTAGAGAAATGGGGTCATCTGACTGGCCAGCTAGGTTCTACCTCTGCCGTGATGGAAATAAGTTTGGGAGTGGAGTGTCTTGACTCCTAGACTCTCTAAGAGCACATGGAGTCAGAAAAGAGGTCCCTCCTGGGAGGGAAGCTTGACAAACAAAATCACCCTTCTTTCCATAAGTACAGTTCTATAAATGCCCCCACCTAGCATAGTACAATGACTCTCTAAACAAAAACTGAAAACCAAGATCATGTCTAGTTGCCACATCCAGTCTCAAGCCCAGGATTTCTGGGTGTTATGTTTTCCTCTTTCATCAGGTTCCAAAGCAGTCTTTCATGGATTTGGTAGCCTACAGCTCAAAGATAAGTTTAACCACCATCACCACCACCCTTAACATCCCCAGGACCCAATGACAAAGGTATGACAGAAACATTGCACTATGTCTCCCATTTGACAAGGAGGAGAAGAGAAAACCATGCAGAGCAGCTCCTCGTATACTCCATGCTCTGCAGGGCAGGGATGGGGACAGCCCCAGGCAAAGCAGTCGTCGCTGGGTCAGCCCACCAACTGCCCCCCTTCCTCCTAACTGCAAGGACACCCCTTATCTAGGAATTTTCATGGCCACTTCTGAGGAGGGTGCAGGGGAAGACTCCCCACCAGGGGGGCTGCTTTAGTGGCCACTTCCTGTCAGCATAATGCAGGGCCTGGGACTTGCCCTGGGGTTTCAGCAATTACAGACCACTGTTCACCAAGCTTGGGATTTTCTGGCAATATAATATCCCCTCGACCCTAGTGGGTGGCTGTTCTATCTGAGTTTACAAACTGTTAACGAGTAATTCACTCCAGAAGCCTATTCCTGGTCATGGCCCTTGAATTAAACTTGCCCTTGTAGTTTCTCACTCAGAGGGAAGTGCTGCTCCTTTGATCTTGTGCCCAAATTGAGGGTTTCCTTCTGGACTTCAAATGGGAAACACAGCTAATCTGACCCCTACCTCCAGTCTACATTCCAGTGCGTGGTGGGAAAAGAGAACTTATTAGCTCCAATTACACGGTAGCATATCCAGGTGTGGAGCCAGCTGTAGGTATAGCTAGATCTTGTGGCTCAAATGATAGAGTCAAGGCTTCTCTCTTCTTCCATCTCTCAGCACTGCTTGCCTTTGCTTGGCCTCGTGCAAAATGAGGTTGTGTCCATATGACGGGAAAGATAGCGGCTAGAAACCTCAGATTCATACCCTTTCAAATTAGAAAACAGCTAAGAGAACGTCTCTCTCCCCATATGGACCTCGGGTAATTCTCTGATTGGTCCATCTTGCATTACATGGCCATTCCTGTGGCCTTGTGGATGGGGCGCTTTGGCCAGGCTAGTGATGAGGGCGGGACATGAAGCTGGGCACTATGATTGACACTTTTGTAGGGACTATCTGCAGTGGGGTGAAATGCTTCAAAGGAAGGGATGCTGGGTAAACAAAGGCAGGAAAGGTCCATAATAGAGGCGCAAGTGAAAATGAAAGCCAAATCATAGGATAAGGCACGGGGAGTCACTTTGCATAAGTTCTTGAACATTTATAATAAGGGACCTCCAATTTGATTCTGAGTTTCCTGACAACGAAAGCCAAGGTAGAAACACGATCGGTGATGCAAACCAGATGGTCGCTGAGATCTCCAGGCCCGGGGGATGTTCACAGCACCTCCTAAGTTTCCTTCTGTCTCCCTGGAAGCTTACTTTCTCAGAGTTCTTGATTCCACAAGGGCTACCTCTGTTTCACGCCATGTGGCTCCCAGATGTGAGGCTTACCTTGTCTTTGACTTCTAAAAAAGACTGTAGTCACACAGAGTAGTTAGTGAGCATTTTCATAGGAAGACAAGGTTGTGTGGGGGGGGGAGGGTGGTCCTCAAATGTCCCTTGGCTCCTGTTATAGGCTACACTCTGCTCCCCCCAAACCCTAATGCTGAAGTTCTAACGCCTAGGACTACAGAATGTGACTGTGTTTAGAGATAGGGTCTTTAAAGATGAAGTTAAAATGAAGTCATTAAGGTGGGCCTTAGTCCAATAGGACTGGTGTCCTTATGAGAAGAGATTAGGACACAGACACGCACAGAGGGAAGGCCATGTGAAGGCACAGGGAGAAGACAGCCATCTGCCGGCCAAGGAGAGAGGCCTTAGAGGAAACCAACCCTGACACCTTGATCTCAGACTTCTAGCCTCCAGAACTGGGAGAAGATACATTTCTTTATCTTCTCTGTTTAAGCCAATCAACCTGCGGCGCTCTGTTATGGCAGCCCAAGCGAATCAATACAGTCCCTCTATTATTGGCCTTCACCTCACTTGCATCTCTTCCCGCTCTTCCCCTGGCTTCTCTGAATGTTCTCCCCTCCTTCTCAGGGGCCAAATTCCCCTTTGCCTCAGGCAGAAGTCTGTGTCTTATCTTGAATTATCTGGTCTACAGAAACATCCAGTTCTTGGGCTCCTACTCCCACTTCTTCAGCTTACCAAGTATATTGCCAAACTAGGACTGTTTTTTTGCCTAAGGAGACTTCCACCCACAGCAATTAAGATCAAAACATTTCCCCTCCTTTGACCATGTGCCTCTCCTGGAAACAATACCTGTGTTGGAGAAGTGTTCCTGCGATCCTCATGTAAAGGAAACTGTGTGGTGGTCAGGGCACCCATCACGACATGCCCACAATAAACCCAGCCATCTCAAACACACAGCAAGGGCCCAACACCAAAGGGCAATGAGGATGACAGCAACTGGGATACTTTGAGGGAAAGTCAGTGTTCAAAAAAAGGAATGAAGTGCATAGCCTTTGATAGTCTGGCTCTGTCAAATCTAAAGGAGGGAATACCATGCGTATTCTCCAGTCAGTCCTCTGTAAATATGATTTCTTACGAGGTTGAGGTTAGGGTTGGCGGTGGCAGTTCCAATCTAAAAGCCTTGCAAGGCCACAGCACACTGTTGTAGGATAGAGCGGATCTGTACAGTTCTTAACTAAACGGTAGATAGGACAAAATACTATTATTATGCCTATTTACATTTGAGGAAATTGAATCTCAGCTTGGTTGAGTAAGGTCAAGTTCAGAGTTAAAGTTTGTACCCTGGTCTGTTTGATACTGAAGTCTCTGAGCTTCTAAAATTTGGTTCTTGATCTCATTCTTACTTAGTTTGAAAAGCATTAATGTGTAGTTGTTAAGAGCAGAGATTCTGCACTCAAATCCTGGTGTTATTATTTAGTAGCTGAGAAACTTTGTGCAAATTACTTTTTCTTTCCTTTTTTAAATTAAAGTTTATTGGGATGACAATTGTTAGTAAAATTACATAGATTTCAGGTTTACAGTTCTATAATATATCATCTATATATATTACATTGTGTATACACCACCCGGAGTCAGTTCTCCTTCCATCACTATATATTGGATCCCCTTTACTCTCATCTACTCACCCCCCACCCTCTGGTAACCACTGAACTATTGTCTGTGTCTATGAGGGTCTGTTTCTTCATTTGTCTGTCTTGTTCCTTTGTTGTTTTCAGTTGTGCAAGCTGCTTAACGATTCTGTGTTTTAGTTTCCTTAACTGCAAAGTGAGGACTATAACAGTGCTTGTCTCATAGGATTGCTGTGAATATTAGCAGAGCTGAGAACGATGTCTGGCATGTAGTTGATACTCAATGCACTGTTATTACTATTCTCTAATTACAGCGTCTTGCTTCTGTCTTATCTACAGCACTACATATGTGATAAGCACCTACTACATGCTAAGCTCGACCTCTGCCTTCAAGCTGCCCGGGGCTGGGGGGAACAGACGTGTCAACAGCTGAGGTACTGTAACCCCAATGTGAGTGGTGGGTTCCACTGTAGAGGCTGGAGCAACAGGCTTCAAAAAACAGAACGGCAAACTGCCAGTGAAGAGAAGGCTCACAGAGCAGCCACATTTGCTCCACATCCAGGAAAACGAGTGATGATTTTCTAGGAGAGCCATGGTATTTGCAATCATGGAGTCATCAGGAACCGGTGCTGGGTGGCAGTAGGGGAGGTATAGCTTCTCTGAGCAGTTTAGTGGGGCAGAACAAAGGGTGTTTGAGGCTGGAGTGTCATGGCGAAAATCAGAGATGCTTTTCAACTGGGGGGAGGGCTCAGACTCACTTATTCAACAGTTCTGGCCAACATGAGTGGGAGGGTGGTCAGTGGAATAAGGGAAGCTGGTTAGGGTTCTGTCATCAGATCCCAATATGCGTGGGCATGACCTCCGTGGGAACTCAGATGGGCTGAGTGTGCAAGGCTGTAATGAGGACGCGAAGATTCCACCCTGGGTGGCTGGGCACAAGCTCCCGGACCTGTTCCACTTTCCTCAGTTTACCCCGTGAGGGTGTAATGACTCAAGAAAGAGCCTATACATTAAGTGAAGCCTGAGGCCTGCATATGTGAGGGAAGGTTTGCAGCACGACTGTGTCTTCCCAAAGTCTCACCTGACCCTGGGGTAAAGGTTAATAGTACAAGATCAACATAAGCCTGGAATATGCAGCTGCTCTTTTCCCTCAGAAGAAACATTTTTGTGACAAACGAGGAATATTGAAGAGCAAGAAGAATCTGGTAGTTTTTAGACTCACAGTACACATCACAGTAGCAAAGTTTCCAAGAAATTCTGCTGTTTGGGAAATGATCTAGTAAAAAACTGCTCAATCAAAGGAAGGAAAGAAAAGGAGACACAGTAAGGAAAGGGGAAGGGAAAAAAGGAGGCTTCATCTGCAGGGGCCTTCAGTGAGTAGCCAGACTCTCCCCTCATCATCCTAAGCTCACCCCCTGCCTTGCTCCGAGCCCTAGAGCCTTCCTACTCTCCTGGGCCTGACCTCTCATGTTCCTCATGGAGCCTTTGCTACCCTTTGCTGGCTAGGCTGTGTTCCTGACAGAGCCTTCCTTTTGCTGGAGCTGCCCTGCCTGAGCTGATGTTTTCTCTCTGGCCAAGTAACCTGGCCCAACCCCCAGATTGATTGCCCCTTCCACTGCAGCCCTGGTCCATACCACACTCTGGTTAACCCACCCTCCTTGTCACTCAGATTGTCCCTCTGGACACTGGGCATCAGCGACCAGTGATGTGCCTGAAAGTGAGCATGGGGGCACCTATGTTACTAGGTGACTGAGACCTAAGGAAGTCCCTCTCCAGGGCTGGCTGTGCAAATACAGCTGTTTATTATGAACAGCTTGTGGCGGCAAATCTTTTCTCTCATGTCTTTGTTTTTCCCCCCAAAGTGCCAAGCACAGAGCCAGTCACACAGGAATTGTCTCAGGAATGCTAATGTTTGCCACAGAGCACTACCATCTGTTTGGATAGAGTCTCTGCCTCACATGTCTGGGGAACGCTCTAATGGAAGCTGAGGTGAGGCCATTTGGTGGTGGCTAGGCTCTGACTGGAGGGCTGCTTGCGCCCGGTATGTGTGATGAGGAGCTCACGAAGGGAAAGAGAGTTCCTTCTGCTTCCTTCCTTGTTTGCTTTTTTATTCCCTCCTACGCGCCATGGTCACATGCTTCTGAGTTGCTTTTCTCCTGTTTCACAAACACTCTGAGATTTCCTGGTCGAACATCAGTTATTCCTCTGGACACAGGCAAGGAACCCCCCGTGTCCGTGGCGGCAGCACCACCTTAGATCCCAGATGGAAAACCCCAAAACCATCTCTAAAGACTGTTGAGTCTTGGCTTCGTTCTGTGCCTTGGTTTTTGTGCCAGATGGACCATTTATTTCTTACCCCGGGACACAGACCCGGGGTCTGACACTGTAAAACCCCATGCGGTGTGTAAAGGTAACATGTACAGGACATGGCTGCTTATGAGCCTCTGTCAACGGGAGCTTGCTCTCGTTGCCCACAGCTGCTCTGCAAGATATGTTTGCCACCCTTTTAAGAGTGAAGACAGGGGCTTAGAGAGGCCAGGGGCTTGCCCAATACCTCGCAAACACAGCAGTCTTTGTGCTCCTGGGCCAATGCTCTTTCCACACAGACTGGAGCACGTGGGGGTTAGGAGGGGTGGGAACATCTTGTGCTCTCTCAACAATCACGCTTTCGCAGTGGTGTCCCTCTTTGCTTCCTTCCTGGACAGAGGAACACACCCTGGTGTCACAAGACTCATTGGGCTTGAGTTTCAGGAGGAGAGTCAAGGCAACCCCCATACACGTGATCAGTCCTTGGGTCTGAGGAAGTGCCCTCCAGGCAGGAGTAAGGTCTGTAGTATTCTCGGCACAGGCTGAAGTGGGGTAACTGGACGGTGAGGATGGAGTGGCCTGTCCTCGCCTTGGGAAGTTTAAGTAGCTCCTGTTCTAAAGTGTTTAATCAGCCAGCAAAAGTGTGCATGAAGAATGAAAAGTTAAAGTAAACAGTTGTTCCATGAATATACAGTTAAGAAATTGCAGAGCGGCAAGTTCTGTGGCAAGTTCTGGTTTTCCAACAAAGTTCAGGTCAAACGAAAGCAGAATTGTAAGCCTCATTCCTTCCCTCCCCCAAGTTAAATATCAGGGCTCCCTTTGCCCTAGAACAAAGGTCTGGCTTTCAGACTTGCTGGGGCCACCATAATTAATGTCTTCTGTTTAAATGTGAGGACTACTGCTTTTTATTATTATTATTTTTTTGGCGGCGGGGAGTGGGGGATATTGGGGAACAGTGTGTTTCTCCAGGGCCCATCGGTGACAAGTCAAGTCGTTGTCCTTCAGTCTAGTTGTGGAGGGCGCAGCTCAGCTCCAAGTCCAGTCGCCATTTGCAATCTTTGGTTGCAGGGGGCGCAGCCCACCATCCCATGTGGGAATCGAACCAGTAACCCTGTTAAGAGCTTGTGCTCTAACCAACTGAGCCCTCCGGCCGTCCCTGAGGACCACATCTAACCTGATCTTCCCCTTGCTTAGATTCATCTCACATTGACTGACACAGTGTCAGGGGTTTTCACCTACACAGTCTCACGAAATCCTCCCAGCCAGCCCATAAGATTGGTTTGTTCTTTCAGTTTCAGTTTCAGAGGAAACTGAGTTTCCCAGTGGTGAAATTGTTTGTCCAAGGTCACCAGGCAGCAAGTGGTATCCACAGTGCCAGCCAGCACCACACTGACATGTGTAGACGTGACATGGGCCCATCAAGGGACAGAACACTCCCTAGCCCCACTCATAGCATTCTTAACTGTCCCATTTATGTTTTTTTTACAACTCCCCCACACTCTCAGCCCCACCTTTCAAGTTATTCAGTTATTCATACGTCTGGATTGACCTGTCTAGGTCTCCTTCTGAAGGGCTGACCTTCCCCAACAGCCCTCTTCATCCTCCCAGGACAAGCAGTTTCATCACAGACTTCAGAGGCTCCTGAGGTTCTGTTAAAAATAGTCTATTCCCACTGCCTGAAACATTCCTCCCTCTGCAGCAGCACCTGCTATGTGGATGGAAGTAGCTAGAGATTTTTTTATACTCAACAGGTTTTTTCATCCCCAGTCTTCTAGTAACAATGCCCTTCCTTGTTTTCCTTTGGGGGAACTTTCTCTCCCCTGATTCCTAATCCTCAACTGTCCATCACGGTTCTCCCCCATGCCCTTGCAACAGAAGAGAGATGTGTGACTGAAGTTTGGCCAATTGGAGGACCTGATCCCTCTGGCCATCGTGAGTGATTCAAGAATGAGCATGTGACCCCAATCCAATGATGACAAGTTTCCCCTCTTAAAGCAATGATGCAATGACTATACTTTGCTGGTACTGACATCTCTTTTCATTTGCCCAATTATTCCCATGGGATAAATGCTTTGTTTGGAATTGCTGAGTCATATGTATGTACATTTTAAATGTTGGCACATTTTGTGAAGTTGCCGTATAGAAAAGTTGGCCCACATTATACCCAGCAATATGTGAGAGTTGGCTCTGCACACCGCAGCAGCACCTGGTGTTGTCAATCTTTAAATGTTTGCCAGTTTGAAAAGTGAAGACAGCTGTTGAAATCTGTTCCCAATTCTGGGTTTCTTTTTGAGTCATGTCCCTACATGCCTGTTCCTAACATTACCCATTTCTGGTCTTGCTTCTAAATCTCTTGCCTGGTCCTTTGTCCAACTTTACTGGTCTGCTTGTATCCTGGTCCACTCTACAAGAGTGGAAAGTGAGTCTTTATCATTCATCTCTCTTTTCTCCTTAAGCTCCTTGCAGGTACTAAGAACAGTTTGGAAACCAATAATTATTTGTTGAATGAGTGAATGAATGAATGAATGAATGAAAACCCTTCTGTGATTCACCCATTCCCTGTTTAGCTCTGAGTGGTGCCATGTAGTTAGTTGAGTCAGTGCTAACCTTGATAGATAAATGCCTAAGAACATCAGATTTCAAGGATCCCGATATTCTAATGGTTATATTGCATGTTTAGGATCACTCCAAGAAAAGTCACTCCCCAGGAAATATCCTGGGAAATGTGTAATTAAATGACAGGAAAATGTGTAATTAAATTACAGTCCCTGACCTCACGTAACGTATCTAATGTGAGAGGTAAAACTAATGAGGAAGAATTTGAGTTTCACTGGGAGCTGTATCATGTGACATTTATGAAATGCAATCCTTTGGGGGAAAGTAAGCATAAGGTGGGCTAGAAACATTTGAGAATGTTTTATTAAAAAGGCGATTGTAAAGGGGACATTAATGAGGGTTAGAGAGGTGCCCTGGGCTCCCCCGTTGCATGCTGGGGAATCGGAAGTCAGAGCTCTCCTAGAATAAAGCAGTGTCATAGCCTCTAGTCTCTTTCCTAGATCTCTTATGTTGAGTTTTTCACCTTGGTTTTGGGGTTTGGATACTCTCTGGCCAAGAAGAAGTTCCTGGATCCGTAGTGCTTTTGAGAGTAGTGCTGTAAATTGCCAAAAGCCTACTAGGAAAGGAAAGAAACATTTCTGAGATAGAAGTGTTGCAGTGGCCAGAATTGCTGGTAGGTTTCCCTAAGGTAATAAAAACACCTAAATTATTTCAGAGCAATCTGGTTTTTGCCTTCTATTCAATGGTTCCAGAACCCCAAAGGGCCACAGTTGCTAGAATAGAGGACTCTGTCTCTCTTAACAGGAAGTGAGACTCAGCCTCTGAAAGATGGATAGAAGTTAGATAAAGGAAAGGAAAAGGAAGTGCATTCCAGGGAGGATGAATGAAGAAGAGTGTTTCCATAGAACTTTATAGTTTATAAGCTCCCTTTATAAACACAATCTTTTTTGGGGGGGGGGAAGGGAATCAAATCATTTTATTGAGGGCCTTTGGGGGTGGGGGTCAAAGAGCTGGGAGAACAATGAGATCGGATGTCCTCAGCCAGCAGGAATCTCCACAGCTTCGCAGTCTTCCCAAAGCACAAACATTTTTTGTGTAATTCCAAATAACCCTGAAGGTGTTGTTGTTATTATCATTACCGTTTTTAGGTTTTAAAAAAACTGAGGTTGGAAGTCTCTCAGCTACTAAGAGGGGTGGGGAGCCTCAAATCCGTGTCCTCAGACCTGCGTTGAAACCCCAAATAATTAACACTGAATTTGGCACAAGCGCCAGTTTCCTCTTCTCCTTGGCTCCACCGCTAGACTCCTCTTCCCAGCCTTCCTGTAATTAGAAGAGAGGTTGCCACTTCCAGGCTGTCCCACAAATCTTCCACACATGCCCCTCATGGTCTTTCTCCCTCTTGCAACTTGTAACAGTGACTCTGAAAAATATGTGCTACAGAGAGTGAAGTGTAAGAGGGAAGGAGCCTGGGCCCCAGAGGCCCACTTAGAGGAAAGCCACCCACAAATCAGGAATAGCCATTTTAGACATTATCTGAAAAATAAGCTGTGTTCATCCTTGAGTCATTTTACATTTTTGTTGGAGCAGCTTGCTTTATTCTGACTAAATCAGACCCGAACCATTAGGCAGAGGTCAGTTGTAGCACCCTGTTGTTGTTGAAGGAAAGTAAATTCCCAGGCATTTCCAGCTTTCTGTAGCCTCAGGATAGTTCTTTGAGAATGAGCTTCAGGTGCTAGCTATTGGGGGATGGGGAAGGAGGACAAAAGTGGTTTAAAAAAGTGGGGGTGGGGATCGAGGTAAGCACCAGCATTGCCCAGCACAGGGGTGGGGGTGGGGGGCCCAGATTATGACTGGAGAGGAGTTTGAGTTTAATGTTTCATGCAGAGGGGACCAGAGTAGGTCCCTCAGTTGGGGTGTTAGGGAAGCACATGAGGGAGCCCAGTTGTCTCATGGTCTGGTCACCCTGATTGAGACAGCTCCCCTCACCCCCAAACACATACACTGAGTGAGTTCCACTCATGCGCAGTAATGCCTTGTTTTCTCGTGAGCTCTTACGGTACATCCTGTCAGATGGCCTTATCTCTAAGAGGCATATTTAGTTCAAGGGAAGGTCATAGTCCTTCCTGAGCAGTTCTTCTATCCCAATCAATTGACCAACGTCACAGGATCAAGTTCAATATTCAATTTCGGTGACCCTGAGTTCTAGTGTACACGGAACCCAGAAAAATAATTAATATTTGTTGAGTTCTCACTATTTGCTAGACTGGGGACTAAGCATTTTCCATAGTTCAATCATCACAGGCTCAAGTCTCCTCTAAAGGGAATCCCTCCTTGGCCGGTCCTGAATTGGGGCTTGGGGTGCAGGGGATAGCTGGGCAGCCATGCTTTAGACTTCAGTTTATATCCATCAGTAAAATTGTATTGTTTTTAAAGTTTCAGCCTTCCATATCTCTTATTGGGTCTATTTTTAGGTGTTTAGTCTTTCTGTGTATAGTAAATGTGATTCTTTTTCAGTGATGTTTTGAAATTATCTATTATTTGTTTATTAGAACATGATTTTTATATGTTGATTTTGTATTTGGCCATCTTTCCCAAACTCTCTCACTTTTCCTGGTTTTTTAATTTATTCTCTTTGATTTTCTAAGTACAGGTGTCTTCTAAGGAATAAATATCTTGTAATAGACAAGATGGTGATTTGTTAACAGCTTCGTGGATGCAATTCACATACCATACAATTTGTCCAACTAAAGCATATAATTATATTTTTTAAATACCTTTACAGAGTTGTACAATCACCACCACAATCAAGTTTAGAACAATGAATAGCAATTTTTAAAATTCCTTTTTTTTTTTCTTACTGAATTGTTTAGGGTCACCAGTAGACTGTTAAGTGGTAATGGTAATCATGGGTCTCATTCCTGATTTTTCTGGAATGTTTGATTTTTCACCATTGAATAGGATATTTGGTAATGGTTTGGGGTAGTTTGTCTTTATCAAGGTAACAAAGTTTCCTTCTGCTCTAGCTAGCAATGAATTTCATGTTTTTATTTAGAAATAGGCACACATTTTATCAAATCCACTTCTCAAAGCATTTATTGTGATGGGAATGTCTTGGCTCCCCTTTAATTCATTCACGTAGCAAATTAATAGATTCTCTGCTTAAAACCATCTTTGCATTCTTTCTGTGTAATCCTGATAACACCCCATTGGATTCAATTTGCTGATAGATATATGTAGAATTTTTGCCTTTAACTTTTTAATGTGATAGCCTATTGAGCAAGGTCGCACTTTTTCTCAGGATGTTTCCAGATAAGACTGAGGAAGGTGCAACGGCTGAGCTATTTTTGCACAACTCAAGACTCTTCTAATGGGCAATCTTTGCTCTGGAGCTTTGCCAAAAGGCTTGGTCAGAATTGCATCCTGGTCTGACGTTTCCCAGGCCCAATCTGGATTACACTTTTTCCTTTCACAGGTGTTATTCCCCAATAAACTGCCTGCATGCCTAACTCCAGTCAGCATCTGCTTCCCACAGCCCCCAATTGACACATATGCTACCCTTTCCAGCTTGGCATCTAGCCATGTAGACTTTCGTTTTCCATACTCTGGAAGAATGTATGTATCATTGTCGCCTTACAGATGTCAAACCGTTCGTTCCCCCATGCTCTTCCCAGGATTTCACAAGGGAGTGCCTCAGCAAACTGAGGCCCGATGGAGAGATATCGGAAAAGCTCCTTTGAGGGGAGCAAACTGAGACCCGATGAAATTATATCGGTCCATCCCCTTCAATTGATTCCTTGGAGATGTGCGTGTGTATGAAGGCAAAGTACAAGCTGGAGCACAATGGAAACTTTCAGAAAGACAGCCAACAGGCTACTAACACACAGATCTTGAGATTAACAATCATTACCTCTTCAGAAGTTTACCAATAAAAACTAAACATTGGGCCGGCCCGGTGGCTCAGGCGGTTAGAGCTCCATGCTCCTAACTCCGAAGGCTGACAGTTTGATTCCCACATGGGCCAGTGGGCTCTCAACCACAAGGTTGCCGGTTCAATTCCTCCAGTCCCACAAGAGATGGTGGGCTGTGCCCCCTGCAACTACCAACGGCAACTGGACCTGGAGCTGAGCTGCGCCCTCCACAACTAAGATTGAAAGGGCAACAACTTGACTTGAAAAAAAGTCTTGGAAGTGCACACTGTTCCCCAATAAAGTCCTGTTCCCCTTCCCCAATAAAATCTTAAAAAAAACAAAAAACAAAAAAACTAAACGTTGGCCTGAGGCTGCAGCCCCTTGGCCCCACTTGCATTCTAATCTTGGCTACTATCTTTTCTTAACCCCGTGCTGCCCTTCTCCCTCCCCACAACCCACATCGTGCTGGACGCAACATATCATAGAAATGATCAGATCCTTAAAAAATTAGATGTAATTCACCAACAAAACCATCTGAGCCTTTTTATTTTTCTTTTAAAGGAAAGAACTTTAACAACAGTTCTCGTTGCTGCTGTTATTAGCCAATTCTGGTTTTCTAACTCCTCTTGTATAAATTTTAGTAATTTACATTTTTCAAAAAAATTCTGTATTTCGATTTTTAAATTTTTTATTAACATTAATTTATTTTTAGTATCTTCTTGAAGTGTTTTAAATTTCATCCATAGTTATGTTTTCTTTCTCATTTCAAATGTTGTCCTTAAAATTTTTGTTCGAATATCTTATTTATGAAATTTAATTAGATTTCTCTATAGTGATGATATTTCAAAGATTAAAAGTTTTTGTTTTATTAATCAAGTTTATTTTTGTGTGTGTGCTTTACCTCATTAAATTCTGCTAATTTTTATACACTGTCCCTCTACTTTCTTTGAGTTTATTTTGATGATCTTTCATTTTAGGTTCTTGATTTTTAGCTTCTTTCATTTATTCTGAACTCCTTTTTTTTTTAATAATAAATTTCCTAAGTCCACTTGGATCACATCCCACAAGCCCCTGAAACATAGTCTCTTAATGTGACTTATTTCTAGTTTATAATTTCTTCTTTAACATGAGAGTTACTTTTGAGAATTCTTTAAAATTTCTAGCAAAAAGACTTCTTGTGTTTTGCTCTACTTTTTAATTTCTAATTTTAAAATAGTGGCCAAAAATTTTATATGATTTCTGCTTTTTGAAATTTACTGGGATTCTCTTTGTGGTCAAATACATGACTAGTTTGTAAAAGGGCCTTGGTTATTTGGGAAAAATGAGTGCTTTCTCTCTGCTGGCTACAATGTTTTATATATATGAGGTATGACAATTAAGTTCATGAACTTGTTGCAATGATGTTGCTAACCTTTTTTGATATCAGAAGAATTATTCATTATGAATTTATACCAGCTGGACAGACAGTTAACGAAGTTTACTAATTGGAAGTGCTGAAAAGGCTACATGAAAAAGTTGGAAGATCTGAACTTTTTGCCAATAATTCATGGCTCTTGCTTCACGACAATGCACCAGCTCACACAGCACTGTCTGTGAGGGAATTTTTAGCCAGTAAGGAAATAGCTGTATTGGAACACCCTCCCTATTCACCTGATCTGGCCCCAATAACTGCTGTATTTACCCAAAGATAAAGGAAATATTGAAAGGACAACATTTTGATGACATTCAGGACATCAAGGGTAATACGACGACAGCTCTGATGGCCATTCCAGAAAAAGAGTTCCAAAATTGCTTTGAAGGGTGGACTAGGCACTGGCATCAGTGCATAGCTTCCCAAGGGGAGTACTTCGAAGGTGACTACAGTGATATTCAGCAGCATTTTTCTAGGATGAGTTCTTGATATATCTATTAAATAGATATATTTCAGAACTCTATTATTGGGAGCTGCACTGAGACATATGACTATTATATCTTTTTGGTGAACTGTAGCTTTTATCAATATGAACTAATCTTTGTTTGCAGTAATGCTTTTTATTTATTTAATTTTAAAAAATTGTGGTAAAATATGTAACAAAATTTGCCACCTTAACCATCTTTCAGTGGCATTAAATATATTCATATTGTTGTGCAACCATCACCACCATCCATCCACAGAACTCTTTTTATCTTATAAAACTGAAACTCTGTACCCACTAAACGACAACTCCCATTCTTCCCTCCCTTCAGCCTCTGTCACCCGCCATTCTACTTTCTATGAATTTGACTATACTGGGTGCCACATATAAGTGGAATCATACAATAATTATCCTTTGTTACTAGCTTGTTTCCCTTAGCATAACGTCCTCAAGTTTCATCTATGTTGTAGCATGTGTCAGAATTCCCTTTCTTTTCAAGACCAAATAATATTCCATTGTATGCGTTCATATCACATTTTGTTGTTTATCCATTTATCTATCGATGGACACTTGGGCGGCTTTCCACTTCCAGCTACTGTGAATAATGCTATGAACCTGGTTGTACAAATCTCTCTTTGAGACCCTGCTTTCAGTTCCTTTGGGTATACCCCAGAAGAGGAATTGCTGGGTCAAATAGCAGTTCTAGTTTTAATTTTTTGAGAAACTATTACATTGTTCTTCATAGAAGCGGCACCATTTTATATTCCTACCAACAGTGCACAAGGATGCCAATTTTTCACATCCTCTCCAACACCTGTTATTTTCTATTTTTTGTAGTGTTTTTTTATAGTAACCATCCTAATGGATGTGATACTTTTAATTTTTAATTATTGTTTCAGCTTTCTTCCAATTATGTAATATTTGATAACTATTTAGGTGGCATATATTTCTCTATACCTGCATAATTTTGTTACGTAGATACGTTTTGGAAATGGGATATAACTTTCTTCTTTTTATTAATCTAAACTGAAAATCTATGTCTTGTAGTAGGCTAATTTAACCTATTTATAGGTACTGTGATTACATATATAATTAGACTAATTCCTGTCCTGTTATTTCATGGCTTTTATAATTCATACTTACTTCTTGTTCTTTTTTTCCCTATCTTTTCTTCAGCTGATCAGTGTTTCTTTATTCCATTGTTTTTCCTCTTGTGGGTTGGAAGTTGTATATATTCTATTTGTGTTCTTCTACTGGTTACCATTTGGCCTGTAGGCCAAATTCTGCCATCTATCTTTGTACAGTCTGCCTAAGAATAATTTTTAAGCTTTTAAATGATTGGAAAAAAATCAAAAGAAAAATAATATTTTGTTACACATGAAACTTCTATAATTCAAATTTCAGTGTCCATAAATGAAGTTTTATTGAAAGACAGCCATGTTTATTTGTTTACATATTATCTATAACTGCTCTTGTGCTACAATGGCAAAGCCTAAAATATTTGCAATCTAGTTCTTTACTGAATAAAATTGCTGATCTCGGGTCTAAATGTACATCTCCCCCCCAAACAAGATAAGAATTAATACAGACATTAATTCTTCCTTCTAATCCCCAAGCCTTACTCCATGCCACACTTACGTTGTATTCATCTAGGATTTTATTTCCCAAAACTGAAAAGAACCCAAATATCCATCAACCAGGGCATGGATTAACAAATTGTGTTACCTCAATATAATGGAATGCTTTTCAGCAATAAGCAAAGAACAAACAATGGAAACACACACATCTGAAAGCATGATGCTAAGTAAAAGAAACTAAATGCAAAAGGCAACATATTGTGTGATAGTATTTATGTGAAATTCTAGAGAAGGCAAAGCTATAGTGATAGAATGCACACCAGTGGGTCGGGGTAGAGGAGAGGTGACTGGCTGCAAGGAAACACGCAAGCGCTTTTTGGGGTGATGGAAATATGTTATATAATAATTGTGGTGATGGTTACTGTATGCATTTGTCAAAACTCATCCAACAAAATTGGTGAATTTTATTGTATATAAATTATACCTCTATTTTACCTTAATTTTAAAAACCTGTTCTGGACAAAACTAATCTTTAGTGGGAAAAAAATATCGATGATGGGAAGGAGCATGAGAGAACTTTTTGAGGTGATGAGAATGTTTTAGATCTTGATGGGGGGTTGTATTGCACAGGTTTAATGCATTTGTCAAAACTAAGCTAACATGTACTCAAGACTTGTGCATGTTGTTATATGTAAATTTTACACCAGAGGAAACGTATTGAACTCTAGTTGTGATATGTATATTGAATATTTAGGGGGACGTGTATTGATGACTGCAAGTCACTTTGAAACACGTCATCTTGAGAGGCATTGATGGGAGGATTCCTGGGGTTTGTGAGGTGGTAACAGCTTCATTGTGAGTGGGAACAGGGTTCCACCCCTGGCACTGTGACCTTGGGCAAGGTATTTAATGTCTCAGCTTGGGTTTCCTCAGGGGTGCCATAAGGATAATATGTTCCTCCTCAGGATATCATGTATTTAAATGGAACATTGTTTATGAAGCAGTTAGCACAATGCCTGGGCCCAGTAAGGGAACCACTGTTAGTGGGCCCAAAGGAACCACTATTATTGTTGTTTCAGTAAGTAACTGGATGTTGGCTCTGGTGCTACACTTCCAAGCTGTGGCACTAATCCTCACAACAATCCCCGAGGTAGTCGTATGTTCTCATAAGGAAACTGATACGCATGTCCAACATCAAGTCTTCAGGTCGGGATCAAATACAAATACTGTTTTCTAATAATCCCCTTGGCAGGTATGGTCTCAGCAGAATTATCATTCGGCAACGTGTATTTTGGCTCCTCCCTTAGTTCTTCCCAAGCCTCTGTTCTCTTCTCCCCACCAAGTCGGTGTGAGGAAGAAAAAGTTGGGGACAGCCTGAGATTCCTAGGTGATAGTAACACTGTAAGGGTATTTCCCAGGACCCCTCAGGGCAATCTAGAAAGTTCTCCATTCTTCTAGCACTGGCTGACAAACCCAGTGAGTAGGTAGAGAAGATTTACTTTTGATATCCTTAAGGCAGTTCCAATCAGTGCCTGGTTCCCTGACTAGAAGTGTATGTATAGGGGAAAAAAAGTTTTCCTCAACCCTCTTCGGGTCCCTGACAGGGTCTGAAAGTTAGACAGATCAACAGGAGGAAAGCATACAAATTTTATTGAATTATTTATTACATGTACGTGGGAGCCTTCACAAGAGAATGAAGACCCAAAGTGGTGGCCAGAGCAGGAAGCTTTATACCTTTTTAGACAAGCAAAAAAATTGTGAAGAATTGACCAGACAAGGGGTCTGGGCTAGAGGTAGTAAGTGGTGAAAAAGTAACTAGGAAGACATGGGGTAGTTTAACAAGGTTTGTTTATATGGAATTCTTGGCCCCAGATTCTCTGTCTCTGGTGATAAGAATATCTTCCTTTCTCTTGGTGCAGGGATGGAACCTTTCATGTGGAAGTTTTATGATCTGTTTGGGGGAAGAAGGGTGAGCGGGTAAAGGGGAGATTGGAGTGTCTTTCTTGCTTCTGCCATTTTCTCATACTCCTTCAGCTTAAGATATGCAATATGCCAAGGGGCCATATTTTGGAGTAATGTGTCCTGAACCCCATTATGTGCATCATCTGGGAGCTTGTCAGAAATGACAATTCTGCTCTCACCCCCATTCAGACCTACTGAGACACAATCTCTGGAGGTGGGGGCCCAGGATCTGTTTTAGCAAGCACTGCAGTAGATTCTTCAGCAGAGTAAAGTGGAGAAATACTATTCTAAGGACCAATAAGAGGACATAGAAGTGGACCAGCCTGTGTGATCTTACCTTTCCCCAAATTTGGACCACTGATCTGTGCAGAGGGTCTTTTCCAAGGAAGAAATAGGAGTGAAAAGGGGGAAATGCATTAAATAATGTTTTTTTGTTACTCTCACAGCTTTCTTCCAACGTGCTTTTTTTTTAAAATTAAATTTGTTGGGGGTGACATTGGTTCCAACATGTGTTTTACCTTCAATAAAATGCCTACATGGAAATGATGGATGTGGTATGTTTGGCAGCATGGAACAAATCAGAGAGGAGTGTGAAAGGGATTTACACCTGATCTGACCAAGCCAATAGGAAAGCCGTTTGGTAAAGAGGACTGTGGCACAGTGAGACGGGGCCTTGGACTGGAGGTAGTCTCCAGCTTGTTCTTAAAAATGAGAAGAAAAAAAAGGCTTATCTGTGGTGCGCACACCAGCCTGTCAACTGCTGCCCTGTTCTGTCACTCACTAGCTGTGAGACCTTGGGCGAGTGACCTGGCTTCTCTCAGCCAAGGGGATTATGTGTATTAAGGCACCTGGCATGTAGGAGGCATTCAATGCAGGTCAGCGTGACCTTGCTTTGGGCCTTTGTTGTGAAAGGAGGTGTGGCACAGGACTCAAGCCAAGTAGGCCTTCTGTTGGCCTCCATCACACGGAGGGTTCCCAGAGTCCCTTTCTTAGGTGTCTCCATAGAGAATCCATGGAATCAGGGTTTGGTGTGACTTCTCTATCCTGATTAATGTGACCATATGGCCACACTCTGGTATGGAAGACTTGGGGCATTCCATATGGCCACCTTCTCGATGAGCAAAGACCACCCACCTTCCCCCAGAGACTCTCCTTCTTGCTCTCCCCACACCTCCAGCCCCTTGGCCCTTTTCATGCATTACCCGCTGCACCTAGCCTTCAGTATGGTTGGTGGGTTCTTCTCAGTCGTGTTTGGTTCTATGGCTGGTTAATGGGCAGAGGGAGGTAAGAGGTGGAATGGTGGAGAATTCTTCTGGAGTTGACTAGACTTTAAGATGATGGTCAGCTTCAGGGTGGTGCACCTATTAGATATTTAATCTACAAAGAGTAAACCTCCTCCTAGCATTTCTGTGATATGTTTTTATGCTAAAATGAGTCTCCTTCCCAGCCTTGAGTTGCAGTGTGAAGATCTCAGTAGTTGCCAGGAAAGGGGTACAAAGTTGGGAAGAACACTTGCTATTCTTATTGACTGATGTTTCGCCTAAGTTATTCTCAAAGGTGCTGGTAGTGCCTCACGTTGGACATTTTTCCTTTTCACCTAACTGGAGCTCATAAGCACTTGAGTCATCACCTGAGGATTCTATCATAGACTCAAAGAGTCAAGGAGATGGCTTGTGATGACTCATCCACACCGTGGCTCGTTCTCCCATGGCAGAGACACAGTGCTTGGTGGGGCGAAGTAAAGCTACCTGACCCCCCAGGAGGCAGCAAAATTAGCCATATATTTCCTCAGCAACAGCCACCTCAATATACTTTGGTCTAGACACCCATCATGTGTTATCAAAAGGTACACGGATAGAATTCTCAGAGCCAAGTCTAGTCTAGACAGTGGCTTGCTGAAGGGAGATGGTATTAGGGCTATAAAAGACTGAACAGGGTTATAACAACACGGTGTATTTTCTCTTCCCCCTGGCCAGACTCAGCTTCCCATACTGCCCTCACCTCTGTTTTATTTACACCTTTTTATTACAGCTCCTGCCTCTCATCACTCCTAGTGCAGATGACCTCCAAACTCCATCACCAGAGGTACAGTCTTAAATGCAGCTGGAAAAACATTCAGGAGTTTTTGCATCTGGCAGGGAATATCTCACCTCTTAACTAAACTTAAGCTCTGGCAGGAAGAACCTCGCTCTAAATCTGGCCCTCTGCCCAGCTGGGTCCAGTGCCAGGGTGCGGCTGGCAGAAGATTAAGTTTTTTAATGTATTAGCAATAGAGTTGCATTTAATAAAAGCCAAAGAGCTTCTGAACACACATGTTGGAGGAGAAAAGAAGCAAGTTAGAGCTCAGGAGCTGAGCAGGGGCAGGACATGAGCTGGGCATGCGTGGGATGATGTTACTTAGGACCGGAAGCCCAAGGCCCTAAGGACCGTGGAGGAATCTTTGCTAGGACTAGGACAATGATCATCAGTCAGTTCATCCCACAGACATTTACTGGCACTGTTCTAGACATTGGGGCTACAAACATGAGCACCACAGATGGATGAATAAGAGGCAAGCATTTTTCTTCTGAAAATTATCCCTCAGAAAAGACCAATTCCAAGCAGTCTTACATTGGAATCCTTAGCCTCTTTACTTACATGCTGGTTTCCTTCCTCCTACCTCTTCCTTCATTCTCTCCTCTTTATTCCTTCGTTCCTTCTTTCTTCTGTTCCTTAATCCCTCCCACTGTCCCTCCCTTCCTCCCTCCACCTTTTTAAGTAATGACAACTGTGTGGGGAAGATGTCTTAGCCTGAAATGACCTCAATCAATGCTATTTTACATGTTTATAAAGGTCACCTGATGACACTGGTGAAAAAAAAATAGGCAAAGAAATTTGAACACAGATTTAGTAAGTCTTCCTAGGGATATAAACTCACAATAAAGAGTGCCTGTTTTTGTAAACAAGGTTTTTAAAGGTCATTGTAAAATACAAGCTCTGGAGATGACAAATATACAGCTACGGGGTAAATGGGGAGAAAAACTGTCCTAATGTTATGTTAATAGGTAATTGTGATTTGGGTTAAAAGTTCCAATGTCAGCAGCACAGGCAGGTTCAGACAGTACTGTCTTTCAAGCAATGTAGGTGAAGTGAAAATGATATGTGGGAAATGAGTTGGGGATCCTAGTGAAACTGTTACTTCCCCTACAGTCAATCAGGTCAGGCTGTCCTGTCTCCAGCTGTCACACATCAGGCCTGAGGAGGGTCGTCATCACCTTTACTCCTTATTGCTGTTTCCAAATCATTCTCCCTTCGTCCTTCCTAAATCTCCACGAGGTTGGAGCTCCCTTTGAATCTCATCAAACTATACCATGACTACCCCCTCCTGGTTGCAGATACCTGCGGCCCCCACGGCACGTCTCATTCCTTGAGGACTTTGAGTTTCACTCTCACTCTCTCCAGCACTGCGTGTTTTATCTCATGGTGATGTTGATATCCACGTAGAAGATCCTCCCTGTGTCTTCGTCCAGTTGGGCTGCTGTAATAAAAAATATCATAGACTGGGCAGCTTATAAAGAACATAAATTAATTTCTCACAGTTCTGGAGCCTGGGAAGTCCAATGCCAGAAAGCCCACAGATTGAGTGTCTCATGAGAACCTGCTTCCTGGTTCATAGAAGGCCATCTTTTTCTGTGTCCTCACATAGGGGAAGGGGCAAGGGAGCTGACTGGACTCTTTTATAAGGGGATTAATCCCATTTATGAGGGCTTCACCTTCATGACCTAATCACTTCCCGAAAGCCCCTTTTCCAAAAACCGTCACATTGGGAGTTGTTTCAATATACGAATTTGGGGGGACCCAAACATTCAGTCAAAGCACCCAGCCTCTCAGTTCTAAGACCTACTCTCCACCAATGACCTTGTCATTTCCACCCTACCCACTCATTCCCATGGTCACACCCTGGAACCTGTCACTGCCACTGACTGCAGCCCTCCATTGCCTCAGTTTCTAGTGTCCCACTCTGCCACTACGCCCTGTCTTTCTAACTCACTCCTTCTCTTTTACAGACTGCAATAATTTTTCTCCCAATTGAGACTGCAATCTATGACTCAACTATGTTTTCACGAATACTTTGCCACTTCCTTCCCTCATTGCCCTCCTTATCCTGATTAGATTTCCCAGTTTATCATCACAGAACTTCCTTGCACACACCCAACTCCATTGTACTTGCCTGACAGAACCTCAGTCATGGCTGACCTAATTAATAGCACGAAGGGGAAGC
The DNA here is from genome assembly GCF_964194185.1 of Rhinolophus hipposideros. Lineage (NCBI taxonomy): Eukaryota > Metazoa > Chordata > Mammalia > Chiroptera > Rhinolophidae > Rhinolophus > Rhinolophus hipposideros. Next base: position 14,584,673 of record NC_138058.1, on the reverse strand, counting down.
AAAGTGACAAAAAAATGTCTCTGACTGTATGTCTCATTTGGCTTCCAATTCTCTGCCTCCCACTGACAGAACACTTTAAGAGTTGTCCAGTTACTGTCACCAATTTCTTTCCTCCCTTTCTTGCTGGAACTCACACTCATTGACTTGTTGACTTTCTCACCTCACTCCACTGAAACAGCTCAGGTCAAGACTCCCAAGGACCTCAGTTATCATGCCCAATCGGCGTCTCAGATGCCATCTTGTTTGACCCATCAGCAGCATCATTTGATGGAGTAGATCACTCCACCCTCCTGACACACTTCTGGTTTGGACCTGCACCCCCTTGGATCTCCTCTGACCTCACTGCCGTGCCTTCTCACATCTTTCTGACCCTAAATATTGGAGTGTACCAAGACTCAGGCCTTGGACCTTTCCTCTACCACTCTTTACTGACCTCCTCCAGTCTCAAGGACTCAATAACTCTCAAAGAAATCTCCAGCCCAGATTTCTACGCCAAACTCAAAACTTCTGTCTCCAACTTAAAATTTGACCTCTCTACTTGGATGCCCAATGTAGATTTCAAACTTAACATCTCCTGTCCCTCCAGTGTGTTCCTCCTGATCTTCTTCATCTCAGAAAGGACGATTGCTCAGGCAAAAACACCTCAGAGTTATCCTTGATTCCTTTCTTCCTCTCACGACCTGCCTGCAATCAATTAGTAAATTATGTTGGCTTACCTTCAAATACATCAGAACCCAGAGCTTCTCAGCACTGTTTCTAATATGACCCAAGCCACCCTCATGTCGCATTTGGGTTATTACAGTAGCCTCCTAACGGGTCTCCCTGCCTCTGCCCTCATTCTTACCTTCCCCTCTCCATCAAGCAACTGGAGTAAACTTTTTAAAATTCAAGTCAAATCTAATTACTCCTTTGCTTGAAACCCTCCTGTGGCTTCTCATCTTATACAGAGTGAAAGCCCCAAATCCTTACAATGGCCTCCAGGCCTAATATTATCTGGCCTCCACCACCTGCTGACCTCATCTCCCACATCTTCTCCACTTCACTCTGCCTCAGCCACATTGGCCCCTACTCGTGGCTGCACCAAACATATTCCTGCTTTGGGATTTGTGCACTTTGCTGCTCCCTCTTCCTAGGACAGTTTCCCCCAGAGAGTCACATGCCTTGCTCTCTTACTTTAGATGTCACCTGACCATCCTGTATAGAATGTCAAACCTTCCCCTACCTGTCTTCCTGTCCCCTTCAAGTTGTGCTTTACTCTTTCTCCTTGGGGAGGCAACACCTAGACACTAGACAAATAAGGAACAAGGAAGGCAGAGACTGATGTTTTATCAGTGATGTTGGAAATAAGCCAAACCCTGTCTCCACTCCAGTCTCACCTTTTGCCTTATGTCTCAAGCCACCAAACTTTGCTGTACCTCTCTAGGTAACTTCCTTCTCGGTAGCTTTGTCACTCTCTTCCCTACACTTGGAACCCCAACTCCCCCTCCTCTGTCTGACAAACTCAAGCGCATCACTCCAGTGCAGGAGTCTCCCTTGGAAAGTTTCCCCAGCCCCCACCAGACCAGCCGTGCTCCCTTGCATGTGTCTGCACTCTGCTTTGCACACCTTCTCCTATCATTTGTCCGTGGCAGGGGCTAATCTATCTTCCTCCTCTGGTCTGTGAGCTCCTTAACGACACCATAGTGTTTCATCTCTCACCTTCATCTCTGACTCCCTGACCTTGGCATTGAGTTGGTGCTCAACAGCCATTTGTTTTCCTGTTAGCTCAGAAATCTTGAGCAATTGTCAGCAGTGGGGAACTAATTACTTCCATTTATTGGGCAGAGGCTTCTACATAGAACATTTTACTTGCATTTCACAAGAATACTTTCTGAGTGAAATATAACAAACTATTTACAGATGGGGATACTGAGGCAGTTAACACATGCCATTGGCCTCCCCTTCTGGGGTAGCCCATTCATTTGAGGGCAGGCTTCATTATGAGGGCTCTCTCATGTTCTCTCATTTCATTCAATCCCACATCAATTCTAGCAGGAAGACAGTGGAATTCTCATTTTATAGAAGAAGTAAAGCCAAGACGTCCATAATGTCAAAGCCCGTCATCTTCAAACACTGTCATCTGAGACTGGGAGTCAGATGGAACACCAGGTCGGGGTGAAGCAATATCTTGGGGAGAGTGTTTCCCCTGGCATAGCCCATATGAGAGGGAACATGGTGTTCCAGGATCTTCAGACCTTTCTCTCCCTCGGCCCTTGGAGACACCCAACTTGATCTCTCCATCACCATTCCAGGGGGTACTTAATATGTGTCTTACATGTCAGATGTTGGGATAGTTTTCTTGTCCTTAAAAGGGCAGAAGCTGGGTCTACAGAGAGTTGGGTTGCTGGGACTTGCCCGTCAAGGGGGCAGGCGGGGAGATTGAGCAGATTTCTGTGGTGAACTTCCAGCTCTGGCAAGTGCCAGCAACATCCAGGAGATTCACCTGGCCAGGTTGTATATTCTAATTAGAGGAAACAAAGGGAACAGGGCTTCTTACAACCTGGGCTAAATGCAAATAAATTCAAATTGCATACAAGTGCAAAAATCTGACTCCTCAGTTTAAGAAACACTTGAAAGACAAACACAAGAGTTGTAGCACTTCCCAGAAATGTTTTAGATGCAGAGAAGGCATGTAAATGTGCTGGGTGTTTCAATATTACATACCAGAAAGGAAGTAGTTCTCTGTTCCCAAGTCCCAGATAGCCCCACCTTCCAAAGAAGGAGTCTCCCACTCAAAGACCCAACAGAGGGCAGTGCCTCAGAAATACCCACAGCAGTGAATGAAGCCCCGTTGAGTTCCCAAGGAATGGGGTCCTCACCGCCCCTCGCCAGCACCCCATCCTTCTGGAGATCTGGCCCAGACATTAGGATGATCAGGGTCTCCAAATTAAAATTAAGACACACAGTCTGATATATGATTTCTGACTTGCGTTGTATTTATATAGATAATCCTGCAAAGACTCTGGCTCTATACTTCTAGGCCCTAGTACCTGACTGGGAAAAGTAAAGTTCTGTGAGAGCCAGATCACCTTGGACAAACTGCGATGGACATTCCACACATGTGTGATGCCAAATAATAATGGTTTGGTAAATCCGGGCCTGGGTTTTGAGGCCCAGTGTCATGTGCAGGTCACGGGGCACAGGTGGTGGGGAGAACATGGCAGAAGGCCCTCTGTTCACATCTGATACTCTGCAGCCTAGTGAGGCCCTGGGCAAGTGGCTGGCATGGTGCCAGTGTGCCATTAAAGGGGCAGGGCCTGGCTCGTCAGGCACTTAATAAATGGTATTAACTTTAACTGTTATTCTTCTTTCCTATGACTTCCTGAGGCTTGTCACCAAAGCTGTATGGAGAGCGGTGCTCTGCGGTAGGGAAGAAGTCGCCTCTCTCCTCCCTACCCCACGCCCTTCCGTCAGCCAGGCAGTTGATTCACGTTGCTCTAAGGGCTGGAATTGAGGGTCACCCCATGGTGACTCCACTTAGGCTCTGTCCCTGGCAAATAGAATTCAACTCACTCGTCAGCTCCAACTAATTGTTAACAGTGGCCTGAGGTGCCCTGCAGATGCCAGGATTGATTGGCAATGTCTGCCAAGGCCTCGGCAGCGGCAGTGGGATGTGTAAGGCACATAGTTGTATCCCCTGAAATAAGGCTCCCGTCCCTAACGGGCCTGCTTAAACTGGGTTCCCCAGAAGCAGACTCAAGACAAGGATTCGTGTACAAGTAGTTAGTTGGAGAAATGATACCAGGAGTGGGAAGTGAGACAGGGAAGGGATAGCAGGGACAGGGAGGAAGCCAGAGCACGTGGCTTCCTAAGCAGGTCACCCGTGAGAGCTTCCGAGGCTCAGCTGGGCACCTCTGGGTGAGAGCGGGGAATACCTCAGGGTTGTCCCTACTGAGGGGACAGGGAGAGAGATGTTTATCCTCCAGTGTCACCAACCTCCTGTGCAGCCCAGGACACAATTCTGGGATGGAGATCATGGCCTGTGGGCGGATGCCCTAGGCACGTGTGGACAAGTGGCAAACAGTGTCCCCTCCGGTGCTCTGCCCCATCTGGGATGACCAGCCTGCTCTGACAATGGAGCTCAACCCCAACAACTTGCTTCTCTAGGAAAACAGGCCTGACCCAGTTCACAAGGGATGTGGTGTGGCCCTGTGGGCCAGACATGGGCTCTGCAGTCAGCCAAACCTGGGTCCAAATCCTGGCACAGGCGTGTGACTACAGGCAAGTCACTGGCTCCCTGGCATCTTCATAACCTAGACAGAACAGTTTCTGCCCATGGGGTACCGTGTGGAGCCCCTGAAATCCCCCTTTTAGATACTTCCCTGAGGCTCAGCTAAGTCAGCATTGGCTACCCCAGCCCGACTTCATCTGCACAAAACTCCCCACACACACATATAAACACAAACTGCCCAGAAGCGCAGCCCCTGTTTCCTTGAGAAAACCTGGGAGGACAGTCCGAGCTGCCAGTGGGAATGTAGGACCGGGCAAGAGGTCTCTGGGTATAATACCAGGCTCTAAATCTCCTGTGTACATGAGACAGAAGGCCCCTGGGGGGCAGGAAGAGGGTTTTAGAACTTGTTCTTATCCTCGTTTTTAGGTACCCTTTTAAAAGTTGTTTTTGCTTTTTGTTTCATAACAACCATAACAGAATTGTGCAAATGCATAATTTATGCATACATAAAGATACATGTGTTAGGGTATGTGCTCCCAAATGTCTATCGGTGCGCGATCCAAAAAGTTTGGAGACAACTGCAATGGATCCTTTCTTGGCCTGCATAACTATAACTGATGCCTAGCCTCTTTCCTGCTGGGTACCCTCCCCATACCTGCCCTGCCTTTTGTCGCATTCTCTCCTCGTAGAATGATATCTGGCTGCAATTCAGTCCCTGGCCTCTCAAGGTTTGTAAAAGAAAGCGTTTCTTATTACTAGTATAATCACCACAAGAGGCCCAACCTTGCCTTATCCCAGCCTTGGATTCCCTCTCTTGGGTCTCTCTTACTGTCACTGCTACCACCACCACCACCACCATCTCCCAACCCTGCTGTTTCCTTACACTGTCAGGGTCTTCCTGTTGGTGACAAACCAAGCCCAGTTTCCAGTGTCAGGTGCCCTGAGCCTGCCCATTTCCTGAAGCCACATCCCAAGCTTCCAGTTCCCCTAACTGTGCTCCAGGCTTTGCAGTCCCAAGGGCAGACCCTGAGTTCCCACTTCTGTTCCTTTCCTCAAGATGTGCCTCACCCCAGCCCTGCACCCTGCAGGAGGGCTGAATCCCTTCTGACTCCGAGGCCCAATCCAGAGGCCACATGTCCTTGAAGTTTCCTTGGAGCCTCGGGTCACAGGGTGACATCCTCCAGTGCCTCCCACAAACTGTGCCTGCCAAGCCCCAGGAGACTTCCCAGGTGCCGCTTTGGGTCAGGACTGGCTAAATAATTTGTGGGCTCAGTACAAAACAAAAATACAGGGTCTTCTATTAAAAAAAAAAAAAAAGGCAAAGGTGCCATTAAAGACTAAAATTTATATCCTTTCCTTTCTTCCACAATCTATCTCTCACTTGATTTGTCATGGTGATTTCTGTTTTCTGTTTGGTGTGCTCCCTCAAGCATGGGGACACTGATGGCAGCCCTCCCAGGGGCCAGCCATCCCCAACCTGCACAACCTCCGCAACTGGGCTCTCACGTATCTCTGCCAGGCTCCCCTCCCACCACAGGGGCCTTATCAGCATGTTGAGCCAGGCATCTCCCCTTCCCATGGGCCTGTACCCAACCCACAGTGCATGGTGACCCCCAAGGGGACGGCAACCTGCACTCTGTGATATGCTTGGTATCTGGATCAAGGGAGGGTAAGAGGTTTGCCCGTGCTGAGTGGCCCTAATGCTGGCCAAGGACAGAGATGGGGCTACGGCCGTGCCCTCGCCTGACACAACAGGACCCACGTGCCCAGGCCCCTCCAGCCAGTGCAGAGAGCAGCAGTGGTTGTTGGGCAGGGGCAGGGAGGGAGAACCGAGCAAGCCCAGGACACTGGGGGTCAGGGGAGTGGGCAGCCAAGACCATGTCCTGGAGAGGTGGCAGAAGACAGAAGGACGTGTAAACGGAGGCTCTAAGCCACCAGCACATGCTTTATTGTCCCATTGGATTCACTTACAGAATATAAATTTAACAATAAAATTATTAAAAACTTCAAGAAAATTAAACCCCAAAGGTAGGGCCCCTCTGACCGTGGGGCCTGTGGGACTGCACTGGTCTCACTCCTCTGAGACTGGCCCTGCTTTTTGTTATGATTATTAACATGTTGTGATGTTGAATCTCTTCTTCAAAGTCAGTGCTCCCCGAGTGCTGCTTGCAACATGGCTGGTTCACAAGGTGTCATAAGGTGATATGTACAGAGGCATTTTACACATTTTAACAGTTTAGTATTTATTTGAATGTGTATTAGGAAAATATATGAAATAATAATCACTCTATTATTTCACGGCAATATGGTCTTAGTTCGGGCTGCTAGAACAAAATACCACAAACTGGGTGGCATATCAACAGCAAAACTTTATTTCTCACAGTTCTGGAAGCTGGAAGTCAGGGTGCTAGCATGGCTGGGTCTTGGTGAGGGCCCTCTTCCAGGCAGCAGATGGCCAACTTCTCACTGTATCCTTACATGGTGGAGAGAGAGCAGGAAATCTCTCCTGGGTTCCTTTTACGAGGCTCCACCCTCGTGACCTAATTATGTCCCAGAGGCCTCAACTCTGAATAGCCTCATCTTGGGGGTTAGGTTTCAACATGTAAATTGTGGAAGGACACATTCAGTCAATAATAGATATGTAGACTCCCTTAGAAACAAATTTATGGATGGAAAAAATCAGTTACTCTAAATAAAAACATTAAGTAAATAATAGTACATGTAGTACTCAGATATGGCAAAAAGTGTGAAGATGGTACTCAGAGTTTGGGAAATATGGCACTTAGTCTGTGAGTTCTTTAAAGTCACATATGGCTTGTCTTTATGTATCCACTCGCCTTTCTCCATCAGTCCTTCCTTTAGGAGCAGCCAATGCTGAATAAATGAATAAGCAAATCAACCAATGAAAACTTGGATTCCCAGAGCCTGAGCCTCATCTTCGAAAATTTTATGGTTAGGACTTTTTTCTGATTAATTGATTTACTTAGGATTCATTTCTATACATTTTTAGAAATTTTTGCTAAAGAAATTAATTCCTTTAAAATATACAGAGCTTGTTTTGGAATAATCTGCCTGCTCCCCTTTTCAGAGCCCCTCCCTGACTACTAAGTTCAGAACCATGTTCTGGTGATGGAGCAAATTCACAGCACATGCAGAGTGTACTCTCATTCAGCCTTGGATTCCCTCTTAGCCAGGAGGCTGTATTCTGCAGGTGGTCTGAGATGACACCTTGTGACATGTATTTCTGGGGTGGGGTACTGTGTAAGGATATCATGACTAGAAAACACCAAAATACCTCTTCGGAGGTCCTGGATGAACAAATGGCCAAAGTTTTACAATCAAAATTGGCCAGCCCTTACAGAAATGGTCTCCAGCTTCACCTCTCAATCAAATTTTGCCCTATCACACAGCAGAGCCACAAAATTGTTAAGTGGATAAAGACATTTAAAATGATAAAGAAATGTCATCCTTGACAAACATTTTGGAAGTTTTCCTAAAATGGAAAGAAAAGTAGAAACACATACTTAATGGTCATAGGCCAAAGCCACCTGAAGAAGCTTCACTAGTCTTTGCCAGGTGGCCTTGTGTTTGTCTCTTGAATAATCATTAATTTATATTTATATGGATTACTTACTGTTGATATTTAACAGAAGACAAAAAAGGACATTCCTGACATGCTGTTTTCCTTCTACTAGAACATATCACCAGTGTTTACTTTTTATGAGAAACTTTATTTGAAGTTTTCGGGTAAACAGTTTGAATGGATTGATACATTTCAGGACTTACTCATCCCATAAATCAAGAGATGGGTATACATACATGCTCATTGTAAAAATTCCAACATTACAGCTATGGGTGACTTAGAAGGTGAAAGTTCCCCCATAATTCTGTTTTCCAGATGTAATCCGTGTTTCTAGTCCTCAGTACATTCTTCCAGATTTTGTCTGTGCTTGTGTGTGTATACACACACACACACACACACACACACACACAGTGCAAAATGCTACTACTCATTGTGCTGTATGATTTGCTTCTTTCACTTGACTCTGCCTTGGACATCTTTTCATATCAGTTCACAAAGAAAACTTTTTAAAATGACTCATCGGACTCGGATTTTTGGTCAGAGCACAGTGATTCCAAGGGTCTGCTGAACTTCACTTTCTCCCCATCATCACAGGCCAGAAAAGACGACCCTTACCAGCTCTTGGGAAATGGCCACCTATTCTCTAAGACCATCCCATATTTACTGCCCACAACCCACAGCCTGCCCTACAGATCCCACTGTGGGTTCTGCTATCCATGCTCACAGCCCTGGCCAGTTCCACCCACTTCGCCCAAAATGTGACTTCTCAGGCAGACTCAACTTATCAACTGCCATTATTCTTACAGGAAAAGTCTGAGTTCTAGGGAAAAAAAATAATTTAGTCCAAAATATGCAAAGAAAAACTGCATAATCAAAATGAATACGTGTTAAATTGAATGCCTACAAAGTGGAACATTGTCAACTTCATTAATTGATAGATTTAGTATTTATGAACGATTCATTACATTTGAAAAACGAATTGAAAGTAACATTTCTTCCTTTGCAAGAGTTCTTGGGGAGTGCATGGAGATTGCAAAGAAATAACGTGTGTTGTTCATATTCTATTATTTCAAAAAGTAAAAACGGTTAAAGCCATTTAAAAATATTTTACAAGAAAAATATATACACAAAACATATGCATATATGTGAGTATACTCGTATGTATATATGTATATATGTATATATGTATATATATTTACACATACCTATGCAATAATCAGTGTGGGTTGTGTTTAAAGTGCTTGATGTGTTATTGGAACAGAGTCTTTACAAGGAAGAAGACCTGGGGACGCACAGGTCCGCACAAGGCTCAGGCCACCCCAAGAAGTTGTGTTTTCAGTTAGGATTCTCTTCTGCAGGCAGAGACATGAGTCGTGCTGAGTCAAAAGGAACTTCTTGAATAATCTCCAGTTTCTAGCACATGGGGCAGTATATTAGTGGTCTGGAAACTAGGAGACTCAAAGGCAGAACTTAGAGCGTTGACAAAAATGGAAACCCATAGCCTAGAAGATGTCTTCAAAGCTCCCTTGGTCCTCTAGAAAAAAATGTAAAATTCTATCATTAGAACCAATGCCTTTATTGGCCTAGATCTCCACTAAAATGCAAGTAACTCCAGAAGAAAATTTCTCTTTATTTTCTCCTTTAAAAAAAAAGTGTGACATGTATAATAAAGAGCACACAGGCTAAGAGTATGGACTAAAGCCTTTATATATATATATATAAAGGCTAATATACATATGTCCAGGTTAGCACCACCCTGATCAATACACAAAATATTTCTATCACTCCAGAAGACTCCCTCAGGTAAAATCCTCCGCACCAAGGTAACCACCATTCTGATTTCTGCCACCATAGCTTAGTTTGCCTGTCTTGCTCAACATCGTGTCTGTGAGATTCATCCCTGTTGCTGAAAGTGATAGATTTAGCAATGATAGATTTTGCACATGGCCAGGCACGTCTGTTATCGTTCCTCCTACAGTATTTTTCCATATCATGCAATTATCACCACTTACCTTCTTCCCTCACAACTCATTGCTGTGTAAATGACAAAAAAAAGTCAAAATATTTTACAATTTAAATGTATTTTTTCCTGAGTACAAAAGTTACCCATGCTCACTGAAAAAAAAGAAATTCTAGCTTTAAGAATCTTGAGTGGCTCACCCAAACAGCCAATCCATGCTCAGTGGCCTTTGGCCTGGCTCAGGAAATGAATTGGGTCAGTGACATTCTCCCTCTCAAGAATGTGGCCTCTAAAGCTCAGAGGGAAACTGCAGTTGGTGGAGACATTGGTCCTGCTTGAACTGTGCGTTGTGCTCCCTGGACCTTCCTCCAGGACTAAAGGGCCTCTCCCTCACTGCCAGACTTCTTGTCCCCACTCGGAACAGCTCTCAGAGGCCAACCGAGCCCCGGGATTCCTTGTGGGGTTGGCTAAGGCTTTTGTTGAAACTGTACTGCTGCCCAATTTCTCCTACTGCCCAATCCTGCTTCTTCCTTCACCCTCACTTCCCACGGGTATTAACCTAGGGCGCACCACAATAAGTCTTTCCCAGGGGACCAACTTTCCACAGGGTAGAAACGAAGGATGACACATAAGCATCAGGTGTACTTTGAACAGGTCCTTCCCTTCTGACCTGGTTGAGTCCTGTATCTTCTTTAGGGTGCTGGGAGGAAAAGAAGCTCTTCTACTCCCTTACCCCTCACCATGCTCCTGCACTTTTATTCTCTTGCAGGATTGCCTACCAGGCACTCAGAGTCTCCAAAAGAAAAAGACAAGTTTGCCTTTTTACATATATATACCCCCAGGTTACCACCAGATCAGGCAAAGCCAGACTAGTATTACCTATCTGAGCCTTAGTTTCTTCATCTGTAAAATGGGCCTTTGCAATGGTCACTCCACCCAATGTCTTTCCCACCACTCTCCATTTCCCTCCACAGCCCCCACTTCCACCATCCCTCATCTGGTTTCCCCTTCCCAATTCACCCTCTATACTTCACCCAACAGCAGGACACAGGTTCATACACGGTTAACATTCCAACTGGGGAAAATGGGATAAATGACTGCTTTTACATTAGCCATTTTATGATTATTATGTGAGAGCATTGCTGTTGGTTGGAGCACTTTAGCACAGTGGGTTTTCAGAGGCCCCATTTTAATAAAATAATGCTCCCTGAACACCTTCAGCGGTTTTCCCAACCTGCCCAACAAAGCCTAGATATGGAAGCCTAATCCACGGTCCTGTGTTCTCTCAAAACCTCATCTCCCATTGCCTGGTACCATTCACCCACGCCTCACATGCCCTAGACTTTCCCACCTCTGTGTCTTTACCCACACTGACCCTGCCAGCTGAGGCCGAGCTCAGATTCCAGCTCTTCTACAAAGCCTTCCTGGAAGCCCCAGGGCACCGCCAAAGCATTTTCTTTTTTCTTTTTGTACATTGATGGTTGCATTTGCCATTAACTGCCATGTGTTAAGGATTAACTAGGTTAACTAGCTACAGTGCTTCTTCCTTAAAAAAACAGAGGTGAGTGGCATGTCCGCATGGCTTGGTAACTTGTCAAATGCCTCGCATTTCTCCAAACTTGGCACTAAAATTCGTATAGATGAGTCAGTAGAGGGGAGAGATAATTTATTGGCTTAGGTTTGGGGAAAAGCAACAAATGAATATGTGTCACCTGTCTGCTCCCCACCCTCAGATAAGCAAGTCCTGAAGAATGCAGTCCGAACGGGAACCTCATACAGTGCCCACCTAGGAAAGCTCCCAACATCTCCACCCTTTCCTGGATCAGAGTGGGGTGGGTGGGCTTCGGAGGCCCCTGGAGACCATCCCATAGCGCAGCGCTAGGGAACAGGAAGCATTTGCAAGGCCAGAGGGGATGCTTCCTCCCACCTCCCAGGGAGAGGCTGGGACTCAAAGACCCCACACAATGTCTCTATTGACACTTGTGGCCAAGTCAGCGTCTTGGTGCCATGGAAACCTCTCTTGGGAGAAGAAAGGAAAAGCAACAGCCCAGACCTCCCACACTAAGCCCATTGTTCCCTGCCCGCTCCCAGGCCTGCAGCTCCTGGTCCCCAGCCCATTAGCAGCACCAGCTTTCCTCTTGCTGGTCCAGCCTGGGGAACTCAAGGGGCCTCCCCTACCTCAGTTTACCACCCATGCTGCCCTCCCTATTCCCCTTGAAATCAAAGGCAGCCCCAATCTTGAGGCCAGAGAGTTCATTTCTTCGCTGCTCTGAGAGTGGAGGGGACACCAGGCAGAGAGGGGCACCCGAGGTAGGCGGGGCCCAGCACTGCATCCCCCTTTGGAAGTTGAATAGAAAAAAATCTTCTCTAGTTGTGGCAGCCTTATGCCCTGAGTGACATCTGCTGTACCTTCCTAGCCTCGAGGAGGAAGGCCAGGCTCTGGAAAACGTCTCTGGAACTGGCCTTGGGGCACTAGCATAAATCCACGTGCGCCTCCAGTCCCTGGTTCTGTTGTAAGCCCCGCTCATTCTTTACTCCTCTCTCAAGTCCTGGAAACTTCCCGGAAGCTGCTCCCTGGTGTCCCCCTCCCTCCTAACCCCCTCATATCTCTCTCCTGGAGCTGAAGATCCTGATACAGAGTAAAATGGAGCACAGGAGGGCCAGAAGAGGCCTGAGGAGTTTGAGCCCCCTTTACATCCCCCTTTACATTTTGTAGAGGAGAAGCTGGGGTCAGAGATGGGGAGAGACTTGCAGGGACCGCAGGGCCAGCCCACAGCCCAGGAGCTGGCCTCTGGCTCCTGCTGACGTCACTACATGCTGCTTCCCTCTGCTTTGAATGGACTGAGAGTCACCAGAACCCTGGAGGCAGCAAAACCAACAGGGTTTGGAAGCTCTCAACCCAACCTAATCCAAAGTAGGGGTGTCCACAACTAGAAGGAAGGGGCTTGTGATTACAGCACCCCCTCCCACCAGCAGTCACCAGAGCTCTCCCTTTACAGGCCTGGATTAGGCCAACAAGGGCACCTGCCTTGAAGCAAAGCTCCTGAAGCTCCTCAGGCTTCAGGAGGGAGGGGCTGGTCTGGATGGGCAGCCGAAAGGAGCCTTGGCTTTGGGCCCAGAGTTGGGGAGCTCCCATCACAGATGGGTAACCTCGGACAAGTTATGTAATCTCCCTTGGCTTCAGTTTCACCATTTGTAAAAAGAGCAATAAAAAAATTTCTACACACCTTATTGAAATGTTGTAAGGCCTTGCAAAGATAGCAGATAGAAAGTGTTTAGGAGGACACACAGGAAGCACTCAATAAACAGGTCACGTGGACAGTTGATGGATCATGTTGCTATTATTACCTATATGGCAACGTTTTACCCCCAAAACTCTGGGCACCAAATTAGGTGCGGGGGATAAAGAAATACAGAGAGCAAAGGGAAGGCCCTCAGGTGACCCCCATTGAGGCCCAACTTGGCCTGAAGCAGGAGTTCCTGAGCTGAGGGAGAATGAGACAGCAAATGGTGGAATTGCAGGCAGTATAGGACCCCATCAAGCCCACCCCACTCCATCACATTCCTTTTGGGATTTAACAGGGGGTGGCTGGTTAGTTCCTGGAATGTCCAAGAAAAACAAACTGGTTATTCTGAGTGAAATTGCAGGCTGGCTAAGGAGGGCTGGGTCTGCTTTAAATTAAACACAGCATTTCTGAGATTCTTTTCATCCCCTGGCCACTGCGGGTTAGCAGAGACATTACCTCACCTCACCTCACCTCACCTCACCTCACCTCACCTCACCTCACCTTCCTGCTCTGAGGTGGGGAAGCTGACAGGGCATGGACCTGGGAATGGGATGAGATAGGTAGGGGAGCTGAGAGCCCCACCCTGAGCACCTGGGGGGCTAGAGGTAAGCAGGCCCTCCTTCTCCAACAACTCAGTCTCCCTCTGAGACTGGGGGGTACTGCATACATGGGAGCACTCCCATGTGCAGTCAACCTTGTTTGTGATATTTAGCTGAGGAGTGACAAATTTACAAATACACAGCTTTCATAGTACTTGAAAAAAACTTGACTATAATTTTATAAGTTCAAGGTTGGTCCCTTTCTTGCCCCCATCAAACACTTAGGCACTAGGTGGCCATGGCCTGCCAACTCCTCAGCAAAACTGTGTGCTAGCTGTCAAGCTGAGACATTAACCAATTCCCCCACAGGAGTTTATTGGTCAAGGGGTGGAGTTCAATTCTGGTTTTGAAAATTGCTTTTGGCCAGCTTGTGGAGTCCTAGGAAATTCCAGAGTGTTGGAGTCAGGCAGACCCAAGTGTAAGTTCCAGGTCCCTTAATGAAGTTTACCTAATCGTACTTGGACTTTGAACATCCTCATCTTTAAAATGGGGGTAAGGATGCTTACCTTCAGGGATGTTATGTAGATGAAATGAAATTAAGTGTGTTCAAGGTTCTTTTGTTTCAAATGAAGCATAGCCAAACTTCTTTCTTTGTAAGAAATGGAAACTTCTTCAAGCTGCCTATGTCAAAGGGAAATATTTTGTGTGGAATCAAAGGACTTTCATAGAAACAGGCATTAGGCCTCTTAGAGAACGGACACCAAAAAGAAATTTGCAGTTTCTCTCTTCCTGCTCTGTTTCCACTGTCCCCAGGTACCTGCTTCTCTGGGCGCCAGTCTCCTTGCCCTGCAGACCAGCTTTCTCTTTCCCAATTATTTAAAGCCCAGGCTTGGCCTTACTTCATTCCCTCACGCTAGGTCCGGTCTGTGGTTAGTGCTCAGTAAATGATAGGCAGTTTCTGTTGTTTTACCTTGGCTTGTATGTCAGTATTCATGGGCTGAACCCCACTCGTCCCTCCAGATCTCCTCCTCTTTCTTCTCCACTGTTGCTCTGTCCCTACGGGCTGACCTGTATAAACTGTGTCAATTGAGCTTCCTTAACTTCTGGGTTCTGGTTGAGGACCATAGAGGACACCAGCAGGAAATAGGGGGGCAGGAGGGGAGAGCCCGCAGAGTGTTAATTGTCCTAACTCCTTCCTGTGTGGGATGATCTGGGAGCAGTGTGACTGGTTTCTGTTGTGGCCACAGCAGCTTTTCAGCCATTCCTCTTTCAGCTACAGTCCTTTCTGGGACATCTGACCACTTCCTCTCCTTGTCCCTTCAAGCTTACCATGGTGAAGACTCTCCACGGTTCCTCTCCTGGAGGTTCTGCATCATTCCTTGTTGGTGTCCTTTCATCTTGCCCACATCTTTGTAAATAGCCCTTCGTTTTATTCTCTCCAAAAGCAGACTTATAACTTTGAGTGGCCATCTCTCTCTTAGTGAGACTCTCTTGGTGGGACTCTGATGATACACTAAGATCAAAGGGGAAGACAGTTTTGTCTCCTTGCCTCACCTCCCACTCTGGTTCCTGTTGGAAGTGGAAGAAGAGCTAGAAGCTCCTTGAGATAAACATTACAAAAAAGATATGCAAAACTGAGACGATAGCCCGATCTGCTAGAAGTGAAAACTAATACATGGGCACTGGGTAGAATGAATTCTTTTTTAAGAAACTCTCCATTTTCCTGAAAGAATGTGACTCACATGAAAGAGCTGGAAATATGCTATCAAGTTAGTTAGGGGCCTTCCTCTTTCTTAGGACACAGCTGCCTAAAAGTCAGCACCATACAAGTTGTGAACAGAGACTATTCTTTTAATTGTCAACTTCTCTGTGTTTTTTACTCTCAAATTCAGTGTATGGGTCACCAGCATCTCTGTCTTCTTCTTTCCTTGTCCAGTTAGCTCAGACGCATCTCACTGTGGTTTTCCCCATGACAATAGCCTATGACAGACCTCCGTTACCCAGTCTATTCCATAGCTCACTGTCAAATTTGTTTTGGTTTAACACAGACCTCTGCATGTCAGGGTCCGATCAAAAGCATTCCATGACTTTCTGTTGAAGTGTCTGCACACTTCAGCCTGACACTCAAGGCATCTGCAGTCAGTCCCCAACTCAACTTTCTGGCCTATCCCCATTCCAGGAACTTCCCACTCCTGACAAACCAGATTTCTCACTGACCTGCCAATCCTCGTTCCACCCTCTCTACCTGTTCTTTAATGGGCAGTTCAAACCCCACTTCTCCGGTAGGGCTTCCCTGCCCACTCAGCCTGTGTGACTTCTCACACTGAACTCCTACTATTCAGAAGAGGAACACTCAGAGATCAAGAAGGAAGAGTTGAGGGAAGGATAGTTGAGTTCATATGTCAATTAAAGGGTGTGTGCCTGCCACTTGGATGTCACTCATGGTCACTCAGAGGACCTTCTGTGTGCCTCCCTATGCACATGTGTGACCAACTCTATCCCAGAGAAGCTGAGGGGAGACCCTGCAGCTTCAGGTGGTATTACCTCTTTTTCAGGCCTCTCTATTGTCTGGTTTCATCATGTGCTGGTGCCAGTTGCCTCCATCCTCACAGACAAACTTGGGGACCCTGGTTTTCTCATCTGAATGCTTGGGTCAAAGGTTAAGTGGAAATCTTGTGGGTTCTTAATGACTGGGCTGATCTTAGTTCATTAGAATCTTAAGCAAGCACCAGGAAAGGCTTTTCTCCCCGGAGGTGCCCACCTCCCCGGAGGTGGCACAATATGCATATTTTCAAATAGGGAGCCCTGTCTTGGCCTTATCAATGCCAGGAGACTTTGTGACTTCTTTTGCTATATGTATATAACTCCATTCAAAAGCAGCAGAATACATATTCTTCTCAAGTGCACATGGAACATTCTTCAGGATAAATTATATGTCAGGCCACAAAATAAGTCTCAATAAATTTAAAAAGATTGAAATCATATCAAGCATCTTTTCAGACCACAGTGGTATGAAACTGGAAATCAATCACAGAAAGAAAACTGGAAAAATTATAAATATGTGGAGGTTAAACAACCAATGGATCAATGAAAAAAATCAAAGGAAATTTTAAAAAATACCTGAAGACAAACAAAAATACAGCATTCCATAAATTTTGGGATGCAGCAAAAGCAGTCCGAAAAGGAAAGTTCATAGTGATACATGCCTACGTCATAAAAACAAGGAAAATCTCAAATCTAACTTTACACCTAAAGGAACTAGAAAGAGAAAAACAAACACAGCCCAAAGTTAGTAAATGAAAGGAGATTAAAAAGATCAGGGTTGAAATAAATGGAATAGAGACTGGAAAAAAAACAATAGAAAATATCAATGAAACTAGACTCCCCAAGGAAAAATAAGAGATGACCCAAATAAATAAAATCAGAAAGGAAAGAGAAGTTACAACAGATACTACAGAAATATAAAAGATCAAAAGAAACTACTATGAACAATTACACACCAACAAATTGGATACATTTGGAAGAAATGGATAAATAACTAGAAATATACAATCTTCCAAGACTGAACCACAAAGGAATAGAAAATTTGAATAGACTGATTACTAGCAAAGAGATTAAGTGGGTAATTTTAAAAAACCTCCCCCAAAACACAAATTCAGGACCAGATGAATTCTGCCAAACATTTAAGATTTAATACCAATTCTTCACAAAGTCTTCCAAAAAACTGAAGAGGAGGGAATACCCCCAAACTCATTTTAGGAGACCAGTATTACCCTGACACCAAAACCAGACAAAGATAACACAGAAAAAGAAAATTACAGACCAATACCCTTGACGAACATAGATGCAAAAATCTTCAACAAAATATTAATAAACTGAATCAACAATACATTTAAAGGATCATATACCATGATCAAGTGGGATTTATTCCAGGGATACAAGAATGACTCAACATCTGCAAATCAATCATCATGATATACCACATTAACAAAAAGGATAAAAATTATGATTACCTCAATGGATACAGAAAAAGCATTTGACAAAATTCAATATCCATTTATGACTTTTAAAAAAAACCCTCTCAATAAAGTGGATATATAGGGAATGTACCTCAACATAGTAAAGGCCATAGATGACAAACCCACAGCTAACATACTCAATGGTGAAAAGCAGAAAACTTTTCTTCTAATATCAGGAACAAGACAAAATTGCCCACTCTTGTCCCTTTTATTCAACATAGTATTAGAAGTCCTGGCCACAGCAATCAGACAAGAAGAAGATATAAAAGTCATCCAAATTGGAAAGGAAGAAGTAAAACTGTCACTATTTGTGGATGACATGGTACTATATATATAGAAAACCTTAAATACTCCATCAAAAACCTTTTGAACTAATAAATGAATTCAGTAAACTTGCAAGATACAAAATTAATATACAAAAATCAGTGGTATTTCTATACACTAGTAACAAATAATCATAAAGAGAAAATAAGAAAACAAACCCATTTATGATTGTGTCAAAAAGAATAAAATACCTAGGAATAAATCTAATCGATGAGATAAAACATCTGTACATTGAAAACTATAAGACATTCATGAAAGACATTTAAGAAGACACAAATAAATGGAAAGATATTCTGTGCTCATGCATTAGAAGAATTAATATTGTTAAAATGTCCATACTACCCAAAGCAACCTACATATTTAATGCAATCCCTACTAAAATCCTAATGGTCTTTTATACCTAACTAGAACAAATGATTCTAAACTGTGTATGAAACTACAAAAGGTCCCGAATAGCCAAAACAATTTTGAGAAAGAAGAAGAAAGCCGGAAGTTTCACACTCCCTGATTTAAAACTATACTACAAATACATAGTCATCAAAACAGTTTGTACTGACATAAAAACAGACACACAGGTCACTAGAACAGAACTGAGAGCCCAGAATAAACCTACATGTAGGTTTATTAATGTAGGTTTATTAATACATGTAGACAATTAATGTATGATAAAGAAACCAATAATATACAATGGAGAAAGGACAGTCTTTTCAATCAATGGTACTAGAAAAACTGAACAGCCACATGCAAAAGAATAAAACTAGACTATCTTACACCATACACAAAAATTAACTCAAAATGGATTAATGACTTGAATGTAAGACCTGAAACCATAAAATTCCTAGAAGAAAACATAGGCAGTAAGCTCCTTGATATCAGTCCTGGGATTTTTTTAAAAAATCTGACCCCCAAAACAAAAATAAACAAGTGGGATTACAGCAAAATAAAAAACTTCTGTATAGTGAAGGAAACCATCAGCAGAATGAATGGGAGAAGATATTTGTAAATTATATATCTTATATAGGGTTAATAGCTAAAATATATAAAGAACTCATACAACTCAAAAACAAACAAATGCCCCAATTAAAAAATGGGCAGATGATCTGAATAGACATTTTCCAAAGAAGACATACAGATGGCCAACAGACACACGAAAAGATGTTCAACATCACTAATTAACAGGGAAATGCAAATCAAAACCAAAATGAGCTATCATCTCACACCAGTTAGAATGGCTGTCATCAACAAGACAAATAATAACAAGTATTGGAAAGGTTGGGGAGAAAAAGGAACCCTCATACACTGTTGGTGGGAATGGAAATTGGAGCAGCTGCTATGGAAAACAGTATGGAGGTTCCTCAAAAAATTAAATAGAACTACTCTATGACCCATCAATTCCACTTCTAGGATTATCCGAAAAAATCCAAAACTAATTTGAAAAGATATATGCACCCCTATGTTCATTGCAGCATTATTTACAATAGCCAAGATATGGAAGCAACCTAAATGTCTATCGATGGATGAACAGATAAATGGATGTGTGATATATACCGTGTTTCCCCGAAAATAAGACCTAGCCGGACAATCAGCTCTAATGCATCTTTTGGAGCAAAAATTAATAGAAGACCTGGTATTACATTATATTGTATTATGTTATGTTATCTTATATTATGTTATATTATATTATTGATCTGGTCTTATATTATAGTAAAATAAGACCAGGTCTGATATTAATTTTTGCTCCAAAAGATGCATTACAGCTGATTGTCTGGCTAGGTCTTATTTTTGGGGAAACATGGTATATAATGGAATGCCGAGTCTATGAAAAGAAAACCAACCACACTTTGAGTGGCCCAGAGCTGGGTTACACTGAGGAAACAAGCAACCCCAGAATCTCAGAGGCTTAAATGACAGGTTTTTCTCTTATTCATGCTACATGTCCACTGTGAGTTGTTGGAGCTTTGCTCCCAGGAGCCAGGCAGCCAGAGCAGCTGTTACCTAGTGCTAGTTACCCAGCCAGGGAGAAAGACGTGGCTTAGCACCAAGCGACTCTTTAGAAGCATTCAAGTTGAATGGCTGTGCCTGACATCAGGCAGGGAGGGGAAGCTGGTATTTATTGGTGAATGATCCTGCAGGCTATCACAGGCTTTACAGTCTAAGAGGTGAGATTTGAGCTGGCTGGGCTTCGAAGGATGAACAGGAGTTTACCCCGTAGAGAAGGAGGGAGAATATTCCAGGTTGTGAGAACACTATGAATAACTACCATTGATCGAGCACTTGTTACATGTTAGAAGCTTTCAGAGCATTTCCTACTTGGCCTTCACAGAACTCCAAGATATTATTAGTCCATTTTATAAAACAGGAGACTGGGGGTCTTGCAGAAGGTCATAGGGCCAGAAAGTGGGAGCCCAGAAAATCAAACCCAATGTTCAGGACTTTATCTCCTATGCCACCGTGGGGTCATGGAGGTTGTGTGGCTGTGCAGGATGTTTGCGAAATGGTCTATATGCTGCTGTTTTCCTGAAAATGGCCCCGACATCCAGAGGATTTTTGGGGGGAGAGAGGGGATCACTAACGGATTGCAATTTTTATTATGATAATATACATATAACATAAAACTTACCATTTTAATCGTGTTTTTCCTAACAAAAAACTCTTTAATACTGCGTCTCTCCCATACAATATGGTGCTTAATGCTATTGGAAAATATTGACAGGTTTAGTGTTTATAATTTCACTTATTCAGGGGGCAAACTTAAATTGATAGTATAACATGAAGTAATTTGTAAATTTGAAATTTGAGTAAACAGATGAGGGGATGGGTTGATACGTGAGCCCAGTTGCCCACTGAGCGTTTGAATCTCAACACTGCTTTGTTGCCTACACAACACTATGAATGCAATAACTTTCATTAGGTGATAAAACTTTGCTTCCTTGTGAAAAATGGGTCTAAAAAGAAAGTCAACTATTGGTACTAGTAATGAAAGACATCCAAGCAAGTGATAGTTCTTAACTATAAAATAGAAAGTATATATAATTAAATAGTAGACTGTAGTAGCTAAGAACTATAATGTGAAGAAATGTATTATATGCTCTTCACACTAGGTAAACTACCCAAGTTGAAGATTTCCTATGACAAAACAGAAAAATTGACCATTAATATCTAATAGAGTAAATAAAAGCTACTTTTAGCATGTGAACTAAGAGCACGTGTGTGTGTGCACATATACAGGACAAATTTCTCAGCATTCTTTGAACAATATGATGATTATACCACTACTAGAGAAAAACAGTTGACTTATTTTCAAGTACGTTTCTTGGGAACTAGCAGTAGGTTCTCTCAAATTAAGAGTAAAGACATAAGGCCATAAAGTGCCAACTCTTAGCACCAGAGAGACTTAAAACTTCCTAGAAGGTGAATGACATTACAAATCAGAATTTGCCAATCTAGTCTGGTGGAATTGTATTACTTTTCTCAAATGGACAATAATACAGGTTTATGCCAAATAGATTTAAAAAGCTAACCTCTTTTTTAAACTTTCTGTAATTGGTATTTACAATCCTATATAGAATAAAATTGCTGCTTGATAATAGAATGCTCAGTTTCAGAGATGTGAAACAACAAAAATGAACTGAAAACAAGTTTATATAAATCCAGGTCCCAGAAATGAAAATTAAAAGTAGTCTCTTAGAGAAAGGAATGGTGAAATTCAGTGTGCATTTTCACTAACACACCCCAAAACTGGACAGTCAGTTTTGACTACCATTTCTAAATTGCCACCTGATTCTTTTAATGAACACTAAATCAAGTTTGAGGCAAGACAGTGAAAGGGCAATACTAGCATAGAAAGATAGGAACTTCCTTGATAAACAATCTCCAGCTCTCATTCGGAAGCTGAAGTTATTTGATAGCTTGGGAAGTAGTGTCCATTGAGTTTTCCTTCCTGATCTGAAGTGACTTGCTGCTCAGAGTTCTTTATTTTCAAGCTCTAATTGGGCTAGTTTTTCCTGAATCTTACAAAATTGGCATCAGTCACCTGAACTGCTTTCTTCATCACTTCTCCCATTTCACAAATTCTGTCAATCTAACTCTCAATTTCTGCAGAGTGAGACTGGTGAGCTTTCAGGACCTGTTCCACATCCACTGCTTTTTATTCCCCCCACTGCTTTTTTAGCAACCATTAATTGTAACATCTATTTCTGGTTCTTGCTCATAATGAATTCCTGGTGTTCTTCCAAGGAAACCTATAGCTCTCTGTTTTGCTGCTGTAAGTCTCTAACCTGTGTGTTCTCTTGGGACACAGGATGTGAGGTTTGTATTTGGACATATCCTTTACATGGGACCTATCCTCTCGATACTGGTCCAGAAGCGCTGTCCCTGCCTCCTGCTTCACGGTCGTGCAGCACCACTGACTGATCCACCAGTGACTCAGGGGCCACATTGTGCTCCTGCAGCGTCTTATTAGAGTCTGTGTCGTGCGGGGCATCCGGCGGGGTCTCAGCTCCCGCTCCCCACATAAGAACGCAGGACACGGTGATGCCAAAAAGGAACACCCACGGAGCCATAAGTAGGGGAGTCATATCACTATATTCTCGCCGGCGGCAATCCGCTCTTGCTAGCCCCCATTTCTTCTGCTAGCGTAGCCACAGCAGTTATATTAGTGGATAATGGCTCATGGGTTACAGCTGACGGCCAACTAGCCACAACTGATGGCCATCTGATCACAGTTGATGGCCATTTACTACCCGAGCCAGCACCTTTCTATGTGAGGCCGAGAGCCTGGAAACTGCTTTTTGGGGCTTTGTCCTCACACTCCACCCCTACAGGGTCTCGCCTCACAATCTACGCGGCAAGTGTCTTCCGCAAAGGGCCCTGTGCGAGGAGCCTGGAGGTGAATGCAATATCCTGGACACAGCCAGGCTCTCTGAGCACAGCCAGGGTTTCTCAGGGCACCACCAGTACTTCTGGGCACAGCCAGACTCCCTGGGCTTCTTAGGGTACCACCTATCTCCCCGAGCACAGCCAGGGTTTCACAGGGAACCACCCCAGTACTTCTGGGCACAGCCAGACTTCCTGGGCTTCTTAGGGTACCACCTGTTTCCCCGGGCACAGCCAGGGCCTCTCAGGGCACCACCCCAGTACTTCTGGGCACAGCCAGACTTCTGGGCTTCTTAGGGTACCACCTGTCTCCCCGGGCACAGCCAGGGCTTCTCAGGGCACTGCCACTCTCTCTGGACACAGCCAGACTTCCTGGACTCAGCCAGGGCTCTCAGGGCACTGCCACTCTCTCTGGGCACAGCCAGACTTCCTGGACACAGCCAGGGCCTCTCAGGGCACTGCCACTCTTTCTCTGAGCCTCTCGGGGTACTGTGCTGGAACAACAGCGGCTCACATCAAGGTGCTTACATATTCTCGATGGCGGCCAGTCAAGACACAAAAGCAAACATCCGCCAGTCCCACTACATGGTGGTATGTTCCCAAACAGTCAAGCGTCCATTAAATCAGGGATAGAAGGCAATTCCTCATAGTCCATAGTCATTTGCCCGGGCTGTCCTGGGGGTGAGGGATGACCTTGACCTCACCCTCATCTCCCACGGAGGATTCAGCAAGCGTTTCCTCCTGGGACAAGTCCCGCATCCAAGCTGCCTCAGCAAGCAGTTCCCAGCCCACAGGGTGGCAACAACCTTCGCTTTCTCCGGCCTCTGCTGGTTGGGGAACCATCCACATCTTTCCACCCCTCCAAGGGGATCGAGCTCTCCGGCAGCTGCTCCTCCCGGCCTTCCTCAGACTGAGCTTTCATACGCACAAACTGCTCCGCTGCCCTTCGGAAAGCTTTGGCCAGCACCGTATCCTGCCGACTACACCATGTGTCGTGCGGGGCGTCCGGCGGGGTCTCTGCTCCCGCTCCCCATATAAGAACGCAAGACATGGTGAGGCCAAAAAGGAACACCCACGGAGCCATAAGTAGGGGAGTCATAGCACTATATTCTCACCGGCGGCATCCACCTCTCTGCAGTCCGCTCTTGCTAGCCCCCATCTCTTCTGCTAGTGTAGCCACAGCAGTTATATTAGTGGCCAATGGCTTACGGGTTACAGCTGACGGCCAACTAGCCACAGCTGCTGGCCATCTGATCACAGTTGATGACCATTTACTACCCGAGCCAGCACCTTTCTATGTGAGGCCGAGAGCCTGGAAACTGCTTTTTGGGGCTTTGTCCCCACAGTCTGTCAGGATCTTCTCCCCATTTTAACCATTTTTCAAGTGCATAGTTCGGTGGCATTAAGCACATTCACATTGTTGTACAACCATCACGCACCATCTGTCTCCAGAACTTTTTCATCTTACAAAATTCTGTATCCATTAAACACTAACTTCCCATTCTTCCTCCTCCCAACCCTCGGCAGCCACTCCTCTACTGTCTGTCTCTACGAATTTGACTACTCTGGGAACCTCATAGAAGTGGAATCACACAGTATTTGTCCTTTTGACTCTGGCTTACTTCACTTAGCATAATGTCTTCAGTGTTCATCCGTGATGTAGCATGTATGCAAACACCACTCCTTTTAATGGTTGAATGATATTCCATTGTATGTATGTACCCCATCGTGTTTATTCATTCATCCATTGGTGGATATTTGGCTTGTTTCCACCGTTTGCCTGTTGTGGCTATTGCTGCTATGAATATGGGTGCACCCGTATCTCCTGGAGTCCCTGCTTTGAATTCTTTTCTGTATATATACCCAGAAGTGGGACTTCTGAATCCAGAGAAATGGGGTCCAGAGGAAAACGCTGCACAGCAGTGTAGGAGAATGCCCAGCCCCAGAGCAAGTCCTAGTCAGTTACCCCTCACCTACTGTGGGCGCAGGAGGGGCTGTGGGAGCCCCATACCCCACCCATGCACAGAAAGCCTCTCTGCCTTGTTATTTAGCTGTTTCCCAGGCTCAGACGTTGACCCGCAAGGAGTTGGGAAGTTCTTGAGGGAGATCTTTCCTTCATCTCTAAAACTGAGGCACTGGTGTTGGCCCACCTACCTCACATATTGTCAGGAGGTCCAAATGAACGGATGAAAGTGAGGGACACAGAGATGCTGGTGACGCTCCTTTTGCATCTGCCACCTGCCACCCCTGCCTGGGCTGCCCTGCGTGCTCCCCTCTTGATGGGTCAACAGAAGCACTGCAGGGGCTACAGTCTTGGAGAGCTGAGGGGCCTCTGGGGCTATTTCCCCAAGCTCAGAAGAGCCCTGGGGATGGAATAGCTAAAAAAGAAAGAAAGAAAGAAAGAAAGGAAGGAAGGAAGGAAGGAAGGAAGGAAGGAAGGAAGGAAGGAAGGAAGGAAGGAAGGAAGGAAGGAAGGAAAGAAAGAAAGAAAGAAAGAAAGAAAGAAAGAAAGAAAGAAAGAAAGAAAGAAAGAAAGAAAGAAAGAAAGAAAAAGAGGGCAACAGAAGTAAGAACACTTCCTAATGACAGTTCTAGGGCAACGGTTCTCATGAGTGAGGATCCCCCCGAGGGCTTGTTCAGACACAGAGAATGGGCCCACCCCAGAGCTTCTAATTCGAAAAGTCTGAAATGGGGACTGAGCATTTGTATTTCTACAAGTTCTTGGGTGACGCTGATGCGGCTGATCTGGGGGACCTCACTTTGAGAACATCTGTTCTAGGAAATGGGGGAAAAAAGATGCTCATTTTGAAGACCACAGACACGAGTTCCTTCCATCCCTCCTTTGCTTTTCCCTCCCTCTCTTCCTCCCTTTCTTGTTCCTTTCCTTCCTTCTTTGTTCAACATTTATTATTAGAGCACAGAGTCTGGGCTGGGCTGACAAGACGGTCATTGGCTGCCGAGGGCCCCAGGCCTGTGGTGTGACCGGATGCGGAGGAGTCCGAGTAAGGCAGACCGCCAGGAGAGGGAACATTCCAGGCAAGGGGCCAGGGCAGCCTGCCAGGCCCTGGGAGAGGCCCAGGCCCTACGCAAAGCCAGGGCAGCCTTCCCACTGGGGTCGGGTGGTCCACAGGCAGCAGGACGCCGACTGAGGAACTAGTCTATGGAAGAGGCACCTGACACAGTGCTGTGCCAGTTTGTAGGCCATGCCCCAAGGCGCTTGCCCAGGCCAGGCCTTCAGAGGCAGGGCTGGAAAGCAGATTGAGCAGCACAAAGAGCAGGGGCAGAGATTCTGTGGGCACAGAATTTCCACTTTGCTCCTGCGTCCTGTGTCCTACCCGTGACCCATAATGACCCCTGCAGTTCACCTTCCCATACTCATTTACCTCCCCTCCCCTCCCTAACTGACCTAGGTCTCATTCCTCAGGGCTCCCCTTTCCATGTTCAAAGGAGATCGCTAACCAGTCTGATCAACGGAACCTAAGACTTGTCACCCCGTGTCTTTAGAACCCGATGAAAACGCCATGAGATGCAACTTGCAGAGGAGCAGCTCCAAGAGGGACCCCCGCCCAAGTGTCTTCATGTGGATTGGATCTGATCCGTGGCATTGCTTTCTCCTTCTCTAGATCTATTTCTTCAACCAATAGGATGCCTGAGACAGGGCTGTGGGGATTGGGTGAGATAATATCACAGTCCTTTGTAACTTTACCAGTGTTCTCCACAACAAAGGGCTGGCTCCCAAGTTCTGAGATTCCTCTGGTAATGCACAGTCGGTCGGGTCCTTGTGACATTTTCTAAAACTGCAGAATCTACCTCTTTGATTTGGGCCAGAGCTTGGAATTCTTAGTTCCTTAAGGTGGCTGCTTGTCATTTATCTGTTCCAGTTTAAGCTCTTATGAGCTGCCAGCTGCCTCTTCCCACCAGCATTTTCTGTCTGTCCCTCCTGAGCTATACTCCGACGGGGCACCCAGGAGGCATTTGGTGCCCTCACATCTACCTGCCATACCACATGCAGGCAGACTCTAATGTGAAAACCCCTTCCTCGGGGTCTGTTTGGGTAAACGGGGTGGCACAGGAGGAGATTAGGAGCCCAGACGCTGGAGTCAGTAGCCTGGCTTCAAATCTTTGGGTCTCCACTATTGTTGCCTGTGTCTGTGGGTAAGTTACCGCGAAAGGAGCAGTGTAACTGCACCCCCTTGCCAGGCTGTGGATAAAGGACTTGGCCAGGGCCCACACGTGGTAAGCTGGGGTGTCAGCCCTCGTCACGTAGAGAAGCAGAGGCCATGCAGGAGCCCCGGGCGAGCAGTGTTCTGCTCCAGACTGCCCGTCACTGCCAGCTCTCCCTGCAGTGCAGGCACGCTTACACTGGAGCTGTTTTGTTCGTCCCTCACAGCAGGCAACTTGCTTTTTCAATTAATTGGTGCACCTCAGAAGAGGCTCCAGCAGCCCTGACTGGAGTCTAGGGGTGAGCATGACCCAGTGTGGCCAGCAGCTCGACTCTTGGCCTATATTATTTCATTCATTTAATTTTGGGGGGAAGTAGTTAATGCAGATGACAAAAAAGGCTTTCTGTACCTATAATAAATAAGTTATTTAACCTTGACAGTAAAAGTCAATAGAAACAAACCAATAGGAAAAATGGGCAAAGAATGCCAACAGACATTTCTCAGAAGTGCAGATCAGAATAATCAATAAACATGAAAAGATGCTCAGAATTATTAATAGGAAATTGCAAATTAAAGTAGCAGTGAGATGCCATTGTTTACCTATCAGAGTGGCTAAAATTTAAATGATTCCGTCTGTAAAAGAAGCAATGTTAACCGCCACCCATGTGTATGTGGCAAGGAGTCTCGACTTGCACACCACTGACACTTGGGGACAGATAGTTCCTTACTGCAGGGGACTGTCCTTTGTACTGTGGGGCGGGCAGCAGCATCCCTGGCCTCCACCCACTAGATGACAGTAGCACCCCGCCCTGTCCAGTTGTGACAACCAAAGATGTCTCCAGACACTGCCAAATGTCCTCGGGGCAAAATTGTCCCCAGTTGGTACATAGACATTTACAGCCATATATCATTTTACGAACACTTGCTTAATTTTAAACTGAGACACAAAGAGGCCAAGACACTTCCTTCGGGTCACACTGCCAGTTGAGGTATCGGACTTCAGAGCTCAGCTTCTTGCCTGAGACGCAGCCACGCTGCTCAACTACATTCATTTGGCTGGTTGGTTGAATGTATGGGGAATTTTCAGGTTTGTGTTTTCAGGGAAGAGTCATGGTTGAGGAAGAAGAGTGTTCATTTACTGTGGTCCAGCTGAATTTTGGGGTGTTTGAAACTGTCACATGTGAGGCCACAGCCCCAGGGCTGGCTTGGTCCCCAAGATTAGTGTGAGGCGGCCAGTCCAAAAGGCAGCATCCTGCAGGACCACCAGAGCCCCTACGCAAGGCTGACTACAACCTGCCAAGACCCAGAGGGAGCAGCACCTTGGCTGAACTGCAGAGCGGCCTCTCCTCCATTCAAGGGGAAGGTGGAGCAGCGGCATGGGGGTGGGTACATGAGGAGGGGTAGTGATGACTGGACCCGATTCTTTCCCGATTTCCCTCCCTTCTGGCTCTCTCCCCAAAGCCCCGCTACAGCCAGCTGAGTGGGCCCTAGTGCTACCCAGAGTGGTAGTCCGGGGCGGGGCTGGTGGGCCTCTTCACAACGCCTGGTGAGTTCCTCAACCTCTGGCCTGGTCACCGTGAGGCTGAATTTCCTGCTCGCTTTTCTGTTTGTGGCACTGGACTGTGAGCTGTGAGGGCGGAAGCTGTGTATTTCCTGCATCTCTGGGTGCCTGTGCAGTGGGCATCAAGTTTGGGTGGGTGCAGAACAGGGGAGGAAGGGGAGGAAGGGACCGGTCCTGAGCCCAAACCCATTTCCTAGACTTGCTCAAGGGCAGTCACAGGGAGCAGCTCGTGACACCGGAGCCCAGCCAAGATGAATAGACGTGCTCAGCCTGTTCCCTGTAACCAGGTTCTGGCCTTTCCCTGGGCCTATGAACAAACCCGAGCTGGAAGGAGTTCAGAACTGAATGGAGCTCCCTGACTACCACTCAAGGGATGAGAGAGGCACAGCTTAAAGAACTAGAGGTAGAATTCTTGTTAAATAATTAAGGCTTAACTTTTTGAAGGGAAACGTCTCACTGAGCAGCTTCTAAGAAATACTTGCTGGTCAAGTGTCCCCTCCTCTGGCCTTGCAGGGACTCTGCTAGCAGGAGCTTTTAGATTGAACAAGCAGCCCCCTCAATGGCTGGGGGCGGCTGAGGGCCTCCTGCTTTCTGTCTGCAAACACCGCACTTTTGTAGAATCCTCAGGAAGCGTTCACAGTGGATCCCTTTGAACCCCACTGTCTCCTGATAGATGTCTACAAAGGTGCTGAGAGCTTTATCTCACACACCACACCGCGCGCGCGCACACACACTCACACACTTCTTTTTTTTTAAGATTTTTTTTATTGGGGGGAGGGAAACAGGACTTTATTGGGGAACAGTGTGTACGTGTCTCCTCCTTGTTGAGGGCACGGATTAGATCTTAAGATCTTAGTGGGGAAACCAGGGACCAACGACTCACTTCTTGAGGAGTCATCATACAGATAAGAGGTGATGGAGGCTATGACTTGGCAAAATTTAGGGCTTATTCTAAGTCGGCGGTTCTCAACCCTGCTGCACAGTCTACTCTCCTGGAGCATTTCCAAAGCCCAGGCCATATCCAGACCCATTAAATCAGAATTTCTGGGACAGGAACCCTGGAATCAGTTTTTTTAAAAGCTCCCAAGGTGGTTCTAATACACAGCATTGAGTTCCTCTCTTCTAAGTGAACTTGGGCAAAAAGGGGGACTTGATGGTGTAGGAATTTTGAGATTTTAGACTGTACGTATGGTTGTGATGGAAGTAGTAAGAGCCCCCCATTAAGTGAGGCAGGAGAAACAAAATTGCACCAGGGTTGGGAGACCTGTGGAGGACCCAGCAATTCTGTCACCTGAACTGCGTGACTACTGCCTCACTCGCCCTGCAGTCCAGGGCCACCCCACGTGCGAGTCTGCAGGAAAGCTGCTGATGGACAACTTGTCACCTAGTCAGCCTGTCTTTCCCGGTTCATGAGCATTTTCTAGACTCTTACAGCCCCCAATTCAATTGTAAACTCGGGAATTTTAAGATTGGCAAGCAACAGAAAGACAATCCTTAAGTAGTTCCTAACTCAGTAAGTGCAGATCACCTAACGGCTGAAACATCTGATCTCATCTCACACCCATTAGGATGATTACTATATATAACTTATACGTATTTATGGAAACAGGAAGTATTGGCAAGGGGGTGGAGAAATCAGAAGCCTTGAACTTGTGTGCTGTTGATGGGAATGGAAAATGGTATAGCCACTATGGAACATACCGTGTTTCCCAGAAAATAAGACCTAACTGGAAAAGAAGCCCTAGCATGATTTTTCAGGATATCATCCCCTGAACATAAGCCCTAATGCGTCTTTTGGAGCCAAAATTAATATAAGACCCGGTCCTATTTTCGGGGAAACATGGTAGTATAGCAGCTCCTCAAAACATTAAAAGTAGAATTGCCATATGACCCAACAAGTCTAATTCTGGGTCTAAACCCAAAAGAATCAGAAGCAGGGACTTTCCGTGATATTTGTACACCCATGTTCACAGCAGCTGCATTCACAATAGCTAAAATATCATATATACGTACAGTGGAACATTATTCAGCCTTAAAAAGAAAATACTGACACATGCCACATGGGTGAGGACATCATGTTAAGCAAAATAAGCCAATCATAGAAGCACAGACACTGTATGATTCTACTTCCATAAGGTAGGAGTCTAATTCAGACAGAAGTAGAATGGCGGTTGCCAGGGGCTGGGGGGAAGGAGAGATGGGGACTTATTGTTGAATGGGTGGGTAGTTTCAGTTCTGCAAGATGAAGCGTTCTGTGGATGGATTGTGGTGATGGTTACAGAACAACATGGCTACCCAATGCCACTAAACTGCACGCTTAAAAATGGTTAAGATGATAAATTGTTATTTTACAAAAATTAAAAAACAAACAAAAAACCCCACAGGCTAGTCTGTGATGGGCATATGTGTGGGAGCCAACACTTCCACAGAAAGTGGTTTATCAGCGTAATGGAAGGAACCTCCATACATTTTGTACATATATTTGGAGATAGGGGACGGTAGAGAAAAAGGAAAGTTCAAGTTCCAGATTGGGAATGGGACAAGGTGCTAAACCCGTTCCTGTTTTCTTTCTGATTCAGACAGAAAATGTTTCAAAGACTCCCAGGGGTACTTGTAGGAATGCTGGTAGTGTTTTGATGAAAACCCAGAAAGGAGAGATTAGAAAAGACTTAACTGCTATAAGCAAGTATGTAGGATGTTGACACATGATAGGGTGAGGTCATCCAGGAGCAGTGGCTGGCCACGGCACGTCAGGGTTCCGAAAGAACTCCCAGCTTCCATGAAGTCTGTGAACCTCATCAATCACTCTCCAGTCCACTCTAAAACAATGATCAAGCAGCTTGACCCGGCCTTTTCATGCGTTTTGGCTTAGACCTACTTGTCTCTTTCACACAAAAAAATGTACCCTCAGAGAAAGAGCATTTACAATACTGAGAATAGTCCAAACAATATGCCATCTTAAACGGCAAGGGAGGCCACCCCACGAAGCTTCTGAACGAAGAGAACGAGTGAAGTGAGCGTGTAATCCCATAAGGGGAGCAAGGCAAGATTCCTGGCTTAAGTGAAAGCTCTGGTGTCTGCTTACAAATCAAGAAGGAGGTATATTCCCGCAGAGAAATGTGTATGAACAGGAAACGTGGGAGGACGGGGCGGGAAAGGCAGGGGGCCATCACAGTTCAGCGGTCTGCCTTCAGCGTGCAGTCATCGCCTGCTGTGTTCTGGGCTTGTTCCTTCACCTCGGTGCCCTCGGTGCCTGGGTGGGGCTGAGCTGCGACTTCTGTGCTTATGCCCGGCCTCGGGGCCACGCCACCACGTGCATCTGTCCAGCAAGCCACCTCCTCCGAGGACCCTCTCCACAATTCTAGTATGAGCAGACGTCATCAAGTAGTGAATCTCCAAGAACGCACAGCTTCACCTGTGGTACAGGGTCCCATGGTGACCCTACTTCCTGCACCCTCGGAAGCTGTCCATATTGCTCTCTACCCCAGCCCTGGTGAGCCGTTTCTGCCAGGTTTTCCATAGTGTGGGCACAGGAGGGCTAGGCTGAGTTCCGTCACATGTCTGGAGGGAATAGCATGGTTCCTTTCCCCAAGCAAGGCCTCCCTTCCCACTCTCCACACACACAGCTCCTTCCCACCGGCTTCCACTCTCCTGGCCTCAGGGCCAGAAGCTGGTTCTGGAAGGGGGCTGCTGCAGGGGCAGGCAGGATTCAGAGGGGGTGCTGTGGGAGCTGAGCTCTCCCCCCACGTCCTCTGCTAAAAACAGGAAGAGGACCCAAGATGTGAATGTGTTGAAAAACTCGAGTCCTGAGCTCTCAAATCATAAATACAGAAACCACAAACCAAGAAAAAACAACAACAAAAAGCCAAGTTTTAAATTTTTTTTCCTCTTCCAATAGCTAGTTCCAGTGATGTTTATTACTCAGCCTGAGCTGGAATAACATTAGACAAAAACAGAACCACCTGGTTTTACAATGCCTTTGTACAAGTCCTCTGACTTGTCTGTTCATGCCAGGGCCCCTTGTGGTGGTGCCAGAGGTCAAGGGAGGCCGGACGACCCCAGGCAGAACAGGGCCTGCAGAGGGAGACACGGCTTCACCGCTGGGCTCAGAGCAGAGCCAGGGAAAGACAGCCAACAACTCGTTCAAACAGTGCAGCCTGGCTGGCGATTCGGGCTTTTATGTGTGGGGATGAGCTGCTGGGGCCCTGGAGAGACCAGCCCCAGACTCAGGGCTGATCTGGTCTCCAAGGACATGTGGCCACATGCCAGCAAGGCCAGGGCGCTGCCCCAGGCACAGAAGCCGGGTGGGTAGGGGTGTCTGCCACCCTGTGCTTGGCCCAGGGAAAGAGCCTTGGGTGGAGAGGCTTTGGGAACTGTCCTGAGGGGCGGGAGCGGCAGGAGGAACAGCTCGGGGGCAGCAGGCTCCTTGTTCCTGCTCCAGAGGCTCCAGTCACTGGCTGCTCACAGCAACAGACCCTCACCTCCCTACGCTGCAGGGGCCACGGATTTGCTTCTGGAGCCTCCTACGGCGCAGGGGAAGGCCCTGCCACCCCAGAGGGATTCGGGGCACTTGGTGAACCTTGTTTATACCCTGAGATGATGAGAGGCAAAAAACAACAAAAAAAGCAATGCTACCACTTTCGAGGTGAAGCTGGCCCAGCCCCAAGGCCAGCTGCTTTGTAGAATCCCCAAGTCACTGCTGTGCTCTGCACTGTTACTTTGAACTGCCTGGCATTCTGGTCTCCTGGTCCTCTCGTGTGAAGGGCAGGTTCCGCCAGACTAGGCCCTCCCTCGGGTCCTCCGGGCCATGCTCCAGGCCAGGCCAGGCAGACGCTGCTGTGGTGCCGCTATCGCAGGGGCTGCTTGAGCTCGAACAGGCCCGTCCCGCCCCTGACCACCTTCCCAACCACGAGGCAGGCGGAAGGCGACCTCAGCTCGTCATGGGATCCTGGGAGACACACAGAGCACTCGTTAGGAGGCTGAGGGAGAAGTTGGGGGTGAGGTGAGGGGGCAGGGGGCTCAACACTGAAGCTGTGCAGAGGGCACGTGGGAGGCCGTGAGGAGCAGGCCCGTCTCAGGCGGCCTGCACTGTATGAGGCAGCGCGGCTTCTGCGTCTGAGAGGAAGGCCCTCTTCCCACTCCTTAAGAATGCAGAGGCCCAGCCCTCCCCAGCTGTTTCTTACAGTGAGATTCCAAGATCTCACTTGCATGGAAGGTGTGTGGAAAGGTGGTGCCCGAGGAACAAGCCCGTTTGCCCAGAGCAGATTCAGGCCACGGACACCTGCTCACACACGTACCCATCATGGTGGCCTGCTTCAGGAATTGGAAGCTGGTTTCAAATGTCATCTGCTGCAGAGGGGATGAATTTGACTGGATCCCAAAGCGGTTCAGTGGCTTGTAAACACCCTCGAAGCACATGTAGTCGGCGACCAGGGAGAGATGGCGGGGATCGACGGCAATGCCTGTCACATGGGCATTAACATCAGTAGGACTAAGCAGCGACAAGGGGACAGTGGGGTAGCGTCGCCTCTGAGACAAGTTAGCTCACGGGCTCATGTCCGAGCCCAGCGCTCACTCCCAGCCCCATCACCGATTCACTTAGCGCTGACCCCCGAGCCTCGGCCGGGCAGTGCCCCCCTCCCCTGGTCTTGTGCTCTGCTTCCACTCGGTGGCACAGGAACCAGAGATGCCAGACTGGCAGCCCATGAGAACCTAACAGCATTGTTTTCACTCGAGAACTGAAACCCTGAAGCAGTACGGGGCCAAGGTCTCAGACTGGAGATTCCTGAGGCCAGAGGCCAAGCAACAAGTGGGGGCTTTTGGTGATGGACTCACCACACAAGATGGAAACATAAGTTACCCCTCCTCCAAAGTCATTCTCAGGGTCTCCTGCAGGTTACAGCTCACCACGCCCATATTTCACTTCTTGTACTGACACACTGGAATTTCCCGACTGCTGTCTGCAGTGCTTCTTACCGTACACAGCAAACACGTCCTTGATCTCCTTTTCGATCACGCGCAGTGCGGCCTCAATGCCATACGTGTTGGCCATCGCATGGATATCATTGGAATAGAGGCGGCGCAAATCCAGAATCTGGGGAGGGGAAGGAGGGATTGATTTGGAGGGCCTGGCCTTCTGCTCCCTTATACAGGCCTATCCCACCCCGGCCACGCTCTATCCTTGTCTAGCAGTGGGTCACAACTGATGACAAAGTGGCCCCCAGGTAATCGAGGATTATGGAAAGGAAATTGTAGGCAGAGCTGCTGACAGGGCGCCAGCCAGGCCCCGAGGTCTGTCTCCTCATAACCAGAGCTGAGAGATGACTTGGTATCCACTTTGGAGTCAACCGGAAGGATGGTACTTTTGTTGTTGTTAACAGAAAGACCTGTTTCCTAGGATCAAGTCATCCCTTGGTTTGTTGCAGAGATACAAACATCTGTCCAGGGCACGTGGAGCAGGGATGGGTCAGCTCCACGAGGTGAGTTAGCCACCCCGGGGGTCCCCAGGTGGTTCCACGCTATGGCAGGTCACCTTCACAGGAGACCTCAGAGACGCCACTGACTTGTCTGGCCTTGTTTAAACAAATCCCATGAGCGTGACACGGAGCTTCCCCTGTAGTGGCTCTCGGGAGGTATGAGCTTTCTCACTCTGTCCTTTGGAGAAGGATTTGATGAAAGGCTCCAAGGAAGAAGGGCCATCTGCGGGGCAGCTGTTGGGGGAGAAACTTGCGAGGCAGGAGAGCTCTGAAGGCTCAGTGTAGACTAGAGGAGAGTGGGCTAGGGGAGTCCTGGCTCCTCAGTATTCTGTGGGGGGAAACTTGTGCACAGGGACTGAGAGGATCTCCGAAGTCTGGGGACTCCGTGAGGCGGGAGGAACCAGGAGAGCACTCAGAGGAAAGGACAGAAGTGCTATTACAGCATAAGGAATAGAGACAGTGGAAATGTAATGGCTGTGTGCGGTGTCAGAGGGGTAGATGATGGGGGGAGGGAGGTTGTCACTGTGTGAGGGATATAAATGATAAATGTCTAACTATTACATTGTTTTGTGCACCTGAAACTAATAAAAAAAAAGTTAAAAAAGAAAAAAAAAAGAAGTGCTGGTGGAGCAGGTGGTACAGGGGCACAGGGGCCTCTGCCGACGCTGGGTGTCGGGAGGGCGGGGGGATGGGGCCTCTACACCCAGGGCCTCCTTTACCAGATAAAGTGAGCAGCTGCTAGGCCAGCAACTCAGCAAACTATTTCTTACAACTGTATTTTAGGAAGGTTTCAATTTCAAGGAAAAGCAACTATACTCAAATTAGTTTGGGAGACGCTGGGTTAGGTAAAGTTGAGCAGGTTTCTATGCAAGCCTTAACTGGGCTCGTGTGCATTGTAGATCCAGCCCCAAGAGGTAATTCAGGCCATGCAAACTGTGTTTGGGGACAGTGGGCTCAGAAGGGACCAGGGGTAAAGTGGCTGGAGCCTCGCCTCCGAGTGGCCCAAGGCTGAGACAGCGTGAGGATCTGTGCTGGGCCAGCAGACAACCTGGTCAGGGACACGTACCTCGGCATACTTGAATAGCTCTGGCAGGTTGATTCCTTCTGTGTTTAAGACAAGCTCCTTCTCGTTCTTGCTGGTGGTGGTTTCATTCAGGAGGCACCTCGTGATGCCCTTTGTCGCATAGATGACAGCAGTGTGGGCCAAGGACACCACGAGGGAGCTCATGTCAAAGTTAATTTTCATGAGAGGGAGCTTAACTGTCACCTGCAAGAGGAGAAAGAGCTGGGCCTGGGGCCATGGCCGCCCCCAGCCCCGCGAAGGGGGCAGAGGCCACGCTGACCAGGTCCCCAAGGCACTCCTTCACAGCCGTTAGGAAACCTCCTTGGCAGGGGGCAGGGGGCCCTGCTGGAGCGAGCCGGGGTGGTGGGTCTGCACACGTGAACACGGGACAGCTTAACCAACCACACACAGCAGCCATCTCCAGTCACTGAGACTGCAGTGAAACCAGTGGAGCGACATTTTCCCAGAGGTCAGTGAGAATGGAGAAAATCACATTGCTCAACACTGCCCTTGGTATCCTGTCAGTTACCACAAAGCATAACACACAGTTTCGTGTGTGTAATCCTGGTCAAGGACTCATCTACACCATTTGGGAACCACTGAACGGGATCAAAGGAGAGGACGAAAAAGACACTCTGTGTGTGGATGTGTAGGCACCTGAACTCCCAGCCTGGGAGGGAACTACGCCATCCTGGAGACCAGGGGCCACCCGTGTAAGGAACGAGGTACTCCTGCGGCCCCTACAACCACTCTGATATATGTTAACAATCTGTTGTGCTGAGGACGGAATGAGGTGACATGTTGGGAAAGTACCTATAGGGCCTGGCAGATCAGACCCCACACACACTGTGCTTGAAAAATCAGACAGGTGGCCCCCTGTGGGTCTGAAAGTCAAATGTGTGAGGCTATAATTTGGGGCGCAGGGTTCACAGCTGCCGCCAGATTCTGAATTTCAGGGAAGTGGGATTAAAAAGAGAGCCACCCACTCTCACAGGCCTCAAACGGCCACGCTGCCGGCAGTGCAGGCAGGTGCTGGCACCATGGCCCAGCCCCGCTCGTGGTCCGCCCCGCCGTGGTGCCCACTGCACGCACCTGGCACCAGAGG
The DNA here is from genome assembly GCF_964194185.1 of Rhinolophus hipposideros. NCBI lineage: Eukaryota > Metazoa > Chordata > Mammalia > Chiroptera > Rhinolophidae > Rhinolophus > Rhinolophus hipposideros. The sequence continues at coordinate 14,547,508 of NC_138058.1, read as the reverse complement.
CTCTCCTCGGCGTCATACTGGTAGTCCTCAATGAACGGGTGCGATTCACGCACGGCCTGCACCCGGCGCTCCATGGCCGCGGCTCCCGGCGGCTCCTGGCTGCAGCGGGGCGTCCGGGGCTGTGTCAGGGCTGCAGCAGGGGGCGAGTCCTCCTCGGGGCCCGAGCCCACGTCTTCATCCTGCTCCTGTGCCCTGTGGGCGCCTTCTCCAGGGGCATTTCCTTCCTCCTGCACATCCTCCTCGTCGTTCTCCTCCCCCTCCTTCTCCTCCTCTTCCTCACTGTCATAGTCGACCTGGAGGGGACGGAGGGCAGGCTGTCACCCGCTCCACAGTGGCCCGCGCTGCCTTCCTCCGCCCTGCTGGCCCCTCCCCTGGGAATGCCAGCCCTGCAGGCTCCATGCGCCCTCCCCTCCGCACCTTCACCTTGAGCTCTCTCCTGTGAATTCCCCCAGCCCCGCTACCCTTGCTTCTGTCCTTACAGCCATCATGACAGTAGAGGACTGGTTTGGGGGAGGGGAGGGAGGCATTATATTTTCATTGTAAAAACAGGAGGCAGCCTGACTTCGTCTCTTTGCCAAAGGCCTCCGGTCCTTGAAACTGATTCAAATCCAGGGACCGCCAGACCCAGAGGCCAGCCCTGGGCTGGCCCCAGCCCGATGCCTGCCTGGTGACCACCATCTTCTCAGTCGAGAGGTGTGCTGGGCAGGCAGGTCTTGCTTCAGGGTTCCTGCCGGGTCCCAGCAAGGTACAAAGGTGTGGCCTTATGCACCAGGGGAGGATCCCTTAGAGGTGACGGAGAAGGGGAGACGTGACCACAGCCCCTGCACCCCAGCCAGAGTCTCCTCACCTCTTCCTCTTGCTTCTCCTTGCGTTTGACATCAGAGGCATCAGCATCTCCCTCCTCAGCTTCAGCGTCCACGACGTGCCCCTCCTCTTCCTCATCACCTTCCTGCCCTCCCTGCTGTGTGAGGTCAGGGAGGAAAAAGCCTAGCTCCAATACCAAGTGCCGGGCGCATCCATCTGTCCACGCACCACCCCAGCCACCCATCCATTTAGCCACTCTTCCATCCTCCTGCCGTCTGCCCACCACCCAAACCAACGCATCCATCCAGTGTCTCCTCTGCGCTGGCCCTGGGTTCCATGCCTCCTTCTCTTCAGTCTTCATCTTTACATGTACCACTTGCAAAATCTTGCATTAAAAAAATTAAAAAAAAAAGTGCCAAGGCTTTCCAAGCCATTAGAAGAAGATGGTGCAAAATATTGTTCCAAATATTTTTATTGCAAGAGGAGACGAAGAGCAAGGGTTGTCTTAGAGTCTCATTGAGTATTCTAAAAACCAAATATTTATACCTTTCTCTTTCTGACCGTGGCTCCTCGTTTCTTAGTCTCCTTCTTGGTGATTTATAAAAAAGGACTGGGCAGCCTTTTAAAGGCAGTCCATGCCCATTTGTGCTTGAGTAAGCCAGCTGGTACATGTCCATGGTAGGAGACCCGGAATTCTCTCTGGTCTAGGCCAGTCCCTCATTTTAGGGATGAAGAGACAGGCCCAGAGGAAGTGACAAGCTGAGGTCACAGGGGGCAGGGACGGTACGAGGCAACTCCACCTGAGCAGGTGTGATACATGGGCACAACCTACTGCCGCACAGCTCAGATGACACTCAGGGACCTGTCCCCACATGGCCTCAGGCTGCCTGGCAAATGAGGTGTTATCATCCTATTTTGCCTCCAATGGCTTTTCCCTGGCTCCATCCTTTTTTATCACTGAATCCCAACTTCCCTGCTTCAGAATGCCTCTCTGGTCCCTGCCAGTACCTGTGGGCCTCAGTTCATTTGGCCTAAGTCAAAGGCAGAGCAAAATGAAACTGAGAAAGAACTTCCAAAAGCCCAGCAGGTCCCATTACTTTGAGTCTACCCTCAGGATAAAAAAAATCACTTACGGAGGGGTCCTTAAGAGCAGACAGATGGATGGCCCGGGCCCTGCGTGGGGCCACCCAGACCACGCTACCTCCCATGTGACCCCCCACACCCGAGAAGTCAGTGCGGCTTCTCGGCTCTCAGCACAGCAGATAAACGCTAAGGTAAGAGGAGAGACGGGCCAACACCGGGACAGGCAGGGCTGAGGAGCACCGAGAACAGTCATGGAGCCTTCCCAGGAGAGAAGACTGAGCAAGCCACCGCCCTCCGTGCTTTCCAGCCCTGGGACCCTACCTGTGCCAGTCCCCACGGGCCCCTGGGGAACTCACTGACCTGATTCCTCTCTGACTCCCCAATGTTATCTACATCCCGCTGGGTAGCTCTTCGAGTGTTCACGCTTCTGAAAGCTGATGCTTTGTTATTCTTCTTTCTGATGGATTCCATCAGAATTTTAAAGAATCTAAAACGAGAAACAGCCATGCACACCCGTTGGGTACCAGCACCCCCACTCTCTCCTCACTGAGGGGGCAGGATGTGCTGTCCAAGCACCTCATATCCAACTAGGCTGATGTTAGAATGTAGACATTCTACAGCTCTCCTATCAGCTCACTTCCTCCCCCTCCCTTGCTGTTTCTGAATGGCATGTGGCCCGTCAGAAAGAACAGCATCTGTCAGGCTTGGTGTGATACGTACCCTGCCACAATTAGGGAGCGCGACTTTGAACATGAATTTCCAGAGATTTAACTTCCTCATCTGTAAAACGTGGCTATTAGTATGTATCATGCAATCTTGTTTTAAGGGTTGGAAATCATGCTATGTTTGATAGGGCCTGGCAGAGTGGGAGCTCAGTAGACAACACTTGTTGGTGCAGCTGTGGCTGTCATCTAACAAGGATGGCAGAATGTACAGGAGAGGGGAGTCCAGCCGGACTAGGACCTTCCACCGGTCTGCGGCACCTCCAGAGAGGAGCACTGAGCTGGCCTGACCACTCCTGTCCCCTTGGTGTGGGACCCCGACAATTTGATGAAAGAACTAAGATGTAGAAATGCTCATTGGAATTTCAAAGGCAGTGATAACTTACTTTGTGGCAACAGATCATGTCAACAGGTTAGAAACAAACCAATGGAAAAAAAAAAACACCAATTTTAAGCACAGCCCAGGGGGCCTTTCCTGACCCCTTCCTCCCGAGTTACCTATTTCATGCTCCCTTAGGACCTCACCCCACCCCTGCACTCACTGCTTCTTTGTCCATATAACCTCTTGCCTGTCTTCTCCAACAGGCAGTAACAGCATACCAAAATGGACTGCTTTTACTTATGTAAAGTGGAAGGTCCCTCTTGCGTCCAGCCAGCCATCTTGTATTCTGAGTGCCTCTAATGTGCCTATCACGTGCCTGGGGCAAAGCAAGGATGGAAAACAAGAGCTGAGGGTATTTTAGAAACAGGCAGGTCAAATGTTTACTATTTTGCTCATTAAACAAAGAAACTACCACTCTTCCTCCTCATTATTTTTTAACTTTTAAAAGTTGTACATGATTTTGCCAAGGGCAGAAAAAAGGCTCTTCATCCACTCATCTTGGGAAGAGTTTGGTCACTAGGCACTGGGGACAGGGATGAGATGGCCACATAAAGGGTAGAGGGAGGCAGGCTTGACTTTAGAAAGATGTAATCCCACCGGGAAGAAGAAGCGGAAGAGATGTTTCTGAAAGGACAGGCTCTGGTTTAAATCCCCGTCCCACTAGACTAGAGGAGGGCCTGGCTCAAACCTGTACAGTGGGACCACTCCCATCTCATACGCGAGCCTCTGCGGCCGAGTGGAGGAAATGAAAAGAGATGGACGGATACATAAGCGCTTAGCCCGCCGCCAGATACAGGAGCTATACATGACTTCCCTCTCTCTGCTGCGGGGCAGCTGCTCTGAATTATCAGGTTCCCCTGGCTGGTCCCTCTGTGGTGATGTCACCCATCTGAGGCTCCTCCCCCAGCATTTCAAGTCCCCCACAACTGTCCTCAACCCCAATTACACATCTGCTCCCACCCACCCCCGTGCATTGTTTGGGTTCACGCTCAAGCCATTGCTCTGCCAGCAATTTCCCCAGCCCTTTACCTAATAATACTGGAGCTGCATTCACCCCCTCAAGGCTGGGTCTAAGAGCACATGTAATTCCCACAAGAGCCCTTCCCTAATCTCCCTAGTTAGGAATATTTTCTACCTTGTCTGCACCTTTTGATGAACAGAACTGGTGGAGAACATGGGAGAAGGTGACCAGTAAGTGGTGGACGTGTTACCAGTGTTCTCCTGGGGGAGCAAACAGTTTGCCCTTTTGTGACTTTGCCAAGAGCAAAGGAACTGCAGGCCCATAGTGAATGCACAGTGAAGGTGTTGCTATTTGTCAGATTGTGGCAACTGAAACGAAACAGGAGGGGTAAACTGTAGAGAAACCTCCCATCCCACATAAATAATTACAAACAGAGAATATGACCCGTGGCTGTTTCCGAAAGTGCCTGGCAACAACTCCACCACTTGCTGTTTTCAAAGTCAGACTCACAGAAGCTGTAACTGCTCATTTGGTCATTTCATGGCTGGGGACAGGAAGCCAGAATGTAAATCCCCTGACCCTTAGCCCAGTGCTCCCACTGTTGGATATTTACATAAAAATCCAAAGTGACAGGTGCCAGTATGAATATCTAAGGGACCTTCAATGCTTCTATGTCTCCATCTAGAGAAGTGTCACTGTGTGTCTAGTTTTTGTTGTGGTTGTTGTCTTCTACTGTGTCAAAATAGTCTCATGAAACCTCATGCACTATTGGTGGGAATGTAAAACGGTGTAGCCACTACGGAAAATAATATGGAGGTTTCACAACTGGGCATCTATCTGAAGAAATCGTAAGCACTAATTTGAAAAGATATATGCACCCCTATGTTCACTGCAGCGTTATTTACAACAGCCAAGATACGGAAATAACCTGAGTGTCCATCAACAGATGAATGGATAAAGAAAATCAGTATATACACAACGGAATACTACTCAGCCATACAAAGAATGAAATCTTGTCATCTGTGACAACATAGATGGACCTGAAGGGTAGTATGCTAAGTGAAATAAGTCAGACAGAAAAAAAGCAGATACTGTATGATTTCATTTATATGTGGAATCTAAAAAACAAAACCTAGACTCAGATACAGAGAACAGATGGGTGGTTGTCAGAGGAGAGGAGAACTGTGGGGGTGAAATGGTAAAAGGGGTTAAGAAGTACAAGCTTCCAGGTATAAAACAAATAAGTCAGAGGGATGTAATGTACAGCTTGGGGAATATAGTCAAAACTATATTGTATTAACAATATTGTATTAACAATATCGTATCAACTTTGTAAGGTGGTAACTAGACTTATTGTGGTGACGACTTCACAGTGTACACAAATGTCGAGTCACTATGTTGTACACCTGAAACTAATATAATATTGTACATTAATTATTCCTGAAATTTAAAAAAAAGGTGTCACGATCCTGCAGTTGGGAGAAGGGAAGGGAGGGACGAAGAGAAGAGAGAAAAGGGGGTAGGAGAGAGAGTGGGGAGGGGAAGGGGAGGAAGAAAGGAAGGAGAAAAAGCTCCTTGGGGAGCGGTACTCTTCTGAAAGCACACTCACATTACCTGTGGTCTGTAAGAGGCCTTCATACGGCTGCCTGGCCGCTCAGGCCTCACACAAGTGGTCCAAACCACACCCCAGTCCCTGAACTGCTGCTTCTCACCTTTAGCTCACGCTGCTGAAGCCACAGCTTTGTTTCTGTTGTGCTACTGCACACAGTTTTGTTTATCACAGCTTTTCAAGAGCACGAGCAAAATACAAACCCAAAGTTGAAAAAGCATTTCACTGCTGGGAAGAAGCCAGGGCTGTCCCTCATCAAGAAGAAATTTTTTAAGTGATGGATTGTCAGCTCCCCCAGGTAAGTAAAAGAGCGCTATGCACAGCCTCATGCAGACCCACCTGCTTGGCAGGCCTCAGGGTGACTAGAAATGGGGCAGTTCGTCCAACTCCACCTGCTCTTGATAATTCTCAAGAGGCCATGTGATCCTAATTCCCATTTCTCAGAAAAGGGCTGCCTGGCCGGCACAAATATGCGGGGCTCGTGGGAGTTATGTTCCTCCCTGTTAATTAACGAGCCGGCAGGCGGCTGCACAATGGGTCTCCTGTGACCTGGCACAGCGCCACGAGAGCACTGGACCCGCCTGAGAACCAACCTTCTTTACCCAGGCGGCTGGTGCTGCAGGAGTTCCCCGAAGCCTGGCCAGCGACGACTTTAAGCAGGGCTCATGTAAACCAGGATCGGACCTGCCTGGTCAGTGACCCCTTCCAAAGGGCTGAGCTCGCACCCAAGCTCATCTACCACCATCCTAAACACTACCTGCTTGGAGGGCCAGCTGGAAGCCAGTTCACATCTTCAGGTGAGAGGAAAGAGGGTCCGTGGCAGGGCAGTACTCTCTCCCCGCCAGGCTGCCTCGTGACCTGAGTGTGTTATCGCTCAGTAAAGGTCTGTGGGACAACTCGGCGCAGTGGCCTTTCTGCCTCTACTCTGCCATTGGTGCTCTATTTCTGAGCAGCTCCAGGAAGACCTGACAGCTGGTCTTGGTTAGAGGCTGTGGTCGGTGGTCTGTGGCCAAATCCTGCCGACAGATGGGATCTATTTGGGCCTTACCAGGCTTTTAAAAAGATATGAATTAGTTGCCGATGTTTTAAAAATTAGGAAACTTCTTATTTATAAAAGCAAAAGCCAAGTAACCAAACAACCCGAGACAGAAAAAAGATGGGGGGTAAGGGGGCATGTTTCTTCTTTTTCTGTTTTTTCACTCGGAAGATCTGGCCCACACTCCCGCCCCCTAGAGGCAGGTTCTGCACACTCGGGTCTGCTGGGGGCCTTCCAACCTGCTTCACTGGACTCTTACCTGCTGGGCCCCGAAGCCATGAGTTTGCACTCTACGATCTGGGGTCAGCTGGCAAGTCAAAAGTGCTTTGTTGACTCTTCCTGGCTTGCCCCACCCTAATATGCCCTCCTTCTTCCTCTGCTCAGCATTGTGGCCTGTGCTCCTCAAATGTCTAACAGTGAAGTGAACTTGAGAGAAAAAGGATGTTCATTCTCCCAACCAGAAGGGAACCTGAATTTCTCCCTAAGAAGCTGGACGGAACCCGTTATAGAACTGGGGTTTAAGAGCAGCAGATCAATGGTCTACTGTTAATTATTCACAGAATATAATGTATCAGGAACCACATTATGCTGCTGGAATCACATCACGTCAAAAATTACCATCACATGCTGGTCTGACATTACAGCAGCACTGCTGCGATAGGATTCAATGCTCTTTACGGTACATATACCTCTGTATCTTAAAACCTACAAACCCAAGAAGACAAGACTCGTCCACCAGAAAGAACAGGGTTTAGGCAATGGTGTGTGGTCAGTGTTGTCACACACACAAGCCAGAGCTGGGATGAGGTTTCCAGATGAGGCTGCCGGTCCTGCTGTTTTCCTAAGAACTTCCTGTGAGGAATAATTTTGGCAAATGCATCCCAATCTCTGAGAGTCCTACGGACAAGGAGGGTTCAAAAGCAACGACAAACGTGGCGTGAGTCCTGACCTTGTTTCCATGAAGTGCAGGATGTCCTCAGGTTTCAGGTACTTCTCCTGCTGATAATATGCATGTGGCAAAAACTGAAACCGCAGCTGGTACACCCGGAACTTGTTCTGTTTTACTCCCATAGAGAAGGACTCCTGGACATCAATTTTCTGCAACACCTAGAAACAGATACACAGAGAGAATCCAACTTGCCCTGGTACCAGGGGACTGAGCATTACAGGTGGGTTATGTGAAACCCATGGGCTTTGGGGGACAGGGGCTGGAACCACCGGCTAAAACCCTGAAGAAACTCTGGTGAGCTCTGCTGGTGTGGACCCCTTGGGGGCAGGGGGTCCCACAGCCTGCAGGTCACCCCCAGAGAATGGCCCAAGGCTGTAGGGAGTGGGCTCCAGCAGGGCTGGCATGCTAACCCAGGAAGTCTCTATTTTTAACGCACATGAGAACGCGGCAGAACTAATGATTACTTTTCCAGCTTCCTGATCCATCACTGCTCAGCACCTGGCAGAGAAAGCTTCCCTCTCACTGATGGGAGACTGAGCCCAGGGTCTAATATCAGCAAAGCTGTTCTTCACGGATGGGAGGATGCAGGAAAATGTCTGGCCCAGGCTGCAGTGGTTCAGAGACAGTTACCTCCCCTAAGCACACCCTGGTGAGCCGCCTCTTCAGGCTTTTCACTCTCTTTAGTGCTTTCTTGGTGTTGAGCACGGGCACGCTCATCATGGGTGTCTTGATGTTGGCGCTGGCCACCATGAGAATCTCCCTCAACCTGTCACAGAACAAGGACACATCTGATCAGAAGAGGCACCCAAACTCCCTCTTTGTGTGAGGCCTTTCTTTCAGAGCTCTTTGGGATCTGAGAGAGACCTTGGGATCTTGCAGGGAGAGATGCTGAATCAGAGAGCCCCAGCTCTGAGACCCGGTGTGACAGCAAGTGACTCTCCTATCAGTTTCTTCCACTGGAACATGGCTCTTCAATGACAGGACTATCTTATTCTTGGTTCTTATTACCTGTGCCTTGCACACAGTGGGTGCTTCCTAAGAGCTTACTGAATGAATGTGACATGTGGGGAAGGTAACTAGTGTCTGCAAGCGCTCCTACTGGGTGCAGCACCATCCTCTGGGTCTTGCCCATGAGCTCCTGCACAGCCTGACTGCCCCGTATGGTGCCCCCCTCCCCCTCGTTGTCCTTTGTTCCACAGGTGACGATCCCGAGGTTGTGGAAACTGAGGAACCTGTCTGAGTCACTCTGCCATACAGTGGCAGGGCCAGGCATCAGATGCAGGTGGGGCTGACCCCCGTTCTTTTCTCTTGCCCACTGGCTATCATCCTGCTTACAGGATGCGTACATTACCTGAAGGGCTAGGGCCACTTGGGTTACATTCCAGGTGAACGGTCCCTGAAGCTGAGCATGCAGATGGCCCTGCAGGGAGCTTATTAACATCTTCCTGAGTTCTAACCTCAGGAGTGTGCAGATTCACAAGCATCCTGGGTAACTCTGATACGGGAATTGCAGACGGATAAGTGGGGATTCTAAGATGTTGGGCACTGACCCAACCATAGAAACTGCACAAAAACGCTGGGTTCTGGAAATTCCAACTGTGATCCCCACTTTGATGAGACGCTGTCTCTCAGTCACGCACACACTCTAATGAAATGACTTCTTCCCCAGGAGTGGGTTAGGACAGACCCCACCCATGCACCCCGGTAGCCCACCTCGGAATGCCCAGGGTGACGTTCATCTCGCCTCTGCCAGCAAAGTGGAAGGTGTTGAGGGTCATCTGTGTGGAAGGCTCCCCGATGCTCTGGGCAGCCAGCAAGCCCACCGCCTCACCCGGCTCACACAGCGCACGCTGCCACTTCAGCTGCAGCAGGGTCCTCAGACTGGAGACGGGGCAGGGGACAGCAGGGGTTAAGAGCACAGACACCACCCATCTTTCTGTCAGGAGGTGTCCACAGCCGCTATTCCCTCTCCCTCTTTCTTGGCTGTTTTATCCCGACAAATTATCCTTCTAATCCTCAAATTCCTGCTAGTGGTCCTGAAATGTCCTAAATACACAGCACAGATCTCAGCTGGTAGCTGAAGCTCGAGATGTCCACAATCAGACTGTCCCCATTCTCCCTGAGAATGTCATGTGTCCCCTCTGAGCCAGTTTCAAGTCCCCTAAGAGTGGGAAGGTCTGCGCTCACTATTTATAGTTCCTTTGTTAATTCTTTCCCCCACTAGTGGTGACAGTTTGGAGAGGGCTCCTGCTGTACAAAGCAGGATGAGGGTCACTACGCAGTTATGGGGATGTGGGGGGAGGTGTTAAGGGGGTGTTTATTTTCCTAATTAGTGCAACCAGTTGCTGACCGTAGCAGAAGTATGAGTGCTATACAATTTTGCAATTGACTACCCATTCTTCCTTTTAAAAGAGTCACAGGAATACTATAGTACCCCTGCACGGGGAATAAGGAAGGGCTCCACAGATGGGGACTAAATGGATGATGTGTGAGTACAGAAGAAAGCAATAAAACTATGCTTCTACGCAAGTTCTTTGTAAACGTCAGACTTTTCACTGACCTGATGTGACTTAATGTCCCAATTACTACAAACCAGTGAGGTTTGAGTGCACGTCAGTATTCCCGACAGGAAAAACCTTCCAATGCTTCCAGGACTTTGGAGTGGCACCCAGAACTTGCTGCTTGCTAAAAGGTCCCCTGCGAGAGCCACTGCAGCAGAACCACCGTGCTGTCTGAGCCCTCTGAACCCATGTGATGCGCCCCAGGGCGAATGTCTCCCCAATCCTAATGCAGCGCAGTTGGAAGGAGGACCGACGTGGTCCTTCAGAGGGTAAACGGCAGCACTGAGCTGCAGGGAGGCAGGGGAAGGGGCATGGGGGACCCAGGTCTTCCTCCTGCAGGCAGCTTGCTAACCGGTATGACGTATTCTATCTGAGAATGTCTGAGGCCTGGCTAGAGAATCACCTTAAGGGGGAAAAAGAGAGAGCCCTGTCCCTCCCCTCCAGCTCTTCCACCCTAGCGTCTGTCTTTGCTTGTCCCCTCTACTGAGTCCCCATGCACTACTGCAGTCCCTGGGCGCTGTCAGCCTCTCCAAGTACCTGTCGGGCTTCACCAAAGACTGGACGGGCAGTCAGGCTACAGCCCCCCGACCTCACTCTTCCAGCTCCATCAGCTCAGCAGGTAAGGCTTAGGGAACTGAGCAGGAAGGACCCCCGACAACCCCTCAAGGCCAGTTCCCAGCAGGCATTCCTTGGGGGCACTGTTGATGTTTTAACCCACTGTGGCTCGATGCTGGTTCATGCCTGGCTTCTTACCCGCTTAGACCACAGGATGGTTTTCCTGTTTTTGTGTGTGTATGTGAATGGGTCTAAACGGAGGGCTCCGTGTGGTCCTTCTTCCTTAAGGCTTCGACCCGCAACATTCAAAGGATCATTGGAGTAATCAGATCCAAACCCTCGCAAAAGGCTGAGACATGGGATCATGGGGCATGAATGATTCGCTCTGGGTCAGAGTTGGCAGCCACTGAATGGCAACCAGATTCCCTGACTCTCAATAAGCCTCACCCACCACGCCACACTCGAGAGATGTCATTTCTGTAAGCCTCTGTCCCAGCGAAGCACTTTTCTCGGTCTTGACCCAGGTGGGGGTGTCTACTCCTGCCTACCTGCTCGTCTGTCCCGGAGCCCTCAGGGCTTGCAAGGCGCCCTTCTGTTTCACTTCCCTCCCTCCTGCTGGAGTCTTGAACCCAGGAGGCTGCCCTCCTCTTCTGGAGTGGGTGGGGCAGGACCTGAGGGCAGGTTTTCCCTCTGCACGCCCTGTGCCACAAATCAATGCCATTACCTGTCGAGAGAAAGCTCAGACTTCTCGTAACTCTTCTCTGCTTGAGATGCCCGCTCACAATGGTAGTCGTCCATCTTTTTTTCAAATGTTTCTGACACCGATGCAAAGTAGATGTCCGGGCGCCACACAGACAGGCTGGGGTCAGGACAAGGAGCCGCCCTCCTCTGGTACTTCCTGCGGCTCTGCTCATCTAACTCACCCCACATTGTCAAAATCTGAAAGGAAGGGTGGGCCTCAGCCACACTGGAGGACACCAGGAACGGGCTTCTTTTCCTGGGACGTCCAGCAGGCGAACGAGGATCAAAGGCAGTGGCTTCAGATGAGATGCGGGGAAAGGGACAGAACCCTAATTGCAATGAGAAAACCAACTCAACATTTAAAACAGGAAGAAAGCAAATTCGCCGTGGGGTCCACTGCGTGACTATGGCTGAGCTCTTCATCTTGGCCCGCTCAAGCACAAGTAGGGTGACCAGGCAAGTTAGGGCGACCAAGTAGAGTGCAATGGGGCACTGTTAATAATAACGCCAGGATAGGAGGCAAGGCCAGGACTGTCCTAGGCCAACCAGGACAGTCACCATGAACCAGGTGACCGCTACAGCCCTGGTTGCCCCCATCCAGGTTTTCACACACCCTATGCCCCAAATCTGTCGCACAGCAGAGGCTTCAAAGCGCTCCCCTGCCTCTCAGCTCGCAGCTGTATTTGGCTAATGGGAAGCCCCGCAGCAGAGGGGAAGGCGGGCGAGTGAAGCCCTGTGCGGATCCCTACCCTCTAAGGAGCCTCTGAGTAGGCCACAGCCCTCCAATGAGGGCTCCTATCCAGTGGCCTCTGCCCACAGCCCTTTTCTTCATGCGTGGGGTGGTGAGGAACCAGTGACCTGCCCGTTAGTTTCCTCAAATCCTGCCCACACCTTTATAAAGGGCCCCCTCCTTAAACTGCCACTTCAGGGGTGGTATATGTTTCCTGAGCGAATGAAGCCGGGTTTCAGTATTATACCATTTATTAGGAAAATAGCCCCTCATTCCCTCACCCCCTGACTGAGGCCTGTATACGCTGGCCTTACCTGCTGAGTCCCGGGGCTACGGCCATGCTGGTTGGTGCCCTGGAGGTTCCAGGCCTTCACAGCTTCCTGAACTTTCTGGGAATAACTCAAGAAGGCACCTTTTCTCGGCAAGGCGTTAGAATGCTTGCTCTGCCATTTTTTGATGGCTCTGAAGTGGCGGAGAGCTTTTTGGGGATCTGCTCTGGATAAAACTTCATGGAGATGCTTAGATTTCATTATTACCTAAACAAACAAACAAACCACACACAAGACCCAAGAGATGAGGGCATGACCCAAGGGCCATGTCACGCAACTTCACGGGACCAAGACGGCCCATGTGGAGCTATCATGATACCTCTCAGAGGGGCTGAACACCTACTACTAATCCAGGACTCATTCTGTGCAAACCAGACTTGGGGGCTGGTGGTCCCAGGAGCTGAAGGGCTTACGGGAACGAGAACGGCATACTCGCAGCCCCTTTAGAACACAGGGGAGTTTCTAGGAAGAAAGGAAACGTGATGACCAATGCTTGGGGCCAGGGGCCAGGATGGAAAGGAGCCAGCACCGACCACAACCTTTAATTCGACCATCTGCTGTGTGACATTGAAAAGGCCACCTCAGTTTCAGTTTCCGACCCAGCAAAGTGGGGTGACTGCTCGGTCAATGGTGAGGGTCATTTCAGGGGCAGTACAGTATGAGCTTGTGTGTCACAGGCCTGGGTTCAGATGCAGGCTCTGCCACTCACCAGCTGGTCATTGAAGCTCTGATTCTCAGCTACCTCCGCCGTGAAATGGGCAGAGGAAGGGAAGCCTCCTTCCTTAGGCTGCAGCGAGCATGAGAACAGAGTCTCCAACGTGCTCAGTCAGGGCCCCGCACATGGTGAGTGCCCCCAAACGGTGGCTGCTGCTCTAGCCGTGCTCATGCCTTTCTGCCATCTCAAAGTCCACAGAGGGGACATGAAAATCGTAAGCATGTCATGGTATCGACTGGTGCTTTGTCAACTCTTCCCACTCTATTTTGCAGTGGCCACTATGACTGGTGGCAAAGTTTGGGGTGCAAGGCCCACTGCATAGCCCCGAGCCCACTCCCCGAGTGCCAGATGCCTGGCCCCTACCTCGTAGTTGCTGGCGAGAAAGGGAAACTGCTTGGGCTGCAGGAACTGAGTCTTGGGGACATCCAGGCCGTCCTCCCCATACAGGAACTGCACCACGCTGCCATCGCTGTCACGTACTGTCAGGTCATACTGGACGACCAGCCCCTCCAGGTGCTTGATGATACACCTGTCCGGAGACCTGGCTCAGGGCCCAAGCTCATCCCCTCCCAGGGCAGCCTCTGATAGGGGCCGGGGACGGGGGAGGGAGGAGTGGGAGGTGGACAGGAGACCGCGGTTCTGCAGCCGCGCTAGACTCCAGGACAGGCTGGCTCCAAAGCCCCAGGCTCTGAGCTACAGCATCTCCCAGCCAAGAGCTGCAACTGCGTACCTGAGAGATGGCTGCCACTGCTGGGCCCTGGCTCCCATCTCCAGGCCCAGCTGCTGGGACTACTCCCTGCCCTTTCCCTCTGCTGCACTCCAGAGCTCCCCAGGGACCAGTGTCCTTGGATCTACAAGGTGAGCAAAGCAGTGGGGTCGTCTCCCCACCCAGCGCTTCTCCAATGCTTTCAGTCCGGAGATTGTCGGGGACACTAGGAACTAAATGCTGACGTGCTGTCCTTAACGCGGTACCCTTTTCCTTGGGTCCTCCCGGGGGTCAGCTGCCTCCCTTGACCTCGCCCCCCTGCTCTCCTACTGCTAGCCCCATTCCTTATCTCTGGCCACTGGGCCTCGGGTTCTCCTCCTGCCACTTTAAGATAAGGTTTCCTAGGAGTTACTATTCCCCAAGCTCCAAAGACAGAGCTCAGTGTTAGTCACCAATGTCTCCTTGGCACCTAGCCCAGGGCCTGGCGAGGCTGTGCTGAGCACCCCTTCCCCTGTGCTGAAAATGCTGACGTGTTGGTCTTGAGCCCTCTGCTCTGCTCGTCTCACAGGCTCCAGCTTTCAGCACAGCAACAGCCGCTCAAGGCTGCATCTTCAGGCCTCTCCCGAGTTTCAGGCCTCAGCTCTAACGGTCCACTGAACGTGTCTCCTTGAATATCCTGCTGTTGCCACCTCATGCCACCCACAAGTTCTCTCCTCTCTGCAGCATCTTGCTTTCTGTCAACGGTGTCACTGTGCTGCCATTCAGGCCTAAAAAGTCAGCTGGATCTGACGCCTCCCTGCCTCTTATGCCTGCAATTCAGCCAATTACCCTATGTCTTTGCCACATTTGCTTCTTCCTTCCCATTGCCACCTGCTAGAGGCAGCCTTCCAAACCCAGGCCTGGACCTCCGCCATAGTCCCACTGGTCCCCTTCAATCCATTCTGTCTGAAGCGCTGTACTTGCACTTTCCACCATGAATCTCCACCAGCAGAGGGATCCCACAGGTGTTTGTGCCTTTTGTCCCAATGGCTGCTGCTTTTCCATTCCAGTTAGGATCCCCATGCTCTCCTCCTACCCACCCTGCATTCAAATGACCTCAGATAGCCCTGCCTCACACATGGATTCCCCACCCCCAGACTTAGTTGATCATGTTTTCTAACTTTTTCTACATTGCACATGTATTCTTGAATGATTCCAAAGGGTGGAGGTGGGGTGTCACCACTGCTCATGGAAGGAACTGGCCATGTGATCCATGCCCCCGAGAGGGGAGCTCATCTCCCTGCACTGAGTGCAGCCAGCTCTGCAGATGCGCTCCTCACCGACAGGCCACCCAGAGGTGTCTCCATCCCCACCCCACGGGCTGCAGCTCTGGGAGTCAAGGGGAAGGAACCAAAACAAGGGCTGCAGCTTTGGGGAATCTGGAGCTCAGAAGCAGGAGAAAGGAGAAAGAACAAAGCTGGAGCAGACAGGCAGACCTTGAGGGGGAGAAAGAAAGGAGCTTTGCTCCCTCTCCAGCAGTCAGCTGAGTTCCCTGAGAACATAACTTAAAACCGGGCCTACTAGGTATGGGGATTTATTTTTGCTGTCTCCTCCATTTCCCACCACCACTTCTACCAGCACTGGTTCTCTGGGTTCACAAAGAACCACTGCCATAAAATCCCCAAGGCAGAGCCACCCGTGCTGCACCCCAGGGGAGGGAGGCTGGAGCACAGGGATCTGCTACCCGCCCTGCCAGGCGCCCTGGAGTCAGGCCTTGTTCAGATTTAAGCTTCATTCTCCCCACCTGCTCAAAAAAGCCAGCTAGAGTGGCTACTTGTTTTCTTTCTTCCCAGAGATGAGAGAAAACAAACAGGTCTAGGCTGGGGAACCCCTGAGTGACACCTGTACCCAGAGAAACAGTAAGTCCAACTAGACTCACAGGCAGGGGCCCTGGGCCACTGTCCTGGCCTGCTGAGCCCTTCTAGCGTGGAGGACCAGCTTCTCACTACCAGACCTTCCCCATGATGGATGTAACTTCCCCCAGGGAATGGGACAGCCTCAGAACACAGGGGCGCTGTGTTTAAACGTCTGAGCTCATGTGCTACCCATCCTTTAGAAGGGGAAGCATATCTGCTATTTTCTGTCTCAGGCTAACCATGGACATTTTAAAGTTTTTTTCATCCAAAGAAATCCTAAGTGAATTATCACTAGAAATGTGAAAGATGACCGAGGTAAATGGTATTGGGACGCTGATTCCATCTAAAGGTGGCACAGCGGGTGTTTTTACCTTTGGAGATAGCCAGAGCGGCTGGTTTTCACAGCAGTGTCGACCAGACCCTCTCGCCCTGCCATGCAGTGAAAGAAGAACTCCTGTGGGAGAAGCGGGACCAGGTCCCAGAGGTAACAGTGAAGACAGCGTGCTTCCTGAAGAGCAGCTCAGGCCAATGCCTCCAGCAACCCTGCCTGGTCTCCTAGAGCTCTGGATGGCTCCAATGGCCCCAGTGACTTCTGCCCTTCCTTATGGGGACCGTTGTCTTACCCTGCCCGAGAGCAGAGGGACAAACAGATGAGTAGGAACAGCTCCTTTTACAGGAGCCAGGGTGCTACCAGCATCTGTTCATGCCATCCTCAGTATTAATACCTCACATTTTCCAAACAGAAATGGCCCTGGGGCCTCAGAACTGTCAGTTCAGTTTGCACATCTGAGTTCTGCTTCTGAGAGTGTAAACAGAGATACAGTATGTTCTCCAAACTTTCTGACTACAACCCACAGTAAGAAATACATTTCCAACAGTAAGCAGCAAGCACATATATCCACACATGCACATAAAGATACATGACTCCAACTAGAACTTCATGAAACTACGCCATCCCTTACTCCATGCTCTCCGTACCATCCTGTTGTTTCATTCCACAAAGAAATGCCAGCCACTAGCTATTAAAATGATTTCATGACTCACTAAGAGGTCACAACCCGTTTAAAAGATTCTGTCTATATCAGCTCTCCACCGTCCTTTGCCAGAGGCCATGAATGAACCCTGGAGAGTCTGCGTGGACAAATGGAGAAGGCCCTGGAGCAGTTACTTGGTGGCCTTGAAACAAAGGGTCAGTCCTGTTCACAATCTGGACTTGGTGGTCTGACCACCAGGGTCATCCTTGCAGAGATGCATTAGACCAGGGAACAAAAGGTGCTAACATTCAACAAGCCATTTCTGACAAGTGTGAGGAGAAAATGCTTCGCTTAGGGGAGAGTTTGCATGTTGACCAAGGGAAAACCAGACATTTGCTACAGCTAGTCAGTTTTCCTACGGTGAAGGGGGAACCAAGGGAGGTTTTCTTGGGGGCCTCTGTGATGCTCCTTGGGCAATGGAGAACACCTTGGTGAGGGGCCTCCCCTTCCCCTGCTGCCTTCAGAGGCAGGTAAGAAGTGGCTGAGTGAGGGCGTCCAGCAGGACAAGGTGGAGCTGGGACGGGTCTTACTCCTGTTTTCATTTATCAGCTCCCACCATGTGCCAGGCACTGCACTAGGCTCTGGCATCACAATGGCGGACACGCCGTGGTCATGCCCTTAGGGTCCTCACTGGCCACAGTGTGCAGTGGGTAAGCGGCAGGTGGCTGGGCGTTGATTACTTGATCGTCCTTGCTCAAAGTTGTTGGGAAAGGTCAAAGGCCTTCTACCACTGAGCCTAGAAGTGAGGACAAAAGCCAAAAGAAAAAACCAAAATACGTACAGGAGGCTTGATGCCAGTGAGGAATCTGCCAGTGACGAAGCCGCCAGCCCTGGGAGTGAATTCATAAGGCTCAAAGCAGGGCAGTGACTTGCCAGATGCCATCAGAGGGGGTCTCCGACCTTCCAATTCAATCTGGCCCAGCAGGCACGAGATCTGGTGGAAAGGAGACCCAAAGAAAACCCAAGATCGACATGTGTGTTAAACGACGCTTTGTCCTACCTAGCACGGGAGGTAGGGCCTGCTTTTCAAGAAAAGCTGCATGGAAACTGAGTTCTTAAAGGCCAACCTACACTTGGCAACGAAACAGGGAAGCTTGTGTCTCAAGAAAATAACTGTGTTTCCCTTTTGTTGACTGATGGAGATTTTCCACATTTGGTGTTAGTTATAAATGAGCTATAAAAGAAGCCATGTTTCAGAATCATCATGTTATACCTGGAAGGGAACTGAGGGTTAGTCCTAATGGGGAAACTGAGGCATGCAGGAAAAATATTTATGTAATCCTTAAATTCTAAGGCCAAAAGAGAATCATGCTGCCTGTTAATATTTCTGGGGTGTGTGTATGGGGGTGGTGTGGGTGGAGAACAGTGTATCTGGATTTCACTTTAGTCAAGGGGGTTTCCTGATGGCCTCCAGCCTTTTAAGCCCATTCTTTTTGCTCTAACCTAACTAATCAATGAGGTGGTCCTTAAGGCCCTCTCAATATCATCAAGTTTTAAAAAAGTTGTGAATATCTGTGAAAATGCTGCCATAGCACTGTGGTAATATGAGACAGTGGGCCTCAAAGAAAGGGTAAGATACCTCGAGGGTGATACTTATAATGTAAAACTAAATGAAAAGAGCAGATGATGCGGGATTGCAGGGTTTCAGCTAAGATTATATACACACACACGTGTGTGTGTGTATATGTGTGTGTGCATAATGTGAATATACTGGGGGTGCCAAAAAAATGTATACACATTTTAAGCGATGTTACCACTTTGGTCAATGTTACTCAAGCAGTAGTTCGCCGTAATCATTAAGTGTCTGGACACTGATGGTAATCGCTTTGAGCACGTCTTGTAATTGCAGAAGTCAAACGTGACTGGAATTCATCTTTTATTATCGGTATATATTAATACAGTTTTTTCCTTTCTTAAAATGTGTATGCTTCTTTTGGCACCCTCTAGATGTAATACGATAATAGTGAGTAAATTTACAGTATCTATCTGTATTATACATATCAATATCTGGATGCTTGTATCTGTCTTTGTTTATAACATTGACTTGTTAACAGTGGTTAGCTTCTGTATTGATTTCTACATGCTTTTATATTTTTCATGCCCCATTTTATATGGAACATGGATCCTTTAAAACTCAAGAATCAAACTGGAAAACTATCTCTTGCCATCGCCCCACCCGACACGTCGGCCAGCCCGCCTTTGCTCACACCTGCATGGTGTTCACGGTTGAACCTTTGGCTCCAGACTGCACCATCATCTGCAGGTTGTTGTCTGGGAACTGTCTGTGCAGGCCAAACGGCATGCACGCCTGGAGATTAAACACACCAGTCAGTAACATCGCCCCCTTCTGAAGTCCCAAGCAACAAACTCGGACTATTCAGCGATAAGCACCAAACCCCACTTGAGGTAAGGAAGTCTCATTTGACATCAACCCTCTTGTTAGAACCCCTAGAGAGAAGCCTCACAATGGCCCCGTGTGCTGCTCTTGACACCCCGTCAGGAAGCCCGAGGTGCCTGTCACTGGCAACCAACAGCAAAAAGGGAGAAGCAGAGGGGCCAGCACATGCACTGTGTGATTCTAAAAGGAAGCTGGTTAAAAATAAAATTTAAGGCGATGCTCTTGCGAATTCCCCCAGCCGAGTATGGCCTTGGCTCCCAACACCTGGCAATGACGACCAACGTCCCTGTCACGAGCATGCTGCCTGAGCACCCCATGGGAGCCTGGCATCAACTCCAGAGCCAGGACAAGCAAGCCAAGCCCCCAGGCTGAGCCTGCGGAGACGCTGGGAGGGGGCGGAGTCTACTTAAGCCTCTGCCTAGGGTTGCAGAGACAGGCACAGGACTGTCCAGCCCAACACAGGACAGGCACAGCGGATGAGAAGAGGTGGTGAAAAAAAGGGAGCTGGATGGACAAGAAGGTTAGGTCCTTAGTCCTCCCAGCACCCAATGCCTCTGCGACAACGCCCCCACCCCAGCATTCCCAGGCACCTCTTGGAACCGACCCTCTAGTTCTTGGGGAGGTGCTGGAAAGGTTCCTCTGAAGAAAACCTCTCAAGGACGACCTTGTACCAGTGAGAGGTCTGTGTTCTTGGCAGCCTAAAGGCTGCTGAAAACCAGTTGAGAACATGCCACACGCAAACACTAGCTTCTGCTGAGTATTGGCTTTGCCCCCTCTCCTCCTCAGGCTGGACCCCGAAGTCTAGGAGGTAGGGTGATGGTTAGGCTGCCTACTTCAAGCCACAGGACTGAGCCCCAGCTCTGGGACTAGAAGGTGGACAGCACCAGGCTGTGGTCTGGGCTTGTACAGGGATTTCCCTCTCTTTTCTGAACTGCACTGAACTGGCCGGGTGGAAAAGCAGACAGGACGCTGGAGGACTTCCCACGCACCTCTGCCGTGCCAAGAGCCCTGTGTAGGTTAGGCCCTTAGTCCTTTCAGCACTCGATGGGGTAGTAGGTGCTCCTCACATCCCTACCTCCTGGTGAGGAAACCAAGGCACACTGGTTATAGCACTTGGCCGAGGTCACACGGCAAGTGCATGGCAGAGCTAGGATTTCAACTCAGGCCTTCACCCCTGGCTCCGCTATATAAGCGGCGATGGTGTTTTCGGTCCTTCATTCTGTTCCTCCACCAGACAGTGGCACCGTGGGAAAGATTTTCTTTCTTCAGTCCCCTTTAATGTAGTCACCCCAAAATATGAACATTTCAAAAGAAAATAAATCAAATACATGGTGATGGAAGGAGAACTGACTGTGGGTGGTGAACACACGATGTGAGATATAGATGACATATTACAGAACTGTACACTGGAAACCTATGCAACTTGACTAACGTTGTCACCCCAGCAAACTTTAATTAAAAATAATAATTTTATATGATTCATAAAGTTTATTTATATTTAAAAAAAGGGTCAAGCATTCCCTCCCAGTTTAAGTGAAGACCTTTCCAGACACTATTTGGTTGAGAGAATGGAGACGTTGGATCTTCAATCAATGAATTTTGCATGTCTCACCTTACATCTCACCTAGTCAGCTGTTAAACAGCCAAACTGCTCCAAAGGGCCGCAAATGAGCAGCAAAATATAATTTTTTTAAAAACCAGCATTCAAAATGGTGGCGATGAGTGTGCTCACTGCCAGACTAACCTTGTTAATCTCATTACTGTAATGGTTCACTTCCTCCTTGAACTTGAGATCGATCACGTTGAAATCCCTCTGGTCTTTGCTCAGATGGGCATCCTGCCATTTCTCTCGGATCTCCTCACATGACGCCGTTTCTGGCAGGTTGAACGCAGCCCTGACAGCCTAGGATGAGAAGAGAAGCATGTTGGAGACAGCAGCCAAGGGAGGAGGGTGTGGGTTGTGCTCTATAGGAGAGCAGCCCCTCTGCTGTCTCCTCCCAGGCCCTCCTCACCCGGAGCCCGCAGTGGGTGGACTCGTCAATGATCCTGTATCTCTTGACATCCGCCTCTGGCTTAACCAAAATATCTTCCACGCCTGTGAAGTGAAATAAACAAGTCAGATGGGACAGGGCCTGACTTCTGACCAGGATATAAACTCAGCGGGGTCAGGACATGGAACAGAGTGTCACATACCCAGGGAGCAGCTGAATTATAATGATGATACTAACATCCTTAAGAGATTGCTATCATCTCTTAAGTGCTTCCCACTTCTTCAGCAAGTATAAGGCCAAATATTATACTCTCCATTTTAGAAATGACAAAACTAAGGATCAAACTTGAGCTACTTGTCCAAGGTGATATAGGTCAAAAGTAAACCCAGGCCCGAGCCCAAATTTCTGCTCTTAGGCACCAGCTTGGTTGCCTCTACTCAATAAACATGTTGGATGAATGGGCTACAGGTGAAGAAAGGGTCTGGGGTGAAAAACTGAGTTTAGGAAAAGAAGAGATGAAGGGAGAGAACATCCCGGTTTTGATTCCCAGAAGTCACTTTATCACAGGGACTACCCCATATACTCTGGATGGATCTGCAGTCACCCACATAGACACATTCGAGCCTGGGTGACAAGGACCACCACTGCAG
This sequence comes from Rhinolophus hipposideros, assembly GCF_964194185.1. Lineage (NCBI taxonomy): Eukaryota > Metazoa > Chordata > Mammalia > Chiroptera > Rhinolophidae > Rhinolophus > Rhinolophus hipposideros. The sequence goes on along the minus strand of NC_138058.1, from coordinate 14,525,657 downwards.
GTTCCTCCCCAGGACGAAAGCCTGGGTCACTTCAGTTAAGCCTGTTCTTCTGGCTCCACAGGGTTGAGGAATTCCTCACTGTGGGCAGGACGTCTTTCCACTTCATCCTTCAATCAACTACTTTCTATTTAGACCTGTGAGTGCTACTGGAATCAAAAGTCCATCAGCCAAGATGTGAGTGGGAAGGAAAACAATGGCTGCACTGTTCAAAAGCTGGGCTAATATATCTGCAACTCCCAATGAAATGTCCTAGGAGCGTGAGGGCCTCTAAAGACCATGTGTGGGTGGAAAGGGAAAGAAATATTCCCTCTGTGAGGAAGCCATAACCACAATAGTGGGTCCTTACATGGGGTCAGCTCCAGGCCACCTTGTTGTCCCTTTACTGACCCTGCTGGCTACAAGCACTAGAGTGAAGGCGACATCTTTAGCCTGTCCTTCCCTCAGAGCCCTGAGCCCAGCTTGGCCCTGCGCCCTCTCTCAGCCTGGCGGCATAGGCATGCTCTCTGCACCCTGGGGCCAATTTCTCTTTGTACCATGTGCTAAGCAGAGCTGCGAGCATGGCTTATTTGTTAAGTTTGGGACTCATCATGATCTGGGTGGGGGATCTTCCTCCACTTTTTGTTTTTTACAGATATATGGTCAAGGGTATTTATCCCAGCTATAAAGTAAAAACCATGAAACCGCCTACAAGTCTATTAATAGGAACTGGTTTAATATAGTACATCTACACAACTGGAATAATAAGTAACAACAAACCTGAGGATATAGATTTATATTAGTTCACTCAAAAGGACATTTACAAATACATTTGAAAATGGAGCGGAAAAGACTACAAAACATGTAGTATAGGATCCCATTTTTTTCTGAATGTGTTTGCACCTGGAAAGTCTAGAAAGATGCACATCAAATCGATATTGGTGGTTATCTCTGGCAGCTGATAGCTGGATAATTTTAAATTATTTTCATGTATGTATTTATTTATACTTTCCACAATTAACATACCGGGGGTGCCAAAAAAATGTATACAAGTGGACACTTTGGTCAACGTTGCTCAAGCAGTAGTTCACCATAACCAGAAGTGTCTGGACACTGATAGTAACCACTCTGAGCACCTCTTGTCATTGCAGAAGTCAAACATGACTTGTATTCATCTTCTGTTATCGGTATATACTGAATATTACAGTTCTAATAGCTTTTTTTCCCTTTCTTAAAATGTGTATACATTTGTTTGGCACCCTCTGCATACTATACAATTATGCAGGCCCCACTGCAGGCCCCAATGAACATACTCCAGCCTCTTGGAGGATTCCCATCATGTTTGTACTTGAGCAATCCATAAAGCACGGTCTCACTTCCACCACAAATGGTATCATCAACCAGACAATTCCCATACTCACTGTAGCTCATGCTCAAAGTGTAGCCTGTCACTTACTCCTCACAGGATCACTGCAGAAGGGCCTGGACTCCACTCTGTGTTCTCAGAGATGCCCTGCCCTGAATAAGCTCAGCTAGGGCCTGAGCCCTGAAGCAGATCTTGTGATCTCAGTTCTACCCAGTGCACAGACAGTAATAGCACGCTTGTTTTCTTTCTCCTAAAATAGTGTGCACTCATTTTCAGGGAGGAAACAAGGTAGCTCCTCTTCCTACCTTAGGACTGTCCTGACAGGCCTGCCCCAACATGGCATTTCCCACAGCACTGATGCCCCCACTGTGTTAGGAGGTGTGGACGGTTCTGACAATAGGGAAGACCTTCTATAGAGCACAGAGTGCCCAGGGAATTCTGGACGGGCACTTGCAGGAGAGAATGGAGGTGAGTATAAGTGTGAAAACTTAGACTCAGGGACAGAAAACTATTATAAAGGGTGGATTCGAGAAAGAGACAGAGAGGGTCGCTGTGAGCTGTAGATGGTGAAGAAACACTGGTGGGGGAGGGGTAGAAAGCACTGCCAAGGAGCAAGACTGCGAAGCCTGGCCACTCCCCTGGAGGCCGCTAGGATAGCTGGGAGACATCTTGGTGGGCCTGCTGGCCAGGGACGGCACCTGCAGAGCCGTTTGCCCAGCACTTACCCAAGGTGAAGCCTCTGTAGAGCTGTAGGTAGGCAGTGAAGAGGCGGGCCAGGCAGGTCAGGATCTTGCCACTGGTCTCCCCTCCGTAGATCTCGTAGCAGCAGTGGACCAGGCCGTAGGCGGAGCTCCCATAGTGCGCTTTGTCCAGCACCCCGCAGAGCAGCTCCCCCTCCCTGATGATCACCTGTGGAGGGGAAGGCCACCGCTGCTGGGCTGCAGCTGATGCGTCCTGCGTGAGCCACCCCTCCCCTTTGCCCTGTAAGGTTGTAGCAACCTTACTGTGTCTGTCCCTCCACTGCAACCTGCGCCACGTCCTTGATGGAAAGAGGCAGGGTATAAATGGAAGCAATTTTTTTTTTCAATAAAGGAGATGAGCACATATAGACCATTAAAAGATTTTTTTCCCCAGAGACTGTCTCTCTCTTTCTCTCTCTCTGTCTCTCTCTCTCTCCCTGTCTCTCTCTCTCTCTCTCACACACACACACGCACACACGCACGCACACACAGACATTTTAGTGTGTTCCTATGTCCTCCTACTCCCCCCACCCACCCACGCTGACTCGAGGTCAGGTACGCTTGACAAAGACTTCTGAAAGGAAATGAGAATATTTAGAGTCTATACTTCATAACCGTGACCTTGGCCTAGGTACTCCCTCCCCTGTACCCTGGGAGTAAGAACAACATAACCTTTCTAACGTCCTTTAAGGCCTGAATTTATAGTTTCACAAAGTGGGATTAATGAATCAGAAAGTAATTAAAAGAAGGATTTCTGATTGCAAAATGTAACAGGCATTCAGCCTATGATCTAGAAAGGGAAAGAAAAGTGGCAGTTGCAAACCTATCGGAATGTCTGTTAGAACTGGTGAGAAAGCACGTGTGAGCTGGGAACTTGCGAATACTCCCCCACCAAGAACACGCCAAGGCCTTGGAAATCTTCAGTGTGGAGCCACAGTCTCGCTCTCTTGCAGCAGCTGTGGGCCCAGGTTGCACTGCCATGGGCCTGGCCCCGTGAGGGCTGGTTCCTAAGGCACGGAGCAGGGAGGAGCAGACCCTCACAGCAGTTCCCTGCTCTTTAGCCACTCAGAGACCTCAAGGGAAAACGCAAGCACTGCATTTCCAAGCTTTGCAGAGTCAAGTCCAGAGACCTTCTGAGGCAGAAACCCTCCCAAGGTGGTTGTAAGTTTTATTCTGAGGGCCAAATGCTAGCAGCCAATGCTGACCCTTTCTAAAACCAAAAGTTGACACCAACTTGGGCACAATTCCTTCTCTTATGAGCTACAACATCTGTTTCTGTGCACGTGCCTCTATTTCTTTGTCTCTCTTTTAAATAAATTTGTCTAAACCCGGGACAGGCAGGCTCCAACTGAAACAGCTGGGCAGCAATACCTGGGACTCGCACATGGAGTCTGGGTTAAAGGCGGGGACAGGCCGAGGAGTCTCCTTCACCCAGGCTTTCCCATTGATCTTTGCCTTCCCCAATAAATTCAGCGGGATGTGCTCCTCTGGGATGATGTTTATGAGCAGCGTCGACACAACCTGGAAAGAAAAAGACAAAGTGGACGTCAGGAAGAAAAGATGAGAAGTTTCCTTTTAGAATCACCTGTCCCTGTTCATCCTGAAAATCCAGGCGACTCCATTCTGATGATCTGTAGGTAAAGCAAGAAAAACGGACAGTTCCACCCTGGTGGGATAAGTTATTTCAGTTCTTACTGTCCGGCTTACATGACTTAAGAGGAAGCTTAGGAGTAGCAACAAACATACACCACTGAGAACGTCACTGGGACTTTCCGTCCCTAAGATAATTCTTGTTAAACTGAACAATCCCCTAGACCTGAAAAAACACTATGAAGTTCCTGAATAGACCAAAGGAAGAAGAGAAAAGAAAGCAAATTGCTGTGGGGGTCATAATAAAAAGACGTGAATGGTAAAGAACAGAAATAAGGACGGCGGGACTCATCACGCTGCCTTCTGCCAGGAGAAGTCGGCCCGACACAATGTCAGTCCCAGGACTGAGGCAGAGGTTGAAGAACGCTCCTCAGAGCGTGCTTCCCTGTCTTCAGGCCACATCAAAATTGGCGACAATGATTACAGACAGTCAATGATGTCCTCCCACAGTACAGCTCTGACTTCCTGGTGGGCACCAAGGAAGGAAAAGATGCGAAGACTAAGAATGGAGCGCTTTCCCTTGGAGGCGCTCCACGGAGGAGGCCCGAGGCGTCTGACAGAGAAGCAGACGGCGGGGGAGCTTCGGGGACGAGGGGGCGCTCCAGCATCTGCTCCATTGCTGCCAAGCCGTGCGCTGTGGGGAAAGGATCGCACTCGCGTAGCCTGAGCATTGCTTATTTGGAGAGTACAGGCAGGTCCCAGTCATTCACTCAGCAATTGTACATCAAGTGCTTGCAATGAGCCAGCGGGGGAAGAGCTGCGAATAAAATACAGTCTCTGCCTTCAGTGCAGCCTACATGCCGAGGGGGATCCATGCTTCGAAAGAAAGTGAAGCAGGGAAGGAGGACCAGAGCAGAACGGGGAGTATTCAGGATTTTACGTAAGATGGGCAGAGGCCTCATACCAAGAAGGCAGTGAAGAAGGGAGCCGTGCAGACAGAGCATGCATTTCAGGCAGAGACTTTCACTCTGAGTGAGAAGGAATGCTCTTGGTGGGTTTTGATCACAGGAGAGACATGCTCCGATTTAGCTTTCAAGAGGATCACTTGTTCCAAATACATTCCTGGTCTAGACTTTGAGGCTAAATAAATGACACAGAGAATAAGTCTCCCAAGTGACACTAACAAAAAGGACCAGCATTTCAGAAGTGGTTATCAAAGCGACCAGAATGGGGATGTACCATGTGACGGAGTCTGTGTGAGACACGTCACAGGAGGCGATAGGTGACTACTCGGCAACCTAATGGCTTCTGCACAATTAGCTTTTACAGGACTAACACCAGAAATACATTTATGCGACTGGAATTAATTATGGTTTCGGAAAGGCCAGGAAGCCCATCCGCTGCCCCAACTGGCCCATCAGTGTGGCCATCCACTCAACAAGCAGCTGCTAAGTGGAGGCCAGGAGAGGCAATTTCTCAAGTAGCTGCTTCACAGAGAACCCAAGTGGGGGCGTCTAAACCTGGGGTTACCCACGGGTCAGTTTCAGATGGGCCAAAAGCACACATTCCCAAGATATAGCAGGCAGCCGGGCAGACAGGCCGGTGTAACCGGCCACAGGGGTGAGGAGGCGCTGGGAGCCATCAGCTGGCATCTACAGCTCTTTGTATGCCAGGCTCCACAAAGCAGGGATGCTATATGCGCACAAGGAGGTCAGGGCAGTTAGAGAGCCACGGCCTTTTCATGCATGTGTGCCAGGAGCAGGGGCACAACTGGCAACAGCATCTTTTTAAAAAGCAGACAATGCTCTGTTTATTTCATCAGCACATGACCAGGAAGGTCATGCCCATAAGACCAGCACTGCCAGGTGAGGGAGTAAAGGCAGGAGGGTAAGACTTCCCCGGGATGCTGACCACAAGCTGCACCTTAATCAACCAAAGTGCCACATGTGGAGCAGGGACAGCCAGGCTGGGCACAGTCAGGACGGGAAAAGTAACAGAACCACATGTATCCAACCATCTGAGACAGGGAAATATGCCCTGTCATCTCAGCTATAAAAGCATCTGACAAACTCCCAACATTCTTTCATGGCAAAAACACTCAACAGAATAGGAGTAGGAAAAAACGTCATCATCCGAATAAAGGGGAGGCATCTGTGAAAAACCCACAGTGAACATACTCAATGATCAAAGGCTGGATGCTTTCTGCCTAAGATCAGGAACAAGACAAGAATGTCTGCTCTCACTACTTCTATTCAACAATGTAGTAGGTTCTATCCAGGGCAGTTAGGCAAGAAAAGAAATAGAAGGCATCCAGATTGGAGAGGATGAAGTAAAACTACCGCTATTTGCAGATGACATGATCTTATATATAGAAAACCCTAAAGTATCCACAAAAAATTATTAGAGCTAGTATATGACTTCAGCAAAGTTGAAGGATACAAGATCAATAACAACAAAAAATCAATTGTATTTCTACACATCAACAATGGACAAACTGAAAATGAAATTAAGAAAACAACTGCATTTATGTATGATACCATTGAAAAGAATAAAATAGGTATAAATTTAAACAAAGAAGTTAAAACTTGTATTCTGAAACTGTAACATCTGTTGAAAGAAATGAAAGAAAATCTAAATACATGGAGAGACTCTTAGCTATATATCCAAGAGAACTGAAAATACATATTCACACAAAAACTGGTACACAAATATTCAATGCAGTTTTATTTGTAATAGCCAAAAAGGGAAAACACCCCAAATTATGCATTTATCAACTGACAAATAAAATGTGGTCTATCCACATAGTGGAATATTATTCAGCCACGAAAAGAAATGAAGTACTACTATTCATGCTACAACATGAATAAATCTTGAAAACATTATATTAAGTAAAAGCGAGTCACAAAAGGCCACATATTGAATGACTTGAAATTTATGTGAAATGTCCCAAATAGGCAAATCCACAGAGACAGAAAGTGATTGCCAGGGGATGAGGGAGGGAGGAACTGGGACTAGTAACAGGTACAGAGTTTCTTTCAAAGGTGATCGAAATGTTCTGGAATTAACTAGTGGTGATTACAGTACAACATAGTAAATATAGTACTAAAAAAAAAAACCCAAAACAAAAAAAATACCACTGAATTATGCACTTTTTAAAAATGATGAATTACATTAAATATGAATTATATCTCAATTAAAAAAACGAGAGTCAGACGAGATGATTTAAGGGCTCTTTCTGTATTAACATTCTAGAAGTATACAATGGACTTTCTGGTCATAAACTTTATACTAGGGAGAAAAGACCATTTGCAACATTCTCTTAAAATGTAAAGGTAGCAGTATCTATGAGAATTACAATTAAAAAATTATTTTTCTTACTTTGTCACAGTCTTTATTCCCAAAAGAATAATGGATCTTGAGTACAAAATAACTTTGGAAATTGATTTGTGTTTAGTTATCAATATATGTTAACAATGCTGTGTTAATACTCACTTTTTCAGAAAAATAAAATTCTATTACGGTCCCACCAGGTCCTGGCCTACCAGAACTCCATGGACTTAAATAAATAAACTTTACTCATACCTTTTATAACTTGGCATGCAGGGTTGTTTCAAAATGTTTTGTTTTGCCCCTCCTTATTGGACGCTATAAATAGCTACGGTGCCAGAATTTTATGTGTGTGACTTTTTTTTTCGAACAGTAACTATACTTCTACCTCCACAGATCCATTTCTTTTTTGGTAGCCCAAATCATGAGTCATAATCTCAAGGCTGGTGACCTTTGAAGCTAATAATTCTTAAGTTAATTTGCACTATCCCTAGACTATCTCAAAGGGAACTCCTTTGTATGTAACTACACACTCATCATTTGTGTAAAAGGCCAGGCTGGATCTGCTCCAAAATCTTAGGATTCGGCTACTTGTCAGGCTCTCCAGAAAAAGCATCAAAAGTAATTCTGTCTCCAGAGCAGGCCCATTAGGAGAGGCAAGGATTTCAGCTTTCTCTGATGGACTAGCACACATCAGCATTGCTTGGGATAGTACCCCCTCATCTTTGCAGGTTTTGGGTTACAAAATGAAATCGCCATCAGATTTTGCATCAGTTCAAGAGGAACATGGTTCACCAGGCCACTGACAAAACTGTTCTTGGGTCTGCTCCTCCAACATCTACCTCTTCTACAAAGAACCTGCATCAGGATGTCTTCTGGTGGTGCTGACACAACCAATTTGGAGGCCCAGTCGGGAAACACCTATTGGCTTAGAGTCAGCACTTCCTGCTATTGATGGTTGTTTTTTGTCCTTTTTCTCTCCTTTCTTTTCAAGTTTCTCGTTCACCTTCCTTGCTGCTCCCCCTCCTCCTTTGCCTCCCCCTCCTGTCTTCTCCTCTCCCTCCCCCTCCTCCTTTTATCTGTTCTTTGGCATCAGAAGATACAGTTATTATTGGTATAAACTATCACATTTTTAGAAACCCTGGGATTAGTTTGCAGTGGAGTACCAGATGAAAATAGTATTTGCTTCACTCCATTTTTAATTTCTGCCTGAATTAGCTCTTGTTTCAATTTTTCAATTTAGCATTTTCAACTCAAAGTTTCTTCTCTCAAAGTTGCCTGCAAAATTGTTTTATAGGCAACTTGCTGCTTATAATATTCACTAATTTGATCTGCCTCTACACCCGTCTGTTCCTGTCTCTTCGGAACAGCATCACTGGTTGTCATTTTTGCCAAGAAATGGCAGAAAATTATGAATTGGCAGACAGGGTCTTAATTAAAATTTTTAATACTAAGCTTGTATTAAACTTTAAGAAATGTTTTAAGTATTAAATGGATTTCTTTATAAAAAGTTTTTAAATGTGCATACACTTTGATCAGCAATTACACCTCTAGAAATTCGTCTAAGATATATTATCAATGAAAGCACACTGGTATAAATGTAAGTGGGTGCTCAGCATTAGTTAGAAAGGTACAGACCAGGTAACAACCTAAGTTACCTGGTTTTAACCACAAGTCTGCCAATAGAATGCCAGTTAAATCAACTGCGGTATGTCTCTATCATTGGATACCACACAGAAGGGGTTAAAAAGAATGACGTGGATCTACATGTAGAGACAGAGAATGAGCCCTACTTAATGAGTCGTTAGGTGAACTAATGACGTCACAAAGCAATCACAAAACTGGTTGTCAACCCAGCACATGAAAACAATTAACTAAACTTCTTGTCATAGTGAAGTGTATTAGGGTGGTCCAAATTAAAAATACAGACTGCTTGAAATAATGAAATTCCCTTTGGAAGGAAGGAAGGCCTGGAGGTTCATTTAAAGTAAGCCATCTTACAGACCAGTCAAAACTCAGGTGCATGTACCTGGCAGTCATGAAAACACAAGCCTCAGGTACCAGGATGGCCATGGTTCCATGGTTAGAGAGGTGGTTTTAAATATAAGAGGTGTCTGAAATTGACGTTCAATTTCAAAACCGAATGTCAAATTTAACCATGGTTCATGGTTCTCCTGAGCAGGTATAATATGAGCCCATTCTTATTTACTTTCTATGAGAGTATGTGTGGACAAAGACAGTGGGGTTGGGAAGAAAGGGAATTTTTCCTTTTCCTTTCATATCACTGTTATTTTTGTTTAACAACAAACTTGTGTTACTTCTATAGGTAAAAATAATTTGAAGGACAGAAATCTAATACCTGAGTTCTGCAAGGTTGTTGAATACAAGGACAATATCCAATTAAAACTGTATTTCTAATACCAACCATAAACAATTAGAAAATTTAATAACCAATACCACCTATAATAGCAACACCTAGGAATAAATCTAATGAAAAATGTACAAGACTTTTACACAATTGAAAGACATACTATGTTTATATTTTATACCTATGCTGATTCTCCCTAAAGTAATCTACAGATGCAATGTAATCCCAATAAAAATCCTAGCAGGTATATTTTTTGTGCATGGAAATTTACGAACTGCCTTAAAAATTCATATGGAAATATACGTGGCTAAGAATATTCAAGACAATCTTGAAGAACAAGCTGGAGACTTTTACTATCAGAAATCAAGATTTATTATAAAGTTACAATAATTAAGACAGTGTGGTACTGGTCAATGGAATCAAACAGACCAGTGGAAGTGAACAGGGTCAGGAACAGACCCACACATATACGACTAGTTGATTTATAATACAGAAAATACTAAACAGCAGTAGAAAAATGATGGTCTTTTCAATAAATGATGTTATATCAATTAGATATCCATGAGAAAAAAAGGAATTCTGACCTCTACCTCACATCATACGCACCCACAAAAATCAACTCCAGTTTTACCTATGAAAGGAAAAATAATAGAGCTACCAGACAAAACACAGGGGGATACATTCATGACCTTGAAGAAGGAAAATAGTTCTTCTATACGACTAGCCATAAAAGATAAAGACTGGTGAATTATGTTACATAAAATAAAGAACTGCTGATCCTTAGAAAACAGCTTTAGGTAAAAGGGTAAAAAAGATAGTCATCAAGTAGAAAGTATTTGCAATACATGTATCTATCTGGCAATGGACTTACATCAGAATATATAACAAACTTACCTATCAATTTAAAAAAAAGGCGTAGAATAGAAAATAGGCAAAAGATTTGAACAGCACTTCACAAAAGATGATATCCAAATGGCCAATAAGCATATGAAGAGGTGCTCAATCTCACTTTTCATTAAGAAAATTCAAGTTAAAACCACAATAAGATGCCACTATACAACCATCTGGCTAAAATTAAACAGAAATAAACATCAAGTTCTGCTGAGAATAAGAAGCAGCCAGAACACTCATGCTCTGCTGGTATAAGTGTAAACTGCTACAAGCACTTTGGAAAACTGTTCATTAAACTAGTCATTAAAATTGAATGTAGATCTTAAGACCCAGCAATTTGATCCCTTGGTATTCACCCATTGAAATGCATACATATGTTCAACAAAAGACGTACACAGGAATATTCATAGTAGCCCTATTTGTAATAACCAGATGAAGACAACTAAAAAGAACCCAAACGTTCAGCAATAGTACAATGGATAAATATACAATGGTATATTCACATAATGGAATATGATACAGCAATGAAAATGAATAAACCACTGCTCTATGTGATGAAATGAGTGACGCACACAAAGATATGATTTACTGTAGAATTTCGTTTATATGAAGTTCAAGAAAAGATAAAACTTACTTATAGTGTTAGAAGTCAAGTTAGTGGCTACCTTTGGGGAGGGGGAGAAACTGAGAGGGGCCAAGAGGGGTCTCCTGGAGTGCTGGTGATATTCTATTTTCTGATCTAGGTGATAGTTTACAAAGGTGTATTCATTTTGTGAACATGCATTGAGCTGTACACTCGAGATTTGTAAGGACAGGCAAATCCTCTTTCTTTATATGCTCTTTCAACAAATGATGAGAGATCTCAGATTCTAAGCAGAAAGAAAAGCAGTCAAGATACTATATGAAATGCCTTGGAGAGAGAGAGCCTAAGACCTCAATTTCTGGGGAAGTAAAATTACCTGCCCAAGCTAAGTTCCTCATCTCCTGATTCTAAACATGGCTTTTCTCTCTAGAATCAGACTGAGGCCACCAACAAATTCTTGTGCAGGATAGCCACTCTTCCCCTTTTCACCTATTTGCAAAGAAGTAACAGCCTGTATACCAACCTCTCAAGAAACACTGAAAATTCTCAACTGTTACAGAAGTAAAACCTGGGCCTATTTTCTAATTTTATTTAATTGTAAAGTTAATAATAACAGCTCAGACACATTATAAAATGGAAAACAAAAAATAAAAACCTCCTAACACGAACCAAATTATTCTATCATTTTGTTCTTTTTTATGCCAAACTTCCTTCAATATATATTTTTAATACGACTGCAACTATGATTACACATATAAATGTGTGGTCTATTTCTTATTTCAACATTATGTCAGAGAATTTTCCAGATTATTACATGATATTTTAAAACCACTATTTTTTTTAACAACCATATAATATCTTAACAAATGGATGTTCCACAATTTACTTAGCTCCAATATTAAGTATCCAGGTTTTTCTGATTTTCTACCACTATAAACCATGGAGTAATGGACTGCTTTTTCAAGTAGCTTTTTCTACATTTCAAATTATTTCCTTAGGCTGGATTCCCAGATTGAAGGGAGCGAACATATTCATGGCTTTAAATATATATTCTTTGTCCACTATTTGGTTTTATGGTGAACACATTGCTTATTTTAAAATAAAATTCTAATAAATTCTGGATACTAAATTACTGAAGACTTATAATCCATTTACTTCCAAGAAAACTTGAGATGGTTTATAAAGACATATAAATAGGAATAATCAAAATAACATAAGCGGACAAATACATATAGCCAACTAAATCAGGGGTGGGTAAACTATAGCCTGTAGCCCAAATCTGGTCCATCACCTCTTTTCATAAATAAAGTTCTACTGGATCACAGCTGCACCCACTCATTTATGTGTTGTCTATGGCTGCTTTCAAAGTTATAATGGCAGAGCTGAGTAATTGCAACAAGACTGTATGGCCAGCAAAACCCAAAATATATGCTATCTGGCTTTCACAGAAAAAGCTTACCACTCCTTGAACGAAACTATACCTATAGACTTTAATCTTAAACTGCAAAATGCCCCATACATTCTTTTGTCTACTTCCATTTCTGGCCAGGATAGAGCAATGATGACCTGATTTACTCTCCCACCAGAAACAACAGCAACAAAAGAAGACAAGAATATGAAACAATGGTTTTCAAGACAATGAACATCAGGTAATAAAGGACAGTGATCAACAAGGATATAGTAGACTTGAACTATCCAGCAACTGAACCTATAATTGACATTTATAGAGCATTCCATCCAACAACAGATTATACATTATTTTTAAGGGTACACAGAACATTTACCAAGATAGACCATAATTGAAACCATACAACAAATCTCAATAAATGTAAAAGGGTTCAAGTCATCTAAGGTATGTTCTTTGACCACAATGGAATTAAACTGGAAATCCATAACAAAAATATGTGGAAAATCCCTAAATATCTGGAAACTAAATAATAGGCTTCTAAATAACTCAAAAGGTAAATTAGAAAGTACTTTAAAGTGAATGAAAATGAAAGTACAACATATCATAACTTGTGGGATGTTATTTAATCAGAACTTAGGGGGGAATTTATGTATAAAATGCCTGTATAAAAATGGGGGGAAAATCTCAAATCAATGACATTAGCTTCAACATTAAGTAACTACACCAGAAGCTAAACATTAATGAATGCCAACTATAATTTTATATATATAATGTGATGGCTCGGTGTGAGGTCGGAGGGATAGTGGATGGGGAAAGGGGGGTTCACAGTGTGAGGGATATAAATGATGAACGTGTAAGTATTACCTTGTCTTGTACACCTGAAACTAATAAATTTAAAAAAAATAAATAAATAAAAATAAAACTGAACTCATTTTCCACCCCCCCCCCAAAAAAACTAAGTAACTAGCAAAAGAAGAGCAAATCAATCCCCATGTAAACAGAAGAAAATAATAAAGATCAAAGTGAAATCAATGAAATAGAAAACAGAAAAACAGAAAAAAATCTATGAAAGCTGGTTCTTTAAGAGTAATAAAACCAATAAACCTCTGGACAAACTGATCAGGAAAAAAAGAGAAGATATAAATTACCATGTCAGGAATGAGAGAGGTGACTAACCCACAGACTGTACAGCTAGAAAAGGATCGTAAAGAAATACTATGAATAACTTTATGCCTATAAATTCAACAACTTACATGAAATGGACAAAATCCTTGAAAAAGCAAAGCTCATTCAAGAAACAAAATAACCTTAATAGCCCTATATATATTAGAGAAATATAAATTTTAGTTTAAAAATATTCCTATAAAGAAAACTCTAGGTCCAGATGGTTCACCAGTGAATTCTACAAAACATTTCAGAAAAGAATACCAGTACTACACAAACTCTTACAGAAAAATTGAAGAAGAGGAAATACTTCCCAACTCCTTCTATAAAGCCAACGTTACCTTGATACCAAAACCAGGCAAATATATTACAAGAAAACTGCAGAACAATATCCTTATGAACACAAATGCAGAAAACAAAAAAAAAAATTCTAAACAAAATTTTAGCAAATTGAATTCAATAATATATACACAGGATAATGCTGCACAACCAAGTAAAGATTATCCCAGGAATGCAAGGTTGGTTTAACAACTAAAAACCAGTCAAGTCCGAGGACCACAAACATAAAGAATTGCAGACAGAACTGGAAAAGACCATAGAGATCATCAGCCTGAAACCCTTTGTTTTGTAGATGAAGAAACGAGGTCCACAGAGCCAAGACCACACAGCTGACTAGTAGTTAGGTTTTAACTACCTACTGGAGACTCAGACAACAGCAGAGCACTTATTTTATTGCATTTAATTATTTGGTCGCACATATACTATTATTTTAGCACTTTATCCTCAACTGCTAAATGGTGATAATAGTGGTCTCTGCATTGCAGGTTGGTTGTGAGGATTAAATCAGATAAAATATCTAAAGCACTCAGCAAAGCACCTGGCCCCTCCCAAAAAATATTACTATGACTACCACCAACACCACTGCCTACAGCCACCATATCTGGGTTATGAAGACATCAAGTTTAAGTTAGAAGCAAAGGACAGAAACAATGCAGCCTACCCTTAGTAGATACTCCCTTGAAACCACCCAGACCTAGGAACCCCATCAAAGAGAAAATCATACTATTGTTTGATTTGTCACTTCTCTGTCTCTGGCATGGGCGCTGCTGGGAATGAAACCTTTTATATGAGTAGCCGGTTTCCTTCTTACACTGGTTGTTTTCTTCTTACACTGGTTGTTTTCTCTCAATTACCTGTTTTCCTGTCCACAGTGGGCAAGGCTTCAGAATGGCAGGAGGAAAGAGCTTCACATGCCCCACTTTGTCTGTGAGTCCTCGGTACACCAGTTCCATATACTGCTCCCGGTTGAAAAAGCAACCTCGAATGGTCATGTTTGCACCCGAAACCATGTGATCTTGGATCAACCCCGCCAATGGCTGGCCATCCTACAAAGCAAAACAGACAAGTGAAGAATGAAGATAAATTTTAAGTCACATTCTAATTCCTGATCATCTGCTTGGAGGCTGCCTATCAGCAACAGCCTTGCCTTACAGCCCTGTCTGTAGGCCAGTGCCTGTGCCTCTCATCTTGAGAGCAAACTGCCTCCAAAAGCACATGTCCAGGGCTCCCAGATAGGCTTCCATCTTTGCCGTTTGCCCGCAGTTCTGTACCAAAACTGCTTCGAACTCATCCATTCCCTCCAAGCCTTCTCTCCACAATTCCATCTGGTTCTAGTTATTCCAGCATATTTTGGCATTTATGCATAAATTTGGCCTGGCTGCTATTAGCTATGCTCTTGCTTTTATATTTTGGTTTTATGCTTTAGTATTTTTAACACATTTCTGGCCTGGTTCTCCTGTAAATTAGTCATCTATTCAACAAATAGTTATTGAGAGCCTACTGTGTTGCCTAGGCACTAGGCTAGACCTTCAATCTACTTCAGTGGACAAAACAGATACAATCCTTCTGGAAGAGTCAAGACAGTAAATGAATGATTGGATAAATACACTGACACAAAGATTTTTAAATGCCATGGAGGAAAATAACAGAATGGATCATCATATAGATTTGAGGTAGGGGGATGGTCAGGAATGGTCTCTGAGGGGCAGTATTATAGCAAGGCCTGAGAAGTGATTTGGAGTCAGCCAGTGCAGGGAGGCAGGGGTTTAGGCAGAGGGTCCTCCAGAGGGTCGTGACAGTGCCCTAACATACATGACTATAGGAGGAAAGAACATCCATCATGAATGTCTTTTCACAATGCAGCACATGTTTATGGTGGGCCTGTAATAAAGGCTATGATCTACCAGATGCCCAAACAAGGACTTTTTTATAAAAGTCCCAGTTTGGGTGGGTACATTTTTCTTCTCATTTGACATGTGTCCCAACCTTTCTGATCCTCAGTCTCCTGAATCTTATCTGTAGGTCTGTGTTCATGGCAACATAAGGCACACTGAAGTAAAAATAGCAGTACTCACTGACATTCTTCAAGAAGCAGTTTTTGCAAACTTTTCGACATTATGGGAACTTGAGAAAAATCTGTGCCTTGGATCTAAAGATTATTATCATTTGATTAGTTGTTAAATACTATCCCATATTTTGCCCATCTTTCATAACTAGGGCTAAAGGAAGTCATGGAGAAGCACGAGGAATTTAACCACATGTACTAATTCAAAAGCTAAAAGGATACTTGTCAAATCGCCTAAATACTACGACAATGGCTCTGTGTAAACTCAAAGCTAATTATTACAGATGGGCTGAATATATGCAATAAGGCAAGATCAGATGGAGCACACAGCCATTCTTATGAAAGCTTTGAGTTACCAACTTGAATAAAAAATTATACTCTGCATCTTGTTCCAAAGACATGGTCTTATTTTGCTTGGGGGAAAAACCCAAACCAGTATTATACATTTGACTCATCCTACAGTCTTTGGAGGCAGATATAAATTTTTCCTTTTGTTTTCTCCCTTTAAAGAACTTAATTACAAGTTATATGATCTATTCCATGCCTTATCCTCTCTCTGTCCAGACATTTACATGACTAGAAAATTACCTTACTGGCTAAATTGCTTTCAATGCAATAATCATGATTTGTAGGAAGGAATGCTGATTAAAGCAATTTACTAAGCATCTACTTATAATTCTGAATTTCCTAAGTCCTGCTTAGGATCAGAAAGACCATCTCTCAATCAAAAACCCAGATAATTGTCAGCTATCCTATTCCACTTAATATCATAGCAAAATGACATTACGATCAATGTCTTTGGTCAGGACACTTAGAGAATCAGAGTATTCTGTGACTCGAATCTTCCAGCTGACTAAATAGAAGGCAAGAAACTATTCTTAAACCTTGTTAAAAAAATTTCCACAAAGCACTGGTCCTCAATACATAACAAAAAAGAAGAAAAAAATTAATCTACAAAGAAACACATAAATAAAGTTTAACTGTTTTCTGGAAAACAAAAATTCCATTCATCTCCTATTTTAAGTAAGAAGACAATGCCCAACTCTACTAAATACATACAACCAACAAAAAGAAGTACTTTAATTGAGTACTATGGCTAATTAAGGATATTACAGTTAGTTAAGGAAGAGAACCTAGAAATAGAGAAGAAATAGAAAAATGAACGAAGAGAAATGAAAACAAAGGGGAAAAAAGATACACCAAAAATATTACCAAAAAAATGGCTTCTCTAGTTTAACAAAACCATCTCTTAGGATGTTGCCATCAAAGTACTTCAAGACATGTTGCATTTTTATAACTGGTAGTAAAAACAAGGATTCCATCTCTTGGCATTTATACTAAGGAGTAAACAAAATGTATCAAGAATCAAAAGCTCTTTACCTGGACAAAAGAAATCAACTAAAAGTGAAGTGAACGCTCAGATCATCCCCTAGAAGTTTTTCACTTTTTATTTGTTAAGAAATTAATTTATTCAAAATAAATAAATAAATAAATAAATAAATAAATAAATTTATTCAACCAACTATAAAGCTAGTACAAAGGTTAAAAGACAAAAGTAGGAAGATCACGGATAATTACAATGGTAAATTAAGGCATACACACACACACATACACACACACACAAACACACATGCAAATAATGATAATAACATAAATGTGGAGGGGATGAATAAAAAATTGTAGAGATATTGCATGTGCTTGAACTTAAGCAACCATCAACTTAAAACAGACTCCTATAAACAAAGCTTGGTATATATGAATCATATGGTAACGACAAACCAAAAATCTATAAGCAATATATAAGAAATAAAGAGAAAAGAATCTAAACATAACACTATAGAAAGCCATCAACACACAAGAGCAAAATAATAAGGAACCGAAAAGAACTACAAAACAATTAATAAAATGGCAATAACTACATACCTATCAATAATTACTTTAAAAGTAACTGGACTAAATGCTTCAATCAAAAGACATAGGTTGGGGGTGGCCGGATGACTCAGTTGGGTAGAGTGCGAGCTCTTAACAATAAGGTTACCAGTTCAATTCCTGCATGGGATGGTGGGCTGCGCCCCCCACAACTAGACTGAAAACGGCTACAGGACTTACAGCTGAGCTGCACCCTCCACAACTAGACTGAAGGACAACGACTTGACTTGGATCTGATGGGTCCTGGAAAGAACACACTGTTCCCAAATATTCCCCCCCTCAAAAAAAAAGACACAGGCTGGCTGAACGGATTAAAAAAAAACAAGATGTGTACGTATGCTGCCTATAAGAGACTTACTTCAGATTGAAAGACACACATAGACTCTGAAAGTAAAGAGATGGAAAAAGGTATTTCACGCACATGGAAAGGAAAAAAAGCTGGATTAGCAATGTTTATTATCAGACAAAATGGACTTTAAAACAAAGGCTGTAACAAGAGACAAAGAAAGGTACTTCATAATGATAATGGGATCAATCCAACAAGAGGCTATAACTCTTATAAACAACTATGCACCCAATGTAGAAACATTTAAATATATAAAGCAAATACTGATGGACACAAAGGGAGAGATTGATAGAAATACAGTAATAGTAGAGGACTTTAACACCCCATTGACATCAATGGATAGATCGAGACAGAAAACCAACAAGAAAACAGTGGCCTTATATGATACATCTGACCAGATGGATTTCATTGCTATTTTTTGAGCATTTCACTCCAAAGTATCAACATATGCATTCTTTTCAAGTGCACATGGAACATTTTACAGGAGAAACCATGTTGTGCCACAAAATAAGTATCAGTAAATTTAAGATTCAAATAATATCAAGCATGTTCTCTGAAAACAATGGTTGAAAACAATTACAAGACGAAAACTGAAAAAATACACAAACACATAAAAGCTAAATAATATACTACTAAACAATGAATGGATTATCAGGAACATTGAGGAAGAAATCAAAAGATACCCTGAGACAAATGAAAATAAAACAATGACCCAAAATCTATGGGAACAGCCAAAGCAGTTCTAAAAAGGAAATTCATAGCAAAACAGGCCTACCTCAAGAAACAAGAAAAATCTCAAATCAACAATCTAACCTTATACCTAAAGGAATCAGAAAAAGAAGAACAAAGGCTAAAGTGAGTAGAAGGAATGAAATAATAAAGATCATATTGGAGATAAACAAGAGTCTAAAAAAAAGAACACAAAATACCAATGAAACTAAGAGCTGGTTCCTTGAAAAGATAAACAAAATTGACAAACCTTTAGCCAAGCTCATCAAGAAAAAAAGAGAGAGGGCCCAAATAAATATTAGGTTGGTGCAAAAATAATTGTGGTTTTTGCAATTATTTGTAACCTTTTAAACTGCAATTACTTTTTCACCAACCTAATAAAATCCAAAATGAAAGAGAAGTGAGACCTAATACCACCAAAATACAAAAGAATATAAGAAAATACTACAAACAATTATATGCCAACAAATTGGATAACCTGGAGGAAATAGATAACTTCCTAGCAATATATTAATATAAGCTTCCAAGTCTGAATCAGGAAGAAACAGGAAATCTGAACAGACCAATAACTACTAACAAAATGGAATTAGTAATTGAAAACCTCCCAACAAACAGAAGTCCTAGACCAGAGAGCTTCACAGGTGAATTTTACCAAATATTCAAAGAATTAATATCTATCCTTCTCAAACTACTCCAAAGAATTGAAAAGGAGGAAAGGCTCCAAACTCATTTTACAAAGGCAGCATTACCCTTATTCCAAAACCAGACAAAGATACTACAAAAAAAGGATTATAGGGCCAATATTCCTGATGAAGATCGATGCAAAAATCCTCAACAAAATATTAGCAAACCGAATTCAGCAATACATTAGAAAGATCATACACTATTATAAAGTGGGATTTATTCCTGGGATGCAAGGTTGGTTCAATATCTGCAAATCAGTATTGTGACACACCACATAAACAAAGTGAAAGATTAGAATAATATAATCCTGCAACTTTTTAAACATTTGATGCTCCAAGCTTTAAAAGCAATGTAAAATACAAGAAGTTTTCTAAAATAGGTAATTAACCATATGTCTACACATTTATATCTACGTTAAAGTGCAAAAGAAACTGGCAAATGACTCAATAAAGAAAAGCATTGTTTAAAAAAAATCATATTAATTGATGCAGAAAAAACATTTCACAAAATCCCACATCCATTCATGAAAAAAACCCTCAGCAAAGTGGAAATAGAGGGAGCATAACTCAACATAATAAAGGCCACATATGAGGAACCCACAGCTAATATCATACTCAACAGGGAAAAGCTAAACGTGTTTTCCTTAAGATTAGAAACAAGACAAGGATGTCTACTTTCACCACTTTTATTCAATATAAAACTGGGAGTCCTAGCCACAGCAATCAGACAAGACAAAGAAATAAAACACGTCCAAATTGAAAGGAAGAAGTAAAACTCATTATTTGCAGATGACATGAAACTATATATAGAGAACCCTAAAGATTCCATCAAAAAACTATTCAAAATGATAAATGAATTTAGTAAAACAGCAGGATACAAGATTAATATTCAGAAATTGGTTGCATTCTTATACTTCAATAAAAAACTATCAAAAAGATAAATTAAAAAAAAATTTATAATTGCATCAAAATGAATAAAATACCTCAGAATAAATTCAATCAAGAAGATAAAAGACTTGTACCCAGAAAGTTATAAGACACTGAAGAAAGAAATTGAAGGAGATACAAATAAATGGGAGCATATACCGTGCTCATGGATAGGAAGAATTAACATCATTAAAATGTCCATACTACCCAAAACAATCTACAGATTCAATGCAATCACTCTTAAAATACCAATGGTATTATTCACAGAATTAGAATAAATAATCCTAAAATTGATATGGAACTACAAAAGACCCCGAATAGCCAAAGCAATCTTCAGAAAGAACAAAGTTGAAGGTATCAAGCTACCTGATATCAAACTATACTATAAAGCTACAATAATCAAAACAGCATAAAAATAGACACGTATACCAATGGAAGAGAATACAGAACCAAGAAATAAACTTACATCTATATGTCACACCTATGACAAAGGAGACAAGAATATACAACGGTAGAAAAACAGTCTACTCGATAAATGGTATTGGGAAAACTGGACAGATATATACAGAAAAATGAAACTAAACCATTTTCTTGGACCATACATAAAAATAAACTCAAAATGGATTAAAGACTTAACTGTAAGACCAGAAACCATACAACTCCTAGATGAAAACATAGGCAGCAAACTCTGACATTGCTCTTAGTAATGTACATACATATACAATATATACATACATATGTGTATATATGTGTGCTGGTGTGTGTGTGTGTGTGTATATATACACACACACATACAAGCATATATATATATATATACCCGGTATATATATATACCGGGTGCCAAAAAATGTATACACATGACTTGTATTCATCTTTTGTTATGGGTATATATTATTACAATTTTAATACAGTCTTCTCTTAAAAGGTGTATACATTTTTTTGGCACCCTCTGTATATTTGGATATGTCTCCTCAGGCAAGGGAAACAAAAGAAACAATAAACAAATGGTACTACATCAAACTAAAAAGCTTTTACACAGCAAAGGAAACCATCAACAAAACAAGACAACCTACTGAATGTGAGACTATTCACCAATGATACATCCAATAAGGATTTAATATCCAAAATATATAAGGAATTCATACAACTTAACATCTAAAAGACAAATAATCCAATTAAAAAATGGGCAACGGACCTGAATAGACATTTCTCCAAAGAGGACATATACATGGCCAATAAGCATTGAAAAAGATACTCAATGTCACTAATCATCAGTGAAATGCAAATTAAAACCACAGGCATACCACCTCACTCCTGTCAGAATGGCTTTCATCAATAAAGCAACAAAGAACAAGTGCTGGTGAGGATGTGGAGAAAAAGAAACCCTCCTGCAGTGTTGGTGGGATTGTAAATTGGTGCAGCCATGATGGAAATTAGTATGGAGGTTCCTCGAAAAATTAAAAATAGAACTACCTTATGACCCAGCAATTCCACTTCTGAGAATTTATCCAAAGAAATCCAAAACACTAATTTGAAAACACATATGCACCCCTATGTTCACTGCAGCATTATTTACAATAGCCAAGATATGGAAGCAACCTAAGTGTCTATTGATAGATGAATGGATAAAAAAAGAAGTGGTTCATATACACAATGAACTATTTCTCAGCCATAAAAACGAATGAAACCTTACCATTTGTGACAACATGAATGGACATAGAGGGTATTATGCTAAGTGAAATAAGTCAAACAGAGAAAGACAAATACCATGTTTTCGCTAATATGTGGAATAGAAAACACAAAATAAACAAACAAAACAGAAACAAATTCATAGATACAGAGAACAAACTGGTGATTGCCAGATAAAAGAGGGGTTGGTGGTTGGGTAAAAAATGTGAAGGAATTAAGAAGTACAAATTGCCAGCTACAAAAATAGTCACAGGTTATATGGTGATAGAAGGAGAACTGACTCTGGGTGGTGAACACACAATGTGATATATAGATGATGTATTACAGAATTGTACACTTCAAACCTATGCAATTTTACTAACCATTATCACCCCCAATAAATTTAATTTTAAAAATGTCACAGGGATGTAAAGTACAGCGCAGGGAATATAGTCAATAATATTAAATAACTATATATGCTGTCAGATGGGTACTAGATTTATCAGTGTGATCACTTTGTAAGGTATATAAATGTCTAATCACTATGTTGTACACCTGAAACTAATATATGTGTCAACTGTAATTAAAAAATAAATTTAAACAAAGCAATTGTTTATTGATATAACCTTATTTACCTATGTTCTGCCTATCTCCCAACCTAAAATTCATCGACACACGAGTGTGTGATGAGGCACATCTGGATTTAAATAGGCCAGACCTCTGGAGGACACGTGTAAGCATGAAGCCCCTGATTCTACCTTTCTCAATCAAAATCAAGTACAGAACTTTCAAGTGTACTGTTCTGGGAATTTTAGAGCACCCCAATTCCCCACATAGCTAACGAACAGAGGTCACTCTGCCAGTAAAAAATGAACACTACTCTTTGGTAGTGTCTCCTATGGCGAAATGTGACACTAGCTCGCAAGAGTCAGAGAGCAGGCTCAATCCTTGGGGCTGAGCACATGGGCCTGGGGGTCAAAAGTGCTGGGATCAAGTCCTGGCCTCATTTCTGGCTGGCAAGTTACTCACACTTGCATTATAAGGCTGAAAATTACACTTGCCTTATAAGGCTGCTGTGAGGACTAAGAGAACGTTTACAGACTGCTCAGAGCAGTGCCTGATGAACAGCGAGAATTCATAGATGAGCTTTTACTGCCACCACGACTTCACCTATGACCATTATTACTTACCTGTAAAGACAAAAAGCCAATTTTCAAATTGGTAAAATTATTTCCTTCTAAGTATTTCATCTAATTATTAGTAAACTTATTAGTGAAAATTAGTAAAATTAATTCTCCTCATTTTTGAGTGACCTGAATGGGCCCTAATTCTTCCTTCCTACTTTCAGCCCCTTTACTTATCAACAGCTGGCTAAGGTGGGCAGACAAAGAAAAGAAAATTAAACTCAAACAACTGGGTCCATTAAGAAGCCACTGTGTTATGTCTGGTGGGAAAGGAGGCTGGGACACTAGGCCCCTGGCCACCTGCCTTATTCTCAGGGAGGCAGATGGCTGATGGGGAAAGAGAAGTTCCTAGAAGGCTGGACACCTCTGAGCAGTGCTTCCCTGAGTGTAAACATCTCCATCTCTTCTGCAGAAGAGCGGCAGGGCCCATACCAGGGAAAAGTACAAAACCCCTAGGATCTGGGAGCTCTTTGTCCATCCTCTTCATTTCTCAGCTGTGTGTCCTGGGGCAAGTCACAGCACCTCTTCATGTATAAACATGGACATCAACAGCACCAACTCCACCCTCTGTGGGGAGGGTGAAAGGAGAAGCCCCCAAAGTGCTCCGCAGTGTCTGGCACTGAAAAAGCGCTTGGAAACAGTAGTCACAATTTTGTATTATTATTACTACCAGTTCTTTCGTACTCCACCAAAACCCAAGTGAATGATGCATTTATCGTGAATCCCTGTGATGCAAATTGCTTATAATTTAAAAGGCCTCAGGTCTTTGGGTGAGTGGTGAGGAATGGGGGTGGGGGGGCCTGGCTCTTCCTCCATCCCCTCTGCTCCTCCCACGAATGCACGCTGACTCGGGCCCCTGCCACTTAATGGGACTGGGTCAGCTGGCCAGGCCAGGGGGAAACTGCATCCCTCCCATGTGTTCCTCTGGAGAGCCATGGCCACATGGGTCTGCCTCTGAGGACTAACCTCGGAGACAGAAGGAAGGAATTCAAAGAGCAGAAGGCTTCGTGGGCTGGAGCGGGATCTCCTCTAGGCCCTTGGAGTTCAGCTGTCTCTTAAAATTCACGCCTATCAGAATTCAAAGGATCAAAGTCATCTAAGGACCACGAGGACCACACAGTCGGGATGTAACGCTTGCCAGCAGCTAATAAGCTACAGAATCCAAACATAAGTCTGGAAGACAAGACCTACTCTGGAGCTACTAGACTCGGCTTTTGGTGATGAGTGCTATACTTTCTCTTGTTAAGAAGCAGCAAAACAGAAACCTTCCCCTGGCTCTAAGCACCTAGAGGGCCGAAAACCCCACCTGGAAGAAGCAGAACCCCGTGTCCCACAGGCCCTGCCCTGGAGCCGCCCACTGACCTCAGGGGCTGGAGACGGCCCAGATCTGAAGAGCCAGTTGTGCCAGTGATGACTGGCACAGCCTCAAGGTCAGACCTACCTTGGGAACCAGGTACTGCTGATCGGTGCAGGCCAGGACGCAGGCCTCGGCCCGGCCCAGTTCACTCTGGGGGAAATGGGCGTTCATCTCGTCTCCATCAAAGTCAGCGTTATAGGCCTTGCAGTTGGCATAGTGGAGCCGGAGGACTTTCTCTTCGGGCAGGATGCGGGCGTGATGTGCCTGGATGGAGGGTCTGTGCAGGGTGGGCTGCCGGTTCAGTAGGAGAATGTCCCCGTTTTTCACATGCCGGCACACCTGGGGGCAGAGTGGAGAACAGACAGGTTACCAGCGGCAACTTCAGCATCATTACTACTATTCCAAGAGCCTGGCCTGACTGTGGCTTCTATCTGTCTCATGCTTTATTCAACTAAATGAAAAAGGAATTTTCAGTCTGGAGCAAAACTCTAGAAATCTTTGAGAAACAGCTACTAGCCCAACATAGCCCTGATCCAGGCTTTGGGCTCAGAGGTACAAACGATAGACAAGACTCCAGGCCTCTGTCCAGTAAACTCTGTCTTCTTTAGAGATGCATGGCCTTTCCGGGGTCTAGAGTTCCTCAGAGAACTAATCGGAAGAAAGAAATGGACAAATCTGAAGACAGCATATCTATACTTAACCATCGAACCCTTGGAATCCCTCCCACAGTCACACTTGAGTATGTTATTCTGAGTATAAATTCCACATTTTAGAAACACTTTGCCCAATCTCATACAGCGGAGCCAGGACTGGAACACAGGGTTCTTGATTCTCAGTCAAATGCCCTTTGAAAACATTTTATTACACTCAAAAAATTAATACTTTTAAATTGCCATAATCTTCTGGGAAAACAGTTTGATAATAGATTCTAGAACATTTTAAACTCATTTCCCTTTGTCCTTTCAGAAGAAAAAGAGTGCCAAGGCAAGGGTATATGAACATCATGTTTATATAGCACTGTTGACAGTGACAAAAACTGAAAATAATCTGACTGCCCTACAGAAGGGGCATAGGCAAATAAACCATGGTATATACCATGGAATATCATGCAATGATGAAAGAGGCTGAGTTCCATCTATACTAGTCCTGAAGTGACGGCAATAATGTATTACATTGAAGAAAAAAAAAATCCAAGTGCTTTCTAAGGTGATAAGATGAAGCAATTTAAAACCCAGCCCAAGTCTGTATGTGTTTCTATACACAAGGGGGAAAGGTGCTTGGATCCTCACCAAGTTGTTACTCTGGAGTCCTCAGGGACAGGGGCACATGGGGAAGATAAGTAAGGTGCAGATTATCATTATTATCTTTATACACCTTAGTATTGTTCATGTTACGAGGAGCATGTATTTACTGCTATAAAAATTTTTTTTAAATCTTCAACTATTTTTAAAGAAAGCAAGAACTATTAGATTACACAAGTGGTATATTCACTATGGGGGGAAAACAGAAAATACAGACAAATTGAAAGAGAATAAAAGCCACAAGTAATTTTACCCCTTAAAGATAACCAGCATTCATGGTTGTTTTTTTACCCTCACCGATCTAGGTCACGTCCATAGGTCATCGCCATAGGTCATGTCCTCTTGACAGATCTCCTCCCACAAAGCTGAAAGGCTGTTAAGCCTTTTACTGCCTCTTATCTTATGTTATATTAACACCGAACTTCCGAAATGGTGAATATAAACACTATTTTAAAAAACAACTGCATGAAGACAACTGCTACCCCAATTGTTCAGCAGGCCACCTCAGCAGCCCAGGGGAATCGTGGAGACTCGGTGAGACCTCCCCCCTACCCCAACCCTCCCCTACATCACAGCAGAGAACAGGTTGGGGGAACAACAAATCACTCCAAGGCTAGTATCTTCTTACTTTGTCCACATTTATGAAGCTGCATCAAAAAGTTGGGAGAAAGAGAGACACTTGAGGTTAATAAAAGATGCCCCCCATCTCCCTCCCCCCAATACTACTCATCTGGGTTCCCTCCAGCTCAGCAAAGCAGGGGGCAAACCCCTCAAATTCTCAAAGGCAGTCCCAAAAGCACCTGGAGTAGAGTCAGTCTTTTTGCTCCCAAAGGAATTCAAACCTTCCTCTCCCTGCCCCCACATCCATGTTTCCAGGGAGACCAGGGCTCTGAGGATTTCTGTGAGCCTCTGCCCAGGGCATGTTACCGAGCCTGAGCTGACTTTCAAGGTCTTATTTCTTTAGGCGCTCACGGGAGAAACTGCTGGACCTGTGGCCCACGTCCAAAACCCCAAGCTGGGCCTCAGATCTGAGTCTCACAAATCTGAGACATCCTCCAGCATAAGCAAACTCCACAGCTGGAAAGGCACACAGGCCAGACTGGCAGGCACCAGCCAATTCAAACAGAAGCCCTGGAGCACACGGCACTCCCCTCGCCAACCCAAACCTGAGGCCCTTCCTTTCTCTTGTCTCTAAATAAATACTGCAGTGAAAATTAGCATGCCCCAGTGCCCAGGTCAGAGTTTTCGGAGGTAGCCCCAGAGCCAAAATCGGCTCCTGGAAGACTGCTGGGCCGAAAAATGAGACTCAGCTGTCCTGGCCACTTCCTCGTCTATTTAAGAGGCCCAGGAGAATGGGCCGAGGTTTCACCCCTCCGGGGAAACAAGTCCCTCAGTCATCCTTTCCCCTTCTCTCTTAACCCCGCTCACCCTCACCTGCACCTGTGTCTTCACCCAGCCCTTCAGCCCAGTCCTGATCTGTACACAATGTCATTAACCAAAGTCTTTACAAATTACAAATAAATGATGAGCACACGCGTATTTGATGAAATGTGTCAGTGTAGATTAGATATAACAGTACCGAGTTTTGGGAGAATTAAGATAATCATCCTGAGTCCCCAGGATGTACGAACCCCTTTTCCTTCATAAACTCCCCTCCTGTCTTGGCCCATGGGCCACATCATCGGGTCCAGCGTGGCCCTCATGCCCCAGAGCCTCCTGCACCTCAGCCTGTTATAGACCCATCTACCCCACAAGGGTTTCCTGAGGGTGAGCACACCCTGCCCTTGTCCTCGTGGGATTTAGGCAATCAAGAGCGGACAGGTGCACACACAGTGACAATACAAAGCAGAGAGCCAGGGGACGATGAGGGCATGCTAGGAACACAATGGGGGACGCATGTACGTTTTCAGAGGGGCAAACTATCGTTTCCAGGCAAGTCACCTGTTTTTGTAAATAATTTTTTTGGGGACACAACCACACCCATTTGTTTACATACCACCTGTGGTGGCTTTCAAGCCACAAGAGCAGGGCTGACTCGTTGCAACAGAGGCCGTGTGGCCCACAAAACCTAAAATATTGACTGGCCCTTTGCTGGAAAAGTTTGTGGACCCCTGACCTAGAGGAATGAGGCCCTTGCTGAGACCTGTAGGAGTTAGCCAGGGAGCCTAGGGAAGGGCAAAGTGCTCCCGGCAGAGGACAGCAAGCACCGCCCCTGAAGGGGAGAAAGAGCCCGGCATTGCCACTGGGATGGCTGGAACGCCAGGGGCGAGCTGAGAGGTGAGGCTGGAGCAGGAAGCAGGGACAATGTGCTCAGCATCTGAACCGCAGTCGGAAGACGAGCAACTGAGCCGACCTCATACAAGCTCACTGCTGCTCAGAACTCATTCTAGTCACTTCCTATGGACTGACCCACAGGGAGGCCAACCTTCCCTCCCTAAGCTCTTCTCACCAATTCCACTCACCTAACAGTAACAGTAACCAAGGCCATGGGACGTTCTCTTATGCAGCTGCCTCACCCTCACACCCCAATGTCGGAAACCCCCATAGCCTTCTATTTTTTTCTTTCAAATGCTCTTAGCTACTGCCTTCAATGACTCACAAAGGCTCTGAAACCTGGTTCCTTCCATTTTGTTCCAACGGCTCTCCGGGGTCACAGGAGAGTTTCATTTGGGCAAATTGGATGCATCTTGCCTCGGTTTTCTCACTCTTCTTGAAACTCATAGTTAACTCCACAAATATCTAATAAGTGCCCCTGGGAGATACAAAGGCACCCAGGGGCTGGTCTTGACCTGGAAGAACCCCTCAACCACATGTGAGAGGGGTTCCACAGAAGCAGACACCCAACGAGCAAGCCCAGTCCATCTCTCTCTTCTCCCTCAGCTTCCTGAGGCGCGGCTTCTCCGTCCTCCCCTACTTTCTCTCTCCATTGTACTCTGTGGTGAAAGAGTTCAACACTCCAATAATTTCACCTCCTAACACTGTGGCCCCCCCACCCACGTCCCACGTTTCTGCCTTTTACGGAAGATGGGCCCTTAGATTCTCCAGTATCACCTCTGATTTAGAAGGGCCCAGATGCAACTCCTTCCAGGGCTCTCCCATTCTCCCGTTCTGTAAACCGTGGCTTCCTTCTCACCTCTTCTCTCTTCTGCAGCCCTGGCACCCCATCTATCGCCACGTCCCCCTGGCCCTCCCTCTGAAACATCCCATTTTCACCCTTGGCTCCCGTTGCCGTCAGGCTGGCCCTCACCTGCCTCCTAATGACTCCATGCCTCCCACCCTGCACAGTGCCCTCAAACTCCTTTCTTCTTAAGTATCATGTACGTGAAGTCGCTGAACTCCACTGCTATTCCCCATTGGTCCACCACAGCCCTCAGCACTGGGTTTATGGTCTCATTCCCTGGCGGTGACACTGTGAGCTCGAGTGCTCGGATCTTGTCCAGTGACGGACAAAGTGCAGCACGTAGTGGCCTGTGGGCACTCACTCAGTACTACGTGACCCCGTTCTGCTCTCCCCTCTCAATTTTTCTCGAATTTTCCTATTGAGACTGTTTCACACGTTTGACTTGAGTTCACTGTTAAGTGAAAGACACCTTGAACCTTGACTCTCTTACAGCTCTCACACAGCTCCCAGCAAAACACCAGGCATTGAAGAAAGGCAGACTAGCCCGTGAGCCTGAACACAAATCTTACTGACTGCACTAGGAAAGAATAGACTAGGTGACTTGATCTGTGTCTGCAAGTGTCCCCTGTCACCAAAGCGGAAACTGCGTTAGTGCTCTACCTTAGAAGAGCTGCAAGATGGAGAGGAAGGAAGAAGGCAGGCTGCAGAAAAGGACGGTGGGAACCAACGGTCCCTGCGACAAGGTCAAGAGCACTTCCTTTTCCTCTTTGTTTCTCCTCCAAAGTTCTTTCACGGCTGAGGAAATTTAGCAGAGCTTGGACCCACTGCTAAAGACCTGGTCAGCCACTGGGTGTAGACATGCCAGAGGGTAAGGAGAGGTCTCGCAAATGTGCCGACAGGTGAAGAGAATGCAGTCAGTCACCCCAATTCTGGGCTGTCACCCAGAAACTAAACCCAAGTTGAATCCATTTAGCTCCAACAACTTCTGCCACAACCACCAGGTTAGGGGTCCTTTGCTACCCTCTACCAGCATGAATGGCTATTATTTGACAAGGACATAAATGATGTCACCCTCAGATTTCTCGATGTCTGCTGACATTAGTCAGTCACGCACTCTTGGCCATGGAGCCGAGATAAGGCTCAGGGGCCTTTAATACAGTACTACAGGTAAACACTGGCTACTATCTGAAATTGCAGCAGCAGATGAAACCTGTCAGTTATCAGTTATCACTGACACAGTGTCATTCCTTCCTTTGGGTCAGTTCTCAGACTTTAGCATGCAGTGGGACCCTCTGGAGAGCTTGATAAAACACCAGTTCCTGGGCCCCATTCCCAGAGATTACTCAGTACGTGGGGGAAAGAGAGGAGGAGGGTGATGTGTATTTCTCACGAGCTCCAGGGGATGCTAGGCTGCTGCTGCTGATCTGAGGACCCCCCTCGGAGTAGCAAATTCTCCCGCCCCAGGACCACAAATGATCTATCAAAGGCCCTCCTAGAGCCCTTGATGTGTGCCGAGCACTGTGCTGCACGGCACGAGACTGCCAAATGAAGCTCTAATCATGGCGTCTAGGCTGTAGGAGCCCCAGCTCCAGCTGGGGAAACAGTAAGGCCCACCACGCTCCTAAGGAACACCCACATGTGGGAGATGCAGCATCTGCGAGAAGGCAGGATTACCCACACAGCACTCCTGCCACGGCACTCACCAGAGCCCCAGCTGATGGGCAGCACTCACTGGTCAACCTGCCCACTACTCACAATTTTTGTGCCCTGGGGCTTTGGTGCCCCCGTGGCTGGTGTCAGGAGCTGTTTGGCCACGGCTTCCCGCTGGGTTAGGTCCACGGCACTCAAGGCAGTGCGACTGCCATCCTCGTTGATGACCATGGAAGCTCCCGGGTGCACATTGGGGCCGTTAATGACTGCTTGCCTCAGTTCCTGAACGTTCCAGGGGGTAACTGGCTGAGGGTAGGTCAGTTTTGTGGCAAACACCTGAAAATAAGGAGTGGATATGAAAATTCAGGGTGAGTGGAGAAAGGTTACATGGACCCTACATCTGACTCAACAAGCTGTGTGACTTTTTCCCCAAGATGTGCAGGCGCCGTCTTAGCCAAAAAGGTCCTTTGGGAAGGAAAGTGACATCCCGCCCGTCTTCTCCACAGAGCCACTCTTCCATATCTGAGGCCTTACAGGAACAGAGAGGGCCTCCTTTTCCAGCAGTCTTTCTGAAGAGCCTGATCTCAGTACTGCAGTTTACACGTTAGAATTTTTCCAACCCATTCTAAAACTTCATCATTTCCTCATCTGCCCATAAATTTATGGGCCCTAAAGGGAACACATGATGGGACACTAGCTTGAGAGGTGGCAGATGCCTGCCCTCAAGTACCACCACACCCCCCTCCACCCCAGCAGACATCACTAACTGCTCGTGGCCCTTGTCCCGAGCCCAGTGTCAGAATCTCTTTACTCAGCAGTCCCGGCAGCCACTACAATCGAGGCGGCACAGGAGGTGAAACTGATTCGGCTTCCTAATATACAAGAAAATGCAGCACTTAGCGCTAGACCTGCAATAAGGACACTCCAAGAAAAACAAGTTCCCTGGTTATTACAAACTCTTGGATGCTTCCAGTGCACATTACACGAGAGGCTGAGAAGTCCTATGTAAATAACCTTGAACTTTGTCCGGTTCTCTGCTCCAATGTCACTTTGTGAGAGGCCTTCCCCATCACCCTACCCTGCGTTCCCTTCCCTGTAGCCTGTTCTACTTTTGCCGAGGCACTGACCACCGCCTGACAGTGTTTCTGTTGTTGTGTATTTAGGTGTGTCCACTGCTGCAATGTAAGCTTCACGGGAACACTCTATGTGGTTCACTGCTGAGTCTCTGGCTTATCCCGCTAACTTATTTCACCTCCTTTGCTCCCATTAACACTTCTCCCCAGGGCTCTAGGGGAAGGATGTGCCCTATGCGACAAAGAGGCAGTTTCACATGCTCTGTTCCTCATGGCCATCCACTAACAACCCCAGGCCACCATGGCCGAGACCTGGGCAGGTTGAAGATGGGCTGACGGATAACTTCAGAGTCCCTATCAGGGGACAAGCCATTACCAGATGAACCCAGATCTGAGAAAGAGAGGCCCCGCACCTCTGAAAGAGGAGGCAGCACTAAAAATCTCTCCCAAAACTGGGGACACTGTAGGAACCACGAGGCCAAAGCCAACAGGGGTGGCCCCTGCCCTCTGCCCAGAGAAGCCATAAACAGGTCATGGACCTACCTCTCTTCTCAGGGACTCACATTCAGGAATGTCCCCACTGGGCTTCACAAATGCCTCTCTCCCTGCCCCGTGACCCAGCTCTGGATGCAAAGACCTATGGTTCCCAGGAGGTGGGGGCACAGGACTGAGTGTTCTCTCTTACCCCTTGTTCGTCATGTCCTTGCCCAGGAAGCCCATGTGCCCAAGAGATGAGACAGGCGGCCATCAAAAGAGTTGAGCTCTGCTCATTACCAGCACTCCCCCGAGAGCGGCAGAGGGGGCAGTGCGTGAGTAAATGAGGCTCTCCACGGAGGGAATTAAACCATCTTCATATTAGTGACCGCAAGGCTTCCATTAAGGAGGAAGCCAAATAAAGGGCCGCTGCTAATGAACAACACAGCTTGAACTGGTGGGGAGCTGAAAAAAGGAGGCTGCTCCCCAAGGAAACATTAATGGGTGGATGGGGCAAACTGCTTATCCTGAGGAACTGGGAGGGTGGACAACTCAGCCACGCCTCCTCTCCGGGGGCTCTCTCCTCTCACTCTCCCTGGCAACCAAGGGTACACATTCCTGACTCCTGACACCAGGCGAGTACGTGGGATGGGAATCTCCTTTTCCCTCTGGCTCTTCTCGTCATGTAGCCAATTTGACTAGGAAGGTTTAAAGACTAGTCCAAGACAGGCAAAAGGAAGACATGTGGGTGGGGAAGTGGCACACCCTGCATTTGGCTCCCTGGTGGCCTGGAAAGTGGGTCTTCCTCATAGGTAGAAGGTGTCTGGGGACTTGGCAAGGAGTGAGAGCAAGGCCATCACACAGTCCCATCCCCTTCAAATGACTTGTCCAGGAAGAGGCAGAAGCTGTCCCCACAATCTGCCACACACCTCCCCCAGCCCTCTTCAACACTCCGATTTGCTGCCCAACAGTAGTAAATGAGGCCCCTCCGCACACACCATGGGGATTCCAATTTCATTGGTGTTGATGTACATGTCTGGGCAGATGACCGAGCGGGCTGCATAGTCTACTCGCTTTCCCATCATGTGCTTCCGGAATAAGCCATCCTTCTTCTCTAGGATCTTTATGAGGGGAAAAAAGTCCACAGAAATATTTTTAAAAAAAAACATCAAATATGTTTACAATTTTCTTGTTTCAGTGCAAATATATTTATTATTTAACCCCTTCAGCTAGCAATGGGGATCCAACTTACTGCTCACCTGTCGAATGCCAGGGTATTTTTCCATCATTAATTTGTCCATCTCACTATCAAACACAATATTGACGTGGCTCTGAAGGCGAATCCAAATGTTGTAAAGTTTGTCTGTGAGGGACTGGCCTGGAAGCATATTCAAAAAGGATCGGTCCATAGCACTCGAGGAGTCTTTTTCCTGGCAAGACATAACCAAGAAAACAGGCAGGATGGAAAAACCTCAGAAAAGCCAGGCTTAGTTTTGTTTCTCTTTCTTACTCTAGCTCTGACAAGCGATGAGCTCTCGAGTTTGCCTGTAAGTCTTTTGAAACTGACAGATCTGTGGCAAAAGTGCTAATAGATCTTGTCAGTATACGTCAACCTCGTTACGTGTTTACCAGCCCATCTCTTTATGGTAGTAAAATGAACTCAAATTTAGAAGGAGGCTTCTTTCTTTTCTTTTAAACCAACACACACTTATTATCTCAGTTTCCACGTGACAGGAATCTGGGCAGAGTCTCCCTGCATCTGTTTCAGAGTGTCTCCCAGGCTGCGATGAAGTAGTCAAGACAGTGCTGGGCTCTCATCTGAAGGTTCACTGGGGAAGGATCCTAAGATGACATGGTTGTTGGCAGGATTCAGTTCCTCAAGAGCTGCCGGACTGAGAGCCTCAGTCGCTAGTTGGCTGTTGGCCAGAGACCACCTTCAATTATTTGCCCTGTGGGCTTCTCCAACAGGGCAGCTTCTTTCGTCAAACCGTTAGCAGCAGTTGCTGAAGTCCCTTAATATCTAATTTTTAAGGCAACGCCAGAAATTTTTTCCACATCTATACTCTTTTTGTGAAGCTCTGTTATCCTGCCAGTTAATGGATTCTCACATGGAGTTTCAGCTTTATTTATGGTTTTGGAAAACTTAATCCTTTCAAAGCACTTATAAAAATGCAGGTGGAAAAATTTCTTAAAACGAAAAATTATTTGCCATGTGCTTTCCCATGTCATCAATTAAGATGTGGGTCCCAACTGGGATATGTCAAGTGACTGGCTGATCTCCAAGCCTCGATGGAATATTTAGCCAATCCTCTCTGTCCCTGGCTCTGCCTCCTCCTCTTCTTCCCCTACCTGCCCAGGAGATAGGCCCTGAGGCCTTAAACTGCCTTAGAGCACCACCTACTGACACTGTCCGGCCACCAACTGGCCCTGTCCCACAGGGAATGACACAGGAGACAGACAGTCCCATGTCCCCCAGCGTGGGTCAGATGAGAGAAGAAACCTGTCAGTGAGTTGGGGGAGGGTAGAGAGAGGGTGCGTCAAGATGCAGTGAGTAAGAACATCATGGATCCCGTTAGTGGTGAAGTAGGCTTGTCCTCAACCTGAGGAACAGAGGCTGTCTTTAGTTACAGGGAAGGCAGATGTATTTTCTGCTCTGGCTGAAGGAGCCTCACAGGGACAGATGGTCACCTGTATGATGACAGGGGCCGTGTCATCCTAACTCACTGCCACCGCATTACCTGACTCAGGGACACATGATGACTTATGAAATGAGTAAGACTCTGTCTCACCGGGTATCCTCAGTGCCTAGAACAGCGCCTGGCCCACGATTCATGGGAGGACTGCCATGAGAATGGGATGTGGGGAGTGAGTCAGGGAAGAAAGAACATGTCCTATTAATCAGATGGAAGGAGGGCACTGTGGCTTCAGGAAGGAAGAACCTTACGAATCAGAGAGGGTACTGTTTATTTCTGCAGAGACTCAGGTTTTTTGTTTGTTTGTTTTTGTTTGTTTGACAAAGGGCTGCCTTATTTTTAAAGGACATCAAAATAAAGTTCTTATTCCTGGTCATTGGACCTGGCTATTCTATGGCTTTCCTCCCCCAAACTGGACTAGGGCCTGCAGACAAGTGGTCGAGTTTTCTTATACTGAGGACCTTACACTGGCAGATCATAAAACATAAACAAAATCAAAGAAAGCCCCAATTAGATAGGCTGGGTAACCCAGAGTGTTCAGAGCAAACAGTGGCGCCACCTGGCGGTAGGCCTAGTTCATAGCGGGACTGTCCCAGCAGCTAGAAAGGGGAGTCTGAGAGCCCTGTCACTCCAGACTGAGAAAGCCCTTTGCTATTTGCATCCAGAGAGCACCTTAGAGCTGGAAAGGACCTCAATGATCTCAGCAAGCCTTCTGAGCAACTAATTCATCTTTATACCCACTGAAGACCTGACACACTGAAGGGGCTTGGGAAATGTTTGCTGAAATGGCAAACCTAAATTCAGCTCCACCATTTACTGAGGAAAAGGCTGAGGCCCCATAGCTAACAGTCCTATTTTGGGAAATTCCTAGAATCTGCAATGCTGCCTTCCTGACCCCCAAAGCAGGAGATCTTAAAGAGCCAAAAACAGAGCTAGGTGACTAAGGATCTAGTACTGTCACCCAGGAGCAACATTCTTAAGAGCCCCAGGGAAGCAAACTCTTCTTTCTAGAGCTGCCAAGGGTGGGTGGCCCAGAACAGCCTATGTATAAATCTCACCACAAACTGTACACCATGTTCTAGTAGAAATGAGCCCATGAAATTAAAGTAACCCAACCTAGGTCATTGGAACAGAATGTAGACTTTTCCACGCTTAGACCATGCTTTCCCCCTGACATTACCTGTTTCCCCCAACCAACAGCCCACACACAGCTGTACACAATTCCCAACCAGCATCTCCGGGCGCCCACAGCATCAGTGCCCACTGCAGGGAGACAGAACTGTCTGCACTTATAACCTTAACTCCAAGGCAGCTCTGACCTCATCTGTGGCAGGTACTGCGACCTCACATGGCAGCTCCTGTTCTTGGGCCATCAACGCCAGAAGCTTTCGTATCAGAACTATGTCCTTCATGACAGCCTGCAAGTTCACCGTCTGGCCATTGGTAAACATCTGGTCCCCCAGGCGATTGACAGGGCGATACCTGCAGGAGACACGTGGAATCAGTAAAAATTTAGTGTGGGGGAAGGGTCGTGTTCTTCAGCCTCTCACCCATCCCACTATAGGCCATGTATACCCCACTACACTCAAGACAACCAACATTCCCACCGCATTCAGGTCACAAGAACAGGAAAGTACTCAAACCACCCAAAACCTGGAAGCAGGACTGCTACTGTTTCTCAGTGCCCTTTACCACTCCATCCTCTCCCAGAGATCGTCATTCAATTACTCAGTACGCCTTTTTCATACAAAATAAAGTCAATTAAAGGGCATTACCTTGAGGGGGGTACCACCAAAAAATCCAGAAAGAATACAGTGGGATTGAATCTGGACTCCATCCCAACATCTTCCAGTCCCGAAAAAAGGAAATTCAGAAAGAATCCTGTGTTTGAAATAAGCCAAAAAGATTATCTAAATCTATGTGAGGTCATGGATAGATGAAACATTTTACTGCGTGAAAAAAAACAACACAGAAAAAAATAGGATATAGGACAACATGTAGAGTAAGATCACATTTTTCTTTATAAAAATGAGCAAACATAGCCTCTGGGTATTGAGAGCCGGCACACAGATGGGAGGACGCTTTAAGGATGGGTACTATAGGGACAACAGTGCTTAGCCCAGGGGTTGGCATGGCAAGGGATGGGAAACAAAAACTTTTCACTTGTTTCTAATTACCCTCAAGAGTTACACATACACAAACACACACACACACACACACACACACACACACACACACACACACACCACACTTTGGTATTTATAAAACAATGTATTTGAAATATAGAAGGGAAAAAAAAGTTAGCCTTCTTAAAAACAAAATAAAAACCCTTTACATCAACGCTATCACGAAGGGATCTTCTGTGGATTCAAAGCTATTAAGTTTCTAGGGACTTAAAAAAAAAAAAAAGGCTACCGGAATGAATAAAATGTGTTAGAGCCTGTCACAGAAATGACCATCTACTTGAGTGCTCCTTTTTTTCCAACATTACTTATCTCTTTTAATATTTTCTAACGTTTATCCTTATACAATGGCCACATCCAGTGTTCCAGAATACACTCTCACAGGGTGGGTGACATGAGGCCTTGAATATACTGCACAGGTTTTGTTATACACTCAAAAGGGAACGGAGGATTTTCCTTTTTGTAGGGAATTAAAATATATCAAAATTCTAATTTACAAAAAGAAATACTAGAGTTCATTTTTTTATTCACAGAAGCAATTCCCAAAGAAACCTTTCAAAAAAAAAAATAAACGAAAAACCCATTATTTTTGGGAATTTAAAATAAAGTGCATTAGGGGGTGGCCGGTTAGCTCAGTTGTTTAGAGCGTGGTGCTGATAACACCAAGGTTGCCAGTTTGGTCCCGGCATGGGCCACTGTGAGCTGCACCCTCCTTAAAAAAAAGAAAAGTGCATTACACTGAACCTTCTAGAAATATGTCAAACTATTAAGCAATGCCCACCTGCAGCTGTCATACAATGACCAGGCTCAGTAACAATAATCAAATTCATGATTCAAAGTGTAAGACCTTTTCCACTTTATAATGCATCAATGACAATTGGCCCTGAGGCCTGCCCCAAATCTATGAATAGATTTCAGGAGAGATCTACAATAATCACAACTTTGAAAAAATAACAAATAATAAGGCAGGGTGAATGAGTCCAGGAAATTAAAGCCCGGAGGACAGAAAGGGCTCTTTCTTGGCTGGTACAGCACCTTCGTTCTTCCAGAGGGCACTAAGATGGTCTCGTGCACTGGTGGGTGTCAGGTACCCTCGTTTTCCCATCTGAGCTTCCTCGATTCCTGGAGCTGAGGAGGGGAATCAAAGCGTAAGTCAATTACAGGCCTCCGTCCAGAATGGGATTTATCAATTCTTTCTCCCCACCCTGCCAAGCCGGCAAGTTAACCACAACAATCAAACTCTAGCACAGCATAGTCTCAGCTCTGAATATTTTTCCCCTTAACCTAATTTTGGAAGTCATGGAAACAATAAACTGTATAAAAGCAACGAGCAAAAGAAAAAAATCACCTACCATTCCACCACATTCTATCACTAATATCCCTTTTGTATATTCTTTTCCAGTCCTTTGATTAGATGTGCTTTAGACAGTTATAATCTTAACTATGGATTTACTTTGCTCATTTAGTGTCCTTTGAGGAGCATTTCTACATGTAGCCACGTAGCTCTTGCCTGAGCACCATTTTTCATGGCCGCATGACATTCTGCTGAGAGAATGTTTTCCTAGGTGATTGAACCATACCATTAGAGTTGGACATGTGGGTTGATCCCAGGTTTTTACCGTTATATAAGTAACATTATGATAAATCACTTTATGCATATGGTTTTTACCAGACAGGTTCATAGAAATAGAATTATGGACAAATGAGTATGAATATTTTTATGGGTAAATGTATATTCAATTTCTTCTTACACATGTTAGGCTGATGTGTGAGGAGTAGATAGATTTTCTCAAATCAAGCAAGATTGCTCCGGGATACTATCACCAATACCAGGGAAAGTCAGAAAATCAGACCTGGGGCTGGGCTGCCATTCGGGGTGTCAGGCTCCGGGAATTTACATGTTTAACGAAGATGTAAGTAATGTGACCCTAAAGTTCAAATCTGTCCACCTCTTCTGGGACACATTCATGGAAATGAATATTGCTCAATTTTCCCTTTGTATGTACATATCATGGCAGGAACTCCATCTTGTCTGTCTTCATAGCACCTGACAGTGCCTCGTACACTGGCTTGAACAGACACATTCAAAATATCCTAGATACTCTATCTGTTCTTAAAAACTTCACTGTTGCCTTTTTTTCATAGTTGTAAAATCCAGCTTCATTCCACCTCCGATTCTCAATTCGTTTTTTCACTATCTGCAGAGGATATGTTATCACAAGTTCTTAGAGAAATCTGTAACCTGGATAACGATGAATAGATATACCACAATTTAGTTAGCTATTCTCTATTAATAGACATTTAAGTCTTTTAAACAGTACCGTGGGCACGTCTAATTCTTAGAATAAAGTCATAGAAGCAGAATTGCTAGGTCTACACATTTAATATTTTAATTCCTATAAAAGCAAAACATTTCAACCAGTTAACGCAATTGAAGGATGTGTGGGTATGCAATGAAGAGGCTTTGACCTTCAGGGATGACCACAGCATTGTACATCCAGTGGAAAAAAAGACCCCATTAACCTAAAGAACAACTCTGTGGGCATTTCTGGAAACAACTATCTGAATTTTCTTTCCTACTAAACGGGCTTGAGGAAGAGCAGCTCACTCTGGCGTGCTCTCCAGCCCGTCCCAGAGCTATCAGTGCATGAAGCCCCCAAGGCCATTGAACCACCATGATGCCAAACTGGGGTTGTTCTATCATAGGATTTGAGTCAGAAGAGAACTGCAGGAAGCTACCACCTCACACAGGCTGCACCCCTCCTAACAAGCCATGTTTACAGCCTGCAAAAATGAAATCTGCCCGGATGGATTTCAGAGTATCCCTAACGTGTGTTTCATTCAGCTCTAAGAGCTGTCACGTGAACAAGGGGGTCGAGAGGTCAAATAACTTGGGGAAAGACTGGATCACAGTGGGGAGAGTATCTTGGCTACAAGAATTCTCATTTAAAAACACAAGTGTGTGCTGTGGGGCTCAAGGAGCCCTCTTGAGCGCATGCAGCATTCCCTAAATGGCTCTCCGCCTGAGAGGACCAGTGTGTGGAGACCACTGAGGGAGGCACAGTCACTGCTTGGCTCCCTTTGGTACCAGTAATGTGGCCAGACCCTTGCTCAGAACGCTTACCTGCGTGCACATCCCCTGCTCCCTGGAGTTATTGACCTGTGACTCCTGCAGCCTCCTCTGATGGCGGAGGCCACGTGGTCAGGTCTCCACCTTGGCACTGTGCTGGGGCACAAGCAGGTTCTCAGCATAAGGCTGAGTGCCCCAAAGGTAAATGTTAAATACTAAAAACCCAGTCCTAGAACCGTGGAAGACGACTGTCGACTAGATTCTAATGCACAGACTTTTGGCTGGCCCCATCATCATGGTCTCATAGCTGCAGGGAGAGAGTACTTCAAAGAATGGACTTGACAAAGGCATTACAAGGTTACTTAACTGCTCGTTATTTGCCCCTAAGAAACAGTTACCCTTCTAGAATTCTGACCATCTTTGTTCTCAATCTGTGCACATTTTCTAAGGTGCCCTAAGGGATAGAGCAGCAGTTCCCAACCTTAAAAATAGTTTTAAGGATTATTAATAGGTAAGTGTAGGAAAATCCACCCTTGTGGTTAACTGTTAAACAAAATTAAACAGGCTTTTTAAATGCAATGTGGTGTCCTGGATTGGCTCCTGGAACACAAGAAGGACATTCCTGGAAAAACTGGAAAAATTCAACTAAAGTCTGTAGTTCCATGAATAGTAGTGTACCAACGTTAATGTCCTAGTTTTGACAAATGCATCATGGTGATCTAATGTTACGTTAGGACAAACTGAATAAACAGTATATGGGAACTCTGTGCTATCTTTGCAATCCTTTTGCAGGTCTAAAATTAGTCTAAAATAAAAGGGTCTTTAAAAAGTAATAAACAAATGTGTTACTGCTATGGTCTGAATGTTTGTGTCCCCCAGGTTTCGTGTGTTGACATCTGAATCTCCAAGGTGACAGTGTTGGGAGGTGGGGTGACTTTGGGTGGTGACTGGTCGTGATGACGGAACTCTCGTGAGTGGGACTGGTGCCCTTACAAAACACCCCAGAGAGAGCGCCCTTGCCCCTTTCTGCCATGTGAGGGGACAGGGAGAAGTCGGCTGTCAATGAGGCAGTGGGCCCTCACCAGACACTGAATGTGCCAGCACCCTAATCTTACACTTCCCAGCCTCCAGAACTGTGAGAAATAAATGTATGTTGTTTATAAGCCACCCAGACTATGGTATTTTTGTTATAGCACCTGAACTGACTAAGACAGTTATTTAACTCCAGGCCTTGCCAGTTTTCAATGTAAAAGGCAGATTAGGCATCTTGAAGAAGAGATCTTACTTCCCTGTCTTTTCTGCATTCTCAAGCTCTGAAATAAAGTTTAGTCGCAATATGCTAGGACTGTCACACATGAAATTTCCTCAACTCCA
Organism: Rhinolophus hipposideros; assembly: GCF_964194185.1. Lineage (NCBI taxonomy): Eukaryota > Metazoa > Chordata > Mammalia > Chiroptera > Rhinolophidae > Rhinolophus > Rhinolophus hipposideros. Next base: position 14,484,078 of record NC_138058.1, on the reverse strand, counting down.
GGCAGGAGGTATTGTTATTGCTATTAGACAGAGTTGGAAACTGAAGCTCCAAGAAGTGGCCTTCTGTAGTAAGACTACGTAACCGCTAGACCCACTCAGAATATGTAGCAGAGAGAGGTGTCAATCACAGGCTATGTTTTCCCACCCTGGCACATTGACTGTACAATAAAAAGGAACAGTTAACATCTACAGAGCACGTACTACATAGCAGGTACTGGTCTCAGTACTCCAAATGAAATACCTTATTTAATCTTCAATACTTCAAAATAAAAAACATATTTAAACAAACCTACAACTACAAATAGAAACAATCAGGAGTACTAAGTTTGTCTCTCAAAGTTTTCCTCAAGTACCCCAAGGATGGAACAGAGCCGAGGAAGAGACACTCTACCCCAGGAATTTAATGGACAGCCAGCAGCAGCCTGCAGGAGGTGCTCACGTTCTTCAAACGCTCGGTTTTTCAAATTCACCTACATTTTACATTTTACTTCAAAAGAAATCCACACTTGTTCGATGATAAAATGGTTCTAAATACTTGCCACGTATATTACTTCACTTTTGCCTCAAAAATCTTTCAGAAAATGACCATCTGATTCAAAAAAGTCGCCTATGCAGTCCATGGGGCGCTGCCTTCATGCAGCCTGGCCCGTCAGTTGTGTGAGGCCAGCGCTGCGCCCTCACCAGGACCCCTCCAGCCCTGAGAGGCCCGGACACAGCTCCACTACTGGCCCACCACAAACACGCAGCTGAGAAACGTGGTGCGGAAGACCAGGCATTCCCAAGGTTCGGGACACATCTGACGGCCACGCATGAGAGACATGGCTGAGGGCCTCGCAGGGCCGGGCCTACTTACCCGGGTGCTCCGTGTCCTTCTGGTCAGCTTTCCTGTGCACCATGGATGGATATGTGATTGTCAGTTTGCTGTTGTGCTCCTTTCGGACAAGTGACCGCCCAGTCCTAGACATGAAAACAGTTGTGATTGAGGACAGAAAAAATCCAACAGGACACTTACTAACAGCTAGAGTGACTGGCCAGAGGTTTCTCGCCTGAGGAAAGGGAAAGGCAAGAACTCCAATACTCACTTGCAGTGGGGACATCGCTTAGCAGTCATATGTGTCTTCCAAAAGTGAGTAATGAGTTTGCTCTTGCTCTCACACACATTTTTCACCTGTTAAAAAAAGGCAAAGAACCTCAGAGTGCTGTTTGAAGAGAATCCAGTATGTATTCATTTTGTGGGTTGTTTTTTTTTGAAAAACCAGAGGAAGCCACCCCTTTCTTAAAAATTTCCAGAGCCCTAATATAGCCAAGCTCTGCCAATTACTGAGTGACTTCTTTCCTTAAGTTTTCTCACTTATAATATGGGAATAATTATAAACACATCACCAAACTATTACTTGGTAAAGAAATCATGATAACTGATAAAGAGATCATAAATGCAGTCGGGGGCTTGGAACAAAATAAGTAGTAAAAAAAATGCTAGTTACTTTTAGTTTAATTTAAAACAAACCTGTCTGGATGCAGCTGGTGTACCCTCCCTGCCGCCTCCTTGAGCTGTATCTCAGGGTTCTGAGAAAGGTACATCCAGAGTTAAGCTACATGAGTGGAGCCTGTCTGCAAATGAGACCCACTTGGGAGCTTTTGAAACTTCCACTTGGGCCCTACCTCAGACCAGTTAAATCAGAATCTCTGGTGTGAAACTCGGGCATGAGGTGAATCAGGTTTCAAGTTAGTCCTACAGGCTGATTATCGACATCATTCATTCACTGAACAAATTAACACTTACATAGGTGCCACTGAGGAACAAAGAGGTAGCTGTGGTTTATAACGTTGGAGAGAGAAAGAAGAAAAGGACATGGACCTCATTCTCAAAGTGAGACTATAAGCCAGAACCTTGCTGGATGCTGTACCTAAACCACCCAATTTCATGTAATCTCATCGGTCCTGAAGGCAGGTATCAAAGATGGGGACACGATGGCTCAGAGTCAGTTGTGCAACTTGCAAGGTCACAGGCCTCCTAAGAGGCAGAGCTGGGATTCAAACCCAGGTCAACTTTGGGAAAACAAAAGTATACATGAATGATGGTGCTAAAACCCAAGTTTTCTGGAAAAAAAGAGAGACAGGATAACGCACCTGTGCACCTTGAGATCCCAAGAGATTGTTCTGTACAATTTTGGTTGTATATTGTTCTAACTCTTCCTGAATTTCAAAGGCAGTAGGATCGGGGTTTTCTTCCAGAAACTAAAAAACAAAGAGGAAAACCATATTATCAAAGTAAAGCAAGTGTATGATTAGCAGCACCAGGGGCCAGCCTCTTTAAGGGCACAGCATTTGCTTTGAGGGGAGAGAAAGGAACCTCATGGCTGCTGTGTTGCATTCTTAAAGCAGTGAGGCTGTTAAAAAAATCAGAAGAGACTATCCTGCTTCCAATAATGGTTGGCTAGAGTTTTCATACCAACCTAAAACTGAAAAGAACCAAGAAAGGATAAAATATTTTGAAAACGTTAACTCTCTGAAGAACTGACATGACAGGACAGTGAGGAATATCCAGACTGAATTGAAGGAAAAATAAGAATCTAGGAGGTCGAGGAGCAGGGGGGCCATATCTGCAGCACTGCACGGCTCCGGGGCACAGCTCCAGGGCAGCCCTCAGTGCAGTCGTGGCCCTCAGGGGAAGATACTGACAGACTTCTGTGATGTTCCCTGGAGCTGTGAAACATGGCAGCACTGGCCCTGGGCACATTTTCCAAGTCAGGAATTCTGAACTTCTCATTTTGGAAGCCTCAAATGATGAAGGGGATAGAAATCAAAGCTTACAGTGCAAGGACAAGAATAGGATACCTTCCCTCCCATATCCTACGCCACAAACACAGGAAGCTGGGAACCCCAAAGGCTACGCCCTTGGGTACTAAACCCGCTCTTGGACAGAACCACCAGGATTCTAACTGCCTGGGAGTCTGGTGAGTCACCAGCTTTGAACATGGACCTAGGCAACCAAGCACATGGCAGAAGCAATAAGAAGTCTCTCTGGAGGAAGGTAGCATTATCCTAGTCCTCAAATTATTCCTATAAAGAACTTTTTAAGTACAATGACAAACTGTCAACAATAAGCACACAAGGACAGGGGAAAGAGGAGTTTCTGGGGACACAGACAATATCCGGACACTGAAGGTGAGTACATGGGTGATGGTTACTTTGTAACTATTTGTTAGACTGTATGATGAATGCATTTCTGTGAGTATATTTTACAAAAAAAATTTCTTAAAGTAGGCATCACCAATAATTTTATGCCAATAATTTTGAAACTTTAGATGAAATGGACAAATTCCTACAAAAATATAACTTACTCTGAGTAAAGGTTTAAGAAAATCCTTCTCTCTCTCTCTCTCTCTCTCTCTCTCTCTCTCTCGGACAAGTTTGATTTGGGGTTAGGTTTTCAGTTCTGTTCCCTCGGAAACTTGATTAAAAGCGGAAATACCAACTGTGTTATTAGGCAGTACTGCTGATGGTAAACACGACCTCTATGGGTTAACTGCATCTGAACTAGGAAGACTGAAGGAACTATAAACGCCTAGGGGGAAACCACTGCTCTGAGCTTCCCTGGTGCTAACTACACATGTCCTTGCGGGTCTCTGGAAGCTGGGCCCACAGGCTGTCACTAAAGATACTGATTCCCATTCGGGGCCTGGGGTTTTTAGGCTAGGGTGACTCTCGTGCCCACTGGTGTAATCCATTCTTTAGCTCCTGATCAGTCTCTTGGAGAGCCAAAGAAGACTAGCCCCTGGCCAGCTCTGAGGACACCCACTGAAGAGAAACTGTCTGGCAGCACCCTGCTGATGTAGTCTCCCATCTTACACGTACTCTTTTAGAGCTCTTTAAAGAAAGAGAAAGAAAGACAGAATTCCCTAAGTCATTTCGGGAGGCTAACATAATATAGGTAACCAAACTCAAAAGTACAATATGAGAAAGGAAATCTACACTCCATTGTCATTTGTGATCACAGGTGCAAAAATGCTAAGCGAAATATAAGGAAATCAAATTCAGCAACGTATTAAAAAGAAAAATTATTGAGAATAAGGAATCCTAGGAATCCAAAGTTAGTTTAACATGAGAAAAGGAACTGAGTGATTCACCATGTGAGTGGGTTAGAAGAGAAAAATTATCTGAAACTTCCAAGTTTTGACAATTCTCCAATAACGTCCTTTATAGCAAAAGTACCCAGTTCAGAGCTAACTGTTGCGTTTACTTGTCCTGTCTATTTAGTCTCCTTCCGTCCAGAATGGTCATTTGGTCTAGCTTTGAAGACATTAACATTTTAAAGATTAAAGGTCAGTTAAATGTGGGTGTGTCTGATCTCTCCTCCTGATCAGATTCTGCTGGTGCATCTTTGGGAGGAAAATCCAGAAGCGATGAACTGCTCCTCTCATTGCATCCTATTAGGTAGTGCATGATTTCAATTTGGTGCATTAGGTGATGTTCACTCACTTTGACCAATGAGTAAGAAGGTGACTGCCAGACTTCTCCACTGTAAAGTTCCTCTTTCCCTCCTCTCCATAATTAATAAAGATTATGTGTGTGGGGGTTGTACTTTGAAACTGTGTAAATAGCCTGTTATTTAAACTTTCAGTTCATTCATTCATTCATTTATATCAGTATGAACTCACGGAATGCATAGATTTCTACTTTATTCGATGGGTTATATTTACTATCATCATGTATTTTGATTCTCAACTATCCTAGATTTGTGAGCCCTCCAAGTTGGCTCCTGTGTCTTTTTGACATGTCCCCATCTATCGTTCTCCGAGTACCGCCCCTCCCTCTGGCACATGACATTCTAAGTTCATCTTGTACTTTCTGCATCAGCCCTAGAAACAGCCATTTATCCAAAGAGCCCTTTTAGTGGACAATGGCATTTAGAAGCCAAGACAAGGCATGAGCTGTGCTCATTGCTACCACTGCTCCAAGGCCCTCTCAGGGACAGAACTAGGGAACATATGTGCATACACACACACCGCCTTCACACTGGTACTTTTAATCCCAATCTAACACTACAGGATTACCTGGGGTCTGCTCTTGTACACATATTTGTACCTTCCTCCTCTGATGTTGTGAAACCTGGCCAGCATTATCTTTACTATATGTACTTATTTGACCAATCCTCCTCCCTGTACATAACCACTCTCCCATCACTGCTGCCAGCCTGTCCTGTGCATGGCCCCCTCTCACCCAACGTGGGCTCACATCCCACTCCAGGCCACCCTCCTTATGGACCCTCTCCTCACCCTCTCTGGGCTCTCATATCCCACACTGGGCCATCCAGCATGGGCACCTTCTCACAGGACTTGGTTGGACACCCACATCCCATGCTGAGCCTTGACCCCAAATGAACATGCCCCTCACCCTATGTGAACTCTGACATCCCACGCTGGGCTGCCCACACATGCGGAGACCCTCTCTCCCTTGAATGCTTTTCCCATCTTGTTTGGACCCTGACAACCGATACAAGGCCATACCTCTGCGTAGAATCTTCTCTGCTCTTCCCATTAAGTGTCTTTAAGATTTAAGTGTCTTTAAGACTGAATTATTCAGGAAAGGGAAGGGGAAGAAGAAAAGGGAAAGGCTTCCCTTTGTGAGAAGAAACAAGACGAGGATGCATGCTATTCCTTCAATCCCTAGCCACCAAAATAAGGTAAGAAAAAGAAATAAGACATACAAGGACTGGAAAGAAATAAAACTGCTGTAAATCACAGATGATGATTGTGCTGAAATTCTAAAAGAATGTACACGTAAAGTATTAGAATTGATAAGATGCTTTTGTCTGGTTGTTTCATACAAAAATCAATATATAAAAAATGAGTACTATTTTGATCCACAAACAGAAAATAAATTTTAAATAAGATATTTATAACAGCACCAGAAATCACAAAGGAAAAAAGGCTCCACAGTAGAGAGATCTGGTGATCACCATCTTATTCAAGTAATCAAACTAAGCATTACTGACAGAACGATGGTGCCAGTGAGTGCATCCTAAAATGATGCAGACAAAGCATCCTATGTCATGTAGGTTGTGGTCTTACCAAAATGTGAATCTAATGAGGAAATAATCAGAAAAATCCAGGGTGTGAGAAATCGTACAAGACAACTGGCCTTGAGTCTTCAAAAAGTCAGTATCATGGAAATGAATTTTCTATATTAAAACATCCTACATTAACAATCCAAAGCAATGCATGAACCTTGATTGGATCCTAGGTCCAGGAAAAAAAAAGCTCAGCAATGGGTAAAATAGTATTTCTATGCCGTTTTCATTAGAGTTTCTTCAATTACCCTATGGCTTCATGTTTTCACACCTATCTGGTTATAAGACATAAAGATCAAATATTCTGGTGACTATTCTTAGGGACAACACACAAACAGCTCTTGTTCCTACCACACTGGCTCGCCTGATTTCCATGACAGCCACTACCCACCTACCCTGTTCAGAATTCTCTCCAGCTCAAATACTGCTTGAAGGGCTCCAACTTCCAGAACTCTCAGCTGGCAGACCAGGAGGTGAATCACAGCCCGGGGGCAAGTCAGCATGTGGCAGTTTAAACAGGAGCCCCGGAGCAACAGGTAGAGTTTCTGAAGAGAGGGAATAAAAAGAAACAGGATATTAGAAAGAGATGTAACGGCGAGGGTGATTTTCAATATACTTCGGATTTTCGTTTGCATATAGTCAGTTTACTCCCTTAAGATTTCTGCTATTGAAAGAAAGGTCTTCATGACTCCAAGAACTAGATGAAATACTCCTCTACATTTTTCTATGATTTCATTTTAATCCACTAAAATTTGAAATTTATTTTGGGTCTGAGATAGGGAATTACCTTTAAGTGCTGAATATTAAATTTAGTGTTTAAACAAATTTATTTACATTTAGGATGAAGATAAATACTAAGTTTAAATTGAGTTAAATATTTAGTATTTAAATAAGACAATTCTCTTCCCTGAATATGATTAACAGATGAAAATCGTATCCATGTACACTATCATCTGAACAGCTTAAAACAAACCCGGGGGGCCAGGCTGATGGACTAATACGAAACACTGAAAACCCAAAGGAGCACTCCAGGCAGGAGCTTTGTTCTTAGCTCACCCTCAGGCCTTCTGGGCCTTTGCTTCTCCTGCCACCCAGCAAGAGCCTACAAAGTCACCTAAAGAGCTCAGGGAGGCTTGGAGAACTCCAACGTTCCCTCTATTGTCAGGGCGGCCTCCACTCGATTTCTGAAGGGGGTGAAGCCCCTGAAACGAAAGGTGCAGGGCATGGCTCCAGAGGCTTTCTTCTCCTCCTGGGAACAGAATCAAGCCGTGGCTCTTCTCAACGGGAATCAAACTGAAATTCATTTCGTTAGGGCTACAGGCCGACTTGAATATACTAGCTTTGGCTCCTCAAGGCTGAAAATCTAATGGTAAGGAACACTTTCGCTCCAAGTGTCCTGAAGTAACCTCCTCAACCCCCTCCTGTGGGGAGAGGGGTGGTCTCACAAACCCCACCAGCAGCCCAGAGACCCACGCGGCCCACGGCAGAACCTACGTCGAAGAGGAGAGGGTTGTACACAGTGAGCGGGAGCTCAATGTGGCCCAGGTGGCCGGAGCAGTTGTTGAAGTCTTGCACGCAGGTGGCGCACACCTCCTTGGAATCCGCAGGGCCCAGAGCTAAATCGTACAGGCCATTCACAGAGGGGTTCCCCAGGCTGTCCAGGTACCTAGGGTTCGTAATGGACTTAACACTTAATTTCCTAAAGAGAAAAAGACCAAGGGAAAACTAAGGTTACTCGACTTCTCAGATGTTTCCTCTTCGGCACTCACAAAAATGCAGTCAAGTGATGATGTAATGAATGTGTTTCCTCAGACCGCGGACAGCTCCGGAGGGTGGAATCTGTCTGCCTTGCTTAGTGCTGTTCAGCACTTAGCAAGGAGCCTGCACACAATAGTTGCTCAATAAAATATGTGCTGAATAAGAGTGGTAAAATCTTTAAAAAAGAGATTTAATGCAAATCTTGCACTAACTGGAAGACTTTTAAAAAGGACTTAAGTAACTACTACATGCCAAATATGCCAAATGTTTTACAAGAAGCTTCGGTCTTGACTTTAACCCCCTGAGATGAGCAACACTAGATGCATTTTTCAGAGGAGGAAACAGGCCCAAAGCAGTTAGGCGATTTAACCCAGGGGACACAGCCAGAATGGGGCGGTGAAGGGGGGAGGGCAGGGAGGGTATGGACCACACTAACTCTAAAGCCTACCTAGTTCAATAAAGGAGAGATGACCCAGTAACCCCCGTATGCAGGAATAGGAAATTGAGGAATGTTAAACACAAATATTCAAACATTTGACAAATATAACTTGCTTTACTAAAGATTTCATCACAGTCTTTTCTGTTTCATTTAAAAGGGGCTTCCATAGGATATCTAACTACTTTTGCCAAAATTACATTAATGCCCAGTTTGCCTTTTAACCATTCCCCCCCCCCCCCCCGATTTAGAAAATAAGGATACAGACAATCTCAACACCTAGAGAACATTCAGAGACCTTTTTTTCCATGGGTACATTTTTTACAAACCTTAACTGGGGTTTGGTATTTCTAGCATTGCACGTGTCCATTTTTGTTTAGTATTGAATGAGTGTTTGCACGTCACTAAAAATTCTTTGGAAACATTATTCTTAAGAGTTGCAAAATCTTTCATTACATAGCATTTAATATAATACACTTACCCAAACTCTATTATAAATAAACTTATAATACCTATCTATATAAAGATTTTTGCATAGAATAATTCAAATTTCTAGTTCCTAAAAATGTAATTATTTCCTCAGGTGAATGGAATCCATGAATTAAAGGGTACAAACTGTTTTGAAGCTCTTGGCATATCCAGAAAAGGTGGGCTAACAGTAGATTACTTTAACCAGCACCAAGTCTTAGCACTTAAAAATCTTTCCAAATTTAAGGGGAAAACAAATGCTACCCCATTGTCATGTTAATTACTTCTTTATTACAGTAGTTTTTTTTTTTTTTTTTTAAAGCTTTGGTCCTTTACTTATTTTTTTAATTAAAATTTTAATTTTTTTCATTATTGCTCTACATGAGCTCCTGCCAACATAAAATACTTTTTCTTGTGGATGAAACTGTATCTATTGCTGGTTGATGCTATAATGGGAATTTCTCGGCTAGCATCCTGTTCCCAGTGTTACCAGAGTTGGCACTCAGTTTATTCATCCATTCACTCAACCAGAGTTGAGGATAAAAAGGAATGAGACATACAGGAAGCTCAAGACTAGTAGAGGGAGACAGACATACAGAAAAGCACAAAATGTGACTGTAGCACTGTGGTAAACACCTGTGCTAGGAGTGGGAAGACCTCAGAAAATGAGGGCGATTGAGCTGAGCCTAAAGAGTGTCAGAGATGCTGTGATGTCTGCTGAGGGCAGGGAGAGAAGACAAAGGGAAGCAGAGGACACTGATGCAGAGAAAATAGTTTGAGGAAAGACCTACTAGATGTTGAAACCTGAACCCGATGTCAGGTTCTGGAATGTGCCAGTGGTTTAGTAGGGCTAAGGAAAGGATAATGTCATAGCAAAAATCTGCATTGGCCTGATCGTGGGAAAATTTGTAGGCTAAACTAAGAAAGCATCCTTTACCTGAGGGAAAAGCAGTGTCTCTGGAGGGTGTTAAGGGTGACAGTAGCACGATCACAGTTACACTTTGGGAGACTAATTTTGACAGCAATGTGGAAGATGAACTGGACTGCTGTAAAGTGGAAAGAAACGACAATTCAAACGAGACATACGGCTGTGACCTAAGAAGTCGCAGTAGGGTATAGAACAAAGAGATACGCAGGTGGACACAGTAAGAGCCCAATAAATAAATTAAGATGTCAGGAGAGACAGGTCCAGAATTATTTCCCAGTCACACAACAGTGACCATTTGCACTAGACGAGGTACCATTTTGAAGGGGCAAGTTCCCCCTCCCAGGAGGTGCACGTTGAGTTTGGTATATGAGTATATGGTATATGAGTTTAAGAGCTCTGTGTGAAATTCAAGTAGAGATGTCCAGAAAACAGCTGAATACATAACTCTGAAAACCAGGAAAAGAAATTTGGGCTGGAGATTTAAATTTGTGAATATTAATCATGAAAGTGGTGAAATTGCTTAGGGATGACATTTAGGACAAGCGAGGCAGTATGACCAGAACAGAACCTTTGAACACCAAGGTTTAAGGAAACTAGGAATCAGCTAAGGAGCCTGAAACACATTCGAATGTAAGCCATCAATGCAAGGACCTTGTTCAGCGCTGTGTCACTAACGCCTAGCACACTGCCCGACAAAAACTGGGTGATCGATAAATATTTGTAGGTTGCTTGATAAACTGATCACGTAAGGAATCAGAAACATGAATAATACTTGTCACAGAAACAGAAGAACCTTAAGACAGAAAGGTCCTGAAAGAGAGGAAAGTTTCAAGGGTGTGGTCAAGACTGTCAAATGCTACAACGATCAAAATGAGGACCTAAGAGAGTCCCCATGATTTAGTAACTAAGCGGAGAAATATAGGTGGTCCTGGCAAAGAGAAGTCACCTGAACTGAGTCTTGAAGGATAATCACTTTATAAACGAGACTAGGTGCTCGATTAACCGCGTCAGAGACATTATAATAACTTCACAAAAGCTGGTTAATTAACGAGAAACCTGGCGGAGGATAACGCTGCAATCTCGCAAACCCCTCCAGTTCAATGAGGTGCTAGGCAGTGCACGCCAGCCCAAGACGCTCCCGGAACTACGGGTCCCAGCAGGCCAAGCGCCCGACAACCATGGACGCAGAGGATGAATGGGCGCAAGACCAGTTGGGAACAGTAGTTTATGGCGCCGCCCTCGCGAGACAAGCTCAACACTCTTCCCACCAACTCCTTACTTGAGCTCTTCGGCCGAATACATCCCGAAAGAAATGCCCTGTAGCCGCCGCCAGGGCATGTTCTTTAAGCCCGACATCCTCCAGGTCAGTTGCGAGTTCTGGTACCCAGAGAGAAATTCCAATAACCACCAGCCAATTCCTAACGCAGCCACACGACCGCATGCACCATGTGATTTAAACTACGCTTGCGCGCGATAAACCCTCGCTGGACGGAGATTTACGTAGATGAGATCACTTCCGCTCTGGGGTGGGGGGGAAATAAGAATTTCATTTTCACTAGCTTTCTTATTTTGAACACAATCGAAGATATATAATGTTCAGATGATCGTTTTAGAAGACTTCTTCGCGGCAAATGAAGCGTCCTGAGCACTTAACTTCCGTAACGAAGTCTTGCAAACCATGAACTCGTAACCTGTTCTATTCCCGCCCACCTTCACCTCCCTTGGTAATCCGGAAAGTGTAGGGCGTACATTCCCGACATGCAATGCGAAGAAGCCAAAGATGGCCGTGTCATCTGTTCGCTGGTTGACGGTCCGCTGCAGGCTTTGCCTGCCGTTGTCGGATCGGCGGGCAGGTCCATTTGGACAAGCCCCTGGCTGCAGGTAAGAGAGGCTTGGGGGATCCCGAGGAAGACCAGGTGTCAACCTAGTCTCGTGTGATCCCCGTTTCCCGAGAGCCGAGGGAAGAGGCACACTGCACTGGAATGCGCATGCGCCCTCTGGTAGCCGCGTGCTCCCGGAACCCGGCGTGCAGAACCCGAGTCCTTGAAAAAGAGACAAAACGCATTTATTAGGGAAATATTTATTGGTAGCCTGGCCTACGCAGGAGTTAGAACTGTCGACAAGACTGGGATCCTGCTCTCGTGGAGCCAGCATTCTCGTTAGTGTGGCTTTTTGCAATCCCATCTCAAATTAAAAAAAAAAAATTATTTGCTCTCACTCATTTTCACTCAACCGGGAGGAATGAGGAGAAATCTTAAGATTTTCCCCAAATTAAAGGTAGTTGATGAGCGCCCTCTGTGCTGAATGTCGTGACGTTCCTGATGAAGGAAGTGGATTGAAAGGCTGTGGTGATTTAGCTTCATAGTTTGTTATAATCGCTTTAAATGGAATCGTTCTTTATTATTAGGGCGTTATCTATTTAAAAATCAGCTCATTCATTGTCCCTCTTACCTTGGTGTTTTAGATTCCCAATATTGAAAGTCCTTTATATTTCAAATCATCTGTTCAATTGTTCAAGTGCTATTAAATTTTTCCTTTTTTTCCTTGATTTTATGTAATGAGATTACCTGGTTAAAATTTTTTTGGACCATATTGTCTCCATGTCTTATATATCTATTTTGTAATGGTTTTGGACTTGCTGTATATCTTCTCAGTGTACATCGACATGAATTATCCGGTCATTTTGATCCATGATAAATTTGGGCTCAAAATGCACATCGTTGGAGGTGAAGTGGGAACTTCAGATGAGTATTAGCTTTAGGGCTTTTATTTTTTTGCAGATTTTATTCCGGAAGTGCAGCCCTCCCCAAGGCTGAAGGAGCTGATGTCACAGGTATATAAAAATACATTGAAGTCATTCCATTTTTATATTACCACATTGTACTTCTTTGTAGTAGTAGTATTTGGAAATTGATTCACTTTCTTTTTTTTTTTTTTTTTTCACATTAAGGGAATGAGGAAGTGGTTATTCCAAAAAGGAAAACGTGGTGAGTATTCCGTGTTCATTCCTCTAGTGGTGGAGTATTTATTATGAGCAGAACATTGTTAAATAAGGACGCAGTGACATGACACGCGATGGAGAGCTTTCTTGGGGGAGGGAACAGCTGAGGGAGGAAAAGCTTGGGAGTTTAAAAGAACAAAAGAAGGTGAAAGTAGTGAGTGAACCTGGAATGAGATTAACTTAAGAGTTGAAAGACCTTTTGAACTGAGTTTGGGTTGACATTTACATAATAGTGGTTAATTGTGAGCATCGTCTTTAAAACAATTTCTTTTTCTTAACAAAGTTTTCATATTGTTGGGAGACCAGACAAAAGTACTATCTTTATGGTCTTTAATAAGGTAAAGTGAAATAAATGACGTGGACTGAAAGATTTTAGCTTTTTTAACTCAGTGGATAGATCCTTGGACAAATGGCCCTATTCAAAGACACTTTAAACAGCTAAATTTTTCCTGAGTATTGCCAAAAGGTGGGTGGGATAAATTGAACATGCAAAATGGAAACAATTACTAGCAATCACACTACTCAGAGGCAAGTTATTTAATCTCTGTGCTATAGTAAAATGTGGGTAATGATACTAGTACCTACTGTAAAAGATTAAATGTGCATTTGAGTAGTGCCTGCCACATTGTCAGAGCTCAGTAGATGATAGCTGTTATTTTAAAGTTCTGGGACATGACATTTTTAATATAAATTATATGTATACATTTAATTTAGTAGAACTGATTTGTTAGATGTACTGTTCTGTATTCTGCTTTTAATTTTTAATTACTGCATAGTATTTTATTATATTCAGGTATATTTCTATCTTCCCTGGCCTGAGAATCAGAACCAAGATAAGAGTAGGAATAAACATATCCATAAAGGAATCATTTTCTTGAATGGCATTTGAGTCATTTTCTCTTGTTATTGTTCTAATGATCTTGAGATACAAGAACCGGCTTTTGTTGAGACCTGAACTTTGTTATTGGCCAGTTCATTCAGAGAGTAGAATCACTTGTTCATTTTGTGAGCCTGAGAAGCCCTGGTGAAGGTTAACTTGTGATTCTCATTCTTAGGGACAAAGTGGCCATTCTTCAGGCACTCGCATCCACAGTAAACAGGGTAAGTAGGAATTTTAGGTTTCTGTACCTAACTCAGCTAATAATACATTTAATGTTCATACTTCCTCATTATTCACAATTAAACTGTTGTAGATCTAGAAAGTTTCTTGGAAATTATCTAATCAGTCTCTTTATATGACAAATGAGGAGTCTAAAGCTTTTCAATTTTCTGACCTGTCTGGTTAGGATGTTAAAGCCTCGACTTAGCTCCCTGTCTTTTGTCTTCAAAAGATGAGATGTGCCTCATGAGGAGTGTGGAAGAATATGGTTTTGAAAGTGGCAGTAGGAAGCTAGGATCCCCAACCGTCCCGCCCCCCCCCAATACTGCCTCCAAACTGCTATGTATGAGCAGCCTTCCCTTGAAAGCTGCTGGGAAGCACCTCCCCCTTTCCTGGAGAATCCAGGTCAGTATGACAAGGCATCAAAGGGACAATCAGAAGGGATTCAGGATATAGGGGAAATTTTTCCTCTGGAACAAAGATTCCATAAGGCCTGGGAAAGGAAGCTCTGAGGGAGAGGAGAGGGATAGAGGAAGTAATTTGGGGGCAGTTCTGAGTGAGCCCTTGGTGGTACTTGAGAGTTGAAAGAAGTATAGTACCTTGGGCAGCAGGACACAGGAGAAGCCGCTGCTTGTTCCCACCCCTGATAGGGCCTGGCAGTATCCTCCATTTGGAGGAAGGACTTGGACTTGTGTATGGTTAGTGGCAATGCTTTGAAGGAAACCCTAGTGCAGGAAATTGGTGCCCAGATTAGTTAATTTAGAAGATCTTTACCTCGAGTTTAAAACAGCAGTAGTCCCTATTGATGGCAGACTCAGATCTTAAGAAACAGTCACGGGGGTTTGAACCATTGTTTGCTTTAAGTTGTGCGTAATTATAACCAAGTCTTACAGAGCCGAGAGGACATTACAGCTGTGTGTGTGTGTGGGGGGGGAGACTCCATATATATATATTTATACACTAACATATACACATACACAAATGCAAATATACATACATATTTCTGCATATGTGTTGCGTACATAATTAAAACTTGATAGAATTTTTGGACATCACTAAAAAACAGATCCTCTTATGATTTGGCGCCAAGATGGCGATGGAGGTGAGGCTTCCCGTTGCTCACAAGCCTCTTAGCGAAAGCCTGCACCGCGAGACCAAGAAACACTTGGTGGTGCCTGGGGACATGATCACCACAGACATGGGCTTCATGCGATACAATGGTGAAGTAGGAGACATTGTCGTGGGGCAAATCACAGAGGTTCAACAGAAGAGGTGGAAGGTGGAGACCAACTCTAGGCTGGATTTAGTCTTGCTTCTCTCATCCATGAACCTTCCTGAAGGAGAGCTGAGGAGAAGATCTGCAGAAGATAAGCTGGCAATGAGAGGCTTCTTGCAAGAAGGAGACCTTATCAGTGCTGAGGTGCAGGCCGTGTTCTCTGATGGAGATGTCTCCTTGCACCCGAGGAGTCTAAAATATGGAAAGTTAGGGTGTTTTGGTCCAGGTTTCTCCCTCCTGGTGAAATGGCAGAAGACTCATTTCCATGACTTGCCTTGTGGTGCCTCAGTGATTCTGGGTAACAATGGCTTCATCTGGGTCTACCCCACCCCTGAGCACAAGGAAGAGGATGCAGGGGGCTTCACTGCAAACCTGGAGCCTGTTTCCCTTGCTGATGGAGAGGTGATCTCCCGCCTTCGGAACTGCATGGTATCCCTCGTGACTCAGAGGATGATGCTGTGTGACACCAGCGTCCTGTATTGTACGAGGCATCTCTGCTGCACCAGAGTAAAGACATCTTAAAGCCTGAAATGATGGAGGAAATTGGGATGGAAACTCACCAGAGACTTTTAGAACAGGAGGGATAAGGAGAAGCATCTGAAGAACAGGACAGTTTATACCTGTCTGGAGTAGTTCTTGAAAGTGAAGACCCTGATTTGTGGTCCTGCGTGAGGCTCAGCAAAGCCCTGGGACTGGGAGACTGGTCACTGGACCTACGTCAGGTCGCCTCCAGGCCACAGACCTGCTTTCTTATGTTCAAAGGCAAAGCCTGAGAGAGGTGAATCACACGGTTGGCCCCTGGGCCTGCCTGCAGAGCCCGGCATTAGGGTTATTTGGGGTCTTTAAAAATTCACAGGGTTCCAGCTGAGTGGACTCCCTTCCTGGAATAATATGGCAAATCTTTTACTCTCCCTCAATTCACAAGGCACAAGGCCCTGTGAAATTGCCCCTATAAAAACATGGCCGCCCTGACCCCCAAATTGTCTGTTTTGGCTTCCATTCCCACCTCGTCTACAACACAAATACAACATTGAAGAATATAGTTGGTAAAGGTAACCCAGCAGTCAAACAGAAGAATAAAGGCAGCCTGCTTGGCTGGGTCTTATTTCCAAAAAAAAAAAAAAAAATCCTCTTAATAAAAATCTGCCTAAAGAGCCTTCTGTCTTCTCCACAGGACACCACAGCTGCTCCTTACGCATTTCAAGATGATCCTTACCTCATACCAACAACCTCTATGGAATCAGTGAGTACTTACATGCGACGCTTCTAGTATTATGTTTCATCTTGTCGGTTGGGGTACAAGAGAGCATGTGTAATTTAACTTAGTTGTAAAAACCTTTGAAACGTTTACCGATGCTGATAAATTGGAAGACTTTTTAAATCCTGTATTACTTTCATCAAAAGGCGTTAGAGATTAGCTATGGAGGGTTTGGGGTTGTGGTTTTTAACACTTAGGGCTCTCACACTGGAGCGATCCACTCAGTTTAACGCATTGTTTTTACATACCTCATGATGTGTAAGACCTGACATTACGTCATTCTCACTAGCAGAGGTGGAGATATTTTATTTAACTTCTAATTAGGATTCTGTGTATTGTTGGCATTCTTTATTAGGGGGAAGAATAAATCTTGCTGAGGGTATGACTTTGATCTCTTGAGTCTAAATTACGTAAATACCAATTTATATCTAATTTTTTTTCTTTATATAGCGTTTATTTTTATTGGCAAAGAAGTCCGGGGAGAAGGCAGCAAAGTTTATTATTAACTCACATCCCAAATACTTTCAGAAGGATATAGCTGAACCTCATATACCGGTAAGGAAAGACAATTAGGATTTTTAGATAAGAGTATATAAATATAGATTAAACCAAGCATTCATGGCTAATATTTGAGTAGCCATTTGACCGCTCTCAATATTTGGGTGGAAAATCCTTTAATGTGTATAGTTGTATCTGCTCACAATACTAACCTTTTTTTTTTTTTTAAACTCCTTCTGTATGTATTTGCTCCTTATTTTATTTTCCCCATTTGGCTTCTGTGACAGCAGATTATTAGATCTTTACCTATGTGACTATTCCATTTCAGTTTCTTTCAGTAGCTTTTCTATCCACTCCTTAAGCATTGGCGTCTTTTTTAGGTTTCCATGCTCACTCATTTCCTCTTTTTCCTGTGTATACTCTTCAACGACCCTTATGTTCCTTTTGGTATTCTTGTATGTCTGGCCTAGATCCCTCTCCTTTGAACTCCAAATTGTATTTCCAACCACCTCTTTGTTCTGTACTCATGAAGAGTATTTGAGCAATGCCTGTCTGCTCTATATTGTGCTTAGTGCTCTCAGTACAGCATGAGCAAACCAGATGTGTAATACAACCTCAGACTCATCATCCAGAAGCATTCCCTCTCACATCTCCCTGCTTTCCAAAACACATAAACCCAAACACAGCCCTCCTGCTTCTCAAGCAGCACCTCCCAGAGACAAATTAGAAGGCCAGTGCGATTGTGTAGGTAAAAATACTGAAATCCTGATCTAAGACAGTGGCAGCTATGGAACAATCGTTTGTTGGCCCACCTTTTTCCCTTTGGGTTTTACTCTAACAGTTACTCTTCTGTGCTTAGCTCACTTTTGCTTAAAGCTTTCCACGGTCCCCTGCCTCCATGGCAGGCAGCTGTCACACACCTCTGAGATCTCTGAGATCTCTGAGACCATTCACATTATGTCATAACTATTGCCTTATTTGTTTTCTCCATTAGATTGTGAGTATCTTGAAGGCAGAGAATAACTTGCATCTCTATATCCCCAATGTCTGGGGTAAAGTAGTAGGCATTTAATAAGTATTTGAATAAATTAATGAGTGAGGTAAAATCACCCTACCTTAGTGGTATTAAATGTTCAGAGTAAAAGAAGCATCAAGGATGAAGTTTCTGCCTTTGGAAACCAAGCGTACTCTGACTCTCAACCAAGATTGGGAGGAAAGGAGAAAGGATGGTTTTAGCAAGGGGAAAACAATAATAAGTTTAGTTTGAAGTTGGGAAATTAAGTTGGAAGAAGGATTTTTCAGATATGGATTATGTTTAGGTACTTTTAAATTTTTCTCCCCAAGCTAGGAGATAGCTAAATAGTCTTGTTTGGGAGACTGGAGAGTTGTGTTTTTTTTGTTTCTTTTAATTTCTTTTTTAAGATTATATTCCCTACAAAGACATTCATGTTAAAATGATAAATGGTATTTGGTACATGAACCGTGAATTGGAACAGTGACATTTTATTTTGGTGTGCTGGTGATAAAAATGTCCTACTTGGTTATCCTTTCACCTGTACCTGTTTGTAGTAATTTTAGTTCTATCACTTTCCTAGTGTTTAATGCCTGAGTACTTTGAGCCTAAAATTGAAGATGTAAGTGAAGCCGCCCTGAAGGAACGGATCACACTCAAAAAAGTCAAAGCTTCGGTGGACATGTTTGATCAGCTCTTGCAAGCAGGTGACTAAGTTCATTCAGAGCCTCCCCTAGGAATGTGGGCTTAGAAACAGGCCACCGTTGTACGATCCCATAGTTATGTGTAAGAATTACAAATACTGTTGTACTTAATCTGCTTGATAGCTGTGTTTATATTTTTAATAGTTTAATAAATAATATTTTAAGTTCTGCTTTAGCTTCACTTTAAAATTATAGGTGAGATAGAGTTGCAACTTTGTTAGTTTCTTGTACACTTGTGCTGTATCACAGGTAGAGAAATTCGGTAGCTATTAAGTATGTTTGGAAGACAAAACAAACAAGAAACATTTAAAAAGGAACATTTAAAACAAGAAACATTTAAAAAGGAAAGAGCACTAAACTGTTGGATCAGAGGCTTGCATACTGGTCCTAGTTCTGACACTATTAGTCCTGTGTCCTTGACAAACTCACTTAGTTTCTCAGAGCTTCTGTTTCTCAAATCTTGTGGCTCTCTGAATTCAGTCTGGTGTAGGTCTAGATAGTGTGGCTTGTGAACTGCCATGAGAATGTACCAGTAGTAACATCGAAAGCAGCGGTATTGTTTTTAAGTTTATGGAATCTGAAGTGACAAAAATCAACCAAACATAGAAGAGATAGAAATTGAACTGAATCACTCAATAACAGAAACATTTGTAGAAAGCCATGTTTGATTTGAGAGTCTGGGTATACAGCCTGTTACAGCATTGATTGTACAAATGAATTGCTCATGCAGATTATTACTTAGGGAGAGTTTCCTCTGTTTGTTCGATATGATAAATATCTGCTAAGTCTATATTAAGGCTCTTAGTGCTAAGACTTGTCTTCTGTGTTACATGCTGCGTGGTGCAGGCACATGCAGACATTCAGTAAACATTTCTAAAGATAGTGTGTCAGACCCATACCTCAGAGTAACAGAGTGAACCAGCATACCATGGGAGAGGGCTTAGAAAATGTTATTATCAAACCTCTAATAAGTGCCAAACACTTTGCCAGGCAATTCACATGCTTAATTCTGTAACACCTTATGAGCTGCTAGTAGTTATCTTATAAAGGAAAAATTAAGTAATTTTTAAGTGATATTAATATTTATATTAACTTTATAACATGATTGTTACACATTATGTAATTACATATTGTAATTGTATAATTACATGCTATGTTACTTATATAGTCTGTAATTATGTAATAAGATAATTCTATATTGTATAATGTATGTAGGTATTATGTATTATGTATGTATGTATGTATTATGTATGTATAATGTATGTATTAATTTTAGTTAACATTAACCAATTATTAAGTTATGAAATAACTTAATAAGTTCTGAAATAATAGACCCAATCAAATGAAACTTCATAGCCTATGTCCTCTCCCCTCTGCTGTGCTCTCTTTTCTGGGCTTTTAAATTTCCTGATGGGCATTTTTGTCATCCGTATATTTTCTTTAGAAAAATGCAGTTACTTTTCTTTTAAAACACTGAATTATATCTTATATGTCTTTCTGTTCCCTTTTCTGCCTTTTAGTTAGGTGTCAAAATGGGAGCATAATGTTTGGAGCAACAATTTTTAAAAGGTTATTGTAACTAGACATTTGTGCTCATATTTCTGGGCAAGTATTTCACTGAGGGCCTGGACCCAAGTAGAATAGTTCTCCTTGCATTTGTAACAATGGAACTGGGCCAAGGGAAGTACATGGCAATAATTTACAGCGTCTTCAGTTTGGAGGTGGCAGTTAAAACCGTGAGATAGTTTCTCTGGGGATATGAGTGCCTAAAATAAGTGAACATACTTCATCATATTTTATTCTTTTATGTCAAAACACGCGGTTAGTAAGGATTGTGTCTCTGCCTTTATCACTTCAGGTGTTGACATGAAGTGTATTCACATCCATTGTTAAAGTAAGCGGTGGATGATATTAAATATGTGACCAAGAAAGCCACAGCTCATAGAAAAAGTGAAGAATTTTAATCTAATGGGATTTAGTTCTTTGATGTTTCAAGGTTTCTTTCCCTTTTTTTCTTCTACCCACAGGAACCACTGTATCTCTGGAAACAACTAATAGTCTCTTGGATTTATTGTGTTACTATGGTGACCAAGATCCCTCAACTGATTATCATTTTCAACAAAGTGAAAAATCAAAAGAGTTGGTAATGGCTTTTGGCAATAATTTTTAAAGTTTCTTTTGGTCGTAACACCTCAAAGTTAGGCAGGTTCTTCTGTGTTAATGTAGTGGAGATTTCTTTTGAAGTGTGGTATGGTACAGTAGCTTTGATAAAAAGTAATATAAAGGAAGAGAGATTTAAACAATTGTTTTAACCCTTCCCTTAAAAATATTTTGACCTTGCCTACCAAATGCAGGCAAAGCTTTGACCAGAAGTATTTGGGCAGTCCCCTGTGTTATTGTTACTTACAGTGACAATACGATGTGTATTGAACCGCCCCCTCAAAAATTCTTGCATACATGGGCAGAGAGGAGTGACCTCTCTGCTGGGGGTACAGAATAGTATTGTGCCTGGGGCTGACCTAGATGCTGTCATAGCTCTCTCTCAACCAAAGTGTTTGACTACTACAAAAAGATCCCAGGGAAACTTTTGGCTCACGTGAACAAAGATGTACATATGACATTTTTCGTAGTATATTCATACTTATAATTACAAAATTGTTGAAAGCAAATCAAATATCCAATAGTGGGTGATAGAATTATAATGGTATTATGTGGTGATTGAGAATACTAGTTTAGGTCTGTTTGGGTATGGAAAGATACCGATAAGTGGGAATATAGTCTAGATAACAATATACCATTTTTATTAAAAAATTTTTAAATGCATAAAGAAAATGTCATTAAAAATTAATTTCCTTTCTGTGTGGTGGAATCATGGGTGTTTTTTCTTTCAGTTTGACTTTTCCAATTTTTCTCCACTAAATGTGGATTGCTTATGTACAGAATAACTGTCTTTTTATATAATTTTTGTATTTTTCAGTTACAATTGACATACAATATGATATTAGTTTCAGGTGTACAGCATAGTGATTAGACATCTATATAGTTTGCAAAGTGATCACTCAGATAAATCTAGTACCAATCTGAAACTGTACATTCTTACTATATTAAGATGGCAAGATTTCATTCTTTTTTGATGGCTGGGTAATATTCCGTTGCATAGATGTACTACCTCTTCTTTATGCATTGATCCATTGATGGACACCCAGGTTGCTTCTTTATCTTGGCTACTGTGAATAATGCTGCATTGAACACATGGATGCATGTGTCCCCTTGAAGTAGCATTTTGGGTTTCTTCCAGTAATTACCCAGAAGTGGGATTACTGGGTCCTTTGTTCCTTGTTATAGCCTTTGTTTTAAAGTTGTTTTTTTTTTTGATCTGGTGCAAGTATTGCTACGCCAGCTTTTTGTTTTCATTTCCATTTTCATGAAATATTTTTTTCCATCCCTTTTCTTCCAGTATGTCTTTCCATCTGTAGTGTGTCACTTGCAGGCAGCATATATAAGGATTTTGTTTTCTTATTCATTCAGCCACCCTATTTCTTTTGATTGGAGAATTTAATCCATTTACATGTAAAGTAATTATTGAGAGATATGTAGTTATTGCCATTTTATTTATGTTTTTTATCCTTTTCTTTTCATCTTAAAGAAGTTCCTCTAACATTTCTTGTAATACTGGTTAAGTGTTGATGAACTCCTTTAGCTTTTTTCTTGTCTGAGAAGTTCTTTATTTGTCCTTTGACTCTAAATGATAGCTTTGCTGGGTAGAGTGAACTTTCTTTTCATCACTTCGACTATTTCGTGCCACTCCCTTCTGGCCAGCAAAGTTTCTGTTGCAAAATCAGCTGAGTGTCTTATGGGAGCTTCCTTCTAGTAACTAACTGCTTTCCTTTTGCTTCTTTTAAGATAGTCTCTTTGTTTTTAACCTTTGGCATTTTAATTGTGATGTGTCTTGGTGTGGGCCTGTTTGGGTTCATCGTGTTTGGGGCTCTGCACTTTCTGGGCTTGTATGTCTATTTCTTTTGCCAGATTAGGGAAGTTTTCCATCATTTTTTCAGATAGGTTTTCAATCCTTTCTTCTCTCTTCTTCTGGTACCCCAATGATGCGAATGTTGGTGTGCTTGATGTTGTTCCCAGAGGCCTCTTAAACTATCCTAATTTTTTTGTATTTTTCTTTTTGCTGTTCTGATTGGGTGTTTTTTGCTACCTCATGTTATGAATTGCTGATTTGACTCACGCTTTATCTAATCTATTGTTGATGCCCTCTATTCTTTATTTCAGTTATTATATTCGTCATTTATGACTGGTTCTTTTTATGTTTTCTGTCTCCGTTTTTATGTTTATCTCTCTGTTGAAGTTCTCACTGAGATCACTGAGCATCCTTATAAGTGTTTTGAACTCTGCATCTGGTAGATTGCTTATCTCCATTATGTTTAGTTGTTTTTCTCGAGTTTTGTTCTGTTCTTTCATTTGAGACATGTTTCTTTGTCTCTCCATTTGACTACCTCCCGTTTGTTTCTGTGTATTAGGTATGGCGGCTATGTCTTCTGGTCTTAGTAGAGTGGCCTTGTGTAGTAGATGTCCTGTGGTGCCTTGTAGTGCAAACTCTCTGGTCACCTGAGCCAGGTATCCTAGGTATGTTCTTTGGGTTGTGGGTGACCTCCTGTTTTAGTTGAGCCTTGGTTGCTGTTCACACGTCAATGGGAGGGATTGACTCTTGGGCTGATGGGTTGTGAGGACTGGCCTAGAGTACAGTGGAGGAGCTGTTGTGCAGGAGGTGACCCTGTGGAGCAAGATTCACTTGAGTAGGTCTCTGGTGCCTGCCCCATCTGTGCTTTCATCTATGGAGGCAGCTGGATGATCTTGCTGGGACAGGCTAAGTTCAGCCTCAGATTGTGCCCTGTTCTGGGCCACCTGGCATAAGCCACAAAGCAATCTGCAGATGGCAGCCACCACTCTGGGCATGGAGGTGCCTGGGAGAGGCCAAGCCTGGAAAAGAGGCCAGCTGCCACTAGTGCCAGGCTTGGCTACTCAGCAAAAGTTACAAGGTACACCAAGTCCAGATGCTGCTTGTTTGGGGTTTGTAAGCCATTGATAGGGGTTAGGAAAGTCCGCAGCATGAGCTAAGACAGGCCATTTGTATGGAAAAGCCACTGGAAGGGGCTTCAGTAGGCCCACAAGTTGGGTGGGGCAGAGTCTCAGAGAATCACCAGGGCAGGGCGAACAGTGTTATTTAGGTTGATGGAGACTCAGATATGGCAGCTGCCTGTGTTTGCTCGCTGGGAGGGAGAGGGCTCCACAAAGAAACAGTGGCTCTGCCAGCTCTTCCGTCTGGGAGAAAGTTGCCCCTCGCCATGAAGCCAGATAATTTAGTCCCTCCCCATATGTCCCTGGCACCTTTTGAGCTGTAGCCCCAGCACTGTAGCTCAGAGCAGGTGAGTCCCTGCATGGGCCCTGTAAAAGGAGCACCTGGGACCGCATCTTCGTCTCACTGAGCCACAGTCTCCTGGTTTTCACAGCCAGAAGTTGTGAGGACTAGTCTTCCTGGTTCTAGAATCCTGGGCTGAGGAGCCTGGTGTGAGGCTGGAACCCCTCGCTCCTCCAGGGAGGACCTCTGCAGCTGAGATATTTCTCCTGATTTTTAACCACCACACATGGGTATGGGGACCAGTATGTTCTGTGTCTCTGCCTCTCCTACCTGTCTTGATGTAGCTTCTGTATGTCCTTAGTTATAGGACATCTGTTTAGCTAGACTCTAGAGGATTCTCGGTGATGGTTGTTCTGTAGCTTAGTAGTAATTTTAGTGTCTTGAGAGGATGTAAGCACAGCATTTACCTACCCCGCCTTCTTGACTGGAAATCTAAGTCTTTCAACATTGCATAGGCAGTGTCATACCTTGCCTTCCAGGTTCCCTGATCTGGCTGGCCCTCTGCCCCTCCAGCCCCAGCAGCAGAGCCAGTACTGAGCTGTGCGGTGCTTGCTGAGCCTATCTTGGTCCTCATCAGCTTCAACCCAGAGCTTGGTTTATAATAAAGGAGAAAACGTAGTCTTAGAAAAAATCATAGCTTGTATTGGGTTAGTATTAGACATTAACTATATTCCATACCCAAATACATCATTTTCTCTTGCTTCCACCCTAATAACAAACACTATTTCTGTATGGATCAAGCCATACAGATGTAGCCTCTGAGGAAACAGGCTGTGTTGTTTAGATTTCCAATTTCTCTGGGCTGCGTACAGGGCATTCATTCACCTCTACTCCAGGCTTCCAGTTGCTTTGAAGTTTCCTCTGCCTTCCTGATTTTGAGTAGTCTAACTAGGAGAATGCATTGCATTGTCATCTTTTTATTTCTGTTGATGGTTCATTTCAGGAAGAGGCCACAGAGGAAAATAATGAGAAATCTAAGAAGAAGGCTGGTCATCAGTTTGGAGTTACTTGGAGGTATGTTACACATAATTAGAACCTTACGTTATGGTTTTATATGGTGCATGGAATGTACACCATCACCTCCTGAAGAAGATATCCTGTAATGTTCTAAATACAATATGCTTTTAGTGTGCAATATAAATGTCACGATTGGTGTTCACATGCATTTGGACCTATTTTCATAAGTTCTTTATCTCTCACCAGCAGCACAATGGTGACACTTGATTTCCCCTCATTTAGCTCCATGTGACCTTCACATGGTTCCTTTGGAAGTTCGTCAGTTTTACCTTACACCATATACCTGTAATTCTGAAAGATGCAATATTTTTGTTTATATAAGAATACACATATACTAGAATGTAGTTCTAAATTAAGATTACTGTCCAGCAAGCAGAATATTCATCACTTGCAAACAAAAGGTGAATAACATGTAACTGACATTTAAGGATTTAAATGAACTGAACTGTTGAATTATATTTCATGTGAATGTCTGGAGAAGGAAAGCTACCATTAATATTTGGAGTCTTCTTTGATGTGATAAATTGCATAGAATCAGATTAAATTTCTTTAGTAGATTTTAATAATTCCACGTATTGGTTAAGAGCATGGACTTTTGGAATATCCTGGCTCAAATCCTGGTTCTTTTCGATTTCTAAGACATTGGTAAGGTATAGCACAGTTTGTATAGCATGGTGTCTTTATTATTTTTTTTTTTTTTAAAGAAGGGAGTAGATACACTGTGTAAAATCGTGCTAGACTAAGACAAAGGATTCAGGAGAAACTGCTTGTTCGTGGTTTCCTCTGGGGAATTGGATCTAATGAAGGAGGACAGGGACACTTCACTGTGGACCCTGTTGTACAGGTTGCTTTTTGTTTAATGCCTTGAGTATACAGTCATGTGCCGCTTAATAATGGGGTACATTCTGAGAAATGCCCCATGATATGATTTCATCCCTGTGCGAACATCATAGAGTGTAGTAACACACACCTAGATGGTATAGCTGACTACTGTCATTGTGTGTGCTCTACTTTCCTGCAGCTGGCAGGGTAGTCATTTCACACGAGCATCACCACAAACATGAGAACAATGCATGTGCTTCCTCATCACTAGGCAGTAGGAACATTTCCGCTCCATTATAATCTTCTGGGGCCACGGTCATATATGCAGTCTGCTGCTGACCAAAATGTCATTATGTGGCACAGGACCACCTATTACTTGTTCATAACAATTCCCTTTTCAGTTCTGATTCTGCCACTTAACTACAAAACCTTGGACAACTTAAGATCTTTGATCCTGTTTTTCTTATTTTCAAAATGATGATAACCACATCTCCCTCTTTCGGTAGTAAGAGTTATTTGAAATTATATGCATAAAGTGTTTGGCACAGTGCCTGGAACATTTTAAACTCAATAAATTGTGGTAGCTCTTATTGGCTTTTCCTTTGTCCCCTGGTTCACACTTACTCTTGTGTCTAGAGCGAAAAACAATGCTGAGAGAATCTTCGCTCTGATGCCAGAGAAAAATGCACATTCCTATTGCACAATGATCCGAGGAATGGTGAAGGTAAAATTTGTTGATTTGTTTTTATATTTTTATCTTTAATTTCCACTAAATCAGGGTTTCTCTACATAAGAACTGTTGACAGTTGGGCCAGATAATCTGTCGTGGGGGCTGTCTGGTGCATTATCGTATGATGATAGCTCCCTGGCCTCTGCCCACTGCACGCCAGAAGTATATCCTCCCCACCTCTCACTTGTGACAACTAAAAATGTCTGCAGGCATTACTGAATGTCACCTGGGGAGCAGACTGCCCCTGGTAAAGAACCACTGCACTAGATCCTAAGGTTCACGAGAGCTGGAACCTTGTCTGGTTTTGTTTACTACTATATTCTCAAACCCTAGAATAGGAGATGTGCAAATATTTCTTAAATACATTTGATGGTGCTTACTTTTAATTTTTTTCCCTCTTGCAGCACCGAGCTCCTGTGCAGGCATTAAACTTATACACCGAATTATTAAACAATAGACTTCGTGGTAAGTATGTTTGGCAAACTCCCCTTCATCCTTTTTTTCTTTCTTTCCTTCTCTAGAGTCTGTAAAATCTTTGGATCTTACCTCAGTCATTGGCTCACTTTTAGTCTTTTCCTGTGGTATTGGTGATTGAAGCAGGAGTAGAGATCCAGGAAAGTAGTTTTCTAGGTTTGTAGACACGTTGCAGTGAGTCAGGAGCCACGTGCCTTAAGTGGAGTCATTTAGGGGTTAATCTTCAGGCCCCTTTTGGTTAAAGTAGTTTTTTCTTTTACAGCTGACATACACACCTTCAATGCATTGATTGAAGCAACAGCAATGACGAATGAGAAACTTGAGGAAAAATGGAATAATATATTGGTAAGGAGGAATGCTCGTTTTGTCTTCTGATAGGCCTAAAATATCTTTTGTTAGGAATACACAGGATGGAGACAGCATTCTTTGAGCATCTTCATGGCAGTGACTGCACGGGGTTCTCAGACAGTGGTTACCCCTCAGTGTCTGACGTGAGAAGAAAGCTACTTGACCCACCACATCACAGCTAGAATTCAGGAAGACCAGGGTTGCTTTATTCCTTTACTTCTCATAATAGGTTTTTTATTAACAAAAATAATGCATATTTATTGAAAAAGTGTCAGGTAAATTTAATAAAATTTAAGTCACTAGGTTGGAGTAATTTAGGAATAGAAACATGTTTTTATGCCATACCAACTCATTTACAAAAGGAAAACGCACAATCCATTCTCATCTGCTCTCTTGCTGTAGTCTCAGACTCACTAGGCAGAGGGCTGAAAACAGTTGGACACCTTTGCCAGGTGGGGGTGGGGTGACTGAATGGAAGGGTTTCTCTAAAATGCAGAGTCACTGGTCCTGCTAATTCATAGGTAATTCTTCCATGAGGGATCTATTAACCTGCTTTAGCTATAGCCTGGTAGCCAGGTTCTGTTTTAGTATGTAATAGTCCTTTGTGGAACAAATTGTCTGCTGTTGACTGAAAAATAATATCGACTGGGTATTTGATCAACAAAAGGATTTACGTGGGGAAAGAGTGCAGCCCGGTGGGTGCAGACATGGCAAGCCACGGGCACACTCTGGCCTGCATGCCAAGATGGAGGGGTATGACGGGATAAAGGAAGTCAGTAGGAGTTAGAAACATAGAGCTTTGTTGTAGACAGAGTTCTTTCCTCGGTGGGTTCTCGCGATTACATAGAGTGGAAGAACGTCCATGAGCCCTAGCTCATCCCGCAGACCCTCCCAACAGGTGATGTTTGCTTCGAGTTCCAGTTAGTCTTTGTCATTGCCCAGGCATAAAAAAATACTGCCTGCTTTTGATTCACCTAGGAACTGCTGAAACAAATTGTTGCACAGAAGATGAAACCAAATCTACAGACTTTTAATACCATTCTGAAATGTCTCCGAAGATTTTATGCATTTGGGAAACTGCCAGCCTTACAGACCTTACGGGAAATGAAGGCCATCGGAATTGGTGAGGATGCATCCCAGCATCCCTCAGTGACCACCCAGACAGTGCTGACGGGAAGGTTCAGGCCCGCACGAGCACAGAGGGACTGGACACTGCTGCTGTTTCTGTAATATGTTGGGAATTTCATTTCCACCATTTGGCACCTGTAATCACACGCATTTGCCACGGTGGGGTACCTTTATCATCTTCATGCTCCTTATAGCAAATTACAACGTTGTTTTAGTATTTTTAGTATTTAGTATTTTAGTATTTAGTATTTTAAACATACTAATGTTTTAGTATTCCTCATGGATCTCTTGATTCCGGGGAGTGCTGTTCTCCTATAGTTAGATAGTTTTAATTTCCATGACATTTTCTAGTATAATTAGGTATTTGAACCAAAGTGTGTGCTAATGGGTTGTATATTTTTTAGTAATTATTGGGTTGGTGCAAAAATAATTGAGGTTTTTGCAATTATTTTTAACCTTTTAAACCGCAATTACTTTTGCACCAGCTTAATACTTTATTGAAGGTTGTGTTGGGAATCAGTTCCCTTTGCTATGCTTTGGTGTTCTTAAATGAAGGCTCATAGTACATCAACGATAACATTTTAGTGATGGGTGTCTGGACTTTCTAAAAGTGATTCGATCTTTATGATACCTTTACATTAATCTGATGAACTAGGAAATGTCTGTCCAAAGGAATAGAAGGTAATCATCTTTTATTTAAATACCAACATCAATGTTTTTAGCTCAGTGTACCTTGGTAAGCTATATTTTGGATAACTGTGTTTGACTTACGTTGTTTCTTATTTTTTTCTGTGCACCTGGTAATTTGAGAACCCTCACTTGCAACATATCACTATATTATTCAGCTGTTTTATCATTACGGTATGTATGACATTATATTACTTTATGTAGAAAATTGACCCAGCATCCTTAAGTTTATGTGATTAATTGTAGGCCACCTTCACTGCATATGAATTAAGAATAGAGAATTCACAAGTTAATCTAGTCCGGGCAAAAATTTATTCTTGAGGGTAGTAACCTTGTGTGTGATGTAAAACTTGTCCTGGAGGGGACGGGCTCATTAAGTGTATTCACAATGTTGGTGTACAGTTAGAACTGGTCAGAGGTATTTTAGCTGGGAATTTCTTTTGCTCTCCAGAGCTGTGCTGTCAAATGCGATAGCCACTAGCACGTGTGGCTATTTATATTTAGTTAAAATGAAATAAAATTTAAAATTCCGTCATTGCATTAGTGCTCAGTAGCTACATGTGGCTACTGGCCACTGCAAGGTGTGATCAAAACATACAGTGAATGTTTAAATTAAAAAAAATTTATTACAGTAAGAGATACACTGTTATTAATCCCCATCAAAATTCCCCCCCTCTCTTCAAACACACTTATCCCACTGTTCTTGCCACTTTCTGAAGCAGTTCTGGAAGTCCTCTTTCGTGAGTGTCTTTAGTTGCACTGTCATGGCTACTTTGATATCTTGAATTGATTCAAAACGTTTTCCTTTCATGGTCATTGTGACTTTGGGGAAGAGCCAGAAGTCGCATGGTGCCAGATCCAGTGAATAAGGTGGATGAGGACACACCATATAACGTTTGTATTTGACAGAAATGTCCATACCAGAAGCGATGTGACACAGAGCCTTTCCATTGTGATCAGAAAATACGGTGAATGCTCTTGCAAAGTGCCATCCAACAGAAAGGCAGGATCTTCAATACAGGGAGTGGCGCATTGAACCTTAGTAACAGTGTGTGACAAGTTTCAACTCATTCGGTGCAGCCAGTCGGGTATGAGCTATGGTTGAGAGGTGTGTTTGAAAGTGTGTCAGAAATCATCCTCCATCATGACAGAGCTCTGCGTCACACATCGCTTCTGGTACAGCAATTTCTGTCAAAAACATGACGGTGTGTCCTCATCCACCTTATTCACTGGATCTGGCACCATGCGACTTCTGGCTCTTCCCCAAAGTCACAATGACCATGAAAGGTAGATGTTTTGAATCAATTCAGGACATTGAGGCAGCCACTACAGCGCAACTAAAGACACTCACGAAAGAGGACTTCCAGAACTGCTTCAGAAAGTGTCAAGAATGATGGGATAAGTGTGTTCGAAGCGAGAGGGAGTATTTTGAGGGGGATTAATGGCAATGTGTCTTTTACTGTAATAAACTTTTTATTTAAACATTCACCATGTTGTTTGATCATACCTTGGATGTGCAGTGATGCAGATAAAGAATATTTCCATCTTTGCAAGAAGTTGTTGCACAGTGCTTGCTGCCCCACGGTGACCTGAATCTTGTTTGGAAGCCTTGTAGGAGAATCTTGAGGCTCTGTTTGTCACCAACTTTTAGATCAGCTCGTCCTTGTTGGAGCTCTGTTCTGTTGAGTGGAATTTAGAGCAAGGCATACCTGAGTTGAAATTTCACCTCAACCATATACCAGCTCTGTCAGAAGGACTGGATACCTTACCCTGAGTGTTACCACCAGGGTGTAATTATTAAATGAATTATTCATAATGTCTTGTCCTGTGCTTGGAAGACACACAGCAGGCACTCACAGTCTTAGCTCTCATCCATTTGCTCCAACTTGAGAAAGACCCCCTGTGCTCAGAAATGACAGTTCTAGTTCTTCTCTCCTGTGATAGACTTTATATATAAAAACAACAGAAAAAAACTTACTGTCTCTGTTTTGGAGGACGGATTTTACAAAATCTACATCGTCCCTTATAGGGAAGTTCATCTTTTAGGGTGGGGGGAATAGGTAACTGACTTTATCTTGGAAATAGGTAAACTGTTTCCACAATAATTGTATCTTCTAAAATTTTACTCAACCTGGTGACATTGTAGTGAAACTGCGTTTCTGACCCCAAAACCTCTTCCGTCCCTGTTATCAGCATATCGCTTTGATTCAGTTGTAACCTGTCAGTGATACTTAGGCTTCCTAAGCAACACCCATGACCTTGGGGGCAGGGTGAGGGAGGAGTGTGTTTGTCTTATGCATATAAAATGGTTGCCTACAGTAACAATTTCTAGGAATTTACCCAAAGGACAAAGCCTAAAACAATGAAGAAATAATACACGTAAAACAGATTATCATGTAACTAATCAAATACTTAGAATTGCAAGCAAATGGAAACATGCTTGAGAAAATTATAAAAATATATGTATGCTGTCATTAAACCTCTCATTATCACTTGTGGATATTAAATGACATTAAACCTGTCATTATCACTTGTGGAATGTGGATAAAGTGTAATATGTTTGGAGTATTTATTGTATGTGCATTTTCTGACCTATTAGTCCGCAGGTCACGTGATTTTAAAGGACTGCCCATATCCATTAATTGTAGTTTTCTTTTTCTTGGCCTTCTCATCCTGATTATACTTAAAAGGAATACAGATGATTACTAGCAGAAACCATGTTTTTCTAAGTTTGTGGGCTTGGTAAAGGTGTGTTTGTGTTTGTATGTCCATCTGTCTTTCACACCAATGAAAGTCAAGTTTGTGGAGAGACTAAGAAGGAAGGGAAAGTCTGCATTGGGAGCACCTGGACCTGGGACTATCTCGGATCTGATGGCGAGTTGCATTCTGCCGGTGCCAGGACTGCCCTGGTCAGCCTGTGCCAGGCGTTAATACAGAGGCAGGGAAGGGAGAACTGTGGCCCTTGGTAATGGGTGCTGTGCGCCTGGTGTTGGTACCGGAAGGGGACTCATGATAAAAACCCATTTGCTTTCTTGTTCTGCAGACAACCCTTCAAAAGGATCGTCCCTCGTGATCTACGATATCATGAACGAATTAACGGGGAAGAAATTTTCCCCACAGGACCCAGATGATGGTATGTATAGAAATTGCTTGTGAGAGACAGCCAGATTCCCTGGGTGACTGTTTTTAGAGGCTTTTGTGATGAGGACAGGGTTTTATTTAGCTAAGGAATCTTTGGGTGATGGTTTTCAGAAAGCCAAAGTGTAGCACTTCCATGTATAGTTTCTCTCCACTTGAGTTTTTATTCCTTTAGGTTTATCCTCTGCATTACCAATTTTGTTGCAGGATTTTTATTAATGTCACTGATTTGAAAATATATTTTATCCAGAGTAACCAAGGCTCTTGTGAATTTTGATTTTCAGATATGTTTTTTCAGTCAGCCATGAGAGCTGTAAGTACCACTTCTTGCTTAACTTTTGTTTTCGTTTTTCCTTTTATCCATCTCTGAAATTCATCTGTAACTAGGAGTGGATAGGAGGCCTCTCCTTGATTCTTTCATTTTCTAACTCTTATTTCTGTTGATATTTTTGGCTCTTTTTTCTTTCTGTAAAATCTGTACTAAATCACATAATATCCCTACCCTGTGTTTATTGTATATATTGTCTTTTTCATACCTTTGTTCAGATGAGGTTTTAGAATATTTCAATTTGCCTATTGGTAACTTTTTAAATTGATGAAACTTGTTTCAATTTTGGTTTTTCATTTTACGATGCTAATATAGGAAAAATTTCAAGGAGCTGCAGAATGAATTAGTGTATCCTGTTCCATAAGTATAATTACTTTACAGTTTATTTTATACTTTACAGTTTAGTGAGTATCCTTCCAGAATTTTTTCCCTGGGTATTCAAACATGCATCCCCAGATACATTTCCATGGTATTTTGTTTGTTGACAGCAGTACAGTATTTCTTAGGAGGAATGGACTCCAATTTACTTAACTCTTCTCCTGTGGATGTGTTTTGGAGTTATTTCATGGGTTTTTTGCTTGTACAGTGAGCAATGGTGTACAGTACCCCATCTGTCTTTGTGCATGTCACCAAGTTTTATTGTAGGATTGATTTCTAAAGATATAATGACTAAGTCAAAATCATTTTGTTTTAAATTTCGCAGAATTTGGGGGTTTGTTTTGATTTCCCCCATTTTCCTATGACTCATTGCTGTCAACCAATAATATGTTGAATCAGCATAAGT
Source organism: Rhinolophus hipposideros (assembly GCF_964194185.1). Classification (NCBI taxonomy): domain Eukaryota; kingdom Metazoa; phylum Chordata; class Mammalia; order Chiroptera; family Rhinolophidae; genus Rhinolophus; species Rhinolophus hipposideros. The sequence continues at coordinate 14,450,686 of NC_138058.1, read as the reverse complement.
ACTTCCACAAGTAACTACTTATTTTTTACGTAACGAGCCACTGTTTGGCTGGTAAGGATCTCTAAGAGGGATACTTACTACTTACAAATTTTCAGTGCTCCTCTCTCAGAGATCTGGAACTTGCTTACCAAGTGCATGGCCTTTTAAACACTGGAGACAACCGGAAATTCATCGGAGCTGATCATCGGCGTAATTTCTATTAGTAAGTATGTTGGTAATGTATCCTTTGGCAGTAGTGGAGTGCCTGTGTGCAGCCATCAGTTGATGCTGTAGGTGGGAGGCTGTTGGTGGCCCTGGGTTTTCACCTCCGACTTGAGGCAGCACTCCCCTGACTTAACAGTACGTGTTAGCAGGGCACTAGGAAAGTCAAGCAGCGGTAAAACGGATTCACCAGGCTGAGCTTCTCTATAACACATTAAATCCACATACCTTTTCCTCTACGCCCTCCTGTTTTATACTTTCGAATTTATAGTAGGGAGGGTCCCTAAAAATTTTGTCACAGTCTCTTGTTTTTAAAGATGTAGAGGCTGGAGCCTAAAGAGACTTCATAAATGGCTTTGCCTTTAGGCGGCTAAAAACAAGATCTCAAGGAGTCAGCCTGTTGGTAGGTGTGCGGTGTGGGTCCAAATCCTTGCTTCACGTCAAATGCTTTAAAATGAATGTGATACTCACAGTCTGCGGAGCATGAGGCGAGTGTGCTGAGGAGGCCGTCATGACCAGTTGAGGGTTAGGCGGTATTAACTGGGAAATCCAGGAAGCACAGGTAGCACCTCCTGGGTTAAGCACTGGCCCATGTAGCTTGAAATTGTTTGAAATTGTAACTTCTAAATTGTTTCCAAATTCTGTGTAATACATCATCGTATAACTACGCTAAAATTTAATCATTCCCCTGTTGTCCGGGATTTTAGACTAAACATACTTCTTTCCTCTATTACAGTTCCAAGTTCTTCAGTTTGCTTTGTCTAATGGAACAAATCGATGTCACCTTGAAGTGGTATAAGGACCTGATCCCTTCAGTAAGATGCTCTGTTACTTACCACATATCGACGTACGTGTGTCTGTGGGTATCTGTGCTGATTAATACTTGAAAAATATATTTGTATTTCTCTTAATCAGGTCTTCTTACCCCATTCCCAAACACTGATAGATCTTCTCCAGGCTTTGGATGTGGCCAACAGGCTGGAAATGATTCCTCAGATCTGGAAAGGTAAGTTTCAGCTTTTGTGTCCAGGCCCATCGCACTTCATTGTCCTATGTTTTGATTAACAAACGTGCTAACGTTGTTTGCGATGAAAACTTCCATTTTTGACAAAAGACCACACGATTCTCACAGGCTGTAACACAGTGTCCTATCTCAGAGCTGGTGGCTGCTCGTAGTGTGTGCTGTGTGACACTTGCCTGGGAGCAGCCACGGCTTTCACTAGTTTTTTGTCTATTCTTACTGTGAATCAGCCTACTGGTTTTCTGGAATCCTGAAATAAATCTGGACTAGGTAATGTCAGTAACTTATTTTCACTCACTGAAAAATACGGGTAACAACTGACAACAGATAAAGGTCAGCCAGAGAGGGTTGGTTTTACATTACAGTGATCACTTCTCACCACATTCCTGTTTTGTTTCAAGATAGTAAAGAATATGGTCACACTTTTCGCAGTGACCTGAAAGAAGAGATTCTGATGCTCATGGCAAGAGATCGGCATCCAGCAGAGGTAGGGTCGTACTGACACTGAGGTTTCCTTATGATTAGGTGTTTTCTAACCAGTGTATCCTGTGTGTATCACTGCAGGCCCCGTGGGGGTGGTTTCCCTGGTTCCATCTATCATTGTGGAGAATTACGCCATCTAACCCCAGATTTAAATTATACATCGAAACATATCCAGCCATTAGCAGAATACTGTTTCTAAAGTCACTCTCGTTCTTCTAGTCCAACATGAAAATATCCTGACAGTAGCAGCTTGCATTAAAAAAATCTAGAAAGAAAGCCGGTGGTTGGGTTTGAAAGATGGGGCTAATCAAATTATTTACCCCAGGGCAGGATGCTTTATTTTTCACTTACTTGTGTGCTATATATGTGATGTGTTCACATGGTGAAATGCATTGCTCAAAAACTTTTAATGGTCCTATGTAGTCTCCTGAACTTAAATTCTCATAAAGCCGTTAGGAAGTTCTGCTAATTCCTAGAGCTTCTCAGCTTCAGGTGGCGTTTGCTGACTGTGCTGCGGATATCAAGTCTACTTACGAAAGCCAGGACGCCAGGCAGACCGCCCCTGACTGGCCAGCGAACGCTCTGAACTGTATAGCGGTTCTGTTCTTACGGGCGGGGAGAAGCCAGGAAGCCTGGTGAGTGACACACACTTGCAAACTGAAAGCATTCGTACTTGGATCTCAGAGAATATTACCCTGGGTAGTAGAGCTTCTCACATTTGGCTGTGTGATGTGTAGTTTATCAGGGGACGAATGAGATAACTCTGGAAACTTCCCAAAAACTGAAAAGCAAACTTTTAGGAGCTGTCTAGTCAGTATACACGTACATGATGTATTTAAGAGAGGACAAGCAAACTTTTGGAAGACCAGTATATATGATTTATTTAAGAGAGGATGTGGTTCAATGGGCTCATTCTCTTTCCGTTAGTTACCTTTCTGTTTTCTGTATCTGTGGGCAAGTTACTTGTCTGTCCACTTAAATAAGACAAAGTGATCAAAGAATCTTTGAAAATGTTTTGGATGTTTAGGTTATTTGGGTGTTTCATTTGTGGGTGTTCCACCACCACCCACCTTAGAATATGGGCTGTGTACTTGGACTTCTGGAAACAGGCATTTACCTGAAAGGAGTAAACATGGCCTTGAGTAGAACCTGTCCTTGCTTTGTATTCTAGTTACGTGTTTTCATCAGCTCTTCATTCCACATGCTAATTTTTACTGTTTGATTGTGAATGGAGACTTTATGCATATTCATTTTTCCCAAAGCAGAGGAGTCAGTAAAACAGTACTTTGTAGGGGTCCTCCCAGTTGGGTGGTTCTGCTGTGTGTTGCACTGGATATAAATGTTCGTTCTTGGAGTCAGTAAGTGGGGAATACTGGTGCGTGGCTTCTTTAGCACAAAAAAAGTAACTTAATTTGCACACGATTGTCAGTCCAAAATGGCTGTTCACTGTCTCCCAGAAAAGCTGATGATGTGTTGCTGCCTCACCTGGTCTCAGGAGTATGAAGCACACACGTGACCTGCTACGCTGCCAGTGACAGAAACGTGTTGTTGACTTTGTTAACTCGGGCAGGTCGAGACTCGTTATGAATCAGGCTGTGATGATTGGCGCAGGGGTACGGACCTCAGCTAAGTCATGGGAGCTGAGTGTGTGTGTTTCCCTTCTGTCCTGCATGTGGCAGGATGGTGGTGAGCACATACACGAGACTGAAGCCTTACTCTGAGCCTGCTCTTCATAACGTAAGTGTAGGACGCACTGAACTCACACTGGGAGGTGGGAGAGGACAGCGATCGTGCTGTCTCCCAGCTGCCCATGCGACTCACTCCATCCCTGGAAGACGGAAGTGATCGTCTTCAAGAGGATGTCCCCAGCACGTCTCAACACTGGCAGCGAGTCAGATGTGTCTGTGAAACTTATGTACATACGTGAAGTTTGGGAGGAGGGAGGTGACTGTGACGTAAGGATGGCTGGGAGCCGGCTGGCATCTTCAGGGGCTTCTGCTGTCGTTAGGAGGGACACTTAATCTCTTGAGTCCCGGGACCAGCTGTGCTCGTCTGGTTGCCTTGTGCTCTGTTTGCATACATAATCTTTCTCTTATCTCGTCCTGAACAGGAAGATGTTGGGGCTTTTCAGGAAGCATAATAAGATCCCAAGGTAAGTTGAAGTTAACAGGCCTGCCTGGGTACATCCTGAATTACCTCCGTGGGCTTAACTCTTACTGTGGGGTGATGGCACTTTCCTCAGCCACTGCGGGGACAGTGTTCTGATAGGCACGCAGGTGGACCATTGCGCCCTCCGTCTCGGGCACCCACGGCAGATGCTGACTTATCTGTGTCAGTGATCACAGCTCCGGGGACCCATGAATAGACCTGTGCCGCCTAGCGAACCGTGTGCGTTATCTGGCCAAGTTAGACTTCATGGGACTTTGCCTCCAAAGTTAAACGGTTGAGGATTTTATGATGGAACTTTCTATTAGGTTGTTGCAAAAGTAATTGTGGTTTAAAAGGTTAAAAATTACAAAAACTGTGATTACTTTTGCACCAACCTAATAAAATGCTAGCTGTTGCAAGTAAATCTTGGACGGAGTGGGGTTTGGGGGTTTAGTTGGGGAATGTTGACATTTGCTTTTCTTTTACAGAAATGAGTTGCTGAATGAGTTTATGGACAGCGCAAAAGCCTCCAACAGCCCTGCCCAGGCCATTGAGATCGTGAAGCTGGCGAGTGCCTTCAGCTTGCCTGTCTGTGAGGGCCTCACCCGGAGACTCATGGCTGACTTTGCCGTCAGCCAGGAACAAAAGTAAGTACTTGGCTCCTGTCTCGTCACCAGGAAGGACTGTTCTAAAAATGGAGCACATTTGCATCTGCCCTTACTACCCCCTGAATGTCCTTCATTCTTTGTAAAAAGTCAGGATGTGTTACTGATTTAACAATTCATTGAGCGTACAAGTCAGGGAGGCGTATCGCTGTGGCTGTTGGAACCTTTTCCTTTGTGAATATAATTTAGTGAAGCTGCAGAATTCCCTATCCCCATGCCTGGATTGCAGTGTAACGTTCCAGTTTATTTTCCTTACAGGGAAGCCCTGGGAAACCTAACTGCATTGACCAGTGACAGCAGCAGTGACAGCGACAGTGACATCAATGAAGGCAAATAAAAGTGGCCAATCAGGAGCAGCTGGGGCCTGGCTGGCATAGCCACTCTAATTCCACTTGAGAACTGAGATTTTACTACTTAACCAGGGTAAGAATGAAACAAGAATGCCGAGTTGGCGAACTTTGAAATGCAGTTGATACAGCACTGACTTGTTCAGGTTAAATTCCTAATCCGATACTGAACTAAACCGCCCATTCAGGGTTTAAAGCGAAGCGGCACTACCGTGTGGTCGCCTTGGGCACACACTGCGAGCTGCACAGGCCCGGCAGAGCATACGCTCAGCACGTGCACGTTCGCCTGTCAGCTGTCGCCGGGTGGCTCACCCTCCCGGTGGGAACCTCAGCCTGTTGGCTGCTGCTGTGTCGCTGCTGCTACTTCCTCAACCTTAGAAACGGTGTCGAAGGGAAGTTTTCATAGTTACGTCACAGTTGATACTGGGTCAGTAGTATCCCAATGTCAGGGACATGTAGATGGGAAAAAATTGCACATCTTATAATCAATTAAGTGACAATGGCAGGAGTTTAGGCTGCACAATTGGGAAAATGAAGGCTGTAAATAAATACTGTAATTAATGTCCGTGTGTGTGCGTTTTATTATTTCTGTATAGCCTTTGCCGTGGCCTTCCCACGAGACTTGGGACTTGCACAGGTGATTGTCTCCCTCTTCATTTCGTCTGGCACCTTTCATGGTGCTAAACGTATGAAGCAGCCTCAGTGAGGGCTTGTCATGACCAAGGATTGAAATGTCCTCTGGGCATGATTGTGTATTGCTGGTAACAAGTTGATCAAGAACCTCTACTTCGAGCATTTCTCTCTCACCACCGTGACTTTCAAATGGTACTGGAAGCTGACAGGAACTTGGGGTTTGTGGGAGCGTTCTGCATGGGGCTTCCACCACATCCGAGTCTGATTTACTGAGGCCCCAGGAGTCCTCGCACATAAACACGGTCATCCTTACCTGCCAGGTCTGGCATCTGGGGGCTCCTGGACCGATGTCTGTTACACGTGTCTATTCCCATCTCCATTTATCATCCTCTGTATGCCAGGAACCATTCACAGGTCCTAGAATGTCAGAGTTTAAGACATCTAACTGAGAAACAAAGGAAGGGGGATTATAGTAGTTAACTACTCAGATACTGCTCCATTAGCTCCTCAACGTCAAAGCAAATGAGCAAAAGACAGATTGGGCCCATTAGCCTTTGACCTTGGCTTACAACTTCCAAGGAGACCCAGGCTGCCAGAAGCTTGTTCCCTCAGCCTCTTTCCTCTAGTTCTTTGGCACCTTGGCCAAGTGCTCACTGAGAAGTGGGCTACTTCTCCCCTTTCCAAGCCCTCCCGGAGCCGTCACCACAGTGCTCTGCAGCTACAAAGTTGATGACCAGGCCATGTGGCCTGGTGTCATGTGCATTTGTAGTGCAAAGCGGGTGACGTGAAGCTCAGTGGTTTTATCTTTGCTACAGGATTCCAAACCCCACTCTTGGCAAATAACTGCTTTGAATTTTTCAGAAAAAAGGTATATAGGAATGGTTTCCATTCTTTTTAAACGTTTATTTCACTGACTAGTGAAATATTAACCTCTAAAAGTTAAAAGATGTTTTTCTACACCATAGTTAGTAACCTACCAGTTTTTGCTTAGATTCCTAGCTTTCTCAATTTGCTGTCTATTCCTCATAACTGTCACTTTAATACAACTCAAGTACTGCATCCCTAACGGCACTTACTAAGACGAGTGGCTTCCTGGTGATGCAGTGGGGCCCCTCATTTGCAAGACCACTCTCAGAACAGTCAACAATTCTTAGCTGATGTTCATGTGAGAAACATTTACAACCTAAACCCAGTTTAACATTTTAAACGAGGAGAAAGGTTTGAGTTATTAGGTTGGTGCAAAAGTAATTGCTGCTTTTGCAATTATTTTTAACCTTTTAAACCACAATTCAGATCCAATTAAGACCAGCATCAAGGTTTGAAAAGCTTTGGGGCACTGAAAGGGGGTGTAGTGCTGCGCTGACGCCCCAGCTGAGGCAGCAGCAGCAATGGCATATAAAGCAGCCACCGTAAAAATAAAGATCAGAAAATGGCGCTTTGTAAGTCAGGGACACGGTAATGAAACTAGTTTTGAGAAACGTAAAAGGAATAGGAGAAACCAGAGCATCAGAAGTGAAAACGGGAGTCAGGACTCCTGGAATGAGAAGGTAAAGGGAAGAGGCGTGTGTGCAGTAACCAGTGTTGCCACACAGATGACTCAAGTATGGAAATCAGATGCTATCATGTTTCCGGTTCAACAAAACATTTGAGGGCTTGTCTATATGGCCTTTATTATGCCGAGTTTCTGCACAGCAAAAGAAACCATCAACAAAACAACGAGGTAACCAACCGAATGGGAGAAGATATTTGCAAACAACACCTCCAATAAGGAACTAATATCCAAAATATATAAAGAACTCATACAACTCAACAACAAAAAAACAATCCAATTAAAATAGGCTTTAGCAACACATCTACTGGGGGAAAAAGGGGCAGAGAACCTGAACAGATACTTCTCCCAAGACAACCAACCAACAGATATATGAAAAGATGCTCAACTTTACTAGCTATTGGGGAAATGCAAATCGAAACCACAATGAGATACCACCTCACACCTCTTAGAACGGCTATCATCAACAAGCCAAGTATAACAAGTGTTGGAGAGGTTGTGGAGAAACAGGAACTCTCATACACTGTTGGTGGGAATGTAAATGGGTATAGCCATTATGGAAAACAATATGGAGGATCCTCAAAAAATTACAAATAGAATTAACATACAACGCAGCAATCCCTCCTCTGGATATCTACCAAAAAATCTTTAAACATCCGTAAAAATATGTGTACTCCTATGTTCACTGCAGCATTATTCACAGTGGCCAAAACATGGAAACCAAAGTGTGCTTTGATAGACTGGATAAAGATGTGGTGTATATACACAATGGAGTATAACTGAGCCATTAAGATGAAATACTGTCATTTGTGACATGGATGGATCTTGAGATTATCATGCTTAGCGAAGTCAGACAAAAAGTGGAGAACCATGATTTCACTCATATGAAGGATATAAAACTGAAAGCAACAAAAGAACAAGACAAAGAAACAAATACTCATAGACACAGAAAACAGTTTAGTGGTTACCAGATGGTAAGGGGGGGTTGTGATAAAAGAGGGAAAAAGGGGTCAAATATATGGTGATGGAGAACTGACTCTAGGTGGTGAGCACACAGTGTGATAGATAATGATGTATTATAGAATTGTACACTTGAAACTTACATAATTTTACTAACCAATTTTACCCCAATAAATTTAATAAAAATTAAAAACACATTGAGACAACCTCAGCAAGACAGAAATGACTTGGCTTCATGATCAAGTCAGGAGTGGCAGAGGTGTAACTTGCCACTTGCAGTTTAAATAAAAATGTGCTGAAGAGAAGCTCCCTGGCCTGACTGCCCAGGCCTATGTACAACCTTACTCCGACCTTGGCTCTTTGGATTCCACCTCCTTGAGGTAGAATTGAGGACCCAGGTAAAGGCTCTTTAGGCCCAAGTAAAGGCCCCTTTCACTTAAAGGGCTGCAAGTGACCCCTGAGGATGATTATTACTAGCGATGAGGAAGGGAAATCAAGGCCTGGCCAAAGAGTCCCCTTTTCCATATCATCCTATTCTCCAATTTGCGATGGGGGTGGAGAAGTTCGCTGAAGGAAAATTGAAAGCTTCATTATTTTGATTTACAGAGCAAAAATAAACCACTCCATGTTGCTTACTTCTCAGCTCAGATAATCACATTAGAAGGAAGTTATTCCCAACTCCCAGAGAAATTTAGATTTCCTTATCATGTATAATATTTTATACATTTCATGAGTAAAACAAATTACAGTCACTTCTAATATGACAAGTCGGTATGTAGTCAGCTGTGCAAGTTAATATATTTTGCAATTTCATGCGTTTCCAAAGGGGCGAAAGGCAGAATTGAAAAGAACCTCTTATCTTCTAGTACGAACTAAACAGCCCTCAGGTGCTAAGAGTGCCTCTACCTGCAGGAATTAAGGATATTACACAAAGCATGTGTCAAGTGGGGCGGCCTGCAGGTCTCAGCTCCCGCTCCCCACATAAGAACACAGGATATGGTGAGACCAAAAAGGAACACCCACGGAGCCATAGAGCGGGGAGTCATACCATTATGTTCTCGTTGGTGGCTGGGTTGGAGACACAGGGAGCAAACATCTGCCAGTACCCCAAACAAGGGGTCTTCCTGTCCCTCAGCCCCGCTGGTGGCTGGGCGAGACACACACAGGAAGTAGGATCCACACCATCCGCAGTCTGCCGTCCGCTTTTCTGCCTGCCAACCAACCAACCAACATAGCCACGGCAGTCTTATCAATGGCCAATGGCTAACCGGTTACAGCTGATGGCCAACTAGCCGCAGCTGACGGCCAACTAGCCGCAGCTGACGGCCATCTACTACCCAAGCCAGCACCTTTCCACGGGAGGCCGAGAGTCTGGAAACTGCTCTCTGGGACTCTGTCCCCACAGCATGTGTTCCAATCAGGGAAAACTAAATGTTGTATTATTGCATTAAAAATCCACTTAGGAGGAACATAAGGAATATCAACATCAACCCAGGCCAAAAGGGAACAACAGATTCCTCAAATCAAAGGACCAGGTCGAGCATCATGCAAACTTGAATGTACCAACCCAAACTCAGGGGCTGGCACACACTTGCAGAAATTTAACAGAACTCCCCTCCCTTTTTTTTCATGATTTGCAGATATGTTGCTCAAACAAGAGTGCCTCCTCAATAATCTTTTTGTGAACACACAAACCCCAACAAAAAATTACAATTTGGGGGGAAAAACAGTATTATAACAGCAAAAAATAAAGGGGAGGAATTTGTTAATGTTTACACAATACAGCAATTGTCCTAATCTTCAGAGACGTGAACTAGGTAAGAAAGTTCTCTGGGTTTTATAGCAATCAGTTTAAATATACCACAAAATTATTCATACCCTTTTAAGATCCCACTTTAATGAAGAGATTCACAGTTCTGGTACCAGAAAGGAGCAAGGCACATCACCAGTATTTCCGAACTGAGCCATGACCCATTTTGAGGGTTGAATTAATTTGTGAGTAGAGACCAACGTTTTTCTTAATGCTACAGACCAGAAAGCAGTGCATCACAAGCAGAAAGGGGAAGCAGAGGTTCTAGAAACTCATGTATACATGTGTGTACTGGGTCCCGTGTGTGTGTGCGTGTTCCCAATATAAAATACAATTTTTTCCTGTAGCAGCAATCAAAGAAGTTGGGATACATACTATTTCCAGTGCCCTTCAATCACTAGAATGACATGTCTCCAATGATTAATACGTTGGCATTTTGGCTTATCCCTCGCCCTTGAGTGTGACCTGCAGGAATCAGTTCACCAGAACCTTCAGAGCCAAGAACAAGCCTTGGTTGGACTTTTGGGATGCAATTCACAGCCTGGAAACTGTGTGCAGGACTTCCTGCTTCTGTTGCTGCTTCTTAAGGAATTTTTCTATACACACAATGAACTTGAAATGGCACTTTTTGAAAAGGGATAAGCTACTCAGTTTTCATCTTTTGTTTTATTCAGTTTGCTCCAAGGGCTAAATCAATAATAATTAGGGATCACAAACATTATTTTGATTGGCTCACAAGCCTGATCAGTAAAACCTGAAAAACTAAAATGTTACACAAGTTGCAAAGAAAGTACTCCTGGAGTTCACCGACATGATAGCAAGTGGAAATAACGTTAAGTGCAACAGGTGTTAACATTTAGAATGGTATTTATAACCTGCTCCTTTCTAGACAATTCTGGGACCCTGTTGCAAACCCTGCATGTATTACTGCTGACTTCCTTTGACAAGAAATAGGATTGTACGAGACTTCCTAGGCCTTACTCGGGCTGCACTTGAGTGGTTCCTATTCCTACAGCACTGGCGTAGGCTGTCAGGATGTCCACTATCTGTTTAGTTTCTAGGGTCATCCGGGCTTCCTTCAGCCAGTCCTGCGCCACTCGTCTGGACTCCCCTTTCAGCTGATTAACAAACTTTGCTGCCAGCTCCAGCTCACCATGCTCAATGCAATAGGAGGCATACGACAGTAATTTAAACGTGTTTGTATCCTCGGGGCAGAACTCCACCGGTGGCTTCAGTTGCTGAGGCGGGAAGAGGAGCAGGGACTGCAAGTAGGAGAGGAAGTACTGGTATAAGCTATTCCTGGTTTCATCGATCATTGCTACCCTTCGGGCCAGTTTTTGGACAGCATAGAAACGGACTCTAAGGGTCTCTTCACTGTACACCCCACGGGTCAGGGACTCTGGAGGGAGAGCTGCGGTTAGAGCTTGGGCAAATTCACTATCAGAACAGCTGGCTCTGATGGCCTCAACTGCATGGCCCAGGGGAACGGTGGGCAGGTCCGCAGATGCTGTCTTCAGGCTGTACTTTAATGCCTCCACCGAGAGCCAGAGCTGGTGGGCTTTTCTGGCCTCCTCTTCAGCGACTGCATGACCTATAAACAAAAGAGAGACGACCATTTTCTTTCCACCTGACTTCATGTCCTCTCACACATCCAGAGAACTGATGTACCTTCAGCAAGCTAACTCCACACATATGGAAGATAGAGCCTCTTCCACCCCATCCCACCATTTGTTTCTGGCAAGTTCTTTTCTCGCTGGCCTCTTCAAAGGAGGCAACAAGCCACGACATAATTTGATGAGGACTTGTTTTTCCTAAAGCCATGGAGAAAACTAGGAGGCTGTATGTGCACAAGCACAACTCAGTCTTCCGTCTCTTCCTGGGATAGCTAGGACAATGCATGACATCTAATTCAGATATATTTACCTGTAGAAATGTTTAAGAAGGAAACATGATATTTAAATTAGACTAAGACTTATGCTAAGGCCCTCAGATACTTCCGGAAAAAGGATGCAAGATTTCTAATAAACTTAACGGACTAATGGATCTTGAAATTTCATGAGTACTTAACCTATTTTTGACAAAACAAGATTCCTTAATCCCCCAAAGACACCCATTTTATCAGCATCCTCACTGTGAAGACATTTCCCTTTCATTGTGCCACAATGGAGGCTTCAGTAAACTAGTGTCTGTCTGGTGAGTGGAACCAGTGAATCAGCACCTGCAGACAACCCTCCCACAATGGAGCTGGAGACAGGTCTGCGCAGCCTGGAGGCAGGCGCGGGACCACACAGACCCTTTCCTCCACTCAGGGCATGTGAGATATAACCAAAGTGTGCTGGGGAAACTGCCTCGTAAATGCTGATCTCACGTCTGTCACATGAGGAGTGAAACTTCCAAGTTATTTATATTTTTAGACTTTTTAAATTTCCTCACACAACTCTCTACATTCCAAATTTACTAAATCTGGGGCTAATTTTCTACAAAATGAATACAATTTATTAGAGTGACATCAGCATCTCTATGACCTAATGTCGATCCACATATCCCATTATCCTCACTGGAAGTTGGCTTGAATAAAATTATCTAAGAAATCCATGCGCTCACTCTGAACGGCCTGTTCGATTCCTCTCAGTCGGGCATAGGCAGTATTTATATCCAGAGTAAAGTTGTCAACTTGCTCTTGACTGAGCCGACGAAACTGAAATTCTTGTTCAGAGAGTTTCTCCGATAGGTCCTGAAATAAAACACAGTGTACAGAAAAAAGTGACGCTATCTCAAATGCATGCCACTTGTGGCGACACGAAGACTCCCAGCAACAGCACCTCCACAAGCAAAGAGGGCCTTTAGAATCTCAAAACAGTTGTCATGAAACACCTGTACTACGTAAGATTTCAAAATTTCCTAAAAGTCCTATGTGATGTATGACTTCCTACAAATTTACAAATGGAACCTAACATTAAAGGAAGCAGGCTAGCAGGAAAGGTCATTAAAATGAGAAAATGCCAACTTTAGAAAGTAACTATGCTGCCACACAAACATAATAGATTAAGTTGTATTCAGTGGCGTATATATATATTCATTCTTTTTTTTCTCAGAAAAATACCCATCAAATAGAACTTACAATGCCTTTTCATACAGGCATAAATTTTAATTTTCTGGAAGATTTCCTTACGTGGAAAACCTTATTCTCTTCTTAAGACAAAATACCATATTTCCCTGAAAATAAGACCAGGTCTTATACTGTATTTCCCAGAAAATGAGACCAGGTCTTATATTAATTTTTGCTCTAAAAGATGTTTTAGAGCTTATATTCAGGAGATGTTCTATTTTTTTCATGTACAACAATCTACATTTATTCAGATACAGTCATGTCATCTTCTGGAACATCGTCATAACGTACTAAATGCATCTGTCTGGCTGATGATCTTAACTGGGGCTTATTTTCGGGGTAGGTCTTATTTTTGGGGAAACACGGTAATAAGCTAATATATTATGAATTACTTGCTGAGCAGAAACTAATTATGATTAAAGGTATCCTAATGATTTCTAAACTTAATGTGTCCGGGAAGTTTCCTCAAATATAAAAATCTAAGAACTACCATATAATCCACAGGAGTTTGTGGAGATAAAGTAGTGTCAATTTTCTCATATTGCCCTAGTTATTTTCTTAAAAACAAGTATCAGAGTCTGAGATGTCTGTTTTGTTTACCTGTTTACTGCTGACTGTCTGCCCTGAGCAGCACTGCATCCGAGCACATAGTAGGCACTGCCCGGCACAGGGCTGGCACTTCATAATATCTGTGCACTGATATTATGAATCCATAATATCTATATCCATTCATTCATTAATATTGTGCCAAGTATTATTACCTGCATTCCTGAAACCCCATGTACCAACAACCCTCCCTAAAGTTTTGAAGGCTTCCAACGACCAGGACACAGTACAAAACACATCTGATCGATAACACATAGATACAGCTTTATGTAAAAAGGAGCAATTTTGCCAATATACAAAATGCCCTCTTCGCCAAGGGTAGGGACCATTAGAAATCGTTCCCCGTTCTTCCACAGCCTCCGAGGGAATGACGGTCAGCGCGTGTTAACAGGAAAGGAGGACTGTTACTAACGGAAAGTGGAGAGCGGTAGAAGGGCGGATGGCGCTTACCAACAGGTCCTCACCTGTTCAAATTCATGTTTCAGTTCCTGTTCTTGAACCCTGAGGACATCTCGTAAGTGATCCGTGTGGGCGGCAGCCTGTCGGCGAAGCTGGGTTCTCATTTCATTCTCCATGGCATCTCTGACTTCCTCTACCTGCGAAAACACACCCAGTCACGATTAAATCCCAATGCTCCACATGTATTTTTAGAAAAAGAGAAAAGGCTACTGACAACGAAAATAGCAGCTTCTTTGTCCTGACCCCATGTGCCATGCATGCAAACACACTTCTACTTCTTATATGAATCAGAAAGCTGAACGTTGCAAGGTGACTCAAACAAGGTCACAAAGCTGTGGCAAAAATCAGAATTCAAACAGGTCCCTCTGGCGCCATAGCACCAGGCTGTTTCCTATATAAAACCAACACTGTCATTTCCGAAACACACACTCCCCCTTGAGAATTAACGAATCCCAGGTCACGGGGGGGGAGGGGGGGGGTGGGGAGGAATCATTACAAAGACTTGAGATAAAAACGAGGGGGGTAAAAAACAAAAACACAGAAAAATAAATAAATAAAACGACTTGGGATCAAACAACGCCTCATCACAACCCTCTGCGTGACCTTGGGAAAATTATCTTTTCATGTCTCCATTTTATCATCTGTGAATAATGCCTACCGTGAAGAACTGCTAAGAAAATAAATATCTGGAAGTTGCTGAATACAATTTTTTCTAAACAAAGAAAACTGCTTATTTTAAATTTAGATTCAACACGGGCCAAATCAAACCAAAGCTATGAAAAGCATATTATGTCTCACCTAACAATTAGCCATGGGTCATATTATACATTATTTAACACTGGTTACCTAGAATTCGTTAACTTACTTATTCTCAGAAACAATAGAATAAATGAATGAATCCATTCAATCAGTGCAGATATTATGAAGTGCCAGCCCTGTGCCAGGCAGTGCCTACTATATGCTCGGATGCAGTGCTGCTCAGGGCAGACAGTCAGCAGTAAACAAGTAAACAAAGCAGATCTCTCAGACTGTGATACTTGTTTTTAAGAAAATAACTAGGGCAACATGCGAGTAAGTAATGCAGGGGCTCTACCTGAGATTGAAGGGACAGAAAAGGCCTTGCTGAGGTGATAGCCAAGCTTAGAACTAAGGTTTAAAGACAGGAACCAGAACCATGTACAAGGCAGAGCAAAGACCCCAGGGCAAAAGATGTAATCAAGTGTCCCTCCTCCCCCCAAAAATACCAGGGCACCCGGTAAATAAGTAAGGGAAGCCTGGCTCACAGCAAACAGGACTGAGCTCAAGAGGTGTACTTAAGAGAGAAACATGCTGAGGGAGGGGCTGGGAGACTGATGAGAGGAAATCAAGAAGTTTGTTTTGAGTACGCTGAGTTTGAAAGGACTACTGACAATCCAGCTGGAAACATCAAGTCGGCCACTGGAGAGGCAACCAAAGCCAAGGCAGATGACGGAGCTAGCAATACAAATGTCTCAGGTGACAGGTAGCAGTTACACTTCAAAGCCATGGGACGGTTAAGAGCACCTGGAGACAGTTTAGACGGATACAGGGTTTCAGAGCCAATGTCAGTGCATGCCAGTATTTGAGAGGCTGAGCAAAGAAGGAGGGTAAGGAAGTGGCCACCAAGGTGAGAGAAAAGCCAGAAGAATGTGGTGTCCTGGCAGATGAGGGAAGGAAAAGTTTCAAGAAGGACCAGTGGTCAACTGTGTAGCTGAGAGGACACAAACTTAAGATGAGTAGTCAGGTTCCCAAATCAGCCTACAGACACCGATTTACTACACGATGTGCCCAGACAGAAGACTAAAGAGCTATTGCATCCATTCTTAATCAACAACTACTTAAAAATATCAGCAGAGAAAAATATACTCAGAATCCAACAGAGATTCTTCCAGCAGCTTTAAGGGGCAGAGGCTCCACTGGATACTAGCAGCTTATTACTTTCTTACACTTCTGCATCTGCTCAACATAAAGGAACTTTAGTAGATTAATCCTCCCCTAGAACAAAGGCCAAAGCTCCATTCAAGCGGTAGGTTGGCATGACTTACATCTAGCATTTTAAAGTCAGTGACTGCTGGTATTCTCTCTCAAAGTAGATAATCAACTTAGGTTCATTTAAAATGTTAGGCAGTTGTTCTCATTTCCTCTACCTTTCTGTCCTGTTCGGCCTGTATCTCACTCCTGTGATGTTCTAAGGCTTTTGCCACTGCAGAGTCAAATGCCCGCTTTTCTTCCAGCTTTTGCTTCTCCAAGGCTAATGCAATGTGTTGCTTCTCCGTGGCTTTCTGTTCTGCCAGCTCTCTGTTTAGCTGGTCAATGCGACGATGTGCATGAGCCACCAGGGAGTTCAGGTCGTCAGTAGAGAGCTTGTCGGCTACACAGAAACCACATTCAAGTGTTATTATTTCACCACACTTATACATCCACCAGGTAACTTGCTTCAATTGATTACAATTTAACTTTAACAACTGTAAAGAAAAGAGAAGAGAAGCTAACAATTGAAGAGGTTTAGATTCTCCAGTGCAATCAGAAATTCATAGCTCATGGGTGAACAACTAGGGCGTCTTCAATCCCAAGCAAAGTAATTTTGATAGGCCTTCAAGTTCCAGAAACCCAAATTAGTACTTCTTTTATTGCCCCCTCCCCCAAATTAGTACTTCTAATCTGAACTAATTATAAACTGGCTGAATAACTCACCATAATTTTGCCTCTAAAGACAAAGCTTACATATACAATCACTTCTATATTTTTATGTATAATTACGACTAGTCGTAAGAGGCATCCAATTAAAGATTCTTTTCTCCCAAAACTCACATCAAATTCTCTGATTTTCCCTAATAAGAGTTTGTACATTTTTTCTTAAACAGAGTTATTATCTAAGACAGTGATATGCAACGAGAGCTGTCCATCAGAATCACTTGTAGCGCTTTAAAAGAACACTCATGCTCAAAGGTTCTCATTTAGGCTTAACCACTCTCTTTCCCCCGTTTCACACTCCAAAAGTATTCTGATATATTACCACTGATTAAGAATTATGGCTCTAACAGCAAAATACAGACTGTGAGAAATACTACATAACAAATGATTCAGTTCTATAATAAATACCGTATTTCCCTGAAATAAGACCTAGCCAGACAATCAGCTCTAATGTGTCTTTTTGAGCAAATATTAATATAAGACCCAGTCTTATTTTACTGTAAGACCTGGTTTTATTTTACTATTTTACTATTATATTATTTTAATATAAGACTGGGTATAATATGATATGATATACCAGGTCTTACATTAATTTTTACTCCAAAAGACGCATTAGAGCTGACTGTCCGGCTAGGTATTACTTTCAGGGTAACGCGGTAGATTGAAAAGCAAAAAACAAAATACGGATAAGAAATTTAACCGATTAAATTCAACTTGTGTATCTCTTTTGGATATTGATTTGAACAAAATTTGGGATATTTGAACACTGAACATTTGATAACACTAAGGAATTATTGTTTTAAGTGTGATAATGGTATAATGATTGTTTTTTCAAAAAACATGCTGGAAGTTATTTACAAGTAATAGAACATGATATTTGTAATGTGCTTAAAAATAAGCAGTGGGAATAAATGAGACAAAACTAGCCATGTGTTGAAAATTGCTGAAATTGGGTGATAGGTCCATAGGAGTTCATTATAGTTTTCTACCTACTTTGTAATGTTTGAAATTTTACAAAATAAAAAAATATGTACACACACACACACACACACACACACACAAACACACACACACCCGCCCCCACAAGTTTCTGATCACTTGGTGAAACACTTTTGTAGATGAGAGAACATGGATGTAAAAAATATCCAAATCAGATTTATCACATGTAACATAATTCTACTTTATATTAGATGGTTTAATATAAGAACCGTAGGCAAAACAAAAAGACTTCAGTCTTTTAAGACTCAAAACAAAAGTCTTTAAACATAAAAGACATATAATGACTCACCTAGGTCAGAAACAGCTACAAAGGAAAAGAAAAACAGTTTGAAAAAAAGGATATACATATTTCAGTTATTAATCATTAATAATTAAATAAGAATATACAAAAGTAAACAAGAAGGAATGAGAAACCAGTAGAAAAAGCATATGTTAATACTGGAAAGCAAAATAATAGAGTTTATTTCCTATAATTTAAAAGGATTGTAAGATTCTATAAATAAGGTAAGTTCTAACATTTTAGAAAATAAGAGTCATTGATATTAAAAGTAGTTTTCATTTCCAGGAACTCACCTCTATTTTAGCTAAAACTATCAGCTTTGTTTTTACACAGAAATTATAATTCCATTTGTATTACTTCCGAGAGTATTTCACTAAGACACGGTCCTGAATGTTCTCAGCACCAGGTTTCTACTAACATTTCAAGTAATTAAAAAACTACTCTTTTTGGAAACCTGAAAACAGTGAACTCACACTAAATATGCATTTAACCTCTCCAAATTAAACTAAGAACCATGACCACCTGATTCGACCGTAAGGAAGAGAGAAATAACATTCTGAATAGTTTGGACGCTCCCCACCATGACCACAAGCACCACTGTGGGAACACGTGACAGGGGAGGGGAACTGCAGCCTGTCTCCTGCCTCTTCTTAACATCCTGGGTCCAACAAGTTCAAAAATGGGTACTTTTCAAACAAAAGGGCTCGTAATTTCAACCACTTAATCTGGTATTCAATCAAAGAAACAGGAATCTGACCCAACGTTGAAGAAAAAACTAGCAAAGATCGACAAGGTCAGAAATAATATGTCGGTCTCACCATGGCACATAAATATGGCTATATCTATAGCGGTCTATAGGCAATAAAGGAAATGTGCCTTGGGAATACTGACAATTTACAACTTGCACCCATTCTCCAATCCTGGCAACAGCCGCATGCACGCTTCCTAATGGCTCTTCCTCCCTTTCCCACAGTGATAGCTGCTCTGAACATGGTATTTATCATTCATGTTGTTATACTTCACATGCATGCATCTTTAAACAATATATGGTTGTTTTGAATGTTCTTAAGCTTCACATAAGTGGTATTCTGCTCCATGTATTCTTCTGCCACCTTTTGTTTTTCTTAACACCTGTGTTTGAGAGAACAGTTCTGGTTCATTCGCACTGCAATATGTGATGAACATTGAGCTGTTTCCGATTATTCTGCTCTTACAAACAGTGCTGCTATGAATATTTTTGTGAGTATCTTTAGGCACCCATTTGAGTCTTCTTAACCACATACCTAGGAGTTGAACTGTTGGATCACGGAGTATATACATAATCAACTTCACTAGAAACTGTAATTTATGGTTCAACAAATCAATTGCTAAATGATACATGTCAGTATCATTCCTATTCTTTATTTTCTGCGCCCCTGGCCCACATACTAGATGGCCCATATCACTTTGCCCTTCGATTACTCCAGTAACTTTTTTTTTTTAATTTTGTGCCAACATGTTTTTTTTTTTTTTTTTTAATTTATTGGGGGTGACAATTGTTAGTAAAATTACATAGATTTCAGGTGTACTCCAGCAGCTTTTAATCAACTTCCTTGTCCTTAGGTATCCCTCCCTCCACTGTCAATCTTATAAAAATGAATTTTCCTCCTCTTTACAATCATCACTCCTCAAAAACCTGAAAGAGGGTCAGATGCTGCCAATACAAATCAATGAGACAGAAAACAGTGAGGCTAGTGGGTAAGAATAAAATCCTGGCTCCATCCCCAACCTTGGGCAAATTACTTCACCTCTGTGTCTTGGTTTTCTCCTCTATAAAAGGGGTATAATAACACTACTTACCTCATAGGGCTGTCATAAAATTTAAATAAGTTAATACACGTGAAAAAGCACTTAAAACACGATCTAGACATAAAATAATACTCAACAATATTAACTATTATTATATGTTTGACATTGCTCAGCTATGAGAACACAGAAAAAGTATTAGATAAATGATTATTCCCGAGACATTTATAACTTGGGAAAATAAAACGAATAAGAGCACAATAACTGATAACACAAACCAGTACTAACAAGTTTGGAAGAGGTCTTATATGAGTTCAGATTTCAGACGCGAGGATATCTAGTAAGGGCTGGCGTAATCATGGAGCATTTCATTATCTCCAGAGGTTCACAAGAAATCAGTAACAGTGGGAGGAAAACTGTGGCTGTGGGCAGGGGTGGAAGGGAAACTTCATCAGATGTCATTTGTCCATTATAAATTTTGTATCATGGGAATATATAATCTATTTTAAAAATTAACGAAACAGTAAATGGAGTTTGTACAAAAAAGATAATTCAGAGATTATATGGCAGGGGCCTTTCGCTTTGAACATGCTACATTAAAGAAATGTTTCCAACCTTGGTACTACTGACATTCTGGACCAGATAATTCTTTGTTGTGAGGGGCTGGTCTGTATACTGTGGATGTTCAGCAGCATCTCTGGCTT
The DNA here is from genome assembly GCF_964194185.1 of Rhinolophus hipposideros. NCBI lineage: Eukaryota > Metazoa > Chordata > Mammalia > Chiroptera > Rhinolophidae > Rhinolophus > Rhinolophus hipposideros. The sequence goes on along the minus strand of NC_138058.1, from coordinate 14,430,215 downwards.
CTACCTACTACACAGATGCCAGTAGCACTTCCAATGTGGCAAATAAAAATGTCTCCAGACGTTGACAAATGTCCTTCTGGGGGAGCCAACAATGCCTGGGTTGAAAACGACTGTTTTTCTTATTTTCATGTTTTACAGTGGGCATTTTCAAAATCAGCAAAACAAATTTTAAGAAGTTAAAATCTTCTGACGCTGGCATGCAAAAATTAAAAATTAGTAGGCTTTAGCTTAGTGGGAAGATCCAAGACCAGTATTTTAAATGAGAAAATGCAAATTCCTAAGGATAACACTCATAACTAACTCCAAAGACAAAGCCTGTCCTGCCCCTTGAACCTGATTTCAGCCAGTCTACACTCCCTACTACCCACCAGTGTCATATCCATGCCGAGGGCTTATACCTAATGGATATATAACAAACACAAAAACCAGGGAATAACAATTTCCAAAGGACAAAATAAGGTCATGTATTAGAGTGACTTGTGGAGGAAAATGGAAGTGAGAAGGTCTATGGGGTGATACCATGTTTCAGTTGTTACCTCAATGAAGCACAGGCCTTGAGAAACTCTGATGAGAGAAACTACAGAAGTGGCTTAACTGAGCCTGCTCAAGGACAGTCTGTCCATGCTGCCCTCTTCACTAGCTGCTAATCAGCTTAAAGGACAATGTGCAAACAAGTCACTGTTCCCAGACTGAACTTTGTATGTTTCTCCACAATATGCTCATTTATAAATTATGCTCAATATGCTCATATTAATAATATGCTCATATTAATATGCTCATATTAATAAATTATGCTCAATATGCTCATATTGTGCTCAATTATGCACAATATGCTCATTTATAAATCCTTTTATTTTTTGCTTTGACATGAGTCTGGTATCTCCCTTTTAAGTGAGTCAACTACATTAAAAAAACTAACTGAATGTCTGAGTAAGTTTTTGACAGCCTTGACTCCACTTCTTGCAATGAAATCTCCCTAGCTGACCTTTATGCAGGTAAAATTCCTGTACTGGTCTCTATTGCCTCAGCTCCTAAACCAGCAAGGGTTCCATGATGCAACCTTGACACCTTCAGCCTAGAGAGGCCTCTAACACTGATTCTCCACATCCTACCTGATGTTCAGTTTCTAACAGACAATGGCATTTAAACAGTATTTTAACTTGCTGAGACTGATAACCTCTAATTCTTACCACCCTTACAGCATTTTAGGAAAATGTGACTATTCCCTGCAGTTCCGCTGTGTCATTGCTTAATCATTCCAGTTCCCTCAGTCTAAGCTATTTGCAAGGCAACAGCCACACAACCAATTTCCTTTCCACTGCACCGTCCCTGGGTGAATTCTCAACCACAGTGTTGTCACAGAGAAGTCAAAAGGCGTGCCTTAAGTAATTCATTATGAATATTTTTTAAGTACCAAAGGTTTTGAACAAGTTTACATATGTGTAATATTCTAATAGAACTGAGGCTATGTTGTTCTCACTTCGATTCCAAAAAAAAAAAATTTTGTTTTTGAGTAACAGGGACAGACTGGAATCATGGATTATGGAATTAAACACTGGCTGGAACTTGTGTCCACTATGGCTAAAACCATGAGAATACTGTCACAGGTATGCCACCCGTCATGGCTATGACTAAAATAAAATGTTGCAAACACTGTACTGTATGCCAAATGAGATATGCATGCCACAGAGGTTTGCACTAGATGAATGGAGTTGAAGTAAGTTTAGATTAGTTGATCAGTTGTTAAAAAACAAAAACAGAGAAGTGCCAACACTTCAGTTGTACTTACTCCTCCCTTTCCAACCTGGCGAGACTTCTGGAGTAATACTGTCCAGTTCTCGCTTAAAGTCGTCTCGGGCTTGGACCACCAGCTCGTGATACTGAGACACGACCTTAGCCTCAGACTGAGCTGCTTCAACCTGGACAAACACAAGGGATATGTGGTTAAAGTGAACAAAAATACTACATCCCAAAAACCAGTACTTATATTCACTGATTTATTTGTTTGGTTGGGAATATAGAAACAACATACAGAGAGAAATCTAAAGCTCAGAAGAAGTAACATAAGCCTTGTCTTTGTTTCCTTCTAATTCTATTCAAATACTAGGGGTAAGCTCCCTTCCAGCTTACTCTGAGCCCCATCCCTTTCTCTGAGCCACCAGAAACTACCCATACAGATCACAAGTGCAGACAGAAGATTGCCTACAAAATGGAAATTTTCAAAAGTGGTAATAACCACGACCAAAAATGTTACCTATCATAAAAAGTATCAATAATACTGAATGATCCACTTTGTGTCCAAGTTAAGTTTTTAAAATTAGTAACAACTAATATACTTTGCAGGGGAAAACGGAGAGATGGTAGGAATTTTATAATTTTCCTGAATTCTTAAAACCCTTTGACTAAAGGATTATATTTAAAACTAAGAATACTTGTAAAAGACATTTAAAAAACACACCTTGTGGACCACGTTATCCAGATCAACTATCATGTTGTGAAGTTTTCCCTCTGCAGCGGTTATATGAGATTTGGCCCCAGCAACCTCTTCTTTCTTTGCTTTTTCAATTACACTTTTCATCTTCTCTAATTCTTCTCTGGAAACCAATAAAACAAAACAAAGATTTAGCATTATTCCTTGTCAACTTCATTAAAGAGTTTGAAGTCAATACAACATACAACTGTTTATACTCTGTGAAAAAAATATATTTGAAAAACATTATTCAACGCTTTTTCAGTCAGTAGGCAGAAAAGCTTTCCTCGCCAACAACTGAAAACACCTTGGTCAGAAGCTCGATTTACTAGAGTGACCCAGGGAAGTGGCATGGTGTAGAGGAACACAGGCTTCGGAAGCAGGGAGACCTGGAGTCACAACCAGCCTCGCCTCTCCTTTGCTGCACACACTTGTATAACGGATTAGAAGCAGTTCCTGTAAGTACCTGGTACAGTGCCTGCCACATGGAGAGCACTCAATAAACGGCAGCTTTCCAAGGCTTAAGCTGACAGCCCTGACAATGAGAACACATAAAGAAGGCAAAGCGAGGGAGGGAGGAAGCAAGCCAAAGAGCTCACTGAGCAAGCAGCCAGGTGCTGGGGAGCCTCACGATTCAGAATGTTTCACAGGTCGTATGGACTGTAGTCTGCCCACCACAACACACAGGCTCAGAGCCCTGACTCATGATCTAGAGGGATGTGAGCATAATGTCTTAAATCTCCTAAAAGATATGCTGGCTTCCTTAGAAGGCTTTCCTTTCTCTACCAATAATAAATATCTTTAGGAAGAGAGTAAAATTTTGAATGACAAATAACGATTCCACTACGCAACCGAAAACGTTTATTCAAATGTAGATTTCCATCAAAAGAGGGAGATCTTGTACTTGGTTTACTTACTTGATCCTAATTTTAGCCAACTTCCAGAAATCAACTAACTTATTATATGACATAAAACTACTTTAGTAGCTAAGGCAAAGAGATTGTAAGATACTCTCTAAATTCTGACAAAATTGCTCAAACCATTCAAGAAAAATCTTAAATTATGGCAGAATTTCAGTAAATCCGTAGAGATGCTTCACCTAAGCAATAACCAAAGAAAATTGCTTTTTATACAAGATCCCTTATATAGGTTTCTGTCAAATTTATTTTGGGCTAATTATATTTTACTCCCTCTCTCCTTTTTAAATGTGTTTCTGATACCGATACAGATTAAGAACAGGTGGAGAGGGGAGGGAAGATTTTCTCTGCTTCCTCTTTCTATACAGATGCTACAAAGAAAATCCAGACCAAAGAAAGCCACCGGCAGGCCCTAATTACTTGTTAAAGTCCATGAGTAATTACTTGGCTTTGAGAAGGGCATCAGCAGCCTCATCTACTGCCTTTCTGCGTTCCTTCAATGCACCCTCCACTGTGCGCCACTGAGCTGACTTCTTCTCACCTGCAATCTAAACAAAAAGTTTTCATTACTACATTTTTAGGGGTGATTGCTTCATAAGGTATATAAATGTCTACTGTACACCTGAAACTAATATAATATTGTATGTCAACTGTAATTGGAAAATAAGTTAATTTTTAAAATAAAAAAGGACCCAATTCCCATCAACATCAAAAAAAGTTTTAATTATGTAAAGATGAATAACTGCTATTATTGTAATAGGACAGAACAATATGACCAAACGCAGAAACAAGTGACATTAAATTCAAAGATAAAAAGTTATATATAATAATTATCCAGAGCAGGAACTCTTAATGTAATGTTCCTATTTACAATGTAAGGTTAGGCTCAAAGAAATCCATGAATCATCTCCCATCAACAGCCCCCTCCCACATCAAAATTGTAAAAGATTGTTGTTTCTATGCACATGGGCATTTTACAAGGAAAGATGATATTTCGATTAGATTATTAAAAGGAGATATGAAGCATAAAAAGTTAGTAAGAACAGTAACTTTTCATGAATTATGTTTGTTGACTAAATCATTCTTCAGAGAAGCAGGTACTTAACATTTTCTTAACTACTGGCCTGTCTATCAAAATCATAATTTAAGGATAAGTAGAAAGTGTACACATTTGTAGGGCCCTTACTTCTCCAAAACATTATCCCAAAGAATGACCTCCTATAATTTGCACGGTGAAAATTAACTAATGTCAACACCCCCCACAAAGATAAATTTTATAGAACGTGAAATACACACACACACACACACACACACACACACACACACACACACACACACATAAAGTTTACCTATATAAATAAGTCTCCCTAGAAGACTTTTCCCTAGAAAATTTTCCCTAGAAAATTTCTTAGGCATGTCCAATATGGTTTTGTTCCAGTATTGGAACTGATGGCCACTTCTTCAACTGAGCAGAGTTAGCTCATATTTAGGAAACACATTGTGCCAAAACCCAACCAATAAACCCCACCCAGAACAGTATAATTCACTCAGTGCAGCGAGATGCTCATGCTATGAGACGTAAGAATCCATATCCCGAAGGCACAGCGGAGTCCAGCTCCATCCTCCCCACATTGTGCACTGTCTACACAATGAGTGGAATGTTATTAGGAACTCTCTATTTTAAATTATTTTTAAATTACAATTTTAAGTGATTTTTTCTCTCCTCCTTTTGCTAAGTGCATATAGTTTAAAGTTTAGATACAAAGCAAAGCTACCTTATGGTTTATCTTGCAAGTACACTGTGCTAGAACTCTGGAGGTGAACAGGAACATTCTAAATTATCAATGTATAAAAATACTTTTGTGAACACACGATGGGATTTATAGATGATGTAATACAGAATTGTACACCTGAAATCTATGTAATTTTACTAACAATTGTCACTCCAATAAACTTTAATTAAAAAAAAAAAAAGAAGTTTACATAGATCATCTACGCAGGTCACCTTTCATGCAGAAAAGAGAAATGTTACCCTAAGGACAGTTGTTTACAAATTCAAATTTGTAACAAAATGATTAATAAATATTCTAAAAAAAAAATACTTTTATCTAGGAAAGTTCAATAATTATATTTCGAATTACCCAAAGAGGGCACTGCAGGGGCCGTTGCACATTCAGAACATGACTGTCATCTCAGTAAAGAGTCCTGGGCCACAGATGCCCAACCTGTATCTTCCCTTGTTAGAAATACAAGTGATTCTGCCTCTGCCATCTTGGACCTGCTGCTCTGGGAGGAAGGCTCAGCAAAAGTAATGCCTCTGGTTTGGGTCATTCAGAACCAATTCTCCACACTGTATTCCCACTGACATCTATCATGGTCTCGTTTTAAAGGTACCTCTATAGTCAATGGAAAGTTGAAAGAAGCAAGTCCCTTATGGCAGGGTTAAACTTGCCACTGGACCACTGTGGCAATCTGAGGAAGCTTCTCGGAATACTAGTTTTAAATGCTTAAAATGAAAGGACAAGATTACAAAGGAACCCAATTACGTTGAAATATGGTCATAAAATAGGTATTTTTTAATGCTCTGAAACAGAAACCAAGACCTAGTGGTAGGACTAATAAATACCCTAATTAAGAAGTAGTAAAGAACATAAATGATATTTCAGGAGATTTGCAAGTACTACAATGTGATATGAAAATACCCGTGCTTTCTACTGGTGACATAATTACAGGTCCTGCTAACTACTGCAGTTTGTTGCTAATATTCTTAAGTGAAGGAAAAGATTTTGAGGCTAGGGAAAATAAAGATGTTTTCCATCCTAGTTCAACAAGCCCCAGAAGTCTATCCACAGAACTAATTCCAGGATTAAGAATTCCAGTTTTCAGAGGAAATTTTTGGTACTTTTCTTCTATCTTTTTATCGCATGCTTTTTGTTTTTATATTCTACGTAAATTGTTGCCAAGTGACAAAGCATATTATTTTTATGGTGTGAATAATGAGACGATGTTTCAGTGAATTGCCACCTTAGCGATCTTGAAAAAAAAAAAAAAACACATTAAGAAAGGATGCTAGGTTGGGTCGTATCTGTATCTTGCTATGTATAACAAATTTTCCAAGACTCTATAGTATGCTATTAGAAAACCTGGTATTGTGTTAAGAACTCTTTATAACTAACCCAAAAATACTTATAAATCATGTAAGTGTTAACGACATATCTGGAGGCCAAAATGTCTCTCTCTGTTAAAGACTGTCCTGCTTACAGAGGCCCAAGGATAAGCTATCCTGTAAAAGACACTAGATTTCTCTACAATCAAGCCAAGTCCAACTGTTTGCAAACACCGCTTTGATACAGTAATTCAGCATGTACCAGAGACCCTGTGCATCTGCAGCTTCCTTTGCTTTTACTAGAAAAAACAGAAGTGGGGATCCATTTCAACATTTCAAAACCTGTGTTCATACAGTTTTCTGACTATTTGGGAACACTAGCTAATACACCCTAGTCTAGTTAACTGCCACTATAAGGTGTTCTTTAGGTGGAAAATCTGGATTGCAATAGATTTCATACTGGCTAATCCACATGCACTACATATTGTGTGTTCCCTGGGAAGAGGCAATGCCCTCTTATGCAGCCTTCCACCAACGTAGTATCGGATATTTAAAGCTTCAAATCAGTGCCCTTCTGAAAGATATTGGTCCACTTGGGTTCAAATCCAACTTCCTGATGCCATGCAATTTCCAGTCTTCCCTCAACTGTACAACCAGCCTACTAAATATTCTCTGTGTGGTTTCCACTTTCCTGAATGAACTGTGACTGAAATTTTTTTTTTGACTTTGAATAAAACAATTATCTTTAAGTTTTCAAAGGTTGCAGTTTTTGGTTATTTACACCAAAGGTCTAACTTACCTTTTTTGTGATATACATATGACTAAAACACTGTGAAGTGTGTTTAAATTTTTTAAAAACTACACAGTTGTGGTGACAAAGTAACTTTACTGATTATGCATGATCCTGATCCATGCAATTTATAGTTTATTTATTTTGTTCTTTTTTTCGGGGGGGAATAACTGAAGTTTATTTTATTAAGTCTCCAATTTATATAGGGCATCTCTCCATTCATTTAGGCCTTTTTAAATTAATTAATTATTAGTTTCGGGTATACAAAACAACATAATTAGACATTTATGTCCCTCACAAAGTGATAACCCCCATTCCACTACCCCTCTGACATCGTATATAACTGTTACAATACCATTGACTATATTCCTTATGCTGTACTTTATATCCTGTGACTATACATACAGTTTTTTGTATTTTGTTCTTTGTCAAGATATATTCTTCAGTATATGCGCTGCCAAAGCGAGCACAAAGATATATTTTTATAGACTGAATTATGAAGGAAAATTTGGGTCCCAGTATTACATTTTTAAATCAGTGTAATTACTTTATTCTTTGAAGTATTCAATCCAAGTTAAATAATCAGCATAAGCATGTAAAATAGCTGGAGTTTTAGGGTACATAGGATCTCTCTGTATTACTTCTTACAATTGCATGTCAATCTAAAAGTATCTCAAAATAAAAAATTTTAAAAAATGGTTGGCGATTTAAAAGCAAAAAACAGAAAGCGAATACATTTAAGCTCTATTAACACATGGAGGCAAATCTGAATTCTTGTACCGTATCATTGTTGTGAGATAAAATACATGTAAAATTCATGAAAAAGAACATGTTTTCTAAAGACCATTACTTTTGATTCTCTTCCCTTAGTGAGAGAAAGCCCATGCTAGGAGGAAGAACTGCTTCTTAACTGCTACCTGTCTAACCGCCCTTTGGCTCACCTCCGAGTTGTCCATGGCCGCTTTCAGTATGCTGGAGTGGGCGCTGACGGCCTGGATGGCGGCGTTCTGCGCTACGATGGCCTGCTGAGTGATGCCGGCAGTGTGGCTCAGAGCCTCTTCTAAGCTCTTGGCTAGGGCTGAATAAAAAGAACCATTACAAAGCAGATCCCTCCCCAAACATGACTTTATTTTAAACCTTCACTCTTCTCCTACTGCATTTTCCACCGCATTTCCCCCAGTGTTAAAACAACAAAAAACGCACACATTTAGAGACTCAAAGTTTCATGTAAAAGTATGATAAAATATTAATAATTATTGAATCTGGATGATACCGTGTTTCCCCAAAAATAAGATCTAGCTGGTCAATCAGCTCTAATGTGTCTTTTGAGCAAAAATTAATATAAGTAAAACAATAATTTTATTATTTTATAATAATAAATATATTATATATTATAAAAATTTTATAGTAAAATAAGACCGGCTCTTATGTTAATTTTTGCTCCAAAAGATGCATTAGAGCCAACTGTCTAGCTAGGTCTTATTTTGGGGGAAACATGGTAGCTCTGTGGGTGTTCATGATACGATTTTCACTTTTACCTCAATTTTTTCAAAACAAAATAAGTGTTTTAAGATTTTTTTAAGGAAAAAAATTAGGACACTATAGTCCCTTTTACCTAATAGAGGCTATATATAAATGCAGCAATAACCACCAGCATTTTTCATTTTAAGTAACAATCTTATAGGTCCACAGGAAAAAGGGGTACCCATTTTCATCTCAGCAGGAAGGGATACTCACAATAAATTATCTATATCACCAAGATATAAGAAGATAACCTACACACAAGAAAAGAAAAAGACAAGCAAGAAAACATGTAAACAAAAAAAAAAAGAAAAGGTAGTTTGGCAGTGGACAATATTTTTCCACAAAGGACTTCAGAAATAGCAGACATCAGTCAGTACTCAAGAGGCTACCTCTTATGAAGATCATCTTTCTATATGCTGCTTCAGGAATCAAAAACAAACCTAACTTTTTTTCTTTTTTCCAGTAAAGCAAGGGATGATTTTAGATACAATACTAAAATGGAGAAATGGTCACATGAAGAAAGAAGGCCAGCGATAATACAAATTTATCAGATATCAGATGACAAGAAACAGGGAAATGTATTTGGCAGATGAGACAAAGACAAAAGGTGATTTTGAGCAAAAGAAGCATAAGCTAGACATGGACGAACGAAACCAATTGAACCATACGTGGTACCTCTGTAACACAGATAAAAGGAGAAAGCTAACATTAATGCCACACCACAAATGTGAGATTGAAGTTAAACTGAAGACACAGAGGATATGAAGAGGCTATGGAGGAACATGCATGAATTAATGGTGCGACATTTAAGCACAAATAACAGTAAACCACTTTACAGGGGCCCACACACCAGCTGGCTGGAAGCCCTCTTCAGACGTCTACTCACTGAGCTTTGAGATATATATTTTAAATATATACACACACACATATACATACATATATGTATACATATGCATATTTTTTTGCTATTGAGTTCCATATATATTTTGGATATTAATCCTGTATCAGATATATATATGCTTTGCAAATACGTTCTCCCATTCCATAGGTTGCCTTTGCGTTTAGTTCATTGTTTCTTTTGCTGTAGAAGTTTTCAGTTCGATGTAGCCCAATTTGCTGACTTTTGCGCTTTGATTCTTGATAAAATTTTTACATGCACACACACGCTTGCACACATCACACACACACAGAGTAGTTTGGGAGAAAACTAAGAGGTGACAGACAAAATCCTGAAAATTTTCACGTTGCCCAAAATGAAAGGTAAGAAGTAGACAAAGAGAAAAGGAACACGATGAAACAGTAGACATCGCCATCTTAAATTTACCACTTACTTTAAGGTGTCCATATGAAAAAGGAGAAAGTGTAAAACGAAGAAAAAATATGAATAAAAGAAAAAAGTGATCTTTGATTTGTAGCAGAGAATTCAGAAAAAATTAAGTGAGAGAAATACTTCACCTATTTAGAAGTTATTTATTGAATACACTCAACTGTTTTATTTTCCCCCCCAAAATTTTTTTATTTAAACATTAGACATTTTTTTTTTTTTTAAAGGAGGGCAGCTCACAGTGGCCCATGCAGGGATCGAACCGGCAACCTTGGTGTTATCAGCACCACACTCTAACCGACTGAGCTAACTGGCCACCCCCTTAACCATTTGTTAACATGGCCAAGAACTCAGAAGAATATTTAAAAAAAAAAATCCAAGTAGCCAAACTAATGCCCTATACCTATGTTCCTTCTGCTCCTCCTGCTCTTTACACAATTCTAACAAACTTGCCTCCTCAGAGGAGGGCAGAACCAACACATCAGAAGGGAAACAGGTACCACTCTAGGCAGAAAGACAAACAGAAGTAAGTGATGGGCACAGGCTAAAAAACAAACTATAAAAACCTGTCATAAGAATTTCAAACAAACATTTTCTCAGTCCAGCAAAAAGGTACATGACCACTACCTCCAGACACATCAACACATTTCAACATGCAGTACAATACAATAAATTAATGTTCCATGTGCCTTGACCCAGACAGGAAAATACATTTTTGTACATCTAGTGTCTTGTTTTGGATCAGAAAACTTAAAATTGAAACTTAAAAAGAAACACCCTTCGGTTAACTGAAAATCAGTAATGTGTGGAACATTTCACCCCCATCACTGCCAGATAAGGGGGCTACTCCAGTGAGAGTCCAGAGGCTGGGAAATAAACAACAGTGTAAGCCACTCTGACCTGCACAAATTATGATTTTAACAAACGATTCTCAGGAAAGCTGAAAAAAAAACAAAAAAACAAATACCCCACAATTTCTGTTCACCAGATGGAGAGAGTACACATATTATTTGGAGTTTACAAACTGTAATCTAAGAATAGCCCTTGTCATCTGAGTAAAAGAAGTTTAGATGGAAATGTGTTATTTCATCACAAATGATGAAATAAAGGTGGTGAAGAGAGCAATGCTACTGAAGATACACAAGAAACCGTGACTAGCTGATAGATGAGAAACTTGTGCCCATAGTTGGAGGACAGAGCAACTGACAGATGACCGGAATTATTTAAGATGCCGTCTGGTTTACATACACTCAAGCTTAGCTTGTTCTTGCTTTTCCTGCTGCGCAAGGCGAGCTGCCACTTCTTCAGGTGGTCGCTCCCGTACGGAAGTTGAGGATGCTTCCTCTTGCGGCAAAAGTAAAGAGGAAATCACATTTCAGCACAGAATTTCAACAGCTCACAGGGATATAAAAATACCATCGGTTGTACTTGCCAGCTATATCAACAGAGGGCATTTTTGTGATAAGGATTCTAAAACCACATTATTGCTCAATGATTCCAACATGAAGAAGTAAAGATCAGCTCTTACACCCCTTGTTTTCAAAGATTTATTCAGACTTTGAAATTCCCTAAGCAAGTCTGCAGGCTTTAAATGTATACTTACATAGTGTCTACGGGTTGTCTAGGCCTTAAATAGTTCTGATGAGCAAATCATTTATAAAACCACAAATATAAATTAAACTACCTGAAGTTGCAGGCTTGGGTTTTCTTTCACCAGTTTGAGGGTGACCAGTTTTTATAGATTCCTCATGCTGAACCGCAGGGGCTGGGACCGACAGTGTATCACCTGCTGCAGAAATAATTTGAGCTGCCTCTGTAGGTGCTATAAATATATGTTACTCTGGTATTTATAGTTTTCTGGGTTAAAAGAGAGACATACAAGAATCTACTACTACTACCACCCACTTCACATTTGACTCCTTGAAAAAACGAGTGCATGTCCTGCCACAATTCAAACACACAAATAGACAGGGGCACTGCCCACCACATACACACACCCACACGAGATGGACAACAGCTGGGAAAGCACAAGAGACAGGGGTCTCGTCAGCATGCACCTGTTTGTTAGCCATCACTATTCTCAGGCAACGCTTCTAGTAACAGTACTAAGTGGGTACTAAATCTTAACATGTGAGAGGTGGACATAAGATTTATAGAAAATGGAAAAATAATAACAAAGGAAAGAAAGAGCCTGTAATAAAGGCAGACAAAAGAAAGTAACCAACCACAAAAAACCTTTTTTAATTGAAGAGTGGTAGAGATGAAAGAAGTGTGTGCAAGAACAAAGTGACAATTTTAAACACAAAGTTCACAGTGAAGATAGTAAGTTAGTGAAGAACAGAACTCAGCTAAAAATTATTTCATAGACATATTTTTAAAGAAAGGAAGGTTGAAAAAATCAAGAGCTCATAAATTATAAATAAAAGTGTTGATGGAAGAGAAATGAGTAATTCTAGAGGTGGAATAGAGGGGGGGGAAACAACAAAATGGAAGGAAGAAATTTTTAATAAAGGTCCAACTTAAGAGATAAAGCTGGATTATCACAAAACCCATTAACTGGTTTCCCTGCTCTGCCATTGGTCCCTTATCTATTCTTCACAATAGCCAGTGATCTTCTTGAAAGTCGGGTATCAATCCGCTGGTTCAGAACCCTCCCAAGGCCTGCCCATGCCACTGAGACTATAAGCAGAATTCTTACGGTGGCTCCAACGGCCACAACAGGCTTTCTGCTCCCTCTCTGACCTCTTTGCTAGTGTTCTCTTGCCCCACTCCAGCCTCATTTGCTTCTCGCTAGAAAATGTCAAGCCTGTGCACTAGCTAATCCATCTGCCTGTGATGCCTTTCCCCACCAGCTTTTACACAACTCACTTCGTCATTTCTTTGTAGTATAAATGAAAGCCTCCAAGTGAGACTTTCCTTATCACTCCATTTAAAAGTCGCCATATTCCCTCCCACACTTATCACTGTCTGACAGCCTATACATTTTACTTATGTATTTAATATATGATCTACTTCCCCTCATCCCACTAAGGAATATTCCCAGAGTCTGTTACTATTCTGTTCATTGCTATATCCCCAGTGCCTAGAAAATGCTTGGCACATAGTAGATAGTGAATATTTGCCCAGTGGAAGAAAATCAAGTGATTTAATTAAGAACAGAAGTGACTAAGGAGAAACACAAGAAGTTCAAATGTATTACTGAATATGTTAGAGTTAGGTAAGAGCTGTAAATTAGGGTGGGATTACTGATAAATCATGAAGGTAAAAAATGTTAATATCTATAAATCTAGACTAGATCAGATGCTTTCATCACTAAGAAAGAAGAGGAAGAAAATAGGTGGGAAAAGAGAATAAATCTTAAAATCTAAAGAGGGGAGAAGGCTAGGAGTCAGATGAAAAAAAGATAAAAGAAAAATAAAGTGTTGCAAGCAAGACAATTCTTGCCATTATCCTCATTCAGTAGCTGTTATTAATAAAGCCCAATTCAGTATCTCTTTTCACCCCCAAAATGAGAGCCAAAATAGTGAGAGTAATCCTTCCCCAAGGTGAGAGCTACGGACCAGAAGAGTTCTTCATGAGGAGTGGCCTCCCTCTTAACCATGGGTTCAAATACACTAAAGCAATTCATTTACCTATATAATTTGTTTTGCATTTTTAAACATTTTATTAAGTATATTGGGGTGACACTGGTTAATAAAATTATATAGGTTCCTAGTGTGCGATTCTATAATACATCATCTGTATATTGCATTGTGTGTTCATCATCCAAAGACAATTAATTTTAAAAGAATGATTCTAAATATAGGTACCTGTTGTTGCAGCTGGAGTGCCTCCCTTTTGTTTTTGCAGGTATGAGCCAGGCAGCTTAGATTCTTTCATTACCTCTGATACACTTGAGATTTTTAGTGGACCAGACTGAATCTTGGAAATGAAAAACATTTAACATTTCAGATATAGTACTGTTTATTCAAAAAGGTAGTATAATGTATATCATTTCAAAAGTCAAGTCTCTAGGCTTTCAACATAAAGTAACATGTATATTTTTATTAACCGTAGTAAGAGAAGCCATCATACTAGAAGAATGTAGTCCACAAACTTCATTCTAAAGCTTCTCTTGGGGCAACTAATAAAGTACATGACATATGACTTTCCCTTTAAACATCATTCTTTACATATACAACATTAAAGCTATTTCCATTTGCTTCCTAAATCAAATTATGTTGTCTTCTGTATACATTCAGTTATATCTTTAATCTCCAGGAATCATGCAACTATACACTAAACTATACTCATATAATCCAACTGTCACGCCTGCCTTTCTCTTTCTCAATTACCACCTGCCGTAAGTATAAGGCACTATGTGCTGGAGAAAATTACTGAGCAACAGAAGTATTCTCATTTACTACCTATGTTGTCCCACTTTTTGCCAGAACTTGGCAGTGGGACTTAGATATCCCTAAAAATGATTATTCAAACAAAACAGAAATGGTTCTGAACTTCATCACTACCAGAAATTAAACATATATGCATTTTATTTTTAATAAAATTTTATTGTTTTAAATCATGAAATTCATGCTCACCGTAACAAGCAAAATAATATCAAGATATATCAATGGTTTTAATTTGCCTCTTTATTGTTCCTTTCCCTTCCAGTACTCCCAGGTAACCATTGCTAAAAGCCTGAACTTTATCCTTCCACCCCTAGGTGGCATAAGCTCAGGTATATACATATATGCATTTTTTCATTTCTTTAAACAAACTAAAATAGTTATTATTATACAAATTATCACGTAACTCGCTTTTTTTCATTTAACAATACATCGTGGACACTGTCTTCCAGGTCAAGAAATTCTTTTTAGTTGCATAATGTCCTAACTTAATTGCATATCATAATGTAGTTGCAAAACCCATAATTTGGCCAATTACTCCCCTATTTTTGGTCATTCAAGTTGTTTCCTGTTTTATTTTGCGAAACATCCTTATCCATATAACTGAAAAGTGCTGTAGTACGTATCTATAAAACAGTTTGCCAGAAGAGGAATCACTGGATATTAACAGATCACTTTTACATAAGGTTCTAGCAACTCACAACTCTCATAATAAATATGTTTGTGTATAAATATGATCTATTTCCAGACTCAGCTGTTCCATTTTCTAATTTCTAATACTGTGTCAAAACCTTATTGTTTTATTAAAGTAAGATTTTACCAAAGTCATTATCTGGAAAAGCAAGTGTTATCTAACCCCTCTTCATCCCAACACATTTTCAAAATGTCCTTGGCTACATTATTTATTCTTCCATCTGAACTTGAAAATCATCTTGTCTAATTCTTCAACCTCTAGAAAAATCTATTTGAATTCTTATTAGATGTGTATGTGTGTATGTACATGTATATGTCATTTCTCTCAAATACAAACAAATTTAAGAGAAATACATATTTGAGAGAAATGGCATTTTGAAGATACTAAGTCCTATTCAGGAACATAAAAGTTGTCTCCATTTAGGCTGGTCTTACTCTATGTCCATCAAAAAGATTTTTAAGTTTATCTTCTCTCAATACTTACAGTCTATGCATAGCAATCATGTTGGCAAGAGGGTTATCACCATGAAATAAAATGCACAGTTTCAAAAAGGAACAAGTTGGTCACAATGCACAACAGTACAAAACGCTGAATGAATGGTAAATTTTAAAATAAAAACACTACCTGCTATTGCAATTCAGAAGTGAGAAAATTCACTTTGGTTGTGTATTGAAAAATGCAGGACTTAAAGAGAATATTGTTCGCAAAAGAAAGAAGTAATTCCAGGTAGAGGACCACCATGGGAAAAGTCATGCAAATGAAAAGGATTTTTGGTTTAGTTTTCTGCTTTAACTGAGGCCCTTGAAATAGTGCCTGGTACATAACAATCACTTGATCGACATTTGTTGAATAAATGAATGAATGGAAAGCACAAGACATATTTGTCTTTAGTCTTTAAATTTGCTTCAAAGATAAGGTAAACTGGCATGAAGCTAAGGATTTACGCACAGGACCACTTCAGAGATACCGCTGGAAAGGCAAATGAAAGCCACACGCCAAGAGTATCAAATGTCGACTTAAAAACCAGTAAAGACCATAAACTACAGAATAAAGAAACCAATGGCTAGATCTAGTCTAACAGTTAACCACTCCTGGCTTCACTGTCGTTATTCAGAACCTGAGACAATCTCTAGAGTCTCTCTAGTTTTTACAATCTGGGGTCTTGTCTTTTAAACAATGGAAAATGTATAGAAGTTCCTGATAAGTGATATCATGAAAGTATCATGAAAATATGATAGCACTTATTTTTATAAGATTCTCTGGTATTGATATGAAGATGGCCTAGATTATGTTGAGAGGAGAGAGCTGCAGGGTGGAGACAAAGAAAGATGGGGAAGGTTGTGTTCAAGGGAGAGAAACAAGTCTAGTTTGGAAGCTAATTTGGATATGAAGTGATAAAATGTCAGAAATGGGGCAAGGATACTGGTAATGCAAGAAAAACAAATAGTAGAGATTAAACAAGATAGCATACCTAACAAAATATGGGCAACTATGAAGACAATCCAAGAATTCTAACCTAGCTACTGACAGCATGGTACTATCTTTAATACAAAAAAAAAAAAAAAAAGCAAATCAGGAAGAGTATCCTTTGTAAGTCTGGAGGTAGTACAGTATGGATCTGCTAAGTTATCCAACTGGGAATGTTCAGCAGGTAGCTAAAGAGGAAAGAGAAGAGGCCAAGGCTACTGATGATAAACAAGTCACCTACAAAGAATGACACCCGAAGCCACATCAAGCAAGGAAAAAAACGCTACTCTGGACTGCAGCCTAACACCATGCTCCTAAAATTGCTTGCAGCTATTTCTCCTGGGTCATGTAGCTTAAAATACAAGGTGTGATCAAAAAATACAGTGACTGCTGCTGTTGCTGCCACCGAGTACCATCCAGCGTTGGGAAAGGTGATGTTAATTGTGTTTTTTTGACCTTGATGGAATTGTACGAGCCAAGTTTGTACCCAGGAACACTACGGTGAACTTTGAATATTATAAGGGCTTATTACAGCATTTAAGAAACAGTGTGTGTAGAAAATGGCCTGAAAAATAGGCAAACAGTTTCATCATCCATCATGACAATACTCCGTGTCACACATCGCTTCTGGTGTACAGCAATTTCTGTCAGATAAAAACATTACAGTGTGTCCTCCTCCACCTTAATCACCAGATCTGGCACCGTGCAACTTCTGGCTCTTCCCCAAAATCAAAATGACTTAGTACACTGAGGCAGCCACAACAGTGCAACTAAAGACACTCACAAAACACGACTTCCAGAACTGCTTCAGAAAGTGCAAGGATGATGGCATAAGTGTGTTCGAAGTGAGGGGGAGTATTTTGAGGGAGGTTAATGGCAATGTGTCTTTTACTGTTACAATTTTTTTAACATTCGCCATATTTTTTGATCACATTTCCTAGACCCAGGATTTTAGAATGAATCCATAGAATTCTGCTCCTTGACTACTAAAGCTACAAAACAGTCTCACTCAGCCAGTATAGACATTTTAAAGTTCACGAGGAAGAACAAACGATGTAGAAGACTTACCAAGGACATTCTGAAAAAGCATGTTTGGGGGGTGGGGGTTGTCAGAAGACACTTGCTTTCCTAAATATTAACTCTAGACCATGCCATACACTAGAGAACAGAAGTCCACCCAGATTCTAAGAATGAACTTATCAGCCATGCCCAGACTCACAGCATCAGTACTCAATACCAAATCAGCAAAAATCCATGCTCTTTTATAAACGTCTTTTCAAGCAGTTGTTTGAATGAAGATATATTTAAGATGTTTTTTTAAAACTTTTAAGCCTGACGGGGGAAAAAGGGGGTGAAACTCTGAAGAACACGCACAGTCCCAGGAATACCAATCAGAACTAAAGAACTAATCAGTACGTAGCTGAAAATTCTGAGACTCTACTTTGTGGTCTAAAAGGAGCAACTGTTAACGAAACATTTGGGGTCTGTGTCATGACCCTTCCCAGCTTATGTTTTACTGTTATAAGTCCGAGCTAGACAGCTGCAATGGTGTAGGCTGACACAGATCCCCTCAGTCCACAGGGCAGCCAGGGTTACCTCTGTCCAAGCTGCCTCTTCCATTTACCCTCATGTGCCACACAATTATTTTTTATGTGTTGTGTACTAAAACAGAGCACTATGGGACTCCAAAGGGATAAAAATCCAACTCTACAGATCCATAGTAAAGAAACCTGACAAACACATCTGGCAAGTTCTATTGAATTATACATGCGAGACACTTTCCAGATGAAGACAACCCACACTTACAAGTTTTCTATAAGCTAAATTGAAATAATGTTTAAAGCTCTTACCGGTTTCTTTGGTGATGGGACATCATAAGGTGAGGAACCAAGAACCATCTCAAAGAGTTTGTCTGAGTAAGGTATGGTTTTCTCTACACTTTCCCGGAAATGGGAATCCCATTTGGCATAGAGGATAGTGCCACCAATACCTCCACCAACAAACACGAGACCAGCTCCAATAATTTTGCCAGGTGACAACCTAAGGGAAAGAAACAGGAAACACATTTATATTTCGTGGCTCTCCTAAACCAACTCAAAGACCTCTTACTTCTACTTTTCTACCACTTATTCAGATCACAGCAGCCAAGTTTATCACCAGAGCTGCACGTCATTGTTCCCTGATTTGTTTAAACATGTCTGCAACAGAAAATCATTTATTTATGGACAACTGAAAAAAATTTAAATACAGTAATGGCTAGAATAGGATGAAGCAATGTACCCTTTAACACTTAAAATTTAAGATGTTCACAACCATGAGATTTCCTTTGAACCCAAGAAAGAAGTATCACTAACTTTCAAACTTTCTTTTCCCATAAACATTTCTGTAAATACAATAAAAGAAACCCTTTATAAAAGATAATACAAATATCAAATAGAACTAACAACTACTTTTCAAGTTACAATGTGCTGAGTTCTAGATATAAATCTATTTGCCATAGAATGGAAGATAGCAAGCGCATGGCCTGGGTGGAGGAGTCTACCTTGAACGCCATCCAATTACTAAAGAACCAAAAAGAGCATTATAACAGATTTTCACCTACAGTAAAGCTCCAGTGTTCATATCCCTTCAACAAAAAAGGTTTTAGGCCGCTATTCCCATACTCAAGGAAAACACAGACACATAGTCTCCTCTCTCTCTCTCTCTCTCTCTCTCTCTCTCTCTCTCTCTCTCTCTCCCCCTGCCTCCCTCTCTACCTCCTTCCTTCCCTCCTTCCCTCCCTCCCTCCCTCCCTCCCTCTCTCTCTCCTTAGCACACAGTTAATTTACAGGGAGACAGGCTACATACCCAGAACTGCCTGAAGTAGAGTATCTACGGCATGGTCGTAATGGACGAAGGACAAATTTCCCACAGAGACAACTCTACAGAGGAAGGAGAAAACATCACAACCAATTCAGTTAAAGAAATCTGGGAAGCTTTAGGGTTAGTAACTCAGAAGTAATATTTTTAGTACAAATGTCTTCATTAAACAAAAAATTATTTTACTTTCAGAAATCAATTTACCATGAAACATGTTTATAGACCCTTAAAAACAGTGATGCTTCCTGCACCCCAAGGCTCATATAAAATTACTTTTAAGATTAAAAGAAAAAAAAGATTATCAGACTATGATCAATTAGCATTTTTAAGTGTTACGTATGCTAATTATTTCTTGGATACAATTGGGACTTTCCATGTTTTCTTAATTAGCAAGAAAAAAATAAAACAATGGTATAAAATATCTATTTTCACTTTGTAATCTTAAGCCATTTTATATTATTGTATAAAATAATTTTAACTAATGTTATAAATGCCCAAGTAAATATTTATCTCCATATAACTAGTCTATCTTTACCTAAAAAGCAAATGACTACGGAAATACTTTGCGATTTGTTTTAATCAAAGTAAAGCACATAGACTCAAATGTTTCTTAACAATATGTGGATCCCTTAAATAAAACAAATAAACACACATCTAAGTAGTACTATTTGGGGAAGGTTTTGATAAACTTAAAAACATTCATAGCTATCACTCTGAAATTTCAAATTTATTACATCCATAAATAAAATCTTTATACCAAGTAGAAAACTGAACTGCAACAAGTCAAGGGGGAAAAATGCTTTCTCTAGGTTTCTTGATGAAATTGCATCTGAGGAATGTCAGAAAAGCACAAACTTCATTTTAGAAGTATTTCAAATCTGAAGAAAATATATGATCAGAAGGCACATGAGATTACTCTAGAATTATAATTTACACTCTATTTGCCAAAGCCTAAAGGTAAACATCAAATTAATGTATTAATTTGGGGAAAAAACACAAAACAAACTATATGTTTAACAACACGTAAAGGAGTTACAATTGGTATTTCAAAAGTATTTCAAGTATTACCTGAAGTGTAGAATTCGAAATAATTTTGAACTGCCTTTAACAGAAAAGGGTGTTTTCCTACTACTGTTCTGTAAAGCAGGTCAAACAAAGTTTTAAACAGAACTGCACCTCCTTTCACATGCCAACAACTCCATTACATGCAGTTCAACACTAGAATGTGAGAACACCCTATTCACATCAGTATTTTTAACCTGATTCTTTATCCATCTTCTTTCATTTTAACCCTCTTTTGTCCCTTTGACAGAATATATTTGATGTGACTGTAAATTTATAGTTTCCAGTTGTAAGTAAATTTAAAATGTAAAATTTAAAATCAAACCTCGGAAGGTTTAGCTGTATAGAGTGAACTCTCCCTCAGACTTCTGACTCCCAGCCACTCAGACCCCTCCCCGTAGACAATCGATGCTGTTTCCTATATGGCCAGAGATATTTGTGACAAAGAATTCCTGACACACCACCTTTACACAAATGATGTAATATACACACAGTTCTGTACTAAAGTTCATTCAACAGTATATATTTGAGATTATCCTATGTTAGTACATGAAAATCTTCCTGGTGGGTTTTACAGATTCAGTATTCCACTGTATGGCTGTTACTGTATTAGCCAGTTCCCTTTTGATGGACATGAGGTTTTGTCTTTTTTTTTTTTTTAAGAATTTTTTTTTAATTAGGGAATATTGGGGAACAGTGTGTTTTTCCAGGATGTCAAGTCGTTGCTTTCAATCTAGTTGTGCAGGGCACAGCTCACTGGCCCATGTGGGAATCGAACCGGCGACACTGGTGCCACGAGCACCATGCTCTAGCCAACTGATGAGCCAACCGGCTGCCCTTAATTTTTGTCATAATAAGTAATTCTGCCTGGGAAACATACATTACTTTGGGCCAATTCTTAAAGCAAACATTGCAATGTGGATGAACACTGCCAAATTAGCCAGAAGTAAATTTTCCTCTGTAGTGTATGAGAGAATGTTTTCCCACAGCCTTTCCAAAATACTTTCAGTGTAGCTTTAATCACTGTATCTTTACTGTGACTGTGCATATTTTCATATACTTATGATCTACTTTTATTTCCTTTTGTTATGAACTATCAGAGCATAGCTTTTGACTACTTTTAAATAAGACTGATCTTTTTCATATTCTTTTCTCTAAGTGCTCTTTAATATGAAAAGAAACTAGCCATGTATCTGCTAATTGCAAATGTTTTTATCCAGTTTGTGATCTGCTTTTTATTTTTGCTTACGGTAGCTTATGCCATGCAGAAAATTTTTATGTAGTCAAAACTGTCAGTCTTTCATGCCTTCTGGGTTTTCTCATAGTCTTAAAGCCACCCCCAGATTACAAAGTAATTCTTCCATGATTTCTTCTACTCTCGTCATTTCTTCTTTTTTAAAATATTTAAATATTTAAATCTTTGAACCTAGGGCGGCTGGTTTGTGCAGTGGTTAGGGCACGGTGCTCAGAACACCCAGGTCGCTGGTTCGATTCCCACATGGGCCAGTGAGCTGCGCCCTCCACAACTAGACTGAAAACAATGACTTGACATGGAGTTGATGGGTCCTGGAAAAACACACTGTCCCCCAATATTCCCCAATTAAAAAGAAAAACGAAAATCTCTGAACTTAGTGTAAAGTAAAAATTTATTGTATTTTTTTCCAGATGTCTATTCAGTCCTAAATAATAGACTGAATAATCCATTTTTTCCAGTGATTTAAAATACCACGGTTAAAATATACTAAATTCCTTGGTACATTTAGGGTTCCTATTTTGTTCCATTTATCTATTTATTCATACACTAATACTACAATGTATTAACTACTGAATATTAGAATTAGCTTTTATTCTGGCAGGGTCAGATTAATACTCTCTTTTAGTACTATTTTTTTCCAGAATTTTTCTGGATTTTTAAAGCTATCAAAATGCTTTCAATTAAACAACATACCTTTCATTGTAAAAAGTACTCCTATTTGAGGATAAAATATGAAAAAAATTACCTTTTATGACCAAGGATGAAAGTAATAGTTTCATACTTCTGAATGAGAAAAAAGCAGAAATTATTATATCATGACTCTAATAGGGTTATCTGAAACAAAAGCTTTTGATTTTGTTTTTTAAATTAAGTATTGTCTCTATTAGCCTACTATCATATTTTACGTAGCATTTAATATCCTAAATCAATTTTAAAAAATCAGAAAATTTAAGTTTTTCATGGTTGTAGCACCCAATAGTCCCTAGCCACCATAGTTTAGATTTGCCTGTTTAAAAAAATTGGTGTCTCTTCTGCCATGCAAGGACACAGCAGGAAGATGGCTGTCTGTGACCCAGGAAGTGGGCTTTCACCAGACAACAAATCTACTGGCACCTTGATCTTGGACTTCCCAGCCTCCAGAACTGTGAGAAATATTGTTGTTTAATACACACACACACACAATTTGATGTCTCTAAGTCTCTCTTAATCTATAGGTTTTCCTCCAATAATTAATTTTTTGCTTGACCTGTAGAATTTTCTACTGATTGGTGCAATTAACTTGTTCCTGTCTTCTGTATTTCCTATAAACTAGAGTCAGATCCAGACACTTGCTCAGATAAAGGTTTACCCTCTTTGGCAAAACTTAAGGTGGTGTTGTGTTCTTTCATCAGGAGACACACAATGTCAGGTTGTCTCTCTTTTTGTGATGTTACCTAATTAAGGAATGAGCAACATGTGCCCGGCTAGATTTCCCGTTTGTGATGGAGCAGTGACTGCTGTGTGCCCCATTCTCTGCCTTTTAAATGGGAGTGTCTAGACTGCCTGTCACACTAGATTGTACATTGGATGTATGGGGAGCAGAGAACTTCTCTCTAGTTGACAGTTCTTCAGACTGAAAGAAAAGTACTTAGGGGGCTGTGTCCTAAGGATGACATCCAAAATGTCTTGTTTGCAGAGGAATCTGACTTAGATGACAAGATCCTGGTGTTTTACGCCTGATGCTGTGATGGAATGAGATTTTGGAGGGTTTTGAGGAAGGCTGTGAATGTATTTGCACGTGGGAGGAATGTGAATTGTGGATAGAGGGCAGATTGTATTGTCCAACATTGACTGCAACAATATTGCCTGCACCACATGCTCCTCCAGAATCTTACCACTCCTCCAAAATGAGTTCAATGTACCCTCCCCTTGAACATGGGCAGGACTTTGTTGCTAAGTTACCAATAAAGGGCAATGAACGTGATGCTCTGGGACTTCTGAGACTAGACCATAAAGGGGGACACAGCTTTTGCCCCGCTAGTCTCCTATCACTCTTGGAACCAACCCCGCTGCCACACTGTGAAGAAGCCCAGACATACGATGCCTCACGTAGGTGTTCCGGCCGACACGCCCAGCCGAGGTATCAGCTGCCACCACTATCAACGAACTGCCAGACCGGAGAGAGAGGAGCCTATGAGACGACTCTATGCCCAGCCACTGTCTGACGACAACCTCATGTGGGACAGAGCCCAGGGGAGCCCAGGCAACCGCCAGAACTGAGACGATAAATAAAAACTATTTTACGCCAAGCTCAAGGTGGTTTATGTAGCTATAGCTAACCAGAACACTATCTTTATGAACTCATGAATTCAAACACTTTTGATGGATTTTAACCAGTTGTAATTATCCCTTTGAAAACTTAACATTGTCCCATATTTGGTCAATGAATGCCACTTCAAGTTTATAATACAATATATATCATTTTACATTATTTTAATTATATATAGCTCTGCCTCTATACCTCAGGCCACCCAAAGAGCTAGTAACAAGTTTTTTCCCCCTGTGTGTAGTAAAATTCACTTATAAAATACACCACTTTAAAGTGTATTAATTCAGTGGTACATCCACAATGCTATACAACAATCATCACTACTATCTAATTCTAGAACATTTTCATCACTCCAAAAGGAAATTCTTACACCAACAACTAAGTAGTCTCTCCATTTTCCCCTCTCTCCAGCTCCTGGCAAACACTATTCACTTTCCAGCTTTACAGATTTGCCTATTTTGAGTATTCTGTATAAATGGAATCACAATATGTGGCCTTTTGTGCCTAGCTTCTTTCACTTGGCATATTTTCAATGTTTATCCATGTTGTTACATGTGTCATGTGTGTAGCATATACTTAATTTCTTTTTATGGCTGAATGTAAATTTCATCACATGCATATATCATATTTTGTTTAGCCAGACATCAGTTGGATATGTGGGTTGTCTCCATATTTTGGCCAATGTGAATAGTGCTTTGAATACTCATCTGCCCTCAAAGGCAGTTTTCTTCATCCTTCTAGCCCCAACTGGGTATCACCATAGGCGAAATTCTATGAAGGCCTCCATAATCTCCGTAAGAGCTACAATTAAAACAAAGTAGGGTAAGGGTAAGCTCAGAGTGATGCAAGGAAGTAGAGAGTGGTCAGAAGAGAGCGGTCAGAAGAGAGTGGTCAGGGAAGATATCTCTGAAGGAAAGGTGATATTTAGAAAATGAGTGAAGTGAGCTAAGCACTGTGGGAAGACTTCATGGTAAAAGAAACAGCAAATGAAAAGGCAAAGAGGTATGTTGTACTGGAGATATCAGAAGGACAGAATGAAGCAGAATAGAAAAATGAGATCTGCAAACAGCCAGATCATGGGCAGTCTAGGGGTATAGTCGAATTTAGATTTTATTCTGAAGATGATGGGATGTCATTGAAGGGCATGACATTATCTGAATGCTTAAAAAAAAAAAAGCCTTTATTAACTACTATGTAAAGAACTAACTCTAGGAGGGCAATAGAAAAAGCAGAAAGACCTTTAAGATGAACTTTGAAGAAGTAGAAAGGATTTTGACAAGTGGTTATTCTACATTAAGTTGACAAAAATCAAACAAGAATTTAAAATTTGAGTGCAAAGATCAAAAAAGGCTAGAAAGTCATCTGCTTAGGGATTATAGTTCTGAGAACTGATGTAATCCCAAGTAATAGCATAAAAAGAGGTGGGAACAACAATAAGGTATAACTACACGCGTATTGGCCAAAATCTTGAACACTGACAGAACCAAATGCTGACAAGGAGTTGGAACAACAGGAACTCTCATTCATTACTGCTGAGAATGCAAAAAGGTGCAGCCACTTTGGAAGATAGTTTGGCAGTTTCTTAGAAAACTAAACATACCCTTACCATGCAATCCAGCAATCGTGATCCTTGGTATTTACCCAAAGGAATTGAAAACTTATGTCCACACAAAAACTTGCACATGAATATTTTGAGTTTTACTTTTAAGTGCCAAAACTTGGAAGCAACCACAACATCCTTCAATAGGTGAATGGAAAAACTGTGGTATATCCAAACAATGGAATATTATTCAAGGCTAAAAAGAAATGAGCTATCAAGCCATGAAAATACATAGAAAAACCTTAAATGCATATTACTAAGTGAAAGAAGCCAATCTGAAAAGGCTACATACTGTATGATTCCATCTGTATGACATTCTGGAAAAGGCAAAACTACGGAGCCAGTAAAAAGATCAGTGGTTGCGGTAGTGATAAATAGTTAAAAAGCTATTTTTAGGACAGTGAAAATACTCTCTATTATGCCATAATGATGGAAAATGACATCACACATCTGTCCAAACCCACAGAATGTACACAAAGTGAACCCTAACGCAAATAAACTATGGACTTCGTGTGTTATGATGTGTCAAGTAGGTTCATCAGTTGTAACAAATGTCCCACTCTGATGGAGAACACTGATATTGGGGAAGGCTGTGCATATGTAGGGGTAGGAGGTACATGGGAAATCTCTGTACTTTCCCTCAATTTTGCTGTGAACCTAAAACTGCTCTACAAAAACAAAGCCTCAGAGAGAGAGAGTGAGAAAACACCTTGGGAGTATATTTAGAGGTACAGGAGGAAGCACACTCAACAAAGGAAAACAGGAGAGATGAAGGGTAAGATAGGCCCCAAGATATTACATGAGAAAAGCCAAAAAAAAAAAAAAACCCAAAAAATTTCACTAACCAACAGTATAAAACGCTACAGAATGATTGAGGAGATAGTAAGAATAAACCATTTTATAAAAGGGGGGGGGGGCAGTGGCTCAGGCAGTTAGAGCTCCAGGCTCCTAACTCCAAAGGCTGACGGTTCGATTCCCACATGGGTCAGTGGGCTCTCAGCCACAAGGTTGCCAGT
The DNA here is from genome assembly GCF_964194185.1 of Rhinolophus hipposideros. NCBI lineage: Eukaryota > Metazoa > Chordata > Mammalia > Chiroptera > Rhinolophidae > Rhinolophus > Rhinolophus hipposideros. The sequence goes on along the minus strand of NC_138058.1, from coordinate 14,403,435 downwards.
TCAATTTCTTGAGTCCCACAAGGGATGTTGGGCTCCTCCCCCTGCAACTAAGATTGAACACAACACCTTGAGCTGAGCTGCCTCCTGGATGGCTCAGTTGGTTGGAGCGCATCCTCTCAACCACTAGGTTGACAGTTCGACTCCCGCAAGGGATGGTGGGCTGTGCCCCCTGCAACTAGCAACGGCAACTGGACCTGGAGCTGAGCTGCGCCCTCCACAACTAAGACTGAAAGGACAACAACTTGACTTGGAGAAAAGTCCTGGAAGTACACACTGTTCCCTGATAAAGTCCTGTTCCCCTTCCCCAAGAAAAATCTTAAAATAAAAAAAAAAAAAAGTTGTGGGGGAAAAAAATGTTGTAAGATAGCAGTTTTAGGAAGGTGAGAAAGATTGGTTGCAAGCTAAGTCTTAATCTGTTTTATTCTAATTTCCTCACTGGGAACCCAGCAAGGGGAAAATATTTTGATAAAGGAAAGAAAGGAAAAAGTAATTTTGGACTTTAGGGCAGACAGAGGGATCAGAGCACTGACAACTCTGATGTAACCTGAGGACAAAATAAGGAAAAGTGTGCCATTGAAAGGAGGGCTCCAAAGCCAAACTTCAACAATTCTGCCCTGAAAGGCAGCTCTACTTTCTTCATCCTTCTAGCCCCACTTAGGGACCACTGTATGTCAGATTTTAAGAAGGCCCCCATGGTCTCCACACCCTGCTGCTAAGGCCATAATTAGGGTTGTATGGCAAAAGGGATTTTGCAGATGTCATTCAAGTTACTAATCAGTTGACTTTGAAGTAATCAAAACGGAGGTTATCCAGGTGGGCGTGGCCTAATAATAGAAACCCTTTCCATCTGGGTCTAGAGATCAGAAACAGGGAAGTCAAGAGAGATTTTGAAGTCAAAGAGACCAGTTCCTGATAGCCTGCAAGAAAGCACACATTCGTGCTATGATCTGCCTCTGAGGACCTTGTGGCAAGGAACTTCAAGCAGCCTCTGGGAGAGAGAGGCTAGGCAAAGCTAGCAAGAAAAGAGAGTTCAGTCCTACAGTTATTAAATTATGTAAGGTACTCAATTATGCCAACAAACTACGTGAACTTGGAAGAGAACCCTGAGCTCCAAACAAGAACCATAGCCAGCACCCTGATGGCAGCCTTGTGTGACACTGGGCAGAGAACCCAGACCATTCATGTTCAGAAACTGTAAGATAACAAATGGGTGTTGTTTTAAGTTGCCACATGTGTGGTATTTGTTATGTAGCAACAGAAAACTAATACAGATCCCATTTAAGAGGCTGCTTCTCCTAACCGACAATGAATCCGGGGAGATAAGCAAATTTGAAAAAACATTGGCTTTTATGATTTCTATCTAACTCACTACGTCTAGGGATTTTGTTCCATTATAGCATGAGCACTGTTTTGCAATACAGCATTTTGCAAAATATCAATTTTCTGAAAACTATAAGCAATGGAAATAGGTTTACTTTTTAATTTTAGAAAGTTACTTTGATAATTGTGGAGAAATAAAACTGGGTATCTAGGTGCCTTGGATGTCTGCCAAAATTGTCCCAGCACCTTATCCCCAGGCTAATCTCAGAAATAAGCACAAGGTCATCACTACTGTCCTTTCTCAAGTACCAAGAGCTGGGACTCCATAAACTACAATCTTTCATTTTTGTTTAGGGTAAGAATGGCTGAGATGTTCTCAGCTACGAAAAGAAAACTCCCTCTGGAATAATTACAACCTTGACCCCTAAAACGCGGACTCTAACAATCCAAGCACCTGCTTATGAAAAATGCAAAAAGCTAAGGCTCTGCATTTCCTGCTGGGAACTGTAGTTCTACTCCTCGACCTTCAACCACTGGCTGCGCGAAACCTATCACGCGCTCAACCGGCGTCCCGGCTCCAGGAGCCGCGATTGGTCCTTGAATGGGGCAGGGAGGGCTTGATTGGATAAGTCCCCAAAGCCGAGCGTCCCGTCCTGCGCCCGCCTCCCAGCCATCTCCTTTCCACACCCCATCCCGCTTCAGCAATAACCCTCAAGGCATCCCTGTCCGGCGAAATTAACCGCGTGCCTGGCCCGTCCGGGACTCCCGTGATGAGGACGGCCCTGAGAGAGCCCCTCTGTTCCCGGGCCTAAGCGGAGCGAAAGCCTCCCTCTTCGTTTTCCGTCGGTCGCCGGGAGTCAGCTTCACCACGCGCTCTCTCCCGGCGCCCTCGAGCTCACCTGGGCTGCGGAGGTCACGCCGGAAAAGTGACAGGCCCGCAGCATCTCGGCGGGAGGACTGCACCGCGGGTATACTCCGGCGCTGCCGCAACGGCACTAATAGGGGAGCGCCTGCGTCCGTGCGTGCGTGCGTCCGCGCCGCCTCTGCGCCGGGCGTATCGGCGGACATTAACGCCACTGCGCACGCGCAGCTCCGAGATACCAGCGAGCCCTCCCCTGGCGGAAAGATTGATTTGTTCTTCCGGGTCGCGCTGGGCGTTCTGCTCGGTACCCCGAATCCGGGGTTACTACGTGAACTGGAGGGGAGGGTGGGCCTGTGAAACTTAGGCTTCGATCCGTATGGAAAACGGGTAGGCGTGACTCTTCGGAGAATTCAAACAAGAAAGCATCTCAGCTGTCTCTGTCCGATAGATATTTCGTAGAAAGGATTCAATTTGGCCAAACGGTGTCGTCTTGGCTTCCGCGTTTGTTCCGTTTGACAGCCCTTCTTCAGGAGTCTTCCTGATTGCGGGAGACGGTGAAGGAACCTTGGAGAGACCTTTGTGCGTAATGTGTCGTTCACGTATCTGACAAATGGCAGAGCAGGGACAGGCACCGAGAGTCTTCGGATTTCATAGCTTCTGCTCCTTCCAGGTTAAATCACACCGCTTTCTCCAAGTTTTTATTTTAGAAAGGTAATTTGGCCGCGGTCTGTTGGAAGATAAGAAGGTCAGTGCAAAAACACTTCAGGATATTCCACCGAGTCTGTAATCAAGGTACAACCTATTAATTATTGAACACAGTATTTAATACTATTAGTACAATGTCATAGACACTAAATGACTTGTGTATTGTGTTTGCAAAGTACTTTCGAGTCTTAACTACGCAATGTATTACAGTATGGTAGACAACGCTACTAATCCCATTTCTAAAATGGAGAAAGATTTAAAAATTATCTAAAATCAAATAATTATATTAGTATATGCTCAATGCTTTGAAAGGTACTTTTTAGTAATCACATTGCCCTCCATTTTCTATCACCATCACCTAATAGGCTGCAGAGCAATCTCCCATCTTTTTTAGTAATTTTAGCAATTGAGCTGCAATCTCCCCACCCGTCCCTGCCCACTGTTGACATGCTAGGTGATGCCAGTGTGATGACTTTTCTAACGCCTTGACCATAATCCTCTCAATGCCAACGAGCAATTTCAGTCTGCTCCAGCCATACTTTGGACCTGAATACCATTAGCAACTTTTCCTAATCTCTCATTTAACCACGTCCCTAATCCTCATTCTCCACATGCAGTTTATGAATTTTTGTTGGTTTTAAAATGGACTCTCCTAAAGTAACTCAGAAATTTAAATCACTCCCCTGTTCAAAAACTGCAGTGACTCCCACTGCCAACTCAAAGAACCTTTATGAAATGTCTCAAGAGTGCTTTTCTACCATATGTGGATGTTTCTAGGATCAAAGTGGCCACTGCAGGTGGAGATCAAGATAGCAGTAAGAGTGTTCCAAGCTCGTCACCCACTTATATGTCCTATAACCCAGAGAAACTGAAGGATAACCATCGCCGTGATTCTCAAAGTGGGATCTAGGATCCCTGGGGAGCCTCAGGCCCCTTCTCAGGGTCCATAAAATAAAAAAGACCTCCATAATATTAAGATGTTTGCTCATTCATTATCTCATAAGTGTAGAGCTTTCCAGATACCACAGAGCTTTCCAGATACCACAGATTGAATGCATAAGCAAATTTCAGAATCCAGCTTCCTATTAAACCAGACCTTAAGGTGATGTGCAATTAGGTTAAACAGTGCCACTCTTCACACTAATTTCTTTTATCTTGGAGTATTTTTTATGAAAATATGTTAACATGTGATAGGTTTATAATTGTTGTTTAAAAATAAGTGGGGTAGGCAGAATAATTATCCCCAAATTTGTCCACATACTCCTGATCCCTTGCACCTGTGAATATATTACCTTAAATGACAAAAAGGACTTTGCAGATAGGATTAAATTCATATCGAGATGAGGGTACTATCCAGGACTATCCTGGATTACCTGTGAGGGTCCTGACAAATGAAAGAGGGGTAGGAAGATCAGTCAGAAAAGAAGATATGACAATGGAATGAGAAGTCAGAGTGATGCAATTACTGGCTTTGAATATGGAAGGAGGCTATAAACCAAGGAGTACAGATAGCCTCTAGAAGATGGAAGAGGCAAGGAGGAGCTTCCAGAAGGAACACAGCCCTGGATGCCTTGATTTTAACCTGCGAAACCCATTTTGGATTTCTGACCTACAGAATTACAAGATAATAAGTCTTCATTGTTTTAAGCCACTAGGTTTGGGTAATGTGTTATAGCAGCAATAGGAAACTAATACAAGTATTAGTTTATTTTTAATTTTTTCAATTTTAATTTCCAGTATAGTAAATACTAATAAATATAATCCATATAATTAAAAGCTCTTTGGGGTCCTGAATTTTTAAACATGTAAAGAGGGTCTAACACCAAAAAGTTGGAGAACCACTGCTCTAAATAAATCCTGTGTCTTTCTGTCTTGGCTCCCTCTTCTTACCTTAACCCTTGGTGTTCTTACTGCCAAGAATGATCTTGCCCATGTTATAACCCTTACTCGTTTCAACAAGTCAATAGTGTCATATATTGTATATGCATGGAATCTCTTAGGCAACAAGGATGGGAGACAGGTTCATTGGGTTTTTTTGTTTGCATGAACATTAGAAAAAACATACAGTCACTAATTCCCAGGACTAAACTAAGGAAGGTAAAATTGTTCAGGACGAGTTGAAATTCTGTTCTAACAAATGACAGTCAGTGTTAATGATTAGAAAAAACGTGTGAGATATCCTTAGGAGGTTTACATTCACTTGATTATAATTGGAATTCAATTTTTAAAATAATTTTTAATCATGTTGCTATTTCTCATTCTTCTACCAGTTTTTGAAAAATAATGTTTTATTCTCTGAAATAAATTGAATAAAATGAGCAAAAAAATTGTTTCACGTATGTCGTGTGTATTAAATATTTTTCAATCAAATGTTCAATAAAAATTTATTGAGAGCCCACTATATGCCAGGCACTTGTTTAACAGGAGTGAAGGACATCCTGGCATATACAAGACGTTCAATAAAAATTGATTTGACCGTTCCTTTATTAATTTTTTTCCCTGTCTTTGACTCCACCCAGATTACTTTTCCTTAACTCCCCTTTGCCCTGAAGCTTTTAGATCCAAGCCGGCTGCCGTACGGCGGGGTGGCAAGATGGCGGCCCCTACATTTGCTAGTGCGGTGAGAGCAGCAACAGGTTAGTGGAAAGCAACGCGCTCGAGTTTTACGTTCACAGAAGGGGGGACTGGTGCAGGATGGAGTGGGGGTTTAGCGTGGAGGTTAACAGGAAAAAAAAAGGAGGGGATCACTATTTGATGCCAGAAGGTACCTAATTTTCTCCGGGGCTGCCTGCATGAGGCCGCCCAGGAGATCCCCGAGACTCTTGGACCTTCTTGGATCTGAGTGGCTCGTAGATTTCTCATCCTTACCGGCTCCTAGCCATTCCGCCTTCCCTCGAAAACAAACGAGGACAGGCCTGGAGGTGGGCGAGGGAAACAGAAAATCCCCACCTAATTTTCTGATTCAGAGGCTGGGATCCACCATTCACGACCGTTGACCTTGAAAACGTATCTCACAACCGGATTCTTCAGCTCTAAAACAGGGATAATGCCACCTACCTGAGGACTAAATGAGCTCCAGCATGTAAGGCGCCTTGAGTAGTGCCGGCACAGTAATTTCCTGTGTGTGGTATTCACACAAGGTACCGGGAGTGTGGCTGTTTGGCTCCCTCAGCCCCAGACACAAGGGCAGTCACAGGATTTCTTGATTGAGATGACAGGAATGAAGGCAACTTAATTTATTTGTCTAAGGATTTTTGCAAAAAATTAAACATTCAAATATGATAAGATTATCAGTAAATCATTCACAAAAACTAAATGATAAAATTCTGTGGAAGAATAGAAAGAAGAAAAATGCTACCATGTAAATTTTTCCAACTGTTATTCAAGAGCTTGTTTACACGGGGTATTTTTAAATTGTGAAATACAACAAAGAAAAATTTATGTAACATACATGAATCACTTAAATACAGGCTGTGCCTCATTTTGTGCTTTGTAGATATTGCTTTTTTTTTTTTTTTTTTAACGAATTGAAGGTTTGTGGTAATCCTGCATGGAGCAAGTCAACTGACACCATTTTTTCCAACAGGCTCAGATAATGGTTAGTATTTTTAAATTAAGGTGTGTGTGTGTGTGTGTGTGTGTGTGTGTGTGTGTGTGTGTGTGTGTGTTTAGACATGTTATTGCACACCTAATAGACTACAGTATATAGTGTAAACATAACTTTTATATGCACTGAGAAACCAAAATTCGTTGGACTTGATTTATTATGATAGTCACTTTACTGTCCTGGTCTGGAACCAAACCCACAGTATCTCTAAACTCTATAGCAAACATCTCTATAACTAACCCAAGTCAAGACATAGAACTTCCTCTGCACCCCTGTGAGCCTCCCCAGTCAAAGGTCCCTTTTTTTTTGCCAAATGTAAACACTATCTTCATAGGTTTTATTACCTTGTCTTTTTTGTATGTGATAGTTTTAGCACCTCTATGTGTGCATCTCCAAGTAATATATTGTTTAGTTCTTCTGTTTGTGTTTTCACATGAATGGTAGCGCACAGTATGTCCTCTTGTATCTTTTACTTTGGTAAATTCATTTTGCACGTAGCTGCAGTGCTTTCTCATTGCTGCTATATGATAGTCTCTTATGTGACTGCAGCACAATTCTCCATGTTACTGTTGATGAGTATTTGGGTGTTTCTAGTTTGGGACGATTAGGTACAAAGCTGATTGACCTCATGTCCTGGTACATGAGTGCTGGGGTTTCTCTAAGGTAGGGGTGTGTGTGTGTGTGTGTGTGTGTGTGTGTATTTATAAAACTAGCTGTGGAATTGCAGAATCAGAGAGTATGTATATTTTCAGCACTGCCTGATGCTGCCAAAGTGATACACTTATGTGAAATCACCCGAGCGCTCTATGCTTCACATCCTCACCAACAGTTGGTATTGTTAGACCTACAAATTTTTGTTAACCTGGTGTGTATTTAGTGGTGTCTCATGGTGGTTTAAATAGCATTTCCCTGATTAGTAATGAACATGAACACCTTTACACCTGTGTATTGGCCATTTAATTTCTCTTATGAAGTACCCACTTAAATATTTTGCCCATTTTCCTATTGTTTGTCTTTGTTGTTCTTTATATATTTTAGATATATAAACTTTCTCATTTAAATGTATTTCCAATATCTTCTACTCTGGCTTGCCTTTTTAGTTTATTTAAAGTATCTTTTGATGAAAAGTTCTTATTGTCATCAACTTGAATTTATTATTCTTGTGTTTTTTAAATAGATAACATAGGTGGGTATCAACTCACTGTTATCCCGTTGAAAATATTTAAGAGTGATGTGATAGCTTTTTTTAAATGTCAGTATTTTAAATATATTGGAAATTACATCCTTTTTAACACTTTAAACTATTTAAAATTTTAGATGTTATGTAAAATTTGTAGAAGGGTACATAATTTTTCAGAATTCTTTTAGAGGGTATAGGAGCAAAAAAGCTCAAAGACCATTACTTTAGACACTGTCGCACTCACTTCCCTGTCCCTCCCCCCATCCCTTTGATTCCTGCCACACAGGGCTATTTATAATTCTCCAAACGGTGTTACACTGTTTTTTGCTTTTTCACCTATGCTGCTTCTCCTGTTCCCTCTTATTCCTTATTCCCTCCTCTTAATCCTTCAAAACTCTAGTTTCGTGTCACACTTCCATTGTAAAAATGTCTGTGTTCTCCATACAAGAGTGTGCTTGAAGATATGCTGGTCTGTAGTAAAATGCCCAAACAGGGCAGAAGACTGAAGGAGCAGCTAATTACTGTCCTTCAGTTGTGTGCTGCCCTTTTGTTAAACACAGTCTAGTTTGACTCTTGGAGTTTTACAAGCTAAATCACATGGTTGGTCCACCAGAGGGTATGATGGATAAAGGCCCTCCCGGGGAGCAGTTCCCAGGAACTGCTTTCAAGCCAGGTTCACCCTTACTGTTGTTACAGTAACCACTTTTTCTAAGCTCAGTGTGTTTATCCCAGATTTCATCTTGTTAGTTTTGACCCATTTTTCTCGCTTACTGAGATCACTTTGAGTCCAGATGGTCTATCTTTTCAATAATATGTTTGAATGCCATGGTTCCCAGCTTATATGCAAGTTTAATAAACATGCTGTATGCAGCTTCAGGACCTTCATAAAAATTGGGGGGGGGGGAATGGAATCAGGGAGACAGGAATAGACTTTCACCAGGAGAATAGCAGTTGACTAATTTGGGATAGTTTCCAGTCAGCTTGGAATTTACCTAACTGTATTATTCTGCCCATATTTCTAGATTTCTTTAGGCTATAAATACACCTTTTCACATGCCTTCCTAAAGTCAGGATACACTGTGTCTAGACATTCCCATGATTTCCCAAGTTAGCGACTGTATGGAATGAAAAGAAGTTCTTTTTAAGGAACAGTTCACTCCTAGTTAATATATTTTGTTTTGTGCATTTCCTATTTATTTGTCCATTCTAACATTTTTTCTACACGTGAGCCTGTAGTTTACCCATTTATATGTTCTAGACTCTATCTGCTGACTTCTTTCACACTTGGTTTCCAAGAATTTCTGAGAGATTTTTAAATTTTTTAACTGAGATATATCAAGTTTTGAAGACCTGTAAAAACTGGGACATTTTCCTTCTATAATCTTCCTCTTCAATTCACTTAATCTTTAAAGATTACCTCCTAGCTTGTAATCACATCTGCTACTATTTTCAGTTCTTTTTTTTGTTTGTTTGTTTGTGGATTCATTTATTTGCCAGCGCTGAGAGAATTGGGGCAGGGGGCTCCCGGCTCAGAGTCCTATTTTCAGTTTTTTGAGATGTAATTTATTCATACCTGGAGCTTGAATGCTTGCACTGAATAGAGAATTGGACTTACAAGGGCCCGGTAGGTGTAAAGCTCTCTGACCGGTTTCCTGACTCTTGATTTCAGCTAACTCATTAATGTTTATGCTGTCTTTCTCAGTTTGAAAGTTATGTTTGATGGAGAACATAAAAGCAAAATAAGGGTGTTAAGTGTTCTATCTTCCTTTTGTCACCCGTTAACATACCGTCTTCGCTAAACATTCCTCAGCTCTTCTTTATTTTCTGCTATTAGCATTCATTAAATGATTTCTCTATGCCAAGCACTCTTCCTAACACTTTACATATTTTATCTCATTTAATTCTCATTACCTCCCCATTGTGAATTTCATTCAAATTTGAGGCAACTGGGGCACAGAGAGGTCAAGTAATTTGCTCATGGTCACACAGCTAGTAAGTAGTAGAGCTAGAATATGAAGCCAGTGTGACTCAAACTCTAGCACTTCACTTCTATACCACACTGCCCCTTATTTGTTAGGTGAAATCAGTGCAGTGAACAATAAGACAGTGGTCCTAAGCCCTGGCTGAGCTGCTGACTTACCCGTGGAGCTCGCATACCATAAAATTACCTGTTTTATGTGTACAGTTTGATGACTTTTAGTGAATTTAGGGAGTGGTGCAACCATGATCCCATTCCGGTTTTAGGACATTTCCATCATCCTATGGAGTTTTAACAACGTGCACATTCTTGAGTCCCACACTAGACTCAGAATCTACGAGTAGAGGCAGAGCTCTGAGTGATCAGCCTTGCAGACGTGGACTCAGTCTGGCAGTCATGTGAAGGACAGAGAAAGAGAACCGCGTTCAGTCCACACGGCTCGGCCCTTCAGGATCTGCCTGCCTCGTTTCCCACTGCTTCTCCCCCGGCGTCTCTGACACAGGCAGGCAGGCAGTGCCCACTCCACACATGTGCTTGTTTCAGCCTCCTTGTTTTTGCATGTTTTTCATCCTACCTGGGCTGTGTACTTCCTCCTCTCATGGCCTATTCATCTTCTAGAGGAGAGTTCAAACACCTCTTCTATTTTCTTTATCCTCCTCTTGCCACTCTTGGGTCTCTCCAGGGAGACAGGATCTGTGCCCTGCCATTGCACTGTGTGTGGTGGGAGTTCTGTCTCAGAGAGGAAGATCTGGCCGTGGGAATTAATGTTACGTTATTTTGTTCCGTACTGTTAAACATAGAACTAGGAACTCGTTGTGATGGTTGCACAACTCTGAATTTACTAAAAAGCATTGAAGAAGTAATTTTGCGGTATGTAAGTTATACCTCAGTAAGGTTGGTATAAAGCTCCACAGGTGAGTCTGACACTCAGGGCACATTAATAACGTATAACACTTGGTTGCCTTAATACAATTCTTAATTTTAAATATCTGATGCATATTCTGGAGAATCATATTAAGCATATGTGCTTCTCTGTCTTGACAGGAATCTTACGGCCCCTGAATATTTTGGCGTCTTCAGCCTATCGAAACTGTGCCAAGAATGCCTGTCTTAGTTCTGCGCTGTCCACCCAGCATTTTCGTCATATTCAGACTTCAATTGTTTCCTCTCCACCCAGATTTATCACGTCTGTCAGAAACCTGACATGTGGTCACACCGCAACAATCCTCAATAGGTAGGGTATATTTCAGTAAACGTGATGCTTGGACAAAAATTCTAAAATATTCATGCCTGCAAAGACATCTTAGAAGTAGATGATACGCTGTGTGTACCTGTAATTTATTACATAGACTTTGCTTGATGGAGTGGGAAAATCGGAGCTGGCATGCGTGTGCCGTATTGCCAGCACCAGACAGCACACTTCTGTGTTACAGGTGTGGTTTCCTGGGTGGCAGCTGTCAGCCAAAGTGGGGGGTGCACAAGATGCTCAGCATCCGAGGTGGGGCTCATGTGGCGTTCATTTCCTCAGCAAATATTTAGCTAAGCACACCTGGGTGCGAGCACTGTGCCTGACAGAAAGGACAAAATGATACCGAAGTAGGGGGTTATAATCTAGTGGGCACATGGATTAAAAACCAGATGATTAAAATATAATAGGATACATTCTCTCATAGGGATTGAGGGGGTAGATTAGGACGAGCTTGCAAGTTGGTGGTAGTTGTTATTCTTATTTATGCATAGTGTCATGGATCATTGGAAGTAACAATGTATATTAAAAGTCAGCTGTATTCCAGTGGAGCTGCGTTACCCATCTCTAAGTATAGAAAAAGATTTTTGTCCTTTAAGTCACCCTTGTGGCTGAGTTGAAATGTTTAAAATGTATTTTAGAGTGGGCCCGTTGCTTCCTAATGCCCTGAAGCTGCCAGTCAGAACTGTAACGTACTTCAGTTCACGAAAAGGCAAGAGGAAGACTGTGAAAGCTGTCATCTATAGGTTTCTTCGACTTCACTCTGGCCTTTGGCTAAGGAGGAAGGTGAGTCTTGACATTGTTACTTGATTGAAAAAGGAATGTAAGTGATTAAAACGAAGCAGAATTCAGCCTGTTCATTGACATAGCTTCCTCCCATCTTACCAGTAGCTGTGCTGGGCTTAAGTACTGGCGTGGCAGGCATCTCTTCATGTAGATGAATCCATGTGAAGAAAACATGTTTAAGCATTCATAAAACAAAGGATTATTCACAATGGTGAAAGTCTTCAATGGTCTTCAATGTAGGACAGGTTTATCCCAGGTGTCTTACGTGTCTGGCTTATCTAATGATGACCAGAAGCCCTGTGAAACCCGCAATGTGTGATAACCTTTGGGAGGCTCTGTGTAAGCCTAGAGTATTATTATACAACAGTGGGGACTTCAGCAACAGCATGGTCACAGGGCTCAGGTTTGGGGACAGAAGAGCTTTTCAGCCCACCTTGGATTGGATTCTCCAGGTGCCTTCATCTAATGGCGGAACATCAACCCCACATACACTTTGTTAAAACTTTCTATTCTGACTCTGGCCAGGGACCACAGCCTCTAAGGAGGACTCTGACACATTGTTACTGCTCTGTCCTCTCCCACAGCGTGTCATAAGCATGACTCAGCTTTCTCCTTCAATCTTTATTCATGGAAACAGAGTAGCTGATAATTAGAGCAGCAGAAGACCAGAGTTTTGCAAAACGATCTCTGAGTTTTGATAAGTATTCAAATCCTAATTCCCTTTCACTCCTTGGAAGTTAACAAATGATTCTTCAAAGATCAAAATTTGTTTCCTTGTAAAAATAAAATAATTAATTGGTAGGACTTTCTATTTGATAGGTTAAAAGGATTGTCTCCTATCCCATCAACAGCCCTAAATTTGTACATAAATAGGTTGACTCAGCTCATTTCTCATTGGAATAATACTGTGGTGGTTTCCTGCACGAGGCAGTGGAAACTCATGTCATCTCTAAGTAGCTGAACTAAGTAGTTAATAGTTCTGGATTTGGGAAATTAGGGACATTGGAAACATTTCCATGCCTTTGGTATCATACTAATTATTGCCAGGTCCTCATCTAACCCTAGATACAATGAAATGGGTGGTTTTCTTTGCCTTCCTTTCCATGTCCCTTTTATTGGGCCCTGAAACCCTCACGTTGTTGTAAAGGACCTGATCACATTTTCCAATCATAATACCTAGTCCACACTGAGGGCCCCTGGAAGTATTCCTTATGCAGAATGGCTTCCTTCATCGATGTCTGATTTTAAGGGGAAAACAAAAATTCTGGGTGAGTTAATTGACACTAATGTATAAAAACTGAAAAGTATTTCCTGTGGGACAGTTTCCAGGTGTCCCTCATTTTGATTGTTTATTCCCGGATCCTCCCACTTCTGAACCTAGAGATTGTCTGAAATGTTTTAAGTACTTCCATATTGTTGCATTCCACAGAATCATCTTCAAAGGATATGGGTGGTGGGGGGCGTAGGACAGCAGATGAGCTTTCTGAGTCAGAGATCCATCCACAGGGACCCAGTTTGGCTTGCAAACTAGGAAATCGTACAAATAGGGGATTTTGATTTGAATCTTTCAATTTAAAATTGCAACCAGCGAGTAGTAAAAATCTAATCTCTGGCAGTTTAAAAGCAGAACTCTTAAATAATCTGTCCTTATTTTTGAGCATCCCTGTGCTGTACAACTTGCTGGTCACAGTGACAACACTCCAGCATGTCAGAAACTCAAGGCACATTCTCAGCACTGAGCTCTGGTTTCGTTCAGTTAGTGTGGAGCCCTAAAGAGCTCTTGGCTTGACAGGACTCAGGGCTCTTACCAATAGCATGGGTTCTAGTCTCACCTGCCTGACACTTACTGTGTGGTTTGAGTTAGGCATTAATCTGGGTGGCACCTAACGTCTTTTCTAGTTTAAACAGGCGATGATTATAGTTTTTATGTTTGATCTTAATTTTCTGTTTCTTTAAAAAGACGTTCTTCAAAATTAATAATGCATGGTATATACGGCAGTTAGGCTAAACATATGGGTTAATCATTCCTTCACCGTCCCTAATAGTTTTACAATATGCATTATTTTTTAGAAAAGTACTTGCTATATGAATTGGTTCCTAGTGTGTGGAAAGAATAAATGAAGTGACAGACTAGAGAACTGCTTCTCAGCCCTTATAATACTTAGCGGCCTTAAATGAACACATATGTTATCAATCAACCCTTCATCATCCTCCACATTAGGAAAAGAAGCAGTGTTGTGGCGAAGAACTCTTACTAGTTCTCTGACCTCAGTCTGCTACGTAACTTTTCTAATCAATGGTTGTTTCTCTTAAACCTGTGAAATGAGAGAAATAAATGAAGATTGTTAAAGAGATAATAAGGTAATACATATAAAGTTAGCTATTATAATTCTATATCACTACCCTGTACTTCACCAGCAACAAAGATTTATTTAGCTTTATTTTCTGTGGTTTTAATTTAAATCTTTTTTTCCAAAATATTAAATCATTAATATTTCTGTTTCAAACTACACATGGTTGGTTTCTCTATCCAATGCTGATTGAGAATCACATCTTTCTGAGAAACACACCAGACCCTGTGAAAGTTTGGTCTTGGTGCCCATTAGGCCTGTAAACCATGGCTAGTAAAGCAATCTGGTGTTTCCTATATAATCTAATGTTCTAAGTGTCCTTGTAATATTTATCTAACAGGCTGGTTATAAGAAAAAATTATGGAAAAAGACGGCTGCAAGAAAAAGACGCTTGAGGGAATTTGTGTTCTGCAATAAAACCCAGAGTAAACTCTTAGATAAAATGACAACGTCTTTCTGGAAGAGGCGAAACTGGTATGCTGATGATCCTTATCAGAAGTATCATGATCGAACAAACCTGAAAGTATAGAAGTCTTATGATTTCCCAGTTATTGAACATTTATCTGTATAATGATGTCTTTGCAAAACTGAATAAAGTTTTATAACTTGACGTAAGTTGTACCAACTGATATGGAAACATTAAACTTCTCAAGAGTTTTAAAATTTAATGGATTAAACATTCCCAGATTTGTTCAGGGAAATAGAACTTTAAAATTATTGATTACTTATAACAAATAGTCATGGCTTAACTAGTTGTTCCAGTTAGGCTTATTTAGTTACAAGGAATCTCAAGTTAGGACAGACATAAAAAGACTCCAAAGCTAACAAGTCAGCTGAAGCAATGTGACCTCTTTTAAGGAAGGATCCATGCCTTGGAACTCAGGAAGCACCACACCACCTCCTTCTCCCACCCAGAACTAACCCCTAGGCTTCAGGAAGTGGCTCTTTAGGCTTGGGGTCTGCCATGCATACGGCTCAGTTCTTGTTAAATTGCTGGCTTCATTCTCTCTAGTCACCAGCTTGTCTAATTCACAGCTTTTGCTTACGCTTAGTTTCTGCTTTCTCATAATAACTCTACCTTGCCCCATTGAGGTTCTTTTCTGTCATGACTCAGCTCTTATTTCTAATTGCCAAGACACTAACTGGCCAGCTTACCTTTTAACACCAGGTCTCATCTCAAGTCACCAAACAGTGTAGGGATTGTCTGTTCTTAGGTCAGGAGCCCACCCTGGCCCACTTGGTTGTGTTGGCAGTTTCATGTAGAGCAAAAAACAGTCCTATGGGCCATTTCACTTAGAGGTGAGCTTGGGGTGGCAACATGTCTGGTCTGCTAGGTCTTGTGTTCATAACTGTCATTTAGTTAATTAGAACATGATTTTTTAGAGAGAGAAGAGTAAATGAAATAGCCTATCAGTATGCCCATTCATGAAACAGAAGTGGCTACACAAATGAAGAAAATCTTTTTACCCAGAAGTTGAAAGATACTGTATTTTTTTAAAAGTTAGTTTATGTATTTGATATTTCATATTTTAATTGTAAGGATAAACTTTTTCCAAAGATGCACTGTAGAAACTAGGTGGGGGGAAGTCATCTCAATCACTTTAGAAAAGATGCAAGAGTTAAGTGTTGCTCATTTAAAAAGGGTCAGGTAAGAGGCATTGAGAAAAATTCAGTTGACTGAGTGGAGTAGTCTAGGGCAGTGTTTCTCAGCTCTCCTATCAGCATCATCTGGGAAGAATTTTCAAACGATAGAGCACCTTGCCTGGTTGAAAAAGCATTATTAAATAGAATTACACCTCAATTACTGTTTCAAATCCTTTAATGTAATGATGACTCGACGAAGGTCTTCTATTAATAGAATGAGGTAAAAGATAACCAAATTGCAACTCTGGCATGTCAGACTGGGATTATTAGAGGAATTCCCTGAAACCAGTGTGTGTTCATTAAAAGGAAAAGGGGCAACAATAGAATGTTCTATTTATGAGACCAATTAATAAAAAGCAGATACTTGAGATGAGGTAAAAGCCTGAGGCATGGAATGGCATTCTGCTTTGATGGGTTTTCATTTCCTCGTACTTCTGAGATGGCAGAAACCAACCACTGACAAGATTCCACGTCATTTCCCACTTTCCTGGCTCCTGCCCTCTCTTCTACCTCCGGTAGGGAGAAGGAACTGGTGCCTAAAGAATTTGAGGAGGAAGACACTTTCTCCCGCCTCTGACTTCCCTGGCATGACCATGGACAAGGGTCTTTGTCCCTGGGGCCTCAGAGCACCCTTGGTTTCTCCTCGACAAGGGACAGGCAGGGTGGAGACAAGGACCGGCAAGCAGGCACCGGCATCCAGAGGTGGACTGACGTGGAGGGGCTGACGTGCACACAATTTAGGGGGAAGGGAATTTTCATCACACACAATGTTTTGTGGGTAGCAGAGCTTATCATCAAACTGATTAGAGTTTTACCACAAAACGTCATTAAAGGGTCTACCTAAATGACATTCAAGTACGTGTCACCGTATGTACTGAAAACCTGTGCTGCAGCACAGTGATCAGCATTCATCTACAAAACCGCCAATCCTCATACCAGCCTTGCAAGGAGATATAATTTATCCCTAGTTTAGATTTCGGGAAACTGACGCTTACAGAAGGTTAAATAACCCAAAATACAGCGAAGAAGTCATTCAGAACCTAGGTCTCACTCCTTGGAACCCTGTGTATTTCCCTGAGTTTTCTAACGCCATAACGAAAATTCATATCTAAACAGGTGACTGTAATCTAGCATTATAAAAACTAAATACATCTTCATGACACTGTATCAAGTCAGCTTTTAAATTTTAAAACTATCACCTCTTAAACTGATTAAACTTAGTTCTGTTGACATTGGACTTGGTTCAGTAAATGAATAAATGGATTTTCAGCCTTTCCATCTCTGTCTTCCTTTCAGTCTTCTGAATCTGCTTTACCTTCTACTGCTTTATTTTGTAGTTCTTGTGTCTAACAGAATATGATATAAAGGCAAAGAAAATGATTTTCATTTCGATGTTTCAAATTTTGAGTTTCCAAGTCTTTTGACCACCCAATGAAGCTTGCGTATTTTAAAGTCAAGGGCTACAGTGGTGTTAAGGGTGTCCACACCACCCAGGGCATTTCCACCTGCACCACCTGCCTCTGACCTGCACACGTTCTCCCCCCATTGGCAGATGAGGAGACACGTGCCAGGAAGGAAAACGACAGATCAAAGATCTGTGCAGAATTAAAACTGCCTTCCAGATGAACTAGTATTCTATTTTCATAGCTACCCAGTTTCCTCTGGCGACCTTTCAAAATGTAAAACAAACATACTACCAGGTTTGTATTTATGTGATTGATTGGTTTTCAAAACACTGATACTTAATTTTTTTCCTTGCAGTGATTCTGGGCAGTGGGCACAGGGCAGATCACCAGGCACCAAGACGCTAAGCATTCAGCGTCTAATCCTTGCTACATATTTTAAAAAGTATTTTTCTCTTTCCTCATAAGCCTAACATTACAAAGATGTTTCTGAAAAGAAAAATGTTAAGACTTTATTCAAGATGTATATCAGGCATTATAACACAACAGCAGAACGTCAACCTTTGGAATACCGTGACTTTACACCCCTTTGATGCACAAAATCTGCTATTTTATTACAGATCGTTCTATAGGGTCTACAGAAATAAACTAGGGGAAATACGCACAGTCATTATCCAGCACTTCAGCTGTCTGAGAACAAGTGACATCCTTTGCCGTTTTAAATACTGTGCAAGGTGAAGAAGTAGGAAGGTGTTCGCTCAATGGTGGTCGTGGTGGGCAAGCACTGTTGTCACAAACACACAGACAGTTTACGACACAGAACACACATTTCAGAGGCCAGTGAAATGAGCAAGCGAGTCACACAAAGCCAGGAGGGATTGTGACTAAACTTTCCAGTTTGTAAGTATAACACATCTTACCTCAGAAACAGATCGGATGCTCGATGGCAAATAACTAAGTTATTACGTGAAAATTACAGACTTTCGAGCTAGCGTTTTGTAAACAGCCTGTGTCTGTATATCAGCAAATGAAAAACATTCAGTTATATCCTCTAGACAGAACACCACACCACTACGTGTACACTTTGAGGCATTCACATTTTATGTCAGTCCATACACAAATACAACAGTTGGTTGGATAAGTAAACACGTTCTGCCAGAAATAAGACAGCTGCTCTTAGCTGTCCAGTGAGTGTTTTTAAGAGAGAAACCAACTCCCTAATCAACACTTGAAGGAAAAGTAGTTACATTTACATTAAGACAGCAGTTTGGATACCTTTATATTTTTTAAATCTTGATGAGAAGTAATACAGCTTGTCTGAGAGTAGAGTGCTCCAAACTTGTTTTTTGGCATAGTTGAGTGCAAACTTGATAGTCGTACGTGTTGAAACTTTCCATTGTAAAATGGTGAAAATCTAGCTTGTTCACAATAGAATTTTAATCTCTGCTGCTACAGGCATTTATTATTTTGGCGGGGAAAAAAAGTTGCTTAAAAGCTGCTTAAGTTAAGCTTTTTATGTACTTGTTTTTGATAATCCTGGGTACTCCCAACTAACAGGTATATACATTTTAAAGCATATATTTTCCCTTTATCTGAAACTATTCAGTGCGCTTGAAGAAAACAGATATTCCGTTTTCCCTAAACAGGTTTAGGGATTGGTGGGTGTGGGGCATAGGCAATGAGCAGACAGCTTCTATCCTCTGAATCACAAATTTGCTTTTAGGTTTATTTTCCTAAATCCTTTTGTAAATTGCAAAGTCACCTTCAGAGTTAATTGTGGGAAGAAGGGATTTAAAATGTATACATCTGGTAACAATCAACTTCAGGTAGAACCCCTTCTGACGTGGGTAAGATCCAGCCAGTGTGTCATCAGCAAAAACCACTGATGTCCACTGAGTGTCGCTCAGTAACGGAACTGTCTAGGCGGGGCTGTCCACAGCTGGGAAACAGTAAGCTCTATGTGGTACATAGCACTAATTCTCTAGTCTTCAGGGCATATCTATGAACAAACACAATCCAAGTATTATAAATAACTGGGTTGTAATCACTGCATGCATTACACTGAAAGAAAACACCAACTCGAAGCACAAATCTACCGTCCTACATGTAGGCTCAGCTCTCCAAGGGGAGAGCAGTTACCTCGGACTAAAATGCTATTTAAACCAGATTTGTCCTTTCTGACAAAATTCTCAATCTAAGCAGGGAGTCCCCTCAAACAGTGCTTTATTCTCCTACTAAGCAATCTGGGCTTGTGTAAAACGCCCATTAAGACCTGGAGTGCCCATGAGCATGTGACTTCCTTCTCGTTCACATCTGGACAAGCTGAGGAGGGAACAGAAGGATGAGAGCCACAGCGGCCCGTGGAGCTGAGCAGTAAGTGATAGCCACCAAGATCTCAACCTCAAACCTTTCTAGAACCCAGCATTCTGATTGCTACACAGGTGTCTCAGATGTGTTTTATAGCGTCCCTGAAACAAGGCATAGTTCTAGGTTTTGTTTTAATTTGGTTGATTGGTTGGTGTTTGCTTAGTGTTCTCTAAAAAAAAGCGCTCAGATTGTAGGCTCCTCTACCTGGGGAAATCAGTCACAGCACAGGTTATTATGGAGGGTGAACAGTCATTTATCAAGAACTTTCCAGACACTAAGAATGACCCCTCACAGCAGCTCCAGATCCCCAAACAGTTTGACCAAGGGTTAGCCGCCTGCCCAGGCACACGGTAACCCCCTGAGAGGATTCAGAAGCTCCTCATCCTGAATCCAAGGGGAAGACAAGCTTCCTGTGACTACTCTGATTCTAGGCTGTGCCCTGACCTCATTACACTCATCTTTGTCACTACACTATTGTCTCTTTTCATTCTGCACCAATCTGATACACTTATTAAACAACTGTCTGAAGAATATGGGCCATTGCCCTGCAGGAGAAGGGATGTGTGACTGGAGTTGCATTTGGAAGCTTTGTAAGTACATCTAAGACATTCTTGAGAATCAGAACAAATTTTTACACTTCTGTTTCTGCAGTTTTCTTACATGATCAGAACCTCTGGCAGCCCTTGCCAGCCCACTATATTAAGCCAAACGCCATAAATATGTACATTGTAGTCCACAGTATTAGTACCAAGAACAAAAGAAGTTTTAAAAAATTGCTTTGTTTGCATTTACAGGACTAAAAACGAAGTATGCAACAAATAAATTACAAACGTCCTCCTCAGCAGCGTGGGGGTGATTCTTTCATATTTCTAAAAACCGCTGTCTGTAATGACAATCCAACTTCAGAAGACTTAAAGATTACAAGCCCCACACGCTACCTTGCCTTTAGCCTCTCCCCAGCAAAACAAAGAAAAGGGAAAAACAATTGTCTTAAAAGTGGAGGAGAGGAGAGAGAAAAAAGACCGTGTCTGTGAGGCGGCACACTCAAAGCACACCAGCTTGCAGGTTTCTATGTTATTAGTGAGTAGCTCTTTAAGGCAGAGAAGAAACATTCCATGTATCCGGTGCTGCTGTTGGCTCATCTCACTCACGTGGTTTCAGTGGCTGAGGATGAGGTACTTTTCTTCCTGAAGCGAGATCGAAGGATTCTAGGCGGTGCCTGGCAAAGAAGAAAAGAAAAGCATGCCTCAATCTGGCATAAATGTGGCATCTTTGAGGACAGCAGCTGGAGGGGTCTGGGTGACACATCTGGCTTCTTTGGCCAAATGCACACGTGTGGGAAGCAGCTGGCTGGGGCGGGGGACGCACTCTGCATTTCCACAACAGAAGCCGAGTCACTTCCCAAGCATCTCCAGGAAGCTGAGCCAATTGAAACGGCCAGCACCTCCCCCCCCCCGCCCCCCCCCCTTCATACTCTCCCAAGTCCCTGGGTCTCACAAGCGAATGGTTGTGCAGAAAGATGACACATCTTCCTCGTGTCTGCCTTGGGAGCAAAATGATCTTAACAAGTGACTCTGCAGAGAGAAGCCTCCCCAGCGCTTCCCCAGTCGTTGTCATTTCCTTCAGGAACTGGCCTCACGTTTCTGGGTACATGCCTAAAATTTCCATCACCACATTTCCAGCCCTCTTTCTGGATGTGATATCCTTTAATGCACAGCAAACCACACAACAAAGCAAAACACTGCCTTTAAATAGAAAGGGTTTTCTCCTAGCAGAGCGCTCAAGGGGTTTCTCACAAAGGCTCCAACCTGCCCTCAACCCCTGTCGCTGTCCACTTCTCCCATCCGAGTACTGACCAGGCCCAATGCTGCTTAGCTTCCGAAATCAGGCGCATTCAGGATGGTACGGCGGTAGACTCTGTCCACTTCTCTATCCTCACCTTCTGTATCTACACACACTGTCCTCTATTCCTTCCAGCTGGAAGCCCTTCCTCCCTTTTCTATCTTGCTATGTCTAGTCCTCTGTATGCCGCAGCCTCAAATCACTCCTGAGCCCTTCCCCCCACGGCCCAGTCAACACAACCAGGACTGTCACCTTTGTTGTCACTGTGGCTTGCACATTAGAGGACATAGGAGGACTCTGCACCCATGGCAGGTGTGCCTGCTCACTGTTTCCCCCACCCACTTGAACTTCCTGAGGACAGGTCCACGTTCACCACCATTTCCCAGCGCTGCTCAGTGTGCAGCAGGCACCTGGGGTGGTGGGGGCTGGGAAACAGGAGGCCCCAGCATTCCACATCCTGAGTCTTCACCCTACACCTTTACAACTAGGAAACGTTTACCCATCACTTCGGGACAGACAGTAGTAGAAGAATCAGTGAACCTATGGTTTAGTAACCTGCCTCAGGCTGTTTCACAGTAAAGCAGCTTGTGGAGCTTTAAAAAAACCACCCATGCGGCACAAACCCTCAGGCCCTAGAATGGCTTTGGCACCTTCCCCACTAGCCTTTCCCCATCTCAGGGCTGCCCAGACCACAACGGACGCCTCGAGCAGTGCCCAAACCCAGGACATCTTTTACCAAAATCTTGAACCTCAAAATTAGCCCATGAGTGCCCCATCCTGGAAAGGAAGCTGATGGGCTCGTACACTGCGATGCTAGTAACTACGTCCTCGTGTGAACAGGAATGACAGGCCGTTGTGCGTGTGTAGGAGAACCCTCACTACATTTCCTCATCGCACGTGGGGCTCACGGGTCTCCGCTCTGTGGACAGGATGCCCAGCTTGCCTCAGATGGACTCTCAGGCCGCAGTATTCAGCAGATGGGGAATAGGAGAGGTGACGTGAGGGGGCAGAGAGGAAGACTCTGGGGTCCCCCAATTCTGCTGGCCCTGCACCTGAGCCCAAGGCTGGCGACTCCCCACCCACGACAGAGCAAGGCCCGTGAGGCTCTAGGCCGGCTCTCCTGCTGCAAAACTCCATCCACATCTATAACTGGCTACAGCACATAGATCAAGTGTATTGTTTTTGTCATTTTACAGGACTGTACCCCTTTAAAAACATTTTATGAATATCTACTTTGTATCAGGCACTCTGCTGTGTCTTAGAAATACAGTGATGAACAAACTTATTTATACCGTAAAACCTTGTTAAAGAACACATTCTGAGTTTTTCTCCATCCCCTCCACCCCCAAATACTCATTTGGATTGCTTTTCACGCACCTATCTTAGGTTAGTAGTTAATTTATTTAAAAAAAAATAGACACTATATCCCACCTCCTATTTCTAAATAAAATTAGTAGGGTCTTTTTTTGCCCCTTGGCTGGATGCTGCCGAGCAGCCAGTCCTGCCTATTTGATGGAAGCCTCCCATCCCAGGCACTTTTAGGTGCTGGACGCCCCAAAGAGGCGGCTCCCAGGAGCCCCAGAACTCCAGGGCACAGCCCCTGTGCAAACGCATGCTCCACCCCACAGCCCCAGACGCTGTACCTCCAGGGGGATCTCCGTCTTTCGAGGCGCCTTATACTTGTACATGAAATCCAGCAGGTCTTCCTCCTCCTCATCAGAGAACGCCAGTGGGGTTTGGACCTGGTGGGGCTTCCAGGCCTTCACACCACCCTCATTCATATCTCCCTCAACCACTTAATGTCCATTTACAATCTACACAGAGGAGACAAAGTACAGCGAGGAGGGATCAGTGTGGAAAGGGGCCAGGGTGGGCAGGCAAGAGCAAGGTTAGGCACACAGCACCAGCATCCAGGCCTGTTAGGACAACCGAGGCCTTTCTGTCTGAAAAAGAAGCCGGTATCCTCTGGGATCCTGCAGGGGGATCTGCGATTGGTAGGGTACAGCTGGGAGACTGGCCACAGGGAAGTGGGGAGGCAGGGCACCGCTTCCCTGGGAGAAGGACGATGTTGCTTAACGGACACATGTCAAACCCTGCAGCTCAGACCCGCGGCACCACACCAGAGGAATGCTGGGGGGTGGGAGGGTGAGGTGTCTCCACCAGAAAGGAAGGTGACGGCGACTTGGAATGGCAGTTTTCTCTGTTATACATACAAGCAATGCTGGCAGAGCATTACACTTGCCTATTCAGCTCGAAGCGTTGCTTAAGAGAAGGGATAGAAAAGGCCAGGATGCCTCACAGAACCTTCAGCAAAGCTGTATAGATTTTTCTAGGCCAAGTCCTAGAGCAGCAACGGGGCCTAGTGTAAGGAGAATCTAGTCATAGCCTTCCCCTCAAAAATGATAGCGAGATTCCTGTTTTAGTCTTCTCTGACTAATCCACAGGAAAAGCTCCAGAATTAATTCATGTCATTAAATGCATATTTTTAAAAATGTTCAAAGCTGAACATGTCATCCGACCAAATAGTCCCATCTTAGTTGAGACATAAAATATTTCCTGCCCATACCCAGCCTGACCCCCAGAGACACATCTTTCTATACGTTATACTGTGTTTCCCTGAAAATAAGACCTAGCCGGACAATCAGCTCTACTGCGTCTTTTAGAGCAAAAATTAATTTAAGACCTGGTCTTATTTTACTATAACATAAGACCTGGTCATAATACAATATAATATAATTAATATAACATAACATAACATAACATAACAACATAATAAATATAATATAATATAACATAACATAATATAATTAATACAATATAATACTAGGTCTTATATTAATTTTTGCTCCAAAAGACGCATTAGATTTGTTTGTCCAGCTAGGTCTTATTTTCGGGGAAACAGAGTATATTGATTTTTACCTAGAATCACAGAATGCAAAGTCGGCCCTCAGATCCTCTGGGCCAAACACCCTGAGGCCTACAGACAGAAACCAGGTCTCTTTCTGGGACACCCTGCTACTTCTCCTAAAAACCAAATGTGCTCTCTCCATCAAAAGGGGACTTCCTAGACTATAAAAGCACAAGGTGTGGGTAAGTCAAACTAACAACCAAACCCTAATCTCCAGCAGCTCTCCCAGTTTTTGCTGCTGTACTCCCCAACCGCCAGCAAGAGGCAGTACAAGAGCACAGTTGTTTTAACCACGAAGTTCAAAGCTGATTTGCAGTCCAGGAGTGACCTGCTCAGACAGCACCTTAGTAAGGGCCGAGCCTGAGATCGTTAACCTCTGATTTGTTTTTCATCTCTGTGTGGCCCCCAGCCTGTTCACTCTGGTTTTACGTTTTCCGGTGGTCCCTTCCACGGCCCAAATCAGCTGCATCCTTCCAACTGTTGAACATGAAGACTGGCAACCCCAGGGAGCCTTCCCTGAATATCCTGGTGCTCGCTGGCCTCTCCTCTCCTTCACCCTGACAGCCCCTGGAAGCTGTCCCATGGGGCTTGTGCTGCATGCCCTGGTTCTCATGTCAGTCTCATTGCCACACACCAGCAGAAAATGTCCTGAGCTTTGGGGACGCCAGCAGATCCTCCCTTGGTCCCTGACCCAGGGCTGAGCACACAATGGCCACTCAGCCACTAAATTAGGTGGAAAACTGACATCATCTCAGAGTGCTCAGCTCTTGTCCCAACAAATCAGAACTCTATACCCATCCACAAGGAAATTCTTTCTGGGTACAGACACCTCCTGCCTGAGGGAGGAAAAATAGACAAAAGCCCTCAGCCCTGGGCAGAAACGACACAAGCAGCCTGGCCAGCTCTGTGCCAGCCAGAAACCCTGCATGCTGGGAGCAGGCTTGAGGACGGGCTGGGGTCTGTGCCTCTGCACACACAGTTGCCTCTAAATCCAGGTCCAGGGCTTTCCCTGCACTGGTCACCCCGAGATTCAGAAGCAGTTCCCTCACCACAAGATCTTCAGGCATCAAACCCTTCAGCCGCACACCCCATCTGGATTCACTGAGACTGAGCAGTTGAACTCACACGTTACCAACATGATAATAGTTAATAATAATAATGACCGCCACTATCTCAGGGCTGAAACCAAAATGGTTTTGAGTTTCTTCTCCACTGTGCACTTGAGCGTAGACTAAATGGTAGAGAAGAAGTGACCCACTGGCTCACTAGGGGTGATGGGTCAAGTGGAGCCCAGACATCCAGGCAGGAATAGAAAACAAGCATTGAACTCAGCAGAGGCTGGGAGCCAACGAGACTAGTGTGGGCAGCTCAGGGGGGCTGACGTGGCCTTGGAAGGAAGCCACAGAGAGAACCTATAAAAAAAGAACCCTACTGATCGTGTTCACTGAGGGTTTCTGCCAAGAGTGCTGTCTGTAATATCCTGCCTCCCTCTCAGGAGCCATAAGAATAAACATTCTGGACAAGCTGAGCCTCTGAGCCTCTGGTTGGCAACTGTGTTGTGACACTGAATCTCTTACCTGTGTTTCCCTCTTTGCACTGGCTAAAAGGACACCCCGCCTCTTTGACAGTCCACAACTTTATGGAACGCACATAAATTTTTCTTCTCGCCTCTGCTTTCACCTTACCTGCCTATTCCCTTTCCAAGCTTCATTTTTGTTACTTTCTGCAAGAAGTAATCTATATTTCTGCAAGAAGACTTAAATCCTTCTCGGAAAGAAGGCAGTACTATAAAGAAAGAAAGAAACCCCAAAGAACATGGCCCCCTGAAGAGGCGGACAGAGATAAGGATGAGTGGCGGAGTGGCGTGTTGCTACTCACATCATAGTACTCTAATGGCTCCCAGAAACAACTATATGAGAGGAGCGTCTGTTGTGGAAGGTCACGATCACAACAATCACTTTTAAACCTCAGGTGATAGCAGCCAGGGCCTGGGGCCTGCAGAGCTGCCACCATAATGCCCAAGGCTGGGGGCCTCTGGGGAAGGGCAGGGGGTCCCTCTTATTTTCCACAAAGGGGCATGAGTATGTGGCCTTGGCTGACATTCTGTACTAGCAAACGTGTCAGCAGGACTTAAGCAGGCTGGGAAGCAGCTCCGCTTCTCTCTGTGGGGAGGGCAGGGAGGAAGAAACCGGCAGAGACTCCTAGCCCTTAAAGACCCAGCAGATCCACTGTTACCGAGCCCTAGGCACTCCCAAACCAGCAGGCAGCAGAACAAGCCCCGGATTAGCAAACACATCTCACACAGCACACGTGAGTGGGAGCATTAGTGGAAGTCGGCAAACATGTCTGGAGAAGAGCACGCCCTTGTGGAACACTTACATCCGAGTCCAACAGCCACCGAGGAGAAAGAAAAGAATATTCCGTTAGGGCAGGGTCTATTGGAGACGAAACTGACACATCTGTGTGAGCATGCACACACATGCACACAAATATGCAGACACACACTTCCCACGCTTTAAACCTTGGACAGCGCCTGCTGCTGTCAGTCACAGGAAACTACTGCCCAGGCTACCCTCAAGTAAAACACCATCCTCCCGCCCGTCCCCTCCCGCCCCGCCACCCCCCAATAGAGCAGGTAAACAGGGATGACTTCGCTTTTTACAACGATATTCCACACACTTGATTTAAAGAACAAAACAGAAAAAATCCACCTTTATAACTCATTCCCAGCAGTACTACAGAGTTCAGTTCCACGTTACATCAAGGTCCGTAGAGAGAAAAGAGAGGAGGAAGGGAGGTAGGGACAGGAGAAAGAGAGAGAATAGAAAAGTGGAGAAAGAGCATGCAGGAAATAATAGGGAATCTACCGACAGAGGGGAAGGGGTGGAGCAGAAGTGGGGAGAGAACATTGTCCTGTAATGTGAGACGCAGATGAAAATCAACTCGGGCGCTCTGTCCAAAGCACCCGGGACCCCCTAAGTCTGTCACAGCAGCACTGCCTGAGAGTTGGCCTCCAGCCTCAGGTGCCAGACACACCTCCCCCAGCACCATCTGCTGACATTTCACAGCCAGCGCCCTTCGATGAAGAGATGGTCAGAGCTGTGAGAGCCCCAGGGACATCTAGCCCCACCCCACCTCAGAAGGGACTGAGGCCTGAGAGTAGAGGGACGCCTCACAATCACAGGGGGAAGTAGTGTAGATGAATCATCAGCCGGTTCCTTGCAAGAAGACTGTAGGGAGGGGACAGAACTCGAAGGCGCTGGGTGTTAACAGGGCTGAAAAAGGGAGTGTTGGGGAAAGGCTCCCAGAACACACGCCTGAGCTGGGCCACCCAGCCTCAGGCCTCCTCCGAGACCCACCTGCTGCCCTTTCCCTAATAACCTGCCCTGTCCCCACAGCTCCCTGAGAGAGCCGTCTCTACGAAATCCCCAGAATCAACTGCAATTCTGTTTGCATGCACTGGAAATGCAGCCTCTGATGATGAAACCATCAGATATCATGGGAGGTGAGGGCTTCCCAGGGAGCAGCACAGGGCAGCCCCATGAGGACAGAATGGAGGAAAAGGTGGCTTTGCTTCCCCTGGTCCCCCAAACGACAATATCTCAGAACTAGATGCTTTCCCAATGGCTCACAGAATTTACAAACCCAAAATTTTAAAGGGTGAGTTGATGGACAGAAATAACTACAGCTGCTTGAGGCCACTGGGACGGCACGGGTGTTTCCCATGAACTATGTAGTACGCCCACCAGGCCCAAGAGTAGCCCCTCGTGCCAGGAGCAACTTTCACACCATTGACAGGTAACACTGTACAACTTAATAATTATACATGCATACCCTTCCGGTTCTGATGTGGATCAGGACGCCCCCAAGGGACACGTGGCTAGTCATTCCTCGCCAGGGTGTGAGGATGGTTTCCACTGTCCCCCAGCTCAGGACTCCTTTGAATGTCAGCTCACATTGGGCTTATGGCCTCCGAAACCCCCAAGCCTTCTATGAACCTTAAAAATCCTTGGCATTGAGAAGCCTTAAAAATGAGAATAAGTGACTCTTCTTAAAACGTAGCTTCTTGTCTTCCTGCTCTCCACCGATGTGAGAGGGATGTGCCCTGCCTCTGTGGCCCTGGGGCTGGTGGCACAGGCACGGTGCACACCTTCCCCTCACACCAGCCGGCAGCTGCAGGCCAGGCGTGGCCCCTCTCTCCTTCTGAGCCAAAGGCAGGCAGCTCACCCATGGTGGGGGGAGCCCTCCACGGGGGTGAAAGGGGAGCTGGGTTGGTGCAGCACCACTGCTAGCTCCTTATGTGTCTAGTTAAGGTTAGGGAAACAGCAGTCAGGACAGATCAACATGGCCAACCACGGGTGGCCGTGGCTCCACCGAGCCGTCACTCACACACAGGGAGGGCAGCAGCAGGAGACCCCGTGCAGGACTGGGAGACCCCAGGCTTGTCCCCGCTCCCTGAGGTTTCCTAGCTGCTCAGGGCTACAATCATCATCATCCTTCAAAACGCCCTTTCACAGCCATTTTCACAACAGCGCAATGAGGTGGGAAGCGGGGATCTTTATCTCCATTTTAGGATGAGGAACCCGAGGCTCCGAGTGGTTAGGTGATTCACACACAGTTACACAGCTAGTAAGTGGCAAAGCAGGACCAGGGCTCCCTTGGTAGCAGCAGGACCAACAGCCCGGGAACTGTAGGGCGTTCACTTTCGAGGCTGTGGGTGAGTTCCTGTGTCCTCATCACTCAGGGCACAAGGAACTATGACACTGTGGTGGTCTGAAAATACCCCCACATTCTTTGACACTCCTCCCATCAAGAGGGGAAGATTAAGTCCCCTCCCCTGAGTGTGGGCTGGACTTAAAGACTCATTTCCAACAAATAGAATAAAGCAGATGTGGTGCTACGTGACTTCAAAAGTAGGTCCCAACAGGTACTGGGACTTCCCCCGCGCTCACGCTCTCTCTCTTTCTCTCTCTCAAACCAGTCACTCTGGGTAAAGCTCCCTGCCATGTGGTAAGGATGCTGAGGCAGCCCTAGAGAGGCCCAGGTGGTAAGGAGCTGAGGCCTCCAGCCAAGAGCCATCGGAGAGCCATCTTGGAAGTGGGTCCGCCACGCTTCGTCAATCTTTCAGATGACTGGGAGACATCTCGACTACAACTCTTGAGAGACCCTGAGCCCAAACTACCCGGTTAAGCTGCTACCAAATTCCTAGCCTTTAGACACTATAGGATGATACAGGTTTGCTATTTTAAGGAGTTAACTTCCTGAGCCCTCCCCCAGACCATGCAGCTGAAAGGGAGCCCCAAGGTCACGTGCCAGCTCATGGTTAGAACCTCTTCCCGAGGCGAGTCCAGCACGCTGCAGAGAGGCTGGCTGCTTACTTACCTTTCCGGGTCCTGCAGGTGGAGCAGCATGTACACACTGTGGGGATGGGGGGCACCATCAGTGATGTCCCCCACTGGACAGGAACCAGCCCCAGGCAAACAGGGAGGCCTCAGTGAAGTGTGGGGATCTCAGTGTGTTCACTATAGGGGTTCCAGAAATGTGGGTCTCTGTAGAGACACCAAGGTCGGGGTGGGGGTCATTCCAGATTCAGCTTCTAGAAAATCCCCTTGCCTGACCCTCAGAGGTCAGTCCTTGTATCGTGCAGCCCTAGGGAAGGCAGGGGCTGGGGTCAAAGTTTCCTCTGGGAAACAACTCCAACCTCCCCTACGGTCAGAATGACCTCCAGGAAACTTCAGACCGACCTCTGACCCCGCAAAGCACTTGCTGTCTGGCCATTTGGTCCAAAGCCTAACTGGCTGCTGCTTTGCACACTCCATCGGTCTTGGTGCACATCCAGGCCTTGGTATACAGCAGGTGCTCACTAACTATATGCTCAGTGTCTCCAAGTCCACAGAAGGCAAGGATCATTATTTCAACTCCCTTTGTATCCTTCCTGGGGTCCAATGACACGCTTTTAATAGAGGTGTCTGACAAAATACCTCCCAGTTCACTCTGTAGGGAGGGCAATGTGTCCTTCCAAACTCCATCTTGGTAATTTTGCACAATGGGCGTATATTGTTATGTTACATAACCTGTTACATAACACCTCATTCTGTGTTGTCCTTTTTCCACTAGGCACCATGCTTTCAAGATCTACTTGTATGTCCACTGGAATTGTTGCTTCCAGCGGCTGCATGCAACTGCATGGGGTGTAGCCACCACCTCTTTCCTGTCCTCTCCCAGGTTGCCCTAAACTCTTGGCCCCTGTCCAGGTCTGCAAATGATCTTGTTTGCTCTCCTCACAACCCTAAGATGTAGGCTGAATAGGGATTATTGTGCCCTTTTCACAGAGGAGAAAGCTTAAGGGAATTGGGCTCATCTCCTTTGCCAAGGTCAAACCCTCTGGCAGTGACAGCCTGGGCTACATTCTGATAAAGGTTCTGAAGCTGAGTCTAGACCAATGGGAACCATGTGCTGACTGCCTAGTGACATCTGCCTCGCTGTGCTGCACCCATTGTCTCTGCACAAGTCCAGTGTCACCCAGCCAAGATGGAAGCTCAAACGCGGGGCCCTTTCCCCTACCCAACCACACCTGGTGTCCAAGGCCCACACTGGGGGCTGGGAAGGCATGTCAGCCCTGTGTGGCGTCCTCCCAGACGTCCTCCCAGGCACCCCACCCCTCCACTCAGGGGTTATAACCACCCCAGATCCTAGGCACTTTTCCCCATGCCCAGGCCCTGGGCCATCTTTCACCTGTCTTTCTTTCTGAGATAACTTCTATTTTAGGCCCCAGAACAGCGGGGACAAGAGCCATATGGCCCCTGTCCTCCCTACTAGATCAGCACCCCCCTTCTCTGTCCCCTGAAACCACAGGTGCCAAGGCCAAAGGCGAGCAGGGAGGAGAGCTGGGTCATGCTGCAGCACAGTGGGCTTTCTGGTTCTCCATGAACTCCACCGGCGTGGCTGGTGACCAGAGCACTGCCCACTGCCCCCGTGGGGCACGACAGAGGACGTCACTGCTCATGGAGGGTGGCAGGGTCAACACCAACACAAATCATCCCCAACTCTTTCCCACCTAATACTAGTCTGGGGAGATATTCAAAGCCCAGGGGACACCTGCTATCGCCTTTTAGATCCCACCAGATCTCTCACTTTCCTATTTCTGAGGCTGCCCTGAAAAATCCACCAAGGAGCGGTCTAGGGGGGAGGCCTAGATTCCTGTCCTGTGTGGCCTCGGCACAGTGTACGACCTCTCTGAGCCTACTTCCTCCACTTGGTTTAGCTCTATAATGACAACATACAATCTCAGAGGGGAAAGGACTGTGGGGTTACCCAGGCCCACTTCCTAGAGCGTCGTACATGATCAGTCAACTCTGCTTTGGACCCTTCCAGTGGTAGGGATCTCGCTACCTCACGATGTAGCCCATTTCTCTCCTGGACTCCTTCATATGATAAAGTGTTTTCATAGGTGAGGAATAAAAAGATCAATAAGAGGAGTTACTCCACAGAGTTCCAGGCAGGATCCTAAGCACTTTTACATGGATTATTTCATTTGAATCCTCACAACAACCCCACAAATGTGAATTATCATTCCTTACGCACAGATAAGGAATCTGAGGTACTGAGGGAATAACACCTTGTCCAGGTCACAGAGCCAGGAAGTGGTTCCCCCAGGGAACTTTACCCACTGGTTCTTGCGCTGCCTTCTCAGCCTCACAGAATTGGGGCCCTTTTTTCTTCCAAATGAAGAGCTTGCATTGGAGGATAGGTAGCCAATGAGCTAAGCAAGCGTGAGGTGATACCTAATTCCAGTTCACATCCTAATTTCTGCGACAGCGCCCAGTAGGTCAGGAGCTGTAGATGCTCATGGAAACCTGGTAGTCGTTGGATGAGTACACAGAGGGCACTGGTCCAGGAATCAGGAGGCCACAGGAGAATGTCACAGTGGGTGACCCTGGTGACCATTCCCTTTCCTGGGCCTTCGTCACTCATTGGTAAAATCAGAGGGCGAGATTGAGTGATCTCTGAGGTTCCCTTCCTGTCTGGCCTTTTGAGATTCCATTCTAAGTTTTCCTAGGGGGGGTTCCCCAGGAGATACCGCCCCACCTTGGCCAAGCTCTCACCTTCCCAGCCCTACCAGGGTTAAAATATCTCCTTTCCAACAGAAAAGCCATGCTCTTCAATCCTGGGGCCTGTGGACAAGGGGTTATTCCCAAGAGGGGAGGAAACTGATGGACACCAGGCCTAGCTCTGAGCTGTTTGACCTTCCCTGGAGGGGAGCGTGAGTCATCATTCTCTTGGCAGCCACAGGGCTCCTTCTTTCCCACCCACATCTAAGACCTCCCAAATCAGGTGGGGTTTCCGGGGCTCAGGGCCAAGGTGCCTGCTGCAGGCTGCACCTCACAGCACACAGTCAGGGTCCAGGTGGCCTGGATGCCCCTGTTTGTAAGGGCAGGGCAGCCACCAGCCACAGATTACAAAAAAAGTGCCTAATTCCCACCCGAGGCTCAATTTTCCACCAAGGATGGGGGCAGAGGTGGCGATGCAGAACTGCCCCCTGCACTCCCTTCATGGTCAACCCTTTGCTGGCAGTAGCAGTGCTCAGCTGAGAGCCAAGGTCCCTGTGTATCCCCAAGGAGAGTTCTGGGAAACCGTGAGTCCTGGCCCAGCTCCCTACCCCTAATCCATGCCCGTACCCTCTACAAGCCTGCAACCCACTGATGGCAGTGGGTCCCAAACGTGGCTGCACCTCAGCGTCACCACACATCTGGGTCTCACCCCAGACCTAATGACTCTCTGGGGAGGGACCCAGGCCTTGGCATGTTTAATAAGGTCCCCAGGTCAATCCCAGTACAGACTACCTCCTGCAAGGAACATGATACTAGAGGCAGACATCAGAGATAGATGGGAGGTTTCCATAAAGCCCCGGCCGCCGCAGGAATTAGGCCTCAGTGCTACTGCGGCCCTTGGCGTGTGGTGGCTGAGCTGTGCATGGTGAATGGAGGCTCAGGGATGGGAGGAGAGGGTAGAGTGAGAGACAGGACAGGGAATAATCCTGCAGGGAAAGGGGACCACAAGAGCCATAAGCCCCGTGTAGGTGGGAGGTGCTCACGACAGGTAAGCCCTCCTAGGAGTGAGGGGTCAGAGAGGAAGAGAACAGAGAAAGCCACCTTGGCCCAGTACAGCTGTGTCTGCTGCCTCTAGTTTGGTGCAGGTACTGCCACCCAAACCGCCCCCAACCCCTAGAAAATCAGATAGAGAAGTGGGACTCTTTGGTGCAGGTAATCTCACCCTTCCCCCATCTGAGTCCCAGCCCAGCTTCCTGGCCTGGCCTCAGTGTTACTCTGCCCCTTGACTGGCCTGACATGGTCTAAAGAATGTCTGTTTTGGTGGCAAGTCCACGGGGCAAGGGCCAGGTTACATGTCACTTGGGGGACGGGCCCCCCCTCAGTGAATGCGAGGCAAACGAAGTGGGAAAGAGAGGAAGTGAAGTGACACCTACCTGAGCTGCCAGCACTTTCAGAAGCACTCCTGGACATCTTCTGCTGGCCGTGTTTGCCGCTGGCCCGCCCAGACCCCGGTGGTGGGGGGCCTGAGGGAGCAGGGGCACCGTCTCCCCTAATGGTGCTGAGGTCCTGCATGCTGAAGCTCCGGAGTCTCTCCGATAAGGCACCCTGTCCCTGGATACAACACAGGAGGGGCACATGTCAGAGGCCTGACCCACAACCCACGGGCAGTTCTGGGGGGCAGACGTGACAAAGGCCAACAGGGAGCGCTAACAGTCAGTGAGGCGGAAATCAAGACCTGGAAGGAGCCTGTGGAGGGACAGGTGCCCAGGGTACTTGCTGGAAACACTGAGTCGAGGTCTGGAATATTCCAGGGCCTCCTGTGGGGTTCAGCAGTTGTTTCTCTGGCTCCGGCTCCTTCCTCCCCTTCAGATGTCTCTGAAAGATGAGCTAGAGCCTCACACAGACCCAGGGCCAACGCCACGACCACTGCCTGCAGTTCCTGCTCTACAGGGATGTCTGCTGCTTCTCTGGCTTCACATAAATAAAAACCCTTATATAGCTACATTTTTCTCAGTTCCCAGACACAAGAATCTGGTCAAAAATCAAAACCTAATCATCTATGTGCTCAGTCCCTACTCTTTTCAAAGGAAATGAAATATAGACAGTATTTCTAAATGCACGACAACAGCGATGTCTTTTATCTGCTCATGTCACTGTTTATGGGGCACATTTACTCCCACTGTCACATTTGAGCTTAATAAAATACCCAAAGGGAATGAATCAGGAAGGAAAATATGATATTTTTTTTTAAAAAAACCCTGCTAACTGTTATCATTTCATATTCTGAGGGAGCCACAAAATTCATCTCAGGGGGAAATTGTTCTTTTGTGTAGGAAGCAAGATCAATCCATTATAGTTCTGAAAGGGAAGGTCCTCGCTGTCTGGATGAGAGAATGTGTGTCAGAGTGAAAAGGATCATCAAAGGCTCAGGGACAGCGGACAGCCATGCTTTAGTGTGGTTCAGGGACTGCAGACAGAGACAGTGTTTGGGGGAGAAGGAAACGTGAGTGGGCGGGGCAGGAGCTGGTAGGAGACTGGGGTTGTTGAGAATTGGGTTGGGAACTGAGCAAAAAGTGACAGGCAAGTAACCACCAGGCACATCAATGAACTCTTGGCATCTTCAGGAATACTGGAGGGCATTAGACTTCCCACAGGTACACAGGGCAGGGGGGAGGGGAAAGGGGCATTTTATTTGAATAATGAGGAAAGAATGGTCCTAGAGTGCTGGAGGTCTAGGGGACAAAAAGGCAAGACAAACGTAACAGAAACAACAAATTGGCACAAAATTAATAAGAATAGCTAACGAGAATGCTTTAGGCTGGGGTTGTGGGGGATTGATGAAACAAACAAGCTTCGTAAGAGGTTTTCAGAGATGGCAGAAAGGTTTGGGGATTTTTCCCATTTTACTTAATAAAATAATAATAATAATAAAACTGCCCTTCAAAACTGGGCCACCAAAGCACAGCAATTCCCTGTAGTGACCTTAGTGAAAAAGCCAGCTAGACAAAGGAGCAAATGCAAAATGAGTCCCTAGAGGGAATGGGGGGAACACAAGGAGCTTGCAGACAGGTTTACAAGAAATGTCAGAATAAAACAGATACTTTAAAATACGAAAAGATAAGTTCTCCACCTACCAAAGATATAAAAACAATGCATCCAGAAAACTAACAACAAAAAGAAAACTATTTAAATCATCAAATATGTACAA
The DNA here is from genome assembly GCF_964194185.1 of Rhinolophus hipposideros. Classification (NCBI taxonomy): domain Eukaryota; kingdom Metazoa; phylum Chordata; class Mammalia; order Chiroptera; family Rhinolophidae; genus Rhinolophus; species Rhinolophus hipposideros. The sequence goes on along the minus strand of NC_138058.1, from coordinate 14,367,977 downwards.
TTAGAATTACAAATCCAGGCAAAGGGGTTTGGGAGGACATGTGTGGAAACAGATAGAAATCGCCCTAGTCCTCAGACTCTGCCCTGGAACGATGTTGGACAAGGCGTTTGAGCCCTCCTCACCTTCTAGACATGAACAGCTGGGGTTCTTTGCCAAGAACATGAGGGTAGGACCAGCTGCCCCATGTAATCCCCTCCCAACCTATCAGCCAATGATCCATGCTTATTTTACTCAGGAACATTTTAGATATCTAGAATTTAGAAGAAATTAGAGGACTAAAGAACACAAACTGACTCTGAAAAGAGGGAGAAAATATGCTGATAAATAAAATTGAGTAACTCAACATTAAGTTCACATTCAGGAAAACCACTCACCGAGCTGCTCTTGCATTCATACTCCCATTCATTAATTTATAGGACAACAATTATTTATCAAGGACTTTCTATGGGCAAGACACTGTGCTAGGTGTTGTGAGGAAATACCAAAAACACAACTTGATATCTGACAAGATATAAAAAGATAACTGTACAAATAACACAACGGTGCCATACCAGAAGCTACAGAAAGCTATAGAAGATTAAGAACAACAGTCACGGCTGAATTCAAATTCCAGTCTTATTACTAACAGCTGGGTGACTCTAACCTCTGTCCACCTCACTCCTTGCATCTGCAGAAGGACATCCACATGGCAGGATGGTGGTGAGGATTAGAGGAGATTATGGCCGTAAAAGATGTCAATTACAAAGCCCAACGCACAGAAAGTGTTTGAAAAATGTCAGCTATGATGACGTTTGCTGCTGCTGCCTAAGACACACAAGCTGCTGTTGAAATAAAAAAATAGAAAGATCACTTCTAGTCAAAAGGACCAGGAGGGCCTTCATGACCCCAAGCCCAAATAAATGAGCAGGAACTAACTCCACACATGTGTCTGCCAGCTCTTGCAAATGCTTAGCAAGGTGTTTGAGAGACAGCGGCAGCAGGCATCATACATGTCCATTTTAGCACAGCCCTCAATCAGTTTCATTCCCAGAAGCCAAGGAGCCCAGCTCCAATATCACTTGCATCATGAAGACTGGAAGTGACAGAGGCAAGGAAAGAAGAGAAGAAGATAATAATAGCTCTGTATCAACCTAGTCCTGTCTCAGAGGAAGTCACAGCCATGTGGATACAAGGCTCTTGAATACAAATTAGCCATACCCATCAAAAGAATCTGAGATAGTTCAAATCAATCTGTCTCTCTCATTTGTAAACCTCTCAGCCCTGCTCTGTCTCTACTCAAAAGCCCATTTCCATTCACTCTCCACAAATGCTGTCCCACCCTGCCACTTCAGCTCTGCTCTAGAGAACCTTCAGTTCATTATTTAAAACAACCAAGAGCTGTTCACTGGTATTTTGCAAAACTGGGTTTTCTATTTTAGAAAAATAAACTTGGATTCCTGAAGTTTGTAAAAGCTTGATACCATATTCTCCATAATTCAATGAGCCACATTACCATGTTACAAGCTTTGAGAAGTCTTACAGTATTTGGAGTTAACTCAGTGCATCCCTAATGTATTTGGCCACCTTGGGAAATACTGTTAGTTAACCATCCACACTTCATCTTAGCCGAAAGGCCAAGACGTGATTAACCATCCAAAAGTCGTTCCCAATCCAATTCTTGAAATAGTGAGAAAAAACAAATTTCCCAACGTCTCATATAGCTATGATGGCTACGTAATGCAGTTCCGGCCAATGGGACACAAGGGGAAATCTGCTAAGGGATTTCTGGGGAAGGTATTTTCCCTTCCTGATATGCAGGAGGAGAAGGCCTGAGCCCGCCCCTGCCTTCTGCCGTTGAGTGTGGTAGAACCGCCATCTTGTGACTAGGAGACTCACAGAAACATCCACCCAGAGCCTTGACAGCACTAAGTCGCTGGAATAATGGCAGCACCCACTTACTCCTAGACTTCCTGTAAATGATTTTCATCAATTCTAAGACATACATTTTTCATCTCTGAAACTGGGGTGGGTGTTACAATTGTTGTTGCCTCGATATCGCTGTAACTGCCTACACACGAATGTACTTGGTTTTATTTCCCTATGGCATGACTGGACAGCTGAAACTTCTGACAATTTAATTAATAAACCATTTAAGAACCATTGGAAGAAGAAATATGAGTACAGGTTGTCTAAAACACATTCTACTGGCATCTTCTGGCAAGATCAAGAATGTGGCAATATCCGAACTGGCAGAATGGATATCAACAGCACTGAAATCCCTGACAATGGCTCTGAATCATGAATGCTCTGGAAGGCACAGAGAGTGACATGGCGTGGTCATAAATGAATACGGAGGAGCTGAATTGAAAAGTGATTCATTCAAAAGCGTCAGACTCTGAAAGTGAAGAAGTTAGATTAGGAAGACCCCCAACCAATTTATTGTGCTGTATGTTCCTTTGACTGTATATACAAAAGTGACACACATAAATGTCTACATGTAAACAAGTCTAAGCATCTTTCTGAATGAAAGAACACTGTGTTCTAATTTAATTGGCAGTATTTTCTTCCTTAGTGGCACCTAAGATAGTGATGTGTCTTAGAAACCACAGTACATTTGATTCAATGCAGTATGGCTGCACTTCTCAGAGAAGCTCCTCTATCTCAGCTCCCTGTCATACGCTCTCAGCGCAGTCTCTACTTATTTGTTGGACTCCATACAGTTCTATGTAACTACTGGCATTGTTGGTCAGTTTGCCTTCCCCTCCAGGTTTTTTTTTATTTACTACTGCAGCCTTGGCACCCAGCACACTACTTGACACACATTAGGGGTCAAGGAGTTGAATGAATGTAACATGTGACTATTTAGTGAGCAAGTCCCTGAGTAAATCATGGCAGCAGGAATGCCCTCCCACACCCCTACAAAGCATCAGCCAGGCTCCCAGGCCTGAAGGAACCTCCTACTGAACCAGGTGTTGGGCATTACCCACAAGGAACGTAAAAAGATGCCAGAGGTCTGAGGGTGCACAGGACAAAGGGCACACATCTAAGAGGCAAGGCATCCAGAGAAGACCATGCTTGCCGCGGCCTTGGAGGGCTTGGGTGGGTAAATATGGGAACCAGGTGGAAAGAGAAGTAGATCTCTTAGTATCTGTCACCACTCAGGGCTGCCACTTCACTCCACCCCAGATGAGGTCTTTGAAGTTTTGTCTGCTTAAGAGATAGGGGTCCAAGTTATATTGTGGTGATGGCCCAGTGAAGGCATTGGTGAAAGCGCCTGCTGAAAGGTTACAGGGTTGCTTTTAAAACTACCATTCCAGTGGCGGGCAGGTGCAGGAGTGAGACTTCCTCTTCACTGCATGCCTGCCCTTTTTTGTACTTTAAGAATTTTGTCCCATGAACATGTATTAACCATTAAGAAATAAGAACAATTTTACTTTTAGTAACACCTACAACACTCCCAAGATCACCTTGAGGACCCCATTTTGTAAATACAGGGCTTGCAAGATGCTGAGTTAGGCCATCTAAACAAAACAAACAAACAACAACCCACCCCCCAAAAAACCAGACATAGAACTATTTAAAAATAAAAAACAAAAACAAACAAAGAGAAGCGAGAAGAAGTGGCATCTCCAGAAACTACAATGTATTTACCCTCCACCCCTGAGGGTCTAGTCTCAGCCGGGCTTCTGGGGGCCTCGACCAAGTCAACCTGATCTTTCTCAGCCTTGAACTTTCATTGGGAAATTAAAGGGTTGAACAAGATTCCCTTCCAACTGGAAAATTCTGAGTTCAAGAATGTATGACCCTCTTCTAGGGTGCATTATCTGGCTCTGATTGCAATTCCAAAATAAGGGTTTCTGGAATGTTTTGAAAATTTCTAGAATAAATGGGCCTCCCAAGGTAACTCTGATGAAGGGTGAGTAAGCTCAGGCATGTGTTTTCATTTTTTTTAAATGTCACATATCAATTTCCGCCCCAGTCAACACTGAGTTTAGAATATGAACGATAGGAAAAGCTAAGAATACTGGGGCCCTTTCATCACCTAAGGTCAGCCTACTTCAGGTACAGCTGACACCTGCCCCTGGAGCTGTCACAGCACATGTCAGCACTGTCCTCAGCATCCCACCCCTGGAAAAACCTCACCACAGCCTAGTATCATGAAACTGGAAAGGGAGCCATCCTTGGTCTTCCATGAAAAGAAATCTCCTACTTGTATTCTGTCGGGCTCTTGAGCTCTTTGTTCCCCACAGTGTTCTAAGCAGGGTCTACCCAGCTTGGTTGTGAATGCTTCTGCACATGCTGTTTGCTTTAACAAACCCAACTTGCTGCTTACTGGGCATGACACAACGTGGCCCAGTGGTTCTCTCAGCTTTGCTCCACAGAACTGCAGAAATTCCACAGAAGTGGCAATGGCAATAATATTCTTGCTTATTTTAATCTTTTTTCCAAGCTAAAACTCTTAGAAAGTTAGACTTCGAGAGGTAAACTGTATAACTGAATTTTCTATTAATCTAAGAGCTTTAATTTCTAGTCCTTCCCCTAGTTTGTAAGGGAAAAGAAAGCCAGGTAGCCAACACACACCAAATTCTGTATGTTTTGATGTTTTCTTAGGGGATGAGAGGGGTGTGCTCTGGGAAAACCCAAACTTTTAATAACCTGGTATTCCAAGTAAGACAATTTACCACTAATAGAATGTCATGATGGCCCATCGAGCCTGGTTCACCACAGCAGCTAAGCCCTTGATAAGGTTCTCTTGGTTGCAAACCCTTGATGAGGTCCTCTTTTCCAGAGGGACACACCAAGTCACAGGGGAAGGCTGCCACAGAGCACGAATTGGAGCCCACGTCACCTCATATATCCCATGCCAGAGACTGATGACAATGAGAATCAAGACAAAAGGGTTTAGTGTGTCAGGCCGCTGACAACAAAGCCACCAGCACAGCCACATTTCCCACTGGTAGTTCAAAAAGAGTTAGTACTTCCTCTGAGTCCCCATGGGGCAGCCAGCTCACTGACAGTCACCTCTGCAGCTCCACATGCTACAAGTCAGTGCCAGGCAGGCTCCCGCCACATGCTGGATGAACACTGGGGCCTTGCGTGGGACATAAAATTAGATTAACAAACAAAAGAGATAGGATTTCTTCCCACCATAGCATCCATCGTCAAAATGAGTTCATTTTTCAGGCATCAAACAAAGAAAGAAAAAAAACCCCAAATAAGTTAATCACATGTTAGATGCTACCCGATTAATACAAGAAGAGGCTGTGGAAGGACACTGAAGTGGGCCCCATTCTGGGATTAACGCACACGCACACGCACACGCACAGGTGTCGGCTGGAGAGGCACCTGGCTCTGGTCCAGGCCATGCGCTGGTGGGCAGACGTGGCTGCCGGCCTCTCCATCCCAGTGGATCCGTTTGGAGTTAGTCACACCTCTCAACGGGGTTACCTGCCCTTCTCTGGGGTCCAAAAAGGAGACAAAATGAAAGAGTCGAGCCACCTGATAAAGGGGAAAAGAAAAAAAACACGCCATGGGCACCAAGCCTACAAAACAGGGTTGAAGAGAGCCATGCTGCCCTCACTTCCTATCACTCACACATTCATTCATTCATTCATTCAGTCAGTCAGTCATTCGCAACAAACGCTGATGTTTACAAAGCTCTGCGTGAAGCCCTGCAGACCAACAAAGATGAGTATAAACACGGTATGGTTCCTGCTCCCAAGGAGCTCACAGTCTAGCTGGGGCATCAAGACACAAATGCGTACTAGGCAGCAAATGACAAAGATGACAAAGTACGTGGCAGAAGGTCAGAGGAGGGGAAGACAGAACTGCTGGCTGAAACACCCCAGGGGAGGCCTTGGACAAGAGCTCAAACTTGAGCAAGGCGAGGACGGCATCATCATCAGAAAGGGGAAGGGTACTGTGGCCCATGTGGTTTGGGCCAGTGTGGGAGAGGGGAAACCTGAGGTGCATTTGGGAAACTGGGGCTGAGCCAGCCCGAGAAGAGGTTCTGGTGCCTGAATAACAGGAAATAAGCCTGGAAAACAGGTGATTTGGGCTGTCTACCTGTGTACTTTGATGAGAGCTCCACTGAAGGTTTCTGAGTTGTGAGCAATGTAAAGAAAGCAGGATTTTAGAATAATGAGAATGCCCCGGACATACAGCATGTCACACACTGACAAATGGCCCGATATCTGCTCTCCCCTCCTTCCTCAGGTTGGGCACATGGATGTCTGGAATACAGATTGTATTTCTGCTTCCCTTCTGGGAAGTGCCCTTAATGGGAGACGGAATGTAAATCCAAATGTTAACCATCGAGGGAAGGCTGGTTTGGTGCTTCTGGTTTGGAAGAGGCTGGACCTGAGGTGCCACAAGAAGGCTGCTGAGGAGGTGAGCAGCAGGTGCTGGCAGGTGAGACGGGGCTGTGCTGAATAACAATAGGGCACAGATGAGTCACGTCCCTGTAAACCGGATCAGGACCTGGTCATCTGAGTCAGGCTGGCACCCTAGTGAGGAGGTTTGGGGGTGAGGCAGGACTCACCCCAGCAGTTGTCCCTCCCCTTGTACCACTGAGATGAGCTCTCTCAGCTGGAAGCTTCACCTGGCTCCATGCTTCTTCCTTGGAGAGGTGAAGGCTCTGAGGAAAGGTTAATGTGCTAGCAGATTGCTCTTCCTTGCCAGAGTAGGGTGGAAAGGGACAGTGAGAGAGGAGAAAGAACTAAGGGCGGTAGCGGGGAGGGGGGGGGCATCCACAAGACAAATTTGCTCAGCTGTTGGTGAAAAGTGTAGCCTTGGTTATACTTACACTGACAAATGTACCCACATTATCTTAAGTGCTCAATCTTTAAAGAAACAATCTCATGGTAACATGCAAATTCCTTTACCTGCCTAGTACTATGTACCACCTCCTGCATTTAAGGGTTGCCCGAGCCTCAAGGCAAAGAGGGAGCCTGCCTAGGCAGCAAGTGCTAGCTGGCTTTTGCATGTTAATGGACCTTCTTAACTCCTAGAGGTGTTTGATAGAAAAAGGTCGGAAGGGCAGACAACCAACCTTAAAAGTATCTGGGGCTGTAACTGACTCTCAAATTCTCAGTGGCAGACTGCTCTCTCTCAGGCACTCAGCCACAGGACCTCAGGGCCCAGTGCTGTAATCCAAGTAGAAAATGGTCAGAAACGGTCAGTCCAGTGTGTGTGGAGGGGAGCGGGGCCATGGCAGTGCTTGGAGTGATGCAAGGAATGCCAGATTGGGAACCAGAAACTCGGCAACTGACAGCTGTGTGACCGTAGGCAAGCCACTCCACATCTGGGCCTCAGTGTCCGCCCCTGTGGCGCAAGGGATCACAGAAGGTGGCATCTAAGGTTCCCTCCTGCTCTAGCTACCCACAGTTTGACATTCCTTCTCTCTTAGGGAGGAAGGGGGCAGGTGCTCATGTGTTGTAAGGTTTTTATTCACCTCAAAGCTGAAGAGGAGGAAGAAGCAACTGGATGGAAAGTTGGGCCCGGAGCCATGAGGGACCCGAAAAGCCCAGGGCAGGACAGTGGCTTGCCCAGGGAGACACAGCACAGGCTGGGCGACTGGGACAAGAGCCTAGACCCGCACGAGTGGGAAACTCGGCCTCCTCTTCAGAAGAGTCTGAATTGTAAATATCTTCCCAAAGGCAGCATCTCACTTGTATCTTTTATTCTGTCCAATAGCGAAGAGAAGACCATGATCAACCTCAGAGATGAAACTGACATGAGTAGAAGTAAATAACAGGTAAGCTTTATTAAGCATTTAGCATGAGCGCTACATCCTGTGAAGTCTTTATGTGATTAACACGTTGGAAGGTCTCTCTGTCCACCTCATCACTGTTGTGTTGTGGGCACCGTTATCACACCCATTTTGCAGGTGAAGAAGCTGAGGGTCACAGATCAGCATCAGTGAGTGGGAGCTGGCATCTTTCACTCCAATCTGCTTATCTCCAAAGCCACTTGATGCTAAGCACTGCCCTATTGGCTAGGACAGCTGAAAATGTGTACAACAGCCCTTCATTCCTTTACCATTTACTGAGCACTTACTGGGGGTGCAGATAAGACATGAACATAAATGACTACAACAGAGTCGGAGAGACTCGTTCCACCTGGAACCAGAGAAGGTCTTGTAGAGATGGCAGCATTTGACCTTGAAGAGTGGACAGAATTTCAAACAGGCAACAATGGGGGCAGGTGAAAGACCAACATGAGCAGGAAAGAGAAAATTCTAGAAACAGTGCACAGAGTTGCTATTTCTAGAACAGAACAGAAGGTGGTGCTGTGAGTGCAGTGCAAGCAGAGCCAAAAGGTAAGGAGACAAGACAGGAAGGCTGAGATCAGGGTCTGACTGTACAGGCCTCAAATGGGAAGGGAGAAGAGCAGGCGACCACGTGGGGAGCTAGTATGATAGTCCAAGCTGGAAGGGAAGATGAGGAGACGAGGCCTGGAAGGAGGCAAGGGATGTCACATGGGTAGGACGTGAAGAGTAAGTGGGAGTCAGGAGGAGCATCAGAGATGAGAGATTTAGAGCCTGGGGCCTGAGAGGACAACGTTTTGTTATCATCGGTAAGATGGGGAGGGATAGATCTGGAGTTAGGGAAATGCTGATTAACGGTACCAAGGAGACATGGGAGGAGACTTTCTTGAGACCCAGGCAGAGAAGCCAACCTGGGAAGCAGGTACACCAGGTGACAGTTGAAGGTGAGAGAAAGGACCGAGATGGCCGTGGGAGGGAGAGGACAGCAAGGTGGAGAAATCCCACCCAAGACGGAGAGAGTGAGGGGAGACACGAGCAGGAGAAAATAGTCAAAAAGAAGGAAGTGACCAAGGAGTTGCTGCATCATCACAGCCAAGAAGCTCTTCCCCGTCACACGTGATACTAAAAATGCTTCCTCAGACCTCCTAGGCTCCACCAGGCTCTTCTCTGAGGTCAGGCAGGCAGGCTTCTCTTTCCACTTAGACCCTCAATGCTACATATAATCTCCACGGGTAAACATGGAATAGAGAGGGGGCAACTATTGTCAGACCAGCATCTCTGTATGAGTTCCGGCCCTTCCTCTTCAGCTACTTGTGATGCTGAGGCTTTGCTTGTCTTAATCCCCCCACCCATTTACCAAGTAGAGTAAGGTGAGGTAACATTCCAAGTAGAAACATTTAGGAAAAAGGAAACCAAAAGGACGGGGCATAGCATGACAGAGCCAAGTGTGGCAGAACAGCACTGGTGTGAAGTCTTGCTTGGTTCCACTTCAACACGGTTTGGAAAGCTAAGCTGGGGGGAAGCTGATTTGTTTGGGAGACTGGAGGGTAGGGAATACTTCCAAACTTTTTCAGCAGATTGTCCATAACAGTTTAGATAATCTTGGAGTTTAAAACCAGTTGCCGGGGTAAATTCTAAATATTGATGCTACGTCCCAGAGTCTTCAGTTAAAACAGATGAAAGCTAACTTGATGTAAGCTAGTACAGTGGCTGGGAAATAGTCCTCTGAGGGGCGAAGACACAAGTTTAGGATTCATCAGACATGAGGATGTGAAGCAGGGAAGTGAGACACAGGGACCTGGAGGGGACAGCAGTCATCTCTTCTTCCCTGAAAATACCTTCCAAGCACAAGCTCACACAGGGAGGTTTTCTTAAAAGAAAATCAATACTTGCCCTCTGATTAACTGTAAACTGGTAGCTTTTTTCTATAAAGAAAACAAAGCAAAGGCAAACGATTCCAGTCTGGTCAGAAGCCCCAAATCACTAGACTTATGAACTTCCTGGAATGAGCTTTTGTTTCCAAAAATTAAGTTCCATGGTGGTTTGAAAGCAGTGTTTTACTCAAGCAAGAGGTTTAGATAAAGCAGTGATGGATAAGAGGGAGAGGACTTTTTTTATTTTTAACTATTTATGCTGAACTGTTTCGTCAAGTTTGTTTTATTTTTAAAGCAAAACTGAGTGGGAATAAAAAAAAAATGAGTGGGAAACACTATAATTTCTCTGTCTGTGGACCTAGCTGTTCAGATGCCATGGCTGTAACCAAGACGTGGCGACACCCTGGTGGCTGCTGACCACAATTGCAGGCAAAGTGCCTGAGTTTGGGCTGGCAAGTCAGGAACATGGTCGCGGTGTGAAAGCAGCACCACACGAGGGAGAGGATGAAGAAATGAAATCGGTATCACAGGTGATACTATAGGCTGAGTTTCCATCTCCCTGTTTTCCTGGTGAACCTCATACACAGAGGCTCCAAGTGCTGAGTGGCTAAACGAGGGTCCTTGTCAAAGACTACAGGCAAAGGGGTAAAACCAGAGCAAAGGAGAACCCGAGAGACCTAACAGGCACTGCTGCCCCTCAGGACCTTCAGTGATGATGGAAACGTTCTATATCTGTGTCAGCCACCAGCCACGGAGCCTGCTGAGGACTTGAAAAGGGGTCAGTACACTGAGGAATTGAATTTCAAACGTACTTAATTTTAATTAATTTAAATGTAAATAGCCATAGGTGGCACATGATTACTGTAATTGAACGGAGCAGGGTTGGAGGAATGAGAAAAGTTTATTATTCAGAGCAATAAACAATGTTTAACAAGTAGCTACCGTGTTTCCCCGAAAATAAGACCTAGCCGGACCATCAGCTTTAATGCGTCTTTTGGAGCAAAAATTAATATAAGACCTGGTCTTATTTTACTATAAGACCCAGTAATATGATATGAGATATGATATGATATGATATGATATATGATATGATATGATATATGATATGATATGATATGATATATGATATGATATGATATGATACCGGGTCTCATATTAATGTTTGCTCCAAAAGATGCATTAGAGCTGATTGTTCGGCTAGGTCTTATTTTTGGGGAAACACGGTATGAGTATTAAACACCAAAGTAGGCACTGTTTATTTTATTTTATTGTTTGTTTGTTTTCCTAAGCAAAAAAGGAAAAGAATCTGGAACCCACTCCTCTCCACGAGCTGACAATGCAATGGGAAATATTCGATTCTAGGGGAAGAAACCCACACACAATCTGGGGAAGATGAATCCCTAATTCACAGAATACCAGTTTTGCTTCAAGCAGTTGTCTCAAACAGGTACCAATAACAGGATTGGTATCACTGTAACTGTTCTGGGGATAGGATTCCCAGGGCAAGGAAAGCAGCATTATTTTTCAAATTATGAGACTAGTGAAAAGCAAGGTTGGTTTATCAGTCCTGAGACTTGGGCAGCGGGAAGGGACCTAATATGTGGTTCAAGTTTCAAGGGGAACAAGGTGGCCTGAAGTTTTCATGGTTTTAAAACTTTGATCAATTGGTTTTTTCTATGGTTTGTCTTTCATGCAAGAATGTGTTTTGCTTAATAAATTAAATTTTAAAAAGAGAGATTTCCAATTCTAATCTTAACAAGACCTGGGGATCCATTTTTCCCTCTGGGTAGAATTACTAGCTAGGAAACAGCTAATATCTAGACAAGGAGGCAGCCAAGAGACTAGGGAACTTAGAAGGTGCTAAAGAAGTGTGTCCCCAGGAAGAAGACAGCAGTTGTCACTGAAAGAAAAGGTGCACCAATAATTCCTTGGGGACAGGGATTAGACTATGGCAGGTAATAGGCCTGGGGAGAAATTTGCCATGTGTAATTTTTTTGTTTTAGCTTTCCAGTTCTAAGGTAATATTAACATTAATAACAACTTACATTTGTACAATGTTATGGTTTATGAAGTTTCTTCACATTTCATGATGATGCAAAAACCCTGCAAACATTCAGTTTTTTTAGGGAAAGGGCTCAGGGTTCAAAGTTATAAGGAAAAAAAAGAATTAAGTAAAAGTATAGCCAAAAGATCTTTATTTTTCCTGTTCAGCTCTGCAGTTTCCTTCTAGGGAGCCATCAAAGGATGGAAAAAAAAAGCAGAAGGTAAATGAAGAGCAACCCCTTCATTCAGTCATCTGATCCCAGCCTCCTTTTAATCTGTTCAAACTCGGTCTTTCGGTTACCTCACTCTCCTGCATCCATATGGCTAAATGCAGTAGGCAGAGATTTAGTGAGAACTGTTTGGTGAGTTGAGGGTGTTTTACGGGAGGACAAAGGCAGGGCCCAAGAGATATAAAATGGGGCCACAAGTAAGACGACCACCAAACCCAGTTTGCTTGGGACAGACGTAGGTTATGCCTGCTGTCCCAGCATAATTATCACAGCACCCCCTTCACTCTCAGATGTGTCCTGGTTTGGACATTAAATTATATGGTCATCCTAGCTTTTAGTGACTTGGCAGGGTGTTTTTCTTTTATTTTTCACAAAATTGCTTTGACCCTGGGGTAATCAGCAAGGTTGTATAGGCTCAACTTTCTCATTCTCAAGGTTAATGCTTCTAAGGAGCTAAATCTGTACCCCAGGAATGTTAAAGAAGTTAGCTGTTTTAACCCTAATCACCCACTCTTTCAGGGTTCTGGATGGGGCCTAAGGCAGTGACCCATACAAAGCTGGCTGTTTAAAAATCATCTGGGGAACTTGTTAAAAATAGAGATTTATGGGCCAATTGCCTGAAATTCTGATTCAGCACCTCTAAGAATCTATTTAAAAATGAAAAACAAAGCTTCCCAGGTGGTATGGGCACAAAAGCTAGATTTGGACCCACTGAGTCATCATCCTTTGACCCCTACCTGAAGGGGTCCATTGTTGCTATGAAAACCACTGATTTAACCCTCAGCAAAACTGGAACTGAGTTTTACTTCTTTTTCTTTTTTAAGTACACATCTGTTTCAAAAATAGAGGGCATTATTTTTGGAAGAGAAGATTTGTTTTCTCTCTAAAGATATTTATACTTAGAGAGGAAAAGCAAAGTCCCCAACAGGCAGAAAATCTCCTCATCTGAAACCAAATTCAGCAGGAAGCAGGCATCCCTCACTACTTTAGTCCAACAAGTAAGAACTAATGAGCAGTTACTTCCTGGGGCAAGTTTCAGACTCCCTGGAGCTTCCTTCAGGTTTAGTTGCCTCTGCCTGACTGGAGGCCTGGGCTCATGGGCTTCCCCACTCCCCAGGTGGTCAGAGGGGCTGGCAGTGACTGGCCAAGATGTTGTCAAGAGATGGGAGGCTCCAGCCCAGGGCAGACCTGGAAAAGGATGACCCTACGAAATTACCATCAGAATAAATTTACATGCAAAGGGTCGAGTGGCCGGGTGACCCATATTGAGCCACCCTGATAAATATACCACATTTATGCTCTATGACTGAGCTGAGTAAACAGCAGTAGCCCATCTTCCTTCAAGCTTCAGAAGCAGAGGAGATGGGGTACAGAGAGGGACTGAGGGAAGGTTTCTGTAGCTTTATGTTGTAAAGTTGGCCTGATGAATTCAGAATTTAGCAATTCTGGGTTCTCTTTTTTTTCAGTTTAAAAATAAAAGCATAAAATGGATGCATCTCAAACAGAAGGATCTTGGAATTCACTGCTCTTTCTAAATCCTGATACATCTCCTTGTGACACCAAAGTGGAATTTCCCCCTCTGTGGATGAAAAAGGGGCCACATACTACACCTGACAAGCTCAGGGGAGGCCAGCATGGCAGACCCTACAGACTCAGAGACCGAAGATAACCACATAGGATGGTCAGAATATAAAAATTCCTAACTAAAAGAGGGTCATGTCCTAGACTTGTAGCTTCCTTGAAAGGTCAGTCTTTACCTTAAGTGAGCCTGTCTACTGTCTTTTTATAGCTAAGATAACAGACCTTTGAAATGTCAGGGTAATCTTTTCCAGACCCCTCGGGGCATAACCACAATACCAGAACATGAGATCAAAGAACCCCTCATTGTTATCTTGTTCCCTGCATACCATCTCTATGTGCTGTAAATGTTAACTATTAATTACCCTGTGCCCACCATTGTATTAGGTTGGTGCAAAAGTAATTGTGGTTTAAAAGGTTAAATAGCAAAAACGGCAATTACTTTTGTACCAACTAATAAAAGAAGTGTATGTCTCTTCGTTTTACTTTTTATCCAATCCCAGAGATTTCCCCGCTTTGCTTTCTTCTGCCCTCTTAATCTGCCACCAATAGATTTCATGTAACCCTCCTTACACCTCCCACTTTGATTCTAACGTATAAAATAAGCTGCAAAACTGCCATTCTCGGGAGCATTTTCTCAGTCCGTTGAGATTTTGCTTCCAACTGGCAACTGTTGTCAGTTTGGCTCAAATAAACTCATAAAAATTCTCTACAGGTCTGGATGTTTCTTACATCGATACATCCAAAGATACTCACTGGGACCCATCACCTTGCCAGCAGCTATTGTACCGAGGTGGGCAAGGCCTCAACATGTATAGCTGTAAGGGGTTCAATGTTACAGAAGGAGCTGGTCCTTCTCTGAAATAAGAATCATCCCCTTTTGGTTCTCTTTCTCTCTCTTCCAGCCTTTGTCTGAAGAACTCCTTGACTTCAGGTGGAAGGTGAGTTTCAAACACTCAGCCCTGGGTGCTAAATCTTTCTGCCAGAATGGCTCCTTATGTGCTTCTCCCTGGTTCAGGGCACAGAAAATCCAGCTTAGTCCTGATCCAGCTGTCTGTCAGCACCCTCCATCACACACCACCCACTCAGAGCCCAAGGAGCACAAAGATTTGCATTAATCACCCTCTTTCAAACCTCTTAACAATTCTACCCCCTTTCCTATAAACGCTCACATCACCACCCAGGATTCATAGCTTCCCATTGCTAATACAATTCACCTCTCAACTATTGTGTTTCCCAAACATTAGCATAACTGCCTCTCCTCTACCCCCAGCTGACTGTAGACCCCTACTCCACATGGATTTGGGGCAAAGGGTTGTCACCAGGAAACACTAGGGCAATCTGCTGAATTTACTCTGGGCGTAAATATCTACCAATGTAATGTTTCAGGGCTGAGCACATAATGAGAAACTGACACAATGACAGGGAGAATGTGATGTAGGAAGAAGCTAGGAAGGAAAACAGAGGACCTGTGAACAGGGCTGGATGGAAAAAAGAAGGAAGTAAGACTCACATCACAACATCCCACAAGACCAGTGTTTATATCAAACCTCCTCCACCTCTAGTTGCTACTGCTACACACATCATCATCCTCCGTGTCTGAGCCACTCAACTTACTCTGAGAGTCCGGGTTCCTTCCCCTGGGTCGGCCGGTCCATATGAGCATGGAGTCCACCCCCTTACTCAGTCTCTCCAGCTATCCATTTTGAGTTTAGGTGGCTCGCCCAGTGCACCCTGGGAAGCTGCAGAGTTCTCTCTCCCTCTCCTTCCCTCTTCTATTTCTCCTAGGCCTAAGTTCCAAGTAATTGAAAGGATCTTAACCTAGGACCCACAGATGAGCTTCAGGGGCTCTGAGAGCATCTTCATATTGCACACACCGTGCACACGCGTGCACATGCGCACACTGGTGCACATGTATGCGCAATTCTCTGGGGGGCAAGATTCACTACTTTTTCCATTAGATTTTCAAAGGGACCCCAGAAAGAATGAGAAACCACTGATTCGTCCTTAGCTTGTCCTGTGTGGTTCACACAAAAGATGCGCAGCAAAGGCTGGAGGGACGCTCAGGCAGCCATGGTGGCCAGGGCACAGTACCTTGGAAGCAGCCATCACCGCCGCTGTGGCCGCCACGTTCAAGCCTCGCTTCCCGAAGTGCACTAGGGCATCATAACTTCGGTCTTTTGCTTGGACTAGGCAATCATCAATTTCCTGTCAAAGGAAAAACCGAGGCACACTGAGCTGGGAGGTTCAGATAGATTGCCGTTCTTTCTCTCTTCTCCTGAGGTCTGGGCTTGGCACCTTGCCTAGTCACTGATTCTCGCAGGAGCTGAAGTCATAGGCACCACCTTGGGTGGGTGGGGGTAGATAGGAGGGGAGAAGAAAGACACAGAAGGCACAGGGGAGTGGAAAGGGGAATTTTGAAGAAACAGCAATTTACTGACCCAGGAAAATTTTGTTCAGGCACTACGTTAAGATTGTTCCTAAAGTCCTCTTGCATTCCAGGGAGGCTTCAAGGGGTCCTGCATGTGGACCATCCTGCCATTCTACACACAGTCACTCTCTAAGACACTGAAGAAACCTATGGTATAGAGAATGCCAAGAACTGAGTGTCTAACCTCAGACCTGCCACTAACTGGCTGTCAGACCCTGGCAAGTACGTAGCCTCTATACACAGTTCTGTCTTCTGAAAAATGAGGGCAATGATAGCACCTAACTCCTGGAGCACAGTGACGATTATGAGGTCATTCCAGTAACACATCTGACACTAAGTGAAACCACTGTCATCTTCCCTATTTCCAGGGAATTGGGCCCTTGCAGATCTAAAATTCTATTACTGTATAGCTATTTAATACTATATCCAAGGACCTCCCCATGGGCATATCCATGCTCCCATGGAATATTAGGACACAGACAGAGATACGTGTGGTTGTTGTTGATAAGGGAGATCGTTTTGCAGATAATGAAATAAAAGCAGAAACTAGAAGTCATCCAGCATCATACCACAAGGTAAAGGACAAGTGGGTAAGAGAACTGAGGTCTCCTTTAGGACTAAACCAAGTAAAATATTGGTTTAGTTCAAATTTGCATCAACTCTGGCTTATTCTTTTCATTCGTTTTGGATTATTTTGTTACATATAACAGCTGTTGTGTAATCACAACAGTTCATTTCAGAGTTCAGTAAGACAATGACATTTGACCTCAGTCTCCTTTGAAGTTCCACACATTAGTGCATGTCCTTTGCTTTGAGGGATGCAGGGGGGGCAGTCCACCCCCTGCTCATTCCTTGTTTAAGCTTCCCCAGGAAGTCACCACAGGAAGTTTCCATTGTGACCCCTGACTGACTCTGGAAGTGATTCTTGGCAGTTCTTAAGAGTCAGTCACCTCCACATCAATAGAAATGATAGTGGCAGCTTCAGGATAAGCCCAGCCTTTGGGGACAGGAAGGTAGGAAGCACAGGGATTTGTTAACCAGGTCAAGAGAGGGATCAGCTTTCCTCAAAATCTACTTTTCTGAGACAGAAGTGCTTTCCTGGTTCCTGAAGGGATGCTCAGGAATGTCTACAGTAGCCTGCTCACACAATTGATACGTTTCCCAAGGCCTTCCCCTAGAAGTTCAAAGGAGTCAGCTTTCAGATATAATACGCATAAACATATAAAGCCACCTATAGTGCTCCTATTTTATGTTAAAGGATCCTATCCCATAGTCAGTTTAGAAACTCATAGAATTAATGAAATATACAAGTTGGAACCAATAATGCCACTCTCGAGAATTTTCTTCTAAGGTAATAAGTCAAAAGAAAGAACTAAACTCCATGCATGGTGGTTTCATGGATCATTATGAAGACCTAGTAAAAATGAATTATGTTCAAACATGTTTACAATTTCAGAATACAAATACTGTATCTACGTTAAGTTTTTCTGTTGTTATTTTTGTTTTTGGAGTTTTTTTGTGCACTTAAAATTTTATTTTAAAGAAAGGTTATATAGAGTGATATGCATTAAAAAAGAAGTTATCGGTGGATACAAAAGACAGTTTGGGGAATATAATCAATAATGTTGTAAAGATTTTGGGGGGTATCCGATGGAAACTTGTCTTATTGGGGAGACTATTTCATGCATGGTGTAGGTGCCTGACCACTGCAGTGTACACCTGAAGACCTGAAGATGAAGATGAACAATAATGAATGTCAACTATAATTTTATACATTTATATATATATATATATGTATATATATATATATATATATATAGTCACAGGATGTGGAGTATGGCTTAGAGCAGGGGTGTCAAAACTGCGGCCCGCGGGCCAACTGCGGTCCGCAATCCATTGTTAATTGGCCCGCAGCAAATTCCAAAAATATATTTAGTTTACTTAAATAAACCAGGTGAGGCAATACGTACGTCATCTCGAGTAAGTGGCCCGGCTGTTTGTGTATTTTACGGCATGTGGCCCTTGGTGAAAAACATTGAAAAAAGTTTGGACACCCCTGGCTTAGAGAATAGAGTCAGTCGAACCGTAACAGCTATATATGATTGATGTCAGAGGGGCAGTAGATTGGGGGAGGGGAGTTGTCACTTTGTGAAGGGTATAAATGTCTAACTATTACATTGTTTGGTACACCGGGAACTAATAAAAAAAAAGAAGTCATCAAATTAGTAAGATCGAGGTAATGTTTACTTTAATGCTTACTTTGCATTCATTACTATACAAAAATCTTATAAAAATGGAACACTCCATTGATAGCAAATTTGGCAAACTAGGTTCAGTGGAGATGTTAAAAAAATCATTTTATAAACAGTGACATCTCATAAGTAGTTTAGAATTGTATTTCTTTCCGGGAGATATAAATAATAATTTTTACTTGAATTCTTAATTATTGTTGATCCTTCCTTGCAGTTTACCCCGTCTTATTTTTTTCCATCTTTGACACTAGACAAACCTATATTTTCATTTTAAGGATGTGTGTAAAGTACTTTGAAGCAAAACAATCACAAAAGGTAAAGAGCATCAAACAAATTATTATGACTACTCTCATTAATACTTACCAACTGATAATTACCAAAACAACAGGTATTACATTGGTAGCATACATTTTACCATTGAACAACAAAGCAAACATTGTACTAGAAATTTATTATATACTAGTCTTTGTTAGTAGCTATCTAGGTACAAGTTCAAGTCATTTACTCTCTCTATGCTTCAGTTTTCCTATCTATGGTAAAATTTTGAAGTATTTTTAAACTAAGTCTATGTAAAAATCATATCTGCAAAAGGACAGGGACTGAGCATGATAAAAGGAAGGAAATTCAGTTTGGGAAGTTGAATTCTGAGTGAATATTTTCTGTCTTTTGTTTCAATTTATGGAAATGTTTTACAATAAATAATGACAAACAATATCTTTTGGAGAACTTCACAACTATTTCTAAATGTGTCAGAAAAATAGACTTGAAAAAAAGATTAGAAGGAACAACTTGTTGGGGACAAGTAAGAGCCAATGAAGGTTCTCCTACAATAAAATAATCTGCCCTTTCTATTCATCACTTTTCAAAATTTTCACTCACTGGAAGGAGTGACAGACAGAGCAGCATAAATTACCTTTTCTTTTGAAGACAGCGTGGGATGTACAAACTTCCTGTATAGGAGGCTGGAGCCTTTTGTGTAAGGAGATAGCAGCCAGGCTACAAATGCTATTTTTAGTTCGTAATAGAATGGAAACCTGGAGAGAGATGAGAAATATACATTGCCATTAGGTTCTTGGCAACACTGCTCTGGGCCTGTGAAGGGCAGAACCTGTACAGACACCTCTCCTGCCTGCACATGGATGCGAGGTCCCACGGATTCCTCCTTTCCCTACCCATGAAGGTGTGCGCACACATGCACATGCACACACCTCCAGCCTCTTTTGAAAGCTGGTTTGTGTTTTCTTTTGTTGCCAAAGCAAGCCAGAAACCCAGGTTCCTTCCAGCAATCACCCTACACTCATGCCTGGCAATAGCTGGCGCTTCATGCCGGGCTAAACTCATTGAGGTGGGAGCCGGTGCTCCAACCCAAGCCGCACGCCAAGTCATTCACTCTTCACTGGTGGCCAAGGAGGCACAAAAACATCTGGAGAGTGTACAGCCGGCCGGAGCAGACAAAGAATCTCCCCATTGAAAATAAAAGCCGGGGTGGATGGTTTGCTCCGTGGTTAGAGCACGGTACTCATAGCAAGGTAGCCAGTTCGATTCCCACATGAGCTGTGCCCTCCACAACTAGATTGAAAACAACGATTTGATGTGGAGCTGATGAGTCCTGGAAAAACACACTGTTCCCAATAAAAAAAATTTAAAAAAAAAGAAAAAGAAGCCTCCCCTTCTTGGCAGTCTTCTCAGCCCCAAAAGAAGCAGGGACAAGAACCTGAATCTTGTCAGGAAAAATGATACGACATACTCTACTCAAGTCAATGGAAGGCAAACCTTTTTGGTGCCAAAAGGAAGAAGAGCTCAGGGCACAGGTTACATAGAATCCTGGAGTTTGAAGTCCTGTATACCATTCACTTATTCACAAGCACTTACCCAGTAACTATATGTAGCAGCTTGTGCCGAGCATTGAGGAGACACTGGTGAGGAAAGAAGACCTAATCCCTGCCCTCTTGGAGCTCCACGTCTAGTGGGAAACACCGACAAGATTCTGACATCACTGGAACTGATGGTCCAGCCAGGCAAACAGAGCTTAAGCAAATAATCACAATAGAGAATAGCAACTAAGACAAGTGCCACAGTGGGCCTCTGCTAACTCATGCTGACTTGGTACTCATCAGGAAAAGTCAGCCCCTTCAACTGGAGGCAGTCCTTCAAGCACATGGATTACAAACAGGGCTTCCTCTGAATTTCAGGCCAACTCTCCTGCTTGGCCAGATATCTTGTGCTATGAATAACCCATGTGACCATATTTGGCTGCCCTGATGTATACGTGTATTAACCATATCATTTTATTTCCTCTGTTCCGATACTTTGACATCTTGGGGTCTTGCTGACTCTGATAAAACTGCCCTTCCCAGGGTTAGCCAATTCCTAAACATAGTAGAGAACTCACCTGCAGTGCTCCTTTCATATGCAAACTAACCAATCAGGCGCCCACACAGCTCCAACTAGCTTCTTTATTGGGCACTCATACTGGCCCATTACCCACCTGCCCTAATTACCCAGTGTCCTGCGGGAGACCCTGCTCCCTGCGCCATTTGTCGTGTGGGGAGTCACATGGGGTCTCTGGTCCCGCTCCCCACATAAGAACGTAAGATATGGTGAGGCCAAAAAGGAACACCCACGGAGCCATAGATACGGGAGTCATGCCACTATATTCTCCCTGGCGGCTGGGTTGGAGACACAGGAAGCAGGAGCCACACGATCTGCAACCTGCCGTCCACTTTTCTACCAGCCAACCACTTGCTAACTGCAATCCACTCTTGCTAGCTCAGCCACCATCTTCTTGCTAGCCCCCATTTTCTGCTAGCGTAGCCACAGCAGTTATATTAGTGGCTAGTGGCTCACTGGTTACAGCTGACGGCCAACTAGCCACAGCTGATGGCCAGCCAATCACAGTTGATGGCCATTTACTACCTAAGCCAGCACCTTTCCATGTGAGGCCGAGAGCCTGGAAACTGCACTCCGGGCTCTGTCCCCACACCCAGGATAGAATACCAGACAACCAGGGACAGCCTCCACACCCCAGAGCCCACTGAAATTATTCAGATTAGTCAGTTCTCAACCTGCCTTGCCTGTTCCATGGAAAGCACAATACAGGCTCTTCCCCACACCTCCTACCTCTGCCTGGTGATTGACCTCGGTGCTTGCCTGTGTGGCCCTGCCTGGCATGCTGTGCCTCTTCCTGGGGGTCTGTGAGTACAACAAACTTCTTCCCTCATGACAGTCATTTCCATGGCTGTGTGTCTGTGGGGACAAAGCCCCCCAAAAACAGTTTCCAGGTTCTCGGCCTCACAATAGAAAGGTGCTGGCTCGGGTAGTAAATGGCCATCAACTGGGATCAGATGGCCAGCAGCTGTGGCTAGTTGGCCGTCAGCTGTAACCCGTAAGCCATTGGCCACTAATATAACGGCTGTGGCTACGCTAGCAGAAAGAATGGGGGCTAGCAAAAAAATGGTGGCTGGCAAGTGCGGACTGCTGTTAGGCAGATTATGTAGATCCTGCTTCCTGTGTCTCCAGCCCAGCCACCAGCGAGAATATATTGGTTTGACTCCCCTATCTATGGCTCCGTGGGTGTTCCTGTTTGGCCTCACCGTGTCCTGCGTTCTTATGTGGGGAGTGGGAGCTGAGACCCTGCCTGCCACCCTGCACGACAGTGTCTTACCGTACCTGATTAAAACAAATCTTGGGTGGCTTAAAACCGGATGCTTTGAGGGAAAATGACACCTGTGCTAGTCTAAGGCATCAGAAAAATAAATTCCTTCCAGGCCTCCGCCCAGATGAGGGAGGTGAAAATGAAAAGCAATTTCTAGCAAGTCACTGCAGAGCCCTTTAACTCTCACACAGACCCCAAATCAGCAGCTTACCCACTCCTTCCTCACTGGGGTCTCCTGGTCCCTTGCCTTCTGCCTCTGGCAGGCTCTTCCTGAATATTCCCTCGGCAACTAGAGAACACTTTCATGTCAAGATGGATTAATCTTGACAGAACAGACAAGGTGCTGAAGGAACAGAGGTATGATTCCCCCACATTTCATAACCCTAGTGATTATTAAAAGAGGAAATTTTGTCTTGAAAACAAGTATTTTCCAGCCCTAAGGAAAAGCAAATGAATCTGGCAAGTTCAGACATCAACACAAGATACACAGATAATCCCAAGAGGATCTGTTACACTGCCCTCTTTTGTTTATTATGTAAAAGATATATATTTTAAAAATAGGTAACACATGCATATAGTTTAAAACTTCTAAATGTCCAAAAGACATACAGCAAAGTGTCTCCTTCCCATCCCAGACTCGGAGTCCCTTTCCCAAAAGCAAAACTATCACCAGTTTCTTGAGTATCCTTCCAGAAGTAGAGTAGGGCTACGAAATACAATCACGTGGGTATATACGAGTCCCGTAACCATCCACACACAGTCACTTTCTATACTTCCCTCCTATACCTTGCTTCCTCCCACCACACACATACACACTTAACAGGATACCTGGGGATTATCTCAAACTATCTCTGGGACCATCACCCTAGGACCAGGACCTTGCCAGGTATCATACGCATACGTCTCCAGGTTGAGCTATTCAGACCCTATGTTTCCCAGAGGCCTTGGGGTCTCTTGGCTCTACCAACAAAATCACCATCAACTAAGTCTGTTTCCAGTTAACCTACCACCATCCCAGTCTTCATTCACCCAAGAAGTGGAGAAGGACCCTGCTCATGCTGTGAGGAAATGCCCTTGAATGGTCCTGACCTTTAGGATGTGTTTGAGGAGAAAAGGCCACATGCACCTACCACATTTCCTCTACGACTTCCAGTGTACACAAGACTGGGTTGCCTGGGGCACCTGTAGTCTCCCCACCCTTCCAATATAATCCCTTCACACTCCAAAGGGGTTGGGCAAATAATGAAATTGTCAAAAATACATGCAGTTAATGTATGTAGAAAATTTCTGGAAGAAAACACATGTAACTTTTAACAATGGAACCTCTGGGGAGGGAGACTGGGAGAGGAGAGACTTACTTTTTAGTGTGTTTCCATTATATTTTGTCATGTGCGTGTAGTATTTTATAATTTAAAAAAAAAACAAACACGAAATCACTGACACAAATTGTGAAACAAGCCACCATCCTACCTCTTCTAGGACCACATACAATTACCCTTTTCATCAAGATAGAAAGCTTTTAAAAAGTTAACTATGAAGAGGTCACCGCCCTAGGGGAGAGGTGGGAAGAGGAAAACGGGGATAGAGGAGGAGTGACAGACAATGTAAATGTGAGGGGCGCTCTTCAATCCCAGAAGTGAAGAAAAGCTAAAGGTGCTTCTAGGATGCCAGAAGGTCCATTTTAGGACAGAAACTTTCCTTTCTGATTATAAAGAGAGCACAGAGCTGCTGAACTGGTGTCCATGTCCCTGTAAGAGACACAGGCTTCTGTGTGTCTGGTAGGTCTGTCCTGTGCCCATTCCCAGCGCAGGAGGGAGGGGGGAGGAAGGAAGAGGAGGATTGGCCCAGAAGGAGACTATGATTTGTAATACTGCAGGTTGGTAGAAAAAGAGAAAGCAAGCCGAAGGTGTGACCATGCTGTGGGCTAAAGCAGGCAGGGAACGTTCCCAAGGAACCCCTTCCCTAAAGAAGTGGAGCTCAGGGTGCCAGGAGAGGGACAAGGAGCTCTCACTTCCCACCCAGCAACTGCCTGGATGGCTGCAGCTAAGAGGAACTAGATGAAGCCTCTATGTGGATCAGGAAGAGAGGGTGATTCTAACCAAACCTGGCACATGCTCCAAATACACCAATCTGTGATCGGCACAATTTTGGTCCAATGATCTTCTCATCCTGGTGTTACTCGCATAAATATGTTCTCTTAACATGGAGAAACAGATTTTACAGCTGTAATTAAGATTATTTATCAGCTGACTTTAAAATAGGGAGATTGTACTGGATTATTGGGGCAGACCTAATCTAATTACATGATCCCTTAAAAGCCAAAGCAGAGCTCTTCCTCTGGCTGGTAGTAGAAGACAGACATTCAAAGCATAAGGATTTGACATGCCACTGTTGGCCTGCAGATAAAGAGGGTGGTGTGTGTCAAGGAAATGGGGGCCTCAGTCTTACAGCCACAAGGAACCGCCAACAACATGAATGAGCCTGGAAGTAGGGTCTCTCCCAGAGCCAGGCCGGTCCACGCCCCGGCTTTGGCCTTGTGAGGTTCTGAGCAGAGGATTCAGTTGATTCTACCTAGACTTCTGACTCACAGAAACTGTGAAATAATAAATTTCCATTGTTTCAAGTTGCTAAATTTGGGGCAATTTGTTATAGCAGTAATAGAAAACTAATACACCTCCCAAAATCACAATCAAATCCACTCTACAAATGGTTGTTGAGCACTTATTAGGTATGAAATTCTCAAGTTTCAGGGCCATGGATATGGACATAGTCCAGCTCCCAGGGAGGGTCACACTCATCAGAGAGGATTTCCATTTAGCCAAAAGCAACAAGGCTGAAATGCCGATGTTCCCAGGAAAATGCTCCTAAGACTAACACTATTTCCCCTGATGTTCATGAGAAGGGACAAGAGGCCACCCAGCACCAGACTGAAGACACTGTTAAGAGGAAAAACTGGAGGACATGAGCTGGCCATGCTATTAAATCTACTACACAGTTTTCACTGGCCCCAGCCTATTACCCTCATCTCCATGGGACAGGCAAGGGCCTCCTCATGTAGGTCTGCATAAAATGGGGTCTGACTCCTAGTGCCAGCCCTGGGGCCTGGGAGAGACAAAGAATGGCTCCGCAGATTTCCTTCTCCACTCCTGGAAACTCAGCCCTGTCCTGAGTCAGTTGTTTATCTAGGCGCAGGGCAATGCAGATGGTACAAGCATATTAAGTGAGGTAATCTAGATTCCTTCTCTATGGCCTGAGGTCACAATGTCTGAGACATCTGTTTCTCCCAGTGGAGAAAAAAGCGTGGGGAAAACTACATAATAAGGTCATTAAAGCCATTGACCCAAAACAGGATTCAGAGAAGTGGTGTTCAGGTCTGGTCTTTGGCCTAGGACAACTTGGATGGTAAGATCATACTGATCCTTTCTGGGTAAGGACTTCTTTCTCCAAAATGGAAATATGTATTTTTTTAATGATATTTGATCATGGTAAAGCATTCATAGCAAATATGAAACCAGCCCCATGATCTGAAGTTGTAGAAATAAGCTTGGTTAACTGATTGGTATTTTCCACACTACTTTTAGTATACATTCACATATGCACAGACAACTCAGTCCCTTTAAACAGAAACAGGATACTATATATTATTCATAGCCTCTTACACCTAAGAAGACACAATGTGTCAATACATAAAACTAGCTGATGATTTTTACTTACTCCATTGCTGTAACAGCTTCACTGCTTATTAAAAAACATTATCCATCAAAAGGGGATTGATTAAATAAATTATGGTCCATTTATACCATGAAATTCTATATGGCCATTAAAAATAGATATATTTATGTTGATATGTATACACACACAAATTGTTTTTAAACTACAGTATATACAACTGTAAATAGTAGTTATGGTGAGAGAGAATAGTGTAGAAGGGAAACTCAAGTTTTATTGCACACTTCTGTGTACTTTTTCTTTCTTTTGACATGAATATTTCTTTATCAACTCCATTAAATGAGGAATTGTGTTTCTCTTGTCCTCCACTATATCATTATATCATAAGAACAAAATCTGCTTTCATAAGGTCATTCCATAAATATTTACTTGAATAACAACTTTATAGACTAATTTACTAAAAATATTCCAGTTAACATCCTTGCCCCTGCTTCTCTGTTCTGAATTAAAGTTTGAGACTGCTGTTAGACCTTTCCCACTTCTCCCCTGACACTAGGCAACATCTTCCCTTGAAAAGTCCCAATTCTTGGAGTACTTACCAACAAAGAAAGATGTCGGTAAATGTCTCTGCTGTGGTGAAAAGTGCAAATATAATCCAGTACATCATCCATTTGACCTGTTGAACAAAAAAGAAACAAAGCTAGTAGAGAAGATCAAGGATAAATGTTTGCCCGACATCAAGAAGAAAAGGCCCAGGTGGTACATCCTACACTTGTAATCCCTTCACCCTATCCTACCCCAGCTCATGTCTAATTCCACTCTAGTTCCAAACTTTGGGACTGGAGGCAAACAGGTTGTTTCCACAACTGACCCAACTGCTTAAGGTCAAAGTAGACCCTGGATGACCTTCAATAACCTTCACGTGAGCCAGGGAGACCCGCAGACCAGGAGCGACTGAGGATTCAGTTGGGTCATTTTTCCAAGACTAATAGCAGCTGAGTAAGCTCTCCAGGCCTTCACAAAGACACACCCTGTAATGAACTTTAACAAGACCAGACTATCTGGGATGGAATGGTGGTAATCCTCACTGGCCACCTAAGAATCCTTTCCTATGGGAAAGCCCCACAGTCTCTTGCAGAAACCAGATCTTTTAAAAAAAATCTCTCCTACATTACCATCCATTTCCACTTCCACTGCCTCTTCCCTCCAGTTGAGGCCTTGGTCCCCTCTCTCCTGAACTACTGCAAGAGTCTCCTAACTGCTTCCCTTGTCTCTTGGCTTTACCCTCACCAACCCATCCTACAAACCATCCCCATACTAATCTTCCAAAAGCATGAACTCATCAGAGTACTCTTTGATTTAAAATCTTCTAGCCTGCAAAATAAAGTCCAAATTCCTTAGTCTTCTCCTTCTGGCTTTTGGTAATGGATGAGTACCATGTTTCTCTGAAAATAAGACCGGGTCTTATACCATATTTCCCCCAAAATAAGACCATGTCTTATATTAATTTTTGCTCCAAAAGATGCATTAGGGCATATTTTCAGGGGATGTCTTATTTTTTCATGTACAACAATCTGCATTTATTCAAATACAGTCATGTCATCTTCTTCTGGAACATTATCATAACATACTAAATGCATTCGTCTGGCTGACGATCTTAACTGGGGCTGATTTTGGGGGTAGGTCTTATTTTCGGGGAAACATGGTAGTTTATATTGGACTAACCTTCCTAATAATAATAATAAATCCTGAATAAAATATTAAAAGAAAAACTGTTTGAAGGCACTAGAAAGCTATCAAAAGCTGGCATAAAATGAAAGAGATTCAACTCTTGAAACAAGGGAACCACACTAGGACAGATCCATGTTGATGCGGCTGGGACACTCCCCATGGGGACCCATGGGGAGCAAATCATGGGTCGGACAGAACTCAAGAAAAAACTCAGTCTTATTTTCCTGAGGAATTAGAGAATGGAGTTTGAGACTACAGGAGAGATGCTGAAAATTGAGAGAGGAAAATCGCAGAAAGATGGAAGTCATTAAGGGGGCAGGCCCCCAAATCCATATATAAATTCCCTTCAAATATTGGCTGTCTCCTGAATTGCAAAGAATCAGATAATAGTCCAGGGTGGCTGAGAAAAAAAAAAAGGCTGGAAAGCTGAAAGAGTTGAACAGAAATTCAGTTTCTTCCCACAATAGAAAAAAACAGAGTTTGGAGTTCAAGTCCTGTCAAGTTAGAGGAGCTTGGTAAACATTTGGAAATTCCCACTGAAACATCTAAAGTCCACGCCTTAGGAATAAAAATCATATCTCAGGACTAAAAGTTTAGTTCTAGGACTAAGGGCAAAACAGAAATATTCCTGCCCTAACAAAATGTAAAACCTATCTCCCACAAGGTCAAGATAATCTGCAGAATTTAACAACCTGCTGGAACAAAGCTTAACATTCTTTACAAGAAGACAACAAAAATCCAGAGTTTCTATGATGTATAACACATAAATTCCAGTAACCAATAAAAAAGTACACAAATGAAGGAACAAGAAAATATAATCCATGGTCAAGAGAAAAACTGGTTAATAGAAGTAGACCCATAGATGACCTAGATGTTAAAATCAGCACACAAGGACTTCGAAAAGTATAATCTGTGTTGAGACAACTGGATATCCATGTGAAATAATAAAGTTGGGCTTATACCTACACCCTAAACAAAAATTTACTCAAAATAAATCAGAAACCTAAATGTAAGAACTCTTACAAGAAAATATAGAAGTGACTTTTTGTGACCTTGGATTAAGCAATGGTTTCTTAGATATGACCAAAAGTATAAGCAACAGAAGAAAAAAAGATAAATTAGACTTTGTCAAAATTTAAAACTTTTGTACTTCAAAAGACACCATCAAGAATGTGAAAAGATGGCTTCCACCATCTTTCCAGCTGTCAGTCAGACAGGCCCAGAGACACACCTGGAAGTAACATCATGATGGCTGCTTTAGAGGAGAATCCCAAGTTCAGTTCCAACTTGTATTGGTTGGTGATGGTGGGACTGGAAAAACTGCACCTGTGAAACATCATCTGACTGGTAAGTTTAAGAAGTATGTAGCTACCTTGGGTGCTGAGGTCCAAACCCTTGTGTTTTATACCAACAGAGGACCTGTTAAGTTCAATGTGTGGGATACAGTTGGTCAGGAGAAATTTGGTGGGCTGGGAGATGGCTATTACATCCAAACCCAGTGTGCCATTATAACGTTTGATGTAACTTCAAGAATTACTTACAAGAATGTGCCTAACTGGCATAGAGATCTGATATGAGTATGTGAAAACACCCCCATGATGTTGCATGGCAACAAAGTGGATAGATAGTAAGGAAAGAAAGTGAAGGCAAAATTAATTGTCTTCCACTGAAAGAAGAATCTTCAGTACTATGCCAAAATAACTACAACTTTGAAAAGCCCTTCCTCTGGCTTGCTAGAAAACTCATTGGTGACCCTAACGTAGAGTTTGTTGCCATGCCTGCTCTTGCCCCACCACAGCTTGTCATAGACACAGCTTTGGCAGCACAGTATGAGCATGACTTAGAGGTTGCTCAGACAATTGCTCTCCCAAATGAGGATGATGACCTGTGAGAAAGTGAAGCTGGAGCCCAGCGTCAGAAGTCTACTTTTATAGGCAACTGTCTGGTGATGTCAGGGATGCAGCGTGTTTGTCACTTTATTATATAGCTAAGCAGAACATGTGCTTAATCTTTAGGATACTGAAGAAGATGAAAGGGCTTTGGAGTGAAATGTGGCAGTTAAAAAAAATACCTTCATTTTTTTGAACCTGCACAATTTAGCTGTTTTGGAACACAACTCTTTCCTCATTGAGTTTCAAATATAAAACTGCTATAGTCACATCACAATATTCAGTGGTGAAATCTTGTTTCTTACCATCATTCCCATTCCTTTTTGTTTAGAATTAGAATAAAGTTGTGTTTCAAATATCTAAACAAGTGAATTCATCCCTTGTTTAATAGCATTTTAAAACCATTAGTAAGAAAAATTGTGCTGTTACTATTTAGATTACCTTTACTATTAGGTTTATTAGGTTAAATTCTTCCTGTGTCTTTATTTTTTGTACATTTCAATCATCAACAGGTGAGATGACAGAGGTCAATGGTATTTTATTTAGTAAGTAGTTAAAAGCTATAAATATTATCAATGCAGTTAGGCTAAAATAACATCTACTCCACCTGCCTTTTGGCTAGGTGGTATCAACCAAGGGGAAGAGCTTGTTCAAGGTTTATGCGACCTGTCAGAATAAAAATGGTTTGTGTTTGAGACGTTTCAAATACATATTTTAAGAATTATAGTTGCTTTTATTTTATGGCAAAAGTAACATGTGCTAATACAGAGCTTTTAAAAGTTGAATGGATGAAACCATATAAATGATAGCAGAAGCTTGAGGGAAGTCTCATCTGTTAAAAATGAATATAAATTATGCATTTATTTGCTTTTTGTTTTAATGTTACATATTTAATGTGAAGTTGATATTCTAGGAAGATGTTCCATATTTACCTGCTGCTTTCAAGCACTCCCAAGCCTTTTTTTTCCCCTTCTCGCCTCTTCCCTCTCTCTTCCCCCTCCCCCGACCCTCTTCCATTTCTGGTTGGAGCCATTGTTCTCATACTAGTTGTGTACGCAGTCCATGTTGGTGTTATGAGTATTGCACTCTATGTTGTTGTGCCAGTGGGACACCAGCCACTGGCCTGCCACTCACAGCAGTACATAGCAGCTCACAGCAGCTCAGGGCAGCTCAGGGCAGCTCACCGAGACTCACACTGGCTGCCAGCCACTCGGAGTTGAACCGGCGACCTCGGTGTTAGGAGCACAGCACTCCAACCACCTGAGACACTCGGCCGCCCCCCAAGCTTTAAAGACACCAAAAATTAAGGATTTAATTTAGATGCACCGCAGCTTTAATGACTTTTTTTTCTGAATAATTTTTGTGGGCAGTGTAAGGACATAGACAAAATAACCAGAAATATTACAAAAGAAAAGTAGATCTTGGAATGCTTCTTAATAATCTGAAACAGACTGCAAAACTCTTATTAGGTTAACCATTTATCTTTTGAACAGTTTCCACATTTAAAAATGAATTGGGTATGTCTTGCCTTGATCCCAATGACACTACATGTAGCAATTAGAAGTCTTAAAAATAAAAGCGATTTTGCTCAAATAACTACTGCAGTACTTTAGATGTCCGATTTTCCTTAAATTATTATTATTATTATTTTTACCTAAAAAGAAGGTAGGAAAGGATCACTTAAATATATGGAAAAAAGATACAAAGGGTAGAACGCAATAAATTTCAATTTATTAAGATTGAATAAACTGGTATCAGTAGATTCACTTACATATTTGAACTGCTGCATATGCTATGCTGTATTCAATTCAGAACCAGATTTTCACAGTCTGAGATGTGAAAAGTTCCCATAATCAGGATGAAACTTTTCATTCATGTAATTTAATATAAGGGATGTGTGTTGTTTGTAACCGTATGTAGCATGCAAGTATGACAAATATTCTGAATCTTAAATGTAACAGTTAAATTTTGGAAGCTGCTAGTTTAATATGGGGTGGGAGATAATTTACAAGTCATTAAAAGAAAATGTTGCTGTAAAAAATATATATTTTTTGTACATTACTTGGAAAAAAAGAATGTGAAAGACAACACACAAAAAGGGAGCAAATATTTGCAAATCAATATCTGATAAGGTACTTGTATCCAACTATATAAAGAACTCTTACAACTCAACAATAAAAAGACAAATAACCCAATTAAAAATATGGAAAGGGCCCATATCTATTAAAGAAATAGAGTCAATAATTAATAAAGCCAACATCCATTTATGATAAAAACTCTCAGCAAAGTAGGAAAGGGGGAAAACTTGATAAAGAACATCTACAAAAACCCTACAGTTAATATATTTAATGGTGAGAAACTAGATGGTTCCCCCCTAAGATCAGGAACAGTGCAAAGATGTCTCTTCTTATCACTCCTATCCAATATCATACTGGAAGTCCTAGCTAATGCAAAAACGTAAGAAATGAAATAACAGGTATACAGAATGAGAAGAAACAAATACAACTGTCTGTTCGCAGATGGTATGACTGTCTATGTAAAAAAAAAAATTGACTCCAAATTTCTAGAACTAATAAGCAATGATAGCAAGGTTGCAGGACACAAGGTTAATATATAAAAGTCAATTGCTTTCCTATATATCAAAAATGAAAACTGGAACTTTAAATTAAAAAACACCACCATTTACATTAGCACCCCCAAAATGAATTACTCGGGAATATATCTAATAATAAAATATATATACATATATATCTAATAGGTAAAAGATCTATATAAGGAAAACTATAAAATTCTGATGAAAGAAATCAAATATCTATATAAATGGAGAGATATTTCATGTTCATGGATAGGAAGACTCAATACTGTCAAGAAGTCAGCTCTTCCCAACTTGATCTATAGATTCAATGGAATCCGAATCATAATGCCAGCAAATTCTTTTGTGGATATCAATAAACTCATTCTAAAGTTTAAATGGGAAGGTGAAAGACCAAGGATAGCCAACATAATGATGAAGAAGAACAAAGTTATAGGTCTGACACTACCTATCTTCAAGACTTACTAGAAGGCTAAAATAGTCAAGACAGTGTTATTGCTGAAAGAATAGATAAATAGATCTATCCTTAGAATAGACAAATAGAATAAAGAGCTCAGAAATATACCCCATATATATAGTCTACTGATCTTTGACAAAGGAATAAAGGCAATTCAATGGAGAAAAAATAGTCTTTTCAACAAATGGTGATGTAACAACTAGATATCATGTGAAATCAATCAACCACCAAATAAGTAAATGAGTGAATGAATGAATATTGGCACTGGTCTGACATCTTTCACAAAAGTTAACTCAAAATGGATCATAGGCCTAAATGCAAGAGGCAGAATTATAACACTTCTAAAAGACAACATAGGAGAAAATCTAGATGACCTTGGGCTTGGCAATGACTTTTTTACTATAACAGCAACATATGATCCATGGAAGAAATAAATTGGTAAGTTGGATTTCATTAAAATTAAAAACTTCTAAAAAACCGAGAGTTGTTAGATGGGTGTGGGGGGGGTGGGTTGGGGATAAGGGGAAAGGTGAAGGGATTTGGAAGCAGCTGGTAACCACAAGATGGCCTCAGGGTTTTTTTGAAAATAAATTTGGGGAAGGTATTCAATAATGTTGTAAAGATTTTGTTGGGTATCCGATGGACATGCGTCCTATTTGGGAGACCACCTCAGGGATACTGTGGATACCTGATCATGGCATTGTACACCAGAAGCTAAACATTAATGAATGCCAACTATAATTTTATATATATAATGTGATGGTTCAGTGTGAGGTCGGAGGGATAGTGGATGGGGGGAGGGGGTTCACAGTGTGAGGGATATAAATGATGAACGTCTAAGTATTACCTTGTCTTGTACACCTGAAACTAATAAATAAATAAATTAAAAAAAAAAACACCAAACAAACAAAAAAAAAAACTTCTGCTCTGCAAAAGACACACTTAAAAGGGATAAAAAGACAAGCCACAGAGGGGGAGTAAATTATAAATTATATATAGGCACCTTAGCAAGGGGTAAACAAGGTCGTGTCCAGCTGTAAAGTCCATGGCATGCTAAGGCCCAGGATCCAGGAATTCCCAACAGTGATACTCAGCTAAGGAGCCTGAATTCTCTCTCTACAAGTTCTTTCTTTTCAGTATTCAAACCATGCTCTAGTATCTTCAATTAAAAACACAGGACAATGACAACAACATTAAAAAAAAAAACTCTTTCCTTGACACAACTCTTAGCTACAAACTTCTAAAATGAGTCATCTATAGTTGTAGTGTCTACTTCACCATAGTGGGGTTTCTGTTTTATAACATACTTAAAGGAAGTGTGAGGGACTCTTTCTCAGTTTTTTCACTTGACTTGCTTGACTTTTCAGCTGGATGTGAAACTATCACTTCCTGAAAATCTTCCCCAACATCACAACTGTCCTGGATTTCCTCTTGACTCTCTGGCTACTTCTCAGGCACATCAATTCCTCCCCACGGCTTTGTTTTAGTCATTGTCTTCTAACTCTCCCTGGGTAAGACTCTGCATTCCTCACTTAACAGAGACAACCAATCAGCAAATGTTATCACTTCTGCCCTCTTATTTATGTTAGACCTATCTTCTTTTCTCCATCCCTTCTGCATTTCCTTGCTTCAGACCACCAACATCTCCTGTCCAGAATAGAACTATAGCCTTTTGCTCACTCTCTATACCTCTGCCCCCTTCCCAATCTGTCCTCCATATTCCAGTCAGAATGAACTTTGATTTTGTTAAATCCAAATTCGATGATTCTCCTTCCTAGCTGAAAGCCTTCAATAGTTCCTTATTGTTGTTAAAATAAAGCCCAAATTCCTTAAATTGGTTTACAAGTCCTTGCATGAACTGGAAGCTAATTACCTCCACTAAAAGCTCTCCTCCCCACCCATACTTCTTGAATTTTCCACTCCAGTTACAATAAACCTCTTCCAGTTCCGTGAACAGCGCATCTACTTTTGAGTACAGACTTCAGCCCTCAGAGCTCAGCCTAAATGTTATTTCCTACATAAGTGTCCAAAGTTTAGTTAAGTACCCTCTCCTTTCTTCCTCCCAGTGTCATACATGTTCCATGTCATAACACTTATCACTGTGCTTTGAAAGTACCTGTTTATTCCTATGCT
This sequence comes from Rhinolophus hipposideros, assembly GCF_964194185.1. Lineage (NCBI taxonomy): Eukaryota > Metazoa > Chordata > Mammalia > Chiroptera > Rhinolophidae > Rhinolophus > Rhinolophus hipposideros. Next base: position 14,333,695 of record NC_138058.1, on the reverse strand, counting down.
TTTTTTATTAGCTTATAAATTTCCTGAGAGTGGGCACCAATTCTTCTTGCACACTGTTATATCTCCACTATCCAAAATAGTTCCTGGCACATAGTAGGTACTCAATGAATATGTTTTGAATGACTGGATTAGAATTTTGACATTGTGAATGGGAAAGGAAGGATGATTTCAAAAAGGTTGAGATGGAATATGCTTTGGGAAATACTGGTCTAGGGGGCTTTTTGAGAAGAAAAGATAGAATTAGCTCTCAAGGCTACAGATGTTCCCCATGAGTACCTGCAGAATGGATGGATGGGTATAATGGGAGGAAAGGGACCTGTTGAAGTTGGGGCATGGGGTGATATGGAGCCACTCACACCAGCAATAAAGTAAAAAAAGGGGCAATTCAGGGAAAAGAGCTCAATGAAGCTGAAGCCAGTCTGAGGGTCCAAGAAGAATGCTCAACAGGCCTGTGCAAAGGCAATACCAAATCTCAGGAGGGAGATTGGGGCTATGGCCAAAGATAAAGGAGGCATGGCAGAGAGGGGGCTTGAAGTGTTAGCCTAAAGAAGTTTCCATCATGCACTCCTTCACTTTAAAATAATTTTATGCAGAAAGAACATTCTGAGAATGATTCACTGAGCCTAAAAAGGAATACTGGTGGCTCATAGGGATGGAAACCATAAATAAATTACCAGAAAACGTTTTCCCCCATCATACCACAGAGAAATCAAGTGATGGTTATTTTTTCCAAGATTTGAAATAGAACTTGTCAGGTTCAAGGGATTCTATCCAAAACTGCCTGCAAGATGAGGGGGAGCCTGGATGGGCCAGCATCCAGAACACAGAGAGGGAGTAATGGCCACTTTGAGCAGTAACGACCAGGAGCAACTCTGGAATGGATAGTTGACAGGAGGACTAGGGAGTCCATCTGGACGATCAGGGGCAGGATCCAGGAATGAGGAGACAAAAGAGAAGCTGGGATCCGAGATCATAGCAAGAGGGTGGGAAGCAGAGCCTGGACACCTTCCTTGAGCTACAGAGATGGGTGGAGACACCATGGCTCATAGCACTATGCCCCTAGGGCTCCTGGCAGCCTGCAAGAGGCCTCCCCCATGGGCTGGAGAGGTGGCAGGCTTAGCCACCTCTTTAGTGTCACCTCTGGATGTTCCCCTACACCAGTCACACCATTTCTTGAGCAGTTCATATTCCCTCTCATACCTGGGCTCTGCTTCCGCCTCTTGGGGAATTCCCTATGCCAAATGACTGAGAAAGCAACAATTTGAGGCCGGTTTACAGATGACTGCACCATCTGCTGGCAGGAGCTCACAGGGGACAGCTGTATAGTCCGGTGTGGCCCTGAGAGAATGAGGAAGTGAAATTCCCCTGCAGGCAGAACTTTGAGCAGTGCACTTAGCCTGGAAGGAGAAATGTCCTGAGGCATTTACACTGTCACCAGGTATATTAACTATGTGTAGGGACCTGGCCCTCACGCAGATGAGCTGGCAGGGAGTCAAGGTCTCCTGATTACCTGGGAACACTGCTTATCAGACAGTCTGTTCTGTACGCTGACATCAGTCAAGGTCTCCTGGCTTCTTGGGACACTGTGTGTATGACAGCGGGCCTGCAGGGCTTGCCAGATGATTTCTCCCACGCCACACTCTTTGTTTTGCTGGACCTATATAACCTTGCTTCTTCTCCGCCTGTGTGTGGATCACTACCCCTCCAGCCGGCCACCACCAAGACTCTCCCTGGTCTATAAGTCTTGATAAACCTATCTCCCACTCAGCCACCTAGTATGCTCTTTGGGCTTGTGGCTTCTCAGGCACATATCCTGGAACAACTCAAACTCAGTCCGAACACTGTAGTTTCTTATTTTCTGTATTCTTGGTGCTCTGGCATCTGAGGCCTTGCCGGCTGGAGAGAAACTGCCCCTTCCTAGGACTAGCCAATTCTTAGAAATAGCAGAAGACTTGCCCCAGAGAATACCTTTCATATGCAAACTGACCAATCCAGAGTCCATACTCCAAACTACCTCCTTATGAAGCTCTTACAGGTTGAGCCAATATTCCGGAGCCCTACCAACCAAACCCAGGACCAGACAACTAGGGGCAGCCCCCACACACTAGAGCCTGCTGAAATTATTCAGACTACCCAATGCTAAACTTGAGTACTCTGCCTTACTTTGATTTCCCTGCAAAAACCACAACAGGGGTGGATGCCCGTCTATTCCCCTCACACTCCCTGACTCCTGACCAATCCTGATGCTCCTCCATGTGGTCCTGTGTGGTATGCTGTGCCTCCTACTTCTAGGGAGCTGTGAGTAAAAACATCTTCCCTCATGACAGTCATTTCTGTATCTGCGTGCCTTACCATACCTGATTAAAACAAATCCCAGGGAAGGATTTGGTGAGATGCTGAGGTACTTGGAGGGATGACTGAGGGGCTGGTGTGGAGGCATGATCACGTTTTGGAATGAATGATGCTGATGGACCCACAGAAGGCAGGTATTTGTGGCTGTGCTTGACCAGCATCATCGGAATCGTCTAGCAGGTTGTTAGAAATGCAAAATCCCAGGTCCTACCCCAGACCTAGTGGGTCAGAATCCATAGTTCTGCATTTTAATGAACTCCCCTGTTCATTGACATGCATGTTAAAGTTTGAGAATCAAGAATCATTGGTCTAATTGACTCACAACATTTCTGCTTCTCAACCCCAAACTTCTGAATTCTGCATTTTAATAATTTCAGTACCCGGGGGATGGATGCTTCCACCAGGGATACAGATGGCTCCAACGAAGTGGAAGATACTGTCACCTGGACATTTTATGCCACTAGGAAATAGATAATAAAGGGACTTATGGACTTTGATGGGGTGACTGACATTGATTATCCACAGGAACCAAGATGCTGTCACACAATGTAGCAGGAAGGAGGGTGGACAGAAGTTAATGATCCTAGGGGCATTGTCTCATTCAGAGGTAAAAGTCAGTGGGTCACTACTACAGCTCTCCACAGGCAGGCTTACTAAAGTCTCAGGTTGCTCAGGAATGAAGATTTAGGCCACACCCTTGGATAAGGAACTCCACTATTTTGAGCTATTTTACAGCTTTGTAAGTTATGGGAAACTGATTGTAGTACAAATGATTTTTCTCCACAGAGTTGTAAATGAATTTTGTCCAACTGAGGTACAACTAATCTCCCACCCACCCAAGAAATCAGTTGAATATCTATTAACAAATTCATTTCATCACTCCTGACACTTATGTGTCTGCTCTTAACTATCATTTAGCACCTTACTAGTTCCCTCATTAATTAATTAGTTAAGTAAAATGTTTGATACGTGTTAATTTTATATTTGTATGAGTCATGATTTCACCCTTATTAAAAAATTATCTTTTAACAAAAAATATAAATACTAATTATGACTTCATGACCACTTGCATAACTAAGTACTACAGCTTCTATCAATATTTTCTTCACTTCTTTGTTATGTATAGATTTAAATATTTCAACTAATTTTAATTTTATTTATTCTCCTCCACCTAATATAATATATGGGGTGTGTCCATGATGGTTCACTTAATAATTTAATTTTTAGAATGCTGAATATTAAGGTTAGATCCTGCCAGAGCCAAAGAAAGAGAGATAGTGGACCTGGAACTGACAGCTGAAGAAATTTAGATTTGGTAAGTAAATGAGTTATATAGAATTCTTGTTAGAAGGATCCTTTAAAAGCCAAAATCTGGATAAAGGAGTGGATGTCAATGTTGGGCAGCCAAAGAAGTAACTGTAAGGGGCAGAGAGACATCTACACACACACACACAGAGGGTGCCAAAAAAATAAAATGTATACGCATTTTAAGAAAAAAAAACTATTAAAATTATGCTGATGGTAACCACTTTGAACACCTCTTGTAATAGCAGAAGTCGAACGCAACTTGTATTCATCTTTTGTTATCGGTATACAAGGTCTGACAATTAAGTTCGCAAACTCGTCCTAGAAAAAGTGCTACATACCTCATTGCTGAATATCACTACAGTCACCTTAGAAGTACTCCTTTTGTGAAGCTATGCACTGATGCCAGCACCTAGTCCACCCTTCAAAGCAATTTTGGAACTTCTGTAATGGCCATCAGAGCTGTTGTCCTATTACCCTTGATGTCCTGAATGTCATCAAAATGTCTTCCTTTCAATATTTCCTTTATCCTTGGGTAAATACAGAAGTCATTTGGGGCCAGATCAGGTGAATAGGGAGGGTGTTCCAATACAGTTATTTGTTTCCTGGCTAAAAACTCCCTCACAGATAGTGCCGTGTGAGCTGGTGCATTGTCGTGATGCAAGAGCCCTGAATTGTTGGCAAAAAGTTCAGTCGTCTAACTTTTTTACTCAGCCTTTTCAGCACTTCCAAATAGTAAACTTGGTTACCTGTTTGTCCTGTTGGTACAAATTCATAAAGAATAATCCTCTGATATCAAAACAGGTTAGCAACATCGTTGCAACAAGTTCGTGAACTTAATTGTCACACCTTGTATATTGAGTATTACAATTTTAATACAGTTTTCCTTTCTTAAAATCTGTATACATTTTTTTGGCACCCTCTGTATGTGTGTATGTGTGTGTGTATATATATATCTATATCTATATATATATATATATATAGATATATATATAGTCAGCATCCAAAGCCTTCTAATTTGAAGGCTGTCTCCCAGCATAAGGGTCTTTGATGGAGGCAAGGCCTATTGTCTAGGCTTGGGAAAATCAAATGTCCCTATCCAGGATTTTGAATCTCTGGGGCATGTCCCAAAGGCACAGGCAGCTGGCAGCCAGTGTCCATGGTGGTGACATTCACAGCAGCTTCCTAACCAGACACTTCCTGTGGTATAAGCTTGGCTGTCACCCAGCGTTCTTCAATCCTCCCCAATTTCTGAGTATCTTTCCCCAGGCTTCTAGTTAGTTCTACAAATTCCCATAAGTTTCTTTCTGTTTAAGTTTTTGTCCAAAGACCTTTACTAGTGCAGTAAGTTTGGGAAGACCTAAGAAGCTATGAATGTTGAGAGCAGTGTTTGTCAAAAGTTCGATTTTTATTCAGGCAGTCTGGGTAGGGCTTGAGATTCATTTCTAACAAACTCCCAGGTGATGCTGCTAATTCTAGTCCACAGACCACACTTTGGGTATTGAGACTGAGAACACTCAATGCTTGTAAAGAAGCTGGAAAATAGGAAGGAGCCAAGATAAAGGGTGTTCAACACTGTATAACGGAGTTTGGACTCTATCAAGCAGCCATTACAGTTATCCCGAGGGAGTGAAATGAATAGATTCCCACTTTTTAAAAGGCGTTATGTAAACAAGAGAGTGTGAGATGAGGAACAGGAGGCAGGAGAACTGGTTAGGAAGCGTGGAAGGCAGAAGAATTGTGTTCCCTCCCCCATCAATGTCCTCAACCTAGTCTCCAGAACCTGTGAATATGTTACCTTGTATGGCAAATGGGATTTTGCAGAATTATTAAATCAAGAACTTCCAGATGGGAAGATCATCCTGGATTATCCAGGTTGTCCCAATGTAATCATGTGAATACTTAGACGTGGAGACCCTTTCCCAGCTGTGGTCAGAGGGAGATTTGACTACAGAAGAATGGTCAGCGATGCAATGTTGTTGACTCTGAATGATGGAGAAAGAGGCTTGAGCCAAGGAATGCAGGTGGCCTCCAGGAACTGAAAAAGGCAAGGGAATGAATTCTCTCCTAGAGCCTTGTGCTGTTTTAAGCCACTGAGTTCATGTTACAGTGGCAATAAAAAAAAAAAAAAATACAGGAGGCTACTGCAGTATTCCAGGAAAGAAACAATGAAAACTTCATTTAAGAGAGTGGCAGCAGAAAAGGAGAGACCTGGTTTGAAAGATTATTAGGGGGATAGAGATGAAGGGACATAGTCACCAACCAGGTGTGTGTATGGGGTTGGGTGGTGAGAAAGAGGCAGGAGTAGAAGGAAATTCCTAGGTTTATCTCTTGGACAGATGGGTCTATGATGAAAAGGAGGGAAATAAGTGAGCGTGTGTTAAGTGTGAGCACTCGAGTCTCCCCTAATACTATTCAGTTCCTTTCTTCCAAAAATTCCATTTTTACCAAGAAACCTAATCTTGACTCTCAAGCTTTCCTCACTGAGAAAAGCATGTGTTCACCAGCCAACACAAGCAGCTGGTCTGCTTGTCAGTTATATTTTCACTCTAAATTAATGAATTGCCATTCTAGTCATAAACCAGGCTCCTATGAGTTTAGTCAGAGCAAAACAATTTACCACGGTTTGATCTCTCCCAGATGAGCTGACAGAATTGAAGTTTCTGCCCCTGCAAAGCAGAGGATCAGACCTTGAACCGTGGTGTCCTCAGTTTTGCCTCCTTACCTGGCCCAGCTTCCCTGTGCCCTAGGCTGGAAGGTGTCAGGAGAAGGGAGACCTGGAAGACCCTGCCCACTGCTTACCCCCTGCGCCAAGTCAACTGAGAATCAGGAGGTTTTGTGCTTGCAACTTGACAGCTATTTATAGTTCACACTCTGGGGTTCCCAGTCACCGGAGAGAACCCACCTGTCTGTATCCCCTGCTTAAGGAGCAAGTGTAAGCCAGGACAAGGAGTGCTGGGAAATGGAGAACTGGGGGTGGGGGTGGGTGGCAGGGTGAGCTCTGGTTGCAGTTGATCTGGGGGTGGCTGCTTTCACCATAAAGACATCCTGGGGAATCTGAGAAAGAATATAATGACTTTCTAAACCTACTTTGATTTCTTTCCCTGTACCAAACTTGCCAAGTGACACCTTCTGAGTAAAACAGGGAGAGCAAAGACCTTTTGTGCCTCACAACACTGGGAGCCAGGATTGTTCATACCCCACCCACTGCTCAGGTGAAGGAACTGAGGCTCTTGGAAGGTAAGCTTCTTGCCCAGCATTGTATGAGTCAAATGTCAGAGCCAGGATTTGAATTCAGGCTCTTGATGACAAAATCCACTCCTTTTGTACTTTGACCTGGGTTTCTCTCCTTCCCTCATAATCCACTCCTGCAGGTCTTTGTTAATCACTCGTGCAAGGCCATATAGAGGCAGGTGGCAGACTGGGGGGCCCTATTCCAGGGGCCACTTCCTCTTGCTGCACCCCCCTGCTTTCCTCACACCTGCATCCTAGTTCTAAAAGGGAGGTATAGACAGGGGAGAGCACTCCTGGGTCACAACTGACAAGTCTCATGAGGAAAAGAGTAACTGGCTGCCAGTGCCCACATCAAAGAGAGCACCCCCCTTCTCCCACCAGTTCACATCCAGTGCTCCCGACCCAAAAAGTGCTACTTACATATTCTTTAATGTCCTTCGATTTCACAGCCTTGTATGAATAATATGCAGGGTAAAGCGTGCCAAATATAAGCCTGGAGGGAAGAGAGAGGGAAAAAAAAAACAGAAATGTGATTTTCATTCATCCTATGGAGACAGGTTAGTTAGCATGTCGTCAGGCAGGCAGTAAGGTCCCTGGTGGAATAAGCAAAAGGCAGCCATATCCTGAAACTCCAGGTTCTGGAATGGCTCCGTCACTCCAGGACAAAGATATGAGAATGCGCCTTGAGGTTAATAAATTATCTCATAAATCCCTTTTGGCTGGACAAAGGAGCAGATCTGAGGGATGGGTTCGTTATGTGGGTTCCTTAATCCCTTTAGGGTGGGCAAACAGAACAAACCTGATTCATGAATTCCATTAGAAGGCCCCAGCCCCCTTCCCCAAACAAGCAAAAGAAGGTATAAAAGTAAGAGCTTTTGCCTCAGTCACAGGGCACCCCCATTCGGGGTCCCCCGCCTCCTCGGGAGCTCTGACCCTTTGCTTTCAATAAACTATCCTCTTTTTAAAACTCTTTGCCTCTCCTGGGTCCGTGTTTCCATTCTTCATGTTTCCATTCTTTGGTCTCATGAGACACAATCCGATCCAGGCACTCACTCACTCCAAAGTCCCTACATCATTTGGGGACTCACAGAGAAATATTCCTACATCACTATTTGATGGGAAAAGTTGGTCTTCAATGCCAGGAACAGTTCTCCAAGCTATAAAACATGCTGCTGTGGGGCCTGATTTATTTTTCTGAATGCCCTGAAGGGTTTCTGCTTCCAGCTGAGATTCGCTTAAGAACCTGCTGTTACAGCTCCACACCCACCTTCCTTCAATCTGTAGTCTGGCAACATGGAAGGGTGATTTGGGGTCATAGAAGCCAAAAATGGGGAGGAGGTGGGAGGCCAAGCTGCAGCCAAGATCCCTGAAATTAAAGGTCAAACCTTTCCTCTCCTGCTTCTCAGCCCCCCCTCCAGGCTCTAAAAAGCTGGCCCAAACATTGGGCTTCTTTAACCATTAAAACCTTTTCACTGCAAGTTCCTCAAATTTCACTCCTCTCATACTTGATTTCATCATCCTGCAGCCAGAATCAGCTTTTCGACTGTAAATCCATTCAAGCCAACCCCTCCTCCTGCCACACACATCCCCACCCTGCATTAACCTGCTTCTCACTGCTCTCAAGATGAAGAAGCAAAAATAAGAGCAGCGTGACTGGGCATCAGCGCTCAGGGACCCACATCCAGGGCTGCAGCAGGCCATGAAATGTTCTGACTCTCAGCCCTGCCTCTGAGGACTTGAATGGCATAACTACATCTGACCTCATTCTCTCCAACTTGCACCATCCCCTACCAAGCTTGTCTCTTTCTGGAATGTTCACCCTCCCTTCTTTGTCTAGTTAATGTCTGTTCATCCATCAGATCCCAGCTCCATGGGATTTGTGCAGGAAGCCTTTCCTGACCCGCCCCCCAGACCCACCCCCAACGCACTCTCACAGCCAATGTGCACATTATCAGGGTGCTCTTTTACTATTGGTTGGGTGATATTTGATTGATAGGATACCCCCATTGAACTGTAAGTGCCTTTGGGGCACAGAATGGATCTGTTCTGTTCAACAATGTATTATCAGCACCTACCATATAGTAGGCTCTCAACGAATATTTTTAAATGTATGAATTGACAGAATGTTGGAACTAGAAGGGTCTAATCTTTTCACCTGACAGATGAGGTCACCCCCAGGTGTCAACTCTGGTGCAAACTAATTGGGTATAGGAGCTGTGTGGACCCCAGCCCCACAGGAGCCAACATCTCCTGTGACAACCCACAGAGCTTCCAGGGTCCCTGCAAGGAGACCCCCCCACACACTCGGGAAGCCCAAAGTTCTGGCTCCCTCATCAGGTATTTAGAGGTTGTACAGAGAACTCATGGTCCAGGTGCCATTTACCAAGCAGTGGTCAGCTTTCCCACTGGGCTATGGCCAGGTAACACCCTGACATTCTATATTCAACCGGTTTCCAGAGAAAACAGAAAGGTAACTGAACTGAGTCAGTTTCTGAAGCTGAAAGGGAAAGGACTTTGTAACCGCAACTCCCAGGGCCTTGTACTGAGTACTTCACAGGCATCTCCTCAGGCCTTGGACAGCCTGGGTTAAGGGAGCTTCTTTCACAGGAGGGACACCTGTGCACGAAGCAGTTAGTCGCTTGCTTGTCGAAGGTTCCACGACCATTAAGGAGGAAAGCGTCTGAAGACGGGCTGATGTCTGCCTGGGACCCAGCCAGGGCACCTCCTCCACGCCTGGCTGACTAACACTGTCCACTGGCTTGGAGAGCAAAGCCATCGTCTGGGAAGGCGGGATTACATGTGGGGAGTAAGATAAGGCAGCAAAGGGGACAAAAGAGTGTCTGAAAGGAAGGGGGCAAAGTAGGACTCAGGTGGGAGGGAAGAAATTGAAGAAAGAAAGAGAAGGGGAGAGTGCCAAAGGCACCAGGCAGGCGGAGGGGGACACAGCTGGTGAAGCCCCAGGGCTGGGTCAGAGCCAGCGTGGTGAGGGAGGCCTCCCCAGCTGCCTCACCCTGCCCCCTCCCAAGCATTCTCAGATACCAGAGCCAGGCTGCTTCCTCTGAGGCCTTTCCCCGACCTTTACAACCCCTCCAGGCCGCAGCACCCTCCTTTCTTAGCCCTGTCCACACCACTTGCAATGATTTAGTCGGTGTCTATCCCTGGCACGCTGTGTTTCACAAAGTCAAGGATAGTGTGTGTCTCATTCATAACTGCACCCCCTGAGCCTGGCCAGTGCTCAATGCGTACGAGGTGTTCACGGTGTAAAGTTGCAGAGAGTGGTAAAGCAAAGGCCAGAGACATCCAGGGCACATTTGTGACCTTGGGACTGCGGTCTCAGCAGCAAGGGGGGTGCCAGAGGGCAATGGCTGACTCAGCACAGCGTCAGGCACATGGCCCCTGGCTCCTCCAGCACAGATGCCCTGGCTAGCTGCCCTAAGGCTGCGTGTGACCAGCAGAAGACAGGCAGGTAGAAAGTCCATAGTAACGCAGAGGTCGCTTGATTTGCTCTCTGTGAACTCCCAGAGCAGCAGCCCCTCTGAGTGGTCACGGCAGCACCCGGATGGGGAGGCCTGCGCTCCATCTGCTGGACTCCTGATGTGAAGGGGCCTCCGGTGTCCCCCTACCTCACCCTCGTTTCACAGCACAGGGACAGCAAGACAAATGTGCATTTCAGTCCCCAAAAGCTCAATAACCCTGGCAGGTAAGGCACCACAGTTAGCATTTCACTGCCCAGGGAAGGGAGAAAGGGATTAAAATGGCAACTTCTTTTAAATCTGTTTTGGAGAAAAGAAATAACAAATGAAGCAAGTCTAAGCCAAAAGGTTCCGGGACTTACGTCCATGCAGACCAAGGCCCTTTTCCACCGGCCCCACCACCTTCCTTCCCAGCCTCGCGGCCAGCTCCTCTCTCAGCGTCCAGATTGCACAGCCAGGAGCTGGCTCCCAGGAAGCCACGCTCACTCACAGCTGCAACTTCTGCCTGCTTTCTCCTGCCTGAATCTCAGTGCACGATCTTCCCACAACCCCACAACTTCTTTCCCCTGATAAAGCCCCACTAATCCTTTAAGATCAAGCTCAAAAAAGCCACTTCCATGAGGCTTTGATCACTTACCCCCTCAGAATTTTCTTGACATTCTTTAGGTCTATTACAGCCCTTATGTAGTAATATTAATAAAACATTAAAAAAACGATATTAATACCACTAAGTATTCACTAATGCCAGGCACTGCTCTACAAATTGCATACATCCTCCCAACGCCCATATGGGGTAAGAATGTGGATCCCCACAGCCTGACCACAGGGCCTGTCTTTCTTCTCCTGGGCTGCCTGGCTGGCTGAGTCAGTCTCCCCCTCAGGACCACGCAGTCCTGGGTGATTAGTGGGGTCCCTAGAGCCTGGCACTAGGTGGGTGCTTGAAAAATGTCTGTTGAGTGAATAAAGAACACAGTTGCAATCTCTCTCCAAAGAACATAACCCTCTGGACAGATTCACAAAACTCTCTCTACAAGCTCAGGAGGAAAGCGGTAAAAACACTCAGCAGCGCCTACAGCCAGCACTTAAGTACTCACTATCAGCATCAGCAGAGGGAAGGCAAAAGGCTTGAGTGCACCCCCCCCTCCTGCCGCCGCCCAGAGAGGAGCCCGGGCTCTGGGCTAACACTGTCCTCCCAGTTATCTGTGTATGGAGCCTCGCACTGCACGTCACTGCCTCGGAGCTCGGCACCGCCCTCCCTTCTCCACTGTCATTTCTTGTTGCCCAGAACACCTCCACCCCTAACTTCCTGGCTCCATTCACCGACCTGCCGCGTTTTCCTCTTTGCCTCTTTGCCCTTCATTACTCCTCCTGCTCCAACTTAGGGGCCTTTGTCTGGGCGCCTCCCCAGCCTGCTCTGCAGATGCAATTACAGAAAGGGCCATCAGGCTCACGTGAACGCTATCTTCTACAGTGGTGGTTCCCCCCACGGGTGATTTGGCTTCCTGGAGGCATCAGGGCCATGTCGAGAAACACTTTGCTTATTACAACGGAGAGAGTGCTACTGGCACCTATTGGGTAGAGACCAGGGCTGCTGCTAAACATCCTACAGTGCACAGGGCGACCCCCACCACAAAGAATTATCAGTGCAAAATGTCAATAGTACCGAGGTGGAGAAACCCTGCTGCAGTGTGCTGTTTCTCCGTCCTCAGGCCACGGACTCTGCACCTGAACATCAAGGGCAATCTACCCCACGAGTTTTTTAAAAAATGCCCATGTCCCAGGCAAAACAGCCAATGCTCGGATAGGAGGGGATGGTCCAAAATGGCAAAGACCACACACCTACCCCACTGACCAACGTCAGGGAAAACACAACTCTGAAGCTACTTATTAATATCCTGAAGCTCTGGCAGGAGAAGAGGTATTGCTCACATGAATGAACTGTAACTGGGACACCAGTTACAGTCATGGGGAGGGCTGCTCAGCGTTCTCCAGGACGCAGAGGTGCATTCACTAGCTTGGGACTCAGCTACAAGCTGTGGCACCATGATTGTTCACTGCGGCCAAAATCTCTGTAAACCATGAAACAGACAGTATTTTTCAGTCTTCTCAGGCATCCTAGTTTCCCAACCAATAAATAATGTTGAAAATTTAAAAATCAATACTAGCAATATTGTATCTGAAATTAATTTTTTAATGTAAGAAACATAACAGGCCTATTTGCACATTTTTTCATACTGTGACAAAACAAATTGAATTTAAAAAATGGAACACCACATGGGGGCTTCTGCCAATGCTGAATTTCTTTTATTTTTTCTGTTTTTAAGGCTTTTTGTATATACCTTTATCAGATAAGTTCATTTTATAGGAAATTCACATCTATGCCTAGCTATTGAGTTTTCGTAATGAATATATATATTTTTTGTACTTTGACCTGGCTGGTAGTTATGCAGAATTTGGCACTATAATTACAAATGTATAATAAACTGTACACATACGTTCTATGTACTTTTCTGTATGTGTATATTCTATTTCATAGTTTTTAAGAAACGGTGTGTCATATTCAAGAAAATGAAATTGCACAAAAGTTTTTCCAATTCACGGAGGCATACTGTTTCCTCTGAGCATTAAAAGGTATTAAATATACAGTGAATACATTTTGTGCTTTTTGTTCTTAATAAAATTAAAAAGTATGTATATAATTTCTGATTATGGTACTCTGAAGGTTTTTTTCTAAAAGTTTATGAATCGATTTTTATCCCTTCCTATGAGAATCTATCTCAAACACCATTTTTGCTGTCTACTCTAACAAAAGGATGTTTCTTAATTCTTTAGCTCCTTTTGAAATTTTAATAAATATGCTATAATTTTTAATACGGAAAAATTTCAAATTGTGACAGGTATATTTGAAATCTCCTATATACTCTTTCCTGATACACTCTATGCCCTCTTTTCCTAAAATAACCACTGTTCTGAATTTGGTACTGGTCCTTATCACCAGGTTTTTATTAACCTCCATAAGCCATGCATAAACAAAAAATGTTTATACTTGTTTAAATATTGCATAAATGGAATCACACTACGTATTCCACTGAAACGTGCTGTTTTTTATTCATCCTTATGTTTCTGAAGTTTGATCCAAGTTGATACTTGTCTTTCTAGATCATTTTTAACAACTGTCCACTATTTCACTATGTGACTATGTTACAATTTAGCCATCCTATTGACGCATAGTCACCATACTGCTGCAGAGAACTAACTCACAGAGGTTATCCAGAAGCTTAAGCTGGGCAAAGATGCCCATGCTGGGCTCACAGCTCCAGGTTCCCATGGCACAGCAAACCCCCTGGGGTTTGGTTGCCATAGGTCCCAAGCTTTGGGCCTCTGCTTCTACTTACCCACCACGATCTTCTAAAAGGCTAGAGGGAAAAAATAAAAAAACAGCAGAACTGGCCCACTGTGCATTTTGGCTCATTAGCGATTATGTTATGATTTATAAACTACCATTTATTTGCGCGCTCACATGTGCCAGGAACTGTACAAACTTCTTTATAAGCATAACTTTTTTATATAGCTCTATGAAACAGGTATTATTGCTTCCCTCATAATGCAGATGAGGAAACCAGAACCATCTGACTCCACTGCCCATGGTACACTGCGTTCTGGACTGGCCTGCACCGCATGGCTCTGAGCCTGCAGTAATCCACAGATGGATGGATGGATGGATGGATGGATGGATGGATGGATGGATGGATGGATGGATGAGGACCAGGAGAGAGAAAGGGAGAATGCTGCCTGCTTCCTTGCCTAAGAGAACTCCACTCTGGCCTCACATTACATATTGACTGATACTGGGTAACAGTTTAATTATAGGCTTCCAAGCACATAAACTGTTTACACAAATGAGGCTCTCTCTCAACCCAAGCTGATCTTGACAAAACAGAAACAAGCTACCATCCTTCTTTCTCACCATGGCGTGTAATTCTCCTGACCACTCTGTAGTCTTTTCTTTTCCTAGATGTTCCAGGCTCCTACGTCTCTCTGCAGATTTGGGACAACTATGAATAATAACAAAATTCTCCCTGGGTAACCCCCCTCACAAACATCTCATTAGCTTATTTGCTCACTTGATCCACACCACAGCTCTCTGAGATAACTGGGGTTACTTTCCCAGTTAAAGGAGAAACAGGCTGAGAGTGTTCAGAGATCTGCCAAAGGCTTTTCCAGGATTGAACAAGGTTCAAACCCAGGCCTCTTGCCTCCAATTCCACAACCACTTGCCAGCCCACACTGCCTCTCTCAGCACAGAGAAGGCGTTTTACTGCTTATTTAGAGCTGTGTGTCATCTGTGCAGCAAAAAAATCCCATTTTAAATTGAATTACAGAAATACCCCCAAACCCAACTTTTGTGCTTTTGCACAAAATGGAGCAAACGTTCTGCAAATTTTTCATTCATGCTGTTAAGCTTTAAACTTGCAGTCTAACCCACTCAAATTCTGCTGAAGTATCACCCTGAATGTGTGTTTGTGTGCGTGTGCATAAATATATATATATATTTATATCTACATTGTAGAGATTTCCATTCTTAAGCAATACAGAGGCTGAGTTATGGCATCCGCATGAGTTTGGGTCCAGCTCCATCACTGGACTAGCTGTGGGACTGCAGGTGCGTTTCTTAACTACTCTGAACCAGTTTCCTTGAATGTACAGAGCAAAACCACCCACTTTCAACAGCTACTCTACAGGTTAAACAAGGAGAGTATAGGTAAAAATTTTAAATCCCAGAGATGAATGACAAATATTTTTTCCCTTCCCTTCTACAGAAATAGTAACCTCAAATGCCATTCTTTTAATCACAAAATATTTTTCATTCAATCATTAAATATTTGTTAAGCACCTACTGTGTACCCTGGGTGCTCTGGTAAGGAACACAGCCAATAAAGAGATAATTACACAAATAACTCATTATTTACAACCACTGTCTTGAGTCCTGCTGAGTGTATGTGTATGTGTGTGTGTGTGTGTGTGTGTGTGTGTGTGTGTATTTAGTTTCAGGTGTACAAAACAACTTAATGATTAGACATTTACACCCCTCACAAAGTGATAACCCCAACAAGTCTACTACCCATCTGACATTGTACATAGCTATTACATACCATTGACTATATTCCCTATGCTGTACTTTACATCCTGTGGCAATATATATATATATATATATATATACATATATGTATGTATAAAATTATAGTTGACATTCAATATTATATTATTTTCAGGTGTACAGCGCAGTAGTTAGGCATTTATATAATCTATGAAGTGATCCCCCCAAGTCCAGTACCCATGTGACACCCTGCATTCTTTACATTATTGATAATATTCCCCAGACTGTATTTCACATCCTGATGACTATTTTGTAACTATGAATTTGTACTTCCTAATCCCTTCACCTTTCTCACCCATTCCCAAACCCCCCTCCCATCTAGCAACCATTAGTTTGTTCTCTGTATCTATGAGTCTATTTCTGCTTAGTTTGTTCATTTATTTTGTTTTTTAGATTCCACATATAAGTGAGATCATATGGTATTTGTCTTTCTTTGTCCGACTTATTTCACTTAACATAATGTTCTCTAGGTCCATCCATATTGTTGCAAATGGCAAGATTTCATTCTTCTTTATGGCTGCGTAATACTCCATTGTATAAATGTACCACAGCTTCTTAATCCAGTCGTCTACCGATGGGCATTTCAGTTGTTTCCATGTCTTGGCTATTGTGTATAGTGCTGCAACAAACATAGGGGTGCATACATTTTTTCAAATTAGAGTTTTGGATTCCTTGGATAGATACCTAGGAGTGGAATTGCTGTGTCATAAGGTAGTTCCATTTTCAGATTTTGAGATACCTCCATACTGTTTTCCATAGTGGCTGCACCAATGTGCAATCCCACCAACAGTGCATGAGGGTTCCCTTTTCTCCACATCCTCGCAAAATTTGTTGTTTGTTGATTTATTGATGACAGCCATTTTGACTGGGGTGAGGTGGTATCTCATTGTGGTTTTTATTTGCATTTCTCTAATGATTAGTGAGGTTGAACATTTTTTCAGATGTCTGTTTGCCATCTGTATGTCCTCTTTAGAAAAATGTCCTCTGCCCATTTTTTAATTGGGTTGTTTGTTTATTTGGAGTTGAGTTGACTTTTTTATAAATTTGGGGTATTAATCCCTTATCAGATATATCATTGGTAAATATCTTCTCCCATTCAGTAGGATCCCTTTTTGTTTTATTAATGGTTTCCTTTGCTGTGAAGAAAATGTTTAGTTTGATGTAATCCCACATGTTTATTTTTTCTCTTACTTCCCTTGCCCGAGGGGATATATCAGTAAAAATCTTACTCTGGATAATGTCTGTAAAGTTTCTTCCTATATTTTCTTCTAGGATTTTTATGGTTTCAGATCTTACATTTAAGTCTTTAATCCATTTTGAATTTATTCTTGTATATGGTGTAATGAGGTGGTCCAGCTTCATTTTTTTGCATGTGTCTGTCCAGGTTTCCCAGCACCATTTATTGAATAGACTGTCTTTACCCCACCATAAATTCTTGATTCCATTGTCGTAGATAAAATGACCATATAGGCATGGGTTTATTTCTGGGCTCTCTATTCTGTTCCATTGATCTATGTGTCTGTTTTTATGCCAGTACCATGCTGTTTTGATTACTGTAGCCTTGTAGTAGGACAATTTGATGTCAGGTATCGTTATACCTCCCACTTTGTTCTTATTTCTCAAGATTGCCGAGGCTATGATTCCATATAAATTTTATGGTTCCATATAAATTTTAGGACTATATGTTCTATTTCTGTGAAAAATGTCCTTGGTAGTCTGATAGGAATTGTGTTGAATCTGTATATTGCCTTAGGTAATATGGACATTTTAACGATATTAAGTCTTCCTATCCATGAGCATGGTGTGTGTTTCCATCTATTTGTATCTTCTTTAATTACTCTCTTCAGTGTCTTATAATTTTCTGAGTACAGATCTTTTACTGCTGAGTGTGTTTTCAAGGAGATTCCTTTACAATGACTGCTCTGTGGCTATCCATCTCCCAGCCCATGCCCCCTCCCAGGGTGTGAGAGCCAGAGACCCCCACCCTCAGCCAGAGGGTCCCCTGGTAAAGGGTTATGGTTTTCTCCTCCTGGTGGACTTCGTCTAAATCCCCCTACAAGGAATATATTTGGTAAGAGGTGGCGGGGCAATAAATGTGATAGGCTCTTTGAGCTGGACTTGTGGAGGGTGGGTGGGTGGCACCTGTAAGATATCTGTGAGGTACCTGTCTGTTCAGGGGACTTGTCTGTTCAGCTCGTGCCCCTCCTGGCTCCCACATGACAGGTGCTGGTGTAGTCTGCTCAGACAGCTTGGAGGTCTACAAAATGTACATGTGCCTGTCTGGGGGAGGGTATCGTAAGGCTCTAGGGACGGTGAGGGGAACAAGACAAACTATTATTGATGCCCACCAGGTATCATACCAGGCATTAATCCCCACAGCAGTCAGGTGAAGTCATGACTTATCCTCTTTTCACATAGGAGGGACCTGGGATTTAACGAGGCTACACTCACTCAACAGATATTTATTCAGTACCTACTATGTGCCAAAATATGAGTCCAACATAAGATCACAGAGCTACATAAGTGGGTGAGCTGGATTCAAACAGTTTGCCTGGCTTTAAATCCCTTGCTTTTTCCAATCCAATGTGGTATCTCAAGAGGGTTAGAGAATCTAATCTTAGGGTGATCACAAAGTAATTGGGGTGCCAGGTATATCAGAACAAGACAGGGAATAGGACAAAGCTGTGTGCACTAAGTATGAAGGTAAGAGCCTGTGCTGATGGGCCCACATTCCTCCTCCATTACACTGGGAGCTCTCTGAGGGCAGGGACTGGGCCTTCCCCATCTCAGCATCTCCAGTGCTAGGCACTTGTTCTAGAAAACAGAGGTAGGGGAGCCAACCATGGAGAGAAACCAGCATGGATGAAAGTGCAGAGGTTTTCCAAGATTTCCAATGTCCATACAAGCATCAGGAATTTGGTGGTCACACACTGTATGTTCACCACTCTAAATACATGTGTCATGGTGTGCTCTCCTCAGCCACACCAAGCCATTGTAGGCAACTAGAAAAGCTGTGACCTAATGGAATGGGAAAATTCTAGACCAGGGGTATCAAAACTTTTTTCAACGTTTTTTACCAAGGGCCATATGCGGTAAAATACACAAACAGCCGGGCCACTCACTCGAGGTGAAGTACGTATTGCCTCACCTGGTTTATTTAAGTAAACTAAATATATTTTCAGAATTTGCTGCGGGCCAATTAAAACTGGATTGTGGGCCGCAGTTGGCCCGCGGGCCGCAGTTTGGACACCCCTGTTTTAGATGATGGTAAGCTGGTGTAACAAGCATTTATCATTCTTTTGACTCCCTGCATAGCAATGACCCACCCAACAGCCTTGTGTAGGAAGTTTTCACCTAATGTACCTGAAGCTGAAAATGGTTGATGCTCACTTTTCCAGCTTCCCTTGCAGCAGGAATGTGGGCCTGTGGCAGACATACCTGCCCAGGTATGAACTCAGGTCCTTCCAACCCTCTCACTCAGCTATACTGAGGCTGCACCCCTCATGCTTACAGTCCTATGATACTACATGAACAAATACTGCCAAACGAGGCTGGTCTCCTATGTTATTGATTTCTAATGGTTAAAATCAGCCAAGTTAACAGAGTAGAATGCAGCTGAGATTTTAAAAATGGTTCTGTCTTGAAGAGATATTTGCACACCCATGTACATAGCAGCACTATTCACAATAGCCAAGAGATGGAAACAACTCAAGTTTCCATTGACGGATGAATGTATACACAAAATGTGGTACACACACACACACACACACACACACACACATTAATTTAAAAAGGGAATCCTAACACATGCTACAACATGGATGAACCTTCAGGACATTATGTTAAGTGAAACAGGCCAGTCACGAAAAAGACAAATATTATATAATTCCACTTATATGAGTGTACTACCCTAGATAAGTCTTTTGTCCTGGGATAAGTCAAAGTCATAGAAATAGGAAGTGGAATGGTGCTTGCCAGGGGCTGGGGGAAGGAGGAAATAGGGCGGTGTTGTTTAATGGGTATAGAATTTCAATTTTTAATTTTGTAAGATGAAAAGTTCTAGAGATTGGTTGCATAAAATGTGAATATACTTAACACTACTGAACTGTACACTTAAAAGTGGTTAAGACAATATATTTGTGATTTTTTTATCACAATTAAATGACATTTATGAACCAAAAACAACTTTACATGAATATTTGTTCAAAACCGTTCATATTTTAAAATCTTATCATTTTCTTAGAATTTACTTAGTATAGGCCATGAGCTCATTTCATCCATAAAAGGTTCATTTTAACAAATTTAGAGGAAAACAGAACATATAATCTGTTAAGTTACATCTGTTTCATATAATGCTACTGATTTAATTTACTGAAATTTTCAAACAAAATTTAATTCACCAATTTTAGAAGGCACTGTAAACTCATCTCAATCCATTATAGAGGATATAATGATATAGAAAATGAGTGAAAATTAATAAGCAATACAAACATGTATTTTCACATGGTCTTGTAGAGGAAAAAATGCTGTATGTTGTTCTATGCAGAAGTTACACTACTAAATATGTTCCAGCTGTTGATATTTTATAAATTTATTTTTTTATACTTTACTTATTTGAGAAAGAATCTGAGGTGGCTTGGTTATAAGTAATCGTGTGGCTCATAAGAAATTACTACAATTCCAGACAGAACTGTCAGCAGAGAGGCCCAGGGCAGCGAACACCATGACTGTGGTCTTCTCCTGGGAAGCGCAGGGAGGAGCCAGAGGAAAGCAAACTGTGTCCAGACCAGACTCACCTCCTTACGGGAGAACAAACAATTGTCTGAAATAGAGATGTTTAGCTCGTGCCCAGAATGCCTCCCTGATTAGACCACAAAAGCTAGAAGAAAAGAAAGCAAGGTGGAAACTAGCCAGGTTCCTTCAGTGAGCGAAATTTAAATTTTGGGAGGAGAATCTCCAGCACGTGTCTTAATTACAAGGCAGTTCTGTTAGTTATGAGGTACAGCTAGGGCACAAACACAGCTGATGGATGCTACAGAAAGCCTCCAGAGCTGGCATGCCCTGGGAAGCACGGAGCAATGCGCAGTACCCCGCAGGGAGCGCCTGCCCTGCACGTGATGTAAGGAAGCTCCCCAGGGAGGCCACCCGTGGTGCGGACCACTGGGCTGTGCCGGCTGCACAACTCCAGGGGCCTTGGCTACCAAGTGCAAACAGGCCGTGAGTAAGGAAGGTGAGCCCAGTCTGGGTAATAACTGTTTACTTTGGATGCTTGGAAAGGTAACCCTTGGTATTGCTCTAAAAGGTATGGTGGAATACTGCTTGACAGTCAAGAAGTTGTCATACCGTGTTTCCCCGAAAATAAGACCTAACCGGAAAATAAGCCCCAGCATGATTTTTCAGGATGACTTCCCCTGAACATAAGCCCTGATGCGTCTTTTGGAGCAAAAATTAATATAAGACCCGGTCTTATTTTCGGGGAAACACGGTATAACTGTTTTGTTTAGAAAATAAAGACAACCCTCTCAAACACCACAGAATGAGAAGTACTCTTTCACAACTCTGCCATCTGCTTTTGCAGATCTGAAGAGAATGGATAAAACTAGGTCACTATGCAGGAAGGAGAGAAAATTCCAAGACAGACTAACAGAAAGAACCGGCTTGGAGGACAGGGATATAAGAAATTTCATTTGCTTCAGAACGAAAACAATATGCATTCTTTCCACTTGTGAGCCCCACAAGGCCATGCTCACAGGGTGTGCCTAAAGAAGGGAATGTCCTAGTGAGGGGTGTCCTGTTATCCAGGGAACCAACACCAAGAAGGAAAGCTTCATGGTTTGAAAAAAGAAGTTAGCATCACATAAGAACTGGGGCCAATTACTGAATGCTCGCTGTGTGCTGGGCACGGCTTTCGGCACTTTACGTGCATTTGCGTGTACAAAAACTCTATGAAGTAGGTATGCTTATAATCCCCAATTTATAGACTGGAAATAAGGATCAGAGAACTTAAGTAATTGGCTTAAGTCCATGGCAACGCTAGACAAGAATGAAAGACTTTAAAGCCTGGGCGCTGAATCAATAATGTCTCCATTTTTTTGATCAAACAAAATCAGTTAAATATTTTGATCACCCATAATTTGTATTACCACCAATCCTCAGCTTTGCTGAGGATATCTTTTTAAGTCACAATGAGGACTGGTTTGTTTAAAGTGAGATCATCTAATACACAAGCCCACTCATCAAGTCTCACTCACACAAACGGTTCCTACAGCTTGGGTTCTGCTGAAAGCAAACGAAAGTGAGGGGCTGTGTCAATACCACCGTGTCATGGGCTGTCCCTTCTCCCTCAGGATCTCTGATGGGGAGTGTGTGCCATGTGTCCATGTGACACGCAGACCCAGGGCCTACTCCAGGCTGGGCACTGTGCTACAAACCAGCCACTCCATCCCTTCCACACTCACAACACCCAGTGGCTTTCCCTGCCCACAGAGCTGCTTAGCTCCTGTGAATGGGCGAGTGGCCTGGCTGTAGAGCTGCACACAGAAGGAGGGAACACCTCGGGGGGCCTTGGAGCGCGGGGACCTCAGCTACACCACTCACATATGAGGGGCCTTGGACAAGCACCCAGGAGCCTCAATGTTTCATCTCCTCTGCACAATGGGGTGGCCCCCCACATGCTGGGGGGAGGGTCAAATGGGATGATATACAATAAAATACCTGGAAAACAAATGCTGCACAGATCTATGAAGTTATTTTCCCTATGGGGGAGGCTCTGAGCAGAGGGCCATGGATTGTGGCGTCCCACCATCAGGAGGGGTGACACAGGAGCCAACGTGGAAGTTATCTGACCAATCCTGGGCTGGGGCTGAGTCTAGCACTTGTATCTGTAAGACCCAGGGGTGCCCTGTGGCTGGGAGACCCAGGGCAGATTCTCCATGGGGGTTCAGGTGGGGAAGAGAACACTAACATTTCCAATGCGGACGTCTTGTGTGGAGAGGGGCTCCACTATCTCAGTAGAATCATAAAAGTATCGTACCCGCTGAATCGCTCTTTGGTTCTGGGTGTTTGACATCAGGGAAATGTCTTTTTCCAGAAGGTTTGGTGGGGGGCAGTCTCAGAAGACACCTGAAATCAAGCCTGGTCCCTCCCAAAATACAGAAAATGACTGACAAGTTCACACCATTCCCTTGGCCTATGTGCATTTGACCCAAGAAGGCTTTAATATAAATGGTATAGTTTGGTCAAAACTTCAGCACCTATATGATCTTACCTCCCACCCCCACCCCGACTGGTCTGTGGAGAAATGACTGGGCTGAGGCATCCCTGGCAACACACACACACACACACACACACACACACACACACACACACACACACACGGGAATAACTAAAGTAACCGGCAGTCTCCCACATTTTAGTGTAGCTAAGTGCTACAGCTCCTTTGCCATGGCAGCAGGTAGCGAAGGCAAATTATTTGGTTCAGTTAATTATTTTGGGGAGTGGTGGAACTGAAGAAACAGGAGGAGTCTGGAGCACAGGGTGCTGGGGAAAGGTGCCCAGCCTGGAAGAAGATACATTATCAGCTAGGGCCCAGAATGGTATCTCCGGGTCCTTATGCAGGAAGGGAGCACATGGCACAGGGGAAGGTCTCCCAACGAGGGGTCAGGAACCCTGGTTCTAGGCTCAACTCTGACCCCAATTGGTGAAGTGATCATGGGCCATCACCACCCCCACCCCCACCCTGGGCTGGACAGTCTCTTTTGTTTTTGTTTTTTGTTTTTGTCTCATTTTTCCTTCAGGAAATACCAACCTACTGACCTGGTACACACTGTACTGACCTGGTACAGTAGGTGTCTAGCACTGGTCTACTGCTGCTGACCCGCAGTGTGCAGGTGGGGAGTACACCCTGCTGAGTCCCACGGCAGCCCCTCCCCCAGCTCCGGCGCTCTTTCATCCCCTGACTCCAGCTGTTTGCACTGTGTGGAACGGTCCCCCCACCCCTGACCCCACCCCCACACTGTGCATCCTGAGATAGCGTGAGGATGTTAGCAAACACCCAAATGGTGGTGATAAGCAAAGCAAGCCAAACTGTTACAAGGCCATCAGGGCAGACTGGAGTCACCCTTGGCTGTGTTACATTCCTGGAAATTGCAGAAGAAGAATGGTCAAAGGGGGATCATTTTTTTTGCCATATCCCTTTGTCACCAGCATATGGGAGTCATGGGTC
This sequence comes from Rhinolophus hipposideros, assembly GCF_964194185.1. Classification (NCBI taxonomy): domain Eukaryota; kingdom Metazoa; phylum Chordata; class Mammalia; order Chiroptera; family Rhinolophidae; genus Rhinolophus; species Rhinolophus hipposideros. The sequence goes on along the minus strand of NC_138058.1, from coordinate 14,309,949 downwards.
AGCAAGGCAGAGTCCTGACACAGCATTCCTCTGGATGGGTGGAAAACAATGGCTGGACTGGAAAACAGGAAAATACGGGTGTGTTTTAATCTCTGTGGATATGTAGACAAACAAGCAATGAAGCAAAGCCAGAGTGACAAGAACTGACACCATTCTTGATGAAGCAATTCCACTGCTCAAAAGACTTCCATGGCTCCCTGCTGCCCAAAGAAACCCAGCCAAACTGCCTGCTTTGCTTTGAGGGCCTCCAGCATCCAGCCACAGCCCACGCCAGCAGCTTCATGTACCCTCCCCTAATTCCTGTGCACCCCTCATGTGTTTCTGACAATGCTCTGCCATCATTCTACTGTCTGGAATGCTCATTCCTCATCTCTTGTACCAAAGTCCTACGGAGCTTCTAAGGCGCTGGATTAGAAGCCTTGGCAGCACTGTCATTTGGGTAATTCTTCGTTTGGAGGTGGGGGCGGGGGGGGGGGTGTCCTGAGCACTTTAGGATGTCATCAGCATCCCTGGGCTCCCCCCACTAGATGCCAGTAGCACTCCCTCCAACCCAGGTGCAGCAATCAAAACTGTCTGCAGACACTGCCGAATGAACCCCAGGGGCAAAATCACCCCTGGCTGAGAACCAGTGATCGGGACCCAGAGCCAGTGTTACTCTCTTCATGAAATCCTTCCCTGAGCTTCTTAGAAGGAGGGTTATATCATATATGCATGCCTTCCACTCACTTTGCAGTATTCTAGCAGCACTTAACATAGCCTCCTTTCAGCTTGATGTATGTGTGGACATATGACTCCCTCTCTGTTAGGGCGTAAGTTCCTTGAGGGCAAGGACCACATTTTGTTCATCTTATGCAGGTCACAACGCCATCCAAAGTGCACGCCCAATACATACTGGCCTCGTGAAACTCAACCATTGGGTTTAACTTGCTTCTGTTAACATAAACATAATGTGTTTATGTTAGTTGTGCATGTTTATTGTGGAAAAAATTTTATATACAGTAGTCCCCCCGTACCTGCAGGAGATATGTTCCAAGACCCACAGTGATGCCTACAACTGCCGATAGGACCGAACCCTATATATACTATGTTTTTTCCTATACATACCGTGTTTCCCTGAAAATAAGACATAGCTGGACAATCGGCTCTAATGTGTCTTTTGGAGCAAAAATTAATATAAGACCCAGTCTTATTTTACTATAATATAAGACCGGCTATAACAATATAATACTGGGTCTTATTTTCAGGGAAACACGGTACCTTTTTATTTAAAGGAGGTACTTTATAGCTTCTCTTTGGCATGTCTGAATTGTCAGCACCACTACTCTTCACTTTGGGGCCATTATTACTTGAACACAAACACTGCAAAACGGTGACATTAGCATGTATGGTGTGGATGCAATGGACACAGAAAGAATTCATAGCCTGGGTGGGACTAAGTGGGACAGCACAGGATTTCATCACACTACTCAGAACAGCGTGCAATTTAAAACTTATGAATTGCTCCTTTCTGGAATTTCCTATTTAAATTTTTCAGGCTGTAGTTGACTACAGGTAACTGAAACCCCAGAAAGCGAAACTAGGACTAAGAGGGGACTATTGTGCAGACAGGAAGAAAACAAAAACCAAATCACCCACAATCCAACCACCCAGCAATAACAGTAGTTAAAATACTGATATACGGGCTATGTCCCACTAATACTGGTGTACCAATAAAACACTTGGATATGTCCCTCCAATCTTTTTCTATGCGTGGAGAGTCTAGGGGAAGTATCTGCAGCTGAGACAGTAGCTCGGAGTCAGGCCACAAGGGACCCCGAAGACCCTCTGGTCCCCCCACACCCACCAGCCAAGCACCCCATTTAGGGTGCTACTGCTGACTGCACCCCCGCATGCACAGGAACTCACCATCCCCCACAGCAGTCTGGTCTACCCTGGACCACCCTAAGGAGCTCTTTCTTTTATTGACCGGAAATCTGTTACCCGGGAGCTTCCATTCCTTGGTCCAGTTCAAACTCTATCTCGTTAGCCAGATTGGTCTGCTCACTCTCTTTCCCCTCTGAGAATTTCCTCTCTTCTACTGCTGGGGTAGGTCCCAGCAGCCAGGTTCATACTACAGGACCTTCCTCGACGCTGAACAGTCAGGTTCTGTCTCCCAAAAGTTGGCACTGGGGCTGAGAAACCTGAGTTAGTAGTTCCTGCGGAATCCTTGGGCTAAAGAGACATAAATTCAGGCGTGCAGGCTGCCACTGTGGGTGCTCATGACTGACCCTACATACAAGAAAAGTGAAGAGAGAGAGAGTCAGAGAGAGCAATGGGCGCACACACAAGCAGGGAGAGGGAGGGGGAGGGGGAAGGAAAGGGAAGGAGAGGGACAGGGAGGGGGAGAGGGAGAGGGAGAGGGAGAGGGAGAGGGAGAGGGAGAGGGAGAGGGAGGGGGAGAGGGAGAGGGAGAGGGAGATGGGGAAGGAGAGGGAGAGGGAGAGGGAGAGGGAGAGGGAGGGGGAGAGGGAGAGGGAGAGGGAGAGCGCTGAGGCTAGGGAAGCAGAGAAGTAAGACCATGGTCTGGGGGAAGGAGAGGAAGTAAGAACGGCAGGCTTCCCAACAGCTTCCCAGCCAGCGTTCTAGTTCCCATGGAATCTAGCTGCAACTCCCGCCTCTGCAATGAAGCACTCCCCTTTGGCTCATGCTAAGTCCAGCTGGTTTCACCTATCCTGGTTCATGCAACAAAAACAAAAAAGAGAAGAAGCCTTGACTGAGAAACAGCCCTTCAGACCTTTGACAACTGATGCCCGAAAGCTCAGATCCCCTTAGCCTTCTCCTTTCCCACCTGAACTCATGTCCACTGGGGCTGACTGAGGCCTGTCTAATGGTAGATTACACATCTATGTGCACAAAGCCCTTCCTGCCTCAGTACTACCAACAAGCCCAACTTATGATGGTATCAAAAGGTTAGGATCTAATTCGTGAGCTGAGCAGTATACAGGAGTGAATAAGGTGGCCACCAAAAGTGTATGTTTGTGTAAGAATTCACAGCAGCCCAGCTAAACACAAGTACCCACAGTGAGAGTTTAAGGCCAGAGAAATGGGAGCTGTCCAGCTTTTCCATCTGCATTCCCTTTGAAGCTGCTCTGAGTGCTTCTCAGGGCAGATCCTGGCCCAGCAGAAACCACCACAGTCTTTCCCAGGGGCCGCGGCCCTACCTTCCCCAGGAGCACACAATGGCAGCTGGCTTATAGCGTCCCTGCTTCCAGCTCCTGCCAGAGCCAGGGGTAACACAGAGCCCTGAACACTGAGAAGGGGCTCTGGGGCAGACATAGATGCTCATCGCATTTCTACCACTGATTGACCAGACGACTCTCAGTTATTTAACTTGTTTAAGTTTTGGTTTCCTTATCTACAAAAATAAGAAATAACAACAGTTCCTATTTTAAGGATTAAATAAAACAAGGGTGTTCTAAAGAGACCAGATTATTAAAACAAAAGAGTTTTAATACTCCCCAGGTATTAGCTTCCCATCTCCCATCTTGTTCATATTAAATATCTTAATTAATTTTTCAATTTACTAAGTGACAATATAATGTCAATTTTAAAACAATTTACGAGATCATCCATTATATTCAATCAGTAGGAAAATAAGAAATTGATTTGGGATCATTTCATTTTATTTTCCCAGTGTCCCCTAACTGGCACCAATTCCAGAAGTATGTCAGCAAAAATAAGCAATACCAACAGAGGATACTTAACACTAACATATGTACACGTCCAAGACGCTGCAAGTACAGTTCCCAGGCAGGCCCAATTCCCTATCAAACAAATGTCTGACCTCCTGGAACCCACTTTTGCTCTTGGGCTTAACTGGACAGGTAAATGCAGGTAAATGCAAGTAAATGCACAGTACTGACTTCCCCTCACACCATGACAGCAACAAATGCTTCATCCACACTCTGTTTTCCTTGAACTACTGTTAGGCTTTGAAAAGCCAGCTGCTCTTCCCCAGCGTGAATTCCTCGTCCATGGATGTGTGGCTAATGGAGGGCAGCTTTTATCCCTCCCTTCTGCAGATCGCTGTGTGGTCCCTTGGGGAGGCTCCCCAAGTCCCCAGAGTCCTGCCTGGAAAAGGGTGGCAGTGCTGATAGCACTGGCCCTTGTCACCGAAGGCTGAGCCACTAGCCCCAGCAGCAACAGGCTTTTCTCCTCACCCAGGCTCCTAACACAGGAAAAGCTGCCGTTCCTTCCAAAATGAAGCCAAAGTCAATTAGCAGGACATCAGTGCTTTGTTTTTTGCCTCCATCGTCTTTAAGAATTTATACACCCAACTGCCAAAAACCTGAAAATGGGAGCAGAGACTGGTACAATCGTTCTGGGAGGCAAGTTGCCACTATTTCCCAAATCTTAACAGCATTACTGCCTTCTGGCCTAGTTAATTGTACTCCTGGGAATCCACCCAGAAGAAATCATCAGAGGCAAAGAAAGATTAAGACACAAATGGCTTTTTTTATTATGTAACAAATATTAAGTAAATATCCAACAATAAAAAAATTGACTATACGATTTTAAAAGGTTACTCAAATCCTGTTTAGAAATCTTTTGGACACAGGAAAATAGTGATATCTTAATATTAATGGAAAAGCAAGATACAGAGTAACTTCAGCCATATAACATTTCTGTGTTAGAAAGTCTTAGGATCTCTTCAGAATGCATCTCTGGGTAATGGAATTATAAATGTTTTTTATTTTCTTCTTTATGCTTTCCTGTTCTCCCCTATCCTATTGCCCACAGCAGCATTCAATCCTTTATCCATCACTATCATGATATAAAGGTGAGTGGGACAGTTCCAGATGTCACCAAGTTCAAATTTAGCTGGTGGCATTCAGGCAGCCCATCACACCCACAATTACTCTCTGTGAGCCAAGGCTGGGCTTCTAAATCAGCAAGGTCTCCAGGCACAGGCTGCCCCTGAAGGTCTTGAAAGCAGGGGAGGAAAGTGGGGCCAGGAGGCATTTCAAGAAGGGAGAACAACACAAGCAAACCTGTTATCATTCCCCAGAGTACATTCTGCCAGCGTCCATCCAAAGGCTGAAGGCAGGAGGGAAAACTAGAGAGAATAGTGGCGAGGCTGGTGACCGAAAATATGAAGTAGGAATAAGTCTACCTCCTAGCACAGTGCTTGGCACATAGTGCGTATACGCTGGATATGAATGAATGAATCAATGAATGAATGGCTCAGGGTAGAGAGGAGGTTAGCCTAAGCAGTTTACAACCAAGATTGTGAAGGAAACTAATGAGGTGAAGAGCTCCCTCTAAGGAAGGTGGGTAAAGATCCATTCACACATATGCCCCGTGGTCTCCCAGGACTCACAAATATTCCAACATAAGGAAGGAACAATTTATGTAAAACCATTAGCAGTCAGCCCTAGATTTCATGGCAAAGAAAGATGAATGTATGTAAATTCACCACAGCACTACCTAGATGAAAGATGAGTCTTGTCTGAGTAAGAGGAAAGAACACAGAAGCCACTGCAACACTCTTCTCTCCCCTCCAAGCTAAGAACCACTCCTTCAGGCCTGGATGCCCAAGCTCTGTTGTTTCCTTTGTAATCACAGACTTGTAATCTCAGGGCAGGGAGAACAACTTTAACGGCGATCTACCCACCCCCCACAATAAAAAAGACTTGGGTCAATCCCCTGCGTACCAAGCTCCACCTCAACAAGAGTTTCTAATAATTAGCGCACAGACCCACAATGGGGCCCTTCCGTCTTCCCTCTGGAAGCAGCCACGTCATTGCTGGAGTCCTCTGTCAAGAAATTCATTATGAAAGAAAACAAACACCATTTTTTCCTCCCAGAGCACACTACCAAAGATGAAAACAGTACACTCTGGCACAGTTTGGCTCGGCCATGCTGTCAGTCCCCTCTCTTACAAGGGATGCCCACCCCCACCCCCAAGGCATGTACCAAGAGCCCCGCCTCCTGCCAGAGCTGATGTGCCCAACGCTGAGCCCCAGCTGGGCCTCTCAGGCTCACCCCCACCACCACCCCAGAAACAGGTTACTTAAAATGCAGACTGTAAGCTGGCAGCGACGGTGGTCACATCGGGCCAAGTGCTCACTAAAGCAGAAATGAACGTTTACAGAGACAGAATGAAGACTGGAACACAGAGACATAGAGACAACATTTTGTACTAAGAGAGACAGACAGACAGACAGACATGCTGCCTGAGGGCACGGCGGATTTTTTTTTCTTTTCTTTAACTCATCATTGTTACTTAAAACAGGCACAAAGTTAGAAGTTGAACACATACTGGTTCAAGGCATCGAGAGAGAACGAGCAAGAAGCTGTCTGAGTTCTTACCAGCTCCTGGTCTCCGTCCTTCACAAGATCCATGGGGACTCTACCCTCATACTCCGGGAGCTGCCCCAGTGTCTTTCTCATAAACGTCTCTTGCTTAAGCCCATCTGGAGCACATTTCTGTTCTTTGCAACCAAAGGAGTCTCACCGAGACACCCCAAGCCTTCCTGGGCCCTCTGCCCACTTCCTCCCTAACAGCGCTCCTTACATTCTATTTGCACCTGTCAGGTGAGCTCCAGCATCCACATCAGCCCGCTGCACTCCTCCCTGAACCCCAGGCCCCCGTTTCCTTTTGTATCACATACCCTCTCTCCACACCTGTGGACCTATTTCAGTAGCTCTTAAACTTGAGGGTGCATCAGAACACCCCGGTGGGCTCCTCGCAGCCAAGCCTGCTGGGCCCACCCCCGGAGTGTGTGACGCAGCAGGTCCGAGGTCGGGCCTGAAAGTCTGCATTTCTACCAAGGGCCCAGGTAGCACTGCTGCTTCCAGCCCAGGGACCACCCTTTGAAGACCACTAACCTAGTTCATGTGCAGTACCACCATCTGCCACTCGTTCAGATTTATCTCCGCTGTCTCCCCCATGGCACCCACATCTACAGTCTCCGAGCTCTGGACTTTTCCTCTAGAGTGACTTTTTTACTCAGCTCTTTCTTACTCCTTTCACAACACTGGCCTTCGTCATTTCATGTCTGGAGGGCTGTGAGAACCTGCTAACCAGTTTTCCTTTCCTTTCTTCCAAAGGAAAGGGGTCCCCTCTGCACATCACAGCTAGATTCCCCTGCCTGGGGCACAGTTCTCAGGCCATTTCCTGCTCATAACTTGGCTATTATGAATAAAGCTGCTATGAACACTTGAGGAAAGTCTTTGTGTGGACTTAAGTTTTCATTTCTCTTGGTTCACTACTTATGAGGGGAAGTGCTATGACAGATGGTAAGTATTCGTTTAACATAAATAAGAAACCGCCAAACTGCTTTCTAAAGTCGCTGTACCATTTTGCATTCCCTGCCTGTTCGTAACCTCTTTATGGTACCATATAGAGGATTAACAGTTTTCCAGAATCCTGGGCTTGGCTTTCCAGGACCCTGCCATCTGGCCCACACCTGCCGATCCAGCCAAACCCAACATACCACGTGAGTACTAACTCGGCCTTCACTACGTTCTCCCTAAATCAAGTCCTTCTTCTTCTGTGAGACTATTCCCATTCCCACTCTCCTCCAAAAACCTAAAACACAAAGGTTTCTCTTCCCAGAAACACAGAATACACAAAAACAGTTGGGTAAAGACAGTCTAATTCCCCATTTTCCCACCTTTTGCTTGAAAAAATTGTGATCATAACAAATATTCCCAGTTTGCTTAAATGGTTACTTAGTCTTTATGTATCCATCTAAAAAAGAAAAAAAAGAAGACAACTGAAGGATTTTTATGTAAAACTATCTATTTACAGTATCACATTGGCAACATTTTTACATACACTGGGGATACATAGTGTAACTTTATCAACTGAAAGAACAAAATGCATGTCCCTCCCCCTTGGTAAGGGTTATCTGATCTACAAACTGGTGGCTGGGAGTTCTCCTAACAGGTCTCAAAGAACACTAACAGAAACAGCTGTTTATTCTTACGTGTATAACTTATTCAGAGCCCAGGGCAGAGAGATGTACAGTGACATTCTGATAGGGCCTCTCTCAGTGCTGGCTAGCAGGGGGTGTACGGGCAGCACCGTGGGAAAAGTGACATGATGATATGTATCGAATATCATCTATTTTATCAAATCCAGCATAAGGAAAATATCTGAAAAACAAAGACAGTCCTATTATCTATAGTCACACACAAAAAAACAAAAAACAAAGAAAAAAAATCAGAAACAAAGGAAATGCCCCATAAATACAAGCATGGCTCTCACACTTCGTTATCATTTGTTGTCCATTCATGCCAGAAAGGATTCACTATACACTTAAGTTAACTCTGCTCAACTTACTAGAATGGATACAGCCATTAAAAGTGATAGTTACAAAATGTTTGAAACAGCACAAAACTGTTTATACCATGTTTAGGGAAAAAAGTGGAATACAAAATTGTTCATATGTATAATTACAACTATGTATTTTTTTCAAATTAAGTTTGCAAGCAGAAAACTACTGGAAAGATTCTCTACAATATTATTGGCAGTTGTGGGATGGTGGGAATAGTAATAATTTTTCTATTGTTACGTATTTTCCAATTAATGATGAACTCATTTAAAAAACTATACCTTAAAATAAATATGGAAACTAAATAGGGCATGGGGCATGGATATCAGGTGTTTCCTATCATATAGCTCAGAGAGAATCACCTTTTCTTGATATAAATGTGTATCACATTACTAGATAAAAGGAAGACAAATGCAAAGAATGAAAAAAGGATTGGGAAGACCTTTGTTGTCAGCCAGTGCTAAGAACAGCTTAGATGCAAAGTTCAAAGGGAAAAATGCAAGTGGTGACAGCCCTGCTACTCCATTTGACAGGATTACAGAAAAAAGGGGCAGACACGTGTGAAGTTGGAAAGGCACTTCCAAGTATGACAGAACACAGATCGTGTTTTAAAAGAGTGACAGTAAAGGAGTAATTTCTCCTGATGGTTTCAGAACCTCCCTCCGTCTGTTTAACAAGTTCACTGTCATTGCCTGGAATGGCAGCAATGAGAAAGGGCTTGTCTGAATTCCAAACTTGCATCCTGAATTCTGTCACTCACTAATGGAGCCCTGCACTCTCAGCCTCTCTGTCCTCATCTGTAAAATGCAAGGGTCTTGTGTTTTTAAATACCAGAAATTGACTTAAGCTGGTGTAAACAACACAGGGAATTTGTGGGGAGAACACTGGGGTAGTGCAAGAACCCCAGGGCAGTTGGGACTTGTAAGTGTCTGGAACAAGGGTCTAAACAGTCCTGGGAAAGCCACGCAACACTTCTGCCCCCTCAGTGTTCTCTGACTAGCTCTCCTCCTTCCTTCTGTGCTGGCCCACCTTCCACATGCTGCTCAAGTGGAACACAGCCTCCACAGCTCCTCTCTCTTACTCGTTATAGCTCCTGCCTCTTGAATAACTGGTGCCTTAGTTGAGGCTACCACAACAAAATACTACAGACTGGGTGGCTTAAAGAAAAGACATTTGCCCTTCCACAGTTCTAGAGGCTGGAAGTCCAAGATCAGGTGCTGGCACAGCCGGGTTCTGATAGGACTTACAGGCAGCCAGCCACCTTCTCTCTGTCCTCACGTGATACAGAAAGAAAGAAAGCAAGCTCCCATGTTTCTTCTTTTAAGGGCACTAATCCCATCATGGGGGCTCCACCCTCATGACCTCCTCTAAACCTAATTACCTCCTAAAGGCCCCATCACACTGGGGGTTAGGGGTTCAACGTCTAAATTTGGGAGAACACAGTTCAGTCCATAGCAACTGGCTACCTCTGAATCTCACTTCCATGTTGCCAGGAGAATGAAAACATAATTGGTTATGTCTGATCAAGTGTCCACCTCTGATCCAATCAGCCATAGTTAAGTGGAAGGGCAGGTCACGCAGCACTAACATGGCTGCCAGATGGCTATCCTGATCTCCAGGCCTGTCTGTACCTTGTCACCTGAATGAAAAGCCATAGGCCAGCAGGTCAAGAAGTATTCGTCTCTTTATTGTCATTATTTCCCAAAAAACTAAATGGTCATTGAGGAAAAAGGTCATTTTTCATATTCACCACCACCTCCCATGGCCCATCACAGAACCAGGCACACAGAAGATGTCCAATGACTTTGTTGTTGCTTTTTGGATAAATGAGGTTGGACTTGCTGAGAGAAGGATAAAACATTTGTACTGCAAAGAGATACATATTTCGCTGGGTATAATGTGCTCCCATGTATAATGCGCACCCACGTTTTTGGCCCAAACTTTCAGGGGGAAAAAATCTTTTGTTTTAATATTTTAATTCAAATTTTTATTTGTTTACATTTAGGTACTTTTTTTTTGTATTAGAAAGGAATTTTAGCATTTATTTTTTTAACATATTATGGTATTAATACAAGAAACTTTACATAATAAATAATTACAAAACACTAGAACAGATACAAGCTACAAAAACTTTTATGTACTGGTAACAAATTTACAATACTTAAGCATCATAGAAGGCCAAGAACTCTTCACCCTTCGTAAGTTCAACAAAACTGATTATCATATTCTAGGGTATTATTTTGCATATGGATATCACTATTGATTTCTAGAGTTACACTTTTAACTAATAAGCATAAATAAAAGTTAAAAACATTTATATAGATATGGAATCAGTACTACCCATGTATGCGCATCCTTATTTTTCCCTCACAAATTTGAGCAAAAAAGTGCACATTATACAAGGCAAAATTTGGTATACAGATATATCATCACTTTGTAGGAGCCAGAACATGCTTTCTACACTAAGGTCAAGAAGATTTCCCTCCAAGTCAACCTTTCGTCTTTCTAAACTTTTCCAAAGAAAACTGTCATCTATCATTGCTTAGAAACTTCTCTGTATGTGTGTTGAGTAATAACAATGCACAAAGAGTATAGAGGAGAAAAGGAAGCAAAAGACAGAGAACAAGACCTGAGCCTCAAGGGAACGAGATCTGAGCCTACGAGATAAGCCATTAATACCAGTACAGTTAAAAGAAACAAGTTTACAACTACGAAATGAAAAAAAAAAGTGAGATGTCTCAGGACAGCTGGGCAGGTTATTGCCCAATGATTGGTGCTAGCTAGCAGTGATGTTTTGAGGCTGCAGGACAAAGAACCCACTTAGTCTAGAATGGTCCAGGAAGAAAAGTAGGCCTTAAAGATGGGTAGGGCATAGCTTGAGAGAGGCGTAGCAGTAACTAAGTCAAAACATGGAAAGCTCATAACATATGTAGAGATGGTCATAGGGAATAACAAAAAATAAGGTCATTTAGAACTGCATTATAGCAGATGACATGATACTACATAGAGAGAGCCCTAAAGATTCCACCAAAAAACTATTACAATTTATAAATGAATTCAGTAAAATACGAAGATAGAGAATTAATATTTAGAAATTGATTGCACTTTTATACACCAATAATGAATTATAAGAAAATTACAGTGTAGATGCTTGACCACTGCACTCTAAACCTGAAGCTGAAGCTGAACCATATTGTATGTCAACTATAATTTAATATATGTATATAGTCACAGGATATGGAGTACAGCATAGGGAATAGTCAATGGAATTGTAATAGATATATGCAATGTGAAAGGGGCAATAGATTGGGGGAGGGGGTTATCACTTTGTGAGGGGTGAAATGTCTAACTATTGCATTGTTTTGTACACCTGAAACTAAAAAAAAAAAAAAGAAAATTAAAAAAAAATTACCATTTACAATTGCATCAAAAAATATGCAGGAAAAAAAAATATGCAGGAATAGATTTAACCAAGGAAGTAAAATACTTGTAATCAGAAAACCATAAGACATTGAAGAAAGAAACTGAAGAAGATACAAATAAATAGAAGGATATACTGTGCTCGTGGATGGGAAAAATTAACATCATTAAATTGTCCATACTACCCAAAGCAATTTATAGATTCATTGTAATCCCTATCTAAATACTAATGGCATTTTTCACAGAACTAGAACGAATGATCATAAAAATTTATATAGAATCACAAAAGACCCCGAGTAGCCAAAACAATCTTGAGAAAGAAGAACAAAGTTGGAGTTATCATGGATGGTACCTGATACCAAACGATACTACAAGGCGGCTCTGGTTACGATGGCAGAGTAGGTAAATGCTGTGCTTGTCTCCTCCCACAACCACATCAAAATTATAACTAAACTACAGAATAACCATCATTGAGAATCCCCTGAAGTCTAGTCCTATAACTAAGGACATACAAAGAAGCAATGAAAAGACAGGTACAGGGGCAGAGACACCACAGAGGCTGTTCCCACACCCACATGAGGTCGTTAAAAAATCAGGAGGGATATTTTGGCTGCAGTCGTTTCCCCCTGAGGAGTTAAGGTTTCCAGCCACACACCAAGCTCCCGAGCCCAGAGTTCCAGTGCTATGAATAGAAGTCCCCATACCTTCTGGCTGTGAAAACCAACAGAGACTGTGACTGAGTGAGACAGAAGGCTGCTGGAGTCCCAGGCATTGCTTTAAAGGGTTCCCTCACAGAATAACTTGCTGACGGAATCACTTTCTCTACTCCAATGCTGGGACAGAAGCTCAAAAGGTGCCTCAGACTTCCAGGGAGGAACTGAAATGTCTAGCATCAGGGCGAGGGTCGGAGGAGCAGCTTTCTCCCAGACAGAAATGCTGGCAGAAACTATTGTTCCTATGCTGAGCCTTCTGCCACACAGTCTGCACGTGCAGCAGAAGCCATATCTGAGTCTCCATCAACCTGGTTAACAGCATCACCCCAACCTGGTGATTCCCTGAGAACCACCCAACTTGTGGACCCACCCAAGCTGCTGCCATTAACTTTTCCATATAAATGGCCTGTCTTGGCTCATGCTACAGACTTTCTTAAATCTCTCAAAGGTTCACATACCCCAAACAAGCAGTATCTGACCCTGGCATGCCTCGTACCTCTTGCTAAGCAGCCCTAAGGCAGGCACTAGTGGCAGCCAGGCTCAGTTCCCTCCTTCGCCTCTCCCAGGCAACTCTAAGCCCAGCACAAGTGGCAATCATCTGCAGATCATTTTGTAGCTCATACCAAAATGCCCTGGGCAGGGCACAGGCAGCAGCTGAACTTGTCCTGTACCAGAACCCCTCCCAAGAGGCCTCAGAACCAACACACCCAGTGGCTAGCTTCAGACCATATTAGAGCATCATCTAACTACCTCCACAAGTGACACACCCAAAGGGAAGACTCAGTAGACACCAGAGCCCCACTAAAGCAAATCCTGCTCTGTAGGGTCAGCCCCTACATAACAGCGCCTCATCTGTAGTCATGGCTGGTCCTTACAATCAATTAGCCTGAGGGTCAATCCATTTCATTCGCATACCAACAGCAATCAAGGCTCAACTACATATGTCTTTTCAAATTAGTGTTTTGAGTTTCTTTAGATAAATATCCAGAAAAGAGCAACACAACCCACACAAGGGACACACAGTTTAGGTGACCAGGGAGACTATGCCACTGGGACCCACAGGAAACCTATCACATAAGGCCACTCTATGAAGACCAGAAGACATAGCAGCTCTACCTAATACATAGAAACAAACACAGGGAAGCAGCCAAGATGCCGAAACAAAGAAACAGGTCCCAAACGAAAAATCTAAAGAAAGTTCCAGAAAAAAAAACTAAACCAAATGGAGACAAGCAATCTACCAGCTGCAAAGTTCAAACACTGGTTATAAGGATGCTCATTTATCTCAGGTAGAACTTCAACAAAGAGTTAAGACACAAACAACAACAACAAAACAAGAACCAAAAAAAAACAGAGATAGAAAACATAAAAAAGAACTAATCATAAAGGAAAAATAACTGAATTTAAGAATACAGGAATCAGTGATTTAGAAGTTAAGGTAGCAAAAAACACCCAATCAGAACACGAAAAAAAGAATCCAAACAGATGAAGACAGTTGAAGGGGCCTGTGGAATAATATCAAGCATACCAACATTCTCATCATAGGAGGTACCAGAAGAAGAGAGAGAGCAAGGAATTGAAAACATATTTGAAGAAATAATGATTAAAAAACTTCCCCCCAACATAGTGAATAAAATAGACATACAAGCTCAGGAAAGACAGAGGGTCCCAAACAAGATGAACCCAAAGAGGCCTACACCAAGACACACCATAATTAGAATACCAATGGTAAAAGAGAAAAAAAGAATCTTTTTTATTATTTTATTTATTTACTTATTTATTTGAGGCCCCTGTGGGGATTGAACTGGCAACCTTAGTGTTATTCGCACCACACTCTAACCAACTGAACTAACCGGCCACTCCATGAAATAAAGTATCTTAAAAGCAGCAAGAGCAAAGCAGTTAGCTACTTACAAGGACGTTCCTATAAGACTTTCAGCTGATTTCTCAACAGAAACTTTGCAGGCCAGAAGGGACTGGCACAAAATATTCACAGAGATGAAAAGCAAGGACCTACAACCAAGATTACTCTATCCAACAAGGATATCATTTAAAATCAAAAGACAGAAAAAGAGCTTCCCAAACAAGAAAAAAACTACAGGAGTTCATCACCACAAACCAGTATTACAAGAAATGTTAAAGGGACTTCTTTAAGAAAAAGAGCAAACAAAAATCAAAATATAAATAATAAAATAGCAATAACTACATATCGATCAACAATTACTTTAAAGGTAAATAGATTAAATGCTCCAATTAAAAAACAAGTGGCTAAATGGAGAAGAAAACAAGACCCATACATATGCTGCCTACAAGAGACTCACTTCAGACTGAAAGATACACACAGACCGAAGGCAATGGGATAAAAAAAGACATTGCATGAAAATGGAAATGAAAATGAAAGCTGGGGTAGCAATACTTATACCAGACAAAGTAGACTTTAAAACAAAGACTATTAACAGGAGACAAAGAAGTACCCAGCAATTCCACTTCTGGGTATTTATCTGAAGAAACCCAAAATACTAATTCGAAAAGACATATGCATCCATATGTTCATTGTAGCATTGTTTACAATAGCCAAGATATGGAAGTAACTTAAGTGTCCATCATGAGATGAATGGATAAAGAAGAAGTGATACATATACAGAGTGGAATATTACTCAGCCATAAAAGAGAATGAAATCTTGCCATCTGCAACAACATGGTTGGACCTAGAGGACATTTTGCTAAGTGAAATAAATCAGATAAAGACAAACACCATATGATTTCACTTATATGTGGAATTAAAAACAATGAACAAACAAAACATAAACAAACTCTTTGATAGAGAGAACATTTTGATGGTTGCCAGATGGGGGGATTTGGGGGGATGGATGAAAGAGGGAAAGGGATTAAGAGGTGCAAATTGATAGTTACAAAACAGTCATGGGGATGTAAAGCATAGCATAAATATAGTCAATAATATTGTAATAACTAGGTATGGTGTCAAATGGATACTAGATTTATTGGAATGATCACTTATGCTGTACACCTGAAACTAATGTAATATTTCAACTGTAATTGTAACAACATATATTTTTAAAAATCAAAGGCAGAATAAATAACACATGAAATTACATGTATGCTATACCTCTGAAACTACTATAATATTGTACGTCAACTATAATTGAAAGATAAAAATATTTCAAAAACAAACTGTAGTATAAGCCTATAGTAATTGATACAGCATGTTACTAGCAGAAAAAATAGACACATAGATCAATGGAACAGAATAGAGAGCACAAAAATAAACCCACGCCAACATGGTCAATTAATCTATGATAAAGAAGGCAAGAATATACAATGGGGTAAAGACAGTATCTTCAATAAATGATGCTGGGAAAGCTGGACTGGTACATGCAAAAAAAAAAAAATGAAACTAGGCCACTTTTTTACACCACATACAAGAATAAACTCAAAATGGATTCAAGACCTAAATGTAAGACCCCAAACCATAAAACTCCTAGAAGGAAACATAGGCAGCCAACTCTTTGATACTGCTTTTAGTAATTTTTTTTATATGTCTCCTCAGGCAAGGAAAACAATAAACAAATGGGGCTACATCAAATGAAAAGGTTTTGCACAGCAAAGGAAACTATCAACAAAACAAAAAGAGACTATACAGAATGGGAGAAGATATTCACGAATGATACATCCCACAAGGGGTTCATATCCAAAATATATAAAGAATTTATACAAATTAACACAAAAAAGACAAACAATCCAATTAAAAAATGGACAGAGGACCTGAACAAACATTTCTCCAAAGAGGACATACAGATAGCCAACAGACATATAAAAAGATGCTCAATGTCACTAATTATCAGAGAAATGCAAATTAAAACTACAATGAGATTATCACCTCACACCTGTCAGAATGGCTAACATCAATAAATCAACAAACAGTAAGTACTGATGAGGCTGTGGAGAAAAGGGAACTCTGTTGTATTGTTGGTGGGATTGCAAAATGGTGCAGCCACTATGGAAAACAGTATAGAGGGTCCTCAAAAAATTAAAAATAGAACTACCATATGACCCAGCAATCCCACTTCTGGGTATTTATCCGAAGAAATCCAAAATGCTAATTCGAAAAGATATATGCATCCCTATGTTCACTGCAGCGTTATTTACAATAGCCAAGATATGGATACAACCTAAGTGTCCATCAATAGATAAATGAATAAAAATGGATGGGTACATATGTACAATGGAATATTACTCAACCACAAAAAACAATAAAATTTTACCATTTGTAATAACATGGATGGATGTAAATGGTGTCAGCAGTTATAAAATAGTCACAGGGATGGAAAGTACAGCATAGAGAATATAGTCAATAGTATTGTAATCACTACGTATAGTGTCAGGTGGGTACTAGACTTATTGGGGGGGTCACTTTGTAAGTTATATAAATGTCCAACCACTATGCTGCACACCTGAAACTAATATAATACTGAATGTAAAAAGGGATAATTTGTGACAACTAAAACAGAAAGGGGGAGAAGGCAAAGGACTAAACTTATACAGGAGAATGGAGATATGATGCAATCAGAAGAAAAAAATGACTACTGTATATCTGAAACTTACTTTTACATAAACCTAATGGTAACCACAAAAAAAATAAAAATCTAGAACTGAGACACATAATACAGAGAAAGAGGAAACCAGCAGAAAAAAATCATAGCACACCACCAAACTAAAATAATAGAAAAACAGAGCAAAGAAACAATGGAAATACAGAGCTACCAGAAAACAAAAGATAAAATGACTACATATATCCTCATATATCAAATATGAGGAAATCCTCATATATCAATAATCTCCCTAAATGTAAATGGACTGAACTCACAAATTAAAAGCAACAGAGTAATGGGTTGGAAAAAAAAACACAAACAACTTTATGCTGCCTTCAGGAGACATATCCCAGCTATAAGGCCAAACACAGACTCAAAGTAAAGGGGTGGAAAATGGTACTCCAAGCAAATAACACCCAGAAAAAATCAGGTGTAGTCATACTTATATCTAACAAAATAAATTTAAAGATAAAAAGGGAACAATACACAAAGATGGACATTTTATAATGATAAAGGGAACAATAGATCAAGAAGACTTCTTAATATGTATGCTCCCAAAATGTATAAAGCAACCACTAACAGAACTAAAGGGAAAAACTACTATAATTATAGTAGGGGACCTAAATACCCCAGTGACAGCTATGGATAGATCATCCAAACAGAAAATCAATAAGGAAATATCAGCCTTAAATGACACCTTTAACCAAATGGACATAATCGACATTTACAGATCCTTTCACCCCAGAACACCAGATTATACATTCTTCTCTAGTGCACATGGAACATTCTCAACATAGACTAGACGTTGGGACACAAAACTAGCCTCAACAAATTTAAGATTGAAATCATACCAAGCATATTCTCCGACTACAATGCTTTGAAATTGGAGATCAACTGCAAAAAGAAAACAGGAAAAATCACAAATACGTGGAGATTAACCAACATGTAATTAAACGATGACTGGGTCAAAGAATAAATAAGAGGTCAAAAGATACACAGAGAAGAATGCGAATGACTACGACATACCATAAGTTTGGGATACAGCAAAAGCAGTAGTAAAAGGGAAGATTATATCAGTATAGGCCTACCTCAAGAAAAAAGAAAAATCTCAAATAAACAATCTAACATTTCACCTAAAAGAACTAGAAAAAGAAAAAAATGAGACCCAAAGTCAGGGAAGAAAGGAAATAATAAAAATTAGAGTAGAATTGAACAAAATAAAGAACTAAAGGACAATAGAAAAAATTAATGCAACAAAGAGCTAATTCTTTGAAAAAATAAATACAATTGACAAATCTCTGGCTAGACTCACTAAGGAAAAAAAAGACTCAAATAAATAAAATCAGAAATGAAAGAGAAGTTATAATAGACACCATAGAAATACAAAGGACAATGCAAGAATACTATGAAAGACTATGACCTATTACCATAGGGAGGCCCAAAGGATACTGGGTTTTTCAAGGTAAAGGGAACTGCATTCGTTTCCTAGGGCTGCTGTAACAAAGTACCACAGACTTGATAGCTTAAAACAATAAAAATTTATTCTCTCACAGTTCTAGAGGCTAGAAGTTTGAAACCAATGAGAGAAGAAGGTCATGTTCCCTTCAAAGGCCCTAAGAGAGAATACTTCCTTGACTTTTTCTAGTTTCTAGCGATTTCCAGCAATCCTTGGTGTTCCTTGACCGCTAGTGATATTTTGTTGTGATATCACTCCAAAATGCCTCAAATATGACACGTATTTTCACTGTATGTCTTGTCTGTGTCCAAATTTCCTTCTTATAACGATACGAAGGATTAGAGCCAACGCCAATCCAGTATAAACTCATTGTAACTTGATTACATTCGCAGAGTTTGTTCCCAAGGTCACATTCTGAGGTCCTGGGTGGCCATGAATTGGGGGTAGGGGGGCATTATTCACTCCAGTGCAGACACTAAGTAACTCTCACCCCTATGTGTTGGTTTTAGAAGCTAAGGGCCATATCACAAATGGTTCAGCCATCCTGCACTGGAAGTGATTCAGTGCACAGCTGTGACAGATATCACCACAGGAGTTCCTGCACAGGGACGTGATGAACTAGATGATTTCCAAAATTCCTTCCAATTCCACCCATGTGTGGTTCAAGGTCCTGTCAATTATTTCTGTTCTACTGATTTACCAATTCAGTCCTCTCTTTCCATTCCCACTGCCAAGACTCTGGTTTGACCCTTGTTACTTCAAACTTGACAACAATACACTGCTTTCACACTGCTCCCCCTTACCAAAACCTTCACTGGCTCACCCCTGCCTAAAAGCAAAGCTCTGTAATTTGACCTGAAATCTACTTTTCCCACCTGAACTCCCAAAACATTACTACACTAATTCTCAACTCAAGCCTGTCTGGTCCTTCCAACAAAACTGGCACCTTCTCACCCTTATACCTAACCTCACACTGCCTGGAACATGCTCCCTCCCTGCAGCAGGAAATCCAAACTGCATCTAGAAGACCACTGACTCTTCTTTCAGGCAGCCAGTCCAGCCCACAGTACTTTGGGATTTGAGTCTCACTGCTCACAGAGGCGCTGGACACTTACTCTGTCACTGCTTTCCTCTCTTAATGATCCTTTCACGGAAACAGGGCACACAGCAACACTCAGACAAAACAAAGCAAAGGCTGTGAAACCAGGCAGATTCGATGGCTCGAACACTTAAGAGCTGGCTAAGTTCCTTAACCTTTCTAAACCTGATTGCTCATCCGTAAAATGGAAATCATACTACCTACTCCACAGGGCTACTCTCAGGATTCAGTGAACCAATGTGTATACAAACTGCCGATGCAATATCTCACATAGAGCAGATATGTGTCAATAAAGTACTTACTTGTATTATGGTAAATGGATCTGAATTTTTGGCTTTGGCTTGGGGGACAAGGTACACACCTGTGACCCTCCAGCACCTAGCAGCACAGTGTCAATAACTACTCAGAGTGACAGATGCCACTGCAGGTAGGACCCCAGTGAGCAGATAGCTACCCTCTTCCCCACTTCATTTTATGCATGGAGAGACTGGGACCCCGGCAGGGCAACTGACTCACCCAAAGTCTGTTAAGTGGCAGAGCCATGACTGAATTGGGCTACGACTCTTTCCTATATCACATGCCTAAACCACTTTGGGCCTTGGTTGCCTCACTAATAAAACAGGAATACTAATGCCTGCCTGCTCACGTTGCTGTGGAAATACTGCATCAGGCTAGTGACAGAAATGGCCAGGCGTATGATGAGAAATGATCCCCTGGCAGCCTGCAGTAGCTGAGCCGGGTGGGGGCTGAGCAGGCAGGAGAGCGCACGCCCACGGGCAGCCACTGCTCAGGCCCTGCTGGAACTGTCCCGGGGCACCATGTCTTCTGATTCCTCAAGAGAAGACAAAAATCTGGACTGAGTGTCACATCACTCAATTGTAAATGTCGGTGACTGATTCAAATCTAAAACACCACCAGGCAGATAAGCACGCGCAGGCTGGTCTCAGCCTGGAGCCACCACATTTGTGCCCAACCCTGGATCCGACAATAACAGTAAATCAGTTTGCAAACCACCAAGTAGCACACTCGTGTAAAGGTGGACTGACCCACAGTGGCTGGTATGGTCCATCTACCCAGGAAGCTGTCTGCAAATTCTCCTCCCAGATCCGAGCTCCCACCCTGGTGACTTCACCCAGCCGCACAGCAGCTGCCTGGTGCCAGCACACCACAACCACAGCTGAGCTCATCCTGCCAGCCAGTGGCAGTGGTTCGGATGCCTAGGCGTCCATGTCAGCTGGGACTTGGCCCAGGCCCTGCGGGGAAACCACCTACCTAGCCAGAGTCTCATTAAACTGGAGGAGCTGCCTCCAGGGAAGCGCTGAGCCTCAGTCACACCCCAGATGACACTGCAGGGCTGGGCTGGCCCAGCCTGACCTCAGTTTGGATCCCAGCCTCTCCTGAGATCAGGCAGGCACCGATAGGGTGAGCAAGGGGGGTGGGGTGCTGGCCAACACAGCAACTGGGCTAAAGTATTGCAAAGAAAGATGGATGAGAGCATGTCCAACAGCTCCTTACATTGATTCCCTCGGCTCTGGGTGGGCGGAAGCCACAGTAACAACTCGCCAGCCAATCCTTACCTCTTTCTTCCTGACGTGTGGGTGGGTGGAAGGCAGTTCCTGAGCGTCCTGCCTCTCGCCTCCTTGGTCTCTTTCCTCAACAGCTCATCACCACAAACATCATGGACCCTGCAGGGCTCCTGAGAGAGGCTGAGGGGTATACCTTCCTCAGAGCAGTTGGACTTTTAGGAGATATATATGGTCGGATGGTGTGAACAGCCAAGGAACCTGCATGCCAGGAGGTTCGACCCAACCTTGCTTCATTTTATAGAGAGAAAGAAAAGCTCCAAGTCACACAGCCCATCAGGGGTAGAGCTGGGGCCAGAATCTACCTTCTGCCCGAGTCCTTTAGCCATCTGGTGCTGTTGGCCCATCAATTTAGTGGTTCCATCACTAAATTGCTGGGGAACCTGTGGCTGGCTACCCGGCTCCTTGGGCTTCAGTTGTATCATTTGGGAAAGAAGTAGTAGTAATGCCAGCCTGTATGACTGCTGGAGTAACGACATCACAGAGCCTTACTTGACGGCAATGACTGCGTTTCTCCTCAATGGTGGTCCAGCACTCAGCCCACAGTAGCACCTCACTAAACACTAGATAGCTGAGGAAACTTGCTGAATGATAAGGAAGGGCATGGCACAGTATCTGTCACATAGTAGGTACTCAGTCAAGTGTTTCACATTATTACAGGTACTCAGACCTCACTTGGTGGCTATCTGCCTTCATCTTAGTAGCAGAATGCACACGCCTTTGGGGCTCTCCCCCCAGCGCCATGTGGCCCCTGAAGCTGACCTATCCCCAGATCTGGGGTGGATCGTGACTGGTTTAAGTTGGTAAGCATAAGCACATCCCAACTCCCTGCCACAGGGATTGGCTCGGGGACAGGTGTGTGACCAAAATCAGGAGAGCAACATGCTTGCTAGGAGCTTCCGGGGAAGAAGCTTCCTTGCATTCCACAGAAAATGCTCTCTTGGAGAAATGCCCTCTTCTTGCTGCACATCAATGGGAGCTGCAAACCCCCTAGAAGCGGTGTCCACAGGGGAGCTGGCCTTAACAGGAAAAAGGCAATAGGGATGCAGCAGGGGAGAGGCCAGGAGAACTTGCTGCTCGGCTGCTAATCTTGTGCTGCTGGCTGGACCCTCACTTCAGGTCAACGTCATTCTAGACTTTCACGTTATGTGAGCCAGCGTGAGTTGTATCTCTTCTCTTGGAACCAAGAGAATTCTAACTGACACACCTTCAAACCTCAAGAATAAAGAAGCAAAAGAAGATCACAGTTTCCAACATTATCAGACAACATACATCAAATTACCCTCCCAATCAAATTAAAAATTCTGCATTTAAAGAAACTGCAAAACTTTAACCAAAACTTTAACCACTTGTATCACTAATTATGGGACAACCTGACATTCTGTTCTCCTGACAAAAGGCAGTAGACAATAAACCTCCTCATCTACACAATGCTTGATCTGAGTCTAAACATAAGGACAAGTCTGACAAATCCAGAACAGTCCACATTACAGCTGGCTTAGACTCTTTATAAAGTCAGTGGGGCGGGGACATGCTATTCTAGGTTGGCCAAAAGACATAACAGCCAAATTCAATGTGTGAACTTTAACTGGATCCAAATAAAAAAACAATAAAAGATTTTTTTTTAAATTTGAGTAGGGACTACATGTTGGATGAAGTTATGAAATGAGAGCTGATTTTCTTAGGTGTGCTAATGGTTTTTTATTGTACTCCCGGGAGACCTCAAAACCCTTTCAGGGTCTATGAGGTCAAAACAAGTTAAATAATAATAATAATACATTTGCCTTTTACACTGTGTTGAATCAGCACTGATGGTGCAAAAACAATGAAGGGCGAAACTGCAGCTGGTGCCTTTGCACCAATCAAGGCTGCGGCACCAAACTCTACCAGTAGTCGTTCTATTCCTCACCCTGATGCAGCAGGAAGAAATGCCTGTTTCACTTCAGAATGTCATTGATGATGCAGTAAAAATAATCAATTTTATTAAAATTAACCCTTGAGTAAGGTGTTTTTCATATTCTGTGATGAAATGGGAAGTAGCATGAAGTACTGCTGCACACCATAGTATGATGAATGTCTCGAGGAAAATCAACTGCATCATTGAGTGTGTCTACTTGCTTTTTTTCATGGAACACTACTGTTACTTGAATGACTGCCAAATTATGGTTATTCAAACTTGGGTATCTGGCAAGCAGTTTCTAGAAAATGAATGAAATGAGCCCATTACAGCAAGAAAAACAAATAGTATTTGTTGCCAATGATAAAATTTGAGATTTCAAACAAAATTAGAATTTTGGAAAACCTGTATCCACTACCATGAACTTGACAGTGTCTCAACACTTCAACACTTCAAGACTTTTCTGATGACAGTGATGGTGATATCAATGAATGTAAATTTTGGATATTGTGCAATGAAATGTGTCACCATTTAGAAGAACTGCACTTAACTCAGTGAAGGACCAATTGTTTCCAAATGACCAATGCATGATGCTACAAAATGCATGGATAAAAGACCCATTCAAAGTGTTCAGATAGCTTAAGCTTTAATAATTAGGTTTCAGATTCCACATACAATTCATCTCAACATAAAAGAGACTTGCAAAAATGTATAATGCCCTCTTCTTTCCATTTTTTTTTTTTGGCTCTGGAATATGTAGTTATTTTTAGTAAAAGAAATATGGTATTTATTTTAACACGTAATGGTTTTTATTGTTATTTTAATCAATAAATATATATTTCAAAATGTCTCCATTTTAATTTTTAATTTTTAATATGGCAAATATTGAAAGATGTAAGCCACACAAACAAAGTTTTTGGGGATCCTTAATTTTTTCAGAATGTAAAGGGGTCCTGATACCAAAGTTTGAGAACTACTGCTGTAGGAGAATAATCTTGTCCTTGAGTGACATGCTTATGTATTAGGGGTGACGTGGCATGATGTCTACAACCTACTTCCATACGGTTAAGCAAGAGGGAAATGTGTATTTATAGAGAGGAGATTGAGTGGGTATGCCAAGGTAGGAATAAGATAATTATTCAGTGTTATTTTTCTTTCAACTTTTCTGTGGGCTTCAAAGTTTTCGAAATAGAAAAATGTAATAAACGTAAAGAATTTTTAAAAACGTATTACTATACTGTATCAATATAAGAACGCCTTATAGGGCAAAAATCAAGTCAAAGTGGGTCCTCAGAAAGGCAAATTTAGGGCACTAGTTGAACTGAAACATTAAGCTTCAGATTACAAGGCTTGCCGGAGTTTCTGAAACTTCCCGCATAAGGAAGCCTGGAGGGCCTCTTACTACAGAGTGCTGCATTTCACCCACAGGTATGCTCATTCAGTGGCGGTGAGGAATTTACAGTTCTAATAAATTCCCAGGTGATGTGATGCTGGGGGTCCTCAGACCACATCTTGAGTAACACCAGCACAGGGCATCTTTCTAGAAAGCTTGGACACTGTTATGGACGGACTTGTGTCCCTCAAGAAGATCCACTGAAGTTCTAAACCTTTGTACCTGCGAATGTCACCTTACTTAGAAATAGGGTCTTTGAAGACGTAATTAAATTGAGATGAGGTCATTATGGTGGATGTTAACCCAACATAACTCGTGTCCTTATAAGGAGAGGAAGAGACACAGACACAGAAAGAAAACCAAGTGACAATGTAAGGAGAAACTAGAATGATGCATTTATAAGCCAGGAAGGCCAAAGATTGCCAACAACCACCAGAAGTTAAGAGAAAGTCAAGAAACATATTCTCCTATAGAAACTTCAGAAAGAGCATGGCCCTGCCAACACATTGATTTCGGACTTCTGGCCTCCAGAACTGTGAGAAATAAATCTCTGTTGTTTGAAGATACCCAGTTTGCAGTACTTTGTTGCAGCAGCCCTAGGAACCTAATACAGACCCCAAAGAAGTACACCACCGTTGAAAAAGCGGCCTAGAGATAAGCCAGCAACCATGCCTGAAGGTACAGAAAAGGAAAAGGTCCATTCTTTAGCCATGACAGTTGGTGAAAGGAAACATATTTCCTGAGACTCTGAACCACGAGCTTGCCCTCACACAAGTTTGCAGTCCAAATTACACTACCCAAGTGGTCAAATAATATTTAAAAAATCACAAGAATTTCCTTTTTGGTAGTCTAATATTGGCAGTGTTCCTACACACCCAGCAGAAGCCAATGTGAATCTCTGGAGGAACCTACCTTTAACTCAGATCTCAAAGAATTCCTACAGATAAAGTCTCAAGGAATACAAGGTCACAGTAAAATAACTAAATAAGTACATAATTTTTTAATTGGAAAATATAAAATGTATCTTGACTGAGAGCCAACAGAAACAAGAGACCATTGATTTAGACCTTCAAAAGGAGTTTAGATACCAGCATTATCAGACTCAGAGTACGAAATAAACGTTTAATATGTTTAAAGGAATAAAAGTGAATTTTAAATATGTGGAAGGAGAGGATGTCCAAGATGGCAGATTAGGTAAATGCTTTGCCTACTGCATTCCAGCATCACATCAAAATTACAAATAAATTATAGAACAACCAACCTCAAGAATGACCTGAAGACTAGCTGAACAGAACCCTGTAACTAAGGATGTAAAGGAGAGGCCACACTGAGACTGGTAGGAGTGGGGGAGACATGAAGCACGCTGACCCCAAGCCCACAGATGGTGGTTGACACCTCGGTGGCAGTGGTGGGGTCCCAGCCCCACGCCAGGCTCCCCAGCACAGGAGTCCTATGACAGGAAGAGAAGTTCCCACAGCACCTAGCAGTGAAAATCAGCCAGGACTCTGTCTGCCCAAGCGGGTGGGCGGAGAGCAGCTGAAACTGGATGTCCTCTTACAGAGCCCGCCCGTGGACTCGCTCGTCTGTGGGCACTGACCGGGTCTCTGGTGGAGGGGTGGCCGCTCAGGAGGGGCAGGGACATGCGAGGAGAGACAGTTGTGTGGCTTTGGGCAGGAGCTGGAAGGACAGGAGACATTGTGTCCCTGTGTGGCATCTGACACGTGTATGGCCTATAGGAGGGCACCATCTTTCCAGTGTTAAGCTCTCTCCGAAAGGGCCAAGTCTGGGACCACATCGGTTTGGTGAAATCTGTGCGTGTGCACCACCTTGGTGATGCCCTGGGTCCCTGACCCCACACAACTGATGACACATCCCCAGGGAAACTCGGGACTGCTGAGCTGCGGCCCCAGCCCACAGGCTGCGGAAGCCTTTCTGCAGTGGCGGACAACCCACGGCAGCCAGGAAACATTTGCTGGTGGGCGGAGACCCAAGACCTGCGAGGCAGCATCTCTTGAGCAGCTCTCGAGAACCTGCAGGCATGAGACAGGCATTTTTGCAGAACGGTCATGGGCTCAGCACCGATGAAGGAGCTGAGACTGCACTGACTTTGTAGAAACCAGCGACCATACTCCTTAGCTCGCTGGAACCCCACCTGCCCACTTAGAACTGTACTGCAAGGGGCACTCTGGGTACCTGGGTGGCTGCCCTCCCCCCAGCCACAGAAGCCTTTTGCAGCAGTGAACAGCTCGGGGAGATTTTGGTGGTGGACAGTGACTCAAAACCTGTGTGGCAGCCACTCTGGGGCAGCTCTCAGGGATTTGCAAGCCTGAGGCAAGCGGTGGCTGGCTTCAGTGGTCTAAGGGCGTTTTGCAAAGTAGTCACAAGCCAGGCACTGTCCCGAGGTTAATGCTGGCTGGCTGTGATGTTTTCAGGGTGCTGTGCAAAGTGGTCACAGGTCGGGCACTGTCATAAGAACTGAATCTGCACTCACTTTGTAAAAACCACCGGCCACATCTCATGACTCCCTGGGACACTGTCCCACCCAGCTAGTGCTACATTTCCAAGGGCACTCTCAACACTGGGTCAACCAGCCTGGCCTGCCCACCTAAGAAGGCTCTTGCAATGGATAGGTCTTATGGGCTGCTGGCAGGTGGCACCCGTCCTCAGTTCACAGCGAGGCCACCCCCACATGCCTCCAGGACCAGCACAGGCAACAGCCAACCACATACAGTTTTGTGGTTCCTACCAGTTAGCCACTGACTGGTAACAGGCAAGGCTGAAGCTGGCCTGCATGCGAGTCCCTCTCAAGAGATACCAGAAAGAACATACCCAGAGGCCAGCTTCAGAGCACACCAGAGCACTACCTGGGTAGCCCCACAAGTAGCACACCGAAAGGCACAAGAATCCGCAGGGGTGAATCCTCCTCTGAGGAGTTAGCCCCCATACAGCAGGTCATACACTGTGGGCACAGCCAATCCTCACAGTCAGTCAGTCTGGGGGTCAATCCCACCCACTGACGTACCAAAAGCAATCAAGGCTCAACTACTACAGAAATCACACAACACACTCCTGGGACACACGCACAGCAGATCAGGGAGATTGCACCATTGGATCACAAAGGACACATACAACATAAGGCCACTCAGCAAAGACTGAAAGACATAGGTGAGCTACCTAATACATAGAAGCAAACACCGAGAGGCAGCTAGAATAAGGAAACAAAGAAACACGTCCCAAATGAAAAAACAGGAGAAAACTCTAGAAATAGAACTAAATGAAATGGAGGCAATGTACCTACCGGGGCCAGAGTTTAAAACACTGATTATAAGAATGCATAAGGAACTTAGTGAGAATTTCAACAAAGAGATAACAAGCATAAAGAAGGACACAGAAACCATAAAAAAAGAACCAGTTAGAAATAAGGAATACATAACTGAAATGAAGAATACTCTAGATGTAATCAGCAGCAGATTAGATGAAGCAGAGAATCTAATAAAAGATTTAGAAGACAAAGTAGTAGAAAACACCCAATTGGAATAACAAAAAGAAAAAAAGAATAAAAAACAATGAAGATAGTTTAAGGGACCTGTGGGACATCAAGCATAACAACATTATCATTATAGGGGTTAAGAGAAGGAGAAGAGAGGAAGCAAGAGATCCAGAACACATTTGAAGAAATAATAACTGAAAACTTCCCTAACCCTGTGAAGGAAATAGACATAAAAGTCCAGGAAGCATAGAGAATCTGAAATAAGATGAACCCAAACAGGCCGACATCAAGACACATCAATTAAAATGGCAAAGGTTTAAGACAAAGAGAGAATCCTAAAAGCAGCAAGAGAAGGGCAATTAACTACTTACAAGGGAGCTCTCATAAGATTATCAGCTGATTTCTCAACAGGAACTTTGCAGGCCAGAAGAGAATGGCAGGAAATATTCAAAGTGATAAAAAACAACAACAAAGGTCTACAACCAAAACTATTCTAACTAGCAAGGCTATGATTTAAAATTGAAGAAGAGATAAAGAGCTTTTCAGACAAGAAAAAGCTAAAGGAATTCATTACCACCAAGCCAGTATTACAAAAAATGTTAAAAGAACTTATTTAAGCAGCAGAAGAAAACAAACAAGTGAAGATAAAAATATGAATAATAAAATGGCAGTTACTATGTAACTATCAGTGAAATCTTTAAATGTAAATGGTTAAATGCTCCAATCAAAAGGCATAGAGTAGCTCAGTGGATAGGAAAACAAGACCCATGCACATACTGTCTACAAGAGACCCATCTCAGATTGAAAGACACACAGAGACTGAAAGTAAAGGCACGGAAAAAGATATTTCGTGCAAATGAAAACAAGAAAAAAGTTGGGATAGCAATAGTTATATCAGACAAAATAGACTTTAAAATGAAGAGTATAACAAAAGACAAAGAAGGACTTACATAAAAATAAAGGAATCAATCCAACAAGAAGACATCACCCTAGTAAACATTTATGCACCCAACATAGGAGCACCTAAATATATAAAGCAAATATTGTCTGACATAAAGGCAGATATCAACAGTAACACAATCATAGTACGGGACTTTAACACCTCACTGACAGCAATGGATAGATCTTCCAGACAGAAAATCAACATGGAAACAGCAACCTTAGATGACACACTAGACCAGATGGATTTAATTGAGATTAACTTAACAGATTTATTTTTAGAATTTTTAGAAGACTTCACCCCGAGCAGCAGAATATACATTCTTTTTACATGCACATGAAACATTTTCCAAGATAGACCACATGTTAGGACAAAAAACAAGTCTCAGTAAATTTAAGAAGATTCAAATCAGATCAAGCATCTTCTCTGACCACAATGGTATAAAACTAGAAATCAATTACAAGAAAAAAACTGAAAAACACACAAACACATGGAGACTAAATAGCTGTTATGAATGGGTCAACAATGAGATCAAGGAAGAAATCAAAAGATACCTTGAGAAAAATGAAAATGAAAACACAAAAATCCAAAATGTACGGGACACAGTGAAAGGAGTCCTAAGAGGGAAATTCATCACAATACAGGCCTACTTAAAGAAACAAGAAAAATCTCAAATCGACAGTCTAGCTTTACACCTAAGGGAACTGGAAAAAGAACTGCAAATGAAGCCCAAAGTGAGTGGATGGAAGGAAATAAAAAAAATCAGAGCAGAAATAAACAAAATAGAAACTAAAAAAGCAATACAAAAGATCAGTGAAATCAAGAGCTGATTTTTTGAAATGATGAACAAAATTGACAAACCTTTAATCAGACTCATCAAGAAAAGAAGAGGACCCAAATAAATAAAATCAAAAATGAAAGAGAAGTGACAACTGACACCACAGAAATATTAAAAAAAAAATTAAGAAAATACTATGAGCAACTATATGCCAATAAATTGGGCAATCTGGAAGAAATGGATAAATTCCTAGAAGCATACAATCTTCCAAGGCTGAATCAAGAAGAAACAGAATATCTAGACAATGAGATACTGCCTCACTCCTATCAGAATGGCCATCATCAATAATTCAACAAACAAGTGTTGGCGAGGATGTGGAGAAAATGGAGCTCTTGTGCACTGTTGGAGGGATAGCAAATTGGTGCAGCCACTATGGAAAACAGTATAGAGGTTCTTCAAAAAATTAAAAAGATAACTACCTTATGATTCAGCAATTCCACTCCTGGGTATTTATCCAAAGAAAGCCAAAACACTAATTAAAAAAAATATATGCACCCCTATGTTTACTGCAGTGCTATTCACAATAGCCAAGATATGGAAATAAGCAAAATGCCCATCAATAGACGATTGAATAAAGAAATGGTGGTACATTTACACAATGGAGTATTACTCTGCCATAAAAAAGAATGAAATCTTACCATCTGCAACAACATGGATGGACCTCGAGAATATTATGCTAAGTGAAATAAGTCAGACTGAGAAAGACAAATACTATATGATCTCACCTATATGTGGAATCTCAAGAACAAAATAAATGAGCAAACAAAACAGAAACAGACTCAGAGATACAGAGGAAAAAATTGACGGTTGCTAGATGGGATGGAGGAGAAGGTGAAGAGATTAGAAAGTACAAACTGGTAGTTACAAAATTGTCACGGGGATGTGAAATACAGTATGGGAAATATAATCAATAATGTTGTAAAGATTATGTAGGGTGTCAGATGGCTACTAGACGTACCAGGGGGGATCACTTCAAAAATTATATAAATGCCTAACCACTGCACTGTTACCCAAAACTAATATAAAACAATATTGAATGTCAACTATAACGTGTGTATGTATATATGTATATATGTATATATATTACAATACCATTGTATCGTATATACAATACCATATATATGTGTGTGTGTGTATATATATGTATATATGTATATATATGTGTATATATATATATGTATATATATATAGTCACAGGATGTAAAGTACAGCATAGGGAATATAGTCAATGTTATTGTAATAGCTATATACAATGTCAGATGAGTAGTAGACTTGGTGGGGTTATCACTTCGTGAGGGGCATAAATGTCTAATCATTAGGTTGTTTTGTACATCTGAAATTAATAAATAAATAAATAAAACTGTGGAAAGAACAGAGACTACAAAACATGACCAGTTTTGAAACAGGACTAAATAAAATTTCTGAAACATAATGATTGAAATTTAAAAATCAACGAATATTTTCAGCAGCTGATTATATATGGCCAAGACACACATGACGAAAATTATTCATAATACAGTGGAAACAGAAAAAGGAATTAGAAATAAGAAAGGAATAGACATGGAAGATAAAGTAAAAACATCTAATGTGCATCTCTAATGATAGTGCTAAAAGGAGAGGGAAAAAGGAATGGGGTGCAGAATGTTGTTGAAAAATTACTAAAATGAATGAACTCCCAAACTAATATTGACTCAAGAAAATAGACAAAATACATAAGCATCAAAGAAATCAAATCAGTAGTTTAAATCTTCCCACAGAAAAAGCACCCGGCTCTGATGACTTTACTGGCAAGTTCATTTATTTTACATGCAAGAAAGAAATTCTGTCCTATACAAACTTTTCCAGACTATAGGAAAAGAAGATACACCCCAAGTTAGTTTAGGAGACTAGTGTAACCTTGATACCAAAATCAGACACGGACAATACAACTAACACCCTTCACAAACACAGCTTAAAAACAACTAAACTAAATATTAACGAATTGAATCTAGGATTGTTCCAACAATCAAAAAAAGAATATATGACCAAATAGGGTTTATCAAGGATGGCAAAATTGGTTAATGGTAAAACTAACTAATACAATTTGCTATTTAAAGAACAAGAAAAAAGTTATCATCTCAAAGGAAGCACTAGATAAAATACAGTATCATTTATTACAAAAACTCTTACCAAACTAGGAAAAGAGTAATAAAGTACATTTATGAGAACCCTACAAAAAGCACAATACTTTATGGAAAAATGTTGAAGCCTTTTTTAAATCAGAAACAAGGCAAGAATGTCTGCCTTCACCACTTTTAATCATCTTACACTAGAGATCATAACCAGGACAGTAAGTGAAAGGGGAAAAAAAGGAATAGTTACTGGGAAGACACAACATTATACTATTCTCAAATGACATGATTATTTATCCAGAAAGCCCAAAAGAATCTACAGTTTAGTAAGATTGCATTTGTCTAACAATTATCTGGAAAATGAAAAATTTCATAATATACTAAATACACTGGTATCAATAAATATCAAGTAACCAGGAATAAATCTAACAAATGATGCAGCAGATATTTATAGCAAAAATTATAAAATTTTATCGAAAATCATGAAAGAAGGTCTAAATAAATAGAGATAAATACCATGTTTATGGGTTGGAACATTCAATATCTTAAGAACATCAATTTTCTATTGTACCATACATTCAATGTTATTCCAATCAAACTCCCAACAAATTTTTGAGTGTTTGTATGAGCGTGTGTTGTAACACATAATTCTAAGATAACTCTAAACACGTATATGGAAGAGAAAAACACTAAGGCACTTTTGAAAGTGGGGGGACTTGTCATCAAGAATTTTCATAAAGCTATGGTAATTCATAAAGCAGTGCAGGGCCAACCTATTCAATGGAATAAAATAAAGAGCCCAGAAACAGACTCACACATCTATGGAAAATTAATTTATGACAGGATGGAGCATTGCAGATCTAAAGATAAAGGATGAACTTTATAATAAATGGTGCTAGGACAACTAGTTTTTCTTATGGAAAAAAAAACATTTTGGAATCCTTCTTCATACACATCATATACAAAAATCACCTCAAGATGGATTAAGAAATTAAATTGAATGGCAAAACTATAAAATTGCTAGGAGTAATATAGGAAAATAGCTGCATGATTTTAGGTAGGTAAGGTTTTCCTCGGGCACAAAAAGTATAAACTATAAGTGAAAAAATTGATGAATCCATTTCATTAATATTAAGAACTTCTGTTAATCAAAATATACCATAAAGAAAATGAAAAAATAAACCAAAGACTGGGAAATGACATTTATAATACATAAACGACAGAGGATTAATATCCAGAATATTTAAAGAATTCCCACAAATCAGTAAGGACAAGAGAAAAATTGTCAAGACTTGAAGGCTCTTCACAGAAGAGAGACCATGAATAGGCAATAAACATATGAAAGATGTTCAATCTCATTAGTATTCAGGGAAATGCAAATTAAAACCATAATGAGATTCCATTTTGTACCCACCAGACTGGCAAGAATTCTAAAGCGTGACAACATCGAGTGATAGTAAACACAAAGTGCAACTGAAATCGTGTATTTTGCTGAAGGAAACCATTTTGGAAAACAATTTATGAAGAAGAAAATGTGAAGGGTCTTGCCAGGACAGATATCAAAAATTTTCATAGAGTTATGATAATTAAGACACTGTGGTCCCTCAGGGTCCGACAAATTAATTAATGGAACAGAATAAAGAGCCCCAAAACAGAACCACAAATCCATGGAAACTTAATTTATGTTCTTTGGTTAAGTGAAAGATGCATATGCCTTATGCCTCAGCCATTCCGTTCCTAAATAAATTTGTGCACAGGTATACCAGGAAACACGTATAAGAATGTTCATTGCAAAACTCTTTTCAAGAGCAAGAGAGAAAAACAAAAATCTAGAAAGAACCCAAATGTCCATAAACAGTGGTGTATTGATACAATAAAGGTATTGTGCTATTTCTTAAACTGAGTGGTAAGTAAAGGAATATTTACTGTGTTGTTATCCATTATACCCTAACCACTTCTTGGTAGTCTTTTCTATTGACTATTGGACCCTGAGAATTAAATACCTACCAAAAACTCCTGCTGGCTAACTGGACTCATTTAAAAACAGAGCCTAGCAGCCTCTTCTAAATACAGGTCTCTCGGGCAATCCAGGCTTTAGGGAGAAGCCTGTACTAAACTGCCTGCCACCCACATTGAACTACCTGGCCACAATGTGTTCCTGTCACCTGAGCCAATCCTTATAAAGGAGTTCCTGGAATCATATTTCAACCAATAGGACTGAGACTTTCCCCATCCAATCAGAGCTATGCAGCTACAGATCCATTAGCATTTTCACTGACCAATCAGAACAGTTCTTTTTGGACCAATCAAACTGTGAGGATTTGGAGTCCTCCTTTGCATGAAGATGGACCAACCAGGGACCAGGAGTGGCGACATCTGTCTATATAAGTCAGCTCCCCTCTGGCAGGGGTGGGGAAGCACACGTTCCCTTTCCATTGAAGAGAGAAGACTATATGTGCCCGGCTGGGGCTGGAGCTGAAATGCTGAAGACATATTGCTGGATCAGAACAGAGGGGAGCGAAGCAGATTAGAGCAGAGCAGAGTAGAGCTGCCTGGCTCCCGGGGCTCCACACAACCATCCTGTTCCCCAGCGGTACTGTTCTCACAGCTGTGCTGTATCACAATCAAGCTGTTTGCTCTGAATAAAGTTTACTCTTCCCTCCACCCCAAATTGGGGATTCCTGTTGGCACTGAATTGTAGCCAATAACCGTCGGTTGACAAACTCAGTAATTTTTACAAATCAAGGAGAGCCCAGAAATGGAGACAAAATACAATGTTAAGAACCCCAGTGCTCTTCTTTAGGCTGTTCTTTGATGAACTCCCCTCAACTTGGTGGCAGTAGGGCCAGCAGCTGTGGGTTTGGTAGGCTGAAGAGTGGCCCCAAAGATATTCGGGTCCTAATCCCTGGAACCTAGAAATGTTACTTTACATGGCAAAAAAGGAATTGCAGATGTGATTAATTGAAGGATTTTGAGATGGGGAGATTACCTAAATTATCCAATTGGGCCCTAAATGTAATCAATCAGTGTCCCTGTAAAAAAGAGGTAGAGGAAGTTATGAAGACAAAAGAGAAGGCAATGCGACTAACAGAAGCAGAGATTGGAGTGATGCGGCCACAAGCCAAGGAATGCCAACAGCCACCAGAAACTGGAAGAAGCAAGGAATGGACTCTCCACCTGGAGCTTCCAGAAGGCAACAGTCCTGCCAACACCTTGCTTTTAGCTGCCCCAAAACTTATTTCAGACGTCAGGCCTCCAGAACTGGAGAGACTACATTTCCATTGTTTTAAGCCACTAAATTTGTGTTTATCTCTTACAGCAGCAATCATCGGCTAATGGGTAAGGATGTTCAAGCTCACTTATCTCTTTGTCCCACATTTTCACTCAGGACACCCTCTCCTCTGCCTTCTGTTTTCTCCCAGCATTGGACGCCCCAGTGTCCCCCAGGCAGAGAGATGCAGCAGTCATCTAATCCCTGCTATGTCAGTGCACCGCTTCCCCTGCTGAAAGGGCTCCTCCCTACAACTTCCAACCAAAGCCAGAAAAGGCATTCACACACACCCACAAAATATCCACCCAATGGACAGAGCAATGGCCAGCAGGCAGGACCTTGAATTCAAGTCCAAGTTTCCCACTGACCAGCTATGTGACCTCATGAACTTCTCAAAGATGAAACTGAAACTCATTCAGCTTTATGTCCGTAGTGCCCAGTGTACTGCCTGCACAAAACAAATGGGCAATAAATGGGCAGTGAGTCAATGAATGAATCAGTTGATCTTGAACAGGGATAGAAGGCCTATCCACTGAAAAAGAGAATCTTTCCAATAACTCTTACCTCTCTTCCTCCACCACTATTAAGGGAAAAGATAAAAATCATGAGTCTCAGTTGGAAGGCCTTAGGGTTTGAAGCCAGGAGCTCATGGCCTCACATGAGCACCAACTACTGGAAACCTTTTCCTTCTGTCAAGCCCAAAATTTGTCTTCGAGTCACCCACTGGTCTTAGTCCAACCATCTAACCACATTAAAACAAACCTCCTCTTACTTCCACATCTAAACATTTTCAGAAACTGCAGACCCGGCCTCAAGTCTTGGCCAAGCCAGTCAGGCTAGTCGCCTGATGACTCTCTCTGGTCTTGTCTTCCTTGCCTGTGGAACAACAGCTTGAGATCACTAAGATCCCTTCTAGCTCCAAGATGTAGCATGGAAAACATCACCCCCTCAGTGTTCAATCACTCATCATTTTTAAACTATCCATTGGGGTTCTCATTTCAATACTTTTTTACTTTTAGAATTGCTTCTTTTTCTAACGGCCCCATTCCTTTCCCCAACTCCACCCCAGGATCTGCTGTCTTCTTATATTTTCATTTTTTTCTTTTACTTACTTTTTCATTTTAAAAATACTTATTCTGAGGTCTGAGTAATAGTTATTTTATACAAGTTATATATATCTATATTGTTGTTGTTTTTTTTCAGTCATTTCTGGAGGTCTAATCCTCTTGCCTGTAGTGTTTGTTATCTCCTGTGTATGGGGGTTGTTACCTCACGTGTTTTGTAATTTTGGAATGTAAATTCATGTTCTTTGGGGCTAATTTCATATGCTATGTATTGAGATCTTTTAGAGAGATTGGAGTAATTTCTGCCAGGTGCCCCAGGAGTAACACTGGCCCAAGACAAATTTTTATGTTAATCTCTCAGCTGGAGGTACTGAGACCATGTAGGATGTGTTCATTTAAACTCCAAATCCATATGGGACAGGTCTGTGGATGGTTTCAAATTCCCAAGGAAGACTTCTCCCTTTTCTATCCTATTCAGGACTACAGTGTGGAATAGCCCTTCAAATCTCAACTTTAGGCAAACTTTCAGCTCTGACTTATTACTTCCACAGGCCCAAGCCTCTCCTTTCTCTATGTAGATATTAAAACCAAGCTGGGCCAATCCTCCAGCTTGGTATACTAAAGATGGCTGCAAATTATTTGCTACCCCTCCCACTGAGAGGAGGGATCTAATTCCCACTCCTTTCAAATCTAGGATGGCCTTAGTGACTTGCTTGGCCAATAGAATGCAGCAGACGTGTCATCCTGGGACTTCTGAAGGCAGGTCATAAAAAGTCTTGCAGTTTCTACTGATGCCTCTTGGACACTCACTCTTGGAGCCCTGAGCCTCCACATAAGAAATTTGACTATCCTGAGGCCTCCATGCTGGAGAAATCACATGGAAAGACCATATGGAAAAGCCCTGGGATACATGAAAAGAAAGAGGTACCCAGGTTGCCACTACCATTTGCCTCATTCCAGTTGAGACCAAGACATCATGGAGCAGAGATGAGTTTTGTGTCCTGTATCCTGTCCAAATTCCTGACCCACAGAACCAGAGGAGGTGATAACAAAATGGCTGTTGTTTTAGCTAAAATTCAGGGCAGTCTGTTAGCTTCTACAATACTGGTTTACAGCCTTGCAAAATGATTCCATCTCTGTTTTGTCTCCTGGCAAATTCCCTTATACTTAAAAGCTCAACTATACATTTTAAGGGGATCATTGCTATATTTTACCCACAATTTTTATAAGATTTGAAATCCAGTTTTATTATGGGAGGGCTTTCAGACTATTTAGTTTTCAATATTGTCAGAAGTAGAAATCACTCTTTCAATTTACAGATGAGAAAACTGAGGCTTAGAGAGGTTAGGTTAATTGCCAAGGTCACAAATAAAGTTTCTACAAACCTGGTGTTTAAAAAGGATCTTCTTGTTAATTGGTTAAAGAACTAGGTAAAAATCAAAGGTAAATCGAGATTCACCTACCCCTTTAACCAATTAACAATTACAGAAGTCTCACCCATGATAGTCTGCCTAACTCATGAGTGACATCTAATGTAGAGTATGGCATAAGAGATATGAATGCAGCCCTCAAAAATGAAGCACTTTATGTCTGAGAAGTAAAAAAATAAGGATCTTCTAATGCTAATGGGAATTCTAAGGCATCACTTATTCAACAAATATTTTTTAAACACCTACTATGAACTTAGCACTGCTCTAGGCACCGGGAAAACAGCTGTGCACATGATAAAGCCTCAATAATCATGAAGAGCAAACACTAGTGGAAAGATAGACCATAAACAAGTAAGCAAATGAATAAAAAGCATAATTTCAGGGAGTGGTAAGAGGATAGAGTGGTGGGTGGGGTGTATTTTGGAGAAGGTAGTCAGAAAAGGCCTCTCCTGAAAAGGTGATATGTGAGCAGAGACCTACATGGAAAGAGGAAGAGGACCATGGATGATCCAGTTTCTAGGCAGAGGTAACAGCAAATGTGTCACCTTCCAGGCACAATGAGGATGATGTTGCTGAGTGAGGAAGGGGAGAGCAGTAAAGGTGAGGTCACGGCAGGGGCAGGGGGCAGGGCAGGGGGCAGAGAGCAGGGGCAGAGGACAGGGGACAGAGGGCAGGGTCAGGCTTTGCCCAGTCTTGTTGAGAATAGTAAGGAGTCTGAACTTTATTCTTAGTGTAACATGAGGTCTTTGGACAGTTTTTTAATAGCAGGTGAAAGATATGATCTATCTCACATTTAAACAACTCACTGGAGGGGCAGGAGTAGAAGCAGGCAGGGTTTTGAAATAGTCCAGAGAGCAGTAACTTTAGGTTGGAACAGGGTGGTGTCAGTGGAGGTGGGAGTCGGTTAGATGGGGAGGATTTTAAGGTATTGCTGGGAGGACTCATTGGCAAGACTGGATTCCACAGCATACAGGACCTGCCCTGAAGAGGATAAAGATTTTGCTGAATCCTGAGATTTCCTCAGGAGGGACAGACACATGGGGACCAGCAATTCTCAGCCTCACATGCTCATGAGAAAAAGTCCTTTGATGTTTCTGTACATCCACCGTGAGTCCCCAGCCATCAGCTGACTATTATACCATGCTTCTTTCTCAAGGTGGGTTGCAGCCCACTCTCCTTTAAGTACCATGACCCTCTCCATTCAACATTCTGTCTAACAGGCTTTGTCCTGACAGTCTAAACCCCAGTTGAGGCAAAATTAAATTTTAGACAGATCACACTAAGGCAGCTCATGTGTGACAGGCTCTTGGTCGGACAATGGTTTCGGGGAGTCCAATGATGCCATTCAGAACTCATAAAAATTCAGGGTCAGAACCTCTCAGAACCAAAAGGATGAACCACAGTCCAGCACCAATGGATGGTATGGGACTGAATCCTGTTCTACAGCCAATAATGGGAAACTCAGGCAAGTGTATTTCTTTTCATTTCATGGGAGGTGATGGTACCTCACCCCGCACTTCTCAAGCTTCACAAAGATCTTGTTCAAATGCAGATTCACTAGGTCATGGGTGGGGACTGGGACTCTGCATTCCTGACTATCTCCTGGTGAGGCCAATATTGCTGGTACACAGACCAGCAATGGGTAGCAAGGTCCTGACTCATTCATGACCCAATATGTACTCACCGGGCACCTACTACATATGAAGAACAGTGAGGGAGACAAAGAAACAGATCCACGGTCCTTAAGGGGAGTTAAAAGCACAAAGCATCCTAACACAAGGTACAAAGTGATTATGCCACTCTGGAGACACAGAGGACAGAACTTCTTCAGTTAGGGGACCCAAGGGAGGTTTCATGGAGGAAGACAGATGGAGATAAACATTTAGAGCATAATGAAAATGATAAGGCGTCTTCAAGGGCTTAGCCATGGAATAGCACCGGTTCTTTACAACGGCTAATTTCTCCTCAAAATGAAGACCGCCTTTTAAAACTCAGAAACAGAATAAAGAAAAGGGGTCAAAGGGGAGTGAGAGATTTTTCTAATGTAAAGGGGTAAAGGAGTGTGCTAGACTCTTCCAAGTTGCAAGAGGGGGGGAAAAATCCCATCTTACACCACCTTTACCAGAAAAAGGACATTTAGAGGTTTGCAAAGCTGTTTAGGATTCATTCATTCAACCTACATGGTGGTCACTGGGACTGTTCACAGACATTTGTAATAGTAAAACTGTAATTCTCCAGCCACTTTAATTCAGCCTTGGCCATACGACTCTTTGGCCAAGGAAATGTGAGCAGAAGTGACACATGTCACTTCTAGTTAGAGGTACATAGGAGACAGTACGTGATTCTCCATTTTTCTTTCCCTACCACAGTAAATCCTGGTGCCTTATGTGGCGATGACAGCATCCTAAGACAAAGGAGACTCAGTCAGCCTGGGACTCTAACGATTACGTGCAGAGTGTCTCTGCCAGTCCACAGTGAACAGGCAGAATAAAGCAAGAAATAAACTTTTGTTGTCTTTAGCCGCTGGGGTTTGAGAGTTGTTACTGAAGCATACCCCCGGCCATCCTCACCACTACAATACATACTTAATAATACAAGCACTAATCAAAGCTTTCCTTCTAGGGTATGGAATAGCTCAAGGAATCAAAGGAAAAGAGGCAGGAATTAGGACCAAGACTCATGCCAGTTTCCTTCTCTCTCTGCCCATGTCTCATCTCTATTCACCTGTGCTTTGCCATATTCATCCCTTTTGTATCCAGGCCTTCTCCATGTGCGAGGGGTTTGGACACCAGCAGCCCCATCTTCATATCTTTCCAGCTCTAGGCTCTCTAGGCAAGGCTATCCTCTCCCAGCTTCTAATCAAGAAACCCTGGGGAAAGATCTAGTGGCTCAGTTTGGGTCACATATCCACCTCTGGACCAATCTCTGTGCCCAGGGAAATGTGTGGCTAGATCTGGGTCACATGCCCACTTCTTTGGCTTAGTGGCAAGAGGTAGGATAGGGTAAGTTACCAGAAGGGGATGGGAAACTCGTTTTGAAGTCCAAAGTGCCCTCTGCAGACCACGGCAAGGAAGTAGAAAGGATGTGAATGCAGTACCACACAGAGAAGGCCAAAGGAGAATGTAACCGAGCTGTGACTGGTGAAAGGCAAGAGAAAAAGGGAAAATGTGGTATGTGCGTGATTGTCCTAAGAGAAAAGAGGCAGACGAGAGAGCCACCAGGCTGGACAGCTCCTGAAGCTGGCAGCAAGAGGCACCTTTGGCCTAGAACTGCCAGGGGACTGACAAGGCCTGGTGGGGGCGGATGTCAGGAGTGGGTGCGAACTCAGGTGAAGGATGTTGCTCTCTGCTGACTAATTTAGGGAAGTACATAAAACTCTGACAGTGGAAGACCTTTTCTGATCAGGAGTGGGCTAAGTCTGGGAGAGCAAATACTGAACCAACGTGTGTGGCCCTATTACCATCTTCCCCGCATAAATCACCACGGGACTCCTTCCCTACTGGGCCCAGCCCAGCTTCCCTTTCCTCCTCAAGACTGTGTCCCAGGTAGCCTCTTCTTCATCCTAAGAGATGAAACTCACTCGCCATCCCTGGCCTGGGGGTGCATGCCGTGCTGAAAGGCCTGTATCAGATTACCCATCAAGATTTCTTCAGACACTCTTATTGTGTGCCCAATATTTGGTCCTTTATCTACACAGAGGGTGCCAAAAATATATATATATACACATTTTAAGAAAGGAAAAAACTGTATTAAAATTGTAATATTCAAGATATACCCATAACAAAAGATGAATACAAGTCATGTGTATACATTTTTTTGGCCTAGTATTTCCTTTTTCTCTATAATCCCAGGAAAGCCCCTGGGTGTGACTGAAAAAACCCAAAGGGAAAACAATGTTTCTGCGTAAAGAGAGATGAGATGTGCAAGTCCAGAATGAACAATAGGTAGATAACTATCCCTCTTCCAATCCATCAGGGCCTTCCCAAGGCCCAGTAGTAAAAGGAAAACATCCTCAAAGCCCAAACGCCAACCCCCTTAGCTCCTGCTGGTTCTCAGAAAAATTTCCACAGACACCAAGAATCCTGGTCACCAGTTGGGCATGTGTGTGGCTCATCCTTGGCAGTGAAATTCCAAAGGTATCATACATAGTGACAGTGACTACTGCATGGCCAAGCCTCCCCCGCCCCCCTTCACCCACTGCCTCTTGAGTCCCCTTGGAAAATATACACACACAACACACATACACAACACACAAAATGAAAGCCTCACTAGGTGGCTACAATGAGCCTGACTCCCCTTTGTCTCATTTTTCCCAGTGCTCTTCCTTCCCCCAAATAATACACACTCCAGAGAAGACAGCTCTCACTTCAGCAGGAAGGGGAGGACTGAGCCAGTAATAACCAGGTGAGACCCTTACTTGTTACCTAACCTTCAAATAAGACACAGCAGGAAGAAGTGCACCAAAGCTACTTCCCAGCAGGCAGGCAGGACTGATAAACAAAGAACAGGGTAGCAGAACAGCAGCGAAATCCAAGCTAGTATTTTTCACTTCCTTGAGGATACTCCTCCTGTTTATGATAAATAAACATGGTGTGCTAGGGCCAGCTCAGGAGGCTGGGAGAGGAAGAGGCCTATAGAAGCAACAGCTCTTGAAACTATTAAGACCTCCACGGTAAAGCTGGCCAACACCCAGGTCTCATAGACAGGAAGCTGCGCGCCAGGGCGGGTGAGAGCCCTTAGGACTCTGACGTTGGGTCAGACCAGCGCTGGGGCTAGAACCCAAGTATGCTGACTTCCAGCCCAACACCTTTCCTCTCACAA
The DNA here is from genome assembly GCF_964194185.1 of Rhinolophus hipposideros. Classification (NCBI taxonomy): domain Eukaryota; kingdom Metazoa; phylum Chordata; class Mammalia; order Chiroptera; family Rhinolophidae; genus Rhinolophus; species Rhinolophus hipposideros. Next base: position 14,267,492 of record NC_138058.1, on the reverse strand, counting down.
TTCGACTGCAACATTTACCAGCTCCTGTCCTGTACTGCACCACAGTGCCAGGAAGTAACTCCCCAACCCACGGGAACCCTGCATTCACAGGATCGTTCTCTGCATTCCACGATTTAAAAGCAGGCCCCAAAGAATGGCAAGCTCATGTTTAAGAATTTATGGTCTTTTCTTTTTTGCTTTACTCCCTCCCCGCATTTGTGCTGCAACAGTTGGGGAACACCTTGAAGACAAGCCACATTCCTTCCAGTCTCCTTTCCCTGCGCATCGCTGACCCAGGGCACACAGACTTCACGCTCCAATCACAGCCCTAGCACTTAGCCAGATCTTCAGCCACCAAACTCAGATTTTGTTTTAAATATCAGACTGTACTTTCTAAAAACTAACATTCTACAAAAGACATGCAATGTGGATGCAATAAGGTTTTTTTCTGCATTGATGTCAGTTACTAAGAAAATTGGCTTAAGTAGGACTCGCTTCTTCCCCATGCAGGGAGTTGGAGTTTTGGTCAACTAATCCCATCAGTAATGGGACGCTCTGAATCCAACATTCTGGGCCTTGGCCAAATTCTGTCCAGAGACAACAAGGCAACACCTGCTCCTTGGAACAAATGCTTTCCAGCAGAGCATTCACCCAAGAAGGTATGGAGAAACCTCTATGTGCCACTCCAGCACACACAGATATACTCTCCCCAGTTGAAATTCATTGCTGCCTGGGTTTTATGTTTTTTGTAAAGAAAACCAAGTATTTTAAAGGAGGCCCGCACGCCAGCCCTAAATGAGCGCCCATGTTCCATGTAGGTATCAACCAGGTTCTAACAAGGCCAGCCTTGCTACTGCACTCAGTAGCTCTTCCTTAATTATTTCTAGGCTGAGCGGACAGAGTTAGGAGGAAGACAGCTGGCAAGAAAGTGGCATCTCAAATTGGTCTTTACTATGAAGTTTTGCCCAAGGGGCACAAGTCTGTCCTGAGGGTCACTGACCTCCATCTCCTGAGGATAACACTGGCCAGCCTCCCTGCTTACCCCAAGACCTCTGATCTCCTTCAACACAACCAATCTTCACTGTGTGCTCTCAGGTACCAGGTACTTCAAAAAAGAGCCTTGAGAGGGGGCAAAGGGTTGGAGAAGTAAATAAGCCATGATCACTGCCTTAAAAACACTCACAGCCAGTGGTAACCCAGACACCCACAAGCTGGCTGTCCCTAGATACTGTCAGCTTTTCTTGAGGTCTCTGGTTAGAAGGAAGACACTCCTCAGATCAACCTCAGAATACAGTGATAGGCCTTCCTTAAATGTTCTTTGATGTGACAGAGACTTACAAAACCATGACAAGGTTGTTTACAGTAAGTGGGACTTGTGGACAAAAATCATAGGACGCTATACCAGAGGTCTTGGGAGCTTGACAGAGATCAATTTAGGATCACCTCAAGGCCAAGCAGAAGTGTAAAGGGTATTGGACCCAAAATCCAGAGGCTGTTTTCTTCACCTGCTCCCCTCGTGTCCTTGGGCAAAGCACATTTCCTCTACAGTTTTACAGATGAGAGGGGAGGACCTGAGCAGTGGTTTTTATTAGTAGTAAAACCCAGATATTTTGTAAATGATATTTTATCAAGAACCCCAACAATGAAAACAAACAAAAGGGGAGCTGCTTGTGCTGAATCAGGGCTGGGGAGTCCAGAGCTAGGTGGCCCTCAAGGAAGCCAGTTTGAAAACCACAGGAGTAGAGGAAGTCTGAGAGTCCCTTCCAGAACTCTTATACCCTCTCAGGTACCTGAGAGGACAGAAGAAGGAATCATCATTGATTTAATGCTCTTCATGGGGCTTGGCAATTTATGCATCATGTGTCATTGAAATCTCTGCAACAGTAACAGGAGGTAAACGAGCCTGTGAATTAAGCTCTCATGAATTGCAATTTTTTGGCAAGAGGCAGAACTGGGATTTGAACCGTTTTCTGACTCCAAACTTGCAAAGAGGTATGTGGAAATTTGGGCTGAGTTGATAATTTCCTTCAATTGTAAATATAAAACATATGCGCATATATGCATAGGGAAAAACATTTCTGAAAAACAGACCTCTCGAAATTGTCATTAGCTATCTCTGTGTGGTAATAAGGTGGATGGTTTTCAGTTTATTTACCTTTATTTTCTAATTTTTCTATAATGAACAGGTATTACATGAAACACATACTACTTATTAAATTGTTTTTAATAATTCCCAACTGACACTTCCACGTTAGGTTGCTATGGAGAACTAGGGATTGGGGGGACAGGAGGTATCTAAAACCTTTTGGAGTTGACAGTGGGAATAACAACCCCAAATCCCACAAACTCTCCTTCGAGAGAGTCCTGAGCTGACCTGAGGGGCAATTCTCATGGTCATTTAAGTTCTCTGAACTTCACTTCTGGGAAGTGTGGCTGTTTTACGAAGTCAAAGCAAGTCCCTGAGACCGCCCCCCCCCAAATACATGCCTCTCCTATCCAACCCCCCCCAAATGCCTTGTACAGTTAGGCGTGTGTGTATGAATAAAATTAAAAATGGTCACATGGCCCTAGACCAGAAGACCTCAATCCCCGGCCCCAGCCCCAGCACTATCTATAGAGAGTGGGTCCTCCAGCCAGACCAACAGGCCACCTTAAACCCTCTGGCCGCACCTGAGGGCCCCCTCCCCTCCCCTCCCTAGCAAATATGAAAATCACAGCACTACTTCAGGAAAGAAAATACCACCCTGAAGGCAAGACAGGCTTTGGTCAGGGATGAGGTGGGGCAAAGCGTGCCAGCTTCTTCCCTGTCTTATTCATGCCAGCTCTACCCTCAGAAATCTTCTAAATATTTAACATGCCACCTCGAGGTACAGCACAAACCCCCAGCAGTCAGCAACAGCTGTGGACAGGCCTGCACGGAATGGAAGACTTGGGAGCTGAGAGGCACACACACTCTGGCTTGGGCAGGAAAGACCCGAATGGTGGCCAGGAGACAACGCCGAGAACCACTTCAGAAGGCTGCCACTGACTGCTTCTTTGAAAAATCAGTCAAGAGCTGTAGGAGATGGGAGATGTTTCACAACACAGGGAGTGATGGTGCATGATCAACTGGAGTCCGGAGCCCCTCTTTCTCAGACAAAGAAAAAACCTGAGGCACACCTCTAGCCTCCATTCCCCGGACCAGTCGGAACCCCAGCTCGCCCGAACAGGTGTCGGAATCTGTCCCCACTCTGGCGAGAATGGTTAGGGAAAGAACTGGAACGACCACGACTATGTCCAAAGGGGAATAAATAAATCCACGAGGGAAGGAGCTCTTCAAATGTCTATTCAGCTCTGGAGTTCGACAGAGAAAAACGCCCCTGACACCCACCCCCAATGACTTCACCCGGGCCTCCCCCCAGATGGCTCTGTGCTCTCCTGCAAGGCCCGGGGGGGTGTCATTGCCACCATCCAGGTGGCTACCTGTCAATTGGAAATTTCCAGTGAATTCCAGGAGGTGGCTGCTCCTGTCTCTCCCTTAAACCCCCCGCCAAAGGAATCAGACCTGGGGGACTGGTCTTCACCGCCGTCAGTGTGAGAAACCTAAAAAGGAGTGTGTTTTCAACCCCACTGGGCGCCCCGCCTCCACCTCTCCACCCTCCTCCGCGCTGACCCCTCCGGGCAGCGCCGCAGGCTCGTCCGAGCTCTGCCAGTCCTTTCCGCCTGACAAAAGCGGCGGCCGGCGGGGCGCGGTGACAGGCGACCCCAGCCAGCCTGTCTCCCAAAGGAGAGAGTCGCTTGTCACCGTGGCGCGCCCATTCGTGGCCTCCGCACATGCCACCCACCCGGGGAACAAAGCGCAGGGTGCGGCAGACGAGCCCCCGGGAGGCCCCGCCCGCCGGCCCCCCGACCCCCGGCCCGGCCCCGGGGCAGCAGCCGCGTCCCGCGCCGCCCGCTCGCCGGCGACCTCAGCAGCTACTGTACCTGCTAAAATTAGAGGCCGCCGGGTATTAATAGCCGCAGCGCCGGGGGGCGGGCGCGGCCCCGGGGCCGGGGGCGGAGAAGGACGGGGAGGAAGGGACGCGGGGAAGAAGGCCACTTACACCACCAGCCTGGAGATGATCCATGACACCATGGCGGGCGGGCGGCGCTGCCCGTGCGGCCGGGAGGCTGCGGGCGGCGGGGCGGCGGGGCGGCTGCAGCGCTCCAGGGACGTCCGTTCGCGCACGGCCGCCGCCGCCAGACTGAGCGCACCCGCCGCGGTGCCGGGCGCTCGCGCGTTGGCGCAGTCGCCGCACGTTGCGGCGGCGGCGGGGGCGGCGGCTGCCCCAGCCCCCGGGACTCGGTGGGCCCGCGGCGATTGGGCGGCGGGCGGGTCGGGCACCGGGAGGACCCGCCCTGCGCGGCTCGCCCCCCCCCCGCCCCTGAAGTCGGGCGGTTCCTCCGCGCTCACCGAGGCACCGGCTGCTCAAGTGGAACCTTGTGGTGGCCCAGCTGGCAGGGCCGAGACCCGATGTCGCCCCACCCTCATGTTATGGTGGGGAAACTGAGGCCTGGACCTGGACCTGGGGAATCTGTCTACCTGTCCGGGTTGAGATTCAGTCATCCCTCACCCAGATACAGCGCTGGCCTTGTAAGGGACTTAACCTGTGCCCAGACCTGATCCCTCCAATCTGTCCCCCACACGGCTGTAATCGCGTAAGAAACAAGTCTGGGCATGTGTCTCCCCTAATGAAAATGTCAAAGCGTCCCTACATAATCTGGTCCCTGCCTACAAACTCATTGCCACCACCATTCTTCAAATATCTCTCTTGCTCCTTTCACTTCAGGCATTTGGGACTTACATATGTGCTGTTCCCTGTTCTCTGTTCATGCTATACCCCATGCCTCAACTTTTTCAAGTCTCAGATAAAAGGGTACTTCCTAAGGAAGGCCTTTCATAAGAGGTTGCTCCAGCATTTGGGTGTGAAATTGGCTCAGGGGTACAATCTGGCCAGAAGGAAACTAGAAGCTGCCATTGCATAGCAGCAGTGTCCTGCTGAGCCATTGTAGAACCTTAGGCTAAAGGAAAACTTTGCATCCTATACACACGTTTGTTTAACGTATTTATTTTTAATATATTACATTTTTTAAATCTTGATCACTGCATTTTACGGCACTCCCTTAAGTTTTGCCCCTGAGCAAATGCCTGACTCTCCTCACCTTAGTCCTGGCCCTTATTATGTTAAGTCCTTGGATGTTATTCCCTTATGCTTGGAAAATCTTTGTCCCCTGCTTCTCGACTCTGCTGCTGCCTTCCTCAACTCCCTCTGTGGTGCTCTCTCAGAGCACTATTCTCCTTTGCTGATGTTCATGTCATTTCATGTCATGTATAATACAGTGTCAGATGTGAGAGACACAGGACATAGCTAACTCAAAGCGTTCTTTGAAGGAACCCTGCCCAAGACAGTTTCCCAGCAGAGGCAAGAAGACCTCAGACCTTGACAAAACGGGGCTGGAAATGTATCAGTAGAGTGTGCCTCAGTGTGTGTGTGTGTGTGTGTGTGTGTGTGTGTGTGTGTGTGTGTGTGTGTGTGTGTGTGTGAGAGAGAGAGAGAGAGAGAGAGAGAGAGAGAGAGAGACAGAGAGAGACAGAGAGACAGAGAGACAGAGAGACAGAGAGAGGCAGAAGAAAGACCTTGCCCACAATAAGGGGACTACAGATGAGACAATCTCTATGATCAGGAGTCTCCAAAGAACTCATAAAACACCTTCAAAATGCCGTCTTGACCTGGTTTTGAGGCCCGGGCTAGAGGCAGGTCAATTCCTCTTCTTAGGCAGTCAGTTAAGTCCATTCCCCTAACCACTCCTCTTATCAGGCTCTCAAATCCAGTCCACTAGGGCAGTTCACACCTGCCCTAATCAGCCAGGTCCAGGTACCAGACAACCAAGGACAGACCACAAGCCCTAGAGTCCACTGCAGTCACTCAGATTAGCCAATCCTAAGCCTGCTTGTCCCGTCTTGCCCTTTCCTTCCTGCAGAAACCACAGTTACCCTCTCTCCTTCTGCCTTGTAACCCACCTCAGTGTTTACCCCAAATGGCCTGCATGGCAGGCAGTGTTCTGTCCAGGGAACTGTAAGTGTAACAAAACTGTAAAACTTTCCGGTTTCTCTCTCTTGACCTGTGCCTAGCCTCACCATACCTTACCTAAGGTAAAATGGTTAAAATCATATCCCACTGGAGAAGCTTGTAATACCTACCAGGCAGATCAGGATATTACCAAACAAATAGTACCTTCCAGAGACCTCCCCTCCTCCCTCCCGTCCCCCACTCCTGGAGAGGTCAGAAAATGCTGTTAACACTCTAGCGGAATGGAATACTGTGGTTCAAAGAGGTCTTCTTGGTGGAAAAATAGAGGAGAAGCTCTCCACATGCTGTTTCTTTCCTGCAGCATGTCTCCTGTTCCTATAAATGGGATTCTCAGGTTTGACTCTTGCACAGAACTAGACATTTTAATCAATGAAATGAAACTATTCAAGGGATTAAAATGTCTGGAGGTCTTTCTATTATCTGAAGAGGACCAGGAAACTAGTGGGACCAACCCCAGATGTCCCTCAGGGTTTGGAAAAAAATGTATTCCACTGAGCAAACTTCAAAGGTCAGAGGAGGGGAAAGAATGGAGAAAGAAGAAACTTGCTTTTTTATTTCATTTTATCTCTTTCAGTGTAACTGTTACACATATTATATTTCTCCATCCTAGACCCCCTCCAGTTTGTTCTTGACCCTGGAAAACATAGATACATGAATCCCTTTTAGACAATGGGATTCTTATAGCCCTATCAGTTGGTTCATTTTAAGTTCTTTTTCACCTAAACTGCTATTATAGTGGATGCTTATTATCTGGTTTTGCCCTGCACCCATTCCCCTTCCTTCTGGGAAGTCGTCTCCATTTTGCATTGGGGAATGATACTTCCCACACTCCGATCTTAGAAAGTGTCATCTTCTCACCACCTTGATTTTCTTTACTACCTCGATTGGTTAATGAGTGATCACTGGACATAAACTGGGCCAAAATTTTCCCCTAGGATTTTTTAAGTTGAAAATAAGAAAAAGAGACTTCCAATTTCATCCATAAAGAATTAGCTGCCATGGGAATTGTCCCCCCACCTCTATCCCCCGCTCTCGCCCCTTATCAACAACTAGAAAAACAGAAAAAAATATTATAAATCCAGCAACTGTTTTCAAACATTGACCAATAGGCCGAATGGGGTTGTGATAGCTATGAAAAGGGAAACAAACGATGTTAGGCCTACAATTGCTCCCGATACTCTCTCAAAGTTTCCAGGTATCACTGTAGGAGGGGGAAACCAAACAAAGCAATCTTACAGAGTTGAGGAGACAGAGATCAGAACTCAGGAAAACTGAAGCAGCTAGAATTTTGGAGCAGAATATCAGAGAGGAAGGGAGAGACAGAGACAGAGAGAGAGAGAGAGAGAGAGAGAGAGAGAGAGAGCTCCAGAGATCTGCAGAGGGAGCCCCTAAAGTCTTTAGTTGAATACTGTTCAGAGCACACATGGGTGAAATTCCAGGAGGTCAGGGAGAGAACCACCACAAAGCAGTATGCCAAATATATCCTGGAGTTCACACAGGCCTGGGAATATTTTGTCTTCACATAAGCCAAAACAGAGAGACCTCTTAATATATGAAGCATTGGACAGAGTCCTCAAAAGCAGGCTTAGTGTTGGGACAAAATTAGTTATAGACTAAAAACTGATCTGGGCCTGCCTTAACACAGCTTAAAAGCAAGACTCAAAAGGATTAAACTTACCTAAGTAACTTAACTGTGATCGAGGGGGAAATAAACAGATCAACATTATTTAAAGAAAAACAACAAAATCCAATACTCAATAAAGTAAAATTTACAATGTCCAACATGCAAACAAAAATTATCAGGCATGAAAAGAAAATGACTCATAAGCAGGGAAAAGTCAATCAATAGAAGCAGACCAAGAAATGAAAGAAATAATGGAATTAGCAGACAAAGACTTTAAAATATACAATAATTGAACAGACATTTCACCAAAAATAGACAAATACAAAAAAAAAAAGAAGAAAGAAAATGATACATATAAAGGTGTTCAACATTACTGAGAAATACAACTTTAAATGACAATGATACTACTACACATCTATAAGAATGGCTAAAATTAGAAAGACTGACCATACCCAGTTCTGACAAGGATGTTGAGCAACTGGAACTCTCATACACTGCTGGAGGGCATGTAGAATGGTACGATCATCTTGGAAAAGTGGTTTGGCAGCTAAATATATACTTACATGTGATTTAGTAATTCCACTGTTTAGATATTCAGCCAAGAGAAATGAATACACATGTCCATATAAAGACTTGTTCATATCAGCTTTATTTATAATGGCCAAAAACTGAAAGAAAAAAAAATGTTCATCAAGTGGTGAATGGGTAACCAAATTGTGATAAAATAGCTCCCCCTTATCCAAGGTTTCATTTTACAGAGCTTCAGTTACCTGCAGTCAACGTTAGTCCAAAAATATTAAATGGAAAATTCCAGAAATAAATAATTTATAAGTTTTAAATTGTGTGCCATCCTGAGTAGCATAATGAATCTCCAGCTGACCCACTTCATCCCATCAGGGTCATGACTCATACCTTTGTCCAGCATATCCAGGCATCTACACTACCCACCCATTAGCCACTTAGTAGCCACCTCAGTTATCAGATTGACTGTCCTAGTATCACAATGCTTGTGTTCAACTAACCCTAATTATACTTAATAATGGCCATAAAGTGCAAGAGTAGTGATGCTGGCAATTTGGATACGTCAAAGAGAAGTCATCAAGTGTTTCCTTTAAGTGAAAAGTTATGTATGTATAGAGAAAAAAATTATATAGAGAGTTCAGTACTATCCATGGTTTTAGGCATCCACTGGGGGCTTTGAAATGTATCCCCTGAGGATAAGGGAGTACAACAGCATATCCATTCAATGGAATATTACACAGCAATAAAAAGGAACAAATTACTGATAATTGCAACAAAAAGAGTAAATCTCAAAAGCATTATGCTAAGTGTAAGAACCCAGATACAAAACACTTATACTGTATAATTCCATTTACATGAAATTCTAGACATGACAAAATGTTTTGCTTTACAAATTCTAGCTGCTTCATAGTGATAGAAAGTGTTTCCCAGATTCAAGGAATGGGAGAAGAGAAATGACTGCAAAAAGGTATGAGGGAACTTTTTGGATGAGAGAAAAATTCCATATCCTGATAGTGATGGTAATTACCAACCATATACATTTGTCAAAACTCACAAAACATTATACTTAAAATTGGGGAATTTTGTTGAATGTAAATTATACTTCAGTAAAGCTAATTTTAAAAATTAGAAAAAATTTTTATAATGTGCTATGTGAAGCATAGTAGTTCTGGGTAACTATGTTTTTTTATGTCTTTTTCTTATTGATTAATTTTTTTGCATATTAAGAAAATAAGAGCTTTGGGTCAAGATAGCAAAGTAAACACTGGCTTGTCTCCTCTCATGAACACCTCAGAATTATGACTAAACTGCAGAACAACCATCACTGAGAATCTCATGGAGTATCGCTGAACAGAAGTCCTTTAACTAAGGATATACAGAAGAAGTATGTCAAGACTGGTAGGAGGGGCAGAGAGGCCACACGGGCTGGTCACACATCTACATGCAGTGATTAAAAAATAGGAAGGCGGGTGGCTCAGACGGGAAGAGCTCCATGCTCCTAACGCCGAAGGATGCCTATTTGATTCCCACGAGGACAAGTGGGCTCTAAACCACAAGGTTGCTGGTTCAGCTCCTCGAGTCCCACAAAGGATGGTGGTCAGCACCCACTGCAACTAAGATTGAACACGGCACCCTGAGTTGAGCTGCTGCTGAGCTCCCGGATGGCTCAGTTGGTTAGAGCGCAGGCTCTCAACCACAAGGTTGCAGGTTTCATTCCCACAAGGGATGGTGGGCTGCGCCCCCTGCAACTAACAATGGTAACTGTACCTGGAGCTAAGCTGTGCCCTCTACAACTAAGAATGAAAGGACAACAACTTGACTTGGAAAAAGTCCTAGAAGTACACACTGTTCCCCAGTAAAGTCCTGTTCCCCTTCCCCAATAAAATCTTTTTAAAAAACATCAAAAAGCAAAGAGCTCCAAAGCTTAAAAAAAAAAAAAATAGGAAGGCTATCTTGGCTGTGGAGTTACCCCTCAAGGAGCGAGGGGTTACAGCCCCAGACCAGGCTCCCCAGTCCAAGACTCCAGAACACTTGCACCTCGAACTTGCAGGGAGGGTCTGAATTGCCTGGCTTCATGGCAAGGGCTGGAGGGGCAGCTTTGTTCCAGACAGAAGTGCTGGCAGAATCCATTGTTCCTTTGTTGAGCCCTCCCCCCACACAGCCTGCACACACAGGTGAGTGCCATATCTGAATTTCCATCATCGTGGCTAACAGTGTTTGCCTGGCCCTGGTGATTCCCTGAGATCATAACCCACTCAACTTGTGGGTCCACCCAAGCTGCTTCCAATGGTTTTTCCAAATAAACGGCCTGTCTTGGCTTATGGCACAGACTTTCCTAAAATCTCTCAAAGGTTCACAAAACCCAAATAAGCAGCATCTGGCCTCAGCATGCCCCATACCTTTTGCTATGCAGCCCCAAGCCTGACACTAGTGGCAGCTAGCCTCAGTTCATAGTTTCGCCTCTCCCGGGCACCTCCACACCCAGCACAAATGGCAACCATCTGCAAATCACTTTGTAGCTCATACCAAGTGGCCCTGGGCTGGGCACAGGCAGCAGCTGAAATTAGCCTGCACCAAAGCGTCCTAAGAGGCCAACTTCAGACCACACCGGAGCACCACTTAACCACCTCCACAAACAACACATGCAAAGGCACACTCAGCAGGCATCACAGCCCTGCTAAAGTAAATCATGCTCTGTAGTGTTAGTCCATGCACGACAACTCCACTGCTGTAGTCATGACCAATCCTCACAGTTAGTCAGCCTGAAGGTCAATCTCTCCCATTGACATGCAAACAGCAATCAAGGTTTAACTATAACAAGAGGGCTCACACAACCTGCACAAGGGACCACCCAGCTCAGGTGACCAAGGAGACTGGAACATTGAGCCCCACAGGACACCTACTACATAAGGCCACTCTACCAAGATCAGGAGACATAGTAGCTCTACCTAATACATAAAATAAATAAATAAATAAATAAATAAATAAATAAATAAATAAATAAATAAATAAATCCAACAGGGAGGCAGCCAAACTAAGGAAACAAAGAAACATTTCCCAAACGAAAGATCAGAATAACTTCAGAAAAAGAACTGAACTAAAATGGAGACAAGCTATCTACCAGATGCAGAGTTCAAAACACTTGTTATAAGAATGCTCAATGATCTCAGTGAGAACTTCAGCAAATAGATGGGAAAAATAAAAATGGAGATAGAAAAACATAAAAAAGAACCAGTCAGAAATGAAAAAATACATTAGAGGGAATCAACAGTAGATTAGATGAATTGGAGATGGAATCAGTGATTTGGAAGACAAGGTAGCACAGAACACCCAATCAGAACAGCAAAAAGAAAAAAGAATCTGCCCAAAATGAGAATACTTTAAGAGGCCTCTGGGACAACATGAAGTGTAACAACATTCACATCATAAGGGTACCAGAAGGAGAAAATAAAGAGCAAGGAATTATTTCACTATTTAAGAATTAATGACAGAAAACTTCCCTAAACTAGTGAAGGAAATAGACATACAAGCTCAGGAAGCACAGAGGGTCCCAAACAAGATGAACCCAAAGACATCCACACCAAGAAATATCATAATTAAAATGCCAAAATTTAAAGACAAAGGGAATCTTAAAAACAGCAAGAGAAAACAAGTTAGGTATGTACAATGGAGTTCCCATAAGACCGTCAGCTGATTTCTCAACAGAAACTTTGCAGGCCAGAAGGGATTGGCAGGAAATATTCAGTGATGAAAAGCAGGTACCTACAACCAAGATTACTCTACCCAGCAAAGCTATCATTTAGAATCAAAGGACAGATAAAGAGCTTCCCAGACAAGAAGAAGCTAAATGAGTTTGTCACCACCAAACCAGTACTACAAGAAATATTAAAGGGACTTATTTTAAAAGAAGTATAAGAAGAACAGGATAAAAAATATGAATAAAATACCAATAACTACATACCTGTCAATAATTATTTTTAATGTAAATGGATTAAATGCTCCAATAAAAAGATAGGTGGCTGAATGAATAAGAAAACAAGACTCTTACATATGCTGCCTACAAAAGATTCACTTCAGATCGAAAGACACACACAGAGTGAAAGTAATGGGATGGGAAAAGATATTTCGGGAGAATGGAAACAACAACAAAAAGCTGCGGTAACAATACTTATATCAGACAAAATAGATTTTAAAACAAAGGTTATAACAAGGCTAAACAGGGCTAAAACAAGGCTATAACAAGGCTATAACAAGGACCTGGTAATCCCACTTCTGGGTATTTATCTGAAGAAACCCAACACTGCTACTTCAAGGGGACGTGTGCAGCCATATGTACACTGCAGCATTGTTTACAATGGTCAAGATGTGGAGGCAACCTGGGTGTCCATTGACCGATGAATGGATAAAGAGGTGGTATGGAATATTTCTCAGCCATGGAAGGGAATTCATTCTTGCCATCTGTGGCAGCATGGATGGACTTGGAGGGTATTGTGCTGAATGGAGTATGTTAGACATAGAAAGATAGATGCAATGCAATTTTGCTTATATGTGGAATCTAAAGAACAAAATGAACAAATAAAACAAAAATAAACTCATAGATACAGAGAATATTCTGATGGTTGCCACATGGGAGGGAGTTTGGAGTGGGTAGGTGAGAAAGGTGAAGGGATTAAGAAGTAGATTAAGAAGTACAAATTGGTAGCTACAAATTAGCCATGAGGATGTAAAGTAAATCATAGTGAATACAGTCAATGATATGGTAATAACTATGTATAGTGCCAGGTGGGTACTAGACTAGTCAGGACGATTACTTCTTAAATTATATAAATGTCTAACCACCACGCTGTACACCTGAAATTAATATAAAATAATATTAAATATCAAATGTAATTTAAAAATTTTTAAAGGAGGGAAAAAGGTGAAGGGGAATAAAAGGTTCAAATTTCCAGGCATAAAACAAATAAGTCATGGGGGTATAATGTACAGTATAGGGAATATAGTCAATAATGTGATAGTGTGGTAAGGTGTCCGATTGTTGCTGGACTTATCATGGTGATCACTTCTTTAGGTATACAAATGTTGAATAACTATGGTATACACCTGAAATTAATGTTGTATGTTAGCTATATTTTAATAAAAATCTTTTAAAATTGTGAAAAATAAAATGGCAGTAACTACATATCTATCAACAATTACTTTCAATGTAAATGGATTAAATGCTCCAATCCAAAGAAATAGGGTGGCTGAATGGAGACTAAAAGAAGACCCATTCATATGCTGCCACAGGAGACTCACTTCAGATGAAAAGGTACGTATAGACTAAAAGTAACAGGGATGGGAAAAGACATTTCATGCAAATAAGAATAACAACAACAAAAAGCTGGGGTAGCAATGTTTATATCTGACAAAATAGACGTTAAAACAAAGGCTGTAACAAGAGATAAAGAAGGATCCCGTAATCCCACTGTGGGAATTTATCTGAAGAAACACAAAATACTCCAGAGACAATGTTCCCAGCCTCCTTAGGTCTCCCGGGGCACAATGAACAGTAAGGACACCAGCGAAGCCAACTGGTAGTTGCGGAAGCTAGGACCCTGTGTCCTCTGTGGTCTGCCCGCAGCAGGAAAATCATCCTTTGAGCAGACCCTTGCTCAGGACTCTGGCAGTAGCAGGGCTGGACCATCAGCATCATACATAGCTTACAATGACGTCATGCGGGATGTGTTCCTCAAGGAGGCGAACGCATGGTCATTGCTACCCCAATGGAAATTGCTTTATCAGGAACTGTTGAAGTACTTAGAATGGCTGTCATTAACACTTGTCAGATGGCTGCCCCACCCAACAGGACTGAAACCATGTGGGAAGATATTATAACCTGCTTAAAGGATCAAGATCTCATCTTGTGTAGCTCTGAGGCCCATTCTTGCTACCTCTTAATGAAGACTGCTGTTTCTAGACCTTTGTTTTTGATTTTGGATGACAACTTCTATTATCAAAGTGTGAGACGTGAAGTCTACCAACTAGCTGGGAAATATCACTAGGCTTTTGCCAACACTTTTTAGATTGTTTTCTCAAGACATGTTGATAAAGGAATGGCCAGAGACCACAGGCACTGCCAGCCAACACCATGCATTTAATGGGAAGATCGAAGAGCCCAACCCTGGGTAAAACGCTTGGGAACACAGCAGTCACACGATTCAGAGTTCCATGTGTTCTTCTGAAGTCAGACCAAATTTGACTGATTTATTGCTTACGGCTTTGGAAAATCCAGGAAAATATGTTGATGGCAATGTGGAACAAAAAAAACCCACAGAATTATTTGTTCAACTAACATTGTTCAGGAAACTGATCAGACATTCCAAAGAATTGTTCCTCAGACAATGAAGGGAGGAGCGAAAGCTGAGCAAATTCTGCTGGGTCCCCAGTAGATCTCAGTTCCTATCAGGTTCTCATTGTTACCCTAAGGTGATTCTAGGGTTCACACTTCCATATTTTTCATGCATCATGATGCTAAGCACTTCCAACTCTTCATCTGGAAATGAACAAGAATATAAAGTGATCTGATCCACAGCTTGAGAAAAAACTTACTGTATTAGTTCATTATGAACCATATAAGTAATAATTTTTTACTGTATACAAATGTTTGTCTTAAACATTGGGATTGATATGGAAACTCATGACAGATACAGATACACCTAAGATTGTTTACCATGAATATAAAACTTAAGTTTTAGGGCCTCTAATTTGCATGGGTCTCTTTTAAGGACCTGTTCAGGACCCTAGCAATACAGTCACATGATTATATGTCTTCATAAAATGTGCAAAAGTAAAACATTTTAGTTAAAATCTTTTTTTCTTTTTTTTTTAAATTTATTTGGGTGACAATTGTTAATGAAAAGTTAAAATCTTTTAAGGCGGCTGTTTTCCCTATTCTACTCTCAACCACACTTCTTTCTGTGTTGAATGTTATTCAAGTGACCAAATACATTTTGGGGAGCTGGCTAAGGTAAAATTGAATTGGGAATACATTTTGTTAGGGTTTAGAGAGAGATATTTATTGAGTTGCTATCATTTCCAAGTCTGGTTAAGTTGTGGCTACTTACCACTAGAGGAATGGCTTCCAAGAATACTTCTATTACCCACTATGCCAGCTTCCTGACACAAAGGTTCAGAGGAAAGACTGCATTATGGTATGAATTTGTCTTGCAGCCTTGGCCCTGGAAATGTTCGGAGAGGGGAAGAGAAACAAACTTAGAAATGTACAGAGTCATGATCTAATTTATGACTATCCTTCCAATTATTGAGTATATAAAACTTGAAGCGGAGTGCTCAGTTCTCATTGGTTCCTAGTCAAAGCCATTCTTTCAGGAATATACTCAGTACCATAATATATACAATTATACATAAATGCACTACATCTATTACTTTTTTGATGGGCATGATGTAACACAGAATGTGTCAAGTTTCTTGTGTTTATAGAGAATAAACCTGTAGCAGTATTAGGAAGAGCAAGTAAGTCTGTGTGAAATTGCATGTTACACTAGTATGATTTGCAACAGTAAATAAGAAACATTTTAATCAACCATGCTAGGATAAATACTGAATTATATATCTATCCTCTCCATAGAAAATGCTAATACAAATTTTTTTGTGTCAAATGAAGAGATGATGAAATATGCAACCAGAAAAGGTAGGAAAATATTATAAAGGAGTATTAGACAATTAATTAAAATACATTATTTTCACTGGCTTTAGTGACATTTGTGATTCTCTTCAGCTTTTTAAAATTTGTAATTTGTTATGATTGCTTTTCTCATTCTAAAATATGTTCACATTCATAGTTAATTTTGCACTCATAGTTTTGAGGACCCTGCTCCCAAATTCTTTACATTTCAGGCCTTATTAACCTGAATATGCATATTTTATTACATTTAATTTGCATTCCCTACACAGGTCAGTGAGATTGAATTTCATGTGTTAATTAACCACTTATGTTTCTTCTTTTGAGAATTGCCTTTTCTTATTCCATATCATTTTTCTATTGGAGTGTTTTGTCATTTTCTTATTGGTTTGCAAGTGCTCTTTGTATACAGATACAGACCTCTTATCTGTTATGTATGTTAGAGAACTCTGCCATTTGCCTTTTAAATTTGTTTATGGTATTTTTGACATGAAATTTTAAATACATATATATTCATTTACATTTTATCCTAATCAAAAATTAATCTTTATTTATAATACAGAAACTTGACATTTATTTCCATTTTGTATTTTTTATTTGGGACAAGTATTCCAGTCTTGTCAAATTATTTTTAATCCTGTTATCGGTGGTATTAACTGTTATACCCAGTGTGCCTTTCAGATTGTTTTCAGCTGCTAGTAGAACACCCAACCAAACACAGGAGTTCATTTTTCTCACATAACAAGTACAGCAGAGGTTGTGGGTTTAACAGCTCAATGATATCTGGGTCAGCTTCTTGGCAATACATTTGGCCTTTCTCTCATGGCTTGGAGAGGCTGCAGCAGCATCAGACAGTATGTCCTCGCACAATTATGTCCAAAGGCAGGCAGGAAAGAGCAAGGGTCTCTGGAATTTTCAACAAGGAGGAAATACTTCCCACGAGCTCCGCCACAGACTTCCCCTTACATTTCAGGAGCCAGAACAGGGTCAGAATGGTCACTCCAACCCATTTCTGGCAAAGGGAAATGAATATACTCTGACTGGCTTGACACATTGATGATTTTTTTTCTCAGAGGATGGGCCATCTTCCCTGAGCACATTGCTGTCTGATATTGAACAAAATTGGGGTTATGATAGTAAGAAGAAATGGGTGAATGGTAGTGGATAGGCCTCCAGAAGTGTCTTATCTACAAAACTGATAAGATTGTTGTATTAGTTTGCTTGGCCTGCCGTAACAAATTGCCACAAACGACGTGGCTTAAAACAACAGAAATTAACTCATAGTTTTGGAGGTTAGAAGTCTGAAACCAAGGTGTTTGCAATGCCAGGCACCTTCTGAAGATTCCAGGGAAGAATCCTTCCTTGCCTCTTCCTAGCTTCTGATGTTTGCCAATAATCCTTGGTATTCCTTGGCTTGCAGTAGCATCATTCCAATTTCTTCCTCTGTTTTCATGTGGCTCTCTTCCCTTGGTGTTTATCTGTGTGTCTTCACATGGCCTTTTATAAAAAACACCAGTAATTGACTTTAGAGCCTACCCTAATCCAGTGTGACCTCATTTTAACTAATTATATCTGCAAAGACCCTGTTTCCAAATAAAGTCACATTCATAGGAACCAGGGGTTAGGACTTCAAGGTATCTTATTGGAGGACACAATTCAACCCTCAACAATCATCATCTATGCCTATATCCAAATCTCTGATGCAAGGCTGACAAAACAAACCTTCAGAAAAAATCGGGCTAGCAGGGGAAGAAGGAAGGGAGCGGAGTGGAGACGCAGCCCGCATCTGTGGCTGTGGGGACGTGGCCCGCACCTTCGGCTGTGGAGATGCGGCCCACATCTGCAGCGGTGGGAAAGCAGCCCACATCTGCGGCTGTGGAAATGCGGCCGGCACCTTCAGCTGCAGAGACTCAGGGGATCCCAGGATGGAACAGAGAACACAAAAGCCAGGAGGTGGGCTCTTTCCCTGCGTCCCACAGTTGATCTCTCCCACAGGGGGAGGGGGGACAGCTAGGTGGCACCTAGGGCAGACAAAGAACACAAACTCCATACTTGGGCCCCTCCCCCACCACTCTACCAATCCTACCCCAGCCCTTCCAGAGACTTAAACTGGCCCCTGAATTGAGGAGTAGTGTCAGATTACAGAGGAACCATAGTGCTCAGGCTCTGGGAAGACTGACGGGCAGCTCTGACCCAAGGAAGAGGCTGGGAAGAGTGTGATTTTGGCTGGGCTAGGAGAGAAGAGACTCCTCCACCCCAGCCACCACCTTTTCTGGCCTGCAGGAAGAGTGTGACACAGCTGGGCTGGGAGAGAGAAGACCCCTCCATCCCCAGGCCCACCCTTTCTGGCCTGCCTAGGGTGGGGCAAGTGCAACTGCTGAGGCACTCCCAGGGATCAGCAGTAAGCAGCAGACGCAGCTCCGGGCTTTCAGCAGCTTAGAAATCTCCCACCCGCCACACACACACACACACACCCACCCACCCACACAAACACACACACAAACACGGAAGAAGTGCCGTAAGACTCAGGAGAACAGGACTGGTGGTGCTACTCTCAGTGTGCATATGTGCAGGCAAGGGCAGAATCTGCACTGACTTTGTAAAAACTATCATCCAGACCCCCCAGCCCCACGCATCTAAATCTACAGTCCCAAAGTCACTCTGGGCACTAGGTGACCAGCTCTGCCTTGCACAATAGGCAGGGGACTCTTTGGTAAAGCAGAGGACAACCTGGAGATTACTTAGTGGGCTTAAGCCAAGACTGGCTCTACTTTTTGTTTTGCTTTGTTTTGTTTTGTTTTGTCTTTATGTCTTTGATATATTTGCCTGTGTTGAGTGGGTTGTCGGTTGTTTTTACATGTGAATGTATTTGATTTTTTCTTTGTTGTTGTTGTTGTTGTTGTGCTTGGTGATTTGCTTTGTTCTGAAATTGCCCTACCAGGACCCAGCTTAAGAGGCACAAGATTCAACATATCCAGAGGCCAACTCCAGACCAAACCAGAGTACTACTGGGTTTGACCTACAAGTCACACACCCAGAGGGAATTCTCTACAGGCACAAGAGCCCATAGAGGCCAAACCACATTTAAGGGGTCAACCCTCATGCAGCAGAACACCCTGAGGGGGGCAGAGCCAAGTCTCACAACAAGTCAGCCTAGGAGTTAACCCCACTCACTCACAAGCGAAAAGCAATTAAAGATCTTCTTTAACAGGACAATATACGCAACACAAGAGTGACCTTTGGAGCATACGCAGAGGAGAAGAACGAAATAGTCCAAGTCAAATATAAAGGACACAAACTACATAAGATAACCCAGCAAGAACTAAGAACTCTAGGGGATCTACCTAATACATCAGAGCAAACACAGAGAGTCAGCCAGAATGGGGAAACAAAAAAACATGTCCCAAAGAAAAGAACAGAAAAAACCTCCAGAAGTGGAACCAAATGAAACAGAGGTAACCAACCTATCAGAGACAGAGTTCAGAACACTGGTGATAAGAATGTTTAAGGAGCTTAGAGACGACATAAAGAAGGATGTAGAAATCATAACAAACAACCAGCTAGAACTAAAGAACACAATTACCGAAATTAAGTGCTCACTTGAAGGAATTACCAGCAGGTTAGATGAAGCAGAGAATCGCATCAGCGACTTAGAAGACAAGTTAGCAGAGATCACCCAAACAGAACAACAGAAAGAAAAAAGAATAAAAAGCAATGAAGATGGTTTAAGAGACCTCTGGGATAACATCAAGCACAACAACATGCCCATCATAGGAATACCAGAAGGTGAAGAGAGGAAGTAAGGGATTGAGAACATATTTGAAGTATAATGTCCGAAAACTTCCCTAACCTGATGAAGGAAACCAACATACAAGCCCAGGAAGTGCAGAGAGTTCCAACCAGGATAAACCCAAACAGGTCCACACCAAGACACATTATAGTTAAAATGGCAAAGCTTGAAAACAAAGAGAGAATCCTAAAAGCAGCAAGAGAAAGACAGAGGGTTACATACAAGGGAACTCCAATAAGACTATCAAATGACTTTTCTACAGAAACATTGAAGGCCAGGAGGGAGTGGCAGGAGATACTCAAAGTGATGGAAAACAAAGGCCTACAACCTAGATTACTTTATCCAGCAAGGCTATCATTTAAAGTTAATGGAGAGGTAAAGAACTTCCCAGAAAAGAATAAGCTAAAGGAATTTATCATCACCAAGCCAGCATTGCAAGAAATACTAAAAGGACTTCTGTAAACAAAAGAAAGATGAAAACAATCTAACTACAAATTTAAAAATGGCAATAACTATGTACCTATCAATAATCACTTTAAATGTAAATGGATTAAATGCTCCAATCAAGAGACATAGGGTGGCTGAGTGGATAAGAAAGCAAGACCCTTGTATATGCTGTATATAAGAGACTCACCTCAGATCAAAAGACACACACAGGCTGAAAGTGAAGGGTTGGAGTAAGATATTTCATGCAAATGGAAATGAGAAAAAAGCTGGAGTTGCAATACTTATATCTGACAAAATAGACTTTAAAATGAAGAACATATTAAAAGATAAAGATGGGCACTATATAAAAATAAAGGGATTGATCTGACAAGAGCACTAACCCTAGTAAACATCTATGCACCCAACATAGGAGCACCTAAATATATAAAACAGATACTGACTGACATAAAGACAGAGATCAACAGTAACACTATCATAGTAGGGGACTTCAACACACCTCTGACAACAAGGGACAGGTCTTCCAGACAGAAAATCAATATGGAAACAACAGCCTTAAATGATACATTGGACCACTTGGATTTAATCGGTATTTTCAGAGCATTTCACCCCAATGATGCAAAATACATGTTTTCCTCAAGCGTACATGGAACATTTTCCAAGATAGACGATATGTTAGGCCACAAAACAAGTCTTGATAAATTTAAGAAAATTGAAATCATACCAATTGTCTTCTCTGATCACAGTGCTATGAAATTCTAAATGAACTACAGGAAAAAACTGGAAGACGCACCAATTCATGGAGGCTGAATAACTTATTACTAAATAATGAATGGGTTAAACAGGAGAGCAAGGAAGAAATCAAAACATATCTTGAGACAAACAAAAATGAAAACACGATGACCCCAAATCTATGGGATGCCGCAAAAGCAGTCCTAAGAGGGAAATTCATAGCATTGCAGGCCTACCTAAAGAAACAAGAAACATCACTAAGCAACAGTTTATCTTCACGCTTAAGGGATCTGGAAAAAGAACAGCAAAATAAGCCCAAAGGGAGCACGAGGAAGGAGATAATAAAGATAAGAGCAGAAATAAATGAAATAGAAACCAGAAAAACAATACAAAAGATCAATGAATCCAAGAGTGGTTCTTAGAGAAGATAAACAAAATTGACAAACCTTTAGCCAGACTCATTAAAAAAAGAGAGAGAGGGCCCAAATTAATAAAATATGAATTGAAAGAGGAGAAGTGACAACAGACACCACAGAAATACAAAAAATTTTAAGAAATTACTATGAGCAACTATATGCCAACAAATTTGACAATCTGGAAGAAATGGACAATTTTCTAGAGGTGTACAACCTTCCAAGGCTAACTCAAGAAGAAACAGAAAACCTGAATAGACTGATTACCACCAGGGAAATTGAATCAGTAATCAACAATCTTCTTGGGCCGGCCCGGTGGCTCAAGCAGTTAGAGCTCCAAGTTCCTAACTCTGAAGGCCGCCGGTTTGGTTCCCAAAAAATAAAAAAATAATAAAAAAATAAAAAATTCTGTACAACAATCTTCCAACAAACAAAAGCCCTGGACCAGATGGCTTTACAGGGGAATTTTACAAAACGTTCAAAAAAGAATTATCACCTATTCTCCTCAAGCTCTTCCAAGGAGGGAAGACTCCCAAACACTTTTTACGAAGCCACTATCACCCTGATCCCCAAATCAGGCAAAGACACCACAAAAAAAGAAAACTACAGGCCGATATCTCTAATGAACATAGATGCAAAAATCCTCAACAAAACATTAGCAAACAGAATTCAGCAATACATTAAAAAGATCATACACCATGATCAAGTGGGATTCATCCCTGGTATGCAATGGTGGTTCAACATCCGCAAATCAATTAATGTGATACACCACATTGACAAAATGAAAAATAAAAATCACATGATCATATCAATAGATGCAGAAACAGCATTTGATAAAATCCAGCAGCCATTTATGATAACAACCCTTAAGAAAGTGGGAATAGAGGGATCATATCCCAACATAATAAAGGCCATATATGATAAACCCACAGCTAACATCATACTCAATGGGGAAAAGCTAAAACCATTCCCCCTAAGATCAGGAACAAGGCAAGGTTGCCCACTATCTCCACTTCTATTCAACATAGTGCTGGAAGTTCTAGCCACAGCAATCAGACAAGAAAAAGAAATAAAAGGCATCCAAATTGGTAAGGAGAAAATAAAATTATCATTATATGCAGATGCTATGATACTATATAGAGAGAATCCTAAAGACTCCACCAAGAAACTATTAGAGCTGGTAGATGAATTTAGTAAAGTAGCAGGATACAAAATTAATATTCAGAAATCAGTTGCATTTGTATATACCAATAATAAAACATCAGAAGGAGAAATTAGAAAAACAATCCCATTTACAATTGCTCCAAAGACTATAAAATACCTGGCAATAAATTTAAACAAAGAAGTAAAAGATCTGTACTCAGAAAATTATAAGACACTGAAAAAAGAAATGAAAGAAGATATAAATAGATGGAAACACATACCATGTTCATGGATAGGAAGAATTAATATAGTTAAAATGTCCATACTGCCTAAGGCAATATACATATTCAACTCAATTCCTATCAAACTACCAACGACGTTTCTCACAGAAATAGAACATATAATCCTAAAATTTATATGGGACCATAAAAGACCCTGGATAGCCTTAGCAATCTTGAAAAATAAGAACAAAGTGGGAGGTATAACGATACCTGACTTCAAATTATACTATAAGGCTATAGTAATCAAAACAGCATGGTACTGGCATTAAAACAGACACATAGATCAATGGAACAGAATAGAGAGTCCAGAAATAAATCCATGCCTATATGGCCATTTAATCTATGACAATGGAAGCAAGAATGTATGGTGGGGTAAGACAGTCTATGCAATAAATGGTGCTGGGATACCTGGACAGACACATGCAAAAAAAATGAAGCTGGACCACCTCCTTACACCATATAGAAAAATAAATTCAAAATGGCTTAAAGACTTAAATGTAAGATCTGAAACCATAAAATACCTAGAAGAAAACATAGGAAGAAACTTCACAGACATTGCCTGGAGTAAGATTTTTACTGATATATCCCCTTGCATGACGTAAGTAAGAGGAAAAAATAAACATGTGGCATTACATCAAACTAAAAAGATTTTTCAAAGCAAAGGAAACCATCAATAAAACAAAAAGGGATCCTACTGAATGGGAAAAGATATTTGCCAATTATATATCTGATAAGGGGTTAATATCACAAATCTATAAAAAAAACTCACTCAACTCAACTCCAAAAAAACAAACAGCCCAATTAAAAAATGGGCAGAGGACTTGAAGAGACATTTTTCTAAAAAGCACACACAGATGGCAAACAGACATATGAAGAAGTGCTCAACCTCACTAACCATCAGAGAAATGCGAAGAAAAACCACAATGAGATACCACCTCACCCCAGTCAAAATGGCTATCATCAATAAATCAACAAACAACAAGTGCTGGAGCGGATGTGGAGAAAAGGGAACGCTTGTGCACTGTTGGTGGGATTGCAGATTGGTATAGTCACTATGGAAAACAGTATGGAGGTATCTCAAAAATCTGAAAATGGAACTATCTTATGATCCAGTAATTCCACTCCTAGGTATCTATCCGGAGAAATCCAAAACTCCAATTCAAACATCTTTATGCACTCCTATGTTTATTGCAGCACTATACACAATAGCCAAGACCTGGAAACAACCGAAATGCCCATCGGTAGGTGACTGGATTAAGAAACTGTGGTACATTTATACAATGGAGTATTACACAGTCATAAAGAAGAAAGAAATCTTACCATTTGCAACAACATGGATGGACCTGGAGAACATTATGTTAAGTGAAATACGTCAGGCAGAGAAAGACAAATACCATGTGATCTCACTTATATGGGGAATCTAAAGAAGAGAATAAGTGAGTGAACTAATCAGAAACAGTTTTGGAGACAAAGAGGAAAAACTGAGGGTTGTTAGATGGGCAGGGGGGTGGCGATAAGGGGGAAGGTGAAGGGATTAGAAAACAGTCAGTAACCACAAGATGGCCACAGGGTTTTGAAAATTAATTTGGGGAACGTAATCAATAATGTTGTAAAGATTTTGTAGGGTATCCGATGGACACGTGTCCCATTTGGGAGACCACCTCAGGGATGATGTAGATGCCTCAGGGACCTTTGTGAGGAATGGCCCAGCTGTCACTGCTAATTCTTATCGTGTCTGTGCCATCACTGTTGAATGTCTCAGGTTGTCCAAACACCCTGGCCACAGGCCAGGGCAGCACAGACCAGGTCCAGCCAAGTGGGTCAATCTCCATACTTCAGCCTGCTGAAGGCAGAGGGACAAGTCAGGGCAAGGTTTTTGAAGGCAAACATATAGTTGAAATTAAGAGAGGCCAAACCCAACACTGAATCCAAAGGGTAGCATGGGAGCCAAAGAATGGGAGGCAGAGTTAGGGGTCTGGGAAGTTGAACTATTGTGAATAGATCAGCCAAAGCAGAAGGCAAGTCACTGACCTCTCTCCGGGAGGTGTTAGGCTCCTGCAGCTCCTTCACTTGCTTGGTGAGAGGGTGTGGTCTGCTGGCTTACAGGTTCACTTAATAGGCCGTGAGTTAGATATTAGCTCGCTGCTTTACTAGTTTGGGGTGAATTTTATGGCTTTACGGGCCTCAGTGTTTTTATCATAGGAGATAATGATACCTAATTTGTATTGTTCTTGTGAACATCAAATGTGATAGCCTCAGTGCAGTTGTTTTTTTTAAAAAAAATGGCTGCAACTATGAAAAACAGTATGGAGGTTAAAAAATTAAAAATAGAATTACCGTATGATCCAGCAATTCCTCTCCTGTGTATTTACCTGAAAATATGAAAACACTTATTTCTAAAGAACTATGCACACCTCTATTCGTTGCAGGATTATTTACAATAGCTAAGACATGATCACACACTAAGTGTCCATTGACAAATAATTGGATAGAGAAGATGTGGTACATATATGCAATGGCGTATTACTCAGCCATAAAAAAAGAAGAAATAGTGCCATTTGAGACAACTTGGATGTATCTTAAGAGTATTATGCTAAGTGAAATAAGTCAGACAGAAAGAGATAAAATCTCTATGATTTGACTCATGTGGAATATGAAGCAAAAGGTAACAAACAAAAACAAACTCATAAATACAGACAATAGAATAGTGATTGCAAGAGGGGGAAAAGGGAAGGGGGAGGGTGAAGTGGGTAAAGGAGGTCAAATATACAGTAACAGAAGGAAACTAGATTTCAGGTGGGGAGCACACTATAGAGTACAAGATGTCAAATTATAATCTTGTACACCTGAAAATTTTATAATGTTATTAACCAATGTTACCCCCAATAAATTGAATTTTAAAAATGGCTACAAATTCTTTAATATGCCTGCTATCAAGAGGTATGGTCTATGTCCCATCCTGTTGAATCTGGGTGAAGATGTGAATGATTCAACCAATATTTCATGGAAGGAGTGATGTCATATGACTTCCAAGGTCAGGTCATGAAAGTCCATGCAGTTTCTGCCTTACCTGTTACTCATTGGAGCACTGAGCCACCAGTTTCATAAAAGAAATGCGACTGCCCTGAGGACACCATGTAATGAGGAAGCCCAAATCACGTGGAGAGGCCACATGTAGGTGCTCCATTTGACAGTCTCGGCTGAGGCCAGCCTTCAAGCCATCCCGGCCCGGGCACCAGGCATACTACTGAAGGAGCCCCCAGATAATTCCAGCCCCTAATCATCAGAGTCACCCCCAACCATCTGAGTCTTCCCAGCTGAGTTTCCATATATATACTAGAGCAGAGACATGTCATCCCACTGTGCCCTGTCCAAATTCCTGACCCACAGATGCAAAGTGTAATAAGATGGCTGTTGTTTTCACCACTAAGTTTTGGGGTAGTTTGTTATACAGCATTAGATAGATAGCCAGAATGTCATGTGAAGCTCCAGGTATAGCAACAGAGTTGGGATTTGAACTTATTTTTCTGATTCTTCAGACCATAAACTTTTTACTTCACCAGTGGTTCCTGGGAATCAGTGCCTGGCAGTGATAGCATTTTTCGTGAGAAAAATCAGGATAATGTACTGAATTTTTCATAAGCTAATGTACTCCATCTATAAGACCATGTCATTCTAAGATCATCATTTTTATCTTTGGGGTTATTAATATGTCCTTTCTTTTATGCCATAATGGTGATGGCAATTAGTGGTGGTTGTTTTATTGTCCTTCTTGGCAAAGTGTAAAGCTACTGAACTACATCATTTCCTTCAGTTACTTTTTTAAAAAAAATCTTCATTTGTGTTTAAAATTCAAAAGTCCAGGAGCCACTGCCCCGTTCTATTCCTTGAATATCAGAATCAGAGGTGGATACATTGGAAACTTAACATTGTTGTAGGGTTTTGTGTTTTCTTCAGTTGTTCCCTATTCCCTTACAGGACTATCACATGTGTTCATTTATAACTTATACCCCACCTGTTTCCAAAAACAGGTTCAAGTCTGCAGGATAGTCTTTCTCCTGGCACACCCCAGATTCTTATAACAGTTTCTAAGTCAGACAGGGCCTTTCCCCAGGCGCCAACAGTATTTGAACAGCAGAAGGGAGTAGATGAGAGATGATCATGTGCTATCTGTTGAAAGCTGAGCTGCCATGTTGCCCTTGGGCAGGGCTCAGCACGGAAAAGCAGAGATTGAGACCAGGGGCTCTTAGCCCTCATCCTGGCCTAGCCCCCACCTGTGGGCTGGCAGCTGCAGCTTCTTTTGTTTCCTGGTGTATTGCTCCTGAGATGTCTATCGTTAGGCTGTAAAGCTTTGTCTTAGGCAACACTTCTCTTCAGGTTGACTGGCTGCTGTTTCCAGTCCTCCTTACAAATGACCACACATCATGAGACCCAAGAACTTCTTGAGAAGCTAGTGCAGCGGAGGGATTAAGGGTCTGACCTCTGGAGGTAGATTGCCTGGATTGAACCCTAGTTCTGCCACTTAATAGGTATGTCACGATCTTGGACAAACTAGTTAACCTTTCTGTGCCTCCATTTCCCCATATGTAAAATGGGGATAATAACAGTACATATTTCATAAGGTTGTTGTGAGAAGTTAATAAAGCATTTAAAACAGTGCCTGGGAAAGTCAACTTTACCATAATGAGCTATCCGTCCTGCCCATGAGAATGGCTAAAGTTAAAAAGACTGAGAGTACCAACTGCTGACAAGCATGAGGAGAAACTGGAACTCTTTCTATCTTTGCTCAGAATATTTAGAAACGTATGACAATGTTTCATTAAAAAAATAGAGAGCAAAATGAAAAAAGAATCTTTTAGAATGTAAACTTTTCTAAGAATATGTTGAACTTGAAAAGATATTTATTTCATAATTATTGAAAAATAAAAATGAACAGCTTGGAAATCACCAATAATAGCTTAGTATAAATAATTCACTATGCAAAACTCCCTAATGAAGGTTATACAGTTTTGCAAAAGCAAATCTACCATTTTTTTAAGTCAGTTTCATAGAAAAGCCTCAAAGTTCTGGCTTTGCCAGACAGTAACAATAACTGCCCAGACATTTGGATAAGATTTAACGTAATGCAGGAGAGCCACTCTTGCTAGTTGAGGAAAACATGCAGGAAAGTGATGTGGGAGTACATTTATCTAGTTTAAAAATGAGCTAATGTATTGGGAATCAGTCAAGATGGCAGTCTATTTACTCTCACAATCTAGCAGAGGAACAACTGAAGTGCAGGCCTGAAAATCCTGGTCTACCAAGACTCTGATGAATAAAATACATCTCCAATCTTATGATCAGAGCCAGGCCGTGTAGAAGGGAGAGAAAAAAACAACTCACACAATGTTCAAAGATTTCTTAATAATGACGCTGTATCACACAAGGGCCACAAATCAGATAACTTCACGCTTTTAGTGGTAGAAATAGGACTGTATTATTTCCTGGATGGAAATTGGGCAAATTTTCTTTAATGACAATACCAAGGTTTGATGCAGTCAAAGGTGTCTCAGGCTGGCATTTCAAATGTTGTTGGGGAAAGATAATGGCAGTAATAATTATATCTGAGTCTGTGATCAAAAGGATGTGTCCTTAGTATACAGACTCACATAGGAACCTCTGTTTCAAAGACAGTGTTGTGACGCTAAAGTGCTAGCTTAGACCAATTTAAGAAGACAGTCAAGGCTCATTTGCCGAGCTAAGAATGAATACATAAATTGGCAAATTCTACAATGCTCAGAGAGGAGTATCTAAGATGTGAGAGTGCTGAACATATGAAAATGATGGGATAAGTAGAGGTACTCAGGGTGTTTAGACTAGTCAAGAGCAGACTGAAATAAGATAGTTAAAATGCTGTCCAAACATTCAAAAGACTTTCGCATAAGTTGGGGTGGGCTATAAATATCTTCAGAGATAGATGCAAGATCTTATCAGGAAAAAATATGGAGCTAAACCTAATAAGATGAGCATAAGAAAAACATGGTACATTTAAATACAACATTTGATTATTTCTAAGTTCAAGAGAGGACAGACAAGCATATATGTGGAAAACATGGGGCTTTAGTCAACAGAAGGCTCACTGTTAGTTGTGGGGTAATTTTGACACTAAGAAATACAATGTGATCTTAGGCTGTGTTGATGTTTTAGCTCTTCCCGAAGCATATTCTATGAGCCATTCATTCTGAATATTATTAATAGGTTTTATAGAGGGAAAAGAGTTGTAGGGTCCAATCCATTTTGGAAATGATATATAAATCAGTATTATTTAAGATTTTTAAGGCTCTCATGTATTGAATACACTGAATTTCTAAGAGAGGAATATAATATGAAGTATTTTCTCAACTTGAGAAATCATAGATACCTTCTTCCAAAGGAGTATATTGTTCATCTATTTAGAGGAAAACATTTTGGAAAACATAGTAACAAAGGTACAGTATGTAAGAAGAGGAGAATGATGGTCTTGCTTTTTTAGTCAGACTCCAGGTGGGTTGTGTGATGAAAGTCCGGCACCATGATTTGAGAGGGGAGAACCGATGGGAGACTAATAGGGATGATGCCAATTACTCTAGGTTTGAGAACAAGCCATGTCAGACATGGCTAAAAGAACAGAGGCTATTTGACTTGGAGAAGAGAAGACCTAAGAGGGGCTAGACAAATGGACTTAAAGTATTTAAAGGTTTGTCATACAGTGGACAGGGAATTAGTGGACAGGAATATAAATTTTAGATCATTATTAGAATAAATTTCTAGCCTTTAAAATTGTTCCAAATTCTCAGTCATTCGCAGTTCCAAAATCGCTGCCTTGGAAAAGATGAGATTGTGCATTCCCAAGGGTGCTGGTGCATCTACTGGAACGACCAATGTGGAAAATGGTCAAACATTTTCTTGACCACTTCTTCCTGGATTTTATCAAAGAGTACAAACTCCTGTTTTTCCACCATCTTGTGCTGCTAAACCCAATTTGATTCATGCAGATAGAGCTTTACTAGGTCTTGTGTGGATTTTATACATTCCATTGAGAAGAAAATGCCTTTTGCAAGTCACCAACCCATTTGCCCATCTCTAGTAGGTTCTCCTTCCTCTTGTTCAGTGGCCCCAAGTCTGGCATTAGTGGCAACTGGCCTTGGTTCACAGCATAACCACTCCCAGGCACTGCTAAGCCCAGCACCGGAAATTCACTATGTTTGATGAACCATTTGACCTGCATTCTAAAAGGAGGCATCACTGTTTATTTTCTGTCCACTACTGTCCTGCTTTGTCCCCCAAAATTCCATTTTGGGAACATCAACTGAAGCTCAATATTATGAAATGTAACAGTGGAACGTAACTACTTAGCAATAAAAAGGAACAACCGGATGAATCTCAACATAGCACTCTGCTGTGTGAAATAAACTAGACTCAAAAGACTACATCCTGTATAATTCCAATTATATGATGTTCTGGAAAAGGCAAAAATATAGGGGCATAAAACAGATCAGTGGTTGCCAAGGGCTGGGTATAGGGTGACGGAATGGACTACTAAGGGGTAGGAGCAAATTCGGGGGGTGAAGAAACTGTTCTATATCTTGATTGTGGTGACAGTTAAATGTCTCTAAGCATTTTTCAAAAATCATAAAACCATGCACCAAAATGATGAATGTTACTGAATGTAAATTATACTTCAATAAAAAAGTCAATCTGACATTTTGCATATTTTTAAATGTTACTGACAACTAATGGAGAAGAATTATCTTTCCCTCTGCTTGCAATCTGTCAAGAAATACTTCACCACCATGCAACATTTTATGGACCTTTTAAAAAGACTTATGCCCCGCCCTGACAATGAAGAAGCTCATTAGGGAAACATGTAAAAAATATTAAAATAAGTTACAGAAAAAGGCTATGCAAAACAATTTTGAGTGATAAATCATAGAGTACACTTTATGTGTGCTCAAGAGGAGGGAAGGAAAAAGTCATTTCTTTTGTCAAGAGTTACAGGAAATGCATGGAACACAATTTTGGAAAGGTGTTAGTGCTTCTCAATATCGTGGTTATTATTATCATCGCTAACTTTCAGCTGAGGAGACTGAGACTTGGGGAAGACAAAAACGCCGTCTGTGATCCCTCAGCTATTAGGTGTCAGAGCTGAGATTCTAAACCAAGCCTCTGTGACCCCAAAACCTGAGATCTTTTACATGGCGGTGGGGGAACGGCATAGAAGAGGTTATGATGGACACTACGTGGTGTAATTTCAACCCATCGGAACAGCGCGGGGAGGAGAGGGGTGTGTGCCCAGCTTACACAGGCCACGGCCAGGTGCACCGATCGAGGCGCTGCTGGCGCGGGGACCCGGACACACACACACACACACACACACACACACACACACACACACAGCCGCTCAGGGAAAGCAGCAAGAGTGAAGGGGCAGCAGGGTGAAGGAAGTTGGGTCACCCCCTCAGGAGATGTCACAGGCGTCGTATGTTGCATTAGTTTAAGAGAATCTCTCTCACTTTCCCCTTTTACCACCAGGCCGACACTGCTTCCCTTGCACTCTTCTCACCGCTCCTGCTCTTGTACTCAGGGATATAGTAGTATTTGTTCCCGAGCAGTTTGGTGCCCACTTGTCCTTCACTTCCTTTGACAGCACTCTCCACCTGCACGGAACCAATTCTGAGACCAACCCAAGCTGGCCGCCCAGGTCCTAGCCCGAGTCCAACTGGAACCCTTATGCATCGTTGATGTGAATTAAAAATGATATAACCACTTTGGAAAACAGGTTGACTATAAAATACCAAAATGTTTTAAAGATCCATTTATGAAATGAAATGTACACATAAAATACATAAATATCAAAAAAATGAATATCTTTACAAAAAAAGAAATGGCCTAACAACTATACTATTGGGTATTTACCTAAGAGAAATAAAAACATATGATTATACAAGACTTGTACATGAATGTTCATAGTAGTACTATTTGTGACAGCTATAAAAAGTATACGACCTAAATGGCCATCAACAGATCAATGGATGAACAAAATGGGCTATATCCATACAATGGAATACTACTCAGCAATGAAAAGGAATAAACTACTGATACATACAACAATGTGGATGAATCTCAAAAACCTTATGCTGAGAAGAAAAGAGTACATACCATAGGATTCATTTATATATATAAAAAAAACTCTAGCGAAGACAAATTTAATCTAGAGTGACAAAAAGAAGATTGGTATTTGGCTAGGGTGGTGAGAGAAGATTGACTGGAAAAGAACACCTGGGAACTTTTTTGGGTGATAGAAATGTTCTTTCTATGTATATTGTGCTGCAGGGTGCATAGTGTATACATTTTCAAAAACTCAACAAAGCACACACTTCAAATATATGAATTTTATTGTTATATGAAAATTAAACTTCAATAAAGTTGAGTTTTTTTAAATCTCCCTATTTGTATATGATATGATGCTCTGCCTGAAACTTGGGCTAGAAAATATCTTTGGAATTCTGAAGGGAAGATGCAACTATGGGGTAGAGGAATAAACTACCATTTAACGTTTGCAAGAAGTTATCTGTCTCTAGGGCTCTGTTCTGGAATAGAAACTGCACAGGGCAGGGTTCCTGGTTGGTTTTACTCTGCAATGGATCCCCAGCGTCCATCAATTTGTACCTGATACTTGGTTGGAACTCAATTAACATGTTTTGAATAAACAGACTTTGGGGGCACATTCTTTCTTTGACTTAATAAAAATGACCAGGATGGGCTCTTACGTTTCATAAAGGTAAAGCCAGTAGGCATGCATTGTTTTGGGGGAAGATGCAGGCGTTACTGTCATATGGATCCAGACACTGAGAGCCACTGAGATGTGAAATTGTGTGCTCTTGTATCTTGTAGCTGTGGGAAGTGTCCAGCCTTCTCTCAATCTCTCTGTATATCTTTTATTTTGAGGTGTGCGTGTGAATAAATGTTATTTGCCTGTGAGTGAATCAAGAAGAAACTCTCCTTGAGAGGTTGCCTCTTGCTGTGGGTGATGGGGGTAGGATTTTGGTTTGGTTCTGTGTGCGGACTAGAGTTGCTTGCAGGATATGAAAGGTGGTTGGGACAAGAGGAAGAGACTGATTTAATGAGAGACTTTGTGCGACTATACACAAGATGGGCTGCTTTGGGACCGAGGTGAAAGTGTGTGGTGTTGGAGAGGGAGGAAAGGGCATCCTGGATCTCTTCAATCAGAGCTCAGATCTGCATTGGCAGGAGGACAAGTGAGCCAGGAGCCAGGAAAGCAGCTCCTTTGATATGATCTCCAGGGGCACCACTGGCAAGAGCCATGGTGGATATGGCAGATGCTCTATGGGAAATCTATTGGTCAGAGATGTTTGTAGGCTCATGTAAGGTGCTCCTTTGGGGACCCCAGAGATAACAGAGGAGACACCTTTTGGGGGTAGGAGAATCTGAGAATCAATAATTAAAGCAGTGGAGGGCTTGAGGTCTTATTTGAGCATTGATGAGAATCCTATAACCAATACTACATATTATTTATGGGCATACAGAGTAAAAACAGAAATGAAAAATATTGAATTTGAGGTCCTGATTACTTCTGGGCAGAGGGTCGAGGGGGATGAAATCAGGTAGCAGTACAGAGGTATATAAGATAAGCAAAACCTCAAGAGGATATCTACCCATTTCTATCTATCACTTACCTACCTCGCTATCTCTGTGTTCTTTGTTGCAGGATTTAACCATATACAATGGTGGGGGCTGGTTAAATGGTCTCTGGAACATTGTTTCTTCTCTGAGGCTGGAGTTGGAAGTCCACAGGGCAGGCAATCAGGAAGAGAAGATGGACGCAAAATGGAGAAGAATGAGAACAAGGTGGAATCCACGAGTATGAGCTGAAACCCACAAGGATGAACAGGAAGCCATGGCAATCATTCACTACCTCCAACCTTGATGAAAAGTGTCCTGTAGGAGAAATTGGCACCCTTTCTCATGGAGCTACATACACACCTGGCTCAGCAGTCAGAGAAATGGAAGGAAGAGGCAGGGCAAGGTGAAACACTGCAGGCATGGATGCTGCCCCTGCCACCAAGGTGAGCAGAGAAGCAACAACATACAATGAAAGCAACGGTCCTGACGTTCCATGTAGGAAAAATAATATGTCTGCTGCTTCAGGTCTGTCCCTCATATCTCAGAAAAAGTCTCTTGTGGCCCACCTCAAGCAGAAACATACAGAGAAGGGAATTCTGGGAAATACAGCTCAGCCCAGCCAAGTTGGGATATTACAAAGCCACTTAGAATTTGCAAGTGCATGTTGTAAAGCTGGTAGATAGGTATGTATGTAAGTGTTCATTATGTTATTCTCTATATTTTTGTATGTCTGAAATGCTTAATAATAGTTAACAATGTTCTTCACAGCTGGGGAATTGTAAACATGTTGATTGCACCTGTCCCTGACCTCAATGGCCTATAACATTTAGCATCATAGATGTGGCAACGAAGACTCAAGGTCACCCAGCCAGCAAGGGGCAGCACTGGGACGGGACAGCCTTGCAGGCTTTTCCCTCTAGACCAGGTTAACTTCAACAAAAATGAGTTATAGGTGACCTAAAGAGGTGGCTGCCACAGCATACTATTTTTTGAACCTAAATTTTTTGGTTATCATCTGTCTTATTACTAAAAGGTAAGTTCCATGAAAATAAGGATACTGTTCATTTTGAAACTAGAACAGTGACATGTAGTAGATGTTCAATAAGTGTTTGTTGAGTGAATGAATAAATGTTCTAATAAAAGTTCTAATAGGAATCAGGGAAGGATTATATTCCTTACATTACATGAGCGCTTTGGATACTTTCTTATTTAACCTAACAGGATACACCCTCCACATACCAGCCTAAGGCTTCTAAATATCAGCCAATGTTCTAGAATTATCATAGTCATCATATTGCATTTTTTCCATGTAACAGTGATTTATGGTCTATAGTCACAAAAGAACAAATCCCAAAGAATTCACCAGCCTCATTGAGAAGGGTCCTACATCATGGAGACTGAATTGTGTGCCTGAATGGTGATTACAGCAGTGTTCAGCTATTGAGCAATACAGCCGTTATTACCTCCCACCAGGATATCCTCCTACTGTTTTATGGATCCAGGTGTATCAATCAAGAGAGGCTAGGTTATTCCACAATAATAGACAACCCCAAACTCTCCATGGCTTATCACTCAAAGTTACTGATGAAAATCAAGGACCCATAACCAAGATTACTGTACCCAGCAAGGCTATCGTTTAGAATGGAAGGACAGATAAAGAATTTCCCAAACAAGAAAAAGCTAAAGGAGT
Organism: Rhinolophus hipposideros; assembly: GCF_964194185.1. Lineage (NCBI taxonomy): Eukaryota > Metazoa > Chordata > Mammalia > Chiroptera > Rhinolophidae > Rhinolophus > Rhinolophus hipposideros. Next base: position 14,232,421 of record NC_138058.1, on the reverse strand, counting down.
TCATAAGCACCAAACCAGTTCATAAGAAATGTTAAAGGGACTTCTTTAAGAAGAAGAAGAAAAAAGATAAAAAGTATGAATAATAAAACAGCAATAACTATATACCTATCAATAATTACTTTAAATGTAAATGGATTAAATGCTCTAATCAAAATACAGGACGATGTGGAATCTAAAGGACAGAATAAATGAGCAAACAAACTGGAAATAGACTCAGAGATACAGAAAAAAAACTGATGGTTGCTAGATAGCAGAAGGATTGGGGGATGGGGAAGAAGGTGAAGGGATTAGAATGTACAAATTGGTAGTCACAAGGATATGAAATACAGTATGGGGAATATAACCGATAGTGTTGTAAAGATTATGTAGGGTGTCAGATGAGTACTGGACTTATTGGAGGGATTACTTCTTAGATTGTGTAGATGCCTGACCACTGTACTGTACACCTGAAGCTAACATAGAATAATATTTAATGTCAAGTATAATTTTATATATGTATATACATTTATGAGATGTAAAGTACAGCACAGGGAATATAGTCAATGATAGTGTAGTAATTATGTACAATGTCAGAGGAGTAATAGACTTGGGGGTTATCACTTTGTGAGGAGTGTAAATGTCTAAACATTATCTTGTTTTGTACACCTGACACTAATAAAAAATTAAATTAAATTTTAAAAAGGCATAGGATGGCTGAATGGAGACGAAAACAAGAGCCGTATGCTGCCTACAAGAGACCCACTTCAGATCAAAAGACACACAGAGGAAAGTAAAGGGATGGAAAAAATATTTCATGCAAATGGAAACAACAACAAAAAGCTGGAGTTAAAGCAAAGGTGATAACAAGAGATAAAAAAAAATACATTCTATATACAATAGTCAAGCTATAGAAGCAACTTAAGTGTCCATCAATGGATGATCGGATAAAGAAGATGTGCTGCTTATATACAATGGAATATTACTCAGCCACAAAAAAAGAAATCTTACCATTTGCAATAATATGGATGGACCTAGAGGGCATTATGTTAAGTGAAATAAGACAGACAGAGAAAGATGAATACTGTATGATTTCATTTATATGTGAAATCTAAAAAACAAAATAAACTAGCAAAACAGAAACACACTCACAGATACAGAGAACAAACCGATGGTTGCTACATAGAGGGCTTGGGGGTCTGGGTGGAAAAAGTGAAAAGATTAGGAAGTACCAATTGGTAGTTACAAAATAGTCTTAGGGATGTAAAGTACAGCATAGGGAATATAGTCAATAATATAATAACTATATATGGTTCCAGGTGGGTACTAGACTTATCAGCGGGATCACTTCATAAGTTATATCAATGTCTAACCGCTGTGCTGTACGCCTGAAACTAATCTGATATTGACTATCAACTGTATTTGAAAAAGAAAAAAGAAAAAAAGATCCTCTACCCCTTCCACCATGTGAAGACACAGCAAAATGACAGGTAAACTATGATCTAGGAAGAGGGTTCTCACGAGGCATGGAATCTGCCCTCATTTTAATCTTGGACTTGTCAGCCTCCAGAACTGTGAGAAAGAAATGTTTGTTGTTTAAGCCACCCAGTCTGTGGTATTTTGTTATAGTGACCCAAACAAACTAAGACAAATGTGCTGGACAAATGCTGAGCAGAGCTCACTACACACCCCTCCTTTTTCAAGGGTCCAGGATCCTATGGTTGAAGGCATACACAGAGAGTTGGTTAGATTTCAGGGTAATGTCCCACTGATAAATGTGAAGGAAGTTCACACTTCCCTGCAATGCCATTGTTTCAGAAGACCTGGCTGACCAGTCCGGAAAAACGAGTATATAGCTTTCGCTACAAATATAAGAATTATATGGCTTATACAAGCAGAAAATTTCTAGACCAGAAGAAACCTGGTTCATTTCTCCACCTTCAGGAAGCATAAATTTTAGGCTATTCAGAAAAGAAAAGTCTATCACAGTAGAAATAATAATCATGATCATAATATAATAAACTGAAGCTTTTGGAACCTCAGTTTCCTATCCACAAAATGGGAATCTCCCACCGGTTGTTTACAAGATAAAATTAAATGAAATAACACATACGCAGCAGGTAGCAAGTACAAGGGCAGACACAAAAAAGCACTGCCTAAATTTCAGCTGCTTCTCTGCCACAACAGTCTTTATCCCACTACTTTGGAGAATGAAAGTCCATAAACGATAGCTTAAATGAATATGCACACACACACTCACACACAGACACACACACACACACACACACACACACACACACACTTACTCTGAATATTTATATCCTTTTCATTCAGTAACCAGGTCCTATTATTTTAACAAAATAATCTTTTGCTTTTTATATTTTAATTAATTTAGTTTAAAATGGTTGCTTCAAATATAAGATCAACATTAATAATTTGAGCCAGCCAACTTTTTGAAATGTGAAATTTTGGCTTCTATAGTTAGCTTAATTTTCAGTTTGCTTTCTCTGATGGGTAGATTGGAGGGATCTTTTTCTAGTTATTTTAATTTAAAATTAATTTAAGTCTTTTCTTTTTCTCTCCAGGTAGAAGCAGGTTCTGAAGAAGCTGGGTGAATTACTATCATAAACTCATTAATCCACCCAGAGTCCCATTACTGTAAAGAAATATGCTGGATTTGGAGGTGGGGAGCATTTCAACTCAGAGCCAGGCCACAAGTAAAGGCCCAGAAAAGGCTGCTTTGTCTGTTCTTACTGATGAGCTCATTAAAGTGGATTACTGTTTGGACAACCAATCCCCAAATTATAAACTCTGTTGTACTGTAATTGCCCTTTACAAGTCTATGGTGGAAGCAAGCTTGCATTTCCCCATGGAAACTGTGCTACTGGTAACAGTTAGGTCATGTTAGGGCCCAAACAGCACGGCCTTCTGATTAACCCACAAAGCTGCCAAGTGTTCAAAGCTGAATTCTGGGATATAGAGAGATCCATGATGGTGGAGTAGATAAACACTGTGCCTGCTTCCTTCCATGAACACATTAAAATTACAACTAAATTGTAGAAAAAACAACCTGGAGAACCACCTGAAGTCTAGCTGAACAGAGATTTTATAACTAAGGATATAAAGAAGAAGCCACATAGAGATTGCTAGGAGAAGCAGAAACACTGACGGCCAAAACCTCCATGTGATGGTTGAGAACTGGGAGGGATATCTTAGCCATGGAGGTTGCGCCTGGAAGAATGAGAGACCCCAGCTCCACACCAACTTCCTCAGCCTGGAGTACAGGTGCTGGGAAGAGGAGCCGCCACAATATCTAGCTGTGAAAAACAGTGGGGATTCCAAACATCCAAGTGGGATGGAAGGCTGTGGGAAACCCAGCTGTCCTCTTAAATGTCCTGCACACAGACTCACTTGCTCAGAGGCATTCACCTTGGGCTTTAGCAGAGGGATGGTGAGTTGGGGGAGGGGGTGTCAGAAGCATATGGGCGCAGAATGAGGTATGTGGCTTTGATGTGAGGGCTGGAGGACAGTCGCCATTTTCTCTGTGTTGGGTCCTCATTTCATGCAGCTGTGCAGCCAGGAAAGGGGTCGCCATCTTTAATATGTTGAGCTTTCCTCCTTACAGCCAAATCTGAATCTGATTGGTCTGGTAAGCTCCACTTGTTCTGCTCTTCTGACTCCCTAAGATCCTGCCCCACATAACTTCCCCAATGCCAGAGGTTCTTTCTTGGCCAGCAGCCAGCCCTGCCTGCATTGCACTGTTTCCTGAAAAACTATCGAGTCCACGGTCCCCAGGCAGGCAGCAACTGGCTTCGGTGTGCTCTGAGACTTTTGCTGAGTAGTTCCAGGCTCAGCACTGGCATAAAACCAGAATCTACATTAACCTGATGACCACAATTCTTCCCACTGTAGTGACTCCCTGAAACACTGCCTCACCCAACTCATGTACCACATGAGGCTTTATCAAGTATTGAACTTTATGGGAGCTGGCAGGTGGCAGCAGGCCTCTGGGTGTCCTGGCTTTTTGCAGAGCTATCCCAGGCCGGGTACTGGTGGGAGCCATCCTCAGTTCATTGCATGGCCTCTCCCATGCACCTCCATGGTTAGCACAGGCAACGATCAACTGTGGATCGCTTTGTTGTTTCTATGAGGTAGTCTGTCTCCAGCCAGTCACAGGCAGTGGGTGACCTGGACCTGCCCTGGAGCACCTCCCAAGAGGCCCCAGAAACAACATACCTGGAGGCTGGCCTCAGATCACAGCAGAACACCACCCAATTAGCTCCATAAGTGGCAAGACAAACGGTGGTCTCAACAGGCACCAGAGTCCATTGAGGCAAATCCCACTCAGTGGGGTAAGCACCTCTGCACAGCAGCCTGTAAGCTGCAGATGTTGCCAAACCCCATAGCCAATTAGTCTGAGGGCCTATCCCACCCATTTACATGCCAATAGCAACCCAGGCTCAACTATAATAGGAGGGCACACACAAGGGACATTCTTGGAGCACCCAGAGCATGTGACCAGAGAGACTGTGCCAGGGCCCTACAGGGCACTTATTGCGTAAGTCCACCTGACCAAGACTGGGTGACATAGCAGATCTACCTAATACATAGAAATAAACACAGGGAGGCAGCCAAAAATGAGGAAACAAAGAAATGCATCCCAAATGAAAGAACAGGAGAAAACTCCAGTAACTGAAGTAAACCAAAGGGAGTCTAGCAATCTACCAGATACAGAGTTCAAAACAATGGTAGTAAGAATGCTCAATAATCTCAGTGAACTTCAACAAAGAGATAGAAAGCATAAAAAAGGACATATAAACCATAAAAATGAACCAGTCAGAAGTGAAGAATACAATAACTGAAATACAATAGCTTGAAGGAATCACCAGAAGACTAGATGAAGCAGATGATCGAATCAGTGATTTGGAAGACCAGATAGCAGAAAACACACAATCAGAACAGCAAAAGGAAAAAAGAATTTAAAGAAAGGATAGTTTAAGAGACCTCTGTGACAACATCAAGAGTAACAACATTTGCATCATAAGGGTACCAGAAGAAGAGAGAAAGCAAGAGATTGAGAACATATTTGAAGAAATAATAACTGAAAACTTCCCTAACCTGGAGAAGGAAATAGGCATACAACTCCAGGAAGCTCAGGGAATCCCAAACAAGATGAACCCAAACAGGCCCACATCAAATATAATTAGAACAGCAAAGATTAAAGACAAGGAGAGAATCCTAAAAGCAGCAAGAGGAAGGCAACTATAACTTATTAGGGAGCCCCCATAAGATTGTCAGCTGATTTCTCAAGAGAAACTTTGCAGGCCAAAAGGAATTGGCAAAAAACATTCAAAATTATGAAAAGCAAGGGCCTATAACCTAGCAAAGCTATCATCTAAAATCCAAGGATAAAGAGCTTCCCAGACAAGAAAAAGCTAAAGGAGTTCATCACCACCGAATCAATATTACAAGGAATGTTAGAGGGACTTCTTTAGATGTAAAACAAAAAAATAAAAATAAAAATTATGATAATAAAATGGCAATAGCTACATACTGATCAACAGCTACTTTCAATGTAAATGGATTAAATGCTCCACTCAAAAGACATAGGAGGTCTGAATGGATAAGAAAACAAAACCCTTACATATGCTGCCTACAAGAGACTCACTTCAGATTGAAAGACCTAGGGGCAGCCGGATAGCTCATTTGGTTAGAGCGTGAGCTCTTAACAACAATGTTGCCAGTCGAACTCCCGCATGGGATGGTGGGCTGTGCCCCCTGCAACTAAGATTGAAAACGGTGACTGGACTTACAGCTGAGCTGCGCCCTCCACAACTAGATTAAAGGACAACGACTTGGAGCTGATGGGCCATGGAAAAACATACTGTTCCACAATAAATTTTTTTTTAATTAAGAAAAAAGGAAAGACATAACACAGATGGAAAGTAAAGTGATGGAAAAAGACATTTCGTGAAAATGAAAACCAAAAAAAAGTAAAAAAAGATGGGGTAGCAATACTTACACCAGACAAAATAGACTTTAAAACAAAGGCTATAACAAGTGACGAAGAAGAACCCAATAATCCCATTTCTGGGTATTTACATAAAGAAACCCAAACGCTACTTTGAAGGGATGTGTTCATCCATATGTTCATTGCAGCATTGTTTACAACACTGCAGGTAGAGGCAACCTGGGTGTCTGCCAATGGATGAATGAATCAAGAGGAGGTGGTACATATATACAGTGGAATATTGCTCAGCCAAGGAAGGGACCAGGTTCTTTCCATCCATGGTGGCATGGATGGACCTAGAGGGTATTGTGCTAAGTGGAGTATATCAGACAGAGAAAGACAGAGGCAATGTGATTTTCCTTATATGTGGAATCTAAAGAACAAAACATCACAAACAACACAGGAACAAACTCGTAGATACAAAGAACATATTGATGATTGCCGGATGTGAGGGGAGTTGGAGGTAAGTGAAAAAGGGGAAGGGATTAAAAAGTACAAATTTGTTGTTACATAGTAGTCATGGGGTTGTAGGGTACAGCATAAGAAATACAGTCAATAAAATTGTAATAACTATGTATGGTGTCAGATGGGTACTAGATTTGTTGGGGTGATATATGGGAGGGGGTTGGAGGCATGGTGGAAAAGGTGAAGGGATTAAGAAGTACAAATTGGTAGTTACAAAATAGTTGTGAGGATATAAATAAAATAAAGCATAAGGAATATAGACAATAATATGGAAATAACTATGTATAATGCCAGGTGGATACTAAACTACTCATGGGGATCACTTCTTAAATTATATAAATGTCTAACCACTCTTCTGTACACCTGAAATTAATATAAAATAATATTGAATATCAACTGTAATTGTAAAATTTAAAAAGGGGGAATAGGTGAAGGAGAATAAGAGGTCAAAATTTCCACGTATAAAACAAATAAGTCATGGGGATGTAATGTACAGCATGGGGAATATAGTCAATAATATTGTGACAGCGTAGTAAGGTATCAGAGGGTTGCTGGACTTATCATAGTGATCATTTCTTTAGGCATATAAATGTTGATCAACTATGGTGTACCCCTGAAACGAATACAATATTTTATGTTAGCTATATTTTAATAAAAATCTTAAAAGAAAATAAAGAAAAAAAGAAAAACCCTGCTTTCTGGAATCCAGGAGCAGGAAGTCTGTAGTGTGAGAAGGAGAGGGTCTTGGGGCATTGTTTCTCTTTTTCAGGGTATGGGTTGCTGCCCTGGACCTGAGGACTCTTTGTTGACCCCCAAAAGTCTGTGTAAACATCGGTTTCTGTGTGCATACACGCATGGTTCTAGGGAATGGATCCAAAGCTTTCACGTGACTCTCAGAGATGTCTTTGACAACTCCAGCTGCCTCCCCACCCCCAAAAGGCTAGAAATCCTTGCTCTAGTCCATGTTCTGAAATAAGCCAGGTGTGTGTCTGGTTTCCTCTCACCTCCTCTTCTGTTTCTACCTCCCCCTCCTGACAACTTTCCTCATGACTGTGCACCCTCCCACACACTGGGGTGGCAGAGCTGACATATTGCCCAAGCACAGTAGGAACAGTGCCTAAGGCCCCTGATATTTTAGGGGCTCACAGAAAGCCTTGAATTTCTTTTAAAATGAGAAGAAATAAATCAACAGCATCTAGCCTGGATTATGCTGTTTTTGCCAACGTAGTGGTAAAGTATAATTTTTAATACTATTTGTGGAGGAAGCTGGACAGGCCCAGGGCCTTGAAGGATAGGGCCCCAAATTCACATTCTAACCAGCCCTGCCAAGGGAGTTAGATGCACCACAAAAACACTATGGTTTTGTCACCCTAGTTCAGGTGGCAGTGGTTGTGGGGGGCAAAATGGGAAACTGAGGGGTGAGATGGTAGAGGGGCATCTGGGCAAATAGATATGACCACACTGTGGATCAGTTAACATTCTGGAAGGGGGGTGGAGTGGCGGTGGGGGTGCCTGTGGCACAGTTAGCATTCTACAACATTCTGGAAGGTGGGTAGGATGGGGCTGACAGGGGAAGCTCAGCCTCAGCCTCTGCTGCAGCTTGGCCACAGTTAATATTCCTCCTGGTTAATCGGAAGTAACTCTGTCCCACCCCTGCCAGCTCCTCGTTAGTGTAGAACTGTAGTACTTTGAGGGACTTCCCACATACCACATCTACTCCTGTGATTTCTTCTTCCTGGACAGGCCACTCTCTCTTCAGAAAAGCTTCTTCTGACCTCCAGATCGGAGCAGTGATCCTGCCCCACACACACACTCCGAGCTCCTAGAAGACTCCTTCATTGCCAACCCCACTGATGATCACATATTTGGCATTTGAGAGATTGATTGAGCTCCCTGGGGTAGGGACAATATGTATTCCAAACAGCCCCCCATGCTCCCCCCTATTTGTTTAATGAAGAACTAACTATGTGCTAAGGGTGAGGTAACTTTTTTTTCATGCCCTCAAATGGGGACAGTTGTTTGACAAATATACATCTGTTGCTTGGATAATGGATGGAATATTTGAAATGGGGATTTTCTCAGAAAACACAGGAGGCAGAGAGGCTTTCATGATAAACCTCAAACATTCCAGCAGCCTCTTGAAATCCCAGTATTTTAAAATCTTTCAAGCCAAGAGCTAAGAACTGCGGCCACCATCAGAAGCTAAGAGAGAAGCATGGCACAGGTTCTCCCTCAGTGTCTCCAGAAGGAGCCCACCCTGCCGACACCTTGATTTCAGACTTCTGGCCTCCAGAAATTGAGAGAATAAATTTCTGTGGTTTTAAGCCACAGTTTACCATAAAATACCAGTTCGTGGTCTATTGTTACCATGGCAGCTCTAGAAAGCTAATATGGGCAGCTGTCTTCAGAATCCCCGGGGACCTGCAATTGTTCCTCCATGTTCTCTGTGTTCTGGGCTCGTCCTGCATCACCTGCAGGGCCCAGGGTGGGAATCACAGTCATATGAGCAAGGCACGCAGGGCGGTGGGTTGTGACAGCCAGCCACAGGGTAGCCCTCTGAAAGTCCGGGCTTGGGCCCAGAGCCAGGATGTACTCTACGTCTCAGTTTCTACTGTCGACATGATAATACGGTCCCAATGCGCAGATAAATTAGTCAATGAGCAGATTTTTTCTAAAAATAGGTAAGGTTGGATGCTGGGAAGACAAAAAGGCGGCAAAAACATTTAGAAGTTATGACCCAGTTCTTATTAATAATGTAATGATAGAAACTACTATTGACTGAGCACCTAGCATTCCAGGCATCACGCTAAGCCTTTTACAAGCATTGTCTCTGATTAGGTCTTTCTGCAAATAACGTGCCAGGGTGAAAAAGCTAGCAAGTAACAAAGAAAGGCAGATAAGATGTGAGCCCATGAAAAGAAAGAAAGGAAGAAACAACAGAGCTGAAGATAGCATGTGCTTAGGACACGATTTAGCAGAAGCAACAGGCAGTGTAGAAAAATCTGTGAACTAGAGACAAAAATAGTTCCAAGCTCATAGAATTGTTCAGAAGCTTAAGTGAGCTAACGTTTCAAAGGATCTTTTCCTTAAGTGTCTAGCATAGAGTAAACTCGCAATTTATATTAGGTATTCTGATTGTTATTAAAATGGGTGGGGCAGAGAGCCAGAGCCTTCCAGTTGGAATGATTATCTAAAGAAAAGTAGTGATTCGGGAGGAGTATATTTTATTCTGGAGCCAGGTGTCTATGTTGAGCATGGAGATGAAGAAAACAGATACATGCGTGGCTAAATAAAATAAAATGCATTGGGAAAGTGTTTCATGGTCTCTTGAGCTAGAGGGTCCTTAGAGTTGCTGTGAGAAAGGTGGGTAGAAGGCAGATCTCACGAGTTCCAGGCCCTTCCCTACCTTTCTGATCCTGTGTTGAGTGGTTTTACCCACAGGACTTCATCAGGGATTATGTCTGAAAAACGGACTCTGATTCCCAGCTTTGCCCCTCCTCGCCCTGTGATATTGGGCACATCACTTCACCTCTCTGAGCCTCAGTGTCCCCATTGTGAAATGGCTGTCTTCCAGGGTGGGCAGGAGCGTTACATGATTCAGTGCATGTCAAGAGCATAAAACAATGCTGGCACTTAGTAGTACTGGCAAATGGATTCTGCTGCCACTTTATAGAGGAAGAAACTGCTGAGCAGAGACAAGAAATGATTCCTCAAGGTTGCCAGGCTGGCTAGTAGCAAAGCCAAGCCAAACGAATCTTTGACATGTTGGATACACCCCCCTAACCCTGATCTATGCTTCCTCTATGCCAGACACTGTGCTAAGAGCCTCACAAACATATCTCACTTAAGATCATGGCAATCCTAGGAGGTGAGTATTATTATTCCCCCATTTAACAGACAAGGAAACTGAGGCCCAGAACAGTTAAGTAACTTGCCCAAGGGCTCAGAGTGTTTAGTGGCAGAGTTGGGATGCAAACCCAGGCAGTCTGGCACCAGATTATTAAACTTTGCCTAAATCAAGTAGCATATCTGTTTGTTATCAGGAGGACTGGGATATAATTTCAGGGGCAGAGGGAGGTGGCCTGCTGGGCTGTTTATGAGATAGGCAGACTTTGGGCTTCCTTTATGTGTGAAGCAGCCCACTGGGGACAGTGTCCTCCAAGACCCAAGGTCCTTTGCTGAGTCCCCTTTGCCCTTCCCAGGTACCCGTTAGCCTGCGCTTCCACTGGATGCCACTCTGAGCATCACAGCTTTTCAATGCCTGCGTTCAAACCCCAGCTCTGCCACGTTCTGGCCATGGGCAGGTTATTTAACCTCCGTATACCTCATTTGCCATCTGCAAAACAGGGATGGTTTTCCTGCATTTCCCTTGCTTTACTCTGAAGGTCACAGCAAACAGCATCTATAAAGCAAGTGGCACACAGTATTCACTAAATTCTTGTTGCTTCATCCCCTCCACCCAGCCTGCTAAGCACCCCCCATCTGCCCCCAGCTACCCTCTAATTGCAGAATTCTGTGTCCTGACTCCTTCCTGCAAACATCTCTCTATCAGATGAGAAAATACTCAACTCAAATGGAACTCAATGGATCCAAACTTAGTAATAGCAAACAATAATAGCCTGTACCAGGCTGGTGCAAGGTGCTTTAAATGCATTTTCTTGTTAAATCTTCCAAGGTTTCGGAGACAGTGAGTAACTTGCCCGTGGTCATGCAGGTGCATAGTGTCAGAGCAGGGCTCAGCAATCGGATTCCCAAGCCCAAGCAGAGGGTCCCTCCCCAATGCCTGCGCCCCACCGTTGGTCCCGCTGAGAAGCAAGCCCGGGTGACCCCATTTCTCCGTCAGCGAGGACTCTCGCCAAGAGGAGGCCTGCGCGTGTTCTGTGGCCCAAAGAGGTGAACTCCTCCGGGATCGGCCCGGGGCCGGTGCGCCCCCTGCGGGCGCCAGCCATAAGGACCCCAGAAAGCCACCACGGCGGGGAAGGGGGGAAGGGGGAGGCGCTCCTCTCTTCGCCAGGGACCTGATTCAGTGAAGTTCGCAAGTCAAACCCAAGTTCGAACCCGGACTGTTAGAACACTTCGGCCCCGTGGGGATGTAGAATGAATCTGGAATACCGTGAGTGAGGTGAGTGAGAATTTCAAAACAAGGGAAGTTCCCAAAGGAGTCCGCTTCCCTGGCGACCGTCCCTGGTGCTGGTCAGCTGATGTCATTTTCAGCCCTGGGCTGGTCAGAGTCAGCCAGGTGAGGTGATAACTGTTCACGTCCAACTCAGAGAGTGTCAAAATTTGAGGGGAATTTCGCCTGTTACAGAGGAGGAAATTTCAAATAGGGAGGACCATGTGATGGTCAAAAGGATTCTGCTTTGGATACAAAGTTGGAATTAAGAGAAAACTGATGTTTCTCGGATTGAAGTTTCTGTATCAAGCATCTATGTTCCTGTAACAGGTGCTGCTCTGGGGAAGTGCTCCTTGGGAGTCACACCTGGGGTTGAGCTGAGCATTACAGAAGCACGTTGGAGGGAGTATTGAGAAAGGTGGTGGGGGGGGTGAGGGGTGAGACAGCCTAGTGGGTCTCAAAATGTGGTCCCTGACCAGCAGCTTCAGCATGACCCAGGAACTTATTAAAAATGCAGATTTAGGGTCTCCACCCCAGATCTACTGACCTAGAAACTCTATGGGTGGCCCAGGAATCTTTTAACAAGCCTCCATCCCCAGTCTTCTCACTTCGCCCAGAGATTGTCATCCAGCTAAAGTTTGAGAATCTCTTGTCTAGAGTTCATCTTATTCTGGTTATTCTTGCCCTCTGTGTGTTTCTCACATAGTATTGATTTTATTACTGTTAACATAACAATAGAGCATCTATTAATTAGGTACTATGAGTCAACACAAAAAATGAACAAGATATGGCACCTTCTCAGTAAGAATTCACAATCTGATAGGAAACTTGATATTAACCCAGACAAACTGTGATCTGGTCTATAGCCAAGGGATAAACCCAGTTGAGGCACAGAAGAAAGAAGAAACTCATTCCTACGGATAAGCTGAGGGAAAGCACTACTGAAAGAGTGACACAAGGTTTGAATTTTGAAGGATGTGTGCGATTTTTCAGCAAGCAGAGGAGGAATTTATTATTACTTATTAGCAGTTAAATATCCTTAAACTGAGGGTTTTATTTGACACTAAACAGAGCAGAATAGCTGTTATCCTTGTTCTCTTATTTACCCAACAAGTCCTGCAGCCTCATTTGCTTGTGACTTTGGATGATAACAGGAAAGGGAAAATAAATGATCTCCATTACTTCACAAGGTCACTAATCACCCACGGTCATGGCTGGGGACTGTTAACTCAGATGCCACTGGTTTTGAGTCGAGGAGCAATATGCAGAAAGGAGAATTACCTGGTGATAGCAAGAATGCATTGCTATGTTGAGGCTTAGATTCCTGTAATGGGGAAGGGAATGCCAGGGTAGACTGGTGGTCTTGGTTGCTGCAGGAGCCTGCAACTGGAGAAGCTGCGCCTGCTGCAAGAACCTGCTGAACAAGCACACTGGAACCTGAGAGCAAAACTTTTTCCTTCTGCTGTGTCTCCCAGCGCCCTCTACTGACAAAGCTATAATGCCAGTTGGGAAAGGAAAAATGTTTAAAGGTCCCAGCCCCATTTTCACAGAGCAGTTGGAAGGGTGCATTTGGAGCTGAAAAGCAAAAGCTTTTCTTTGCTTCTTACTGATAACCTTCGCACTATGGAACTATTTTAGCATATTCAGGACACTGAAAAATGGTATTTTTTGATTTTCATGGAGCTCACATTGTTATCGAACTCAAAAGGTTCTGTTCAAGAACGACATGGTTGTCGTTAGGTAGTTTTATGTACTTGCAGCAAGTAAAGGAGAGAGGAGTTTCACATCCAAAGCTCTGTCTTCCTGAACGGAGGCTTAGCCATTGCTTATATACTCTATTTTGTTAATTACACCCTGATTTCTTCTTTGCAGTTGGCTACCTTTATTATGTTGGGTTCCTGTCCAGCTCTTCCTGTTTACCTCTGCAACTGCAAAATACTGTACTACATTTTAACATTTAGCAAGAATAGCATTTAGTAAGAATTGCCCAGACCTTGAGACCCTCGTTCTATCTAACAACATTACCTGTAGGAAACAGCTTAAACTTATCTACCATTGGAGTTTTGGCAAGTAGAGACTTGACTGATGGGCACCTGGCCACGTGTGCATCAAAAACTGTATAAAAATTCATGCTCTTTAATCTAGGATTTCCACTCATAAAGACCTATGATAAGCAGGTGCAAACAAATGTTCATTGCCTTGCTATTTATAAGAGGAAAAAGGTGCTTAAAAAATAGGAGAATGGTTAAATAAATTACGGTGTGTTTACAAGATGGACTATTATGTGGTCATTAAAAATATTTAGGGGTCGAATGGTTAGCTCAGTTTATTACAGTGCGGTGCTCTTAACAACAAGGTTGCCGGTTCGATCCCTGCATGGGCCACTGTGAGCTGCTCTCTGTACAACTAGATTGAAACAACTACTTGAGTTGGAGCTGATGGGTCCTGGAAAAACATACTTAAAATAAATTTAAAAGTTTAAATATGTATATAAAAACAATTTTTGATGAAATGGGAAAATACTCATGATATAATGTAAAAAGGGAAAAAAGACCAAAATAATGTATTTATAGTATATTCCCAATTTTGTAAAAATAAAAAGTATATGTGTCTGTGTCTGTGTGTAATGAAACACAAGAAAAATAGAATAATGTTCATCTCTGAATAGTGCTTAATTTTTCTTTTCTTCTTTATATTTATCTGTATTTTCTGTTTCCTAAACTGAGCGTGTGTTACTTTTATAATTAAAAGAAAATGTATGATATGTTTTCAGGAATATGCATATCTCCAGCACTCAGTAGCAGGAGGGAAGCTTGATGTCCTAATTCCTCCTGGGAACTTATGTTCACGGTCTGATTTCTCTCTAGGAGCAGACATTTAAATGCCTACTTACAGCTGCACTGGAGTGGGGTGGGGTCTATTTCTGCCCTTCTCATTTCCTCTTAATGTCTCTCTTAAATCTTTCCTCTCTGTGCAAGAGAAGAGAGAGAACAAAAACATGCAGTGATGTGATAACATGGTCTTCATAAAACCCCGCTCTTGACAGCCGGCAGCAGGGCATTCCAGTTTCCTTACTCACTGTAGAATCCCCCTCCTTCCTCCTACAAATCTCCTTCCTGTTCTGCTAGACATTTCCAATTCATTTGTAGCTGATGTTTCCTCTGAAACAATCACTGGGAAAAGATGAGTCCTTTTTCTCAGATTTTCACTTGCCAGATCAGTGTTACCAAATCCTGGTTTGTTTGTTTGTTTGTTTGTTTGTTTGTTTTAATAGAACTCAGTTATGGTAAAGAAATACATGCTATGTAACAATAAAGGCTAATGTTTATATCAAACAATAAAAAATTAATCAATATCCATTTAATGGCTTCCTACATAATAAATGGAATTGCATTTTCATAGGACACTTTCAATAAATCACAGTGTGACCAACCCCTTCTTGTTCTCATGAGTCTGATGAAAAGCCAGGGGTTCAATAATGGATATCACTGAGAAAATAATGGGAGAGGAAAAATAAAGGTAAAGCTGAGGGGAGAGGTGTTTTAAACTATTAACCAACACCACACACACACACACACACACACACACACACACGCACGCACACAGTGGACATTTTCTCTGGCCTATGGAACAGAAAACAGCTGGAGAGGAAGCAAGAAAACTGCAGGCTATTGGGGGTCTCGGAAGAGAGGGTGTCTTTGCCCACCTAGCTTGGATCCAAATGGAATGGAAAACAATAGTCAAGTGCTTTCCAGTGGAACTGTCATCCAATGCAATAGCCACAAGTCACATGTACCGTGTTTCCCCGAAAATAAGACCTAGCCGGACAATCAGCTCTAATGCATCTTTTGGAGCAAACATTAATATAAGATCCAGTCTTATTTTACTGTAATATAAGACCCGGTCTTATATAATATAATGTAATGTAATAAATATAATGTAATATAATACCAGGTCTTATATTAATGTTTGCTCCAAAAGACACATTAGAGCTGATTGTCTGGCTAGGTCTTATTTTCAGGGAAACATGGTAGCTGTTGAGTCCCTGAAAGGTGGCTACTGTGACTGAGGAACTGAATTTTAAATTTAATTAAATTGAAATGTAAATACCTACAGGTGGCTAGTGGCTTCCATCTGGGCAGCACGGAAAGTGGTGTAGTCAGTTAGGGGATCTGAGAGCAGAGGATCTCTTCCCTCTTTCTCTCCAGAACTGTGGTGACGCGCAGGAGTTTCTCCTGTCCTCATGCAGTGGGAGCCATAGTGTAAATATGGGAGAACAGATTGCTAGGGACCCAAGGTCCTGGGATAGCCTCATTTAACTTCCAATGGCTCTGAAATGGCACAGAGGAACAGCCAGCCACATTTTCCTAAGTCATCCTCCCCTAGAAAGTTCCAGAAATTAGAAAAAAGAGAGAAACACTAACCTCCAGGGTCTCTTGGCCATAAGGAGGCAATGCTGCCGTAGAAAGTCCTATGAGTGCTATGACTGTGGCCACATCAGGACATGGACCAAGAGCTGAAGCCTCGCTATATGGAGATTGTGGTGCTCCCCCCATGTTCCCTCTCTAGGGGGCACACTCATCCCCCAGCTGCTGAGAATACTGGTTGCTGACCAGTATTCAGTGGGAATTGCCCTGGCGGTGGGCAACTGCCCCTGTGGCGGCAGCCCACAGCTGCTGATGTCGGGATGCAAAGGCCAGCTTTTCTTGCTTCAATTGGGACATTCTAAAGGATCATTACAGCTCCAGAGAGCCTCCTAGAACGTACTGAGGCCTCATTTACAACCACATCACAGGAAGGCTTCTCTCTCTGCCCAGTCCTGCCTTTCTCATTCCCTTACAGATGCATCTCCCACAAACACTTTCCAATAAACCCTCTGTACAGGTGGACAGTGTATAATTATCCATCTCAGAATGGAAACTCATTCTAGGATAGTTGGTGCTAGGAGAAGTCCTAGGAAGCCCACTCTAGAACAGGATTTGGGAATGGATCGTTTGCTTGGCTAGCAGGCAATGAAGACCCTATAACTGGTGGCTGGTGGAAGACAGATAGCCCCTGGCATGATATAGCTAAGCAATTGTTAAAATTTTCACTGGTGGTGAACTTGGGATGGGATCCCAGTAAAAGGGGACACACTGGCACGTCCAATAATCCCACGGAGAGGTACGAGGGAGATGGCAACTGAAAGGACTATAAAAATGGGTGACGGTTGTGGAGAGCCATTGAATCCCTGAAGAGAGATAACAGCCAGCACAGGGGGTCACTCACCAACTCATGGCAAAATGTGAAAGCCACAGGGCCTCCTTGGTAGTATTTAAGGAGACTCTGTAGTTGAAGGACCAGCTCAGGACTTCATCATAATGGTGGCACAGCAGAGAATGCTGAATTCTCGTCCCTGATGGCCAACTTTATGGCCTCCATACTCAGGGCCCCAACAGGAAACGGGTAGGATTCTGAGACTTAAGATGGGGATATTTGGGTAGACACAGTGGAGACTTTTGAATGCTCAGATTCCCCTGAATACTGCAGAAGTGCAGCAATGCCTGACTTAGTCCTTTAGAGTTCAATTTAACAAGAATTTTTATAAACTATATCCTGATGTTACTTGTCCTTAACAAGATCCAGTGAGATGGGCAAGGCTGGTATTACTTTTTGCATCCCTTAAATGAGGAAATTGAGGTTTGGAGAGCTGTGAATACTAACAGAATGACTAACGTAGGACTTCTGACACCTACTCTAATGCTTTTCTCATTAGGGAGGCAGATTCTGGCGACGTGACCACCGATGTAGTTGCTTTCTGCTCCTGGGAACACAACTAAACTACTTTTTCCTGGCCACCTGCCCCTGGGTTGGAGCCCTTATGACTGAGTTCTGGACAATGAACTGTAGACAGAGTGGTATTGTCACTTCCACACCTGCCTGCTTGACCTAAAATACCCTTATATGACATCTCAACTCTCTCTTCTCCACCCTGAGTCACTTTGGCAGTTCTGTGTTGAAGGTGGTGACACTGCCATACATGTATTTATTTTTACATTTCTTCTGTTTATGACAGTTGGTACAGGCACCCCTTGGAGATACTGTGGGTTTGGTTTCTGACCACGGCAATGAAGTGAATATCACAATAAAGGGAGTTCTCGTCTATTTGCTGGTGGAGGGTCTTGCCTTCAATTTGTAAAACAGGCAACATCTTTGAAGCACAGTAAAGTGAAGCACCATAAAATGAGGTATGCTTGTATTTATTTAGATGAAAAGCAATAAACATAACTCACAATAAGGAAAAATTAGCAAATCAAGGGAAGGCACATATGGGAAAAAACCACAGAGCTGGTGTATGCATGAGGTTGTCAAAACACTGCATTAGAACCTCCCATAGTTCTATTTCACACGCAGGCATACTCATTGGGGGTGGGTCTAAAGGTGAAGAGGTTAAGAAGTGGGTGAACCTGGGGCAATGTCATGGGAGGGCTGTCCCCGGAACATCTTGTGTAGGGTGCAAAGCTGTGTTGGGTGGGACAGTGTGAGCAGTTCAGCCTGGTCCCATGGACCCAGCAATAAATAACCACACAGTTCATGCGTGTGTAACTGTTTCCCATCAGGTCCGGTTCCCAGAACCTGAGTAAAGTCTCCTTGAGGGCAGAATGCATACCTCTCCATGTCTGTATTTCGTGGCTGCAGGCCTGGGGCCTCACACTCAGGAGGCCTTTGGGAAGGCCAGGCCAAGAACTCTGCTGAGGAGCAGGTGAGTTTCAGTGCACTTTGAGTGCTGATGGGGCCACACTCCCCTGGTGGCCCCCAGTGAGCCACGTGCCGGAATGCACCTTCTGGTGGCTATGGATGTAGAAAGTTCTTGGAGGCTTGAGTTTTATCCTGGGACACCTCTTTCTCTGCAGTCCATGGCTCCTGGCTGGGTCCATGGCTGACCTGGGTGTATGTGTGTGGCGGGGGTGGGGGTGGAGTAATAGGGAATTTCACAGAGTGGATCAAAAGGAAAGAGGCTGGCAGGCAGCAGTGTCAGGAGAACCGCCCATCTCTATCCTCTGTGCCTGAGGCCTCCTGGGCAGCTACAGGTGTGGAAATTTGAGAAGAGGAAGATTAGGTTTGCTCCCCTGGCAGGGCTGGGTCAAAAGAGATAGAAAACCTTTCCCACACAACTGCTTTCATCACTCTACGTGCCAGGTGCCAGGCTTGGCTCCCTGGATCCCTGAGATGCCCATAGAAGTGCACAGACTCGTGGTGGAGAGAGCAGGTAAGTGACTATTGTACCTTCAGGCAAAGGAAGAAGAACAGAGGCCCCAGTCAGGAACTGTGGGGCAGAGACACAAGGGACACTGAGAGGCCGCTCTGTGAGGTAAGGGCCCTCCCAGCACCGGCATGAGCTCAGCTCTCGAGAGGGAAAGGAGGAAAAGCTGAGGAATTCTGCAGCGTCCTAGGGCACATCCTGGTTCTCACCGGGGGCTATCAGCTGTTGAAAAAGTAGAAGAGATTGTTTCTCTTTCTTCCTTCCTCTCCACACCCTTTTCCTTCTAGCCCCTTCCTAATTTGCCCAGGTAGACAAGCTCTGGGTTCCTTCCCATCTGGACTTGAAGTAGAGCACCAAGATAGTCTTAAGAGAGAGGCGTGTCTGCTATCACAAATAGGTCACCATTGCAAGGATTATGATTAGTACGCACCAGGGGCAGGGACTTTTGAGAATCAGGCAGAGGACTCTCTCCCCTGCAATGGAATGAGACGGGAAGGCAGTCTGGGGATCTGCGAGATGTTGTCACTCTCGCTCTGCTCCAGACTCCATGCGTGGGTAGCCAGGCCTCAGGAGGAGGATGGAGTATGACAAAGAGGGAGGCTGAGACCCCGAGAGGGCATTCCCAACCTCAGAAAAGATCCCTGGGTTCCATAAGTAATTTCAAAGCTAAAAGATACCATACCTGGAAACACTACAGGCTTGATCAGTGATGAGGACAGTGGCAACTGTGATGCACTGGAGAGTGGAGACCTTTCTCTGACTCTTAGGGCTCCATATCAGCATTCTGGAGTGCCATGACACCCCAGGTTCAAGGGTGGAGTCAGAATTGGAGTTAGTCTTGGAGTCAGAATTGGAGTTAGTTTAAAGAAAGTAAGTTTAGCAGACTGACATTCATACACATTGTATTTGATTGTGTAACTTTCCCTTTACTACCTCAGCCCTCTTAAAAGTGGATTATCACTTGTATAAACTAATGTATGCATATATGTTTTTTCCTAATTAATCAACTTTATTTTTTAAAGCAGTTTTAGATTCACAACAAGATTGAGCAGAAAGTACAAAGAGTTCCCATATACCCCGTCCCCCTCCACACACACCCAACCCTACTCTCCACATCCCATACTAGAGTGATACATTTGTTACAATCCATGAACCTACACTGATTCACTGTTATCACCCAAGGTCCATGGTTCACATCAGGGTTTGCTCTTGATGTTGTACATGCTATGGGTTTTGACAAATATATAATGAAATGTATCCTCCATTATAGTATCATACAGAATAGTTTCACTGCCCTAAAAATCCTCTGTGTTTTGCCTATTCACCCCTCCCCACACCGCCACTCTCCCTGCAGCTACTGATCTTTTTACTGTCTCCGTAGATTTACCATTTCCAAAATGTCTTCAGGTTGGAATCATATAGTATGAAACCTTTTCAAATTGGCTTCTTTTACTTAGTAACATGCATTTAAGGTTCTTCCATGTCTTTTTGAGGTTGCTAATTCATTTCATATTCGTGCTAAATAATATTCCATTGCCTGGATATACCATAGTTGATTTACACATTCACCTACTGAAAGACATCTTGGTTGCTTCCAAGTTTGAGCAATTATGAATAAAGCTGTTATAAACATCCATATGCAGGTTTTTGTATAAACATAAGTTTTCAACTCCTTTGG
This sequence comes from Rhinolophus hipposideros, assembly GCF_964194185.1. Taxonomy (NCBI): domain Eukaryota; kingdom Metazoa; phylum Chordata; class Mammalia; order Chiroptera; family Rhinolophidae; genus Rhinolophus; species Rhinolophus hipposideros. The sequence continues at coordinate 14,211,936 of NC_138058.1, read as the reverse complement.
GTAAATAGCAAGGAGCATAACTGCTGCATTGTACAGAAAGAATATATTTAGTTTTGTAAGAAACTGCCAAACTGTCTTCCAAAGTGTCTGTACCATTTTGCATTCCCACTAGCAATAAATGAGAGTCCCTGTTATTTTACATCCTTGCTAGCATTTGGTGTCATCAGAGTTTTGGATTTTGGTCATTTTAATAGGTATGTAGTGGTTGGTATCTCATTATTGTTTTAATTTGCAATTCTCTAATGAGATGACATTGAACATCTTTTCATATGCTTACTTGTAATCTGTATGTATCTTTTTTGGTGAGGTGTCTGTTCAGGTCTTTGGCTCATGTTTTAATTGGGTTCATTTTCTTATTGTTGAGTTTTAAGAGTTCTTTGTATATTTTAGATAATACTCTTTTAGCTGATGTGTCTTTTGCAAATATTTTCTCTCAATCTGTGGCTTGTCTTCTCATTCTTTTGACTGTGTTTCACAGAGCAGAAGTTTTTAATTTTAATGAAGTGCAGCTTATCATTTCATTTAATTTAAAATACTTCCAATGTTTCTTGAGATTCCTTCTTTACCCATGTGTTATTTAGAAGTATATTGTTTAATCTCCAAGTATTTGGGAATTTTTTAGTTATTTTTCTGTTATTGATTTCTAGTTTAATTCTGTTGTGGTCTGAGAGCATATGTTGTATGGTTTCTATTATTTTAAACTTGTTAAGGTGTGTGTTTCATCACCCACAATTTGGCCTATCTTCGTGACTATAATACGTTTTTTACTTTTTATTATGTGGACAAAACAGTTTAATTAAGTTACTCATCTGTAACTTGAGTTATATTTCATCACTCAGCTTCAACAATTATTAACACATGACCAATCTTATTTCATTACTGATTTCTCTCTTCCTGGCCATTTTAAAGCAAATTTTAGACACAATGTAATTTTATCCATAAATACTTCTATATATATTACAATGTAGTCATAACATTTATGAATGGGGTCCTTTGGAGCTCAAAAAAACCAGCCTGTACTGAGACCCACTGGTATCCTGCCTTTACCCACCTCAACCCATGCCCTTCCCCTTGGACAAAGCTAGATAAATCTAATTTGGTTCTGGACATAGAGAAGATTCCCGAGACTGGTGATGTAAACGTGCCTTGAGGCAGTTCCTTTGGGTGGGCTAAGAGACAGTGATGCGGTTGGCAGTCTGAACCCAGTTGTCACCACTGGATCTTCACTTCTCTAAACTTCCAGCTTACTCATCTGTGATATAGGGATAATAAAAGCTACCTGATAGGATTTGGGGGAAGCAAATGAGAGAGCATACAAAACAACACAAAGCATAGTCCTTGGAAAATAAAAGCTCAAAAATTCAATTTTTTCTTCTCCATCTTGTACATAATACTAGATACAGAGGGTGCCAAAAAAATGTATACACATTTTAAGAAAGGAAAAAACTGTATTAAAATTATAATACTCAATACATACCAATAACAAAAGATGAATACAAGTCATGCGTATACATTTTTTTGCACCCCTGATATATTTCTTAAAGAATTTGGCTTTGTGCAATTTGACTTTTGACTATTTCTATGTTCCCAGAGAATGTATTTGGTTGTGAGTTGTGTGTGTGTGTGTGTGTGTGTGTGCACGTGTACATACATGCATACTCTTCAGGTCTGCTAAAGGGAGAGTGCCAAAGTAACTCTGTTTGTGTACATGAATATGCTTGTGTACATTTGCATGCCTATCTTAGAGATTCCAAGAAAATGAATCATTCATTCAGAAAATTGTTAGTTTTCAAAACAAGTCTTCATTAAACCCTTACTCTGTGCTTGCTCTAGATACCATGAAGCATAAATCAAAATAAGAAATGGTTTCTGCCTATAAGGATTTATTGGTCAGGACTCTTCAAACTAGCTTAAGTATCAAGGGAAATGTACTGGCTCAAGTAGAAAGACTACAGAAAGAGCAGGAGTAGATTTCAGGTTCAGCTGGACCCAGGACTTAAAATCTGCCAGGACTCTTTTCCTGTGCTTAAGTCTCTTTTCCTCTTTCCATGATAATTTTGGCTCCTCCATGGGTAAGGGACGTGGTCATGGGCAGTCTCAACCTTACATCCTCAGAGCATACAACCAGAGAGGAAACAGAGCTCTTTTATCCAAGTTCCAATGAGAAAAATCCCACAGAAAAACTCTGATTGTCCAGGCTTAGGTCATGTGTCCATTGCTGGCCCAATCATTATGCCTTGGGAATTAATGTCTGGCTTGTGTTACTGAACCTCACTGGCGGCCAGAAGTGTAGGGTATCAAGAATGGCAGACTTGTATGGCTGGGGGCCACGAACAATTTCCCAGAATAAAGAGGCTACTGTTATGGAAAGATTATGCACAATAAATTTTGTTGTGGAAGAAATACAGACCAATACCAAACATACATTCTTCTCAAGAGCACATGGAACATTCTCCAGGAGAGACCTTATGGTAGGCTATAAAACAAACCGCAATAAATTTTAAACAATAGAAATAATACAAACTATGTCCTCCCACAATGGAATGACATTAGAAATCAAGAACAGAAAGAAATTTGGGAAACTCACAAACATGTGGAAATTAAAGAACACATTGCTAAATAACAAATGAACAAAGAAGAAATGAAAAGGGAAATTAGACAATACTTTGAGATAAATGAAAATGAAGACACAATATTCCAGAACTTATGGGATACAGCTAAAGACGTGCTTGGTGAAATTTATAGTTGTAAATCTCTATATTCAGAAAGAAGAAAGATCTCAAATTGTAAACTCATTTTCCACCTTAGACACTGGAAAAGGAAAATCAAACTAAACCTCAAGCAAGTAAAGCAAGAAAATATTAAAGATGACAACAGAAATTAATAAAATGGAGAAGAAAAAAAATTAATTAAACCAAAAATTGGTTCTATGTAATCTCAACAAAATTGACAAAACTTTAGCTAGATTTACCAAGAAAAAAGAGAGAAGACTCATATTACTAGAATCCAAAGTTAAAGAGGGGACAGTTTTACTCATCATACAAAAATAAAAAGGATAGTAAAGGAATATTATGAACAATGCCAATAAATTAGATGACTTAGATGAAATGAACAAATGCCTAGAAAAATATGCAAATTATCAAAACTGACTCAAGAAGAAATAGACAATCTGAAGAGGCCTATAACAAGTAAAGAGATTGAATTCATAATTTTAAAAAGTTGCATACAAGAAAATCCCTGGCCTGAATAGCTTCTCTGCTGAATTCTGCCAAACATTTAAAAGAGAATTAATACAAATTCTTCACAAACTCTTCCAAAGAATAGATGAGGAGGGAACACTTCCCACTCATTCCATGAGGTCAATATTAATCTGATACAAAAACTAGACAAAGACATTATGAGAAAAGAAACACTATAGAATAACATTTGTTATAAATATGGACACAAAATTTCTCAACAAAATTATACCAGATAGAATCTATCAACATATAAAAATAATTATACACATCATGACCAAGTGGGACTTATTCCAAAAGTCAATTAACGTAATTAACAAGTGGGATTTATTCCAAAAGTCAATTAAATGTAATATAACATATTAATAGAAAAAGAAAACCACATGATTGTCTCTTAAAAGATATAGAAGGGGTGGCCGTTTTAGCTCAGTTGTTTAGAATGTAGTGCTAATAACACCAAGCCAGTTCAATCCCCGCATGGGCCACTGTGTGCTGTGCCCTCCTTAAAAAAAAAAAAAAAAAAAAAAAAAAAAAAAAAAAAAGACATAGAAGAGGTATTTGACAAAAGACATACACCATTTCATGTAAAAATTCTTAATAAACTAGAAATGGAAGGAAACTTCCCTAACCAGGTAAAATGTATCTACAAAAAAAACCCCACAAGTAACATCATACTTAATGATGCAAGACTGGATGCTTTCCCCCTAAGATAAGGAGCAAGACAAGTATGCCCACTTTTACCACTTCTAATCAACATTGTACTAGAAGTTTTAGTCAGAGCAATTAGACAAGAAAAATAAATAAAAGGAGCCCAGATTGAAAAAGAAGAAGTAAAATTATCTCTGTTTACATATGACATGATTTTATGTATAGGAAATCCTAAGGAATTCACTAAAAAGAAACCTATTAGAACTAATAAAAAATTCAACCTGGTTGCAGGATATAAGATCAATATAAAAAATCAATTACATACTATATAGTTGCAATGAACAATCTGAAAATGAAATTAAGAAAACAATTGCACTTACTATAGCTTCAAAAAGAATAAAACACTTAGGAATAATTTTAGCAAAAGAAGTGTAAGACTTGTACCTGAAAACTATAAAAACATTGTTGGAAAAAATTAAAGAAGCTCTAAGTAAATGGAAAAATATCCCATGCTCCTTGACTAGAAGACTTAATATTGTTAAGATGACAATACTCTACAAATTTATCTATAGATTCAAGGCAATTTCTATCAAAATCCCAGTGGATTTCTTTATAGAAATTGACAAGCTGATTCTAAGAAAGTGTAAGGGATTCAGAATAGCAAACACAATCTTGAAAAAGAAAAACAAATTAGGAGGACTCAAACTTCTCAATTTCAAAACTTACTACAAAACAACACTAATAAAGATAGTGTGGTACTGGCAGACTAAGCAGGCACCAGAGCCCTGCTAAAGTGAATCCTGCTTCATAGAGTCAGCCTCTGCACAACACCTTCTCCACTATAGTCACAGCCAGTCTTCACAACCAATCAGTCCAAGGATCAATCCCTCCTATTGATGTGCAAACAGCAACCAAGGCTCATCTACAACAGGAGGGCACACACAACCCACACAAGAAACCTACCTGGAGCACCTACCTCAGGTGACAAGGGAGATTGTGCCCCTGAATCCTCCAGCACACCCTCTACATAAGGCCACTGTACTAAGACTGGGAGACATAGCAGATCTACCTAATACATAAAAGCAAACACAAGGCGGCAGCCAAAATGGAGAGACAAAGAAACATATCCCAAATAAAAGAACAGAACAAAGCTTCAGAAAAACAACTAAACAAAATGTAGACACGCAATCTACCAGACACAGAGTTCCAAACAGCAGTTATAAGGATGCTCAATGATCTCACTGAGACTTCAACATAGAGATAGGAAACATAAAAATGGAGATAGAAAACATAAAAAATGAACCAATCAGAAATAAAGAATACAATAACTGAAATGAGGAATACATGAGAGGAAATCAACAATAGATTAGATGAAACAGAGGATCAAATCAGTGATTTAGAAGAACACCCAAACATAATAGCAAAAAAGAAAAAAGAATCCAAAAAAAAATGAGGACAGTTTAAGGGGTTTCTGGGACAACATGAAGTGTACCAACATTTTCATCATAAGGGTACCAGAAGGAGAAGAGAGAGCAAGAAATTGAAAACCTATTTGAAGAAATAATGACTAAAAACTTCTCTAACCTGGAGAAGAAAATAGACATACAAGCCTAGGAAGTGCAGAGAGTCCCAAACAAGATGAATCCAAAGAGGCTCACACCAAGACACATCATAATTAAAATACGAAAAGTTAAAGACAATGAGAGAATCTTAAAAGCAGCAAGAGAAAAGCAGTTACCTACAAGGGAGCTCCTATAAGACTATCACCTAATTTTTCAACAGAAACTTTGCAGGCCAGAAATGATTGGAAGGAAATATTCAAAGTGATGAAAAGCAAGGAACTACAACCAATATTACTTTATCCAGCAAAGCTATCATTTAGAATTGAAGGACAGATAAAGAGCTTCCCAGAGAAGAAGAAGCTAAAGGAGTTCTTCACCACCAAACAGTATTACGGGGAATCTTAAAAGGACTTTTTAAAGATAAAAACAAAAAGAAAAAAAATATGAATAATAAAATGGCAACGACGACATATCTATCAACAATCACTTTAAAGGTAAATGACTTAAATGCTCCAATCAAAAGACAGGGAGGCTGAATGGATAAGAAGATAAGACCCTTACATATGCTGCCTACAAGAAACTCACTCAGATCTAAAGAAACAGACTGAAAGTAAAGGGATGGAAAAAGATATTTTATGAAAATGGAAACAAACAAACAAACAAACAAAAAACTGGGGTAGCAGTACCTATACGAGATAAAATAAACTTTAAAACAAAGGCTATGAGAAGTGACAAAGAAAGACTCATTATACCTACTTTGGGGTATTTATCCGAAGAAACCCAAAATGTTATTTCAAGGGGACAAACATATGCATATGTTCATTGCTCCATGGTAAAAATATGGAAGCAGCCTGGGTGTCTGTCAGAAGAATGGCTAAAGAGGAGGTGGTACATATATACAACGGAATATTGCTTGGCCATGGAAGGGAATGGGTTCTTGCCATCTGCAACAGCATGGATGAATCTGGAAGGTGTGGTGAGTGGAGTATGTCCAACAGAGAAAGACAAATGCAATGTGATTTTACTTATATGTGGTAACTAAAGAACAATATACTCATAAACAAACAAACCCATAGACACAGAGAATATATTGATGGTTGCCAGATGGGAGGAAGGTTGAGGGGAATGATGAAAAAGCGAAAGGGATTAAGAAGTACAAATTGGTTGTTGTGCAGTAGTCATAGGGATGTAGGGTATAGCAATATAGTCAATAATATTGTAACAACTATGTATGGTGTCAAATGGGTACTAGATTTATTGGGGTGATAGATGAGAGGGGCGTTGAGGTGTAGGGTGAGAAAGTGAAGGCATTAAGAAGTACAATTGGTAGTTACATAATGGTCAAGGGGATGTAAAGTAAAGCATAGGGAATATAATCAATAATATGATAATAACTATCTATGGTGTCACATGGGTACTGGACAAGTCAGAGGATCACTTCCTAAATCATACAAATGTCTAACCAGTATGCTGTACACCTGAAATTAATATCAAATAATATTGAATGTCAACTGTAATTGAAAAATTAAAAAGGGGAGGAAAAGGGAATAAGAGGTCCAAATTTCCAGATGTAAAACAAATAAGTCATGGGGATGTAATGTAAAACATGGGAATATAGTCAGTAATATTGTGATAGCATGGTACGATGTCAGATGGTTGCTGGACTTATGGTGATTACCTCTTTAGGTATATAAATTTTGAATAACTATGGTGTACACCTGAAACTAATATAATATTGTATGTTAGCTATATTTTAATAAACAAACTTTTTAAAAAGATTAAAAAGTTAAAATTAGAAAACTGATCAAGATTTGAAGAGTGAGAAAATAAGGTAATACTGTTTAAAATAATTCAAAGCAACATTAATCAGAACAAAAAAAACATACTAAGACAATACAAAAGTACAAAGGTAAAAATATTCCAGACCAAATACTTAATAAGGAAAAATTACTCATGAAAAATAGTCAAGGGTAAGTGTTTAAGAAGGAATTTAGAGCTGAAGCAGCCCCATAGGGAGGTGAAATGGGGTTCATGGTAAAGGCAAAGAAAGGGAGCCCCTAGCCCACTGTGGGAGCCCCTTGAAGGCTGCTCCAGGAGAGAAATCACACTGCAGTGATAAGCAGCTGGCAGCCTAATCTGTCAAAGCAGCCGGGCTGCAGGAGGCCCTTCTCACCCCATTGCACAAGCCCAGCAGCAGCTGCAGCAGTCAGTCAATGGTGGTCTGAGGCAGAGTCAGGCACCTTTTTACACGGAGGGTCACAAATAGTATAGGTCAGGAGCAAATGGACACACCAGTTTTGAAGACAGGCTGACTCATCCTTCTTAGCTATACATGCTCTTAGGCAAATTTCCTAACCTGTCTAAGCCTCAAGTTTCTCACGAGAAAAGTAAGAATACTATATCTACCTTATGAGGCTATTTTGAAGATTCCACAAGATAAAACTTACAAATTATGTTATGAGCAATCAACAAAGGATAGCCTTTATTATTAACTCACTAGGAGAAAAAAGTCTACTTTCGTTATAGCTACAGGAAAAAACAGGTGTTTGTTTTTTTTTTAAAGATAGGGTTTTCTCGAAGGAGAACCAGAGAAGGTGCAACTATGCCATCTTTTTTTTTTCTTTTTTTGCCTTGAAACAACACACATTTATTATTTTACAGTTCGGGAGCTCAGAGTCCTAAAATTAAGGTGTCAGCAGAGCTAAATTCTTTCTGGAGGTTGTAGGGGAGAATCTGTTTCCTTTCCTTTTCCAGCTGCTAGAGGCTATCCACGGTCCATGGCCTTTGGCCCCTTCCTGTTCTATTGTCAAAGCCAGCAAGATGGCCTCTTAAAATTGTCTCTCTCTCTTTCTCTCTCTCTCTCTCATTTCTGTCATCATATGTCTCTGACCCTTCCTGCCTCCATCTCATATAAGGATTCATGATTACATCAGTTCCACTCAGCTAATCCAAGATAATCTCATCTCAAAATCCCTAATTTAATTGTATCTGGGAAATCCCTACATCTTTAGGAAGTCATTACTCTATTTACCATATCCCCTATAAGGGTTAGCCTAGTATACATATTGAAGTAGCCTAAATCTTTAAGCCCTAACTCTTACTAGGGGCAAATTATTTGGGTCTGTCTCAGAGGCATCTACCACATCAGACCTCTGCAGCTGAGAATGCTGCCCCTGACTTTTGACCCAGTGCTCAGTCCAGTGGCAAACAGAAAACCTTCCCTACACAGGGGATGGAGGAGTGGGGACCAGCAGCTTGTTGGGAAAGCCAAGGGGACACTGTGCCCTGGGTATGTAACTGCCCCAGTGCTCCAGGAAGTTACAAGAAAGAAAGAAGAACCCACTGGAAGAAGGGAGAAAACTCAACCAGTTCCCTACACTTTTTCAGCTCAACTTGCATGGAAGTGTGTGTGTGTGTGTGTGTGTGTGTGTGTTTGAGAGAGAGACAGAGACAGACAGACAGAGAGGTAAAATTCATGTAACATAAAATACACCACCTCAACCGTTTAAAGTGTACAATTCAGTGGCATTATACATTTACGATGCTGTTCAACCATCTCCACAATCTAGTTCCAGAACATTTCCATCATTGTAAAAGGAAACCCATACCCTTTAGGCAGTTACTCCCATTTTCCACTCCTTCCAAACCCTGGCAATCACTAATCTATTTTCTGTCTCTATAGAATGTCATATTCTAAATATTTTATATAAATGCAATCATATAACGTGACATTTTGTGTCTGGATTCTTTTACATGGGATAATGTTTTCAAGATCCATACATGTTGTAGCATGTATCAGTATTTTGTTACTTTTATAACCAAATAATTTCCATTGTATGGATATATAATGTCACATTTGTTTATCCATTCATCAGTTAATGGACATTTGAATTGTTTCCAACTTTTGGCTATTTTAAATGGTGCTGCTGCTATGAACATTCATCTACTAGTTTTTGTTAGAATACCTGCTTTCAGTTCTTTTGGGTGTATACCTAGGAATTGAATTCCAGGGTCATACAGTAATCGTATGTTTAATGGGCCACCTTTTAAAAATACAACATAAATGAAACTTAAGTAAATTCAACAAAAACCATTACCATATTCCAGCTCTTAAAAAGATGATGAAAGAGGAGAGAAAGAGAAGATGAAAGAGAAAGACGAAAATGACATGTATTAGTTGGGATATAGGTTCAGTTGCTGTAAAAGAAGCCAAAAAAACAATAGCCTGAACAAAATAAGAGTTTGTTTTTAAATTATGTAAGAGTCATGAGGCCAGGGACGAGACTCCTGTTTTTATTAGCTTCCGAAATGGTGACTCCAATCTCTACCATCACATCCATACTTAGTGTGACCAACTTGTCCGAGTTTTCCTAAGACGTTCCCAGTTTTAGCTCAGAATGCTCTATGTCTCAGGAACCCATACAAACTGGGACCATTGGTCACCCTATAATATGCCATCTAGCAGGAGGGGGAGAGGAGGCAGTGGAGGTCATGCCTTCTCTTTAAAAGCAAGACCTGGAGGTGTACCTGTTATTTCTCTTTAGCTAACAGCTAGTCACCTGGCCACACCTAGTTATAGAGAAAGCTGGGAAATGTAATCTTGAGCTGGATTAGCTATGGGCTCAGTTACAACTTGAGGATTCATTACTAAAAGAGAGGATAATGGATATGCAGAAACAACTAGCTATCTCTGCCAGCATATATGACAAAAAGAGGTACCTTACATTACAGGGACACCATGTAAGTAGAGAGAGCTATGCAAAGACAAAAGGGGGCTATGTCATTAGGTTTGTCAGTACTGGGGCTTATAAATTTGATTATTAAGAGATTATTTCCTCTTTGGATACTTATGATTCCACCAAGTGGTACTAGTATCACATTGGACAGTGACAGTTAAATCTGTACCTTTTTCTCCTTCTCTCCCTTCCTTCTTCCTTTCCTCGTTCTTTTATTCCCTATTTCCTTCCTTCCTTCCTTCCTTCCTTCCTTCCTTCCTTCCTTCCTTTCTTCCTTCCTTCTTTCCTTTTTTCCTTTCCTTCTTTCCTTCATTCTCTGTAATAAGGCACATCACTTTATCAATCAGAATCCTGGCAACAAACGGCATGTCCAAGTAAGATAACTGAGGAGTGTGTAACGAAGGGACTGTTTACAGGGTGAGGGCAGGTTTAAGGTTAAGCACAGGGATACCCCAGTACTCCAAGGCTAGCAACAATGCAGAACAATCACTGCCCCTCCCCGCCAGGGGCAAGAGGAAGGAGGAGTTAGTAGGGCCTGGAAGGAGTGGCCATGGTTGTAAGAGATACACCCAGCAGGAGCTGTGACCTCCACTAAAGGAGTGCTGTTAATCCAGGGCCCAGCAGGGAAAGAAGAACCTGGGGAAAGAACACACCAACCTCTCCTCCTACCCTCCAACCTCCTACCCAGTAGGAGGGGCACCGTGACAGGAAGAGGGCAAATCTGGAGGGACAGATACATAACATAGCCAGCAAATAAACTTTTCATTGAAACAGCTCAAGCGTACAGAGTTAATATGCATGATTTAAATGAATTAATAAACATTAAATAAGAATTACCTTCTAAATTAGCCTTAATATTATTAATGGTAACTGAATCTCATCCTGGTCTCATAAGCAGACCTCAGTTTGTAATTCCCTTTGCAATTCACCTTGAATCTTATTTTGAAAAGTGATCTAGGACTTCTACTTACCCACCAGACTCCCTTGGTAGGTTCCTGTCTCTGTTTTCAGTAACTTGTTTTATTATATTGTGAAAAGCATTTTTCCCCCTGTAATTATCCCCTTGACGTGGCTTATTAACTAGGAATGCATTCCCCCTCTAGGAGCAACAAACAAATAAACAGAAACAAAACAAACCATCTTTATGAGTATATGTTTATCCTAGGCTTCCAGTGAGATGTTTTAAAATAGTTTTCAAGCTTTCAGTACCTTATTGATCTTTAAAATTCTACTTTTCATTATAAAGAAGGCATATAAATCAGTAAGATAAGCACTAACTCCCTACTTGATCAATGGACAAAGGATATGAATAAACAATTTTAGAAAAAGGGTAAGAAATATTCAGCCTTACTAGTGATCAAAGAAAAGCCGATTTTCAAAAACAAGATTCATATTTGGTTGCAAATTAGCAAATTAGCAAAAACAGAATTTGTAAAATCATATTGAATACTATCAAGGGTGCAGGGAAAGAATGTAAGTTGTCTAATTTTTTGGAAAGCATCTGGACACTATGTATCAGGACTCTAAAATGTTAACAGTATTTCCACAACTCAACACTTGCATGTGCTGTGCCCTTTTCTTGCAGGATTTGGCCATGTTTCCTGCAGTTAACAAGACACAGGACATTTCTTCTCTCTCTGGTGTGTGAGGAAGGTGGAGATGGATAATAAACAGTTAAATAAATCAACAGGATAATTTCAGGTATTATAAGTTCCAGAAATAAATGTGTTAATGAGGGGGAAAGGGAGGGAGCGCAGAGAGGGGCTTATTAGGGAAGGCCCTTTAAAGAAATAAATGCTGACTTGAGACCTTCATTAATAGGAAAATGCAGATCTACTTAAACTTGCTTAAATTCTTCAGAGGCTGCTCTTTATCCTCAGCATAAAGTCCAAACTCTTTGATATGGCTTAAAAATGGCTTTCCATCTGGGCCTGGTATAATTCTTTAGACTCCTTTCTCTGGGCCTTTGTGTATGCTCTTCCCTCAGGGTAAAAGTCTCTCTCCATCCTCTCTTTTCCTGCCTAACCGCTGCAGTGTCACTGCTTCCATAAGACTGAGGCTCCAACAGAACCCTGTACTTTCCATCATAGTCTGTTGACTATGGAAAACCTCATACACCCACCCTCTTCTGTGAGCCCCGAGAGCAGAAGAATCAAGAGATGATGCCCAGCCCAGCCTGGGAGGGTCAGAGAGGTGGCACTGGAGTTGTCTCAAAGACGAACAGGAATTAGCCAGCTTTGGAGAAGGAACAGGTATTTTGGGTTCTTGACTAGCATGAGCAAAATCATGAAAGCAAGAAACATTAGAGTAGGGGTGGGGAACGACAGGTATGTTTCTATTAATTAAGATTATATGTGCAAGGCAGCAGCAAGTCGGGGGAAGCATGGAGGACCTCAAAAGTCATGATAAGCATCATCTTTGGCTTGTTCTTTCTGGCCACTGAAAGACTTTTATTTCAGCCACTTCAGGAGGACCATTCTGGTGAGGTTGTGTGAAAAGTTGGGTGTTTTTTTTTTTGAAGACTTAATTTTTTTTTTTAGATCAGTTTTAGGTTCACAGCAAAATTGAGAGGAAGATACAGAGATTTCCTTTATACCCCCTGCCCCCACACTTGCATAGCCTCCCCCATTATCAACATTCTCCCAGCAGAGTGGTATGTCTGTTACAATTGATGAACCTACATTGACACATCCTTATCACCCACAGTCCATAGTTTACGTTACAATTCAGTCTTGGAGTTGTATATTATATGTACGATGTATATGACATTGAGTAATGACATGTATCCATCATTATAGTATCACAGAGAGTATTTTCACTGCCCTAAACATCCTCTATGCTCTTCCTATTCATCCCTTTCCCTGCCGTTACTCCCTCTTCTGCAACCCCTGATAACCACTGATCTTTTCATTGATGCCATAGTTTTGTGTTTTCCAGAGTATCATACAAATGGAGTCATACAGTATGTAGCCTTTTCAGATTGGCTTCTTTCACTTCGTAATATGTGTTTAAGGTTCTTCCATGTCTTTCATGGCTTGATAGCTCATTCCTTTTTAAGCACTGGATATTATTCCATTGTCTGAATATACCAGTTTATACATTCATCTACTGAAAGTCATTTTGGTTGCTTTCAAGTTTTGGCAATTATGAATAAAGTTGCTATAAACATGTGTGTGCAGGTTTTTGTGTGGACATAAGTTTTCTCCTCTGGGAAATAGGACGACAACTGCTGGATCCCATGGTAAGAGTATATTTAGTTTCATTAAGAAACTGCCAAACTATCTTCCAAAGTGTGTGTACCATTTGGTATTCCCACCAGCAATGAATGAGAGTTCCTGTTGTTCCGTTATCTTTGCCAGCATTGGGTGGTGTGAGCGATTTGGATTTTGGCCATTCTACTAGGTGTGTAGTGGTGTGAAAGATGGTTTTCAGGATGCCACATGGCAGATAAGTAAACTAGTGAGGGGATTTCACTTTTCTAGAGCCACATCATGGCAACTGTGTCCTCAAATCTGCCTTATTATTGGTCCTAACAGCCAATTTAACTCTAAGTCAAATAATTAAGTCAACAATATGCTTGAGTTTTTTAGAGGTGAGGAGATGTTCATCATGATTTTTCTGTTAGAAAAAATATTAATGTGGTTTATTAAATAGCTCATTTTTTTTCATGACACTTTCTCAATTTTCTAAGGTTAGTTATTACTTCCCTATAGCTCTTATTAAACCAGGAACTGCAAAGACGAAATGCATGTTTCCCCAAATATAGAGTGGATAAAACCAGTTTTAATTTAGCAGAGATTTGTGATAAGAAATGAGGGGGAATGCCTCTCTCACTTTAGGTAAATGAGATGCAGTTCTGAAAGACTATCAGACTCTAAAAAAATTCACTAAATGGTGAAAACCTGTCACTCAATCTCAATTTTCTTAACCCCTTGATTTCACCAATTCAACTTTGAGCCCCTGGATAGTTAAAAATGTAATATATATATATATATATATATATATATATATATATATATATATATTTATTTTATTTTTTTAATTTTATAGAATTAAAAATTCTGTATGCCTTAAAATAAGCATAACTAAACATCTCCTTTTCATGAAAAAGACATTATATATACTTGAATATTTAGGTTTCATAAAACATATATTACATATTTCATGAATATATATAATGTACGTACAATATATATCTATATATTATACATTACATTATCTCGTCCTCATGAACAACCTTGTGTTATAGGTGTTACTGAAGCAATATTATCTGTGAGGAAACTGAGCTCCATAGAGATTAGACAATGTGCACAATCCAGTAAGTGACGGAACCAGGGCATTTAATCAGGGCTTGTGGTCAAAGACCTTGTTCTGTCCACTGTACAACTGCCTCTCCTTGTGTCTATTGTTCCACCAGTGCAATTAAGAAACTCCAGCAACACTGTTAATTACACCACAAAAAAAACATGCCTTACCCCCGGGAAAGCTCTTAGAGGCTAAAGGGGCTAAAGGGAGATGTACCTGATGACAAAAGTAGAGACGCTACAGTAGGACCCAGAAGTACAGCTGATTAGTTGTGGATATTTTGTCATATAGATGGGAAAGCTTTGTAGACTTTCAAACACCTCCCAGATCCTACTAGCCTATTCCTAAGGCAGAGCCAATGAGTTGGATTTGTGTTTATTTCAAAGGTCATTAGCATTTCATTGGTCTGTTTTAATGTTGTTTGTTTTAGATCTGTAAGCTCTATATACTTGATTAGAAAATAGGTATGCAAAAAGTAAGTTATTGTAAAATTGTTCTTAGTTTTCTTTTACTACCTTTACTGCTTTATTTTTTTCCTGATTAAATCTTTGACCTGTATAAGGTACAAAGTCGGGATTCAACTTCACCTTTTTTCAGATTACTATTCAACTTTTGCTGTGGGAAATTTTATCCTACTTATGGCTATCCAGTGTCATTTGAATCTCATTTCTATAATTGGGGATAGTCTCATGTTATGCACCCTGTCTCCTCAAGGTATGAGCTCAAACTCAATTCCCCGTCTTCTCTTGTGGCTAGAACTGAGGCACATGACCTAGGTCTCATCAACCAGGTGTGCACAAGTGAGGTCTTGATTTGGAAAAGAGCATCCTGAGGAGACAGGTATTGCCCAATGGAGAGGGTGGTGAAGCACAGCAGAGAGACATGGAGAAGTCAACAGCAGCAAAGCATATTCATAGTGTAAAGTGTGGTGCCAACACCAGAAACGGTGCAATCATTCCTCTGAGCAGTGAGACAGGCTAATTTAGTTTCCAAATGCTTCACCTCAAAGCTTAACTCTCTTACTCCTGTGGAAAAATTTACACTACTTAATATTGCTTGATTGATTTCTTTTCAGTCCAGACTATCTCAATTGGATTCTTTTTTTTTTTTTTAAGATTTTTTTATTGGGGAAGGGATACAGTACTTTATTGGGGAACAGTGTGTACTTCCAGGACCCTTTTTTTCCCCCAAATGAAGTTGTTGTCCTTTCAGTCCTAGCTGTGGAGGGCGCAGCTCAGCTCCAGGTCCAGTTGCCCGTCGCTAGTTGCAGGGGACGCAGCCCACCATCCCTTGTGGGAGTTGAACCGTGGTTGAGAGGATGTCCTCCAACCAACTGAGCCACCTGGGAGCTCGGCGGCAGCTCAGCTCAAGGTGCCGCGTTCAATCCTAGTTGAAGGGGGTGGAGCCCACCATCCCCTGTGGGACTCGAGGTATTGAACTGGCAATCCTGTGGTTGAGAGCCCACTGGCCCACGCAGGAATCTAACTGGCAGCCTTCAAAGCCAGGAGCATGGAGCTCCAACCGCTTAAGCCACCGAGCCGGCCCTCAGTTGGATTCTATGATTGTACATTAGAATCCTGATTAATATATGTGCTCATACCATTTACTAAATAATTCATCTTTCCCTCCGCTGATCTGAATTGCAACTTTGGTAAAATTCTCCTTCTGGAAAGATGGAATATCAGGCTCCAGATTTACCCCCTGCCTGAAATAAATTAAAAAACAGACAAAATATATAAAACAATGGGTCATAGACCTAACATTAGGTGGTGCAAGACTGTGATCACTGATAGAGGGGAAACATGAGACCTACAATTGCCCTAGCTTGCTTTCTTGAGAGAGTTTTCAGGTTACAATGCAGAGAATGGGAACCCAGGCAGAGCCTGCCAGTCCCACTGAGTTGAACAGATAGAGTAGAGAGACTGGGGAGGCCATAGAAACTAGAGTTCACAGAGCAAAGTCCCAGAGGAGAAAGAGCTACACAAAGAAAAAGTTCTGGATAAATATAATAGGTCCACCTTGAGTGGTCCGCTAAATGCTGATCAATGCTTATGAGTAAGTAAACTACACAAAGCTGAGGAAATAACTGTCTGTAAGGAACACAATCACCATAGCTAACAGAGAGCCAGGAATACTCCATGGTTGTACCAGGCAGAGTAGAATGCATGGGGCATTGGGTAGAATCCTCAGAAAGGCAAAATAAGTCTCAGACTAATTGCTTCAATAGTGTGGTAAAATTAGCTGTAGTGTAAGGGCTGCTTGTTCTACTTAACAAAATTAAAAAGCAAGCCTCAAAAAGATCAAGCTCTTTTTAAGTAACTGCACTCCATAACAAACTTCAGTTATAGTTATAGGAATACAAAAATACTCACACCTGCAGAGTAAATTCCCAATCTGTGGCATCCAACTAAAAACTACCAGACATACTACCCATAGTGAGGAGGGGGGGAAAAACCCAATCAATTAAAACAGATCCAGAAATGTCATAGATGATAGAATTAGTAGACATCCTAATTCTATCAATGCTTAGAATTAATAGTTATTATCAATGCATCCATATGATCAGGAAGATAGTGGAAAGTAGGAGCATTGAAGGAGAGACATGGAAAATATTAAAAGATCCAAATTAAACTTCTAGAGATAATAAAAATCAATTTCTAAAGCGAAAAATATCATGGAATAGATTAGTAGCAGATTAGACACTGCAGAAGAAAAATGAGTAAACTTGAAGACAACAATAAAAATTTTCAAAATAAAATTTAACAGAGTATCAGAAAGCTGTGGGACAACTTCAAGTGGCCTAATATAATCATATGTGCAATTCAAGTAGCAGGAGGAGAGAAGATAAAAGCAAAAACAACAAGTATTTGAAGTAATAGCCAGCTTTTTCAAATTATTTGAAAATTATAAACCTACAGATTCAAGAAACTCAACAATTTCAAGAATAATAACATGAAGAAAACTATCTCAAGGCACATCATAATCAAATTGTTTGAACTCACCAGCATACTCCCATAAGAAATGTTAAAGGAAGTCCTACAGGCAGAAGGAAAATGATACCAGATAGAAGTGTGGATCTATATAAGGGAATGACAAACCATGGTAACTACATGAGTAAACATATAAGACTTTTTTCTCATTATCTTAACCTCTTTGATACACACTTGACTTTAAAAAAAAATAGTAAAACTTTTTTTGGGGGTTTATGACATATGTAAAAGTAAAATGCATTAAAATAAAAATATCATAAAAGACTAAAAATGGTAGAGTAGGGAAATTTAAAACTCTGTTCCTCTTCCAAATGATTAAATTGGAAAAATCCGACTCCACTTTTACAGAACTCTGAAACAAAATAAAAATTTGTAACAATTATTACAATGTTAATGTTAAATGAAGAAGCTGTTAAATTTTTGTAATAGAGCATTGTGGCATTTGGATTTACCCTCTATCCCCTAGATCAGCAGCAGCCACAAAAAAAGTCTGCATAAATTTTAAACAATTGAAACCATGCAACATATCTTGTTTGATCACAGTAGAATAAGACTATAAATCATTAATAAAAGGAAAATGGGACAATTCACAAAGTATAAATTAAATAACATTCTTACATAATCAATAAATCAAAGAAGAAATCTGGGGAAATTAGAAAATATCTTGAGACAGATAAAAACAAAACAGCATACCAAAATTTATGGAATGCAGCAAAAACAGTGCTCATGGAGAAATAAAAGCTCTCAAATCAATAACTTAACTATAAACCTTTAGAAACTCGGAAAAGGGAACAAACTAAATCCAAAGCTTGCAGAAGGAAAGAAATGATAAAAATTGGAGATAAATAGAGATTAGAAAAACAATAAAGAAAAATTAATGACCCCAAAAGCTGGTTCTTTGAAAAATATTAACAAAATTGACGAACCTTTAACTAGACTAACCAAGAAAAAAACCTCAATTTAAAATAATTATAAATGCAAGTGGGGTATTACTACCAACCTTATAGAAATAAAAAGGATTGTAAGAGAGTACTATGAACAATCATATATCAACAAATTAGATAACCTAGATGAAATGGATAAATACCTAGAAACACACAAAGCACTAAAACTAACTGAAAAATAGAAAATCTGAACAGACCATTAATGAGTAAAGATATTGAATCAGTAATCAAAAACCTTCCAGCAAAGAAAACCCCAGGACTAGATGGCTTCACTGGTGAATTCTACATGTTTTCATTAGGCATGTTGTCCTACCTTGCCCTCCCACCCTTTTTTTGTGTGCTTTATCTCTGAAGGTATTTGTGCCCTATCTCTGGATGTCAGCCTCTCTGATTTTTCCTGTTGTATGTGTGTGCCTAGACTTTTCTGTGGCTATGCTCTGCCTACCTACTAAGTTTGCCTGGCACATAATCAGATCCTACAGATCTGCCTGGTGGTATCTCCGGTTCCTTTCAGACGTGCTTGGTCATGTTCACTGTGCTGAAAATGGATCCTGGAAATAATAGAGAAAAAAGCAAGGATTCAGGTCATCTGGGAAGGACTACATAAAGAATGAAGTTTGTTCAGAATATACAAGTCAGGGGAATCAAAAAGGAACATATAAGCAATAGATTCAAACTGCCCAAGGTCAGCTCAATATTTATTGAGCAACTGCTGTGTGCTAGTAAATAGAGTCAAATAAAAATAAAACAGGATTGAAAAAACCCAAGCATAATTAGAATGAGAAGGTAGGAAAGCCTACTTCAGATCCAGGGAACACAAAGAGTGAGGTCAAGGCTGAGTCAAAGGCAAGTTCATCAGGAGTCATGGTCTCTAAGGGCCAAAAGTTTCAAACAGTGGATCACAGTCAGCCCAGCTGTTATCAATGGAGTAATCAAAGCAAACCAAGTTGACTTCTGTTTCTACTTTGGATATAGAAAGCTTCAAGGAAATGTTGTTCTCACTGTGATGATGAGAATGAACTGGGTAATCTATAGAATCATAGTTATTTTAAGTCCATTAGAAGCTCTCAAAGAAACCTAATGAATGAAATCCCAAGAAATGACCAGGTTTTATGAGAGAAGGGCCCCATGCTTGATTTCATTCTTGGTAGACCAGCAGGAAGACCAGAAGAAAGTATCCATAAATGTAGGCAAGAAGAAAACAGCTGAATTTTTAATACGATTTTAAAGGCAGGATGTGGTTTGGAATGACAGTTTAAATTCCTGGATTTGAAGACACAGGGGAGTCTGAACCAAACTGCCAACTCTTTTCTATAGATCTTTTTCACTGAGTGCTCACAAGAAAGGGTAGGGCAGGACATCTGAGAGAGACACCTGAGGCACAGATGCACCAGGCCTGTTGAAGTCTGAGGATGAAACAAGAGAAGCAAGTGCTTCTCCAGAAGCGCCCTGGGCCTTACACTGAGTATGAGGGAGCAGTTATCTGCTCCTAGAGGAGAGACCGGTAAGCTGACAGAGAATCCTCATGAAAAAAACCTCACATACACGCCAGGCCTTACACAGAGTATCAGACAGCAGCTATCTACTGCATGGGGGACGGGCAGGAGAACTCAGAGTGACCCCTGAAATGCAATGGGACCTGCTGACATCTGTGGGTAGGTCAAGAAAAGGAAGACAAATCTTCCAGGCACTCAGATACCAAGTTCTGTTAAAAGAAAGCTTCTGATACCACTAGGCCACAATGAGGGGGAGACAAATAAGGCAAATAAAGAACTTGCCTTTGACACCAAAAAGGTGTACCCAGAAACTCAATAATTATGATAAATAATATTTTAATGCAATATTTTAAAAACTCAGTTTATGCAAAAAAACTATGATGAACAAAATCTCAAAATTTTAAATAAAGACAGAAAGAGTACTACTGATTTTTTCCTTTTGCCACAGGCTCCAATATGACTCAGCACAGCACTTACTGATCTTTTTTCTTTATGTACCTCAGCAAATGCCTCACTTGCATAACCTTTGTCCTGGGCTTTGCCTGTTCTTAAATAATTCAAAGTGAGTAATAGGCTGAACCTAACAAAGCAAAGCTCAGCCCCCAAACAACTGGGAGAGACTAGATTGTCCCAATCCTCTACACTACAGTTTGTTAGAAGAACTATGTCCTTTTCTGAGCATGCATATTATGTACCCCAGGCTCTTCTGTTATTTGACACATAATATCTGTCATTTAATAAAAAATTCAAGACAGATTATTTTAAAGCAAGAAAGTTAAATCCATTGTCAAGAAAGCAAGCAGTAGAATCAGACACAGAACTGTCCCATAGAGTAACATAACCAGACTCCATAATTAAAAAGTGGACAACATATATTAACAGATGGGGAATTTCCCTGGAGAGAGGAAAATGATTTTTAAAAAGCGCCAACGCTAGAAACTAAAACCATGATGAAAGAAATAAAGAATTTTTTTAAAAGGCAGATTAGGCACAGGCATCAGCCAACTTGAAGACATGTTATTAGAAATCACCCTACCCAAAATAAAAATAGGAAAAAGGTGAAAATAAAAAAGAACAAAGTGAGTCGTGTAGAACAATACTGAACAGTTTAATATATCTTCACTGGGATGTGGGTTATATGGATGTATGCATTTGTAAAACTGATGAAACTGTTTGCTTAAGATCTGTGCATTTCTCTGGATGTAATTACTCCTCAACAGAAAAAGTATATGAAGAAAAAAAGAAGAAACTTAGACTGATGCTCTGTTTGCTTCATTAAGTGTCACAGGTGCACTGCATTAGCAGAAACAGCATGACATTTCCATTTTCACACAAAACGTCATTTTTTGTGCTATTTAAGGGAAGCAAATTTAAAGAAAAAATATTGTATTCTAATTATTTTGCAGTTGAGGAATCAAGGTCCAAACAGATTCCAAATTTCTAGTTGCTAACTGTCTTAAAGGCTTTTGGAAACTTCTGATGTCCCTTGGGGTAAAAGTATATACTCAGCTAGTTAGCGGCAGAATTTTGACTGGAATGTATATGCTGGAGCTTGGAAAACAGTTTTTACTAACCAGTAGATATGATTCCTCGTAATACCTCCAGGCTAAAACATTTGTTGGAAGTGTTAGTATACTTGCTGTTCAGTCCTCCATCTGCCATGACTTCAGCGTAAACTTTGACCTCTCTGAATGGTTCTCAAATTGAAATTCTCTCCTGCGTTGTTTCTTGGATGCACCTCTCTCATGGTTTTCCTCCTGCCTCTAAGATCTATCTTGGCCGTTTCAGTGTCCTTTGTTGGTCCCAGCACGAGTACTCTCCGCACCCTCCTCAAGCTCAAATAACTCATGCAAGGCTTCCTCCTCCAGCCCTGTGTTAACAGTCTCTTCACTCTGGTCAGACTCTAACACACCACACTAGGCAGCCCCCCATACACAGATGCCCTCCTCACCTCTCTTAGGCTTTAGATGTCCAGTGCTGGGTTGACTGTATGTGTGTCTATCTTTCTCACCACACTTGGATTCTGACTGCCCATGCCAGGCTAGTACTCCTTACTTTTTTGAGCTCAAACATTCCATGCCAGGCAGCCTCTCCTGATGAAAACCTACTTTGCTCTGCACTCCTAATGGCTTTAGGATTGAAGTGTTCAGGAAGAGGAAGTGAAAGAGAAGGAGGAAGGAAAGGGGAAGGAATCTTAAAATATTTTACTAGATTTTTGTATATTTAGCTCTTTGATCCACCTGGAACTTATTTTTCTGAATGTTGATGTAGGGATCTGTGTCATATTTTCCCTAATGGGTAACCAATAGACCTCATAGCATATATTGAATAGTTTATTATTTACACTTATTTGAAATGGTGTGTTAATCATAAACTAATTTTCATAAATACATGGGTCTGTTTTTGTATTCTTTTAACTATATATTTCTATTTTGATTCATTCATTGAAATTATAGTTTAATTTGAGGAGGAATGACATCTTTACTATATCAAATCATGTAAATAGAGGAAGTTTTTAAAATCTTTTTTATTACATGTCAGAAAATTCTTATAGTTTTCTCCAGATAGGTTTTGTTCATTTAATGTTATGTCTTTTTCTTAGGTATTCTGTAGTTTTCATTATTATAAATGGTTTCTTTTTTCTATTATATGTTCTAATTGATGTTTGTTATGGAATAGGAATTCTTTTGATTTTTGTTTGTTGATCTTTTATTGCACCACCCTCTTGATTTTTATGTTAGTTCTAATTGTCGTGAATGCTCTTGAATGTTAGTGTAGTCAATTCCATTCATAGGATTTTAAAATTAACTTTAAATTCCAATAGTAACACGAATACATTTGCCTTATAAAAATGAATTGCAAATAATGCTTATTGACCAATACCCCCAATTCTAGTGTGAACCCATCAATACCACTAACCATCATTATGACTTTTAATATATATATTTCGCAGAACATATATAGTGTTGTTTTTATACGTGCATTTTTAAATAGTACCAAATATAACTTTCATTTTTATTCAAAATGTGTTTTGCTAATCTATCCTTATTGATACTCATATATATTTCATTCCTTTTCAAATGCTATTTCTTTCCATTATATTACATTCCATTTACTTATTCCCCAGTTGAAGTACATTTAGATTGTTTCCATTTTTTCACAGCCATAAACAATGCTGAAATGAACAATCTTATTAATATCTCCCAGTGATATGCATAGGTGTTTTTCTAGGGTAGATATATTCCTGGGTTTCTAGAAAGCTTAACGTTATTTTTTTAAATAATGAATAGGTATTGAATATACTTGTGCTCTTAACAATCATAGTTTTCTAGGTAGTTCATTGTTCAATGTGCGTGCATGTTCTTTTTAGCCTCTACTAATATGAACATATGATTTTTCTTTAAACCTGTTGTGGTGAATTGTAGTAATTTTCTAATCTTGAATATCCTTGTATTCATCTGATAAACCTAATTAATCGTGTTGGTTATTTTTAAAATATACTGTGGGATCTAATTTGCTGATATTTTATATAAGAATTTTCCATCTATAATTCATAAGAATGACTTAATAATAGTTGTCCTTTCTTGTATTCTCCTGGTTCAGATTTGATAATAAGGTTTTGCAAGCTTTATAAAATGCATTGGATCTCTTTACATCTTTCCTAAGTTCTGGAACCATGAATATAACATAGGAATTACATGTTCTTTAAAATTTGGTAGAACTTGTCCCTAGCAACTGTTTCTCAAATTAGTAGTTAATTAGTAATAATCGAAGTCCTCCATACCCTCACTTATTTTTAAAAATTTATCTGAGGTGCCTATTTATGGGATAGATATATTTATATATTCTACTTTGACTACAAATTGTCAAAATTTCCTTATAGATTTAACAGTTTAATCTTAGCTTCAGCTAGGTAAGCTATGTGTTCAGAGTCATAATAGTTCAAAAGTATATATTATCTTTGCGAACTTTATCTTTTTTAAGATCCTTTTCTCTTTTGATGCTTTTACTTTCAATTATCACTTTATTAATTTTGTTAATATTGCTTTCCTTCAATTTGATTAGAAAAAATTTTTTTTTAAATAATTTATTGGGGAAGGGGAACAGGACTTTATTGGGGAACAGTGTGTACTTCCAGGCCTTTTTCTTTTTTTTTTTTCCAAGTCAAGTTGTTGTCCTTTCAATCTTAGTTGTGGAGGGTGCCGTTCAGCTTCAAGTTGTTGTCCTTTCAGTCTTAGTTGTGGAGGGCGCAGCTCGGCTCCAGGTCCAGTTGCCGTTGCTAGTTGCAGGGGGCACAACCCACCATCCCTTGCAGGAGTCGAACCGGCAACCTTGTAGTTGAGAGGACGCGTTCCAACCAACTGAGCCATCCGGGAGCTCAGCGGCAGCTCAGCTCAAGGTGCCGTTTCAATCCCAGTTGCAGGGGGCGCAGCCCACCATCCCTTGCAGGAGTCAAGGAGTTGAACTGGCAACCTTGTGGTTGAGAGCCCACTGGCCCATGTGGGAATTGAACCCCCAGCCTTCTGAGTTAGGAGCACGGAGCTCTAACTGCCTGAGCCACCGGGCCTGCCCCCAAATTTGATTAGAAAATATTTTACTCCAATATTTTCAAGTTTCCTTTGCTGTCATTGGAGTTTGCTTGTAGGCAGTTTGTAGCTGGATTTTGTTTTTAATCCATTGTGTCTTTTTAACTTATGAGTAAAATTAATCCATTTATATTTATTGTAAATACTCATATTTGGACTTATTCCTCTTATTTAATTTTTTTCTATTTACCATACTTCCATCGAGTGTTTGCTTGTTTTCATTTTTGACTTTTGTTGAACCGGACAGGTTTTCATTGTTCCATTTCCTCATTTTTAATGGTCTACAAATTATAAATCAAATTTAATTCTTCAGGGTTTATTCTCAATTAAAAAAATTAGTACCAACTATGTAGAACATATGTTTACAAACAATACCTGGAGTTAACTTGCATCTATAATCCTTTGAATTCATTTCTAAACTTTTTCTGCTTCCCAGTTCGCACACTTGTATAATTGGGAGCACAAGTTCTTCACTCATCATTTTAAGGATTAAATATGATGCCATGTCAAGTACCAGTTTTTATAAAGTAAGAGGTCTTCATTTCCTTCATTCCATTTCTTCTTCCTTCAACCAATATACTTCAGGTCCAAATCACACAATCATCTCATCTCCTTTGTCCTTCAAAGTCACAGCCTCTTTCGTATCTGTTGCATCATTATGGCCTTCACTTAGTCTTTTAATTTCTTTGTAAGTCTCAGAATGTCTTCTCATTCTCCCTCTGCATATAAAAAGAATCCCATTCTGCATTGCACTGAGTGGCCTCTCCAGATTTAATGAACGTCACTCCATGCCTTTCTTCATTTTTCCTACAAAATGGCGGCCTTTAGACGTTCCATGATCAGCACCACGTGCGCCTGCGCCTCCCGCGGCCATTTCGCCCGGCAGCCCAAGATCCTGCCTCAGGTCCGCGCAGCGCCTGCGCACGAGCCCCTAGAGCACGGTCGCTCCTCCCCCTAGTTGAGTACGCCTGAAACCGCACGTTCTTGTCCCTTTCCTCCCCCGCAGACCCTGCACCGCCTTCACCCCTTTCCTGTGAGATTCTTCCGCCAAGTGGAAAGCCCTTCTTCGGTCGACAGGCTATGCACTTGAGGAGCAATCTAATAGGCTCTTACAGCCCTGGGGTTCGTCATTCAGTCTTATGTGTGCACCACTGCAATTGTCCTCTGGGCCCTAAAGTTGAGAACCGATTTCCCTGGACTTTTTTGCATACCGTGAGGCAATAAACGTAAAGAATGGCTGTGGCGGAGGGATCTTTCGCTTACGTTCGGTGTAGTTTAACCTAATGGGGGTCGTCCGGGAGTCGGAAGGGGGAGGGCGGAGGGAGGAGGCAGCTAAGGAATTGTTTTTTTCTCTCGCCCCGCCCTGGGCAGGCCGGCCAATTGCGATGGGCGATTTCCCCACGAGCCTTCCTCAACTTCTTGGGCTCAGCCAATGAACGACGGAAGCGGCTCCGAGGGGGCGGGCCCGGGAGGCAGTGCGTGTCTTGTGAGAGCTCTTGAACCAAGTCAGAGCCTGAGTCGGCTGGGCGGCTGGGATCGGCGGCGGCCGCGGGTGACTCAGGGAGGCGGGGTAAGAGCGTCGCGGCCTCGGCTCCGGGGAGAGGAGGAAGAGAGGTGAGGGAGCCGACCCCGCATCCCCCGCGCCGCAGACGGCCGCGAGGGGCGGCCGGGGATCGGCGCCGGGAAGCGGGGTGTCGGGGCGGGGCAAGTGCGGGACCGTGGGGGACCCGGCCGCCCGGGACGGGCTCTGCACCGCGGCCTTTGCCTTTCAGGGGTGAGGGGCGAACACTTTCCCATCCACTTAAGCCGCAAGTCATTGTCCCCTCACTCTGTCTGGAGGTGGGTGTACGGTTTTGGAAAAGCGAAACTTGGGAGAGCGAGGGTCACGCGACGCTCGGGCCCGTGTTTGCAGTGGGGGAGGGATCGGGGCGCGCGGCGGGCGCGGTTGGAGAGGCCGGCTGGGGGGTCCGCCTTCGCGCCCGCCGCCGCCGGGGGCTCGTCCTCCGAGCGCGGGAGGCCCCCCCCGCCGCGCCCGCCGCCCGCCCCGTCCGCGGCCCCCCACCACCTGCCGCCCCCGTCGCAGTTTGGTTTTGTGTGTTGGCAGGGAGGAGCCCTTCCCGCGGGCGTGGAAACCATGGTGCTGACGCTCGGAGAAAGTTGGCCGGTCCTGGTGGGGAAACGGTTCCTTAGCCTGTCCGCGGCCGAGCGCAGCGACGGCGGCCACGACGGCGGGGACGCGGAGCGCGTGGCCCAGTGGCCCTGGCTCTCCGGGACCATTCGCGCCGTCTCGCACACGGACGTCACCCAGAAGGACCTGAAGGTAAAAGCGGCGCGGGGGCCGCGGCGCCCGGACGGTCCCCACGTCCCTGATGCCAAGACAGCTAGCTCCCCCCTCCCCTTGGGGGAAAAGGACGATCAGAAAGAAAGTTGTCGTCGGGCCTGAAGGTGCAGCACACTAGCCCGTACGAGTCTGTGAAAGGGTTGTGTGGAGCCGAGGTACGCCCGGCGTAGAGGTGCTTGGGTCTGCCGACGGGCGTGGGGTTGTCGAGACAGGTCTCGGTGTCGCCGGCGCTGTGCCCCATCGGGACTGTGTGATCACGTCTCCGGAGGGCGGGTGCCGTGGTCACTATTGAGCTGGGCAAGGGGGTGACGTTTGGAATCAATACCAACTGAGGGCTAGTGCTTGGAAGTGCTTCAGTGGGCTTTTTTCGTTTGTTCCTCTTAATCTCTTCACCCAACTTCGTGAACTTTCAATCCTGTTAGAAACGATGTGTGCGTGGAGGAGGAGGAGCTTGGTTGTCTTCTGCACATTAGGGTGGGTGTTTGTCCATATACGGGGGATCAGGGCAGGAGTGGGTTCCCGGTGCTGTGAGATGCATCCGTGGGTGGGTGTGGGATGGGACCATATATGGAGGGATGGGGTGGAGCTGGCTGCCCCTTCTGTGGTGTGCTGGAGGGATGGCTTGGAAATATTCCACTTGGGCGTTCGGAGAGAGAGGGAGAGAAATGAGCACAAGTGCGGCCAGGGATTTTCCCAGTGACATCTTTTCGAAAAGAGATGAATTCTGATTGTACTCCCTAAGAGAAGTGTTGGTGTGAAAAGATTGTCTGGGAACACCAGTGAGGAAGCCATTGTACCCACAAAGACTCCTTTGTGCAAAAATAACTGAAAAAAGGTCCCTAACAAAGACTCCGAAGTGATGATAACCCAAAGGAAGCTTGTCAGGATAGAAGAGATTTCTACCCCGGGGTAATGGATGTGTTTCAGTGTCTTGGTCATTCATTATCTTTGTTTTTTTCTTTTTTTGAAAACTGTACTCAAATAAGGGAAGCAACTTTTAGCATTGGCAGTTAAATATGTGTTAATTTCTGAAACTATTTATTTGAATACTTTCAAGGTGACCATGCATGCCTAAACTGGTAATACTCTGCAATGGGCTGTGGGGAAAGGATGTGTGGTTATATATTTTTAAAGCTTCCAGTGTGCCTTGTCTTCATGTTGAAAAAAAGGAGTAACCCATTGAGCATTAACCATGTGCCACAAATCATACTGAGCACTTCACAGCCATGATTTTACTTAATCTTTATACCAGTTCTTTGGGAGTAGTACCAACATTGCTCCTTGTTACAGATAAAAATCCTAGGGTTGGAGGGGGGAGATTAAGTATCTTGCGGAACATCACATACCTAGGAATTGGCATAGGCTGTGTTCTAACCCCAGAAGTTTTGACTTCTGAGCCCACCCTCTTAATCATCATGCTCCCCGATCAAGGGCTGTGGCACAAAGGGCTCTTGTCATACACTGTAAAGTTTGGTTTTTCCTCCGTTTCACTCCCAGCAAACCAGGTTTTGATGTTATAGAAAGAATGCAGCATGGTGCAGAGATGGCCAACCTATTTGCTTCAGACTAATAATCTTTCTCCATAAAATGTCTTTGTGTACTAGATTTCAATCATAGTTGTGGTTTATTTCACCTGGCAAATAAAATGTTCTCTAGTACATTTGTTCTTATCTGATTTGAATGGGAACAAGATTTGATTTAAGCTGTACACTCTTCAGTTCTTTGGCAGATGATGAGAAGACTAGGTGTTCTCTTCCTCAACAGTGATTGAGGACCATTGGATTAGGAAGGCAATCTGGGAGGTCTTATATGTGTATTCTTTTTGATCTCCATATCTCCCCACCCCCCCAGCCTTTGAGGTGGTGGTGTTATCTTCTTTTTCAGAATGAGTAAATAGATTTAGGAAAAGGAGTCTTGTCTAAACTTGCATAATAAGCTACTAAGTGATGGAGGGAGGATCTGAATCTAGGTTTTGCTGTGTGTATGTCTTTTCCACTGAATTAAGGTGCCTGACATGGAATTTTAATTCAAGAACAATTTAAAAAATTTTTTGTTATGTTTATTGGGGTTACGTTGGTTAGTAAAATTATATAGATTTCAAGTGTACAATTCTATAATATGTCATCTATTGCATTGTATGCTCACCACCAGAGTCAGTTCTTCCATCACCATATATTTGACCCCTTTGCCCTCTTCTCCCACCCCATTTCCCCCCTTACCCCCTGATAACCATTAAAGTATTGTCTGTATCTATGAGTTTTGTTTAAGAACAATTTTGATTTATTTTGGATTTTTGCTTTACCTGCAGACCTCACAACTCAGCCTCATGTAAAGTGCAAATCTACTCGATTTCTTTTTTCTAATCTTGACTTATTGCTGTATTTCTTAGTTGAGTAGCAGATAAAGTAATTGTCTTGAGTTTAGAGGCATGTTGAATTAGCAAAAACAGAATTTTAAAACAATAGAACCAAATTGTGCTTGGGGAGATGTAGGCAGGAACCAAGTAAGACCATCCTTATACCTGGGTTTAGGGGTATTGAGTTTTTGGGGATGGGTTGAGACTGGGGCCTGAGGTGAATATGAATGAGTAGAAATCAAGCGGTATGCAACTGTTTAGTATTAGTAGAAGTATAGGTCTGTCTAGAGTCTAGACTGATTTGCTTTGTTCGTTGATGCTAAGATTGAGGCCAAGGCTTTTAAACACTGTTTTACCTTGAGAGAGACTTTGTAACAAAGTCACTTACTCAGATACAATATATCTAGTAGTTGATTGCAGAGAAGTTAGGGTGAAGACATAATGAGGTCAAATGCTTATTATGTGGCAAATACTGCTTTATTTAATCCTCACAAATATTCTAAATGGTAAACCACATTTTTTAGTGTTAGAAATTGAGGCTTAAACAAGTTAAATAGCTTGCCCAAGATTGTCTCAGACCTTAAACACTAGGTTTTAATATTCAGGTAGAGTGAGGTTAGAACACTATTTTGCTGGCCCCTATATCCCAAACTAGAACACTGCTTGACATGTATTGTTTGCTAAAACATTTGAATGAATAAATGAGTCCTGAAATTATTATCTAAACATGGGAAAAGCAGTTTAGAGAAATCTAGATGGAGATGGAGCAGTGGCATTCTCTTTATCTAGAATAGCAAATTTGGAAATTATAGGTAGTGAATCATAATTAATAGACCTCTGTTTTTGGCCTTTGGAGTCTGATAGCGTAAATGACATCTTTGTGGACCAAGGGAGGTGGGGGAAGAACACAGTTTGGAATGAGAACTAGTTACATCTGTCAATTTGCAGGAGCTTGGTCAAGTCACTTTAGTTCCGCCTGGATTCAAATTCTTATTGGTATGCCATTTTATAGAAGTTTCTGCAGAAGAGGCTTTTCCTTTGGGGGAGGGGGTATCCTTATATACAGAACCTCAAACCTCAGTCACAAATAAAAGACACACATGGTTCTGATAGGAAATTTTTGAAAGAATATTGAAGAAATCTCACAATGTGTTTGTTTCATTTTATATATATATGTATTTTTTAAGTCATCTTTTTCATAGCAATGTGACTTTTTGACCAGTGCAACCTAATACTCCAAAGTCATAAACTAAATTATTTTCAAAAGGGGCTAACTTAATTTTCAAATCACTCAAATATTGAGATATAGAGAGAGACCCTGTCTAAATTTTGGTTTAGGGTTGATTATAAGCTTTATAGATAGTGATCTGATAAGAATTGTGATGTTGCTTTGGTTTTATGAAACCCTTTAAGATCTTAATCTTTTACTCCCCCTCCCCCCCCAATAGATGTTAGATAATCGTATTGAAGGCCCTCCTTCCCCACACACCTAGCTGAAGGAGTGATACCCTGATAAACTAGGATTTGAATTACCATGGAGGTATTAAAACTACCTAGTTTCTTTGCCAGATACTTATATACATTATCTTTAAAAAATTCCGTGAGAGATAGGCGTTAGTACTTTCATTTTGAAGCTAGCAAAACAAGATTCAGAGAGCTTAGATTTAAGCAAGGTTTCTTAACCTGCGGTACAGGTTAATTGGTTTCCTTTGTAATCCTACTGTGTTTCCCCGAAAATAAGACCTAGCTGGACCATCAGCTCTAATGCGTCTTTTGGAGCAAAAATAATCCAAAAGACGCATTAGAGCTGATGGTCCAGCTAGGTCTTATTTTCGGGGAAACACAGTATGTATTTTATTTTATGCATCTAAAATCATTCTAAGAAGACTTTACTTAGCTTCACGCCCAGATCTCTCTGATTCTAAAGTTGGTGTATGCTTGTTTCTCTTCCACATAGTTGGTGTATGTGGCTAGGGAAACAGACAAAGAAAGATGGACAGTGTCTGAACACCTCTGTGTTCACCCTTTAGTTGGTTATAGTGACAGATGGAATACATAGAATCAAGGAGACAGTACACGGAGCTTTCTCACATAATAGGTGGTCACATATTTTTACTTATTCTCTAGTAACTGCAAGGTTAAAAGCCTGCTATACCAAGAAGATTGCAGCTTCTTGGGGGAAGTTGCTCGGGAAGTTAGAGGTGCACATTTTGTTGTTGAGGGAGAGGGTATGGTGGGTCCTAAATTTCAATGATAGCCCTAAAACTGGAGAAGGTTTGGAACTGGGGCTAGTGGTATATCAGTTGGGAACTTCCTCCCTTCTAAATGTATGAGAGAAACAGAGGGTAAGAGCCCAATCAGAGAGAAATTTATTAATTTAACAAATATTTGAGTATTGACTGGGGACTGGATACCAGTGAAATATAGAGGTAAGTAAAAGCAGACAGACATTGACCTGTTAGAATTTATAACATGTCAATCAGGTAACCACAAATAAATAATTCAAAATGTGGATAAGTGCTAGGAAGGAAAAGTACAAGGTTTGAGTACAGCTAGCAAAGGGACCTCTCTTGGGAGAGAAAAATGTTCTTTGGTAAGGGAAGATGTCTTTGAGGAAAGGATTCTTGAATTGGGTTCTGACAGATGAATGGAAGTTAACGAAACTTTTCTTTTTTTTTTTAGTTAAAGGGTGAAAAGGGAAATATGATTGTCTATGAAATTATGAATAGTGTTCATAGATTTATTAACTTAATTCTTTGAAACCAAAAATAAAAAGGCTTCTTTAGTAAGAGGAAAAATTTTAAATCAAATAGAAATTGTGATTATTGCAACAAATATTGAGGAAGTTTATATCAGTTAAAATACAAAAAATTTTTTTTTTTAGTTTTTAAATCAGTTAAAATACAAAAATTTTTTTTTAAAGATTTAGAATAAATTAAGGGGTCGCATGTTCATAATGAGTGAAGGAAGCTAAGTGCTTTAGTGCATTTATAGGACCTTTAAAGTTTTGTGAATGATTCCTACTTTTGGGTGAGAGACCCACTTTTGGACTGAATTCTTTTTATGTCTTAAAATATTTATACAAATTGTATGGGTTTTAACTTTAGGGTTAAAAGGTATTTTGCAGGTCAGAAGCAGAAAACTTCGTTACTTAGAAAATGATATTTCAAAGGTAGTTTAACTTGCATATAAGAAGCTAGATGTAGTCCTGGAAAACTCGGGACCCCCGAGTTTATCAATTACTTGTTTACCTATTTAGCAAAGTAGTAGAAGTAAATTTCCCAGTTTATTCAATTCGAAGGGTATTGAGGATGTGCCTTCTATTGGGCCTTGTTCTAAATCCTACTGATAGCAGAGGAATTCAAAAGCAAGTGGTGGATTGTGGTGATGGGGGGTCATCTTAAGCCCATACAGTGTCAACATAGAATTACAATGCCCTGCAATAAGTACTTCTTTTAAAATTCTTTCAGTTCTCAAAGCTCTGATGTCTAATTAACATATGTAAAAACCTTCTACAAGGGGGTTCTGTGCCTGTGACTTCTTAGAGGTTACTTTGGGGGCAGAGACTGGCCTTCAAAGACCTTGACTTCTGCTTCCCAAAATGGTTTGGGAGCCAAAGCTTGGTCCCATGTCTGGGTAGTTTATTGTGGCCTGTGAAGGGAAGTAAGAGAGCAGGAGAGGGGGACAGTACATTTAGATAAAGTATCTGAGTAGACTAATAAGGGTATAATTCAACTCGGGCATTTTTCATGTTTATCTTTGTTCATTGAATCTGCTTTTTCCTATTCTGTTTGTCTAGGTGTGTGTGGAGTTTGATGGGGAATCTTGGAGGAAGAGAAGATGGATCGAAGTCTATGGCCATCTAAGAAGAGCATTTTTAGTAGAGCATAACTTGGTTTTGGCTGAACGAAAGTGTCCTGAAATTTCTGAACGGATTGTGCAGTGGCCTGCGATAGTGAGTAAAACTCAGGCTTATTGAACTCATGAGAAGAGGGTTTCATCCATTATGAGTGAAACAAGAAAAGTATGTATGTAACGCCTATCTTTGGCCCTGTGGCAGATAATAATACAGATATATGACAATGTAGATGAGTCAGAAGAGAACCCTGGAACTCCGGTCAGCGCTGCTAGGAACTCTGTGACTCTGGGCCCTTGACTTTCTCGGGCCTCACTTTCTTCACTTAAAATCTGGGGATGGGAGGTAATGTGGGGAATGTCTAGTCTAGATCAGAGGTCAGAATCCAGACATACAGATCTGTTTATTGGGTTGGTACAAAAGTAATTGCGGTTTTTACAATTTTTAACCTTTAAACCTCAATCACTTTTGCACCAACCTAATAGTTTGACCCTCGCAGTGTATTAAGAAAATTTGCATTAGTTGTCTGCTTTTAAGAATGTACAGAGTATACCTAAACATCTCCATTTCCAATTTCTCTTGGAAGAAACTGGAAGATACAGCAACCCTAGACCATTATGGCAGTTCTTTATCAAAATAGGCTGGAACTGAATGGTCTCTGTTTCCTTGCCCCGTGAGGTTTCCAGTCTTGCTCTTAGGATCTCTAAGTTTCCCTCTAGCTCATGATAGTCTTGGGCTGTAAAGATACTGACAGTCAGGGTGTGATTGTGCCATTTCCACATCATTAAGTCTGGTGCAGTTAGAGAAGAAGAGCCAGCACTGTGTCGGGAGAGGACAGTTGAGGCTTTATGAGACGAGCTGGGGCTTGGAGGAGGAAGGGCAGATTTGGATTGTTGGAAAGGCTGGGAGGATGATTGAAAGGCTGACTGGATTGTGAAAGTCCTGGTGTGCTGTGCTAGCAAAGTTAAGATTTTGCCCACGGGTGAGAAGAGCTTCTAGAGGTTTCTGAGAGATGTAGGATTTTGGTTAAAGTTCTATTTTGCTCTTTGTATTCCCTCTCCCCTGAACTGTTAACTAAGAATTTGCTAAAAATATGGCCTTATTTCTCCAAGAAAATGTACATACACATTTTTGAATTTTGGGGAAGCCATATATCTATGGGCCCAGACCTACATGTTAATGACTCCCAAATGCATATCTGGTTTAAATGATTGATTGGATAAAAATTGTGTGATCTTGTGGTTGCATGAATAGTTGTTATTGAGATACTTGCAGTAAATAAAAAACTTAATAGCTTTATCTCTTCCTGTGTGTGTGGAAAATTGCCATTCCTCATTTTCAGAATTCTGCTGACAATAGTTATGATGCCAAAACATTTTCTTTTGTTTTGTTTCAGGTGTACAAATCTCTGTTGGACAAAGCCGGGTTGGGATCCATAACTTCTATTCGCTTTCTAGGAGACCAACAAAGAGTATTTCTTTCTAAAGACCTTTTGAAGCCTATACAGGTATATCAGTAACAATATTAAACCCTAAAAATAGAAGGAAAAAAACACCCCTTTTAACATGAGAACCAAAATATTGATGTTGATTGATCTAATTCAGATATCAGAGAAAAGAACAAATCCATCAACAGTTACTTGTTAGACATTATCCCTCAGTGTTGGCCATTGGGTTGGTGCAGCCGTATGGGGTTGGAAGGCCAAGGCTACTACAGCTGATGGTGCATGTGTACGGAAACACCTAGTGTTACAAAAGTAATTTTAAAGTGATTGACTATCCTTCACATACATGCGTATACATATATATACATGTATGTCAGTCTTTATTATTCATGGGTCATATGTTTGTGAATTTGCCTACTCGCTGAAATACATTTGTAGCCCCAAATCAATACTTTGGTGCTTTCACAGACGTCACAGACATGTACAGTATGGCAAAACATTTGAGCGGTCTGACACATGTTCCCAGCTGAGGTTGAATAAGATGACATTCTGCCTTCTTGTTTCATCTCTCATACTGTAAACAAGTCTGTTTTCGAGGTCTCTTTCGTGCCAGATTTTCGTACTTTTTGTTGACGGTTTCACTGTTTACCCAAGGGTAGTGCTAAAGTGTTGTTGTGTAGTAGTTCTTAAGTACAAGAAGGCTGATTTGTCTAAAGGAGAAACTACGTGTGTTAAATAAGCTTTATTCAGCCATGAATTATAGTGCTGTAGGTCGTGAGTTCAAGGTTAATAAGCCAGTAATATATAGTAAATAATGTATCTTTCAACAGAAATACATAAAACAAGGTTGTGTATTGATTGGATGATGAAAATGTTGTGACCGTTGAAGGAACCTAACTCTGTCTTTCCCCTAGGAGCAGTGATTTAGTTCACTATTTCAGTGTTTGTGGTGACTTAATAGA
Organism: Rhinolophus hipposideros; assembly: GCF_964194185.1. Taxonomy (NCBI): domain Eukaryota; kingdom Metazoa; phylum Chordata; class Mammalia; order Chiroptera; family Rhinolophidae; genus Rhinolophus; species Rhinolophus hipposideros. Next base: position 14,176,474 of record NC_138058.1, on the reverse strand, counting down.
ATATAACTACCGGGAATAGTGAGGAGAGAGAGACAGAGACTGTGTGTGTGTGTGTGTGTGTGTGTGTATTTCCAATTAGCTTCTAAAACTCCCACATTTTTCTTCACAATATTTAGGCTCCTGGATCTTGCTTATATGGGATCTTTTTTATTATTATTTATGAAACTGTTGGGAGGGAGGGAGGGCAAGAACACACAGATTAATTTATCTCCAAAGATCACTACCTTGAGAATAATATTGGTCTAGTAACATTCATCTTTTAGGTGTCGTGACCTGACTTGTTCTGTAGCCTGTAGAACAGTTAAACCTGTTTATTTGCTAAAAGGCAGTTTAGGGGCCAATGGTCATTGCCATTGCTGGCTCTGGACTGGAAAACCCAAAGCACTGGCTTTTTCTCTACTCAAGTCTCACTTTTACTTCCATATCCTGGAAGTGAGTGAAAATAAGGTTCACATACTCTGAACCTTATTCTATAATGATTAAGTAAATGGAGCAGAGGAAGATGCTTTTATTTAAGTTAATTTCCGATGCAAGTTACCTTCCCATGTCAGATACGACAGCGTGATATTTCTCCTGCCTTAAAAGGACGAATGACTTGCTCTTAAGGACCAAGGAGCATATGGGAGGGGCTGTGGATACCTTGCTTTACTGAGTGATAGAGTAGGTTTCCTTCTTAGCATTGTTTTCTGGACAGTTCTGTCTTACAACTTTGATGTGTTCAAGTTTTTCAGTTAAAGTACAACTCATAATTTTGTTTATTGAGATTGAAAAAGAAAAATTGAGATCTGTAAGTTGATTTGTTCTCCGGGAGATGTACTGTGGGCTGTCAGTGTGAATGTTGTTATTAATATAATATTACTTGAGGGAGACTATGATGTGTGCTCTTGAATTTTACTGATGCTAGTAGCAGTCAAAGTTTGGTGCTTTGGGGCATTCCCTTACAGATAGGGATGGTCACATCAGGCTTCTGCTGTCTGAAACGATGGTGGGGGACATGATTACCGCAGTGTGATGCTTGTCTGAAAGAATGCACAGAGAACCTGAAAACCATTTGGCATGTGCCAAAGTTGGAATTGAAACTTAAGGTCGGCCTTTTGGATTTAATTTGGCTCAGTTTTCTGTGGTTAAGAAAAAAGACAAAGTATCCAGATCAAACTCTCTGGCACTTTTTATGAGCCCCAAAACTCTCCTAGGCAGAGTAGAATTATTTTACCTCATTTAAGAGCCGTTTGTGCTGTTTTATCTTGTAGTAGTCGGAGAACACATTTAAATTTTTTGAAATTGCAGTAGCATGAGAGAAAAAAAAACAAAACCCACACATGGCCCATTCTGGTAATTTGGAGCTCATATGAAGACTCTAGGTTAGATCTAATGTTACTTGGCTTAGAAATGCATTTTCCCAGAATGGATTGGAAAAGACTCGTTATCCTTCCTAATGGGAGAAATGAATAAACTATTTTTGGCCACTATATATCCATTTCACAGTGGCAAAAAAAGCATGAAGGCTTGATATTTGAAGGGCTTCTGTGTCATATAGTAGTTTGGGTTGGCAGGCTATTCCTATTGACAATTTCTATATACATTTATCATAACTGACTGTATACACAAAGCCTGAAGACTATGGAATAGTGCCCAAAATGGAGCTGCTGCTAAGAATTGAGTGTTTCAAAACTCTTGTAGAAGACTTGGGCTGTTCATCAAATTTTGTCACCACTGCCTCCCATTTATCATTTGTAAAGAAGATTGCATTTGGAATCCTAGTTAGATTAAATGAATCTGTGTGAAATAATTTGTTAAAAACAGTAATTTCAATGAGTTGACAGTATGGATTTGTGTGTTTTTATGTGTCTTTTGCCCCTTAGATTTGGATCTGGGATTTCCCTAATCTCTAGTGTTTGGGATACAGTGTTTTCGAGGTGGATTGATCTACGAGTTTGTTTGCTTATTATGTTTCCCATAGCCAAAGTTATGTCATATTAAAATCATGCTTTGAGCCACTCTTACTATTTGTCATCCTCTTAGTTTGTGACTTCACTTCAGTCTGCCTTATACCTGATCATTTTATAGTTTCATTTTATAGTGATCATTTTATAGTTTCCTATTATGATCTGTCCGATTCATTGGAGTTGAAATGATCTCATGCCGTCAAATGGCTAACTGATACTACTTTAAATCTTCCAATTAAATTGAAATATCCACTGGAATTTAAACAACTCTTCTTATTTGTTACCTTAAAATGTAATGATTTTCCACTTCTCAGGATGTAAACAATCTTCGACTTTCCCTTATGGATAATCAGGACGTCAGTAAAGAATTTCAAGCTTTGATTGTGAAACATTTGGATGAAAGCCATCTTTTACAAGGTATGTGGATAGTTTGTGTTGACCAATGACAAAGAAGCTATGTTTTAGCCCTTCTCACTTGTTCGCTCATTGAAATTTCTAATTTTTTGGAAATTCCTTTGTTGCTTTTCCCCATGCAACCAGATGATTAAAGAACGCTATTATAAAATGTATTCTAAAGCCTCTAACGTTTGGACAATTCAGGGGTTATGTAAAAACTATAAAAGTAAAGTAGGTATTTTAAAAGTTCAGCTATATTTTGACATGGAATTTGTGTTTGGAATTTTGGTCTTATAAAATTGATAAAGCATTAATTTGGTAATCCTGAGCTTCCAGTTTACTGTTATTGAGTTTCTTTTGAGTTTCTTGGTCAGTTTCACAATCATAAGTGTTTTATCAGACTTAGCAGTTCTGTTGACATTCCTGAATTTGGGTCTTCTGGAGCTCTTCATTGAGTTAGACCTCAGTGACTTCTTTGATACTACTTGGTCTGATACAAATGCTAGGATAAATCCATTGTCACTATAAGATAAATCTTTAAAATAAAAAGTATTATTTTAGAGCTTTAAAATAAAAAGTTTAAATTTTCTCCTAGCTTGGCAGAAATGTCTGTTTTCTCATTTATAGAAATATCTGTTAATGTTTGCTTTTGTCTCCTACGTTTTTAAAAGATCCAAGAAGAGATTACCCTGGATGATGGTGCTGTTGAGGGATAATGCAAATTGCTTTAAGTATTTTTTGTTTTTTTTTTTTAAGGTGACAAAAACTTAGTTGGTTCTGAAGTAAAAATTTACAGCCTGGACCCATCAACTCAATGGTTTTCCGCAACCATTGTAAATGGAAACCCAACATCAAAAACTCTTCAAGTCAACTGTGAGCAGGTAAAGATGATAATCACATGTAACATGACTGGAAAAGATAATTATAAAAAGAAACAATGGTATTTCATAGGCGGTAAACACCTTTACTATGTTAGAATATTGGAGTAGAAACGGAAATGGCACAGTTGTTTTAAAAAAAAATTATTTGTAAGAAGCCCCTATTGTTATGTTAGTAAAGCTAATTTCTGGTATGTTCCAGAGCATTTTTTAATTTTTCAGTATCTGTGTTTTATTTTTAAGATTCCAGCACTGAAAATTGTTGATCCATCACTGATTCATGTTGAAGTTGTACACGATAACTTTGTGACATGTGGTAAGATATATTGTTTGACTGAAATTTTTCTCTTTCTTCCTGTCTTTCCCCTTTCCCCTCACATTAAGAGAAGCAGGGAAGCCAATTTAACTATTTTTAAATGTTTTAGGTAGTTCTACAAGAATTGGAACTGTAAAACGCAAGTCTTCTGAGAATAATGGAAGCCTAGTTTCCAAACAAGCAAAATCTTGCTCTGAGGTAATCTTGATTTATTTTGTGTCTTGCGTAAAGCTTTCCTCAACTCTAACAGTGCATGGCCAATTTGTTTAGTGGTTGTAAAGCTGTCTTCTCTGCTCTACTATGCTGTCTTGTCTCTTCTTTGCTAGCTCCAGATCTTGGCCATAATTTCTACACTCAAGCAGATGGAGATAATATAAGTTTCTGGTTTACTATTTTGGTGTTGGAAAAACATTTTTTGATGTTTGCTGAAAATTCTCAATAGATTTGACAATTTCACCATATGGAGGTGTTTTTGAAGGTAAATTGAGATGTGTGTATCAAATTAGAAGAACACCTGGCATGAGAAGAGGGCAGGAACCTTAGAATTCTGAGTAGATTTGGTGGTGAAATAGGACTCCCACCTCCTCAATAATATAACAAGATTTGGTCATTTATAATTGGATAAACAAATATGCTTGGGTTGTGTGTTTTTTTTTTTTTAAGGAAGTGGTTCGTTTGCCATTACTAATTTCTGCCCCTTAAAGTATGGACTCCAATGAAGGCCACTGTTTGAGTTCAAGTATTAGATTTAATTCTGTTCTGAAATAGGGTTTGGAACAAGAAACTTAAGAGTGTTTCTCTTTTAGGTGAATTGAATCCTTAGGACCTATTACAGTACAAATAACTTTTTCACAACTTTTAGGTATTCACACGCACTTGTGTTACATGGGTAGTTTCCTGTGTTACAATTATCAAAAACGCCTTTGTCGTGCACTGTGCCAAGCTGTAGTTTAGAATTTTAAAATTCACCAAGTTGATATTATTAAGATTGTTGGCAGCATTTTAGAGGGAGCCTTAGGGTCTAGGGGAGCAAGGCAAGGAGAAATGGCATAGGAGTGGGTCAGGGTCAATTAATTGAATCTAGAATTCTGGATCACGGCATACTGGACTACAAAATCAGCTAGAACCAAAGCAAGCACTATTACTCAAATACTTAAGAATCTGGGCAGCTGGGACTGATGGGCTTTCCTGAATCGTAAGCCGTTGTATAGGCAACAGGAAATTTGATACTTGACCAAAAACTTTGTAAATCAAGATATCTGATATCTCTATCTTCCTTTCAAGTGTGTAGGCCCTTGAAGAGGTTATGGAAATTAGTATTACTACCTTTCATTTTTGCCTTAAGTTTTCCAAGGGTGAACTATTGTGTTGAATAGTAGCCCTCCCGTTGGAACGGGGTATGTTCCAAGACCCCCAGTGGATGCCTGAAACCACGGATAGTATCAAACCCTGTATGTACTTTTTTTTTTTTTCCTATACGTACATACCTATGATAAAGTTGATGGTTTCTCTTTGGCATACTCAAATTGCCAGCATCAGTACTCTTACACTTTGGGACCATTATTAAGTAAAATGAGGGTTACTTGCACACAAACACTGCGATGTTGCTACAGTAGATCTGCTAACGTAGCCAACTACTAAGTGATGAGCATTCGGGTAGCATGTACAACTTGAATACGCTGGACAAAGCAATGCTTCATGTCCTGGGTAGGACAGAGTGAGATTTCATTACACTTCTCAGAATGGTGCACAATTTAAAATTTTTGAATTGTTTATTTCTGCAATTTTCCATTTAATATTTTTGGACCGTGGTTGACCACAGGTAACTGAAATCACAGAAAGTAAAACAGTGGATAAAGGGGAACTACTGTAGAGAAGACTATAAAGTAAGGATGTCAAGCAAGTGATTACATCTTAGAGTTAAGCTCACAGGATATTGTCAAGGAAGCCACCAGTATTAAAAGCTGAAAGAGAAACAGAATAATAACCTGTCAGGTTTATTGTTAGCGATCTTGGGTAGAAGTAATAAAAGCCAGTTTGAAGAAGTTAATTGGGCGTTGCCTGTCATGGAGACTGTAGCAGTATAAATAGTTGGTGTGATGAAAGGAGAGCCACATAATGTGGTGGGGAGGGGGCAGCCAAAGAATAGCAAATGGCATCCTGATGGATCATGGAGGAATCAACCTGGGATAGGCGAGACTGGGGTCAGTGGGACCCTCCTAGGAGGGAAGGTGCCAGTTTTTCAGTGTCAAGTTTATCAGTGGTAGGATAGTTAATTGACCAAATCAATACCTTCAAGGAGGTACTTGTGAAATGTGGTAATATATATAAGTGATTCCCTCTACCTGACTCACATTGTTAAAAAGCAGGGAACATGTTTTTTTTTTTATCGCTCTCAGCGTAATCGGCTCAGTAAGTTTGTGTGCTACTAAACTAATTGTTCAGCACCATAGAAGTTTTTTTTTTCTTTCTTTTAGAAAAAGCCTGAACTTTGACTGGAAGATAAGTCCTCCCTTAACTTATTTGAGCCTTAACTGGTGATCTAAAATGAGAAACTAAATTTGATGTTGTGAAAATGTCTGTTTCAGCTCTTCAGCCCTGTACTAGCCATCTTCTCATTCTAGACGAAGTTGGACACGGTAGATTTTTACCTGTGTGTTGACAGTCTTAGAAAAATGTTTTTAATTATAGACGCACTTATTGTAAAAATAAAGTTTCTCACATTTAAAAAAAGTTACTCAAAATATTTTGGTTAACCCAGAAAAGCATAGTAAAGATAAGAAACATCACTTGTTATTATACTTCTCAGAGACTCTCACTGTTTACATTTTGAAATATCTGTCTTTTTTTCCCACCTGTATATTCATGGAGGCCCACCCTTTTTAAAAACAATTAAAAATGACACTCTTTGTAGCCTCCTTGATTCCTTTACAGTAGATTTTGTATATTAGTAAATACTCTTTTTTTATTCTGGGTGATTCTTATAATTAGGCAAGTTTTGGAAACACTGGTTTGGCCTAGATTTCAAGAGAGCTGGACAGGTAGAAGAAGAAGTGGGGAAAGAGAGTTCGTTTAGATGTGTGAGTGAAAGGTGAGTACAGTAACCTACTTGGCACACATCTCACTATTTGTACTTCCCAGATGTGTTGGACTGGCACAAGTTACTTTCAGGCTGTTCTTTGGATGACAGGAGTTTGGGATTAGATAGATAAGACTCTTAATTGCTTTGATGAATACTGTTGTATAAGATAAACTTGTTTGCAAGTTGCATCTGGTTCCTTGAAGGTCTTCTCTGCCTAGCAGACTGTTCCTCGGGGTTAGGACGTTGCTTGGTTAATTGGGAGCGTCTGCTCTAAGGAGTGTCAGCCAGCAGTGTCCTTTTTAGAAGACCATCATACACTCAATTATATTATCTCCGTCTGCTGGCAGGGAGGAACTATTGCCATGACTGGTATAGAAGACCTTCAGGGAAAACTCTTCAGGTAAGAAGAAACTCTGACCCTTGTCAAGTCACAGGCCAGTGCAGTGGTGAGCATGTGAAGATGGGGTTTGGAATCGAAACCCCTGTTCCTGTTGAGCTAACCCTTAGGAAAGCTGTAGGGTGATATACTTCAGTTTCTTACAGGAAAAGCATTCTAAGTTATGCTAATTTCTAATCCATGGTGACTGAACCGAGAACATTTTCATGATGTTTTTCTGCTTTGAGACAGCTGATCTGTGTGCTGGGTGCTATGTAAAGCACAGCCCTATGAAGTATGCTTCATTGTTCTCATTTTATGACTGAGGAAACTGAATCTTAGAGAGGTTAAATAGTGTGCCAGGAAGTGTCAGACTGGATGCAGACCAAGGTCTAATATCAAAACCCAATACTCTTAACCACTGTGCTGTTGTTGCCACTCCTCTCCAAATCTTTTCCTTGGTATGGTGAGTCACCATTGTAAAAATAGCAACAACAACAACGAAAAACAAACAAGAAGCCTCTATCCCTTCATCCATCTTTCCAACAAATATTTATTGAATATTTATAATATGTGCAAAACATTGGTGAATGTTACTGCCTGGCTCTTAAGGTAACTCATAAGAAGTACTTATAGCTATTTTGAAATACTAAGTGCAAACAGCACTCATTCATTCCAGCAGTCTCATCTATTGAGCATCTGGCTTTATAAGGTATAACAGTAGACATGAGCAGGGTCTCTGCACCTAGGGGTATACATTACATTGTGAGAAGACTGACAATAAAAAAGTAATTTAAATAAAGGTACTTTCACAATGTGGTAATGCAATGAGAGTCATAAACACGGTAATATGATAAAGAATAAGGGGATGGCTTGTGGGACACTGCTTTGGAAAGAGTGATCAGAGATTCTGAGGAGGTGACAATTGAGTAGATTTGAGGGTGAACAGATGGAACCAGCCAGCCACACGAAAACTATCCAGATAGTGGCAATTGCAAGTACAAAGGCACAGGCAACAAAGAGCTTAGAACATTTGAAGACCAGAAAAGAAGGTATAGTTGGAGCACTGTAGACAAGTAGAATGAGATGTGTGTGTGTGTGTGTGTGTGTGTATGTGTGTGTGCGCGCGCACGCGGAGACCAGACCACATAGAATTCTTGTAGGCAGTGAGTGGAGTGCCATAATCTGATTGATTTGTATTTTATAAAGATTGCTCTGTGGTGGAATAAATTTCAGGTAAGTGGTAGAAGGTTCAGTCGCAAATGGAAGGTAGTTAGGCCAGTTAGGAGACATGTAGTCTAGGGAAAAGATGGTGGTAGTGGTGGCATGGAAAGGGATGGATAAATTCCACAAATAGTTTGGAAATAGAGGCAGGATTTACTGGTTCATTGATCAGATACGGGAAATGAGAAGGAGGGTTTTTTGACATGAGCAATTCAATGGATGTTATAAGAATAAAAATTTATGCCTAGTTTTTTTTTAATCTAATTTCCTTAAGTATATTACTCTAAGGAGAATAATTTAAGAAAACGTCTTGCATTAGTGCATCAAGCCTGAACATAATTCCAATTAAGGAAGTTGATATGAGGGAAGATACTTGGTAAAAGTGAGCCTTGAATAAGCATTTTGAAATGACTTGGCAGTTAAACTTTGGGAGGTTAATCTTTTAATGAACGATTACCAGAGAATGATAAAATAGAGTTGGAAAGGACTTTAGGAATAAACTTATGTAATTTCCTCATTTTAAGGATTAGGAAACTCATTTTAAGGATATTCTTACAATAGCCAAAACCTCCCCCAAAAAATCCTTCTGGGGAACACTAAGCTAATATTTAACCAAAATTGAGTCGATTAAAATATTACACGATCAGATCATTTAGTACTCTGAAGCTCTGCCAAAACTCTGACAGTGATTAAGTAAACTCTTCTCACTGTTTAGATATTTCTACGAGTATACTCGTATAGCGTATTCTACACAGTCTTTTCAAGGCCATCAGAGCAAATGTCTGAGAAAAAGACTCGTGTAGACTACCTACAAATATAGGCAGGATTGTCAGGTTGTACAAACTTACTAAGGCAAGTTCCACGTCAAAGTTTAGAAGTTAATAACTAGAAGGTAAAGAAATTCTGAAGTTTAGATTTGGTGTTGAGATAAATGTAAAGGTTATTGTGGTCCGAAAGAGATAGGGTTGAAAAGGCACATGAAGGGGTGGTGAAGATGCTGAATGGCTTTCACCTGGTTTAGCCATAGACTAGTTGTCTGGAGTTGAGTTAAATCTTTTATTTTCCCATGGTGGGAACTTGATTTTTGTGGCAAGTATAAAGTGGGAAGAAGTGGGTCCATTACTTATAGTTTTGTAAAGATAAAAAGCTACATGCAGAAGGAAGGGGACGGGTGTCCCAGCTTTGTCCCACAGCCCTGACTTGACATCTCTTGCAGCATGGGATGACCTTTGTGACTTGATGAGCCACATAAGAACAAGAACCGTGTCCTCAACCTTTACTGCACTGTAAAGGCTTATATTGGTACGCAGTAGGCACCACTGCCTATAAGAGCCCTATGTGGTCTGGTCTCCTGCCAGTCTACACAGTAAGTGCGTGGTGGGCACTCGAGTCATGTTAAACCAGATGCATGGGAACCTGACACCATTTGAAGACTGTTAAAAGCTCACTTCTGTGCATTGCATTATTAAATTGCCATGGGGCTACATTTTCCTGGCATAGTGATTCAGAGGTTGGTGAAAAAAGATCCTCTTGTGACCTTTTATAGGAAGACTCAAGTTTTGTAAAAAGCTAGAGTGACTTCATTAACAGCCTTCAGATCTAAGTCCTTAATTTTGTGATTTATCACTTGTTGGACTGTTTTGTTCTTTTTATTTGGTGAAGGTTTTGTGCTCATTTAGTACTAAACCAACCAAATAAACTCAGATCTTGCTAGCACTTTGTTATTCCCCAATTAGGGACCTTTCCTTTTCATATCTGTCGGTTTGGTATCTTTTAGGCCTCTCCTGGTATGTGTCCTGTACAGTCTGTTCGCACAACAGTTTTTAAGGATATACTGCTCGGTTGTACTGCAGCAACCCCACCTAGTAAAGACCCAAAACAGCAGAGTACTCCCCAAGCTGCCAACTCTCCACCTAACGTTGGAGCAAAAATTCCTCAAGGGTGAGTTATTGGTTATTTGTTAAATGTATTTAATTATAATAAGCAAAACTATTTTAGCCATGGTTCTTCCATCTGAGCTTACACTACTCAGGTGGCAAGACTTTTCTACACCAGTGTTTCATAGAGAATTAGTGTAGCTAAAATTTTGTGTAATGACCTGCCATCATTATATTTCAGGTTGTCCAGAGAAATTTTTCATTCGAGTTTCCAAATTGGTCAGATGCCTTAGAGGTGAAAAGTGTAGTAGGCATACAGAACAACATAGAAAACGTTACAGAAATGAAGGGGATGGAGAGAAAGAGCTGCTTTCTTGACTTGATATGGGAAAAACAGTCGACTGAAATGCTACAGACAGTTGTGGAATAGATGTCTGCTTTTAAGGAAAAGGGAGTATATTGATTGAATGTGGAAGACTGAGGGAAATGGGAGTGTGAAGAAGAAGAGGCACAGTTACAGTGAATAGTTCTCAGCAGCCTAGATCCCAGGTATAGGTCAGAAATCCAGTGATAGGTTAACAGAGAAGGCCGCTGGGGTGCAGGCAGTTGATAAAGACTTAAGACATTGGTCAGAGAGACTGGGTGTAGAAGGTAGGTTTGGAAGACCACTGCAGAAAGGTGGGAGAGACGTTGAGCACATTGGTTCACTGGAAGGAAAGTGGGCTCCCTGGGATAGAGTTGGAGGATGACCCCATAGAAGTTAGATGGAAAGGGGAGCAGTCTTCCGAGTAGAAAGAGGAAACAGGAAGAAGTTCAGTGGTACCCAAGCAAAGATATCTCATATGAGTGTTTAAATGAGAAATTCACCTCAAGAATGAAATCCTTTGTTAGAGGCAGGAAAACTAAAGAAATTGTAACAGGAAAAGGACTTTGTGTTTTGCTAGGGAAGAACTTTAGGATGAGTTTCAGAGAAACAAAATGTTCTTTTAAAGATACTCCTGTTGAGATGAAGGGTGAGGGGTTACCAAATCATTCTGTGAACAAGCACGTAATCGATTGGCTCTTCTATTTGCTCTGAGTCCTGATCGCTGATCAAACAACAATGAAATTATCCATTGCTGGGGCTGGGTAAATGTTCATAGCAGGACAGTCTTTTGTGCTGCTAGTGGTTTGGGTTCCATATTATATATAGTCAGTTTGTTTTGAGGCAAAGCTAAGGTTCATTATATTGTAAGAAGTAGAACTAACTTGAAGTATTAATGGTTTAGGATTTATGAGAACATGCAGATGGAATTTAGGGTTTTATTTTTCTGAGTGTTTAAGATATTTTTGCAGTGCCATTGATTACTTTTACCCCAGGTCATAGAAACCTATCCTAAATTCTCTCATATAAGTAGTTTTCTCTTTTCTCTTCTGGTTGCCTTAAGGAACCAAACAATGTTTTTGGAAGGTAGGGGAGAGAGAAAAGAGGCCTAGATTGCTAGTTTTCCTGTTATCTTTTTCAGATGTCCTAAGCAGAGTTCACCAGAAGAGCTTTCTTCCTGTGTAAATATGAAGACCGAAATACTGAGAACAAAACCAGATGTCTGCAAAGTAGAGTTGCTCTCTTCAAAGTCCTCTCAGATTGGAACTGGAGACTTAAAAACCCTGAGTGAACCAAATGGCAGCTGTACCCAGCTGCAGACCAACACTGATCAGGAAAACAGATTGGAATCTCTTCCACAACCATCGACTGAACTTTCTAAGGCATGCTCACCTACAGCAGAATTGGAAATTGCCAGTACTCCTGAACTGCAGAAGCATCTGGAACACGCACCTTCCACATCTGATGTCCTTTCAAATAAGCCGGAAGAGAATGCAGGTGTCAATAGTGATAGCCCTACTAGTTGTGTGGAAAAAAAGGTAGAACCTTCCACTTTAGGTTGCCAGTCACAGAATTTAAAGGAATCTTTCGTCAAAGATAGTGAAAGCTATTGTACAAGAAGCAACAACAAAATCCAGGGTGGTGAGTGTTTCTATATGTCTTTATTGGTAGAAGATAAGAGATGGTAGTGGGTGCATATATAGCTCCATGTTACCTTATGAGAAAAAAATTAAGCGACTGTAGAAAAAGTTCCATGCAATCAGAAAAGTTCAAAGAAGAAAGTAAAAATCCCGTAATCTTCTGAGAAATGATTACTGTTAATATTTTGCTGAACCTGGTTCCATGTATGTGGAAATACGGATAAACTTTATCACACGGGTTCATACCAACAGTTTTACCCTGTGAATTAGTATAGGTGTGTATCAGCATTTTAAAGGCTGGATGGATTCCATTATATGCATTTACCATATGGCTTAACTGGGTCCTTTTCTGTGGGTAATTAGGTTGTTCCCAATTTTTGTAAGAAAATAATTTTGAAACAAATTCTGAAGTAACCTGTAATTACTTTATCTTCAGCCTAACACTGATCTTTCTGTAACATCCAGGTTGAAGTGAAAGGGGCTATTGATACTTTACGCTCACACAGGTAGTTCAGATCTGAAAAATTTTTAAAAGAGAGAATTGCGTCACCACCTCTAAAAGGGACATTTGGTTAAAGATTTGAAGGACAGGGCTGAAACATCCTGCAGAGTCTGTTTGCTAAAGGGGAGGTCCTGCTGCACCCAGAATTTAAAACTGAATTATTATAGAGAAAATGGTACGCTATATTTCATTTACTTAATATTGTTGGAGGATGCATTCCAATGATGGTAGTTATCAGAAGCTCTCTTACTAGAATTTGTAGAACTAAATGGCTTCAACATGTCCATGATTCAGAGCTATTACAATTTAAAAATAATTGTCATCTGTGTGGGAAAATAAGGGGGGAATTTTGATAACTTTTAAAAAATACTATTCATTTAGGTATGTAACAAATGAATATATCCACATGCTAGCTTTTACTGCAGACATCTGAAACTAGAGGGCAAGATGGGTGGATTTCACTATGGGTCTTTTTGATACAGAATTGGAGAAATACAAAAAGAACTTTTTTTGCCTAGTGATACTTCTAGTATATGTGCTGCCGAAGCGAGCACTGCCTAGTGATACTTCTAATCCACCTTTTTCATTCTTGAGTCTTAAGTTGATACAGCTATTAATTTGCATAAGATTGTATTATTCTTAGGAGTTGTGTAAGTCCTCAAAGGAAGTGAATATTCATAATCACATGCCTGTTCCATTTCTTTATTCTTTTTGAGTCATCAGCCCTCACATTCAGCTATTCAGCTAATTTTTTTTTTTTATTCAGCTAATTTTTGAGGCAAAGTATTTTAATATTATGTGGAAAAAACAGTAAAAATCCTACATTGTTAAGCACATGATAGGTACGTAAGTGAATTATTAGGAGTCATGCCTTTTCTCATTTAGTATGTTGTGCAACTATGCCTCATCTAAAGTGATTTTAAGAGAAATGAAAAGCCTCGACACATCCTGGTGATCTATCTGCTGAGATCTTTGGCTGAGGACTGAGCATGTGATCAGAAGCCTACCAGGACTCAACGTTGTTTCCATTTGTATTGCTTATGGGTATGGAAAGACTCAACTGGAAACTGTTTCTCTCTCTTGCCCCCTTGCTCTGCTTAGGAGCTAGGAAACAAGCAAGCTGGAATTGGAGAGCTGCCTTTTTTCCTATTAGATGAATGGTTCTTCAGAAATTGGCATTGCTCTTTTTCCCCTTAGCTCTGCTCTGAATTGAGAGAATCATTGATGGGGATCAACTATTGCTCTCCTCACTAGGGAGCTAGATTTAGGTAGTTCAACTTGTTATTTCTAAATATTTTCTCTTTTGAGCCAGGATAGAATAAAGAAAGTACCCTTTGGGCTCTTTGCCCATGGTCTGTGAAAACCTGGTCCATTTCAAGGGTGGTGTCTTTTCAGTATCTGAGTAATTAAAATTCCATCCTTGAACAACTGATCTCTATTTTCTTTCTTACTTTACCTTCTCTTTTACTATAACTAAATAATAACGTTTAAGGGGTCAAGGCCTGACAGCATCCATTTAGCATTTTACAGTTTGCTCTAGTCCTGTTTTAAGAGAGGTAAGATTAGATCACCTCTAAGGTAATTATTAAAGATGCTTATTTTATTTAAAGCGTTCCTTGGTTTGAAAACTTTCAGTTTCCTCCAAGACCAGTAGTCCTCTCACCCATCTCTCGACTGGTTCCCCAGAAGTTGTTTTTGGGGTTTTTTTTTGTTGTTGTTATTTTTCATTTGTTTGCCTAAGAACTTACTTCCCTCTTCTCATCTCCCTTGATCCTGAAAATAGGTCTTTTCTGTCAGTTTTATATGAAATATTCCTTAAGGCTCTTGAGTTACAAATGGATTTCCTTTCTGTGTTATTTAGGCTGACACAGTGGTTTTTCTCTCCTGTTACATCTCTACTTTTTCTCTTTTCCTTTAGAAACCATGTTAACGTTTCCTTTCCAACTCTCTGACTCCATTACAAGTTAAAATTTCAGACATGCATTGCTTAGAATATAATGCTGTCTTTAGCCAGTGCTCTTAGTCCTGCATGGAACATATGTGCGAAGGAAATAATTGAAGAAATGTTAAGGGCAAGTGATATCTCTTGGAAGCATTTAGAAGATAGCTCTTATTTTATAGACCAAGGGGCCTGTGTAGGCGAGCTATTTGGGTTTTTTTGTTTTGTTTTGTTTTTTGCTTTTGTTTTTTAATTACAATGGTTAGCTTTTGCAGAGAACACACCTTAAACCAGTCTTTTTTCTTTTTTTTAATGTGAAAAGTGACAGATTGCCTTGCATACAGTCTTCTGTTTGTTGAGGTGAACCTGTGCATTGCTGAGGAGTTTGAATTAAGTATCTGATTTGGAAAAATCTTCCCAAAATATGTCTGTCAGCTAGGTTTGTGACTAGATGTATACAATACTTGGAATTGTGAGTCTGGTTGTTGAATTGGGGGTTTTAAGTTGCTAAATGGATTCACCAAATGAGAACTATTTTATAGAGTAAACCTTTTCCAATTGTTCTGATTGTTGTCTTCTGTTAAACCGTTTTTAGAACTGAGAATTAAACCAGTAATTGAATTCTGCCTTTGGGAAAATTGGCCTTTTGAGTAGAATGCGGTCACATGTTGATGTGATTTTTAAATGTTTGAGGTCCCATTTCCTTAATCTTTTGTATCCCTAGCCCCAGCCCGGAAGTCAGTTTTGACAGATGCAGCCAAACTCAGGAAGCTGCAGCAGAGCCGCGAGGCCTTCGTGCAGGATGACTCCTGCGTGAACATCGTTGCGCAGCTGCCCAAGTGCCGGGAATGTCGTCTGGATAGTCTCCGCAAGGACAAGGAGCAGCAGAAGGACTCACCTGTATTTTGTCGCTTCTTTCACTTCAGGAGGTGAGGAGGCATTTGGAGAAAAGCTTAGATAACCTGGGCCTTTTAGCATACTTGCCCCCCACGTCTTCTATCAACAGGAAATCTAGACCTAAAAAGAGTAGAGATACTATTTTTAATCTCTAGTTTGGGAAGCTAGACCTGATTGCATATTATTTCCTTCATGTTCTCCCCTTTAATTTTTTTTTTTAAAGCAGAGAAGCTTAAAAATAGAAACTTCTGTTTCTGAAAGTAACAAATAGAAAAATACTGAAGGTTCTGGAAAACCACTACAAATTAACTAATTCTAACTTTTCAGTGCAATTTAATATTCATATGGTCATAAAATATATTTAAGCATACCTATTTGGTGTATTACACAGCCATACCTCATTTTATTGCGTTTCGCAGATAATGCGTTTCTTTTTTACAAAATAGTTTGTGGCGGTTAACCCCATGTTGAGCAAGTCTATCGGTGCCATTTTTCCAACAGGCTCAGATGATGGTTAGCATTTTTTAGCAGTAAAGTATTTTTTAATTAAGGTATGTATATTTTTTTAGACAAAATGCTATTGCACACTTAGTATACTACAGCATAATATAATCATAACTTTTATATGCACTGGAAAAACAAAAAATTCATGTGACTTGCTTTATTGTGATATTCGCTTTATTGTGGTAATCTGGAATGGAACCTTAAATATCTCCAAGGTTTGTTTGCTTGTATATACGTATTGAATCTTTCTTTCCCAATACATAGTAGAAACCACTTGATCATGTTAACTTTTTTTCTGCAAATACTTATGAATAACTATGTAAGAATCTAACATTGTTTGATAATCACTTAATAACCAATTCCCTTGTTGGGGTTAAGACTATTTTGTATTTTTTGCCACTGAAAACAATGTAGCACTGATCTCTCCTTGTCCACATCTGTGATTATTTACTTTGGAAGGAGTACTGAGAGTGGCAGTACCGGGCCAGAAGGTGTGTGTGTGTTAAGACTTCGATACACTTGTTCCGCTATATTGCCCTGCAGAAGAGTTGTGCCTGCGTCTGTGCTCACTGGCACGTTTGAGCAGTCCTGTCTCTGTGTACCTTGGCAGCAAGGAGAGGCATATCTTTGTAAACATTGTTTTCCAATTTTATGGACAAAAATTTTTATTTTTATACTGTGTGTTTTTTACAAGCCAAATTAATTTTCTTTAAATTCTTGATCCTGAGTGAAGAATGGTAGCGGCATCTTATTTTGATACATACATGAGCAATGTTGTTCTGGTTACAGAGGCACTTCAGATGTGATTCACTTTCTCAGAAATCTAGATACTTTCAGATTCCACTAGTCCTAATTATAAACAGAAGTATTGACTTTAATTTTTTGGTATTTCCTTCTCCCCTTTAGTTTTATTAAGATTAAAGATTGCTGATGAACTGAGTTAAATGTATAGGTATTTTAGATAATTAATTATACTTGTGCTGGTAACTTTCAGATTCAGGCCTAGTTATGAACTAGAGTTTTTTAAATAGTAGTTTGCCCTATACATTCCTGAGTAAATTGCAAAAGCACCATGATAAATTGTGTGTGTAACATTTAGACCTGTGATAACTACTAACATGTTAATATACACATATATTAATATATAGTCTGAATAATACCTGGCCCAGCATAAGTTCTCAATAAAGGTTAGCTCCATTCTGTTTCCTCGCTGGATATATTTTTTTTTTTTTTAACATAGGTGAGTGTGTTAAGGTATATCTGCTTCTATAGGTACTTGCGTACTCGTATATTTTGAAGAAAGCACAAAATGGGTATGCTTTGTACAGATCTGTGTATTCCTGTTATAGGCTGGATTTCATGTCATTAAGGCTCCTCTGCTGTGAATTGTATAAATGGACTGCATGAGAGATTATTTGATTTGAGGTTAAGTCGTAGAGTCATTTTAAGGAGGGGATATGTTTTTCTTTCTTTTGAGTGTTAATTAGAGCTTTTTTTTAACCTCTATTTTGTAACTAGAAATCACTGATTTTATGACTTAGATGTTTTCCCATTTTTGACCTCTTTGGAGGAGAGAGTGCCTTTGCTTAATGTTGAGTAGTAGAAGCTAGTCTAGTAGAAACTAGAACGAACTCACTTCTTTGGTTAAAAAGAATATAATAATTTAAAATACAGAGCTCCCCCGCCCCCACCCCCATGTTTAGAGTGAAGATTGAGGCCTCCTCATCAAGTGTGTTTCTCATTAAATTCCCCTGCAGATGAAATAGGGAGGGGTAAGGCCCCACTGGTGAAGCTCAGCTGCCTGACCCTGTTTGACATCTCCCCCTTGGAAATGGCTTTCAGATTAACTTCTGTATTACTACTCTCTCTAATTTAGGCTAGCAATTAAAAATTTTCATCTCTCTTTTGGACTGCTTAAAATAAATTTGCATCTGTTATGCAACTCTCAGTGTCTCTCCACTTTATTCTACGCTTTTCTGAACAAAATGGTTTTCTAAAATGCAACTTACGTGTGTCTCGCAGGCTCAGTTTCAGTAACTGCTCAGTGACTAGAGAAGAAATCAAGGTTCCTGCGTTTTTCCTGCTTTTGTATGAAATGTTTCCTTGCCATGCTTTCTCTTACCTGTGTCTCCTTTTTTTGCAAGGTCGAGCTTAATTACTATCTCTACCGTGAAGTCTTTATATTAGCCCCACAACCCTCATAGTCAGCATTTCCTTCTCTGGCTCCTGTAAAATTTAATGATTGTTATACCTATTATATTCTTTTTCACTGTGTGTTTTAGGTCTACTTCTATGTCCCCAACTAGATTGACGTATAATGTTGTGTTTAAAATATAAACTAATACATAGCTTAGAAAAAACATTCAAGTATCAAAAATATTAAAAGAGAATACTGAGAAAGTATTCTGCCTTTTACGCCACCTGTTTAGGTACTGAGGCCCATCTTAACATAGCCTCTCAGTCCAGAAGCTTGCACTGTACTCTGCAGCTAGGAATCATGGGTGCTGTATACCTTGTGGAGCTCCGTGGTCTTGGCTTCAGTGACTGTCCGGGGTTAGTCTTCCATTGCCGAGCATTATTCTTGGAACCATAGTTGTATTCAGACCTGATCAGATTATTTATCATCTTCTGTTTGTCATCATTTTACTTCTGCGGTGACTTGTGATTGTCCTTGCTATTAACCCCCAAGTCTGGTGGTTCAACAACTGTCCCCGAAGGCAGTGTGATGAGATCTTGGTTCCAGTGCAAACCCACTCCCCACTCCTTGTTTTTTGGAAAGTTTTTTTAGTCTTTCTACTGACCTTGCCAAATAACAATTGGCTATAATTAGCCTTGGAGACTATAGAGAACTAGGAAGGAATTTATTGGTCTAAATAGTAACTATAAGTTGTAAATTAATTTTGTGTGTATGCATAACACACTTTTTTTCCCTCCACTTCCTCTAGGTTACAATTCAACAAACATGGCGTGCTGCGGGTAGAAGGCTTCTTAACACCAAACAAGTATGACAGTGAAGCAATTGGCTTGTGGTTGCCTTTAACCAAAAACATTGTGGGGACTGATTTGGACACAGCAAAGTATATCCTGGCCAACATTGGAGACCACTTCTGTCAAATGGTGATTTCTGAAAAGGAAGCTATGTCAACTATTGAGCCACACAGTAAGAGCATCTCTTAGGGGGTAGGATTTTTGAGTCCAACTTGATTTTTGTTCCTAAATGATATCTAAGTCCTAGTTGCATGGGTTTCGTTTTCACACTGAAGTTTAGGTGACTTTGGTGTAATGAAGTTGCAGTGTTCCTTTTGTAACAGATCCTGCGTATTGGTTTCGTCAGAGTCAGTTACTTATCTGTGCGATTTATTTTGGAGCAATTACCAAAAGAGTAGAACTCCTTTTTTGTGAAGAAAAGTAAAACGAGGTGGTGGTGGAGTTTGCACAGCCCGATCAGCAGTGTGGGCTCAGCAAGAGGCAATGAGGCCTCCGGGTGGTTTATTTTAAGACAAAAGTTCAATCAGAGTCTGAGGGGGCTGGGTCTTAGGCATGAGAATGGGAACAAGCTCAGAAGAAAATGGTTCTGTTAGAGTCCAGGTTTTAAGGAAATAGTTGGAGGTTCCAGCGGGGTGTGTGCAGCTGTCCTCCACTCTCACCCTGACCTTGGCAGCTCAGTGAGCCATAGGGATCAGTGTGGGTGACACATGAGAACCAGAGCTCCTCCATGACATCTCAAGGTATGATGTCTGGGAGGATGGCACACTTTATCTGTTCATGTGCCTCTGTGAAAGTGAGATAGCCAACCAGAAGCACCAAGGGGCATCTTTTAAGTCTTGCATTTCTTCCATCATTTTTTCTTTCCCAAGTGGTTAAAAGTTAAAAGTGAAGCTTGTGAAGCTTTTCCATTCCTCTAGTGGATCTTTTCAGACTTTGCATAGGTGAAGAATGTTTCAATACAAGCAGCCACACATACCAGTCTTAAGAATTTTGGTTGTAGGTACCAAAAACTAACTGAAGCTAGCTTAAGCACAAAAACAATTTATTGGATAGGTAGGGATACTATTACATCTCAGAGTCCAAGGAATAGGAACTGGGGTATATTCCCTGGAGCAGGAATTCAGAGCTAGTGGGGAAATGGGATTGTGAGCTCTTGGGGCAGCCAGAGTCGTGCTGAAGAGAAGGGCAGCTTTAGAATCACACCATACTGTTGAAGTAGCATAGACTCTAATAAGGTAAAAAATCTTACTGAAGTTTTTCCTGTAATCTATTTAGGACAAATGATACTGGTTTTCTATTTTTGGTAGAGATACAATGTTTCTTTATCATAGACATTTAAGTAATAGATTTACAGAAAAATTCTTAAGTGGTCTCAGGGTCTGTAAATGATTGGAATGTAGAAACAGTTCTTTGGGATATAGTGGTAGCTTCATTCCTGAATCGTCAGGGCTGTTTTAAACAACTGATGCTTTTTTCTTTGCTAAAGGTGGGTCATCTGAAAAATGTACTTTTTTTGTCATACAAAAATAGGCATAATTAAGAAACTCTGTCCTTGAAGATATAAATGTGATTAACCTTTTCTTCTTGCCTTTTTGATTACTCTGTTCCTTTTTATTTCCTCTAACTGGTCAGTTAAAGAGAGAAACTCACTTTGAGTAATATTGAAAGATGCTGCCACAAGGTGTTCCCAGAGGGGTTACCCTCTCATCCTGAAATTAGGAAACAGATCTCAACCTTTATACATTTATTCTGTCTTTTCAATAACAAATAATCATTAGATAGTGGCTAAGAAATCGAAGAATATTCTCTAAGAAAACAGTCTAATCCAGGTGACCAAGGAGAAGTTCCTAAAATCTCATTTGCAAAATGCGTAAAGCTCCGTGTTTTTGTGCAGTGAGCTATTGCATTATAATGAAACAGCAGAGGTTCACTCAGCAGTTGGATTAATTCCGTGCAAACTGAAGTTGGTCATTTGCATTGTGGTCAGTCTGAAGAATAAATGAGTTGACCAGACTAGATTAGGACAAAAATGTTCTCCATAGAACAAGAATGTGGCAGTATTGATCCAATCTTGTTCAAGAGAGAGACAGACGGGTAAAAGAGTGTTCTGATCAGCAAACATCGGGCTTTCCTATGACGCAGGAAAATTGCTCCCTCTGCACATACTCCTTGAAGCTTTCTGATACCTCATGTGGTCACCTGATGTGGCATTTCTGCACACCGGTTGGGAGTCAGGGGCAGTTATATGTCCTGCCCAGTGTGGAAGGCTGTTCTCTCCAGTTATCAGGGTTTGGCCCCTGCAATGGAAAATGCCACTTTGTAAAGTCTGGATTTTCCTTAATCTGATATTTGGTGAGTGTGAGTCGGTCCTGGATGCCCGCATCACTCCTGGCACCAACAAAATCATGTTTCTACCTCTGGCCCGTGAAGGAGCCAGCCACGGACTATTGTGGCCCCACTGCGTTAATGTGCTGCTCCCTCCCAGTTCCGTAAGCGCCGTGAGGTTTTTAATGGGCAGTCAGAGTGGGTTCAGAGCATCTGTGAATAACCTGCTGTTCTACACCGAATGTTAGGTTTGTGTATCTGAGTCAGTTTTATTTTTCCATTGGAGAAAGCATGGTCCATGCTGCCTTCAGGTTCTCAAAGAGACTCGTAACTCCAAAGGTGAAGAACCACTGTGTGGTACCTGTGTCTGAACTCCAGGGTAACCACTGCTACTTTTTTCATTGATTTATTCAGTGGGACTTAATAACTGCTCACCAGAGCTCCTTGCGGGGTGGGAGAGGTGGGGGAACGGAGCACACAGCCTGAGCAGGATTCTGCTGGTGTGGAGTTTATTCTCCTAGATGGGGTAAAACTACATCCGGCTGTTCAGAGTGTGAAGAGGCCTGAGGACGGGATGGATTTGAGATGGGCTCTGGAAGTTGAACGGAGTTAATGGGAACTCGTCAGAGGGAGGAATAACATCAACTCCCCAGCACCTACACATTTTGCTTCAGAAGCCCTCTCCTCGCCAAGACTAAGTGATTTATTGATTGTTCTAGGACAGGTTGCTTGGAAGCGAGCTGTCAGAGGTGTTCGAGAAATGTGTGATGTGTGTGACACCACCATCTTCAACCTGCACTGGGTGTGTCCTCGGTGTGGGTTTGGAGTGTGCGTGGATTGCTACCGGATGAAGAGGAAAAATTGCCAACAGGGTGAGAACTGACTTGATTCTACACCTGGCTCCTTACACACTTAAATTAACCCTTTCATTGATCTGTATCTGATGGATTTCTGAAATATTGGGGGCCAGAGTTCATGAAGAACAGTTCCTACAAATCAGTTATTTTCAGGTGCTGCCTACAAGACTTTCTCTTGGATAAGATGTGTGAAGAGTCAGATACATGAACCAGAGAACCTAATGCCTACACAGATCATTCCTGGAAAAGGTATTTCATGTGATGCAATGATTTTCTTTTCCCCTTGTTTTGGTTAGCTCAAAGAAGCTGTTAATTTGGCTTTACTTTGTATAGTGTAATTAATTACTTGCTAACTTTATTTTCATGTGTACCATAAATTTTCCAGAAGTGTATGAAATAATGCCTCTAAAACTTTTTGATTAAGGTCTTGTAAATACTTTTGTGGAAGGAAAGAAAATAGTGCCTTTTCTTAGACATGAAAAGGTGGATGAAAACGAGGAAGTGTAAGATGCTGCTGCTAATAATAGTAATCCTGTTTGCAGTGTCAGTTTCTGCTTTGTAATGTGGAGCTCGAAAATACCTAATATCCGTGTTCGGATGTTTGCCTCTGCTCTTTTCTTATTTTAGCCCTGTATGATGTTGGAGACATTGTTCATTCTGTAAGAGCAAAATGGGGAATCAAGGCGAATTGTCCCTGTTCAAACAGGCAATTCAAACTCTTTTCAAAGCCTGCCTCAAAGGAAGACATGAAACAGGTATTACTGTTTATGCTTAGATTTACCATGCTTAGATTTTTACTGTTGTCTGTTTGCTTTCAAATAACCCAAGGATTTCTTATTTGAAAGGAACATGGGGACAGCGGTCAGTAGAAGGAGAATTCATACATTTCATGTTATACTTCATAGACCCAATTTCACTTTTCACATTACTTTTATGGACCTCACCTTTAGCCTCTTTTAATAGGTTTTTTAATTTTTGTTTCTTGGAAAAGCAAAACCCTTTTCTATTATAGTCTATCTAATCTGTTGCTGTCGAATTTGTATGAGTTTTTCAAAACTGTTCATGTTTTGCAGAGTTAAGACTCAGATAAGCTTTAAAATTTTTTTAGTTACTAAGTATACTTTACCTATAACGTATATGAAGAATTAAAGGAAACAGTATTGAAATGAATCTTTATGTACCCATCAGTCAACGTAAAAAGAAATGTACATTTCCTTGGTGATCTTCCTGGAGGCATCCCCTTGCATCTCCACTGTCCCATCTACCCTCCATTGTCCCCCTTTCTCCCTCACCCCAGTAATCATTATTCCACATTGTGTTTAATAATGAGTAATTTTTTCATGCTCATATAAAGCTGTGATGTCAAAGGCAGTATGGGTAGAAGAATTGTCAGAACTGAATTGGAATCTTTTTCCTGCTGCTTTCTTGTTGTATGACTTTGGCTCAAATGAACTGATTTTTGTGTGCTTCAGTCACCTCATCAGTACTAGAGGAATAGTGAACAATACTGATCATGGGGCATCATAGGATTACATCACATGTAAAGGGAGGGCTGGAACCACACAGGAATTCGACTGTCCTTTCCTTCTTAATGTGTGCATATACTGACCAGCGGAGTTGTCGAGGCAGTTTTTTTTTCTTTTTTATTAGTTTCAGGTGTCCAGAGCAACAGAATAATTAGACATTTACGCCCCTCACAAAGTGATAACTCCCGTCCCCAAGCTAGTACCCCTCTGAAATCTTACGTAACTGTTAAAATACCATTGACTATCTTCCTTATGCCGTACTCCACCTTATATATGTAAGAAAATGTGTATAGTTTCTTATGGTTGACATACAATATTATTCTACTTCAGCTTCATTTGTGCAGCGCATTGGTCAGGCATGTCCAAGGCAGTTTTTCAAATAACAGAAAGATAAGTGGTATGCTCTTTCTAGTTTTTTTTTTTAGTTTGTTTGACTTCTTTTAAGAGATGTTCATCACATTTTAAAGCCCATTCCACTGTGTTAAATCAGGAGCATTTTCTTTTCTCTATATCCAGTTTGCTTCTGAAATCACAGCGTACCTTTTCTACCCTGCTTCATTTATTCATTCAGCAACCCTGTTTTGAGGGCCTGTTCAGGATACTGGGGTGAGTTCCTAGTAGAGAGAGGCACAAACTGGTCATTTTAAAGCAAGATGGTAGGTGGAGTGATAAGGACATGTGTGAGTGTGAGATGGAAGGTAAGGGGAGAGGGAAAGAAAGGGGAAATGTAATTTTGCAGCTTATATAAAATTCTCCTTTTGCACTCAGACTTCCTTAGCTGGAGAAAAACCGACTCTTGGCACCATGCTCCAGCAGAACCCCTCGGTGTTGGAGCCAGTGGCTGTGGGTGGCGGAGCTGCCTCCAAGCCGGCCAGCAGCCTAAAGCCAGCCTGTCCAGACAGCACATCTCCTTTAAACTGGCTGGCAGACCTGACCAGTGGGAATGTCAACAAAGAGAACAAGGGTGAGCATTTCCTGCTTTCCTGTGGCTTCTTGGGAACTTGAGTTCATTTGGAGAGGGTTTTGGCAACCTCAGTTGCTGTGAGAACAGTGGTGAGAAGTCGTGTACAAGGGAAAGGGGTTCTCTGTGGTCGCCCTGAGACCTGACACAAATATAGGTGTTTTCAAAAGGAAGCACCAGTGAGGAGAACTCTACACAAGGTTGAGATTGAGATTTTTGTTTGTTTTTTATCCTTACTCAATATACAGTTCCTATTTTGTCTACATTGGAATGTTCTAGCTTCAGTTTTATTTTTTTCATCCGTGCTGTTGTCTCAGGATGCTTGATGATAGTATAAAGAACATGACCTTTAGAATCAGGTAATTAAATTAAAATTTACATCATTCTGCTTCTGACTGTGTTTAAAAAAAAAAATTACAGGTCAGTTTCTTTCATGCAAAGATCTTAAAATTTCAGTAAATAAAATTCAACACTATAAATAAAGGAGTTATACAGCGTGAACAGGGGCTTCAGAAATGCAGGTGTAGTGAAACATTAAAAAAGTAGGAGAAAAATCATAACGAGACACAGGAAAAAAGTAAAATTCAATACCTATTCATGATTTAGAAAAAAACAAATCTTAAATTAGGAACAGAAGGGAATATCCTTAATATGATGAGTTTCTACAATAAAACTGACAGTTTCTACAATAAAACATCATAAATAATGATTTAATTTTTTTAATTGGTTGAGTATTTTTATAGTTTTCCTGTCTTCAGGAAAAAGACAAATGTATCTGCTATCAATGTTAAACATTGTACTAGAAGCCCCAGCTATTGTGTTAAGGCAAACAAACAAACAAGATAGTAGGATAGGAAAGAAAGAGATAAAGCTGTTGATATTTGTAGACAATCTGATTATACATGTGTAAAATCTGAAAGAAACCATAATTAATAAACATATATATCAAGGTTGCTAGTTACAGTGTTAATTTACAAAAATCAATTGTATTTTATATACCAGGGACAAACAAATAGAAAATGGAAGTTTAAAAAATACCATTTATCATAGTAGCGCCTTGAATGTTAGATATTTGTTGTATTAATACCAGTTGGAAATCCTTGTCTAAATCAATAATGTCATTAGTGTTTATCCTCTTAAGTTTGGTTCTAATAAATGAAACCAAGTTCCAAATTAATTCTGTTAAATGAAAACTAGTAGGGGATTTGCTTTTCAGAATGCTTTTCCATCTGGATGTTTTTGGTTTTGTTTTTAGAAAAACAACCAATGATGCCAATTTTAAAGAATGAAATCAAATGCCTTCCACCCCTCCCCCCTTTGAGCAAATCCAGCACAGTCCTCCATACTTTCAACAGCACAATTTTGACACCTGTAAGCAACAATAACTCTGGTTTCCTCCGAAATCTCTTGAATTCCTCTACAGGAAAGGTATGCATTTGTTTTATTGTTTGTACCCTGCCGAGTAAAGATGAGTATAGGCAGAACAGCAAGAGACTAGAGAAATTGAAATGAAAAGTAGAAAGAGGGACATGAATCCTAGGCTTTCCTTCATTGGTACAGAAGGCCGTGTCATTGGCAGGTGGGCTTCACAGGGTTGTAGTACTGGGGTGGGCCATTTTCTTCTGTTATATTTTCTCCTGTACCCACTTCTATGAGTTGTGATGTCAAGTAGGGAAAGGTCCTGCCTGGCTTCTGGATATGCATCGTGTACTCATCCAATGCATTGTAGGAATGAGTTTTTGATGGTAGGGAACGACATATTTAAGACTTGTGTTCTTTCTCAAATTCAGACAGAAAATGGACTCAAGAATACACCAAAAATCCTTGATGACATCTTTGCCTCTTTGGTACAAAATAAGACTTCCTCTGATTTATCTAAGAGGCCTCAAGGACTGACGATCAAGCCCAGCATTCTGGGCTTTGACACTCCTCACTATTGGCTGTGTGACAGTCGTTTGCTGTGCTTGCAAGATCCCAACAACAAGAGCAACTGGAACGTGTTTAGGGAGTGCTGGAAACAAGGGCAGGTAAGAGGGTCCTCTTCTCCCTCTTCTCAGTACTTTTGGCAGACTCTGACCCCACCCAACCTTCCCTCCCCCCACCAATTGTAGGTGGTATACATACTTTATCTCCTAGGTTTGTACTTTATTGTTTAGAGTGAATATCATTAAGGCAGAGTGTGGCTGTGAGTCTTATTTTTTTCAGCAGACATTCCTGAACTGTCTTTTCCAATGAGGTTTTGATTGCCTCTGAGCAGTCATCATTGAATTTTTGATGAGACCAATCTGGACTCAGTGATTCTTGCGTGATAAAACTCAACAGGTGAAGTGGGAGTATGACTTAGGAGTCTGATGGGATTTGGAGGATTAGACAAAATGAGATAATTGTGTCCCTCTTCCATGAATTAAAACCTTGTGCTGAAGGCAGTTTTAGGCAGGCCAGAGCCAAGTGGTGTCATCTGGTAATTGGCTTGTAGTCCCCCAAGGGGCCTGCTTTACAGGGCAGTGTTGTTCCTTCTTAAGTTTTGGTCGATAGTTTAGGAAATCAATGGCTTTGTATACCTGCTCCTCTGCTTTCTTGTTTTGGTTTTTGTTTTCTGAATGTTTGGCTTCTGTTCTGGGCCAAATGGAGGCCTCGCTCAAGGAACACTTTGCTCTTGGACAAGGCCAGGACTTGGGGAATTGCCACATAGAAAAATGTATGTATTTAAATTAACAACAACAAAATCCTTTAAAAAACCTTTTTTTAGTCCTGTCTGCTAACAATAATTTATGATGTTAGCATAAATTATTGATGACAGTGACTGAGTACAGGCCACCAGCGTGGATAACATAAGGTTTAAACACAATTTGAACTCATTGCCAATATTTCAGTCAGGCTGTTTCACGTGAGGATCAGGATTTCTGGGTTGTCTTAGATAATCAAAGGACTTGGCAACCTCCGGTCCATACTCCTGCCTGGAGGCCAGTGGCAGCGCCTTGTTTGGACGAGGCTCTCCTGCCAGCCTTTGTCTCTCCTTCACATCTTCTGCCTGGCCCTGGGCCTTGGCGCTGGTGTTCTGTGAGTAAGGGGATCTGAGTCAGAAGGTGTGATCCTTGCCCCTAGAAGCTTACTAATGTAGTTTGAGGGCAAGGGGTGTGTGAAACCAATGAGTGGTGAAGACGAGGAATGCCATGGGAGCTCAGAGAACTAAGCTGGCACTTTGGGATCTGAGACCCGATGAGCCACAAAGAAACAACCCAGCAGCGGTTTGAAGGGGGGCGGCCTCTGGTGTGGGGACAGAGCTGGGGGAGTTCAAACTAAAGTCTCCATTCTCTTCTTTAGCCAGTGATGGTGTCAGGAGTGCATCACAAACTGAACACTGAACTTTGGAAACCTGAATCCTTCAGGAAAGAGTTTGGAGGTCAGGAAGTCGACCTAGTTAATTGTAGAACCAATGAAATCATCACAGGAGCCACAGTAGGAGACTTCTGGGATGGATTTGAAGATGTCCCAAGTATGTATTAAAGGCTTTTTATGGGGTGTTGAGGATGTGAAAAGGGCCAGAAATAGCAGGAGTCGGAGACTCTTTGGTGGCAGCAACATCGTTTTCCAGGATTTTGGTGTTTAAAATTAGTGTCTTCTCTTCTCCACTTTCTGTTTACAAAATTTATGTTTCTGAACTGAGACAGATTCCCTTTGTAGTTTCTTAGGAAGGTGAGGTTTTGGTCGTCTGTTCTTCAGGGGCCTCCATGTCCATCCTGTGACAGGAACGCTGTGCTCCAGCCTGTGCCCAGCGGGAGGGGAACACAAAGCCAGCGCTTATGACTCAAGGCTGGTGGTTTTATTTACGTGCGTCTCACTTTCATACGTCCTTTTTTTTTCTTCTTCTTCAGTTTTTATTATTGTTTAACAAGGTAAGTAGGCCTGAAAGTGCCAGGGAATGGGAATTCATTTAATACAGGGTCTGGTGTCCGCGTCACTGTCTACTTCATCTGGGTGGGAGGCGTGTGTCTGTGCTGAGGTGTGGCCTTTTGTGTGGATTCACCAGTCTACATTGTTTCCACGAACCAGAAGTCTGCACTGGGCTCTGTGGTCCACGTCAGCACAGCCATGGGTCACCCCAATCCCTGCTGGAAGGGTGGCTGGTTCATTCTTTAGACTCAGTGATTGAAGTCAGCTCATTCATCACTGTCCTTTTTAGACATACTTTCACGTTTTAATCACCTTTCGTATTCCATGTTACTCACATTTATACGTTAGGATCCATACTTTCAACAACTTTATAACAGAGTTATAGCTAAATCTTATATAAGATACGATGGGGTTTTCCATAGGTATGTGCTAA
Organism: Rhinolophus hipposideros; assembly: GCF_964194185.1. NCBI lineage: Eukaryota > Metazoa > Chordata > Mammalia > Chiroptera > Rhinolophidae > Rhinolophus > Rhinolophus hipposideros. Next base: position 14,147,549 of record NC_138058.1, on the reverse strand, counting down.
GATGGAGTTTAAGATGTAAGATAATTTACCTAGGGATCAATATCTGTGAAATAGAGAGGTGGGCAGGAAAAGGAGTCAGTTGCAATGCAGACTCAGCAAAGCCTCAGCCAGGGTATAGGGAGTTCTGGAGCACGTATCAGCCCTTGTTGTCTCAGATTGGGCCAAAGTGGGAAATGTTAGAGCCTGTACCCTCCTACCTCCCTCACTCTCTAGATGCTGGTGCCTTGGGAAGGCAGCGACCTGGTGACTCAGCTCTCCGCAGCAGAGGCAGACCCAGCTGTGTCTGGGCAGCAAGTACTTTGAAGGGGCTGTAATGGCACAGCAACCACAGTGTGCTTTCCAGTTAGGCCTGGGTTTGCAACCTGACTCTTGATAAGTGCTTGCTATTATATGAGCTTGCTGATTTAATTTTTCTGTGGCTCACACTTCCTCATGCCTACAAATGTTAGGGCAGCCCAGAGTCAACCCCAGCCTGCCTTTCCCATTCTGCTGCACACATCCCAGCATGCCACCCACACTGAAGTGCTGCTGGGGTTCTGAACATACACTGTGCCCTGTGATTTTCCTGTCTTTGTTGCCTCCTCGAGTATACACCTATTTAAAGTAGGTTATGGAACAGTGCTTGGTTGACCCTAGAACACTCTACAAATGTTAGTCCTCAGGAGTACAAGCTCTGAAGTCAAGCTCGGTTCCGGTTCCAATTCTGCTGGATGACGTAGGGTATCTGTCAATTTCCTCATCCAAAATTGAGAATATTAAATAGTGCTTAATCTCATTTGGATATTGGGTTTAGTTGTACGGATTAAATCATTAAAACACTTAGCAGAGACTGGAACACAGCAAGAAATGAAATAATAGTTGTCATTGCTGTTAATCATAATTATCAATGTATCTTTTCCAGTTAGATCTCCTTGGTTCTTTCTTCCTTGGTATTACCCACAATAGATAATAGTTCTGACTGTTATAAGAAAATAGTTCTGACTGAACCCTGTGTGTTACATCCAGAAGATCGGGGGGCGGGGACTGGGCCTTGTTGGCCCCAGTTCTTCCTGGACAGAACGTCAAGGTCTCTCTGAGTAAAGCAGGTCATTTCTTTTTCATGCTAGCCTCAGAAAACTGGCTTTTTTCTGTGTCATTTGATTGTTAACGTGCTTTGCTGTTTGTTAGTTGGGGAGCTGCTTACTTCTTCCAGAACTCTGGATGTAAGGAGGAGACTAGATCTGAGTGAGAGGGACAACTGTCAGAACACCACCTATGTGTAATTGGCAAAAGGGAGTGGCTGAAATCTCAGAATGAGTGGCAGTTTAATAAGCATCTAGAACAGACAGAGTCCTGATACAAATGAGTTGGTACCCCTTGCTGCCTCCTGGGTATGAATGGTTTTTTTGGCACTGTAGAAAATGGTTAGGAATTGACAGACGGGAATATTAAAGAAAAATATCATTTGTATACTAAATGTATCAGGTTATGAACATTTTGCAGAGATAAATTTTATTTGCATTGGGTAAGCATAAAATGCTAATTTACCACTTATTTTGGTCTGTTTCTGAGTTATGAATAGTAACAGTTCAGTTATGTCGGTTATTTTTCAGACCGATTGAAAAACGATAAAGAACCAATGGTGTTGAAGCTTAAGGACTGGCCACCAGGAGAAGACTTTAGAGATATGATGCCTTCCAGGTAGGATTATGGATTTGGGGGTAGCTGATTCTGTCCTTGACTTGGTACCATAAATTCTTTTTTGAGAGGGTGAGAAAATAGTTTTCAGGGAAATATGAACGTTCCCATAGTTTTACTGGTGCTGGTTTTTCATTTCTAGTCTGTAAACTTTGGAGATATGTATTTTCAAGTGAGATGAAGAAGTTACTGGCTTTTAGAACTGGCTGACCAATGAAAGGTTCCCCTGTAGTGCCCTTCCAGAGAAGACGCAGCTCGGATGTGCGAGTGCTGGGTTAGAGGCAGTAGTGGGATCAGACATGCCAGGGGTCAGGGCCATATAGCGATGTCATTGTGTTAGACAACAAGACAGCAGATTGGTAGATTATTTTCATGATTAGAGCTTAAGCCTTAAAAAGGATCCTCAGAACTAATGAATAATACATCCCTGAGCATCCTTATCTTTAGGAATTTATTTCTCAAATCTTTTGTCAAATATTTCATATCATTTTGATGTGTGTGTGTGTGTGTGTGTGTGTGTGTATGTGTGGTATAGGAGAGGGAGATGACATCCTTATTCATAACCACTGTAATTTTAATTTTAAATATTGTTAACATTAGCTATTTCCATCTTCATGAACACAGATATGTTTGTTCCTTTTGTGTAAAAGGAGCAAAACAAATAACTAATGAATTAGAAGGGCAAGCTTATTTTTCAAATTCTTTGTTTTGTACTAGGTTTGATGATCTGATGGCCAACATCCCACTGCCTGAGTACACACGGAGAGATGGCAAACTGAACTTGGCCTCTAGGCTGCCAAACTACTTTGTTAGGCCAGATCTGGGTCCCAAGATGTATAATGCTTATGGTAAGGAGGAAATGGCTAACTTGAAAAAATTATAATGGAAATAAAGCAAATAAAAATGTTTGGAAAATTGATTTTTGGAGAGGGAGAGATGAAAAACATCTATAATCTTAACATTTAACATAGCAATAGGCTTCATTTTTGCATATTTCCTTTCATTCGTAGGGCATATGCAATTGTTTATTTTTCTCTTTTCTATACTTAATATTATATTGTAAAATCTTTACATGTTCCTTAATAATCCTTTAAAAATTTTTTAAATTAAGTTTATTAGGGTAACTAGTTAAAAACGTAAAATTCAGAAGTACAACTTTATTTTTTTCAATTACAGTTGACATTCAATAGTACATTAGTTTCAGGTGTGCCAGAAAGTGATTAGAAATTTAAGTAACTTACAAAGTGATCACACTGATAAATGTAGTACCCATTTGACAGCATACATAGTTATTACAATATTATTGATTATATTCTCCCTATGCTGTACTTTACATCTCTGTGACATTTTTGTAACTACCAGTTTGTATTTCTTAATCACTTCCCCTTTTTCACTCATCTCCCCAATTCGCCTCCGACCTGGCAGCCATTAGTTTCTACTCTGTATCTATGAGTCTGTTTCTGTGTTTGTTCATTTATTTTATTCATTAGATTCCACATGATAATATGGTATTTGTCTCTCTCTGTCTGACTTATTTCACTTAGCATAATATCCTCTAGATCCATCCATGTTGTTATAAATAGTAAGATTAGTTGTTTTTTATGGCCGACTAATATTCCATTGTAAATATGTACATCTTATTTATCTAATTATCTATCGTGGACACTTAGGTTGCTTCCATATATTGGCCATTGTAAGTAATACTGCTTGAACACATGGATGCACGTGCCCCTTTGAAGTAGTATCTTGGGGTTTTTTTAATAAATACCCAGAAGTGGGGTTACCGGGTCCTTCTTTGTCTCTTGTTACTGCCTTTGCTTTTAAAGTCTGTTTTGTCTGGTATAAGTATTACGACACCAGTTTTTTTTCATTTGTTTCCATTTTCATGAAATATTTTATGACATCCCTTTACTTTCAGTCTATGTGTGTCTGTTGATCTGAAGTGAGTCTCTTGTAGGCAGCACATATGTGGGTCTTGTTTTCTTCTCCATTCAGCCACCCTATCTTTTGATTGGAGCATTTAATCCATGTACACTGACAATAATTGTTGGTAGATATGTAGTTATTGCCATTGTGTTATTCATATGTTTTATCTTTTTTCTTCTTGAAGTTTAAATTTTCTTGTAATACTGGTTTGGTGGTGGTGCACTCCTTTACTTTTTCTCGTCTGGGAAGCATTTTATCTGTCCTTTGATTTCTAAATGATAGCTTTGCTGGGTAGTGTAATCTTAATTATAAGTCCTTATTTTTCGTCACTTTGAATATTTCCTGTTAATTCCTTCTAACCTGCAAAGTTTTCTATTGAGAAATAAGCTGGCAGTCTTACGGGAGTTCCATTGTAGGTAACTAACTGCTTTTCTCTTGCTGCTTTTAAGATTCTGTCTTTGTCTTTAATCTTTGGCATTTTAACTATGATGTGTCTTGGTGTGGGCCTGTTTGGGTTCATCTTGTTTGGGACCCTCTGTGCTTCCTGGGCTTGTATGTCTATTTCCATTGTCAGGTTAGGGAAGTTTCCCGTCATTATTTTTCCAAATAGGTTTTCAATTTCTTGCTCTTTCTCTTCTCCTTCTGGTACCCTTATGATGCAAATGTCAGTACACTTGATTTTGTCCCAGTGGCCCTTTAAAGTATCCTCATTTTTTTGTATTATTTTTTCTTTTTCCTGTTCTGATTGGGTGTTTTCTACTACCTTAAGTTCCAAATAGCTGATTCCATCCTCTGCTTCATCTAATCTACTGTTGATTCCTTCTACTGTATTCTTCATACCCAACTGGTTCTTTTTTATGTTTTCTGTCTCAATTTTTATGTTTCCTACCTCTTTCTTGAAGTTCTCACTGAGATCACTGAGCATCCTTACAATCAGTATTTGGAACTCCACATCTGGTAGATTACTTGTCTCTATTTTGTTTAGTTGATTTTCCTGGAGCATTGTTCTGTTCTTTTATTTGGGACATGTTTCTTTGTCTACCCATATTGGCTCCCTCCCTGTGTTTGTTTCTATGTACGAGTGTTAGGTAGAGCTGCTGTGTCTCCTGATCTTAGTAGAGTGGACTTATTAATAGATGTTCTGTGGGGCCCAGTGGCACAGTCTCCCTATTCACCTTAGTTGGGTGTCAGGTGTGTCCCTTGTGTGGGATGTATGTGCCCTCCTCTTGTAGTTGAGCCTTGGTTGCTGTTTTCACATCAGTTGGAGGGAATTGATCCTCAGGCTGATTGGTTGTGAGGACTGGCCATGAGTATACAGGGGGAGCTATTGTACAGGGCCTCACCCTAAGGAGCAGAATTTGTTTTAGCAGGGCTCTGGTGCTTACTGAGTCTGCCCTTTGGGTTTGTCTTTTGGGGAGGTGGTTGCGTGGTGCTCTGGTGTGGTCTGAGACTGGCCACCGTGTGTTTTTGTTCTGGGGCCACTTGGGAGGGGCTCTGGTGCAGGCCAAGGGCAGCTGCTGCCTGTGCTTTCCTTGCCCAGGGCCACTTGGTATGTGCTACAAAGTGATACGCAAAGAAGTCCACAGCATGAGGCAATACAGGCCATCTGTATAGAAAAAAGCCACTGGAAGTGGCTTGGGTGGTCCTGCAAGTTGGGTGAGGTGTGGTCTCAGGGAATCAGCAGGACTGGGTGAACGGTGTTCACCAGGTTGATGGACACTCAGCTATTGTGGCCACCTGCATTTACATGCTGGGTGGGGATGGGGGGTGGGGATCAACAAAAGAATAATGGCTTCTGCTAGTGCTTCTGTCAGGGAGAAGCCAGAGAAGCTGCCCCTCCCTGAAGCCAGATAATTCCGTTCCTTTTCATATGTCCCTGGCACCTTTGGTGCTGCTATCCCAGATCTGGAGCTCAGAGCACACATCAGCGAGTATGTATATGCATGGGCCCGTTAAGAGAAATTCCTGGGACTCCAGCAGCCCTCTGTCTCACTCAGCCACAATCTCTGCTGGTTTTCACAGCCAGAAGTTATGGGAATTCTCTTTCCATACTGGAGCCCTGGGCTGGGGAGCCTGGTGTGGGCCAGCGACCCCTTGCTCTTCAGGCAGGAACTTGCACAGCTGAAATATCCTTCTCAAATTTTAACCATCACACATGGGTGTGGGACCAGCTCATTCAGCATCTCTGCCCCTTCCACCAGTCTCAGTGTGTCTACTTCTGTGGTTGTCTGAGAAGGCTTCAAAATAAATTGTGTGCTTGTTTTAAATAGCTTGGCAGCAGATCAAATTTTCCCTCTAGATACCAGTCGATAGATGGCAGTGGTATTCTATAAAAGCTTTTCCTATGATAAACTGGTTTCCATGCAGAGTAAGCAGTTAGGGATTGAAAAAAAAATGTGTTCATTTTCAAACACTTTCTACCTTATCATAAACATCATTAAAGAGCGATTAGTTTTTCAGAGGTGGGTGACTGAGCTGTGCCTCCTCAGTCAGAGCAGGGTGAAAAGGCTTTTTGGAGAGATCACGCAGTCAACCTTTATCCAGTTCCAACACCACTACCAGTTTTACAAATGGGGCCCAGAACTTAAGGACAAATAAGGGGGACATTGACCTGCTCAGGAACTCAAAGGGGCAGCTCGTGGCAGGTCTGCAACTAGGACGTGGGCCTCCTGATTTCCAGGTTAGAGCCAATTTCTCTTCGTCTTTCCCCAACCCCCGTACTTTGCCACCCAGCGGCCCTGCTGTCAATTTAGGTTTCTTTTCATAAAAGTCCATGGTGTTTTGTTTCAGGATTTTCCATTTTCTGGGAATCCTTTCCCTGGAACCATTGTTTTTATAATCTCCGTCCCATCTGATTTCAGGCTCCCTCAGTTTAGAGACTGGTTTTATCAATGGCACCCATAGTTGGGATTGGATAGACTTTAGGCTGATGGCTGGATAGGTGTCATTTCCCTCCTCAATTTGCACAACTTTTTTTTACTCAGTTTGGCACTGGCCAAACAGCAAGCAGTGTCTGACCGGCCTCTGAGACATGTATCCCTTTCCTCACTTTTCTCCCAGCTCCATCTCCTCCCTTCCTGCCCTCAGTGTTAACCACCATTCTGAAGTTTATCATTCCCTTTTATAATTTTACCATATGTGTTTGTATTCCTGCAGAATGTTCTTTCAGTTTTTAACCTGTTTTTAGCTTTATGTAAATTGAATCCGACTTGGATATTTGTCCACGCTGTCATATATAACTGTTCATTTCATTCATTTTCCTTCTATCATGCTAGTTGCTGTTTTCTTCGTAAATTTTAGTTTCTATTATAGAAATACTTTCCAAATGCACTCAAAACTTTAGAATCTAGTATACTGACTCCTGATTTACTCATCACCCAGTTATAATAGCTATCAATCTTTGACATAGTTATTTCATTATACTTTCCCTTTTTATTTTTCCTTTACCATTTTAAAGCAAATCTCATATGTCTTATGATTTCTCCCTTATACCTCATGCTTCACCAAGTCCTAGGGCTGATATTTCAGCAAATTGGAAAGAAAAGAAAGCACAACAGGACCCTAGGGCTGGTCCCCAGTTGAAAGTATGCCCCTCCCTTCTGTGTATAGCTATTCCTAAAACCACAGGCCCCAGCAAGCCAGAGAGAAGTCCCATGGGCTCTTCCAAACGAGAGGGCTTTTTCAGGGGCTGGCAGGTTAGAAAATGGCCTCTGCTTTCCCACCATAAGCTATGCTTCCCTCTGCTGCCCATTTAAGAAGCAGAGTCCTCATGTCAGGATGGGCCGTCCAAGGTGAATGCAGGGCTTGACAAGCCTCCGTGACTGAGCAAGGTGAGCGTTCTGCAGGGAAGAGATTGGAGTCTGGGACTGTGCGCCCCCATGTGGACCTCATTCTTTGGCTCACCTCTTTTCTTTCCCAGTTGAGGGAACCAAGGAACATGTTGAGCATTGAGTGTAGAACCATTTGCGGTCCCAGCTTTGTATGTATGTGAGGGAGATTTCTCTTAAACTCCACACCCTGAGGGGACCTGGGGTTTATGTCTCGCTCCACAGCCCTCGAGGCTGTGGCATCCAAAGCTTGCGCTTACTTGGTTTAGCAAATGTCTGTTTGGCAAATCCCAGATTCAGTAGTCTGCTTTACCATTCCCGAGTCCTGCTTTCTAGTTTCGGCGTAGTTTCTGAGTATTTCTTCTTTTCTTTCTAACACATTGATTTATTGAAAAAAAATTTTTCAAAATTTCCTTTATGATTTTTAGTTGTTCTCAACAGGAGGGTCTGTCAGGGACCTATTTTACCTATCACCAACAATGGAAGTCCTAGTATTAAGTCTTTTTAATATATATATAGTTAAATATTTAGTAAGAGATGATTTTCTTTCAAATTTGAAAGGATGTAATAATTTAATATTAAATACTGTTCTCTTACTTATCCATGATTAGAGAGGCAGCTTTTAAATTTTGTGAGCAGGTATCCCCTAGGGAGTAAACGAGACTATGGCAGCCTTTGTTATCTTCAGTAAATTTAAGGCATTATTTGTCTGCAGGATTAATTACACCAGAAGATCGGAAATATGGAACAACAAATCTTCACTTAGATGTGTCTGATGCAGCCAATGTCATGGTCTATGTGGGGATTCCCAAAGGACAGGGTGACCAAGAAGAAGGTAGGTGCTGAGCGGAAATTCGGGGCTTGCTTTCTAAGCTGGAGACCCCCGTCTGATAACTTGCTTTCTCTTGCTCCAGAAGTCCTTAAAACAATCCAAGACGGAGATTCTGATGAACTCACAATAAAGCGATTTATTGAAGGAAAAGAGAAGCCAGGGGCCCTTTGGCATATATATGCTGCTAAGGACACGGAGAAGATCCGAGAATTCCTTAAAAAGGTGTGCTCCTTACCCTACGGCATGTGAAGAGAGGTGTGGAGAATAGCAATACCACAAATTACTACTGACTGCATTCATGGGGAATTATCACAACCTCAAAAGTTAAATTCTGCGCATGTCAGATTAGATAGGATGAAGCTGGTTGCTAATGAAGAGGATTTCTAATTGATTAGGCTCACACCGCTGAGAAGAGGAGCCCTTGTCCTTTTTCTTTTATCTGCGTTTTATATTAGAGTGCATTTGGAGATCTTTGTGCTCTAGAAGTTAGTTTCTCTGATCATCTCATACAGTGTACTTGTTTTCACTGCCTTGAAAACCTAAGCACTTCACAAGGTCTTGTATCATTCCTTGGCCCTGATTACCATGTTCTGAATGAGTTACGAAAGACCCTGTTGGTTTTGTCCACCCTTACCTAGTATAGTTGGTCAAGAAGGCCTCAGGCCCTACATGTGGCTGTTAGCTCATTGGGACGAGATGCAGGGGTTTGAAGATTCCAGGTATCGCCTATAGTTGGCAGGTTATTCAGCAAGAGGTGAATGTGGAAGTTCTAGGCAATGGAAAGATGGATGTACTCGGTTTTTAACCTGTTCACCAAGGAGGCTGCTGGTTGCAGCTCGGGTATCTGTGGTTTGTATTCTTCAGTTGTTCATAAGCAATGGATATGAACACCCCTTGCCTGTTACCTGTCACCAAGTAGGTCCTTAGCCAGCATTTGTTTGAATCAAAGTGTTCTGGCTAAGAGTCATTTGACTCTTCAGGAAAACCTGCTAGTCATCATATTGTTTCTTTGATAATATCACCCTGAGTCTGTGCTGCCCGATACTGGGTCTAGAATAAACAAGCTTAATCTACAGCTATCTTTGGGACTCCTTTGTAACTCAGACTTTTATGTGAATACAAGTTTTTATTAACTAAAAAAATGCAAGTCTATTTCCAAGGAGCTTGAGCCAATTTATATTCAGAAGTCTTGACCAAAATATTGTCCAAATACAGTATTTATAAAAATATACAGACTGCCAGTCATGGTTTATAGGAAAGCCACATTTTCTTTCAGTCCCTCCTTAGTTCATTCAATTGATATCTTTGAGTATTACTTGTCTCTTTGTGCCAAGGGCGCTTATAGTAAAGAAGGCCTGACAGTTAACTGCCCACACTGTTCAGGGGGCAAATGCCCTCTTTGGGCCTTAGCATGTTGCTCAGTTTCACAATATTTTGAATATATTCTAGGTATCAGAAGAGCAAGGCCAAGAAAACCCAGCAGACCATGACCCCATTCATGACCAGAGCTGGTATCTAGACCGATCACTAAGAAAGCGTCTTCATCAAGAGTATGGGGTTCAAGGCTGGGCTATTGTACAGTTTCTTGGGGATGTGGTATTTATCCCAGCAGGAGCTCCACATCAGGCAAGAACCATTACTTTGTTCTTTGTTCTCAGTACACTATGAACTTTTGTGGGTGTTACTGATGTGGCTTGTTATTTTCCAGGTTCATAACTTATATAGCTGTATCAAAGTGGCTGAAGATTTTGTTTCTCCAGAGCATGTTAAACACTGCTTCTGGCTTACTCAGGAATTCCGTTATCTGTCACAGACTCACACCAATCATGAAGATAAATTACAGGTAAAAATAGCACTGGTTTCTTGCATTCTCTGACTCTGGCTTCATGGCCCACTACTGACCTTATGAAGAGAGTGAACTTAGGTGGGAGATGAGAGTAAAGGGGATCAACTATATGGTGATGGAAAGAGAACCGACTCTGGGTGGTGAACACACAATGTGATACATAGATGATATATTAACAGAATTGTACACCTGAAATCTATGTAACTTTACTAACAGTTGTCACCCCAATAAACTTTAATTTGAAAAAAACAAAAAGAGAGTGAACTCACACTTGGTACGGTGAGTTGAGGACCTGACTTTAATCCCGCTGTCTACTTAGGCAAAGGAAGAACAAACAGGAAATCTCACCTTGGTTTGATATTTTTAGGCTCTGTACGGGACTATGCCCAAAGGGAAAGTCTTAATATTAAAAATGAATACATCTGACTTCTGATCCTGGCTCAGCTGCCAGACGGGGGTCTTGAACAGAGACCTTTAGTGCTGCAGTTTTCTCACCCTTTGTAGAGCAGGACAGAACCTCTGGGACCCAAACAGGGTCTGATAGGGTGGGGTTTTTAGAGGCTTTTAATAGTAAACTATGCAAAATAATTTCATGTTTGGAAAACGAGGGGACGATATAAACTCTGAAAAAGAAAACGGTGCCTTTGCACTTGCGTCTCTCTACACTCACTAGGGGTAGGGCCATGTGACATCAGAGCCTGTGGAAAGGGGAAAATAGCTTTTAAGTTCTTCAAAGCAGGCAGGGGTTTAAAATGTATATGAAATATTGGCTTGCCTAAAGGAGCCCAGGGACTTTTCAAGTACTGACATTTCATATTGAATATTGAGTTTCAAATTCTGAGAGAATGATAATAAACTTGGTCGGGGCAAGTTTACTTTTAGTAACGGATTTTAGATTTAACAGTAAACTGACCATATTTTCTCCCATTCCTTTAGGTGAAGAATGTTATCTACCATGCAGTGAAAGATGCAGTTGCTATGCTGAAAGCCAGTGAAGCCAGTTTTAGCAAACCCTGAGGCTCCCAGAGAGGCCTTACTGTACATTGGAAGTGAATACTGGCAGCTGTTCAAACTCTTCAGGCAGGATTCCTGTGGACTTTGAGATTCGTGTTACCTCATCTTCTTTTTTAAACTGTACCTGGTGAGGGTACTCTGTCTAATGTATATTTCTAGTGTTTACAGACACTAAATGTGTATATGTAGTTACTATTTACCAAACATGCATCCTTAAACTGTGACTTCTCACCTAGTGCAGAACTACCAAGCTGTAAAAGTAAAACCTCTTCTCAGCTCTGGAACAATTCCTGAAGTTATTCTCCAGCTGTTCGGTTGAACAGCTTAGTCAAAATGGGTTATAACTATTAGGAATAACTGCGCAGTTTATTTGGGTTGTATTTTGTTTTTTGTGTCTGTCTCAGTATCCCCTCCCCCACCTCTTAGGGTTTAGAAGAGCAGTGGAGGAAATGACAGTTAACGATGCCATTCTTACTGTTTTGCATTATGACTGGCATTATATGGCAGAAATCAACTACTGTACAATTCTTGGGGTTAACAAGCTTTCATGAAATGGAGTTTTAATTTAAATGGCGCTTTGCTAATTTTAAGTGTTAAGCATTTTGCATTAAAGTATTCATATAATATTTTGACTCAATTTATTGGCATTTTCCTCAGTTGTGGATTCCACACACCTTTCATCAAATGTGACAGATGTAAGAGAGTATTCCAGGAACTCACCTATATATAATATAATATAATACAATATAAGAATAAAAAATACAATTAAATTATAGAAGAATCAACGTGAAGAACCATTTGAAGCCTACCTGAACAGAACTCCTATAACTAGGATACAAAGTAGAAGCCACATTGAGACTGGTAGGAGGAGTGTTGAGACATTGATGATATAAGCTGGTTTTGCACCCATGTGTCATGGTTGACAATCGGGAGGGATATCTTGTCTGTAGAGGTACACTTTAAGGAATGAGAGGTCTCAGCCCCACACCAAGCAAGATACAAAATTAATATTCAGAAATTGGTTCCATTTTTAGACACCAACAATGATCTATCAGAAAGAGAAATTAAGAAAACAATCCCATTTTAAATAAAATCCCTCCCCAAAAATAAATACCTAGGAATAAATTTAACCAAGGAGGTAAAAGACTTGTACTCAGAAAATTATAAGTCATTGAAGAAAGAAATTGAAGAGGATACAAATAAACAGAATCATATTGTACTCATGGATAGGAAGAATTGATAGTTAAAATATGCACACTACCCAAAGAAATCTATAGATTCAATGCAATCGCTATCAAAATATCAATGGCATTTTTCACAGAACTAGATCAAATAATTCTAAAATTTATAAGGAATCACAAAAGACCTCAAATATCCAAAGCAATGTTCAGAAAGAAGAACAAAGTTGGAGGTATCATGCTACCTGATATCAAAGTATACTACAAGGCTATAATAATCAAACAGCATTGTACTGGTGTAAAAACAGATATGCAGATCAATGGAACAGAATGGAAAGCCCAGAAACAAACCCACACCTATAGGGTCAATTAATCTATGACAAAGGAGGCAAGAATATACAATGGGGTAACGACAGTCTTGTCAATAAATGGTGTTGAGAAAACTGGACTGATACATGCAAAAAAAAATGAAACTAAACCCATTCTTAGACCATATACAAGAATAAAATTGGAATGGATAAATGACTTAAATATTAATACAATACCCAAAACCATAAAACTCCTTGAAGAAAACATGAGCAGTAAGCTGTCTGATACTGCTTTTAGAAACTTTTTTTGGATATGTCTCCTCAGGCAAGGAAAACAAAAGAAAAAATAAACAAATGGGATTACATCAAACTAAAATGTTTTTGCACAGCAGAGGAAACCATCAACAAAACGACAAGACAACCTACCGAATGGGAGATACATCCAGTAAGGGATTAATATCCAAAATATATAAAGAATGCATATAATTCAACAGCAAAAAAATAATCTGATTTAAAAATGGGCAGAGAACCTGAATAGATATTTCTCCCAAGAGGACACACAGATGGAATATACATCTACATGTTCATTGAAGCATTATTTAAGGTAGCCAAGATATGAAAACAACCTAAGTGTCCATCAATGGACAACTGGTTTAAGAAGATGTGTACATACATACAGTGGAATATTACTTGGCCATAAAAAGCAATGAAATCTTGCCATTTGCAACAACATGGATGGAATGGACCTAGAGGGTATTATGCTAAGTGAAATAAGTCAGACAGACAAATATAGTATGATTTTACTTATATATAGAATCTAAAAATCAAAACAAAGCAGAAACGGACTCATAGATACAGAGAACAAACTGATAGTTGCCAGATGGGAGAGAGATTTGGAGTGTGGGTGAAAAAGATGAAGGGATTAGGAAGTACAAATTGGCAGTTACAAAACAGTCACAGGGATGTAAGTACAGCATAGAGAATATAGGCAATATTGTAGTAACTATGGTGTCAGATGGGTAGTAGACTAATCAGGAGGACCACTTTGTAAATTATATAAATGTCTAACCACTATGTTTAAACCTGAAACTAATATAATAATAAATATCACCTGTAATTAAATTTTTTTAAATAAAAGCATTTAGTAGAAACAGAAGACTGAGAAAAAAAGAAACGTTACACAGTAAGCTAGAAAAACAAAGTAATTTCACACAACACAGAAGGAAGAAACTAAAAGCAGAAATTAATCAGTGGAAATTATCAAGAAAATCAAAAGCTGACTTTGAAAAAAATTAAATAAACTTTTCCACAGGACAAACGAACAATAGTAGGAATGAAAACAAAACTACAAATATGGTAGAGATTTTTTAAATCATAAGTGAATTCTATTAATGTTATATTGTTAAAAAATAAAATTGACAATATTCTACAAAAAATTATTAAAATTGACTGAAAATCTGGATATTTCTTAAACGTGGTCATTTTATTTTTTTGACATTCAATATTATTTTAAATTAATTTCAGGTGTACAGCATAGTGGTTAGGCATTTGTATAATATATGAAGTAATCCCCCTGACTAGTACCCACCTGGCACTACACATAGATATTACAATATTATTGATTAGATTCCCCATGCTTTACATCCCCATGACTATTTTATAACAACAAATTTGTACTTCTTAATCTCTTCCCCTTTTTGACCTATCCCCAACCTCCCTCCCATCTGGAAACCATCAAAATAGTCTCTGTATCTGTTTGTTTCTGTTTTGTTTTTTTATTTTGTTCTTTAGATTCCACTTAAAAGTGAAATCATATGACAGTTGTCTTTTGCTATCTGACTTAACTACACTCAGCACAATACCCCCTAGATCCATCCATGTTGTCATAGATGGCAAGATTTCATTCTTTCTTATGGCTAAGTATATAAGCTTATATTGTATATATGTACCACTTCTTCTTTATCCATTCATTCATTCAGGGACACCCAGGTTGCCTTCATATCTTGGCTATTGTAAATAATGCTGCAATGAACATATGGATGAGCATGTCAACTAGAAATAGCGTTTTTGTTTCTTCTGATAAATACCCAGAAGTGGGATTAATAGGTCCTTCTTTGTCTTTTGTAGTAATCTTTGTTTTAAAGTCTGTTTTGTCTGGTATGAGTATTGCTACCCCAGATTTTTGTTTGTTTTTGTTTACATTTTCTTGAAATATCTTTTTCCATCCCTTTATTTTCAGTCTCTGTATGTCTTTTGATCTGAAGTGAGTCTCTTGTAGGCAGTACATGAAAGGGTCTTGTCTTCTTATCCATTCAGCCATCTTATCTTTTGATTGGAGCATTTAATCCATTTACACTTAAAGTAATTGTTGATTGATAGGTAGTTGTTGCCATTATATTATTCATATGTTTTATCTTTTTTCATCTGATAAAAGTCCTAAGATTCTTTGTAATACTGGTTTGGTGGTGATGAACTCCATGCTGTGAATCAAGGGTGGCTGCCACCAATAACAGGCCTGGGGTAACTCCACATAAAGCCCAGAGGCCTGCTGCCACCTGCCAGCTCCCTTAAGGTTTAGCCATTGATAAAGCCTCCTGTGGTATGCAAATTAAGTGAGGCAGGGTCTCAGGGAGTCACTAGAGTGGGAAGAATTGTGGTCACCAGGTTAATGTAAATTCTGGTTGGTGCCGGTGCTGAGCCTGAAGTGACTCAGCAAAAGAGTACACCAAGGAAAGTTGGCACCTGCCTGGGGCCCGTGGACTTCAATAGTTTTCCTAGAAAGTGCAATGTGGGAGGGGATAGTTCCTTGAGGAGAAAGTGCCTCCGGAAATATAAGAGTTGGGTGGGGCAGAATCCCAGCTGATTCAACAGGGTGAAGCTGCGGCAGAGTTCACCAGGCCAATCAGATTCAGCTTTGGCCTGTGGGGGCGTGCTCAACATAGTAAAGATGGCGCCCGTCTGCTGGCTGCACAGGAAGAGGATCCCTCACGGGAAAATGCCGACTGTCCTCCAGTCTTCCCACTGATGCCACACTCCTCAGTCTGCCCCATGTATATCCCCAAGGCCCCCCAAGTCACTGTCCCTCCGCTGGAGCCCAAGGTGAGTGCCTGCGAGCAAGCGAGTCTGTGCTTGCGATGTTTAAGAGGAAGTCTGGGTTTCCCGCAGCCTTCGATTCCACCCAAATGGTTGTAATCCCCACTGTTTTTCACAGCCAGATGTTGTTGGGCCTCCTCTTCCCAGCACCAGTACTCCAGGCTGGGGAGCCTGTTGTGGGGGGCTGGGGTCCCTTGCTCCTCCCGGGAGAACCTCTATGGCCAAGGTATCTTATGATTCTCAGCTACTTCCTGGGTTTCCTGGACTTTTATATCCATTTCCTTCACCAGGTTAGGGAAGTTTTCTGTCATTATTTCTTCAAATATGTTTTAAATTCCTTGTTCTGTCTCTTTCTGGTACCCCTATGATGTGAATGTTGGTACTTTAATGTTGTCCCAGTGGCCCCTTAAACTATCCTCATTGTTTTGGATTATTTTTTTCTCTTTGCTGTTCTATTTGGGTGTTTTCTGCTACCTTGTCTTCCAAATCACTGATTCGATCCTTTTCATCTAATCTACTGTTGATTCCTTATTGATACAAATGAAGTAATGTATTCTTCATTTGTTATTGTTGTCGTGTGGGGTGTCTGGCGGGGCGACCTGCAGGGTCTCTGCTCCCGCTCCCCACATAAGAACGCAGGACATGGTGAGGCCAAAAAGGAACACCCACGGAGCCATAGGTAGGGAAGTCATACCACTATGGTCTCACTGGAGGCTGGGTTTACGCGACGTGCGACCTGCTGTTCGCTTTGCTGTCAACCGACCAACTCTCCTCGACTCTCCTTACTCTCCTTCACTCTCCTCCTTCACTCTCCTCCTTCACTCTCCTCCTTCACTCTCCTCCTTCACTCTCCTTCACTCTCCTCGGCTCCCCTCCATAGCCGCGGCAGTTATATCAGTAACCAATGGCTTAATGGCTACAGCTGATGGCCAACCAGCCACAGCTGACGGCCATCCACTATCTGAGCCAGCACCTATCCACATGAGGCTGAGAGCCTGGAAACTGCTTTCTGGGGCTCTGTCCCCACAATTGTATTCTTTATTTCTGAGTGGTTCTTTTCCATGTTTTCTATCTCCATTTTTATGTTTCCTATTCTATTCTTATTCTATTCTTATTTTATGTTTCCTATTCCTATTCTTTGTTGAAGTTCTCCCTGAGATCATAAAACGTCCTTATTACCATGTTTGGAACTCTGCATCTGGTAGTTTGCTTCTCTCCATTTTGTTTAGGTTTTTTTCTGGAGCTTTGTTCTGTTCTTTTATTGGGATATGTTTCTTTTTTTCCTCACTTTGGCAACCTCCCATGTTTGTTTCTGTGTATTAGGTAGGGCTGCTATGTTGCCCGGTCTTAGTAGAGTGGCCTTATGTAGTAGGTGTGCTATGGGGTTCAGAGGCACAATCATCCTGGGCACCTGAGCTGTACACTCCAGGTGTCTTTTGTGTAGGTTCTGTGTGCCCTCCTGTCATAGTTGAGCCTTAGTTGTTGTTTGCATGTCAGTGAGAGGAATCGACCCTCGGGCTCATTGGTAGTGAGGACTGGCCGTGACTACAGTAGAGGAGATTTGGTGCAGTGGCTGACCCTACAGAGCAGGATCTGCCTGAGCAGAGCTCTGGTGCCTGCCCCATCTATGCCTTGGGTTGTCATCCTTGGAGGTGGCTGAGTGATGCTCTAACTGGTTTCAAAGTTGGCCACTGCGCATGCCAATCCAGGGCCACCTGGTAGGGTACCTGCTGCAGGTCAAGTTCAGACACAGCCTGTGCCCCATCCAGGGCCACCCAGCAGGAGCCAGAAAGCAATCCGCAGATGGCCACCGCTTGTGCTGGGCTTGGAAGTGCCTTGAGAGGCCAAGCATCAAACCAAGGCTGGCTGCTGCTAGTATTGGGCTTAGGACTGCTCAGCCAGAGGTATGGGACATGCCAAAGCCAGATGCTGCTTGTCTGGGTTCTGTGAACCTTTGAGAGACCCTAGGACAGTCTGAAGCATGAGCTAATCCAGGTGGTTTTTAAGAAAAAAGACACTTGGAAGCAGCTTGGGTATACTCGAAAATTGGGTGGGGCATGGACTCAGAATCACCAGGATGGAGCAAACGAATGGTGTCAGCCAGTTTGATGGAGATTCAGATATGGTGGCCAGCTGCATTTGCATGCAGGACAGGGGAGGGCTCAACAAAGAAACAATGGCTTCCTCCAGCTCCTCCATCCGGGAGAAAGCTGCCCCTCCTGAAGCCAGATTCAGTCTCTCCCTACCCCGCCCCCCCCCCCACTGCCCTGTAGGTCCCTGTCACCTCTCCAGCTTCTGCCCTGGCACTGAAGCTCAGAGCCAGTGATTCTGTCAGTATGTCCATGCGCGGGCATAAGAGGAGTGCCTGCGATTCCAGCCACCCTTCATCTCACTCTGCCACAATCTCCACTGGTTTTCCATCCAGAAATCATGGAGTCTTCTCTCCCTGACACTGGAACCCCAGGCTGGGGAGCCTTGTGTGGTGCTGAGACACCTTGCTCCTTCAGGGCAGAGTATCTCTGCAGCTGAGATATCTCTTCTGATTTTTAATGGTCACACATGAGTGTGGGACCAGCCTGTTCCATGTCCCTGCCCCTCCTACCAGTCTTGAGGTAGCTTCTGTATGTCCTTAGTTGCAGGGCTTCAGTTCAGCTAGACTTCAGGCGATTCTCAATGATGGTTGTTTTGTAGTTTAGTTGTAATTTTGATGTGGTCGTGACAGAAGGTAAGCACAGTGTTTACCTACTCTGCCATCTTGACCAGAACTGGATATTATTATTATATGAATTGTTAAAAAAAAAATCTGCACCATCCTTGTCCTAAAAGAGCACCACCCACAGACAATTTTACAAATGAGTTATACCAAACTTAGAAAACAGACAATCCTTTTTTTATGCAAAATAGCCAAGAAGTTAGAAAACAGAGAAAAAACTACTGAATGGATTTTGTATGGCTACTATAGTTGATATCAAAATCAGACAAGGACAGGACAAGAAAATTACAGGCCAATACTATTTATAAACATACTTGCAAAAATCCTATATAAAATATTGGCAAGTTCAAATCCAGCAGTGTATAAAAAATGGTATGTTATGACCAAAACATGATTACAGAATACAGAGACAGTTTAAAATCAGAATATTTACACATTAACTCACATTAACAGAAGAAGGCAAAAGTCCATGTGATCATTTCATACATGCAAAATTCATTTAGTAGAAGTCAACATAGACTTTTACTATTTTTATTGTGGTAATATATGTGTACCATAAAATGAGTACAATTAAATGGCATTCACAAGTCTGTGTAGCCATTACCTCTATTTCCATAATTTTTCATCACCCCAAACAGAAACTCTGTACTCATTAAACAATAACTTCTTTTTCTCCCTTACCCTCAGCCCCTTTGTGGCCTCTTATCTATTTCTGTCTATGACTTTGTGAATTCTACATATTTCATATGAGTGTAGCCATACAATATTCACCCTTTTGTGTTTGGCTTACTTCATTTAGCATAATGCTTTTAAGGTTTATCCATATTGTAATACAGATCAGAACTTTATTCTTTTGTGGTTGAATAATATTCTATTATATGAGTATGTATATACCATGTTTCATTAATCCATCTGATGATAGGGTGTTTCCACCTTTTGACTCTTGTGAATAATGCTGCTATGAATACCAATGTACAAATATCTGTTTGAATCCCTGTTCTCAAGCCCTTTCAGAATATACCTTGGGAGTTGAATTTCTCGATCACGTGGTAATTCTATATTTAACCTTTTGAGGTATCACAAGTGTTTTCCACAGTTACAGTACCATTTTACATTTCTACCAGCAATGCATGGTGGTTGCAATTTCTCCATGTCATTGCCGACATGTGTTATTTTCCATTTTTAAAAATGTAACTATCCTAGTACGTGTAAATTGTTATCATGACTTGATTTGCATTTTCCTAATGATGTTGAGCATCTTTTCTTGTGCATAGTGGCAATTTGAATATCTTCTTTGGAGAAATGTTTATTCAAGTTCATTGCCCATTGTTTTTTACTGTGTTATTTATCTTTTTCAGTTATGAGTTATTTATATATTCTGGATATTAAACCATTAACAACTATGTCCCTCCATTTTATGGGTTATTTTTTTCATCCTCTTGACAGTGTCCTTTGATGCAAAAAAATTTTTTTAATTCTTAATTTTAATGGTCTAGTTTTTCAATTTTTCTTTTTGACTGTGCTTTTGTTGTTATATTTAAGAAACCATTGCCAAATCCAAGGTCATGAGATTTGCTGTTATGTTTTCTTCTAAGAGGTTTATAGTTTAACTCCTAAATGTAGGTTTGATCCATTCTAAATTAATTTTTGTATATGGTGTAATGTAAGAGTCAAACTTCATTCTTTTGAATATGGATATCCAGTTGTCCAGCACCATTTGCTGAAGAGATTTTTATTTTCCCTATTGAATGGTCTTGGCACCCTAGTCAGAAAAAAATTGACCATAGATGTTAGGGTTTACTTCTAGTCTCTTCATCTATTCCACTATTCTATGTATCTATCCTTACGACAGTATTGCATTGTTTTGATTCCTGTAATTTTTAGTAACTTTTGAAATCAAGAACCAAGCCCTCTAACTTTATTCTTCTTTTTCAAGATTGTTTTGGATATTCAGGGTTCCTTTAAATTTCATATGAACTTTGGGATGGGTTTTTCTTTCTGGAGAAAAAAAAAATCTGGATTTTGATATAGATTACACTGAAACTATATATATTGCTATGAGTAGGATTGTCATCTTACCAATATTAAGTCTTGCAATCTATAAACATATCTTTCCATTTATCTGTGTCTTCTTTCCGCCAGTTTTACTAAGATATAATTAAAATATAACATTGTATATGTTTAAGATGTACAGCATGTTGAATTTGATCGATTTGTATAGTGCAAAATGATTACCTATCAGTGTCTTCTTTAATTTCTTTCAAAAGTATTTTATAGTTTTCAGTATTCAAGACTTGTGCCTTCTTGGTTAAATTTATTCTGAAGTATTTTATTGTTTGAAACTATTGAAAGTGGAATTGTTTTCTTAATTTGGGGGGCAGGGAGGATTGTTCATTGCTATAGAAATGCAATTGACTTTTTTTTTTTTTTTAAAGATTTTAGTGGGGAAAGGGAACAGAACTTTATTGGGGAACAGTGCGTACTTTCCAGGACCCTTTTTTTACAAGTCAAGTTGTTGACTGTCAATCCTTGTTGTGGAGGGTGCCACCCATCCTCAAGTTGTTGTCCTCTCAGTCCCAGCCGTGGAGGGCACAGCCCAGCTCCAGGTCCAGCCGCCACCGCCAGTTGCAGGGGGCGCAGCCCACCATCCCCTCCCGGCAACCTTGTGGTTGAGAGGACGCTTTCCAACCGACTGAGCCATCTGGGAGCTCAGCGGCAGCTCAGCTCAAGGTGCCGCGTTCAATCCCAGCTGCAGGGGGCAGAGCCCACCATCCCCTGCGGGACTTGAGGAGTTGAACCGGCAACCTTGTGGTTGAGAGCCCACTGGCCCACGTGGGAATTGAACCGGCAGCCTTCTGAGTCAGGAGCATGGAGCTCCAACTGCCTGAGCCACCGGGCCGGCCCCAACAATTGACTTTTTTTCAACTAGTTTTTGCATAATTTTGTATCCTGCAACATTGCTGAATTGTTTATCAATTTCAAGAGTCTCTCTCTCTCTCTCTCCCCCCCCCTCTGTATGTGTGTGATCTTTCAGAATTTTCTACATGTAAGAAGATCATGTCATCTGTGAGCGGGATAATTTTACATCTTCCTTTTCAATCTGGGTGCCTTTCATTTCTTTACCTTACCTAATTGCTCTGGCTACAATTTTCAGTTCCATCTTGAATAAAAATAGTGAAAGCAGGCATCCTTGTCTTGTTTATGATCGTAAGGGGAAAAGCTTTCAGTTTTTCACTATTGAGTATGTTAGCAGTGTGTTTTTCATGTATGTCCTGTATCATGTTGAGGACATTCCTTTCTATTCTTAGTTTATTGAGTGTTTTCTATCCTGAAATGGTGTTGGATTTTATCAAACGCCTTTTCTACATCAACTGAGATGACCTTGCAATTTTCTCCTTGTTCTATTAGTATGGTGTATTACTTTGATTGATTTTCATATGTTCAAGCATCTTTGCATTCCTGGGATAAATTTCACTGGATCCTGGTGTATAATATAATCCTTTTAATATACCACTGGATTTAGTTTTCTGGTATTTTGTTGAGAATTTTTGTAGCTATACCCTGAGGGGATATTTGTAGCCTCCTTTTCTTGTAGTATTTTTGTCTGGCTTTGGTATTGAGGTATTGCTGGCCTTATAAAATGAGATGGGTAGTGTTCCCTCCTATTTATTTCTTTGGAGTGTTGGGGGGAGTTGAGAAATATTGGTGCTAATTCTACTTTTAGTAGAGCTCACCAGTGAAGTCATCTGGTCCTGGGGTTTTCGTTGTTGGGAGTTTATTTTATTACTAATTTTCTTATTTCTTGATACAGGTATATTCAGATTTTCAGCTCTTCAGTTTTGGTAGTTTGTGTGTTTTTAGGGATTTTCCCATTTCATCTATGTTATCCAAGTTGTTGACATATAGTTGTTCATATTATTCTCTTAAAATCCTTGAAATTTGTTTAAATTGGTAGTAATGTCCCCTCTGATTTTAGTAATTGGAGTCATCTCGCTGTCCTTCTTGCTCTTCTCCCCCTTTTAGTCAATCTAGCTAAAGATCAGTTTTATTAACCTTTTCATAAAACCATCTTTTTTATTTTCTCTATTTTTCTGTTTCCAATTTTATTTATTTCACTCTAATCTTTATTTTCTTGCTTTTCCTAGCTTTGGATTTAGCTTGCTCTTCTTTCTTTAGTTCTTTAAGGTGTTCACTTAGATTATTAATCTGATGTCTTTTCTTTGCTATAGGCATTTACAGCTGTAAATCTCCCCATGAGCACTTTTGTTTCCTGCATTCCTATGTTTTGGCATGTTGTCTTTTCATTTTCATTCATCTCAAGATATTTTCTAATTTCCATTCTGATTTTTTTCCTTGACCCTTTGATTGTTTAAGATTTTATTTTTAAATTTCCACACATTTATGAATTTGCCAGTTTCCCTCTGTTACTAATTTTTACTTTCATTTCTTTTTGAAGATATTTAGTATGATTTCAATCTTTTAAAATTTCTTGAAACTTGATTTGTGGTCTTGCATATAGTTTACCGCAGAGAACAATGTGTATTCTGTTGGTGTTGGGTGTAGTATTCTGTAAATGTGTGTTAGGTCTAATTAGTGTATAGTATTGTTCAAGTCCTCTCTTTCTTAATTGTATGCTTAGCTATTCTGTTAATTATTGAAAGTTTCATTATCATAGAACTGTCTATTTCTCTCTTCAATTCTGACCATCTTTGATGTATATATTGTGGGGCTCTGTTGTTAGGTGCATATATTGTTATATCCTCTTGATGGATTGACTCTTTAATTAATATTTAATCTCCTTTGTATGTTGTAATATTTTTAATTTCAAATCTATTTTGTCTGACAATGATATAGATATCCTGGCTCTCTTTTGATTACTATTCCCATGGAATATCTTTTTCCATTTTGTTACTTTCAATCTTTTGTGTCTTTGTATCTAAATTGAGTCAGCATATAGCTATTTTTTTAATCTGTTCTACCAATCTCTGCCTTTTAATTGGAGAGTTTCATCCATTGATATTTAATTACACAGAGAAGGACTTGGTTTTCTTGCTTAGCTATTTGTTATCTGTATATGTTTTTGTTCAATTCCTTCATTTCTGCCTTTTTTCATATTTAAAATTCTGTACTGTACCATTTTGCTTCCTTTTTTTCCTTTTGTTTTAAATTCTTAGTTATTACCTTAGTAATAATTCACATCTTAAACTTATAACAATCTAGTTTTCATAATACCAATTTCATTTCAACAGTATACAAAAACTCCTCTCCTAAACATCTCTCTCATTTACTGTGCTATTGTCAGAGCCTACATTTCTATGCATTGTGCACCCATTAAAATATATTTATAATAGATTTATAATTATTTTTGTATGTATTTGCCTTTAACTCGATATTGGAAAAAAGGAGTTACAATCCAAAAGTACAATACTGGCTTTTATTTTTTACCAATGTAGTTACCTTTACTGGTGTTCCTTATTTTTCTCATATGGCTTTAAGTTACTGTCTAGTGTCCTTTCATTTCAGGCTGAAGGACTCCCTTTAACTTTTTCTTTTCTTTTCTTTTTTTTGGTAAGGTATGTCTACTAGTAATGAACCCCCTTAGTTTTTGTTTATCAGGGAATATCTTAATTTCTTCTTCATTCTTTAAGGGTAGGTTTGCTAGATATAGAATTCATCGACAGTTTTTCTTCCAGCACCTTAAATATGTCATCATACTGCCTCTAGCTTCCATGGTTTCTGTTGAGAAATTAGTGATTAATCTTAGTAAGGTTTCCCTGTACATTACAGGTTGCTTCTCTTCTGCTGCTTTCAAGATTCTCTGTCTCTAATGTTCAACAATTTGACTATACTTGTCTCAATGTGGATCCCTTTGATTTTTATCCTGCTTGGAATTTGTTGAGTTTCTTTGATGTGTAGATTTATATCTTTCAGATATGGGAGGTTTTCAGCCATTGTTTCTTCAAATACTCTTTCTGCTCCTTTCTCTCTCTAGTCTCCCGGAACTCCCATAATGCATATGTTGGTGAACTTGACAGCCTCCCATGAGTTCCTTAGTCTATGTTCACTTTTCATTTTTCTTTCTGCTCCTCAGACTGGATCATTTCAGTTATTCTACCTTCAATTTCACGGATTCTTCTGCCTACTCAAATCTGCTGTTGAGCTCCTATCATGTATTTTTTTTTCATTTCAGTTCTTGTACCTTTCAGCTCCAGAATTTCCGTGGTTCTTTTTAAAAATTCTATTAATTGATATTCTCATATTGTCCATACATTGTTTTCCTGTTTTTCTTTACCTCTTGAACCTATTTAAGACAGTTGGTTTAAAGGTTTTGCTTAGGAAGTGCATGTCTGGGCTTCCTCAGGCATTGTTTCTGTATATATTTTTTCCTTTGAATGAACCATACTTTCTAGTTTCTTTGTATGCTTTTTGATTTTTCTTGTTGACAACTGGGTATTTGAATATTCCAGAATTCTGGAACTCAGATTCTCCGCCTTCCCCAGAGTTTGCTGTTCTTAACTGTTAAAAGCCTGTGTTCAGCCAGGGTTTTGAGAGACTTCCTTGAATACCAGGACCTTAAAAAACAAATACCACCTGACTCCATCTTTATGGATTGACTCTGTGTTGGGGCACTCTTTTAACACTTAGCCAGACCATTTATGATTCTACCTCAGCCTTCACTTCCTGTTTGCACAAAGCCTGTAGACCAGCCGTGCCACCGTGTTTAGAGACTTCTCAGGGCTTTTCTGAACATATTTCCTGTCCTGGGCATGCATGTGGCTTTCTAAATTCCCCAGTATACATATACTTTTGTATGCCCCCAAATCTCCACAAAAAACAAAAACAAAAAAAAACCCTCTCCCTGGCTTTTCCTCCCAGGCTTTAAGCAGTCTATAGTATGTCTTTTGCCCCAGGTGGTTGCACATTTTAAATTTCCTTAACATGTTTTCAAGTAATGCCTGATGCTTTTCTACCCTGAGCAAGTTCCAAGATAGGCAAACCAAAGATGAGCATCTTGTGTTAAGTTATTCGGAATAGCTCCTGGACAGGTTAGTGCACATAAACATGGTAATTTGTGACTAAGGTCTGCTGTGTTCCCCTGGAACTAGGCAGCGAGGTTATAAAGTGGTAATGTGGGTTGCTGTTTTACAAGACTGCTGCCATCAAGCTCAGAAACAGGGAAAGAGCAAGTGAAAATGCCACGGAGCTTCCTAAGGTTCTTTTTTCTTAACACAGCATTGACTTGGTTGTTAAAAGCTTTTTATTTTCCAGAGTTCTGACAGTGGGTTTTGACAATTTTGGGTTCCTTTTCAATGTTTCTTTGGAAGGATAGTTGTTTGGAGCCATCTACCACTTTGCTGACATCACTCTATGAATACATTTTAAAAACAAATTGTGTAGAAGAGAACTTAGCTTAAAAAGGTATATCCCTACTGTGGTTCAGACTTCCATTTCTGAAATGGCTCAGTAGCTGGGGAATGTTAATTCTGGCATCTCAAGGAAAAAAAACCATCTTGGTCAAACAAATTTGGAGAAAGTGTATGAAAGGCTCTGAAAAGTTGTAAAGAAACCTGCAAACACTTCCCAAGTTTATTTCACTTAAGAGTCTTTGTTATTGGTAATACATATTAACTTTTTTTAAAAAAAAGATTTTTTATTGGGGGGGGACAGAACTTTATTGGGGAACAGTGTGTACTTCCAGGACTTTTTTTCCAAGTCAAGTTGTTGTTCTTTCGATCTTAGTTGTGGAGGGTGCCATTCAGCTTCAAGTTATTGTCCTTTCAGTCTTAGTTGTGGCAGGCACAGCTCAGCTCCAGGTCCAGTTGCCGTTACTAGTTGCAGGGGGCACAGCACTCCAACCAACTGAGCCATCCGGGAGCTCAGCGGTAGCTCAGCTCAAGGTCCCGTGTTCAATCTTAGCTGCAGAGGGTGCTGCCCACCATCCCTTGCAGGACTCGAGGAGTTGAACTGACAACCTCATGGTTGAGAACCCACTGGCCCACGTGGGAATCGAACCAGCAGGCTTCGGAGTTAAGAGCATGGAGCTCTAACTGCCTGAGCCACAGGGCCGGCCCCTACATATTAACATTTGAAGAGCATCTGTAACTAGGATTGGACAAGAAAAATGGCCCCAGTTCTTCAAAGTTTTAAAAGCTTTATGATTTTTTAGTTATTCCCATAGCCAGTTACGGGGTTGGGTGTCAGGGAGAGTTGCAGGGGCAGGCATGACTAGTACTATTTGGGAACAAATAGGAGTCATAGCCCCTTCTCTCCAGTTCTGAGATACATGGAAATAAGCAAGACAGGGGGCCTACGGCCATGTGAGATGTACAGTGCTAAGTGCTCAGGAAGGCACCTTTGATAGCCGACATGGGGAGAATGAGCACAGGGAAAGTGAGGGTACAACTACCTAAATTGCTGGGTGAATACAAACTGGACACTCAAAAAGCTGTGTTTAAAAACAAAACAAATGAGTTGGTGGTGTGGAATGCTATTCTGAGTACAATTAAAAAAAAATTTTTTTTCCCCTAGGGCACCAGGTAGATTCAGTCTGTGGTTAAGGCAGGAAGAGTGGGAGCTGGTGCTACTAGCGTGTTTCCCCGAAAATACCACCTAGCCGAACCATCAGCTCTACTGCGTCTTTTGGAGCAAAAATTAATGTAAGACCCGGTCTTAGTTTACTGTAATATAAGACCGGATCTTTAATATAAAATATAGTAATATAATATAATACTAGGTATTATATTAATTTTGGACCTAAGTCTGAGTACAGAGGAAAACTTTTATTGCAGGTGTTTACACAGTTATTTCCCTTTCCAGATTATGGACCCTTCCAGCACTGAGATTATCTGACTCACCATTGTTCCCAATGATGTCCAACAAAGTATTGAGGGGAAATGGAATATAAACATGATAATCAGTCAACAATGCTCTTTCCTTAGTCTGAAAGCAGGCATGGAAAAAACAGAACCTCTTTAAACAATAAAAAGACTTTCATTTGCATTATTTTATTTGAATGTCTGGAACAGTGGCTCTCATTATTTATTCTAACTGTCCATCCATCCACCTGGATTAATTTTGATTATCCACATAAGAACAAAAATGCTCAGCGATTATGAGCATCCCTTAATTCCATTATCATTCTGTGAATTAACCAGCCAGATAAATGCAACCATAAAACCATATCCTATCAACATGTCAGTTCTTCTCAGGTTGATTTATAGATTCAATGCAATCCCAATCAAAATCCCAGTAAATTCTTTTGTGGATATTGACAAATTCTAATGTTTATATGGAGAAGTTAAAAGACCCAGAATAGCCAACACAATATTGAAGGAGAAAAACAAAGCTGGAAGACTTATTCTATCTGACATCAAGACTTACCATAAAGCTACATTAATCAAGACAGTGTGCAAATTACAGAAAAGAATGGAACAGAATAGAGAACTCTTAAATAGGCCTGCATAAATAGAATAAACTAATCTTTGACAAAGGAGCAAGGATAATATAATGCAGCAAGAACAGTCTTTTTCAGAAATGGTGCTGGAACCATAGGACTTTCACATGCAAAAATAAAAATCTAGACACAGACCTTATATGCTTCATTAGAATTAAATCGAAATAGATCACAGACCTAAATGTAAATTACAAAACTATAAAACTCCTAGAAGATAACATAGGTAGGAAATCTATGTGACCTTGGGCATGGTGATGACTTTTAAAATCCAATACCAAAGGCACGATCATGAAGAAATAATTGGTAAACTGGACTGCATTAAAATTATAAACTTCTGCTCTGTGAAAAATAATGTGAAGAGACTCAAAAGGTAAGCCACAGACTGGGAGAAAATATTGGCAAAAGACACATCTGATAAAGAACTCTTAAAACTCAACAATAGGGAAACAACCCAATTGAAAAAAATGGCAAAAGACCTAGACAGACACCTCACCAGAGAAGATATACAGATGACAGAAAAGCACATGAAAAGACATTCAACATCATATATCATTAGGGAATTGCAAATTAAAACGAGATACCACTACACAACTACTAGAATGGTCAAAATCCAAAATACTAACACCAAATGCTGGTGAGGATGTGGAAGAACAGGAACTCTTACACTGCTGGTGGGAATGCAAAATGGTACTGCCACTTTGGAAGAGAGTGGTAGTTTCTTGCAAAACTAAACATACTCTTACCATGTAATCCAGCAGTTGTGCTCTTTGGCATTTATCCAAATGAGTTGAAATGAATGTCCATACAAAAACCTGCACATGGGAATTCACAGCTTTCTTCATAATTGCTAAAACTTGGAAGCAACCAAGATGTCCTTCAAGAGGTGAATGGATAGTGTGGTACATCCACACAATGGACTATTATTTAGCACTAAAAAGAAATGAGTCATCAAACCATTAAAACACATGAAGGGAACTTGAAAGCATACCAGTAAATGAAAGCCAATCCGAAAATACATACTGTATGATTCCAGTAACAAATGCACTTCTGTGGGGTGGGATGTTGATACATACAAGTGGGGGATATTGTGCATGTGTTGGGGCAGAAGGTCTATGGGAACTCTGTTTTTCCCAGTCAATTGTGCTACGAACCTAAAACTGCTCTAAAAAAAATGTTTACTTAAATAAAACAAAGTATATCCTGAAGTAAAATCAAGAGTAAGAGGATGGTCCCTGGATTCAAGATCTCCATTTTGCATGATGAGTCTAGAAGGACCTCACTGCAGCAATATGTGAGACATCAGGATTTCTCTATACAACCTACAAAAAAATAACCTGTGGGAGAGTAGTTGGGTTTTTTTCTGCCTGGTTTAGTATACACAGGACTTGGACCAAAGGGATGTGGGTTGAACCCCAGCCCTGCAAGGTGAGATGTTTTCCTTATCTATGTAGATTGAATGAGATCACATATGTTAAAGAGCTCTGTGAACTGTCAAACACACATAAATACAAATTGCTACTAATGAATTATTTATTTATTTATTTATTTATTTTTTTATTCAGAATCTTTAATAGGAAATGTACATGTAAAAATGCTCAAGTACTTTAGGAAAAAGAAGATTTATGCACTTAATTTTGAAAAAATAGCTGTGGTGTTGATTTTGCAGAATTAATGTATATTTGCTAATGAATTATTTATAAATGTAACTTAGGAATGTTTCAAATATGTGAGAGTTGTTTATCATGCATGACCATGCCATGCCTCTCACTGGTCAGCTCCCGACTTTGAGAAAGTACTGATTGGTAGGCCCAGATCCCATGCATCCGAAATAGCCAACTCAAAGCAGGGGCAGGCAATCAAGAAAGAATCCTTATGTCACAGCTATCTGCTCTGGGTGCATCCTGCAATGGGAAGGGAGGGAAGGAAAGACAGACAGACACACAGACACACACACACACACACACACACACGCACGCACGCACGCACAACATAATACAGCCATCCAAACAGGACAAACTGTCACAATTCCCAAGCATCCTTTTGGTTAAACAGATGACCAAAAGCAGAAAGTGGCTCCCACACCATGACTGTGAAAGTTGGGGAGCAGCATCTACAGAGCAGATGCCCCTCCTGTTAAGCTTCCAAGTCCCATACGTCTGGCTATAGCACCTCCTTTCTTTCCAAGGCCACGTAGGACACCCTTTAGGACAACAAACACCTTGAAATTCATTACACGTGACAATCTAAAAGGAGACCAAGTGTTAAAGCAGAAATTTATTAAAATCCATTTATATAGTGTTTTACAGACAAAAAAAAAATGTACAGAGTCCTTAACATTTAGGCAATGAACTCTATTCTCAGAAGTGTTTTGCGAGAAGACCAAATTCTCTGCCCTCCCTCCAAAAAAGATACTTCTGTTTATACTCCTGAAAGTGACGCATTTACTACACCATTCAAGAACAATCCTGCTGAGATCTCCAAACCTTTACAGAGTGTGAGGAGATATTAGCAGAGAACCTCCTCCAGAATGCAAAGCCTCATCAGAGGTGTAGTGCAAGAGATACGTAAAATGGCGGCCACTTCAGAGCAGTGTGTGCACACCTGGTGGCCAGGCCACGAGAAGGACGTGAGGGCTGAGCTGGGCAGCCCCTAGCTGCGGAGTGTGGCCAGCCGGGACTGCATGGCCTCTAAGGCTTCCTCCTCCTCTTCCTCTTCCTCATCTTCTGAGGCAGCCATGGCTCCTGGAGGATCAGGCTCTGGAAGGGCATCAGTCACTTTACTAGGTGCTTTGCCCAAGGCCCCTAAAAAAGAAAAAGAGGGAACATATTAACAAAATATTGATTTATAGAAGTGGCCCCTCATCTTCCCTGTCTTTCATAATTGGATCAGTCTGACAAGAAACAGAGAAGGGGCAATAAAACAAGCTAGTATGACAAATGTGCAAACACCAAGTTGTACCTGATATTAAACTATACTACAAAGCTTCAGTAATCAAAACAGGATGGTACTGACCTAAAAACTGACACGTAGATCAATGGAACAGAATAGAAAGCCCAGAAATAAACCCACAAATATATGGTCATTTAATCTATAACAAAGGAAGGAAGATATACAGTAGGGTAAAGATAGTCTCTTTAATAAATAGTGTTTGGAAAATTGGACAGATACATGAAAAATAGGGAAACTAGAGCACTTTCTTATATACAAAACTAAGGTTGAAGTAGATTAAAGACTTAAATGAAAGACCTGAAACCATAAAAGTCCTAGAAGAAAATACTGGCAGTAAACTCTAGGACATCGATCTTACTAATATTTTTTTGGATATATCTCCTCAGACAAGGGAAACAAAAGAAAATATAAACAAATGGGACTACATCAAACTGAAAAGTTTTTGCACAAGGGAAATCATCAACAAAATGAAAAGACAACCCAAAGAATGGGAGAAGATATTTGTAAATAATACATCTGGTAAGAGGTTAATATCCAACATCTACAAGGAATTCATACAACTTAACAGCAAAAAAACAAATAATCTGATTAAAAAAATGGGTAGAGGACCTGAATACATATTTCTTCAAAGAGGACATAGAGATGGCCAACAGACATATGAAAAGACGTGGAACATAACTAATCATCAGGGAAACGTAAGTTAAAACCATGATGCGATATCACTTCACACCTGTCAGAATGGCTATCATCAAAAAATCAAACAAGTGTTGGCAAGGATGAGGAGAAAAGCGAACCATCATGCACTAATGGTAGGATTGCAAATTGGTGCAACCATTATGAAAAACAGTATGGAGGGTCCTCAAAAAATTAAAAATAGAGCTACCTTATGACCCAGCAGTTCCACTTTCGGGTATTTATCTAAAACACTAATTCAAAAAAATATATGCAACCCTATGTTCATTGCAGTATTACTTACAATAGCCAAGATATGGAAGCAACATAAGTGTCCATCAATAGACAAATGGATAAAGATGTAGTACATATATATAATCAAAAATTACTCAGCCATAAAAAAGACGGAAATTTTACCATTTACGACAACAGGGATGGACCCAGAGGGTATTATGCTAAGTGAAATGAGTCAGAGAAAGACACATAGCATATGATTTCAATTATATGTGGAATCTGAAAAACAAAATAAATGAGCGAACAAAACAGAAACAAGCTCATAGACATAGAGAACAAATTGATGATTGTCAGATGGGAGGGGGTTTGGGTGGGTGGGTGGGTGAAAAAGGTGAAAGGCATTAAAAAATACCAATTGCCAGTTATAAAAACAGTCACAGGGATGTAAAGTACAGCATGGAAATATAGTTAATAATATTGTATTATGTATGTTGTCAGATGGGTAGTTGCCTCATTGGAGTGATCACTTCGTAAGACATGTAGTTGTCTAAACACAATGTAGTACATATGAAACTATATAATATTGTATGTGAACTGTAATCGAAAAATAAATTTAGAAAAATTCCTCATTAACCATCATTCGGAGATAACTACTATTTTTCTATGGATGTGATTTTCACATAGTGTGCATTTCCTTAACAACGCTTTTTTTCAAATAATATATTGTGAACATGTTTCCATGTCAGTATATATATTTCTACATTATCTATTACAACTATAATGTATTCCAATAAAAAGGACATAACATAATTGATTCAACCAGTATTCTTATTAGACAGTTAGCTTTTTTCAAACTTTTCAATGTTATAAATAATGCTACTACAGTTATCCATGAGTTAAATCATTCAGCCATCCTTAATTATGAGAGTAAACTCCCAGAAGTCAATCTTCTAGGTCAAAGGTTTTTGATAGTTACTGCCAAATTGCTTTCAAGAAAGTCACCCAAATGCAGGTGGTGAGAGCAGTTATTTCAATATTTCACCTTTCCATTTTGGAAATTCTAGGAATTAAAAAAATTCTTCATCTCTGTGTTTTAAAAAAGATGTTTATATTGTGGTTATTGCTTAAGAAATAACTTGCATAATCTAAAATAAAAAATGTAGAAGGGAATTATAGCCTAAAGAAAAAGCTACCGGCTAATTTAGTAAATGCAGGAAGAATGGTCAGAAAGGAGGGGAGAAAGGCATGTATGTCTAGGTCATACCTGCTGTAATTTCAAACAGAATTTTGTCAATTTCCATTTCCGCTTCTTCTTCCATTTCCTCCTGGTCATCCATGCTCTCGAAAGTGTCCTCTAACATCTCTTCTATGATCCCAGCCTAAACACAGAATAAACCACGTCACTTGCAACTATTCGATCTGTTCCCAAAAGACACTTCTAAGGGCCAGTGCCAACTGAACTCAGTGCCAGTACACCCCTCTAAGGCCTAGCACCGGACAGCTGGCCACAGGAAACATGGATGCTGTCCTCCGCAGAAAGGCAAAAGGCCAAAGGGAACTGATCTCCAAATTCAGCACCAAGCTTGGAGGCAGGCCTCTAATGGCTGTCAGCGGAGCTTCACAAAGTAACACAGACCACAGTGGCAGCACTTGGGGAACAATCTGCTGACAGATGAGCGTCCGCACCGCACCGGTCTGTCTTGGGAAAAGCATCTGCCCTACGCTGCAAACATAATCTGTGAGTGCAGGAATTGAACAGTATGAAAACTTGTTGGAGTCATAGTAGACACTATGATAACAAACACTGAGAGCAGGGTGGGGTGCCATAAGACCCCAGAAAGGCCTGCAGAGTACTTTGGCATGTCCAGGTTACAGCTGGTGGCACAAGGTCCACTGGGTGGGTCTGGAAAGGGTCAGTCAATTCACGAAAGCTGATCCTCCTCTCCTGAGAATGGACAAGATGGCGTTTCTGAAGCCAACAGGTAATGCCCAGACTCTCCTGGATGCCCTGTGCCTGGCAGCCTGAAGCTTTGTTCTCAGGGGAGT
The DNA here is from genome assembly GCF_964194185.1 of Rhinolophus hipposideros. NCBI lineage: Eukaryota > Metazoa > Chordata > Mammalia > Chiroptera > Rhinolophidae > Rhinolophus > Rhinolophus hipposideros. The sequence continues at coordinate 14,113,780 of NC_138058.1, read as the reverse complement.
GTGGCAGCACCACACCCCCAGAGAGCACAGGAAAACTGCTCTCGAACACTGGCCAGCTCACACAGGCCCTGCCGTCTTCCCTGCTTACTAGTGCTCAGCTCCCAGGGAAGGCCCTCCCTACTGACTGTTTTTGTGTTTTTGAAGCAGAAAGTCAGAACAGCACTCTCCAATGTCAAAAAGGGGGCAACGGACATCCCTGGGCAGAAGAGGTGAGAGGGGGCTGAGTGGCCGTGGTGGATGGCAGAGGGAAAGCACGGGTTCAGCCTTCTGAGAAGTTGCCAAAAGAGAAAGATCTGACTACTTTGCAACCTGCAACCTTGCTTTGTATTTTGACATCCCACTGATTCAGGAAGCGGAGGTCCCATGTGGCAGCTCCAGTTCTGGCTCCCCTGCACTCAGCCAGGGCACAACTCTCACTGAGCACGCTGATGCAATCAGAGTGAAAGCAAGCCCTTTCTCCTGCCTGCCTTTCTACTCCCAGACCATTCAAGTGCCTTAGTGACATGAATCTAGCTAGTACCATCTTCTGCCCATTCTCAGACCCTTTATTCCCAACTGAAATGAATAAACAAGTTCACATTCGAGGTGAGACAGGTAGAGCCCCCTGGAAGTCATCTTCGTGCTGGAGGCTATGGTAAAAAGGGTTCACTAGACACTTGCTAACTGATTATATGCGCCTGCTGGAATCCTGACTGTAATAGCCCCACACATCCTGGAAGCAGTTGTCATTTATTTATTCAATCAACAACTATTCATCAACTGCCTGCTCTGTGCCAAATGACAGGTCAAATGGAATGAGTCAGATCATGTCTTTGCCCTTCAGGAGCTGGACCCCCATCGAGGCTTCAGTTTGTACCTGGGTACGCACCATCAGAAGAATTCTATTAAGTATCTATGACCATCTACCAAATGCAAGCCTTCCTTCAAACCTATTCTATTTTCAGTATTCAGAAACTGTGGAAAAGATCCAATTCTAAAATAAAGATTTCCCTCAGATCCTGACAGCTACATGACTTAGAACGACCAGATTCGATGTCATTCCAACAATTAACTTGTTATCCAGTTCTAGATGGACTGGCATCACCAACTTGGTGGACGAGACAGCTACACACCACTTTTGAAGGACATACCCTCTTGCCTGGTTCCCTCCGACTGATACTGCCAAGGAGTTCTCATTCCAAAGACCTGGACCCTGGGTTTTTTATATCTTTTCCATCAATTTTTCTTCTCCGGTTTCTCTCTCCTAGGCCCTGGGGTCCCATATACAATTCAAGTTCATAAGTGTAATTCCTTCGGAGGAAGGAAGATGACTTCTACACTTTACAATCTGCATATAAGAATTGGAAGTACATAACCTTGGCTCCCAGGCCGCAGGTTTTAAGTATGAGCACCTGCAGAAGGCACTTCCTATCATCATTTCCTCTGAGGCAGCAAACACAATAAGATCAGATATCTGGGCTCCAACCCCAGATCTGTCACCTATTGCCAACACTACTTATAAGTTACCTGGTAACTTGGAGATTCAGTTTCCCCCTGTGTAAAATGGGGATAAAAACCCCTATCCCAGGGTCGCTGGGGGGACTTGACAGGACAGTACGTGTGACGTACCACTGGCTGGCAGGGGGCTCAGCAACACCGCCAACCTGAGCCCGGCCCACCAACAGGGCTCTGCCAGGCCCTGATCCTGGGGGAGGCAGGTATTTATTGCTCTTTATTTGGTTCTGAGTCTCTCCTTTTCTAGTCTAAAAAAGGCATCAGCAACTACAGCCTGAGGGTCAAACCCAGCTCACTGCCTACTTTTGTAAATAAAGTTTTACTGGAACACAGCCACACTCATTTGTTTACATGCTATCTATGGTTGCTTTTACACTACAAAGAAGAGTGTAGTAGTTATAACAAAGATGTATGGCCCACAAAGTAGAAATTACATCTACTATTTAGCCCTTTACAGAAAAGGTTTGCCAAAACCTGGCTGGGGAAGCAGGGAGAACGACCTCCTGCACCATCTTCACCAGCCTTCTGCTGGAGCAGAGGGTAGAACCTGGGCTTTTGTCTCCTTGCTCATGTCAGATGCCATCAAGCCCAGCTCCCTGAATCCTCAACAGTTGCTATCTGGATGGATCTCCCACCTTCCTTAGAGCTCTGGGTACACTTTCACTTCTAAGGGGCACGGGCAATCTGACCAGCCTCTGCCATTGCTCAGCTCAGAGAGTTTCAACCCATGTTCAAAGCTGTTCTCTCTCCTCAGTGTCTGGCAACAGTGGTGGGTCTGTCCCCGCCCCACGCAGCCCGAGCCCCTGCCACTTGCTGAGAGTGACACTTAGTGGTTTAGAATGCGATGCAGGGCCGGCCCAGGTGACCTTCATCATCTCTTTGGATAGCTCCCGCATGGTGGCCTGGATCTCTGGGATCTTCACAAGACTCTGCATGGCCTTCATCACTTCAGTGCTCTTCTGCAGGGAACCAGCCACTCGCAAAACCGCTGAAAGAGAAGGGCAACAGTCAGTATTGCTCAACAGGATGTGACACAGGAGGCAAGAGAGAGAGAGAGAAACTCAAAGTCACATTGCGAGCTAGTCTAATAAAAGGGAGCGGTATCATGTGGGTTCCCGAAGCTATTTATGTATCTGTGGAATACATTACTGCATTAGCTGACCAAGAAACGGACTTTTCTACACTGTGTGCCACTTTGCTGACACTGGGACAAATTCTCTGAGCACGCACCCCAACTGGCCAAAGGCCTGTGACTGATCTTTAGGGAAGGAAGCCCTAGGCCTCCATGACACCCAGGTTAAGCCACACGTGAGAGGAACAGTTGTGGACCTTGGCAGAACAGAAGGCTTTGGGCTACCCAGGTAATGCTCATCACAAACAGCCTGTGGATGGATAGCAGCCACTCTGGGAGGATCCCGTTGCTGGTTCTCAAGCAAACGAAGAGAAATCAGGATAAGACACAATGAGAATACGCGTGTGTCAGTGTAAGGCGGTTACAGTTCCTTGCTAGGGCAAAACTTTCTGTATTCTGAGACCACAAGTATACTATATATTCTTTATGGGAAATCAGAATACTAGCAAATGATCGTTTCCCCTCCTAAACCCTTTAACATGTCAAAACAAAGAGTTGGCAACCCTCCAAATTTGTTTTGAGTTTCATGAGACTTAAAGTTTTGAGAACTGCCGTACATCAAACTGCTTGCTAAAACTGGCACACAGACTCCAGTATTGCAGTGCCTGGCTGGGCCAGGAGTCACTGCAAATTTATCTCCCTCTGAATACCGACTTTAGGAAGCTTTCATGTTTCAGGAAAAACAAGAGGCAAGGAAACAAGGGTGATCAAGGAAATACCAGTCTGACATATGCGTACACAGCATTTTGTGATTTTTCTAAAGAAGTTATAAAGAATACTTACAAAGTTATAAAGAATACTTCATTTTCCTCATCACTAGAATGGGAAAGTAAAATATCTATTAAGATTTATCATTATAGAGGAAGTATCAAGAATCTGGCTGAAATAAGCAATAAATTATATGTCGTAATGATATAAGAAATTCTAGAATATTAAATTTGCTATTGATTATTGTAACAAGGTAACAGATGGGAAGATGAGTAAAGGGTAAAAATAAAGCAAACCCTAGTTCTATTTGAATTATGAAAGTCTGATGTCTACCCACACCCATGTTTTATCCTAATTTGCATCCCAAGTCTACATCCCAGAGAGAGTGCCTCAAAATGACATGTGTTCAAGTAACCTATTTCTGTTTTGTTTGGTTTATTCATTTATTTTTTATAGTCCACATATAAGTGAAATCATATGGTATTTATCTTCCTCTGTCTGATTTATTTCACTTAGCACAATACCCTGTAGATTCATCCATACTGTTGCAAATGGCAAGATTTCATTATTTTTGTTTTATGGCTGAGTAATACTCCCTTGTGCGTGTGTGTGTACATCAGTTCTTTTTTATCCATTCATTTATTGATAGATACCTACACTACTCCCATATCTTGGCCATTATAAATAATACTGCAATGGACATGGGCATACATATATCTTTTTAAACTAGTGTTTTGTTTTCTTTGGATAAAAGAAGTGGGACTGCTGCATCATATGGTAGCTCTATTTTTAATTTCTTGAGGAACCTCTATACTGTTTTCCATAGTAACTGCACCAATTTGCAATCCCAACAGTGTACAAGGGTTCTCTTTTCTCCACATTCTTGTCAGCACTTGTTATTAGTTGATTTTATGATGATAGCCATTCTAACAGGTGTGAGGAGATAGTCATTATGGTTTTGATTTGTGTTTTCCTGATAATGATTAAGTTGAGCATCTTTTCATATGTCTTTTGGCCATCTCTATGTCCTCTTTGGTGAAATGTCTATTCAGGTCCTCTGTCCAATTACTAATTGGACATTTATTTTTTTGGTGTTAAGTTGTATGAGTTCTTTATAGATGTTGGATATTAACCCCGTATTGGATGTATCATTTGCAAATATCTTCTCCCATTCAGCTGGTTGTCTTTTTTTTTTTTTATGATTTCCTTTGCTGAGCAAAGACTTTTTAGTTTGATGTAGGTAATCCATTTTGAGTTTATCTTTGTATATGGTCTAAGAAGTGGTCCAATTTCATATCTTGCATGTATCTGTCAATTTTCCCAAACCACTTAACAGACTGTCTTTACCCCATTGTACATTCTTGCCTCCTTTGTCATAGATTAATTGACCATAAGCGAGGATTATTTCTGAGCTCTCCATTCTATTCCACTCATCTATATCTGTTTTTATGCCAGTACTATATTATTCTGATTGCTGTAACTTTGGAGTATAGTTTGAAATCAGGGAGTGTAATATCTTCTACTTTGTTCTTTCTCAAAATTTTATTAGCTATTCAGGGTCTTTTGTGGTTCCATTTTTTTCTCTTTTTTTTTTTTAAGGATTAGTTGTTCTAGTTCTGAGAAGAATGCCAATGATATTTTTGATAAGGATTGCATTGAATCTGTATATTGCTTTAGATATAAGGACATTTTAACAATATTAACTTCCAGTCCATGAGAATGATGTATCATTCCATTTATTTGTATCTTCTTCAGTATCTTATAGTTTTCAGAGTACAGGTCTTTGACCACTCTGGTTAAATTTATTCCTAGGTATTTTATTTTTTTGATGCAATTGTAAATGGGATTGCTTTCCTAATTTTTCCTGATCGTTTATTATTTGTATATAGAAATATAACTGATTTCTGTACATTGATTTTTGTATTCTGCAACTTTACTAAATTCATTAGTCTAATAGTTTTTTGGTGGACTCTTTAGGCTTTTCTATATATAGTATCAGGTAATCTGCAAATCAAGTTTTACTTCTTCCTTTCTGATTTGGATGCCTTTATTTCTTTTTCTGGTCTGACTGCTGTGGATAGGATTTCTCATACCAGGTTGAATAGAATTGGTGAGAGGGGGCATCCTTGCCTTGTTCCTGATCTTAGAGGAAAAGGTTTCAGGTTTTCACCATTGAGTATGATATTAGCTATGGGTTTGTTACATATAGCTTTATTATGTTGCTATGTTCCCTCTCTCCCTAATTGGTTGAGAGTTTTTATCATAAAAGGATGTTACATTTTATCAAGTACTTTTTCAGCATCTATAGAGATGATCATATGATTTTTATTCTTCATTTTGTTGACATCATGTATCACATTAATCGATATGGATGGTCAACAATCCTTGTATCCCTGGGATAAATTCTGCTTGATCATGGTGTATAATCCTTGTAATGTATGATGTACTGTTGAATCCAGTTTGCTAATACGTTGTTGAGAATTTTTGCATCTATGTTCATCAACTATATTGGCCTGTAATTTTCTTTTTTTGTAATGTCCTTGACTGGTTTTGGTATCAGGCTAATGCTGGCTTCATAGAAAGAGTTTGGAAGCATTCGTTCCTCTTCAATTTTCTAATATAGTTTAAGAAGGATAGGTATTTATTCTTCTTTAAATGTTTGGTAGAATTCACCTGTGAAATGGTCTGGTCCTTTTATTTGTTGGGAGTTTTATGATTAGTGCTTCAATTTCATTACTAGTAATCAGTCTGTTTAGATTCATTATTTCTTCCTGGTTCAGGCTTGGAAGGTTATAAGCTTCTAGAAATTTATCCATTTCTTCTAGACTGTAGAATTTGTTGGCAAATAATTGTTCAGTGTTCTTTAATGATTCTTTGTATTTCTGTAGTGTCGGTTGTAACTTCTCTTTCATTTATGATTTTATTTGTGTTCTCGTTTTCTTGATGAGTTTGGCTAAAGGTTTGTCAATTGTGTTTATCTTTTCAAAGAACACACTCTTAGCTTCATTGATCTTTTCTACTGTTTTTAAATTTCTATTTCATTTATTTCCCCTCTGATCTCAATTATTTCCTTCCTTCTCCTTATTTGTTTTTTTCCCCCTAGTTCCTTTAGATGTAACATTCGACTTTATTTGGGAGTTTTCCTGTTTCTTGAGGTAGGCCTGCATAGCTATGAACTTCTCTCTTAGAACTGCTTTTATTGCATCCCATAAATTTTGAAAAGTTGTGTTTTCATTTGTCTCAAGGTAGTTTTTGATTTTCTGTTTGACTTCTTGTTTGATCCACTGGTTGTTTAGTAGCATGTTGTTTAGTCTCCATGTATTTGTGGTTTTTTCCAGTTTTCTTCTGGTAGTTGATTTCTAGTTTCAGGCCATTGTAGTCAGAAAATATACTTGATATAATTTCAATCTTCTTGAATTTACCTAAACTTGTTTTGTGGCCTAATATATGATCTACCTTGGAGAAGGTTCCATGTGCACTTGGAAAAATTGTGTATTCTGCAGTTTTTGGATATGTTCTATAAATGTCTATTAAATTGGTCTGGTTTAATGTGACATTTAAGGCCATTATTTCCTTATTAATTTTCAGTCTTGATAATCCATCCATTAATGTGTGAGGTATTAAAATCCCCTATTATTGTATTACTGTGAATTTCTCCCTTTATGTCTATTAATATTGGTTTATTTAGGTGCTCCTATGTTGGGTTTGTAGATATTTACAATTTATATCCTCTTCTTGTATTGACCCCTTTATAATTACGTAATGTCCTTCTTTGTTGTTTTTTACAGTCTTTGTTTCAAAGTCTATTTTGTCTAAGTAGTGCTACCCCAGCTTTCTTCTTGCTCTTATTTGCATGGAGCATCTTTTCCCATCTCTTCACTTTCAGTCAGTTTGTTGGTCCTTCAATGTGAAGTGAGTCTCTTGTAAGCAGCATACAGATGGATGTTTTTTAATCTATTCAGCCACCCTGTCTTTTTACTGGAGCTTTTTTTACTTTTTAAATTACTTTACATTTAAAGTAATTAATAAATATGTACTTATTGCTACTTTGTTGTTGTTGTGGGTTTTTTTTTTTTTTGTAGTTCTCCTCTGTTCCTTTCTTCTTCTCTTGATCTCTTCCCATGTGGTTTGTTGGTTTTCTTTGGTGTTTTGTTTAGGTTCCTTTCTCTTTATCCTTTGTGCAACCTTTGTAAGTTTTTGGTTTGTGGTTACCATGACCTTTATGTATATCATTCTATATCTATAGCAGACTATTTTAAGCTGGTAGAAGTTTAATTTCAAATATATTCTAAGAAGACTACTTTATTACTACCCACTCCACGCTTTATGTTTTTGAAGTCACATTTTAGATCTTTCTGTTTTGTGCATTTCCTAAGTACTTATTGTAGTTTGAGTTGAGTTTGATACTTTTGTCTTTTGACCTTCATAATAGCTTTTTAAATGTCTGACTTGCTGTATTTATTAACTATTTGACTTTACCTGTGACATTTTTCGCCTTTCTTATATTTTCTTATTTTTGGTTATGGCATTTCCTTTTCTGCTTCAAGAAGACCCTTTAACACTTCTTGTGAAGCTGGTTTAATGGTGACAAACTACTTTAGTTTGCTTGTTCATGAAACTTTCTCTCTGCTTCAATTCTGAATGATAACTTTGAAGGGTAAACTCTTCTAGGCTATAGGTTCCTTTACTTTCAGGACATAAAAGATGTCCTGCCACTCCCTTCTGGCCTGTAATGTTGCTGCTGAGATATCAACTAATAGCCTTATGAGGTTTCCTTTGTATGTAACTTCTTTTCCTCTTATTGCCTTTAAACTTGTCTCTTTAACTTTTGCCATTTTAATTACATCTTGGTGCGGGTCTCTTAGGATTAATTTTGCTTGGAGCTTTCTGTGCTTCCTGGACTTGGATATCTGTTTCCTTTCCCAGGTTAGGAAAGTTTTCAGCCATTACTTCTTCAAATCAAGTTTCCGTTCCTTTCTTTCTTCTCCTGCTGGTACTCCTATAATGTGAATGTTTGTGTGCTTGATGATGTCCCAGACGTCCTTTATATTATCCTCACTTTAAAAAATTCTTTTTCTCTTGGCTGTTCTCATTGATTGATTTCCACTAGTCTTTTTTCCAGGTCACAGATCCATTCCCCATATTAGCTAATCTTACTGATCTAGGAAACTAAAAACCAGAAATAAACATAAAAGGATTAATCCTTTAGCATTTTATTGTTGAGAATTTCGAACATACACTAAAGTTGAGAAGTATCACTTCACCAAAGAAGAAATATGGATGCCAAGTAATGTGCCTAATCATTAGCCATTAGGGAAATGCAAACTAAAACCACAATCAGATAGCTCTACATACCCATCAGAATGGCTAAAATAAAAAATAGTGACACCACCAAATGTGAGGATGCAGAAAACTGAATCACTTATACATTGGCGAGTGGTAATTCAAAATGGTACTGCCACTCTGGACAATTTGACAGTTTCTTATATGCAACCATAAAAATCCAGTAATTGTTCTACTGGGCATTTATCCCAGAAAAATTAAGACTTATGTTCATGCAAAAATTTGTATACTTTCATATCAGTTTTATTCATAATAGCTGATAACTGGAAACAACCCAGAAGTCCTTCAACAGATGAATGGTTAAACAAATTGTAGTATAGCCATGCCACGAAATACTACTCCGCAGTAAAAAAACGAATGACCTATTGATACATGAAAAACCTGGGTTAATTTCCAGAGAATTATGCTAAGTGAAAAAAGCCAATCCCAAGAGGTTACATACTGTACAATTCCATTTATATAACATTCTTGACAAAATTATAGAAATGAAGAACAGATTAGTGGGTGCCAGAGATTAAGGGCGGGGGTGGAAGAGAAGCAGGTGTGGTTATAAAAGGGCAATGTGAGGGATCCTTGTAGCAATGGGGACGTTTTATAGCTGTATCAATGCCAATATCCTGCTTGTGATATTGTACTGTAATTCTGCAAGATGTTACCACTGGGGGAAATGAATAAAGGGTACACAGAATCTCTCTGTATTATTTCTTACAACTGAATGTATGTGAATCTATAATTATTTGAAAATAAAAACCTTAATTAAAAAAATCTCACAAAATATATAAAAATAAAGTAACATTATATTGCCATCCCTGCTAGAAGAGATATTACATACATAAAAATACAACTTCTGCTATAAATATTATAGCAGATAATAACAATAATATATATATTATTATAGCAGATAATAACAATAACCAAAGATGAAACAAAGTAGCTAAATACAGGCTTGTCTTCATAATTGATAGGTGCAAAGATCAATGGAAATATTCTGGAAAAAAATCTGATACCAATAATGAAAGCAACAAAAACACAAAGTTCTCTTTACCTATCACAGGCTCTACTGAGAACTACAGTTAAATTAAACAATCAGAAAAGGAAATTAAAATAATTATTAAAAGTGGCATCAACAGCAAAATGCAGCTCCTCGGTAGCAAGGGCCCAGGGAAGAAATAAACTCACAAACTAGACTGACTGGTTTTTAAAAGCCATCTTAAACATGACAATTACAAACAGAATGAATAAAATTATAATAAAATATGGAATTTTACAATGACATTTAACAATGACAAGTGAAAGCCCAGAGAAGTGATATTAAAAACATTCATGCCTCAAAAGTGATTATCTTTGAAGCGAATAGGATACTTCTTCCTTATAACAAGGTTAAGAAAAATAGTTAAAATATAAATGATATACAAGGAAATACCCAACACATAATAATACATAAAGATAAAAATTAAAAGGAAAATAGTATAAACATTCTATAATATAGGGAACCCAAACCAAAGGCCATAGGAGTGGACCATATAATATTTGTCCTTTTGTGACAGGTGTCTTTCACTTAGCAGAATGCCTTCAATAATCATCCATGTTGTAACGTGTCAGAATTTCCTTCCTTTTTAAGGCTGAATAATATTCTATGTGTGTATATACCACAATTTCTTTATCGATTCATCCTTCAATAGATACTCGCGTTGCCTTTACCTTCTCCCTATTGTGAATAATGCTGCTATGAACATGGATACACAAATTATCTCTTTAAATCCTTGCTTTCAGTTCTTTTGAGTATATACCCAGAAGTGGAACTGCTGAATCATACAGTAATTCTATTTCCTGCCCCACCTTGGAATCTCTGTCAACTTTTTCCCCTCAATCAAAACATACTCATCATTCTGTCTTATTCTGTGGGAAGCGGCTGTCAGAAAGCTATCACTTGGAATGCATTTAATTATGACAATGTATTAATAACTGACAAGGCTTAATATGTTACTCCTCCAAGAGACATCTGCATTTTAACAGAGGAACCTCTTAAGGAAAAGGAATGCCTTCATCAAATGATGGCTTTTCAAAGCAGCAACAGGCTGGGGCTGGGTGTGGGGTGGGGCACAGCCAAAGCAAGACCTCTCGGGAACTGTCATTATACTATTTCTAGTTTTCTCTTTTCTCACTCTCAAAATGTAGACTCCTCCCTCCTGCCTGTTCCAGGTTCTGTCCTCAGGTGTACCTTGGAGTAACTGCTGTATTTAATTTGACCACAAGCAACACCCTACTATAAATTCTCTCAACAACCCTCCCGAGGGAGTCCTCCTACCAGGACGGGTATTTGGTGCTGGGGAAGCCGGGTGATCCGCATAGAGTGAGTTTAAACAGCCCCCAAATAGAATCTCCTCTCTCTTAGGCCTGTTCCTCTCTCTAGGTTTCCAGTGTGTTAATGGCCCTGTAGTCTTTCCACGTTCCAGGGTTTGGAGCAACTCAGGCTTGTTCATACCTTCACCAAGTCCCACTTACTCTGCATCCAGAGCAGTTCTTCCCAGTGTCCTCTCTTCCACTCCATGCCACTAGACTAATCTGTTCAGGCCCTGCCCATTATCTCCCAGGTACCACTGCCCCCCATCTGGCTACATCTGTCTATTCCTGCACCCACGGTCTCTGCTTAGTGTGCCAAGGTTCTCCACTGCCTACGAAGTGAAATTACAATTGCTCAGCTTAACTCTCAAAACTCTGACTCCAAATTACCTTTCCAGCTTTACCTCCCACTGCTCCCCTTAATGCACTCCTGTCAAACTGAATAAAGTACTATTGGCTGAACAAAGCCTGAAATAGTTCCCCTGTGCCTTTGTGCACCCTGGTTCCTCTACTTGACATGCCTCCAGGATTCTCCCCAAAATACTTTTCCTCTGAACTCCCGCTGCACTTTATCTGCACCATTGGCACACCACATCTCAGTCTGAACTTATCTCAACCCTTGCTCTTCTTTTAACAGCTATACAAATAGTCTTCTTCACCTCCCTATTCGTTCCCTCTGGCCATCAACCTCAGAGTTGGGGTACCCTTGTTCTCGGGTACCCCAACTTCCCAGACCTTCCCTCAGTGTTTGGAGTTCTTTTTTTGGCCCCAGGACCGTTACCCACGCTGACACTCTGGTTGGAACACTGCCCCAACACATACACTCAATTGCTTCTCTTCCTTCAGATTTCATCTGTGCCTGTAAGGAGCCATCCTTGCCTGCACCTCCCCTTTACATTCTCCTCGTGCGTACCAGTTTGCAATTACAAATATACATTTATTATTTATTTTATGATGTATTTTATTGTGTATTTTAATGAAAGTTATCCAATTATTTGCTTTTCCCCCTTTACCTAGAGGGCAATGACTGTGCCTATATATTCACTATTTTATCTCCAGAGCCCAGCAATACTATGGCACATAATAGGGGCCAAAAGAAATGTATTTATTAAATGTATTAACATTTTGCTCTTTGTAGCTTAGTCTATTTGCTGAGGAGACTGGACAATGTTCTCATGAAGCCTACACTTAAACCAGTCTCTCTCCCTACCTCCTTTCTCTCGTTCTCTCCTTTTTCTCTTTCTTTAAAAAAGAGGAGAGATATAGGAAAGAAGGGGATGGTGGGGAGAAGGAGCTCTGAGAAACAATGCAAGGAACAAAAAAAAAAACTTCAAAAAGAAGACTATTAATAATAAGGGACAATACTGCACTCATGAAATAAGGATTTTTTTTTTTTTTTTATAAAAAGGAACTATCAGAGAACTCTTTCCTGGAAATTAAAATTAAGATAGTGCCTCCCCCAAAAAAAGAACTCAACAGAAAAAATGGAACATAAAATTGAAGAGATTTCTCAGAAACTGGAAAACAAAGACTAAATTGATGGTGACAATGGTGATAATATTTAGAACCTACATCTATGCAAATACCCCGTGCCAGGCACTGAGTTGAGCCTCACAACCACTCTCTGAGGAAGGCATGATTATTATTCTCAAAATGGAACACAGGAAAGCTAAGAAAATTAAAGGATCAATCTGGGAAAATCTTTTGCTTTCATAACAAAACAGAAAATACAGTGGAAAGGAAACAATAAATTCAAGAGCCGAGAGACCAAAGAACAGAGCCCTGGTCTTTTAGAAATCCGTGTGGAAACATTTACAGATGAAATTATATTGACGTCTTGGATTCCCAAGGAAAATATAGGGTGTTGGTAGGAACACAGGGGAAGTAAGACCAGGTAAGATTTCTGTATGGGCATATTAATTTTGACACACCCATCAGATATGAGTGGAGATGACAACTACACATTTAGTGATAAAGTCAGGCCTGAAGATAAAAATTCAGAAATCAATGGCATTTAAAGGATGAGGTTAGGTAAGATCACCTAGGGGGACAGACTGAAGATGGAAAAGAACAGAGGATCTAGAACACAGAGCCTGAGAGCACTTTTACATTAAAAGACCAAACAGCAGGTATCTTACGTTTCAGTTGTGATAGAGCCACAAAATAATATACATTTGAAATAACATAATATATTGTTACAAATGCGTATTTAAAGATAGTAGGCTCTTGACTTATGTGCAATACATATAAGAGCTTTTGTTATGTTTACTACTAACAATATATGCTACGAGAGAAGAGATATTTTTTCACATGGATTAACAATGATTATTTGTGAGCTATAATTGCTTGAGAAGGTTGTTTGTTTTTAAATGCTCATTAACTCTTTTTAAAAACTTTTATTTATTTAAGTGTTTTTCTGGGACCCATTAGCTCCAAGCCACATAGTTGTTTCAATCTAGTTGTGGAGGGCGCAGCTCACCATGGCCCATGTGGGGATCGAACCGGCAACCTTGTTCTTAAGAGCACCGCGCTCTAACCAACTGAGTTAACCGGCCACCCCCGAAAAGATTTTTTGTAATCAGTACACAGAAAGCAGAGATGAATCAAGTTCACTAGTTCCACAAGAAATGTTAAAACAAGATAACACTTCTCAAAACTTTTTAAGTCTGACAATATCAAGGGTTGCTGAAAGGTATGGAAAAAAGCTCTCATCTGCTGCTGGTGGAAATAAAAATTAGTAAAACCTCTTTGGAGAGCAATTTTGCAATATTAGAAAAATTTAAATCCAGCTATTCCACTTCTGAGTATATAGCTGTCCTGAAGAAACCATTACATGTGTAAGAGTGTAATGATATTCACAGCAGCACTGTTAGTAAAAGCAAAAATTGAAAACAGCTTAAATGTCCATCAATGGGGGAAGAGAAAAATAAAATATACCCATGTGATGGAATAATATCCAGTAGTTAAAATATATTTTATCACTATGGGTAGATTTCAAAAATGAAATGATTGGGCCAGCCCAGTGGCTCAGGCAGTTAGAGCTCCATGCTCCTAACTCCAAAGGCTGCCGGTTCGATTCCCACATGGGCCAGTGGGCTCTCAACCACAAGGTTGCCAGTTCAATTCAAGTCCCACAAGGGATGGTGGGCTCGGCCACCTGCAACTAAGATTGAACACAGCACCTTGAGCTGAGCTGCCACTGAGCTCTCAGATGGCTCAGTTGGTTGAAGTGCATCCTCTCAACCACAAGGTTGCCGGTTCGACTCCCACAAGGGATGGTGGGCTGAGCCCCCTGCAACTAGCAACGGCAACTGGACCTGGAGCTGAGCTGCGCCCTCCACAACTAAGACTGAAAGGACAACAGCTTGACTTGGGGGGAAAAAAAAAAAGTCCTGGAAGTACACACTGTTCCCCAATAAAGTCCTGTTCCCCTTCCCCAATTAAATAAAAATGCAATAATTAATGGGGAAAAAAGATACAAAACAGTATGTATAATACCACATATACAAATTTTAAGATTCGCAATAGTGGTTTCCTCTGGGAGGTTGAGAGAGAATTGGGAAGGCATATTAAGGAGCTTCGAGTTTAGTAATAGTGTTTTCTTTCTTTTATAATATAAAAACTAAGGCAAAGATAACAAAACGTCAAATTGTATTGGTTCTGGGTGGTAGGGACATAAGCTGTATTATCCTGTGTACTTTTACCTTTGCAATTGGGGGGGGGAAGAGACTGGGCATAGAATGTTTTATTCATAGGGGGAAAAAGGCAAAATAAACAATATGTTTCCTGATGTTGACTCAGTAAAGGAAATAGTGAAAAAATTTTAAATAAGCTTATCATGGTCAACAAAGCACGCATTTTTTCATCATGTTGCATAAAAAATAGAGAATAAACATGAAATTTTCAAAGCTGGATATAAAAGACAAGAGCTTTGTACCTAAGCTTTCAAAATGACAGATCAGATTAAACTATTTCTTCACGGTACGGAATACTTGGCTTGTTCAAAAGGCATATATCTAGGTGGCATGTCCAGTAAAGAGTCTAAATACATTACGTTAGGGCTAAAATCAGTTTTTAAAAGTTAATAAGATGTGGTACAAACCATTTGATTGTCATGTTTTTACTTTTTCCCAACCCATGATTATTTTCTTCAGTATTCAGAGACAGAAATTGATGACATATTTATTATTATACATATTTTAAAAACATATCCAAGTGTTAAAATAGCACGTAACGAAATACTTTCAGACCCAAATACAACCAAATAATGGATTAGGTGCTAATTTGGCACCAGGCTCTAAGTTACAAGATTCAGTCTTCTAACTTCTGAGTGTGATGGAATCATCAGTATAGTATCTGACAAAGAGTTGAAAATATTCTTTAGTGAAAAATTTCTCTGTAATTTCTGAGTCCATACTCAATCTAATTTCTGACAGTCACTTGCTGCCATTCTGAACTATAATTCTGAATTAGGACTTCTTCATTTAACAGAAATTAAGAACAGAAACCTACTGGATATAAAATTTAACCTATGACTCAAGCTGTCAAGATGCCTGTGAAAGATCATAAACAGCAGTATATTGGACATCAAAAGGAAACTAAATTATGTTTATTTTTATTTTAAATGTTATAATGAGTTTTTAAAAATTAAATTGATAGTTCCCATGTAGCTGAATACCCATTACGTGGTCTGCAGATTCCTAAGATGTGATGAAGCGTTAGGCAGAGAGCCAGAGACAAGGCAGAAAAGGAAGTGGGTGAAAGCCAAGGACAAATTTAGACTTTTAAAATTTTGCCTAGGGTGGTAGTTCTGGCACTAGGCCAGGCCAGAGCAAACTCTTTTCTTCATCCTCCCTCTAACACAAAGGCCCACCTTTTACTCCTATGACTCAACTCTCAGGCCACTTTATAACACTATTCACATGAGGACATATAGTCTAACCTTTAAACAAAGCAGATTTATATGTAGAGTTTGCCATTACTTCAACAACACTGGCAAAAGAAAATAAACAACAACAAAAAATCATGGTAATATTTTGCATTTTGTGTAACACCCCAACCATGACAATGATAAAAAATAAAAACCAGAGCTAAGACTGTGTCTTCCTATTCATGCAAACCAGTACTGATAATAACAGCAAGAGCAACAGCATTAATGAGGTGGCTGCAAGGTCACAGCCATCTTACCCAGCTGGTTCTTCATACCCATGAGCACAGAGTTCATGTGAGCTTTGGATGCGTATAGCTTGCTCACAGCCTTCTTTGATCTGATCATCTCCTTTGCCAGAACTATACAGACATCCTTCTGACCCTTCTTGGCTGCGTCTTTCACAGATCGTTTCACTTTTTCTTCTTCTCTTTGAATATCTAAATTTAAAGCACAACACAAAACACCAAAAAACATATTTATTGGTATTCAAATCTATTTTTATTGTGATCTAAGAGTGTCTATTAAATAGGGAAACAGGAGGACATAAATGAAATTCAAATAATTTATGTGGTAGGTATTTTTTATTTCCAGATACAACATTAAAGTAATTTAAGAATAAAAATAAAAGTTAATCCTATTACACTAAGACAAAATTTCAAAACTGCGTTTGCAAGCTCATTCTAACGTTTGTTGGTATTAGTATGAGAAACTTTAAAAATTCTGTAAATGCATTCCGGAGCTTGCTCTAATAATAAGTAGCATCGCCACAATTATGGGAGTATAATTTATGTAGTCATTAATGATTTATAAAAATCTGCAATTTAAGAAAAACGTGAACATATTAAAAACTATCATAACAGCATCAACTAGAGTTAAGATATGTTTATATTATGTATTTATGAACAGTCAAGATTATTTACTGAGGTAAAATGCACATAAAATTTACCATCTTAATCATTTTTAAGTACAAAATTCAGTGGTATTATGTATATTCGTATTGTTGTGAACAATCACCACTATCTATCTCAAGAATTCTTTACAGCTTTCAAAACTGAAACTCAAACCCATTAATGAGTAACTCCCCATTCCCTCGTCCCGCCAGCCCTGGCAACCACCATTCTACTTTCTGTCTTTATGAATTTGACTACTCCAGATACCTTATACATGTGGAATCAGACAGTATTTATTTTTTTGTGACTGGCTTATTTCACGTAGTGTAATGTCCTCAATGTTCATCCACATTGCAGCATGTATCAGAATTTCCTTCCTTCATTAAGGTTGAATAATATTCCATTGCACGGATGTACCAAATTTTGTTTATCCATTCATCCATCAATGGACACTTGGGTGCCTTCAACCTTTGGCTATTGTGAATAATGCTGTTATGAACTCAAGTGTACAAATATCTCTTCGAGACCCTGCTTTCAAATCTTTTGTGCATATGCTTACATTACCTAGACTTGGTGGCTTAAACAATGTAAATTTATTTCTCATAGTTCTGGCGGCTGGAAAGTCTAAGATCAAGGTGCCAACAATCAATCTGGTTCCTGGTGAGAACCCACTTTCTGGTTTGCAAATGAACAGCTTCTTGCTCTATCTTCACATGGCCGAGAGAGAGATCATCTCTCAGGTCTCTTCTTATAAGGGCACTAATTCCATTAATGAGGACTACACTCTCATGACCTAATTACCTCCTAAAGGTCTCACCTCCATATAGTGTCACGTTGGAATTAGGACTTCAACATATGCAATTTGGGAACACATAAGCATTCAGTCCACAGCATTCTGTCTCTGTCCCCCCAACCCCCAAATTGATGTCCTTCTCACATGCAAAATGAATTCGTTCTATCTCTATAGGCCCGTCTATTTTTTGGAAAAGTTTGAGAAGAATTGATGTTAGCTTTTTAAATGTTTGGTAGAAATTACCAGTGAATACATTGGGTCTAAGGCTTTTCTTTGTCAAATTTTTATTACTGATTCAATAGCCTTACTAGTTATGTCTATTCATATGTTCTATTTCTTCATGTTTCAGTCTTCGTAGATTTTGTTTCTAGGAATTTATTTCATCTAGGTTACTCAATTTGTTGGTGTACAATTGTTCACAGCACTCTTATAATACTTTTTATTTCTGTAGAATCATTAGCAATGCTCCCATTTTCATTTGATTTTAAGAACCTCAATTCTCCACCCTTCCCTGCCCACTCACCCTGGTCAATCTAGCTAAAGGTTTGTCAATTTTGTTGATCTTTTGGAAGAACTCACTTTGGGTTTCTTTCACTTTTCTCTATTTTATTTCTATCTCAATTTTGTTTATTTCTGCTCTAATATTTATTATTTGCTTCCTACTGCTAGCCTTAGGTTGAGTTTGCTCTTCTTTTTCTAATTCCATAAGTTCCATAAGTTCTTGTTTTGAGATCTTTTCTTCTTTTTCAATGTATTTTTACACCTAAAATTTCCCTCTAGCACTGCTTTTGCTGCATCCCATATATTTTAACATATTGTGTTCTGGTTTTCACTCCTCTCTAAGGCGTATGTTCTAATTTCCCTCGTGATTTCTTCTTTGACTCACTTGTTATTTAACAACGTATTGTTTCATTTCTACATCTTCGTAAAATTGATTGAGATTTGATTTTTGGCCTAACATAGGATCAACTGTGGAGAATGTTCCATGTGCACTTGAGAATACGTATTTTGTTTTTGGTAGAGAATTCTCTGTATGTCTACTAGATCTAGTTGACTTAACTGTATTGTTCAAGATCTCAATTTCCTTATTTATCTTCTGTCTGGTTGTTATATTTACTTTTGATAGTGGGCTATTAAAGTCTCCAACTATTATTGTAGGACTATTTATTTCTCCCTTTAATTCTGTCAATTTTTGCTTCAGCTATTTTGACAATCTGTTATTAGATGCACAGATGTGTATAATTATCTTATTGTATCAAAATTGTTAGTAACATATAATGCCCTTCTTTGACTCTCGTGATCTTTTTCGATTTAAAGATTTTTTTCCATTTATTTTATCTTAGTATATAGCAACCTCCACTCTTTTGGTTCCTATTTCAATGGAATATCTTTTTCCATCATTTCATTTTCAACCTATTTGTATCTTTGGATCTAAAGTGAGTCTCTTCTAAACAGCATATAATACGGTTTTTGTTTTAAATCCATTCTGCCAAGCACGCCTTTTAACTAGACAGTTTAATCCATTTACATTTAAAGTCTTTACTGATAAGGAAGGGCTTACTTCTGCTACGTTGTCATTGTTTTCTGTAGGCCTCATAGATTGTTTTGGCCTTTATGTCCAGCATTAATGTCTTCTTTTGTGTTTACTTTTTTCTTTTTTGTAGCGAAACTTTTCAAGTCCTTTCTCATTTGCTTTTGTGTATAATCTATAACTATTTTCTTTGTAGTTACTGTGGGGATTGCACTTAATATCCTAAAATTTATAACACTAATTTGAATTAACATAACCTGAATTTCAATAGCACACAAAAACTTTACATCTATACAACTCTGTCCCCACCCCTATTCAGTTACTAATTTCACAAAAGAACATCTTTATGCACTGTGTGTTCAGAAATAGCCTAATAATTTTTTTTAGGCACAGGTCTCCTAAATCGCATGGAAAATAAAAAATGGAGTTACAAATCAAAGTTACACTAGCTTTTATAATTGCCCATGTATTTACCTTTAACAGAGATATTTATCTTTTCCTATGGCTTCAAGTTACTGTCTATTGTGTTTTCATTTCAACCTGAAAGACCTTTAGCATTTCTTGCCAATCGGGTCTAGTAGTAACAAACTTCAACTTTTGTTTATCTGGAAATGTCTTAATTTCTCCCTAATTTTGGTGGAAATAGGATTCTCAGTTGATAGGTTTCTTCTTTCAGCATTTGAATGTATCAACCTTCTAACTCTCGACGATTCTGGTGAGAAACTTGCTAAAAATCTTAATAAGGATCCTTGTATGTGACAAGTCGTTTCTCTCTTACTGTTTTAAATATTCTTTGTCTTTCTACAGTTTGATTAGAATGTGCCTTGGCATGGGTATTGGAATTTGCAGATTTAATTGTCACAACAATTCTATGAGATTTAAAGAATTGAAATATGGATAGATGACTAACTGATAGCAAAAACAGGATTTAAACCTGGTTGTGTTAAAACTCCAAAACCCATACCATTTTAGAGTTAGTTAACTAATAAATTGTTATGAATGAGAACTACCAGGGTTTGAAGATCATTTAACAAGAAAACTGTGAAAGAGTATATATACAATGAGCAGGAATAAACAAGACTTGTGACACACTAACTGAATTTATGAGGTTTCTAAAGGTAACACAAATCACTTGCTTGTGCTATTACTGTCATAATGTTTACTTCTATATAGAAGCCCTACATTATTTTTAGTCAATAATTTTTAAAGAAATTTTTTAAAAGAGAAAATAATTATTAATATTTATATACTTATTATTTTCCAGCATGCTTCATTCCTCTGGGAAGATCAAAATTTGTATCTGATATGATTTTCCTTCAGCTTACAACTTACTTTGACATTTCTTGTGCTATTGATCTACTGGCAAAAAATTGTTTTGGCTTTGTATGAAAATATGTTTACTTCACCTTCACCTCTGAATGCTATTTTCATTGAATATAGAATTCTAGGATAATGTGGGGTTTTTTCTTACATCATATTAAAGATACTTGGTATGCATTAAGAAATTTCTAATCATTCTTAGCATTCTCTGCATTTAAAGTCTTTTATCTCAAACTGTTTTATCTCTATTGTTAACTTTCAGTAATTTGATTATGATATGCCTTGGTATGGTTTTCTTGGCACTGATCCTGTTTGAAGTTCATTGAATTCCTTGTATCGATGAGTTTGCAGTTTTCATCAGCTGTCATTTTATCAGATCCTTTCCAAACTCCTCTGATACTCGATTACACATTAGACCACTTGACACTGTTGCACAGGTGACTGATGCTCCGTTCATTTTTGCTTTTTCACTTGTTTCTCTCTGTACTATAGTTTTGATAGTTTGTATTGCTATCTTCAGTTTCACTGATTTTGTTTTCTGTAGTATTTAATCTGCTTGTTAAACCCAGTGAAGTTTTCATTTTATTTTACTTTATTTCAGATCTTCCATCTGTAGAAGATCCACCTGTTCTTTACTGTATCTTCTATTTATCTCATTATGTTCATGTTTTTCTTGAAATTCCTCAACTTACCTACTTTGAATGTTGGCTACTTTGAATGTTTCATTGTTGAGTGTCTAAATTTTTTGGTCTTCTTTTAAGAGTGTTTAGCTTTATTTTGGCAGGCAGTTAAGTTGCCTGCAGATCAGCTTTCAAGACTTGTTTTTAAGCTTTACTGGTCTGCGCTATGGTGGCCGTTAATCTAGGGCTGGCTACTTCAGCCTTACTATTAAGGCATGACCCTTCTGGGATTTCTACTGAATGTCCCAGATGTTCAACAAAGTCTCTTTCCTGTGTGGGATCAGAATTCTATCATCCCTCAACTCTTTGCTAGCTCTGGAAATTGTTTAGCTTACAGCTTCTTAGTAGTTCTCAGTAATTGTTCTTTGCCCAACCTCACGAAATCTCATTCTAAGTACGCAGAGCTTAGTATTCAGCTAAAGACTCAAAGGGACCCCGTGCAGATATCTACAGCTCTTTTTCCAGGCATGTCCTTCTCTCGGATACTTTGCCCCACAAATTCCAGCCACTGCAGCCTCCCTGAACCCTGATCTGTTTTCTTAAACTCACTGAGACCAGTACGCTCTGCTTAGAATCCCTTTCCATGTACTACAATCCAGAAAGTTTCTCCAGGCAGAAAATCAGGGACATATCAGGGCTCTCTCCCTGTTTCCCTTCTCTCAGTGATCAAAATCTTACATTGCCAGTTGTCTAATGTTTGAAAACACGTTTCATAGACTTTGTCCAAAGTTTTCTTCTTTTATAATGGGAGGGCAAGTCCGAAACCATTACTCCAGTGGAATTCCCCCCACCAATTCTTTTTTTAAAGAAGTGATATTGGTATAGCTTTATGGTACTAATTTTACTCCAGTCATGAAAGTGTTAAAATTCATAAAAGTTTTAAACATTATTGATAGGTCGGCCGATAAAGGAGCTCGCACAGTCAGGCAAGTTAAGTGAGTTTATTAAGAGAGAAAAGTCTGTTGGGCTGCGCAAAGACTGCTACAGCCCCCAAGGGAGGGGGTGAGGGTGGTTATACAGGGGGTGGTGCTGACAGCGTAGCATTGTTTGAACAGAAAATACTGGCTGCCCGCAAGCCAGTAGCTTTTGGGGGGCATTTTCTGTTATCGCAAGTTTGATTCTGTCTGCAGGTGCAGACGAGCACACATTTTGTTGTTTTCTTGCAGACATGGCTTTTTCTATAAGTCAAGGTCTCTGAAACCTAACATTCAGAGACCTAACATTAAGTCAGGGTCTCTGAGACTTAACATTTAGAGACCTAACAATTATCTATTTGCAAGTCACCTTAATTTTAAGTGGTACTCAACAACAATCAGCTTTACTTATAAATATATTTTCTTTAATTTACAGTCATGCTAAGATAGATAATTAGAGTAGTGAAAATGGAATTGCATTCCTTACTTCCACACAGTTCATTTGAATTCCATAAAATCATTTCTTTATAAATAGGAAGAGGTTTGTTTAGTTTTTTATTTTTAATGGCTTAAAACAACACAAATTTATTCTTTTACAATTCTGGTGGTCAGAAGTCTAAAATCAAGGTGTTGGAAGAGCTGTGTTTTTCTGGAGGCTTCAGGGAAGAAGCCATTTCCTTGTCTTTTCTAGCTTCTCAAGGTATTCTTTGGCTCGTGGCCTCTTTCTCCATTTTCAAATCACATCACTCCAACATCTGGTTCCATGATCACATCTCCTTTTCTCTCTTTTCCTCAACATATTGCCTCCCTCTTGCAAGGACCTTTGTGGTTACCATGGACCTGCCCAGATAACCCATGATAATCTCCCCATCTCAAGATTCCTTAATTCAATCACACCTGCAAAGTCCTTTTTGCCAGATAACATATTCACAGGTTCTGGGGATTAGGATGTGGACATCTTCAGGAGGCCATTATTCTGTCTACCCCAGTATGTGAGCACCTGCTTTGTTTCCAATACTAACCTGGGCTCTAGGGAATCAGAAATGAATGAACATGGTCCCTCCCCCTCGAATGGCTGAGTTCCAGTCCAGAGGAAAGATTTAGTTCTTATAAAACACAAAGTTGGAGTTCATTATATCTTCTTTTTCTTATAATGATTAGAAAGCAAAATAATTAGGACAGTTATAAACAATATAAGAATCAACTATGTCTTATAATATACCAGGGGTGCCAAAAAAATGATTGGTGTATATTGAGTATTACAATTTTAATACAGTTTTGCCTTTCTTAAAATGTGCATACATTTTTTTGGCACCCTCTGTATAGATGCAGTTCATTTTCAGGAACTAATGCAAAACACATCAAGGGAGTGAGGAATAGGAGACATAAAATGGTAATTTACCTCTTATTTGCCTGTCAACAACTCTCATTTCCTTTCTTATCTTCAATGACCATTCATTGACCTGGGAAAATTTCAGAAAAGGAATTATAAGAGAAGCCAACACTCCTAATGCACAGAATTTCAAAGAATTTTATATTAATTCTACATTTATTTCAGACACAAAATAAATAAAGCCATTTTCAAAACAAAGCCCTAGGGCCAAATTCTATGTTTTTTTAATCTGTTTAATCATAGTACATAGAAGTCCGGGTAGGCAGTAAAAAGCACTTTACACAAGACCTCAGAGTCCAGTACCCTGCAGGTACATAAAGATTTTTCAATAGGTGCACAGATATGGATAGATTTTAAGGGCATCAGAAGATTTCCAACTTCTACAGATAATTATTTCAAAAACTGCTCTGCCTATGTCATGAGTTTACCTTTCCTTTCTCCCCTTTCACAATAATGCTTTTTTCATTTCACAACTAATCTATGTCTCTTATTACCATGATATAGTTCCCTGAGGGGCAAAATCTCTGAAGCACTAAACATAAGGACAACCAGAAATACTGATATAGATGTAGAGAAAGTAGTGAATGACTCTAATGACTACCAAATTCTTATAAAGTATAAAGTGTTTTTCAATTCTTCAGTTTCAAAAAATTGAAGAAACATCTGAGTTATCAACTGATAAATCATTAAAACTAAATTTTACATTAAAGTACCATGTATTTTTTGGCATATGACATAGAAGTTCAAAGAACCGAGTGACACTGACATAATAAAACTTCCATTACCATTTCCTTACTTACGTTAACAATGTTTCTCAGCACTTGAGTCTAATAAAACACAAAGTAGGGCTTTTTACTGGTTGTAGCAACTCACAATGAGAATCACTGAGTATACCCACAGCCATGCCATCCAAGGGTCCTCTGCAGTTGGTGCGGGTCTTAGGACACAAGAAAACTGCCAGAGCTGTGGTATACTGCAAATGGGCCAACTGCGTCAATAGATGAAATGGACATGATCCAACCACCACACGCTGCAATATAAGCTACTGGAGCCTTTTCTACTTCTGGCTAAGGAAGAATTAGCTGGCTCTGTGTCCATGTGAAGGACGGTGGTCACGTGGCCCAGATTTCTGCAATCTACCAGTCCACATCCAAAGTCCTGGTGCCTATTACCAAAAATATGTGGAGAGGCTTCCAAGGAGATCAAAAACATCCTCATCCAGTATGACCAGAGCCTGCTGGTAGCTGAACCCATTCACTGCAAATCCAAGAAGTTCGGAGACCTTGGTGCACGTGATCCCCAGCACAAATCCTACCAGTAAGCCCATCATGAAAATCAGGGTTCACCTTTACAATAGTCGATGGTTGTGAGTTTTAAGATTAAAAATAATAAAAATAAAACAATACAGGAATAGAATTGATGGTTGAACCCTTTGACCTTCATTCATGGATACATGAACTAAATGGCATTAAAAAAAATCCATACCACTAGGAGAAGATAAATTTGACTTTAATTAAAAACATACTTAATTAAATCTATGAAACATTTATTATGCAATAACAACTGTAATAACTTCACCCAGAATAAATATTAAAGGACTTAAAGCTATATGGTTATACAATTTAAAAATTTTTAATGTTAGCTTTATATGTACATTTTTAAAGTGAAATTCATATACCACACGATTAGCCATTTTAAAGAGTACAATTCAGTGGCATTTAGTACCTTCACAATGTTGTGCCATTACAACTCTCTCGAGTCTCAACATTTTTTCAACATATCTGAAGAAAGCACTATGCCCTTCAAATAGTCTCTACCTTTGTTCCCCTCCCCCCATTTCTTGGCAACCACTGACTGGCTTTTTTATCTCTTTTGATCTGCTTATTTTGGATATTTCATATAAAAGGAATCACACAATATGTGGCCTTTTGTGTCTGGCTTCTTTCATTTACTATACTGCTTTTTGAGGCTCACCCATGTTGTAGCATGTATCAATACTTCAGTCCTTTTTATGGCTGAATAATATTCCATTGTATGTATATACCACAACTTTTTTATCCATTCATCCATTGATAAGATATCTGGATTGTTTCCATTTTTTGGTTACTGTGAATAGTGCTGCTATGAACATTCGTGTACAAGTATTTAAGTAACTATTTTCAACTCTTTTGGGTAAATACCTAGGAGTAAAATTGCTGGGTCATATAGCAGGTAATTCTATGTTTATCTTTTTGAGGCACTCCAAAATTGTTTTTTAAATGGCTTTACCATTTACCTTAAAATGAGGCAGAATGAATCAGAGCCTTTGTTTTTAAGCTTGTTTTTAGTAGCAGAATCCTTCAAATAAATCTAACATAGTCCTGTACAGATATAAAAAGTATTGTGTGACTATACATTTATCATGTAGGCTTGGATTCAACACTTTTACTAGTATTAACAAATGGAAATTATCTATCCTCATGAAAGACAAAATTTTAAATTAGTTGTTACAGTGTTTTATACCAACCTCAGTATACAATGTATTTCTTCCACATTTGGTTTTAGCTGCCTAGTAGTGAGAAAACTCTAATTCAAACAAATAAGAAACAATTTTATTACATCTATTTATTATTATAGCTACTTAATAGTTTGTCTTTTAATACAAGGTCACCCATTGCTTAAATGAGTCCAAGAGCTTGAAAGCAAGTCATTAACAAATGGTTGTTTCAAAGCTTATCATAGTATTTAATGGCTCATATTCCTTATGTGGTAAGTATTCAATCTAAGACAACAGATGACAAGGTGAAATGACTTTTGTGAAAATGCACTGTTGCACCGTTTGCAGTAGCAAAAGACTAGAAATTACCAAAATGTATTATCAATAGGAGACTAGTTAAACATATTAAAGAGAATTTCCATAAACGGGCAGTATGTTTTAACTAAAGAGAAAAAAGCAGTACAATGAGGACTACCAATAAATTTTCAAAGTGAAAATAGCAAGGTAATGGACATGTACAGTATGACATTACATGTGTTCAAAGAAGAGAATGAGGGAAGAAGAGACGAAGAGGAGAGACGAGAGAGGGAAGGAACAGAGAAGGGGAGGAAGAAAAGAAGTGGGAAAAGGAAGGGATAAAGATATTTATATGTTCATGTATTATAGAATACCAATGAAGAATACACAAATTAGGCTGCTTTCAAGGATGGAAACTAAATAAATTGTGAGCAGGAGCAAAAAGGAGATTTACTTTTTACTCTACATTAGGATACACTTTGCTGATTTTTGAATTTTACAATATGTACAAATATAACCTATTTCAATACTTTTTAATAAATTTTAAGAAATTGTGAAAAATATCCAAATTCATAAGCTGCTTTAAATCATCTTGTTTGGAAGAAATATGTTTAAATTCTATCTTAAAAATTGTTTTAGATACCACTCTCCCTTCTGTGTTGGACAATCACCCAAAACTTCAAAACAGTTAAATGGTGAACCCAAATTTTCTTTGTTTTATAACAGAACACTACATTGTTGGTGGGACTATAAAATGGTGAAGCCATTGTGAAAAACAGTTTTGGAGTTCCTCAAAAAGGTAGGTAAAGAGCCAGGAAGAGGCATTGCTGCTGCCAGCTACTCGTCTGTGGTCCCTGACCCCTCTAGTACTTGTGATGCCAAGGCCACTGTGAGGGGTGAGGAACAGTCGGGACTGAGCCCCTACTGAGCCGAGGGCTTGAGCTATTTTGATCGCCCTCCTGGCCCCACCTGAAGACATGAGTCGTGGATTGGCCCGAAATAAAAGCACAGCGAATGTATCCAACTTGCCCTATCCTGACCAACAATGACTTATACTGGGTATTTTCCAAGCATGGCAAAGTTGTCAAGTTTACTATAATGAAAGATAAAGATACCAGGAAGAGTAAAGGGGTTGCATTTATTTTATTTTTTGGATAAAGACTGCACAAAACTGTACCAGGGCAATAAACAACAAACAGTTATTTGGTGGCGTTTATAAAAGCAAGCTTTGCTATTGACAATGGAAGAGCGGCTGAGTTCCTCTGAAGACGAAACTACTTCGATAAATCTAAATGTTACGCATATGGGGAAAGTGGACACTTAAGTTATGCCTGTCCTAAAAATATGCTTGGAGAATGTGAACCTCCAAAGAAGAAAGAGAAAAAGTAAAAAAACCTCCTGAACTGGAAGAAGCAACTGAAGAAGGAGAACAAAATGAAGATGAAGGGGAAGGCCCTGCTCTTGACAGCCGCCATCAGGTCACAGCTTTGCAGCAAGCCAGAACAATACGAAAACCCAGTTCAGGGAGTCCCTCTTTGTCAGATGATTCAAGTTGCCCAAGGATAAAGAAAAGCAGTGATGAGGAAAAACTTAGTGATTAAAATTACATTTATTATGTAAATATCACTAAATTTTTAAAAAATCTTGGAGTAGCAAGTTCAGTTGGGACTAAAGATTACTTTTAGAAGTGAGCATAAAAACGCTTAGTATCAAATAATTTTTTTACTATAAAATACTTCATAGGAAATTAAAAAGTTTTAAAGTATCATGTTTCTATCTTGCCTTAGCAGAGTAATAAAAATCAAGATTTGCTAATAACCATCAATATAGAACAGTTTATTTGAATTAAAAAAAACTTAGTACTGTCATAGTAATGCTATTAGTCATCCCAAGAAAAATATATTAAAAAGATTTGTTTGAGAGTTCATTATAAAAGTTTATTCATATCTGATTGGTTTACATGAGGACTTTTTAAATAAATTTCATCTTTAAAACCAAAATTTCATAGAGACTGTAGAAAAGTTGAATGATTTATCGTTAATAAAATTCTCAAGAGAATTTTGGTGTTAAATATTGGTGTTTTGCTGTTATTCTCCAAAGCATCTGAGATCTCGTTCCCCAGCTTATGTCATCAGTTTGGCTCTAAACTCCTACTAAAAAAAAAATAAATTGTAATATGACCCAACAATTTTACTCCCAAGTATACACCCAAAGGAATTGAAAATAGGTACTCAAACAAATAAATTTACACGAATGTTCACGGTAGCACTATTCACAGCAACCAAAAGACTGAAAACAACTCAAATGTCCACCAACAGATGAATGGATACTGAGTTGTGATATACACGTACAATGGAATATTCTTTGGCCTATAAAGGAAGAATTACAAGCTACACCATGGATTAAACTTGAAAACATTATACTAAATGAAGGAAGCCAGATATAAAAGGCATATTGTATGATTCAATTTATAAGAAATATCTAGAATAGGAAAGCAGACTGGTAGTTGTTAGGTGCTGGGGGGATGGAGAAGAGAACGGACTGTAACTGCTTAGAGCATATAGGGTTTTATTTTGGAGTGATGAAAATGTTCTGGAACTAGAAAGAGGTAGTGGCTGCACAATGTTATTAATGTACCACATGCCACTGAATTGTTCAGAGTAAAATGGTTCATCGTATGTTAAGTGAATTTCAAGAAAGGAAGGCCGGAAGGGAAGGAGGAAGGAAAAAGGAATGGAGGGAGGAAAAGGTAGCTATATTAAGAAAAAGCAGACTTCAGAACAAAAAAGTTTATAAGAGCTAAAGGGGAACATTACATTACGATACACAATTCAACAAAAAGACAATTCTTAATGTGCAAATACCTAATAACAAAGCATCCAAATACATAAGGCAAAAAATGATAGAACTGAAATGGCAAATGGATGAATCTACTATTAAAGACGGAGACTTCAACACCTCTCTTTAGTTAATCGATAGATGGAATAGGCAAAAAATCAGTAAGGACACAGCTGACTTGAACAGTACTATCAATCAACTAGATCTAACTGACATTTATAGAATACTGTTCAATAACAGCAGAACGCGTATACTTCTCAAGATCGCATGGAACACTCCTCAAGACAGACCACTTTCTGGGCCACTCACACACCATAGCAAATTTATAAGAACAGAAATCATACAAAGCATGTTCTGAGAGCACAATGGGATTAAACTAGAAATCAGTAACAAAAAGCTGGAAAATCCCCAAGTATCACCAGGATCAGAAATGCAAGAGGGGTCATCACTACTGAGCTCAAAGAGTAAAAAGACAATGAAGAAATACTATGACTAACTCTATGCTCACAAATTTGGTAATTCAGATGAAATGGATCAGTTACTTGCAAGACTATTAAAACTCACACAAGGAGAAACAGATTATCTGAATAGGCCTATGTTAAAGCAACTGAATCAGTAATTAAAACCTTGCAATAAAAAAAGTACCAGGCCCAGATGGTTTCACTGGTGAATTCTACCAAACATTTAAGGAAGAAGTAACAATTCTCTACAAGATCTTTGAGAAAATATAAGAGAGAATACTTAACTCATTCTAGAGTCCAGCATTATTCTAATACCAAAACCAGACAGACATTAAAAGAAAGGAAAACTACACATCAATATCTCTCATGAACACAGATACAAAAATTCTCAACAAAATGTTAGCAAATTGAATGAAAAAAATATATATCTCAAAGAATCAATGATAACAATCTCCTGGGACTAATAAGCAAGTATAGCAAGGTCTTAAGATAGAAGGTTAATATACAAAAGTTAATTACTTCCCAATATAACAGTAACAAACATGTGGAATCTGAAATTTAAAAAAGCATTTACAATAGCACCAAAAAAAAATAAAACACTAGGGTAGAAATATAAATAAATAAATAAATATATATATATATACACACACACACATCCACATACATATATGTGTGTGTGTATATATATGAAAAACTACAAAACACTGATGAAATAAATCAAAGAAGATATAAACTTATTCATCATAAGACACCATTAAAAGAAAGTCACAAATTTGGAGAAGATATTTGTAACCAAATAAATGGTAACAAAAAGCATTATTTATGAAGACCTGTACCCAGAATATATAAAGATTTCCTATGAGTCAATGTCTCTTTTTTTTTTTTTAAATTGAATTCTCAATATTATATATGAAAACCTGCTGGATAACCTGAGTCTCTGGATATTACCTTCATCCAGGGAAGACTTATATTTGCTTCTGGTAAACATCTAGCCTAAATACTGGCAAGTATTTCTTAATTAAGCTTAATGAATCCAATCAGGGATAAAGATAATTTGAAACTGGACTTCGGTCTTTGTGAAGACTAGTTTATTTTCCGCTTGCTGTTACTGCTAAGGTGTATCACAGTCCCAACCAAAAGCCCTGGGATTCACCTAAATCCCTTATCCTTGGTGAACTCTTAACTTTGGAACCCCCTGACTACAGGGTCTGTCAAAAGCTATACTCAAGGGCCGGCCCGGTGGCTCAGGCGGTTAGAGCTCCATGCTCCTAACTCCCAAGGCTGCCGGTTCGATTCCCACATGGGCCAGTGGGCTCTCAACCACAAGGTTGCCAGTTCAATTCCTCAAGTCCCGCAAGGGATGGTGGGCTCCGCCCCCTTCAACTAAGATTGAACACGACACCTTGAGCTGAGCTCCCGGATGGCTCAGTTGGTTGGAGCGCAGGCTCTCAACCACAAGGTTGCAGGTTCGACTCCCGCAAGGGATGGTGGGCTGTGCCCCTGCAACTAGCAATGGTAACTGAACCTGGAACTGAGCTGCGCCCTCCACAACTAAGGCTGAAAGGACAACAACTTGAAGCTGAATGGTACCCTCCACAACTAAGATTGAAAGGACAACAACTTGACTTGGATAAAAAGAAAAAGTTCTGGAAGTATACACTGTTCCCCAAAAAAGTCCTGTTCACTTCCCCAATAAAATCTTAAAAAAAAAAAAAAAGTGCATTAAAAAAAAAATTGTGCATTTAAAAAAAAAAAAGCTATACTCAAATTCTCAGTTTTTCAACCAATGCATTAGGAATTAGAGGATCTCTTTAGGGGGAAAGTGTTCCCAAATGATTGGGCTCATGTAATTGAGCTTCCTTCTTCCCTGAAATCTTGATATTGTACTACTTCAGTACCTTGGTAGCTTTCAGTGATTTCAAAGTTATATTTTTCATCTAGCTCTTCCACTATTTTCAGCAGGAGGGTTGGTTCAAAACAACCTCGTTTCTAATCATTGTCATGATTTTTTTAAAGACTATGTTTCTTAGTTCTGTCCAATTAAAAGGCCCAGAAGCAATAACACTCCAGTAGCAGTAATCACTATGAGCACATAAATTTTGGTTTCTAAATACCATTCCCACTAAAAGAAACCAGTGCTCCTTGGAGAAATGGCTGATTCTAGGTCTCAGGCTGGGAGACTGAAATCACACTGCTATAGACAGAATGTGTCATCCTAAAACTCCTATGTTGAAACCTAATCCCCAATGTGATGGTAATTATGTGGGGCTTTTGGGACGTGACAGAGCCCTCATGAATGGGTTTAGTGCCTTTATAAAGGAGACCTCAGAAAGCTTGACTCCCCCTCTGCCATGTGAGGATACAATGAAAAGATGGCTGTCTATGAACTAGGAATCAGGTCTTCACCAGACACTGAATGTGTAGGTGCCTTGATCTTGGACTTCCCAGCCTCCAGAACTGTGAGAAATACATTTATGCTGTGAATAAGCTGCCCAGTCTATGCTAATTTGTTATAGCAGGGAACTAGGACAGTATATAGTGAAAAGTAAGTTCCCCTCCCACTTTTGACCTTCAGCTACCTCGTCCTCTCCCTACAGGCAACCACTGTAAAGTAGGATTTGGGGTATCCTTCAATAATTAAAACAAAAAACTAGAAATTAGCCAAAAGCAAAAAATATAAATGAACTTAGGTCAAAGTTTGCCTATTCTTATCACTGTCAGATGGATATATATACAGAGGGTGCCAAAAACAACATATACATATTTTAAGGAAAAAACTATTAAAATTGTAATATTCAATATATATACCAATAACAAAAGATGAATACAAGTCACGTTTCACTTCTGCAATTACAAGAGGTGCTCAAAGTGGTTTCCATCAGCGTCCAGACACTTCTGATTATGGCGAACTACTGCTTGAGCCACGTTGACCGAAGTGTCCACTTGTATACATTTTTATGGCACCTCCGGTATATATCCAACTAGGCTATATTTCAAATGTGTAAGCATTTTCTCTCGCCATCTCTACTTTTGTTCATCAAGCCAACATTTGATAGGCACTTTATTCTTATTAAGAGAGTTCAACACTATACTGGCCCAGTGGGTGATAAAGAAAAACGTGATCCTTGCTCTCCAGAAGCTTACAGTTTTGCTGAGAAGACAAAGTAGAAAAAAAAAGTATTTTCCCAGGATAATCCATTCTCTAATGTCTTCCCTGATCTCCTGAACTGTCTAAAACTGAGCTCTGTGGCACATTTCCCTCCACTATCACGACCCCATCAAACCTGTTCCTTTCCTGAATTCTCTGAATTTATTTCATGGTGCCTACATCAGGGGAATGGTAGTTTTTAATTGGGGGTGAGGTTAAACAGAAACCTAATAATCACCTCTGCATTCTCACCCAACAGACGAGCAAATTCTGACTATATATCCTAAATATTTCTAAAACTTATACTCATCCGCTCTATCCCCATTTCTACTCTCAGTTATAGATCCGTATTATCTCTCACCTGGGTCACTGATGCCCATACCTACGTAAGTCTCTTCCCTCCAATTCTTGCTCCAAACCAGTATTCTGAATGCTCCCCATCCTTAGTAGGGATGACACACAGGCCTTGGCTAATCTGCCCTCTACCTACCTCTCCAATTTTACGTCTTACTACTGCCATGACTCCTTCTGCATCCCACTCAGATATAACAGTATTTCTTCTTCCAACCACTCTGAACTTTTCTCTGGTTCCTCCAACCTATGTTGTACACTTCCACACCTCAAACATTCAGTTTACTATGCTTGGAATGCCCACCCTTTCTTAATCCTATACCAACCCATCCACCTGGCTAATGCCTCTTGTGACAAGACCCAGACACCCTCCCTGACCAGGTCCCCCTCCCCACTGTGAACAGTTAATCACTCCCTCCACTGTGACATCACAGATTGTACATACTTACATCATTGCTGTTATTTACCCTACAATATAAGTATTTGTTCACATCAGTGTCCCCCAGTAAACATATTCTACAAAGTTGTCATCCAGTGCCTTATTTTTGTAAACCTGGTGTCCAACCCAATGCACACCAAAATATCTCAATAAATGTTTGTTGTTATGAATATTCCTTCTCATTTTATTCCCTTTTCTGATAGCACCCCACAACCATGAGTCATGACCCAGTCTAAGTTATAAGTTAATCATATGATTTCAGAATTCTGATGCCATGGAAAGTGACTACTCAAGGGCTAAATCAGGGAAGTCCCTATGTGAGACTAGCACAACTTTCCAACATAACCTCAAGTCCAAGAGAAGAATCTGTCTCTAGTAGAATCTCCTTGTTTCTAAATGGATTACAAGGCTCTCATCCTCATCTTCAGTAGGCCCAATCTAGTCTTGACTTGGACACTTTAAGACAGAACAAGTTACATCACTAAGGTATCTTCATCAAAGTGTATGAGATGCCTGGGAGCAAAGACTTTAGTCTGTAAGGCTTCTTACGTAGTTAATGTTTCCCTGGAGTATCCCTTGAAACACTGCTCATTTTAGGACTGTTTGTCTTTAAGCCTTACTTAATCTTATTGATACTCATTCACCACTCATTATTTATTTTGCACCTACTCTGTGCTGCATAATATACCGGAGTTCTGGGAACACCACCCAGAAAACATCTTACTTGCCTGACCTCACTTGTTACCTGACTTATGGCCTAAATGACAATCACTTTGCTGTGGCATGGCTGTACCTGGCCCCTGCTTATCCTGTGCTGGGACCAAGACCCACATGCTTTCATCTTCCAGCCCCCTGCGGAAAGCATAATATAGATTTACCCTAACTCAGACTATAGCATTTAGTCAATTTTCTCCTTCTTTCTCTAATTTTTCTTCTCTTTCTGCTAACATCAGCTCATTTTGTTTTAATTTCCTTTTACTTTGCTGCTTTTACAAAATTGGACATTAAAATTTTCTCTTTCTCACTCTTAAAAAAAAAAAGCTAACTAAAACTAAAATGCCTGACATTACTTGTCTTATTCATATATGGCTCCCAAAACAACAATACAGAGTAAAAAGTATTTCTCATTCCTGCTTTACTGGCACTTTCTGGAATTACAAACTCAATGCTAAATAATTGCGGCAAATGACAAAATACTTTCCTTGGTCATAAATCACAAGGTATAAAGAGAGCTGGGTAGAAGCTGAACCTAAAGCAAGCACAGACACTCTTCTGACAAATATGAACCGGACTCAATGGGAAGCTTGTCGTACTGTGGGCTAACACAGTAGTGTGAAGGGGAACTTGAAAGTTTTGGGCGGGGTGTCTCTAGTACCAGTTGAAGTAAATAATCTAATATTTACTAAAAATCCTACTAAATAGTCAAGAACCAATTCACAGACAAGAGGTGTATGGAAAACATGATAGTGGAGGGTTAAATAATTTCTGATTACCCAGTGTGGGGGTGACCACTCCAACCTCTGAATTCCTACAAGTAGATATGTAGTACCCAATCCAGACTTGTTCTTGAAATGCTTATCTTACTTGCCAGGTGATAAGTTCCCTGGCTGTCTATTTCATCTTTATAATATCCCTCTGGCAGGCGTGTTTTAAAAAACAATCTCATGCAACCACCTTGCGATTTTCTGGTGTTAATTTACTTTCCCAGGGAGGTTTCCTCATCATGTTCTTCGCAATTATATATACCATTTAAAAATACTCTAAGTGTTATACAAGTAATACATATAGCACAGTTTAAATAGTAATGAGACTATTTTTCCCAGAATCTTATCTGACTTTATGAATGGCAAAGCTTAAGACAGACACTGAAGGTCCTAATCATTCCCTAACATCAAAAACACACTTCTACGATAACAAGCATCTTAGAATACACACAGGCCACAAAACATGCACTTATATTATGCTCTACATTTGCCAAGTAATGTCACACACTCTTACCTCATTTAAGCTCCACAATTTTACCAGGGAGCAAAACCGTAAGTTGCCCGAGGGAACTAATATTTATTACCTACTGTTCTACAACCTCTGATTAGCAAATATAATCAAAATTAACACACATTATAGGCCAGCCACTTCGTGATGCATGCCATTAATTTTAAAAATATGCCTGCCAGAGTTGAATAGATGAGATTACTTATCCAATAAAGGACTTCAGGAGTCCTGTCAGAATTCAAATTATGACTCATCAGGTCTTGGGTAAGGCCTGAGTTTTCCAACAAGCTCCCAGGTGACGCTGATGCTGTTGGTCTGCACTTGGATAGCAAAGACGTAAGGTTCATCAAGAATTAACCGTAACTAGCACTGCCAAGTAGACCTTGACATCCTCCCGTCTCAGTGACTCTGAAGTGATGCTGTTATCATTCCTACTTGACAGACTGGGGCACGGAGCAATGAACTTTCCCTAGATCACAAGGCTGACAGGTGGAAAACCAGGATTCAAACTCAGCAGACTGAGTGTGCAGGGCACTCTTAACCCCTACGTATGATCTCAGTCACCAGGCAGATCAGAATTCCAAGCTAGGTTATGTCCGGTACCATCCTGCCGAGTCGGGTCCTGCTATAATTAATGTATCTGGGGTCCACACAACGCCGTAGGGCAGGGGAAAGATGAAACAGGGCCTCCCTCTCAATACAGCGGGATGGGTGGGGAAGGGGCGGCCGGAGCCGGGGTGTCCCGCCTCGGAGACGGGGACAAACGTCCCGGGCAGGGGGCAAGCGCGCCGGCAGTCCGCAGGCGGGCGTCAGGGGGCGGGTCCTGCGCCGGGAAGGGTTCCGGGCGGGACGTACCAACGCGCGGAGGGGTTTCCAGGGGCCGGGACCACGTTGCTGCTTCCGCACCTTGGGCCGAGGCCGAGGAACTCTTACTCCAGCCCGCGGCTCCCTGACGGAGTGCTGAGGTACCAGGGCTCTCTTTCGCCATAGCTGTCTCCTTAGAGACTCTTCCTCCGGCCCCTCGGTCGAGTGGGAGGCCCCGGAAATGGGGGCCCGCGGTACCTGGCCAGCTGGGGAGGCGGGGTGGGAGGGGAAGTGTCCAGGCGCTTTACCAACTCCACTACGCCCCACGCAAATCCACCGTTTGCCGCCGCCGTGGCTCTTACCATCTCTTTGGGCGGCTTCTCCTGGGTTTTCCCAAACAGCCCCATGGCTACTGAACTCGTCTGGCCCCTTCCGGCTTTCCGTTCCCTGCGCCCAGGCAGGTCACGGGCCGCCGCCTGGGCGGGGCCGCTGGAAGCAAACGAGTACAGACGACCTGAGTAGGGAGCGGCCGCAGTTAGCTGCTACGCATGCGCAGGGCTGGGGCGGGCGGAGTTTTGTCAGAGATGACGCAATTGCGCCACTTGTGGGAGGGGCGTTGTAGAGGGAGGCGGCGAATTAGCTGTGTTTGCGTGAGGCGCACTAGTGGTTCATCTGGAAGGCAGACATGTATTGACCGCACCTGGTGATTACTGCCGCGCCTGGTAGTTCACCTACACCTACATGTTGTTGCGCCGGAAGCCTGTATCTCCACCCAGAAAAGGTACATTGACAACCACTTTTAGAACAGCTTCACCCTGCGTCCGGTAGGTACCTCACAGGCAGCAACCACCAGATTTACTCCTCTGCTCTGTTGTCAGCACCATTACCTCGTCAGTCAAACCTGGGCATCATCATCTGTCTCCCTCTTACCAGGACCCAACAATTATAACTTTTCAATATGTGCAGACTCCAGTCCTCCTCTTTCCATCCTAAGTGTCGCAGCTTTTATTGGGACCACTGCCGTTTCCAATGTGGATGATTCCTACCTGGCCTGTGTGTGTGTGTGTGTGTTCGTGTTCCTACACTCCACGTGGACCGTGACCTCAGACAGATTCTCAGAAGAATCTGTGTCCAAAAAGGACTATCCCTGCTGGCATGACTTCACCTCATGATGGCGAAGAGCCCACGCATGAAGTGCCGCAGTCTCATACTCCCATCTCTGGTGGAAATGTAAAATGGTACAACCACTTGGAAAACATTTTGGCAATTTCTTAAAATGCTAAATATACACCTATCTCATGCCATTACAATGCTAGCTATTTACCCAAGAGGAGAAAAAGCATATGTCCTTATGAAGACTTGGGCACGAATGTTCACAGCATCTTCATTTGTAATAACCAAGAACTGGAAACCCAAATGTCCATCAACAGGTGAAAGGATAAACCAACTGTGATAGAACCGTACTATGGAGTACTACACAGCAATTGAAAAGGCCACGCTATTGATACATGCAACAACATGGACGAATCTCAAAATAATGCTGAGTGAAAGAAGCCAGAAAAAAAGTACACACTGTATGATTTCAATTATACAGTATTCTATAAAATGCAAATTAATCTATAGTGACAGAAAGTAGATAAATGTTTGCTAGGGGACGGGGGGGATTGCAAAGAGACAAAAGGGAACTTTGGGGGGTGATGGAAATTGATTGTGGTGATGGTGTCACAGATGTATACAATGTCAAAACAAATGACAAATATGTGAAGTTTATGTCAATCATACTTCAATAAAGTTCTTTTAAAAATAGCGGTATATGGTCATTGTAAAAAGTAAACCCCCCATTCTCACTTCCTCAGGAGTAAAGGCCTCAAAGGATTTTCATCAGCTAGTTGGTGTCAATATTATAATTATAAATAGTTGGTGTGACTCATTGGAGACATTTGTCTTTGGAGAATATACTTTTATATACTTTTACTTAATTGGGATCAGATTATACATATTGTTTTGCAATCCCCTTTTAAAAATTTTTTACATATATTTTCATTGATGTTAATATCTATGGGTAAGGGACTCCATAGCAAGAATGTACTAAAATTTAACAATTTCCCTATTGGATGACATTAGCAGTTTCTAATTTTTCCCTATTAAATAATAAATATAAACACAGTTTAATTTCGGAAGTACTACCAATGCTCTCCATACAGGTTGCACAGTTTTGACGCCAATAGTGTATGAGAGCACCCTATGTCCTACGTCCTTACTAACAATGAACATTATCTTCTACATTTTTGTATCTCTGACAGTATAAAATACTGTTTTTAATTTTCACTTTATGATTTACTAATCTAAATGAGCATCTTTTGTATATTTATTGGCTAATTGAATTTCTTTTGTGAATTGTCTCTTTGTATCCTTGTTCATTTTCCAGGGAATTGTTTCCCTGCCTCTCTTCCTCTCTCCTTCCCTCCTTCTCTCTCATTTTTTAATGGGAAGGAGCTCTTTGAAAATGAGAGATCTGTGGAAAACTTTTAAGGACTTCTTCACCATATCCCTCTTTTTTTTTTTTTTTGAGAATGAACTATAAGGCACAGCAATTTTTCAGGTAGGAGGACACTGGACTTCCAATTAGTCAGTAACATTTATCAAATGTCTACTCTGTGTCAGGCATTCTACAGGCTCCAGGAAAACTAAGAACAAAAAAGAAGCTCATATGATCTGGTGAGAAGGACATTGATGATAAATAAAAACAATGGTGATAAACAAAATTGAGTAGATTACTATAAATGTACAAAACTGTAAGAACATGGTGATCAGTGAATCTTTTCAGAGCAGGTGATCTATAAACTGGGACTTGATGGATGAAGTAGCAGTGAGATGAAGAGTATCCAGTGCAAAAGAAACAGCATGTGCCTAAGAGCCTTCCCAGTTTCTGGGTGGGGGTTTTGGGCCACAGGCATTTCAGGTCCTAAAGCTGCACTTGTTCTAAAGCTGGTCATCAAGGGCAGAGGCCAGTGTGGAGGGAGGATTGGTTTGGCATGTGGTGTCTTACTGAAATACAGAGACCATAGCTCCTGACAGAGCCGTATAAAGACATCAGTGTAATTGGTCCTGAGAGACTACAAGGGCACTGTACATCTTCCATACATTTTCCAGGCTACACCCTCAGAGCCACATATACTTTCTACTCATGTCTTGATATTGTCTTTGTATTTGACAAAGCTGCAGCTGTAAATGTAGTATTTCCTTCCTACATGGCTTCGCAAAGCATGCACCAGATCCTCCCACCTGCTAAGACTCAACGCCTGAGGAGGTGGGAAGAACTAAGTGAGCAGGCATTCTGGCTCTTTGCTCCTGCCAAGCACAGCAAATGTTTAACAGGATCACACTCCCCTGCCGTATGTTCACATAGGTGTTCACACACACATTTTCAAAGGCTTTATGTGCATTCTCCTCCTAATCCCTGAAAAATATTATAAGTACGTGAATATCCATGAGAGGTACTGCAATGCCTGATGCTTTAAATCCTTCCCTGATTTTAAAATGAAAAATAGAAAGGACTGTTTTTTCCTCCACTCTAGTTTGTCTTGATCATTTCAGTAAGATTTCTAATCTTTGAACTTCCTGGCTCACAACTATTCCCCATTCACTACATAGATTGTTAAATGAAATACTTTGGGTAAGAAAATCACAACCCAATTTTTGTCAGGAATTTTGGAATAATAAGACCAAGATACACTTTGTTTTATACAACAGATAGATTCTTTAAATGTTCGATATAAAGTGACCTTTGGAAAATTGAATTCCCGCCCATGGCTTATATAATAATTTTGGAGTGGATATGTCTTCATTTCTGACTAACCTTCAGGTTCCATGGGTTCCTAACCACAGTTTCTGATTTG
The DNA here is from genome assembly GCF_964194185.1 of Rhinolophus hipposideros. NCBI lineage: Eukaryota > Metazoa > Chordata > Mammalia > Chiroptera > Rhinolophidae > Rhinolophus > Rhinolophus hipposideros. Next base: position 14,073,604 of record NC_138058.1, on the reverse strand, counting down.
AGATAAGGCAAAGAAAGACCTTGAATCATCTGCCCATTCCCAACCTTCCTCCACCAACCTTACAATGACCCTCGTATCAGTTTCCTATGCTGCTGACAAAGAATGACAAACAGATGGTCTAAAACAACAAATTTATTCTCATAGTCCTGGAAGCTTTAAATCCAAACTAAGGTGTCAGCAGTGCCATGCTCCCCCTGAGACTCTGTGTAGAATCCTTCCCTACCTTTTCCTAGCTTCTGGTGGCCATCAATCATTGGCATTCCTTGGCTTGCAGCTGCGTCTCTCCATTCTCTGTCTGTCATTACATGGTGTTGTATTAGTGAGCTTGGGCTGCCGTAACAAAATACAGTAGACTGGGTGGCTTAAAGAACAGAAATGTAATTTCTCATAATTCTGGAGGCTAGAAGTCTGAGATCAGTGCCTGCATGGTCAGGTGGTGGTGAGAGTTCCTGGCTTAGCCATCTCACTGTGTCCTCACATGGTGGAGAGTGCTCGGTGTCTCTTCCCCCTATAAGGGCACTAATCCCATGACAGCCCCACCCTCATGACCTCATCTAAACCTAATTAGCTCCCAAAGGCACTATCTCCAAATATTAATACCATCACATTGGGGTTAGGGCTTCAACACATGGGTTGTGGGAGGACACTACTCAGCTGACAGCAATGTTCTCTCTTCTGTCTCTTCTTCTAAGCACACCAGTCATAGGAAAGACCCACCTTAAATCCAGTATGACCTTAACTTCACTGATTACATCTGGGAAATCACAGTGATCACTGCCCTTTAGTGGGGAATTCACACACTTTACCTTATTTCTCCACAGCACAGTAGAGACAAAACCTGAACTTAAAAAAAGTCCAACTGGACTATTTAAGCAATACATCAGTACTTCACTAAAGTCTCCAAAATCAGCATCAGAATTAGAAGAGTCGCATGCGACTTAGGCATTAAACGTTATGGTAAACTGGATAATCTGAAAAAACCTACTGCAAAAACAGAGAGTCTTGATAAAATACAATCAGAACTATTTTATGTGCATGGCTGATCTCTCAAAAAATAAGATAAATCAGTAATATCTTCCAATAATGGAAATCTTGATTGTGTGCCTTAAAAAATATGTTACTTATAGACAGTAAAGTGCACAAATTTTAAGTGTAAAATCTGATATATTTTTGTGTATATACCTGTAAAAAAGACTATGTAGGTCAATATTTAAAACATTTCCAACATCTTAGAAGGCTCCATCTTGCCTATTTCCAGTCGGTGTTGCCAAAAGATAATCATTATTCTGATTTCTATATCCACAGATTAGTTTTGCCTGTTCTTGAACTTCATATAAATGGAATAAAATAGTATATTTGGTTTTCATTGTTAGGCAGAGGAACAGGGGGCAAAAATTTTGTCTAGGCAAAATGGTGGAGCAAAATAGACACCCCTGGAAGCTGGGAGACTTGAAACCCTCACCCTTAGTGAAAGGACAGGCTAAGAAAGATATCTATATGCTGGCAAAAGGGGCCAAGAAGAAAATGTTTGTCTCAGGCTGCAGCTCTTGTGAAAAAATAAAAGTAGAAGGCTTCCTTAAGAAACCATAATTATAAGGCTGTCCTCATGGGGGTCTAAGTTTCTTCTTATAAGAAGAAACTTATGTTTCTTCTTTCATAGTTTGGAACCCCAAGCCTAGATACTAATTTAAAATGTTCCTAGAAGGATAATGTAAGGGAGGGGGGGTACCTGACAAAGTAATGTAAGCTCTTTTGAAAGGAACATACCCCAAGTCCAGGCACTGTAGTATTCCTACAGAGCAAGATAAACAAAACTACCAAATACACAAAGAAACAAATATTTGTGGCCAAGAGTAAATTTTGAAAGAATCGTAATTATACTCTAATGTACCTCAGATATTAGAATTCTCAAATGCAGAAAAAAAGTTATGCTTAAAATGTTCACAGAAATAAAGGAGGGACTTGAAAGGAACAAGAGACCATTAAAAATGTCGAGGTAAATTTAAAAAAGAATTAAAGAATTGATCCTGTTTAACCTCATTTACAATCCTCCTGCCCCTTTATCCTCTGGTAACCACTAAACTATTGGTGAACACACAGTGTGATATAGATGATGTCGGACAATTAAGTTTGCGAACTTGTTGCAACAATGTTGCTAAACGTTTTTGGTATCAGAGGGATTATTCATTATGAATTTGTACCAACTGGACAAACAGTTAACCACGTTTACTATTTGGAAATGCTGAAAAGGCTGAGTGAAAAAGTTAGACAACTGAACTTTTTGCCAACAATTCATGGCTCTTGCATCACGACAATGCACCAGCTCACATACCACTGTCAGTGAGGGAGTTTTTAGCCAGTACACAAGTAACTATATAGGAACACCCTCCCTACTCACCTGATCTGGTCCCCAGTGACTTCTTTCTTTACCCAAACATAAAGGATATATTGAAAAGAAGACATTTTGATGACATTCAGGACATCCAGAATAATACAATGACAGCTCTGGTGGCCATTCCAGCAAAAGAGTTCCAAAATTGCTTTGAAGGGTGGACTAGGCTCTGGCATCAATGCATAGCTTCCCAAGGGGAGTACTTTGAAGATGACTGTAGTGATATTCAGCAATGAGGTATGTAGCACTTTTTCTAGGGTGTTTGCAAACTTAATTGTCTGACTCTGTATATTAAAAAGATTATACCCCAAGGTAAAGTGGGATTTACTCCTGAGATGCAAGGTTGGTCCAATAACCACAAATCAAATAATGTGATACACTACATAAACTAAATGAAAGATAAAAATCACATGATCATATCAATAAACAGAAAAAATATTTGACAAAATCCAGCATCCATTTATGATAAAAACTTAAAGCAAAGTGGGAATAGAGGAAACATACCTCAATATAATAAAGGCCATGTATGACAAACCTACAGCTAATATCCTACTCAGTGGGGAAAAACTAAAATCTAAAAGACAGGAATGCCTACTTTCACCATTTTTATTCAATATAGTATTAAGTCCTAGCCACAGCAAGCAGAAAAGAAAAAGAAATAAAAGGCATCCAAATTGGAAACAAAGAAGTTAAACTATCATTATTTGCAGATGACACAATCCTATATATATAGAACCCTAAACAGTCCACCAAAAAAACTATTAGAACTGAAATCAATTCTGTAAAGTAGCAGGGTACAAAATTAATATTCAGAAATCAGTTGCATTTTCATACACCAATAATGAACTATCAGAAAGAAAAATTAAGAAAACAATCCCATTTAAAATTGCATCAAAAAATACCTAGGAATAAATTTAAAATACCAAGGAAGTAAAAGACCTGTACTCGGAAAATTGTAATACATTGAAGAAGGAAATTGAAGAAGATACAAGTAAATGGAAGCATATATTGTGCTCCTGGATAGGAAGAATTAGCATCGTTAAAATACTACCCAAAGCAATCTATAGATTCAATGCAACCTCTATCAAAATACCAATGGCATTTTCACAGAAAGAGAACAAATACTCCTAAAATTTATACGGAACCATAAAAGACCCTGAATATCCAAAACAATCTTCATAAAGAACAAAGTTGGAGATATTACGCTACCTGATATCAATGTATCATTATTCATAAAAGAGACAAAAATTAAAACCATAATGAAATACCACTACATTCCACAAAATGGTTAATATTAAAAGCACCGACAATATCGAGGCTTGGATCGTGACACAGAGCAATGCGGATGGGGACTCATCCACTGCTGGTTAGAGTGTATATTGGTACTACTAGTTTGGAAAAGACTTTAGCAGTCTCTACTAAAGGTAAATATATAGAGACTTTATGATACAGCAGTTCTATCCCTTGTTATATACTCAACATAAAGAAGTATTTATGTCCACTGAAACACATGTGCAATGATACCCAAAGCAGCTTTATTCATAATAGCAAAAACTGGAGACAAATGTCTTTCAGCAACCAAATGAATACATAAATATTCATACAATGATATACTACACAGCAATACAAAAATGAACGATAGATAAATGCATCATCATGCCTGAATCTCAGTGGGACCACTGTGCTTTGCTTGGACTTGAGTTTTCTGCACCACAATCATGAATGAAATTGCCCTACAAGTATGCCCCATGAGTAATCATTGGGCGTTACCCTGCTAATTTCCCTTTTTTCAAGGACCAGTCTTAGACTACCTGTTGTCCACTGCCTGAAAACAATTTCCTTATGCATTTTTGTTTAGTTTTACGGTTATTTTTGACAAGAGAATTGATCTTGTACCAGTTATGTCATCACGGTCAGAAGTAGAAATCCTGAGTCATTTTTAAGAAGTCATATGACCTGCACTTAGGAAAGCTGAATGTAGGGGTCGAGAGAGTAAAGATGACTGGGTGATTGCAGGAGCCTTTACTCATACTGGAACTATAGACGCAGGATATTTAGGTGGATGGATAATTAGTAAACTTTGGATATAATACAACTGAGATGCTGTAATAGTTAAGGGATAATTTGCTATGACAGAGAGATCCAAAAATGCAATGGCTTAAATAGAACTTTATTTCTGTTTTTTTGGAATAGTCTAGTGATCTCCATATTTGAGTAGTTCTCCTCTGCGAGGTCATGCAGGGACCCAAGCTGGTAAGGCAGCTCTGTGTACTGGTCACACCTAACTTTCAAGTTTGCATCAATTACCACCATATCTAGCAGGTTGAAAGTAGAGGTGATAATATGCATACCCAATGTTTTAAGTCAAGACCTGGAAGTGGCATCACTTGCTTACATTACATTGTAGTCACATCTAACTACAACACACGTGATAGCTGGGTATTTGTAGATAAATTCTATTATTAATGGAAGAATAGGAGAATAGATTGGTGGTAGGGTTTGTGGGGGGGATGACAATAAACGAATCTTCCATGGGTGTTTGTAGGTCATCCAAATGAAATGCAGCAGATAGCTTTATATAGGGATCTGGTATTGAGATCTGGTATTGAACAATAACTCTGAAGAAACAAGGTAGGAAAGGAAATTATGAAGGATCAGAGAAGTAGAGGGGAAACCAAGTAAAAGAGTACCAGAGAGGCCTAAAGGAAAGGGATTTCAAGAAAGAGTAAGTGGTCAACAAAATTGCCATATGCAGAGATCTCAGGTAATATAAGTATAAAAATGCATTCACTGTATTTAATTATTAATTCAATTGAATTTACCCAATCAATACATGGAAAAAAACAACAACAAATAAATGTTGAATGAGGTAATACTTAAAGGATTAAAAACGGAAATAAAAGGACAGATTAGTGTGATGAAAGAAGGTGATTTTTAGTGGGGCTATAGCTGAAACATGATTGGCCATGAGTTGATAATTACTATAATTGGGTACATCAAGATTCATTATACAGAGGATGCTAAAAAAAGTGTATACGCATTTTCAGAAAGGAAAAAACTGTTTTAAAATTGTAATAATATATAACGATAACAAAAAACGAATACAAGTCATGTATACATTTTTTTGGCACCTCTGGTATTAATCTCTACTTTCGTAAATGATTGAAATTTTCTAGGGAAAATTTATTTTTAAAAAATCTCTTCTTCCATCCAAAAAGAAAGCCACAGACTGGGAGAAAATATTTGTAATACATATTTTGGACAAAGGATTTACATCTACAATACATAAAGAACTATACTTTGACAAGAAAAAGACACACAGCAAATTAATAGAAAAATGGGCAAAAGATTTGAACAAGGAAAGAGGTAGTGATTCAAGTGGCCGATAAACATATGATAAGGTTCTCAGCCTCATTAGTCATTGGAGAAATGCAAATCAAAATCACAGAGATATCTATACACCCACCAGAATTGCTAAAATTAAAAAAAAATTGTAACATCAATCTTAGTAAGAATTTGGAAGAACAATGACTCTCATACATATATTGCTGAAGAGGGTATAAATTGGTACAACCACTTTAGAAAACTGTCAGCACCTACCGAAACTGAATTTACACATACTCAATAATCCAGAAATTCTACCATTAACAGAAAAGTGAACGTATGTAGACAAAAGTCATATACAAGAATATTCATAGCATTACTGTTTGTAATTGCTGAAAACTGGAAAATCATGGCATGTTCATACAATCTAACACTGCACAGTAATGAAAATGAACAAACTACTGCTACAGATAAGAGATGAACCTCACAAACATTATTTTAAATGAAACTATATACAAAATACTACATGCTATATGATTCTATTTGAATAACATTCAAAAAGGCAAAATTAATCTATGATTTTAGAAGTTGCCATAGAGATTACATTTGGGGAGGATGGTGGAAGTAGTGACTACCATGCTTCCCCGAAAATAAGACCTAGCAGGACCATCAGCTCTAAAGTGTCTTTTGGAGCAAAAATTAATATATTAAAAAAAGACTGGGTCTTCAATATGATATGATATAATATAATGTAATAGAATACCAGGTCTTAATATTAATTTTTGCTCCAAAAGACATTAGAGCTGCTCCATCAGCATTAGAGCTGATGATCTGGCTAGGTCTTATTTTTGGGGAAACACGATAAAAAGGAAACAGGGCAGGTTTCTGGGATGTGGCAATTCTGTTTCTTGATGTGGGTGATGTGTTGACTTTGTGATAAATTAAAATAAGCATATTTAAGATTTATATACAATTATGGGTATATATTGCCCTTCAGTAAAAACTTTGGAGAAAAAAGAGTGTATTTTCCCTGGATGGCTAAAAGTTAAAGAAGGATCAGATAGTGAAGGTACTGTCCATTTGTTCCATCATTTCCTTGTTCCATTCCTTTCCTTCTTAACTGATTAGTACATGTTATGAGGGATCAAAAGCCTTTTTCCGCTTCCCACTTATGGTTCCCACCTATAGGAATGTTATTTCAGAAAACACTAGTACTGCATTCAGACTATGGAATAATTCTCAGGTAAACAAGCAACATGGTTAACACCACATTATCTTTGACTAAAAACTCAAAGCTGTTTGAACAAATTCTAGGTCTCTGATTTCCAGATTCTAAAATATATACCGGGGGTGCCAAAAAAATGTACACATTTTAAGAGATGTTGTCTATGTATTACTTTTTGAAATTGAATTACGGTAGCAATGTGTAGTATAACGTTCACTCAAAAGATAGCATTAATCAAATGAACCCTAGCACCATTGTATTAGGTTGGTGCAAAAGTAATTGCAGTTTTTAACCTTTCAAACCGCAATTACTTCTGCACTGACTTAATATTACACTTTAGTTTCTTTTTCCTTTCTTAAAATGTGTATACATTTTTTGGCACCCTCTCTCTATATATTTCCCCAAAATGGATCAATTAGATACATTTCTTCTTAAAGGAATGTAAGTGAATAAATTCTTGCAATCTTTTATAGCCCTTAGAAAACTTGGAAAGTGTAAAGGATGCTTTCTCCAATTTCTGTTATCCCAGTCTGGTGCATATTATGCATAAACTGTCTTTTGCTTTGGTCATATAACCTCTCATCCTTTCCACAGCCATGAAAATACAGCAAGCAATCTGTGTAAATCTGCCCTCATTCAGTAACAACAGACAATATGCTTGGCTGCAGCAGAGAAAGCTGCTCTCATATCTTTGTTCCCTACTTTCTGGAGCTATTCAGGGTAATTGAGTTTGGAGCTGAACTCATGAGGATGGCCTTTAAAACCTTACGGTTCACAGGTTTCTCTCTAAATTAAAATCCTGGTGAAATGTGCCAGTTTGATGAATAAATGTAAATATCATATTCCAAAGCAAGTAGGTTATATTAGGACTAGCTTTTTCAACAGATGAACTGATTCATTCTCTTTCCCAAAGGTGGTGACATGTGTTCCACTAAGTGTCCAAATCTGGGCTTTCAGCACCTGCTGTTGTTACATTGTTAGTTAACTGCATGCTTTTCTATGGATCCGGGCAGGTTTTTGGCAAATGTAGCATGCTTTTAGTTAGATGGTGAATGTGCAAATTTAGTCATAACAGGGACATCAACAATCTAAATTAATTCAGAAGATTGGACAAAACGGCTTCCATATTTGCTTCTGACATTCAGATTCTATTATTTTAAACAGAAAAACTGTAAGAACGACCTTTATTTTTCTCATCAAACAAAATGAGATGTTTTAAAGCAAAGCAGTATACATCACCATGTTCAATACTAACAAACAATTTGAACAATACTATTTTAAAGGCCCCAAATATTGCTGTGTTTGGCATTTTAAGAGGTGTCTCCTATCCAAGCCTCTGGCAACAAAGCCAGTAGTCAGTTTGAGGTATTTTGTTCCAAAATGAGGTGTTTTATTCATTCAGCTTTAGCTTCTTGGCTCAGGAATTAGGTAAAGCTGAATGGAGAGCATTTAAAAAATAAAAACAGAAGCAGCCCAGAAAAGATCAGAGTTCTAACTTCCCTTTTATGTGTCTGAAACCCTACTTTGTGAAGGGACCTCACAAAACTCCAAATAAGTTACCCATGTGGAAACATCACCAGACTCTGCTTTATCACCAAATAGACAATTCTCCAAATACGTTACCAAATGAAAAGAGCTCACAGAATTGTACTAACAGTAGTGACACTGACTAGATATATACTATAGGTGAAAGTCATTTGTCTATTATACAACTGATGGCATGGCTCATGGAAAAAACAGTAAGATTGTTAGGCATTAACCTTTTATAAGGGAGACAAGGAACAAGATTTCTGTCTTTCCTACCCCATCCTCCTAAATGAGTTTTCCAGGAAACAGCATCTTTTCACTTTGTTGAAGCGTTTTAAAGTTGACTACTTTGAATATCCTAATGAATTTTCCCCACTTTTTGTGCAAGTAATAGTAAATTGTTTTTCATGATGACAGAGTCATTGTTGGCAAGATAGTTACATCCTCTCAGGAAATTATATGCCACTGCACTACCTGGCCACAAACTACAGTTTTTTGTTTTGGTATTTCTTTTTCCTCCTTAATACCTTTTACCTTTTACTATCAAACTATTGTATAGATAACTTCTTTGCCTGGCCTGCCTCTAGCAGGCTTCACCCCTACTCCACAATCTCTATACATGTAGCTTCTATTCTATAGACTAGGAAGCTAGATCACCAAGTTCATTCACATTCTATGTAAAGTAAAAATAAATGTTCTCTGAGTCAGTATCTGCATGGCTCTTCATTCATTCAGTAGATGCTTATAAGAAAATACTAAGTGTCCATCAACTGATGAATAGATAAAGAAGGTATGGTATATGTATGCAATGGAATATTACTCAACCTTGAGAAAGGAAATCTTGCCATTTGTGACAACATACATGGACTTTGAGGGCATTATGCTAAGTAAAATAAGTCAGAGAAAGACAAAACTGTATGTATATCACTTACATGTGGAATCCAAAAAAGCCAAACTCACAGAAACAAAGAGTAGAATGGTGGTTACCAGGGGCTGGGGGTGGGGAAATGGGGAAATGTTGGTCAAAGAGTATAAACTTCCACCTAGAAGATAAGTAAGTTTTGGGAATCTAATGCACAGCATTGTGATTATAATTAACAATATTGTATTATGTGCTTGAAAGTTGCTAAGAGAGTTGATCTCAAATATTCTTCATCACAAAAAAGAAATGGTAATTATGTGATGTAATGGAAGTGTTAGCTAATTATACAGTGATAATCATATTGCAATGTATAATGTATCTAATACATTGTATACTTTCAACTTGTACAACGTTACATTTCAATTATATCTCAGTAAATCTCGAAAAATAAAATAAACAAAAGAAAACACTAGTGCCTGAACTTTGACATCTCTTTGGGTATATTTCTATTTTTAGGCTTACTTTTGTTCTTCACTATTAAATATGCTGTAAACTCACATATCCTCTATGTCAATACTAAGAGTATATAATGTGTGATCAAAAAATACAGTGAATGTTTCCACTTTTAAAAATTATTACAGTAAAGGACACATTGCCATTAATCCCCCTCAAACTACTCTCACTTTGAACATACTTAGCCCATCATTCTTGCCACTTTCTGAAGACGTTCTGGAAGTCCTCTTTCGGGAGTGTCTTTAGTTGCGCTGTCGTGGCTGCCTTGATGTCCTGAATCGATTCAAAACGTTTACCTTTCATGGTTATTTTGACTTTGGGGAAGAGCCAAAAGTTGCACGGTACCAGATCTAGTGAATAAGGTGGATGAGGACACACTGTAATGTTTTTGACAGAAATTGCCATACCAGAAGCGATGTGACACAGAACCTATCTGTTGTGATCACAAAATATGGTGAATGCTCTTCACCATGGGAAGTGGAGCACCATACCTTAGTAACAGTGTGTGGCAAGTTTCAATTTATTCAGAGAAGTCAGTCATGTGTGAACTATGGTTGAGAGAAGATGTGCTTCAAAGAGGAGGATGCCATAAAATCATCCTCCATTATGACAACACTCCGTGTAACACATCGCTTCTGGTACAGCAATTTCTGTCAAACAAAAACATACGGTGTATCCTCATACACCTTATTCACTGGATCTAGCACCGTGCAACTTCTGGCTCTTCCCCCAAATCAAAATGATTCAGGACGTCAAGACAGGCACAATAGAGCAACTAAAGAACTCACGAAAGAGGACTTCCAGAACTGCTTCAGAAAGTGGCAAGAATGATGGTATGTGTTTAGAACTAGGAAGAGTAGTTTGAGGGAGATTAATGGCAATGTGTCTTTTACTGTAAAAAATTTTTTTATTTAAACATTCACTGTATTATCTGATCACACCTTGTATTTTAAAACAAACTGTAAGTAAAAATACTCAAGCACCAGTTGTTTAATATATAATGTAAAGTGCCTATTCTCCCATCATACACATAAACTAAGAGAATTTGACAATAACAAGTATGTTATTTAGCACCAGCATAAAGGATAATATACCTTTGACAAGACGCAGTTTCCTATAGTTGTCTTTTCCACAAACATACTTACTTCTAAGTGAAAATATGGTAGAAAGAGCCCTGAGCAAGATACAGTTTTATCCAGAGATTAGAAATAAGCCACCACCAGTCTTGATCTGTTGACACAATCTTTTAAAAAAGGATTTGTAGGTGGAACACACACACTGCTCCCCCCACCATGCGTTACTCAAACTCTTGTTTCCCTGGGCCCTGATGACATTCAAATTTGAAAGCTGTGTCCTAGTTACATCTTAAGTGGGAATTCCTTCTGTCCTACTGGTTGCACAGGGATATTAGGAAGTAAAATGATATACTACGTATGAAATAATAACATTTTTTTGGTGACAATATAAAAACTTAAGCAAAGAAATTCCTAAACAGGTTATAAATCAGTACATTTTAACAATTAAATTTTCATTTTTTCTCTCTAAATTTTTAGTCAGATCCATTAGCAATAGCAAAAAAGACCCTTACACTTTACCTCTCTACTGTTTGTCTCTTTGGTAGAATTTTAAGGAATAATAAAATGACCAAGGGGAAAATTGTGGTAGGAGAAAGATTACACGAATAATCTTCCAGGCTCCCAAATAATCTGAATAAATCATGAAAAAAAGTATGTGACTGCAGGAAAAATTAAAATTTTTGTTTTGGAGCAAGCCAAAAATATCTTCTACAGATGGATACTAAAAATATAATCTTGTTTTGTTTTTTTCTACCTACATTAGATGGGTGGTAAAAAGTTTGGTAAAGGGCAAAATTACAATAGATTTTAAAAATTCAAGCCACTAACTACTTATTGAATATCTACTCTGGGTCTAATTATGTTAAGGATATAACAGTAGATTATAGCATTACTCTTGCCTTCAGGGAGCTTATCCTTAAGGAAAGAAAAGACTTACACAAGAAATAACTCGACAGTCGAAAAACTCTTGAGAACAATCATGTGTCCTACTATTATAGTGAACCAGAGTTCAGTAACAACAAAGCCCACATACTTGGAATTGTAGTTCATTAACTTTCTTTTTAAACACAGTTAAAGTTTAGAGTCTGTCAACCCTGATTATTTCCTTCATTTCTCCACCTCCAGGAAAATCTGATAAAAGAATTATTTGCTATGCTTAGCAATTAAGGGATGTGTCAAGCAACATAATTTTTGTCTCCTCCCCCTGCCCCCCCATGTAAAGAATCATGTTTGACTTTTCTGTGAAACTAAGAAACCAACAAAATGCCTATAGAATTCAGACACCTTATCAAAAACAATTTAACATTGGAAAAGCTGTAATCTTTTGGTTTTAAAATAATTTATTTCATAGGTCTGTTTTAATTTCATGTCTCAGAGCATACATTACTTAACCAAGAGATGCTGGGCAGCGATTGTAAAAAGGGAGGAAACATTTAGGATAAGAAACTGCCTCAATTCCCTTTGAATTGCATCCTACTTTGTAAAGTCTTGCTAGGATAAATCTCTATCATACTTCTTTTGTGCTTACAAAAAACATTAACTTCTCAATTGCCAATGTTGTAAAGAAAAATTTTTATAATTAAGTATGCATTCAACTGACATACAAGCAACCAAGTAATTGTCATCAACATTAGCATAATGTGTATTTCCTGTCACTGCACTAACATTAAACTAAACTTCAAACCACAAAAACATTGTGACTAACATTAAAAAGGCAAGCTGTAGGATACTCAAAGCTTATAAATGACAAATTGCACATGGTTAAGATGGGACATCGTTTGACAAGGGCTGATGTTGTGCATATGGCTGCTTTTTTTTATAAGAAGGCCACCGACAAACAGGGCAACAGTGTCGGCCCCCAGCCAACCACATTGCAATGCAATTCTGATGGAACACATGACCACAAGGCAACCCCATTAGCAAACATCCATTTTCAAAATTCTCTAGACAAACAACACATTCAGTACACTGCAGCATATCAGCAGGCCAAGTTAACCAATCAGGTTCCATATCTTCATTAGTGTTATATGATCCATATGACCTCCCCTTCCTTTCATACAGGCTGCTCCGACAATATTTATTGGCACATGAACAAGCCTCAGGGCCACAGTGACTTGCTCTTCCTGGAGAACTGTGAACTACACTTTGATTATCTTCAAATACTTCTTTCTCACTGCTAAAAGTGTCTGTGCTCTCGATGTCTGAGTCATTTTCAATATCGTGAGAGCCCTCCGACATTTCCTCTTCAGATTCGACTCCAACACACTTAAATTGCCACATTGGCAAGTTTTTTATATAATCAGTTGGTATCAAAGGATGAAGCCAAAGGTCGGGGAAAGCTAACCTCTCCAAAAATAAGTCAGGGTCCTCATCCCAATCAGATTCCACAGGGAAGTTCTGAGAAGAAGCAATCGGGTGGAAGAGGTAGCTGGTGTACCAGTCCCACAGACTTGATAACCACTCTAAGTTATTGGCGTTGACTTCAGCGTTGTTGTTGCGCCGTCTCTTTTTCTCAAAGTAATCGATTAGTAAACCATGTCCAAGGTATGTACTGAGAAACAGGGCCGGGTGTGAAGAATAAAACATCCAGTCTGCTCTTACCCATGAAGCCAGGGTGGTCGTATTGGAATATCTCAACAATTTTAAGCTATATTCATAAAAGCTATCTAAGTAAGGGAGCTGTAAAAAGCCCAACACCGGCAGCCAGGATATAATTAATAGAGAATTATATGTCCCTAAAGTGCTTATGAGAACCACAAATCGCTTGATCGTAGCTCCCTGTGTAATAAATAAGTCCATCCAAGCCATAAGATTAACTAGAACCAAGCTCAAAACAAACAAATCATTTACTTCAGGTTGTAATGAGCGCAAAAATGAATCCATGGCCTGAAGGGATATAAATTCACCTGTGTGATTTCCATATCTGTAAATTCCTTCAGGAGTTCTAAGTATGTATGATGGCATGTTACACACACCAATATCTGTCATATAACTCTTATTGTCCCAATTTTCCACATTAACAAAAATAAACTCAACTCTTCCAGTAAATTTTATACTTAGTGCAGAGAAGAAAGCTGGGGGTTGGTCAAGTTTTGCAAATAGGTATATTTTCACCCAATATTGATCACTTTTATTCCATTCTTCTTTTAAGTGTTCAGCGTTATAAATGGTTTTGATCCGAGAAGCTGCATGAGCAGTTATCCACTTAAAAATGTGCTCTACTTCAATCTTGCGTCCACTGTATTCTTTAAGCATAACTTTGCCTTTAGAAGTACTTGTTTGTGGAACAGACATAATGAGTGTGGATCGCACCCAGCCTCTTCTCTTGCAGTATCTATAAGAGAGGAAACTGTAAGTAAACAACTAAACTGGCCAGATGAGCTAATTTGCTCATCCTCACTGTTATGCAAACAGTCTGTCTTCCACTGCTACATTTATCACTTGAAAGGTACCCTCTCCCAGAAACCAAATAACCTCTAAAAAATCAAAACTAGTACTAGTATCTGGCAGTTGTAAAAGAGGAAAAGCAAGCTCTTGTTTTGTAGTTTCTTTGTTTTGTATCTCTGCTTCTTTTTTTTTTTTAAAGAAAAGTGTAGATTGAAAAGTCAAGGGAATCAGCAAGTACTTCAGCATCTATTATGAACTTACTGCTCCGTTAGTGTTGATACGATTCAAAAGATAATAGGAAAATAATTCCTGCTCACAAGGAATTTAAAATCCTATTAAGGAAACAAAACAAGTATAAAACCGTATATATTCTATTAGTAAATGTTAAAGAAAAGTTCAAACAAGGGAATATCATTGGAAGTTTGAACTGATGAAGATTTCATGAAAGGTTTGGAAACTAAACTAGGTCCTTGAAGGACGGTTAGGTTCAGATGAGCAAAGAAGAGAGCAGTAAACAGATTATCCCACATGCCGAGTCCCGGCCTTGAACGCAAGCTCTCTGACCACAGGAGCCACGCTATACCCATTTACTAACCCAAACACCCACCACAATGCCTGATGCACACGGACACTGTTACAAAGAAATGTGCACAAAATCTCGCCTTAAAAAGAGCAAGTCCCATGTTGTTTTGTATTCTCTCATCTCTTTAACGAAGACCAGGAAGAAGAGTGTTTAACACAGAGGAAACAAAGGTAGTAACTTTTCAGATTAAGAAGAGATTCAGTCCAAGCATGACCCTATTTTACAAAAGAGCAAGTACAGAAGAATTTATCTAAAATCAAATCATTTGCTCAGATTTATCCACTAGGGTCATGACTCCAAATCATCTATCTTCTATCCTAATGTATTTGTCTAATGCAAAATAATAATTTATCAACATGAATTCTATTTTTAACCACCGCCCAAAAGCAACAAGTTAAATATAGATAATTGCCTTATTGACATCTTAAATATCTTTAAGTAGCTTTAATTTTTTAATTGCATTTGATACTTATGATGACACATTTCTACTCTTGGTCATTCTTTTTATCTTTGTAACCACTTCAGAGAGTATTTGGCTTCTGGTTTGTGTTATAAATTCAATGACAGTCTTTCTGGTAGAAAACCTTACTCTAAAACAGGCAGTCTTAGTGCTTATATTCATGTAAGAAAACAAATGTACTATGTGCTTTCTTTTCAGTTCAGAGCTAAGTGATAGCTTTAAGGTTTATCATTCCAGATAGAATTTCAGAGTCCCCAAGAAAAAATAATTCTGTACGTTATTATATATCTTTCAAATTAAATCTTATTTTCCAGACTTGAAAAAAACCTCTAATACTTACAAAACACCAGGCTAATGTATATTTGTCTAAACACTGCTCTAAAGAAATCCAATATACAAATAAAGTATATCATATTAATTTAAAAACCTAGAAATAAAGACTAATGTACATATTATTTTTAAGAATGTTATATCATCTTATATCTATATACAAACTTTTACTGTGAATTGAAAAGAAAAACTTTTTAAATGTCTGAATACATTCAGTAACAGTGCCAGGAAGACATCCTCTACTCTTTCAAGTCAGATGAGGTCACTGGCCTCCCTGGCCTTCCGGGCCTGTTCTCCTTCCTTTCCCGCCCCTGCCTATTGCATGGGCCCCCATCCCTGATGCTATCACCAGAAGCTCTCCTGACCTGTTTCCCACTTAGCTCCTGCAACTCCACTGTCCTCCATCTGCTCTTTACTACCCCCAGTCTCTCCAAGTCCCTACAATACACACCCACTTCACTTTCTACTTTCTCCAAAAAAGAGAGCAGAGAATAGACCTGAAAGGTACAGCCCCTCTGAGACAGATCGCTTGCTTGGGGAATGAGAGGGGTTATGGTCAAGCAAGCTGGATAAGCAGGAAAAGAAATAAAAACTGCTGCCATGGACAGTCTGACACTGCCCAGAACTGGTGGTCCTGAATGTTCTTATGGAGGTGAAACAAGCCAGGGCAGTGTTGCTGTACAATGGGCCTGGCCCACTGGAGGAGGCCATCGTGGAGGCCACCGAGAGAAGGAACTACAGTAAAGAAAGCAGCACACAGTGGAGTAGAGAATTTTGGTGTCTTAAAAACTCCAAGGTCGAAATGATGACTCAATTATTCAACATATGATTTATTTAAACACTTGCTGAATAACACTATTCCCTGGCCAGTTACATCCTGCAGTGACCTTCTGAACATGCTTTTCTATATTTCTCTATTTTGTTCTTCTATATCTCCATAATCCTCGAAAGAAAAAAGTGACCCTGACTTAGCACAGCTTCTATGGCAAGAATAGTTCTTACTCTAATTGGAAGACTTTCCAAATAAAAAGGGAACACGAACATGACAATATTGAAACCGGTGGGGGAAGGGAGATGAGGATAAGGGGGATCAAATATATGGTGATGGAAGGAGAACTGACTCTGGGTGGTGAACACACAATGGGATTTATAGATGATGTAATACAGAATTATACACCTGAAATCTATGTAATTGCACTAACAATTGTCACCCCAATAAATTAAAGAAAAAAGAAACCGACACAAGTAACTGTATCAAAATCTTCATCTCTGTGATGAAAACTAAAGAAGGTAAAGTAACAGTGCTTTTTTAATAACTAAAAATTATAGTTGAATCAACAAAAACGCAAAAGTTGCTCAAAAAATATCTCTTCCATCATAAATAGGAGGTGGTATTATTTGAAGATGAAGGATTTAGATGAAAATATATGGAGGTAGCTTATATGTATCTTCACCATTCTTAGTAAAGAATAAAAAAGAGCTTTTCGTAAAGCTAGAAAAAGTTGCGC